>NC_069683.1:71502283-72822283 GCF_023699985.2 Odocoileus virginianus
AAGGAGAGATTACAACAGACAGCAGAGATATACAAAGGATCATAAGAGAATATTGTGAACAATTATATGCTAATGAAATGGATCACTTACAACTTAGAAAAAATTGACAGATTCTTAGAAAAGTTCAACCTCCCAAGTTCAACTGAACCAGGAAGAAATGGAAATTATAAACAAGCCAGTTACAAACACTGAAGTCTAAACTGTGATCAAAAATCTCCCAAAGAGCAAAAGCCTTCCACCAGATGGCTTCACAGGGAAATTCTATCAAATTTTAGTGAAGACGTAATGCTTATTGTTTCTGAAACTCTTTCAAAACATTGCAGAGGAAGAAACACATGCAAACTCATTCTACAAGGCCACAATCACCGTGATACCAAAGCCAAGCAAAGACAACACAAAAAGAAAAAACTTACAGGCAAATATCACTGATGAAAATAGATGCAAAAATCCTCAACAAAAGCCTAACAAACAGAATTCAACAACATATTACAAAGCTCATACATCATGATCAAGTTAGGTTTATAACAGAGATGCAAGATTCTTCAATATATGCAAATCAAACTATGTGATCCACCATATTAATAAATTTGAAGACTGAAAACCATATGATCATTGAAATAGATGGGGAAAAAAAGGCCTTTGACAAAATTCAGCATCCATTTACATTAAAATCTCTTCAAAAATGGCATAGATGGAACCTACCTCAACTTGGTAAAGGTGATATATGAAAAGCCCACAGCAAACATTATTCTCAATAGTGAAAATACAAAAGCATTCCCTCTAAGATCAGGAACAAAACAAAGATACCACCTCACCTCTATTATTCAACATAGTTTTGGAAATCCTAGCGACGGCAATCTGAGAAGACAAAGAAATAAAGGAATCCAGATCATAAAAGAGGAAGCAACACTCTCATTATTTTTTTGCAGATGACATGATGCTATATATAGAAAACCCAAAAGAAACTATCAGAAATTTGCTAAATAGGAAATTTAGCAAAGACATGGGATACAAGGTTAATACACAGAAATCACTTGCATTCCTATATACTAACAATGGAAAATCAGAAAGAGAAATTAAGGAATCAATTCCATTCACCACTGCAACAAAAAGAATAAAATATTAAGGAATAAACTTGCCTATAGAGAAAAATAACTCTTTACAGAAAATTATAAGACCCTGATGAAAGAAATCAAAGACAACATAAAAGGATGGAGAGATATTCCATGTTCCTGGATAGGAAGAATCAATATTGTGAAAATGAGTATATGACCAAAAGCAATCTACATAGTCAATGTGATCCCTGTCAACTTACCAATGGCATTTTTCACAAAACTAGATTAAAAAAAAAAGTCATAATTCATATTAAAACACAAAAGACCCTGGATAGCCAAAGCAGTCTTGAGAAAGAAGAATGTAGCTGGATAAATCAACCTTCCTGACTTCAGACTATACTACAAAACTACAGTCATCAAGACAGCATAGTACTAGCACAAAAACAGAAATATAGTCCAATGGAACAAGATAGAGATCCCAGAGATAAACCCACACACCTATGGGTACCTTATTTTTGACAAAGGAGGCAAAAATACACAATAAGGCAAAGAGAGCCTCTTTAATAAGTTGTGCTAGGCAAACTAGTCAACTACATACAAAAGAATAAAATGAGAAAACTTAATGACATACACAAAGACAAACTCAAAATGAATTAAAGACCTAAATGTAAGACCACAAACTATAAAACTCCTAGAGCAAAACATAGGCAGGACACTCAATGACATAAATCACAGTAAGATCCTCTATGACCCACCTCCTAGAGTTGAGGAAATAAAATAAAAAATAAGCAAGAGGGACTTAATTAAACATAAAAATTTGTGCACAGTGAAGGAAAATAAAAGCAAGATGAAAAGACAATCCTTAGAATGGGAGAAAATACTAGCAAAAGAAACAGCTGTCAAAGAATTACTTTTCAAAATATACAAGCAGCTCATACAAAACTCAATACCAGAAAAACAAACAACCAATCAAAAAGTGGGAAAAAGACCTAAACAGACATTTCTCCAAAGAAGACATATATATGGCTAACAAACAAATGAAAATATGTTCAACATCGCTCATTATTAGAGAGATGCTAATTAAAAATGAAATGAGATACCATCTCATACCATCAGAATGGCCATCATCAAAAAGTCTACAAATAATGAATGCTGGAGAGGGTGTGGAGAAAAGGGAACCTTCTTGCATTGTTGGAGGGAATATAAATTGATACAACCAGTATGGAAAACGGTATGGAGATTCCTTAAAAAAACTAGGAATAAAGCCACCATACGACCCAGCAATCCCACTACTAGGCATATACCCTAAGGAAACAAAAATTGAAAAAGACACACATACCCCAATATTCACTGCATCATTATTTACAATAGCTAAAACATGGAAGCAATCTAGATGTTCATCAACTGACGAATGGGTGAAGCTGTGGTACATATATACAATGGATTATTACTCAGCCATAAAAAGGAACACATTTGAGTCAGTTCTAATGAGGTGGATGAACCTAGAGCCTATTATACAGAGTGAAGTAAGAAAGAGATATATAAACATCATATACTGACACATATATATGGAATCTATGAAGATGTTACTGATGAATTTATTTGCAGGGCAGCAATGCAGAAACTGGGCTTCCCTGGTGGCTCAGAGGGTAAAGGGTCTGCCTGCAATCCAAGAGGCCTGGGTTTGATCCCTGAGTTGGGAAGATCCCCTGGAAAAGGTAACATCAGCCCACTCCAGTACTCTTGCCTGGAAAATCCCATGGATGGAGAAGCCTGCTAGGTTACAATCCATGGGGTCACAAAGAGTTGGACACAACTGACTGACTACTTTCACTTTCACTTTCTTTCAATGAAGAAACGGTCATAGAAAACAGACCTATGAACATGGGGGGAGGGGAGGAGCTAGGGTGAGATGTATGGAGAGAGTAAAATGGAAACTTATAATAACACATATAAAATAGATAGCTAATGGAATTTTTTATATGGCTCAGGGAACTGAAAGAGCAGCTCTGTGACAATCTAGAAGGGTGGGATGGAAAGGGTGATAGGAGGGAGGTTCGGGAGGTAGGAGACATGGTAGTACCTATGGCTTGTTGATGTTTGACAGAAAAAACACAAAATTCTACTAAGCAATTATCCTTCAATTAAAAAACAAAGTGGCAAAAAAAAAAAGGACACAAGTTAGAAAAAGAAAAAAGAAAAAGTAAAACTGCCATTCTTTGTAGATAACATGACTCTATTCATAGACAATTCTAACTATCCTACCAGAAAACTGCTAGAGCTCATCAATGAATTTAATAAAGTTTCAGAACACAAAATTAATAAACAGAACTATCTTGCATTACTATACACTAACAATGAAAGATCATAAAGAGAAATTAATGAAACAATCCATTAACTAGCTCATCAAAAATAATAAAATGCTTAGGAATAAATCTGCTTAAGGAAACAAAAAGCTTGTACTCAGAAAACTGCAAGATATTTATGAAAGAAATCAAAGATGATGCAAACAGATGGAGAGATATACATGTTCTTGTTATTTAGACAATATTAATTCTTTCAATTCAAGATGCAGATTTACTACCAACGGTCAATTAATATTTGACAATGATGGCAAGGTTACACATAAACAGCAGAAGCAGTGCCTTAAAAACCATTTATTTATTTTTTATGATTCTGTAGTTCAGAAGTTCAAAATTAGGTTCATTGAACTAAAATCAAGGTGCTGACAAGGTGTATTCTTTCCTGGAGGCTCTAAAGGAGGCTTCATTTCCTTACTTTTCTAGGATTTTAGATATTGTCAACTTCTCATGGCTTGTGGTCCTCTTTCTGATATCAAAGCCACAGACTGAATGAATTAGCATGTATACCAACTTGGGGACCATTGTTCTGCCTACAAAACTAGGAAATCTAAATAAAATATAGACTTTAATTAATAATAATGTATCAATATTGGTTCATTAACTATGATAAATATGCCCTAAAGTGCAAGGTATTAATAACAGGGAAAGATAAATGTAGGATAATAAGAGGGATTTTTTTTTTTATTTCACGTTTACTGAAAATCTTAAATTATTCAAAAATAAAAAGTTTATTTTTATAAAGGAGAACACTAAAAAGATATATGTTTTGTATTAGTTTTTATTTTCTCAAATTTGGTAACTTTTTGTTTGTTGCTTGTTTCACTTTTATAATCAAATATAGCAAAACTTAAGAAGTGTGTTTAAATGTCAGGATTATTAAAAGAACTATCAAGATAGTGAAGATGTAGAAATGGTGTTCTATAAAGACTAGTTGAAATCAGAATTTATTAGCCTCTAAAACAATGAAAACAATGCCACATGCTAACCATTAGGGTTGACATACCACTTTGATAAACCACTTTATAAACACTGAATTCCATTTGTAAGAGTATTTAGATTGAAGATTGCCTCTTGTAATAAAATTTAATATAATTTTTATTTCAAAAATTATTTTAAAAAGGATTATATTGTAATATTTTAGGAAAATTATCCAAAGAATAGCAAGGAGAGACAAGAAAGCTTTCCTCAGTAATCAATGCAAAGAAATATAGGTAAACAATAGAAATGGAAAGACTAGAGTTCTCTTCAAGAAAGTAAGAGATACCATGGAACATTTCATACAAAGATGGTCATAACAAAGGACAGAAAAGGTACGGACTTAACAGAAACAGAAGATATTAAGAAGAGGTGGCAAAGATACATAGAAGAATTGAAGAATTATACAAAAAAGATCCTCATGACCCAGATTGCTATGAGTGTCATCACTCATCTAGAGCCAGACAGCCTGGAATGCAAAGTCAAGTGGGCCTTAGGAGGCATAACTATGAACAAAGCTAGTAGAATTCCAGTTGAGTTATTTCAAATCTTAAGAGTAAAGTAATTAGTCTCCAACTAATAAATATAAATGGAAAAAGAGAGAGAGAGAGATGATGCTGTTAAAGTGCTGCTCTCAGTATGCCAGCAAATTTGGAAAACTCAGCCGTGGTCATAGGATGGGAAAATGTTAGTTTTCATTCCAATGTAAAAGAAAGGCAATGCCAAAGAATGTTCAAATTACTGCACAAATGCACTCATCTCAAATGCTAGCAAAATAATGATCAAAATTCTCCAAGTGAGCCTTCAACAGCATGTGAACTGAGAACTTCCAGATGTTCAAACTGGATTTAGCAAAGGCAGAGGAGCCAGAGATCAAATTGCCAACGTCCACTGGATTATCGAAAAAGCAAGAGAGTTCCAGAAAAACATCCACTGCTGCTTTATTGTCTGTGCAAAACTTTTCACTGTGTGTATCACAACAAACTGTGGAAAATTCTTCAAGAGATGGGATTATCAGACCACCTTATCTGCCTCCTGGGAAATCTATATGCAGGTCAAGAAGCGACATTTAGAAATGGACATAGAACAGTAGACTGTTTCCAAATTGGGAAAGGATTTTTTTAAGGCTATATACTGCCACCCTGCTTATTTAACTTATATGCAAAGTACATCATGAGAAATGCTTGGCTTGATGAAGCAAAGACTGATATCAAGATTACTGGGAGAAATATCAATAACTTCAGATACATAGATGGCACCATCTTTATGGCAGAAAGTGAAGAAGAACTAAAGAGCCTCTTGATGAAAGTGAGAGAGGAGAGTGAAAAAGTTGGCTTAAAGCTCAACATTCAAAAAACTGATATCATGGCATCTGGCCCCATCACTTCATGGCAAATAGATGGGGAAACAATGGAAATAGTGAGAGACTTTATTTTCTTGGGCTCCAAAATCACTGCAGATGGTTACTGCAGCCATGAAATTAAAAGACACTCACTCCTTGGAAGAAAAGCTATGAAAAACCTAGAGAGCATACTAAAAAGCAGAAACATTACTTTGCACACAAAAGTCCATTGAGTCAAAGCTATGATTTTTCCAGTATTCATGTACGGATGTGAGAGTTGGACTATAAAGAAAGCTGAGAACTGAAGAATTGATGATTTTGAACTGCGATGTTGGAGAAGCCACTTGAGAGTCCTTTGGACTGCAGAGATCCAACCAGTCCATCCTATAGGAAATCAGCCCTGAATATTAGTTGGAAGGACTGATGGTGAAGCTGAAACTCCAATACTTTTGGCCACCTGATGCAAAGAACTGACTCATTGGAAGAGACCCTGATGCTGGGAAAGAGTGAAGGAGGGGAAAGAAGGGGACGACAGAGGGTGAGATTATTGGATGGCATCACTGACTCAATGGACATGAGTTTGAGAAAGCTCTGGGTGTTGATAGTGGACAGGGAGACCTGGTGTGCTGCATTCCATTGGGTCCAAAAGGGTTGGAGAGGACTGAGTGGCTGAACTGAACTGAGGAAATTTTAAATGTATTTGCAAGACTATTCTGCTAAGATTGAGAGATGTGGATTTTGGATTTCACGACAATGTTTCACTCTAAATTACATTCAACTAAACACAAACATCTGCCTGTGATATTATTTGGGACCCATCTTGCACCATCAGAGCATAATGTAGGGTTACTTAGACTTCAAGGTTTTATTTCCATCTCTTCTCAGAGGTATTAACTATATAGTGTTATTCAATTGCTCAGTTGTGTCTGACTTTGTGACCCCATGGTCTGCAGCATACCAGGCTTCTGCCCTTTACAGTCTCCCAGAGCTTGCTCAAACTCATATCCATTGATTTGGTGATGTCATTTGACCATCTCATCCTCTGATGTCCATTTCTCCTACTGCCTTTAATCTTTCCCAGCACCAGGGTCTTTTCCAATGAGTTAGTTGTTTGCATCAGGCAGCCAGTGTATTAGAGCTTCAGTTTCAGCATCAGTCCTTCATAGAATGAGTATTCAGGGTTGATTTCTTTTAAGACTGACTGGTTTGATCTCCTTGCTTGTCAAGAGACTTTCAAGAGTCTTCTCCAGCACCAAAGACCAAAGGCATCAATTCTTTGGTTATCAGAATTGTGTAGTACAATCAGAATAAGTCTAGTTTCCAATTTATAAACTAGAAGCTGACACATATATTTTAACTCAGGATTTGTTTCAAATTGAGTAAAACAATAATGCCATACCAGATTTTTCTTGAATGATAACTGGGACTGACATAAATTAACATATACACACAAAAAAAGGGATGAATAATAAAGTAAAAGTACCAGAGAATGTTAGCCATGTTTTTATTTTCCTTAGATGAAAGAAAGGAGCAGGGTTGCACTGTGAATATCTAAGTGAGAGTGTGGCATAAGGAAACCCTTCCAAGAAAGGTTGAAATTGGAAAATTTAAGTCTGTGGAGTAAAGGAAGCAAGCTCTGCTCAATAAAATTCAAAATGTCCGTAAGAAAGCTTCTGATTGTTATGAATATCTAAGGCAAAGTTAAATTAGATTGGAGAATTGTGCTGCACAGAATCATTGGCCACACATTTGAGCATTCCAGCACACAGAAACATAGCTGGTGGGGATTTAGGATAAATAAATAATGAAGGACTCTGTGCATCAGTAAAACAAGATGTTATAATCAAGACCAAAATCACAATCATCCATCTTCAGCAATACAATCATAAAAGTAGTTTAATTTGAGACTATAGGTCTGAAATAAACAATATTGAAAAGGCAAGGCTGAAAATAAAGCTTGAAATTATAGATTTTCATGCTCTAAGACACAAGTAATATCAAGGACACTGGATCAAAGTGGTTTGGTACTATTCTAATCATGTGTAAGACCGTACTTCTGATATTTACCCTGTCAGTTATAAAAATACTATTTCTTCAAAAGTGCTCCTGCTTTCATGAAGATATCCTTTTTCCCCTCCAATAAAAGATCAGACACATTTATTTATATTGTTTCAAATGACTAAAAAGCATGATTAAAATGACATTTACCATGAAGGAATTTGTGCTTCATTAGGTTAAATAAAAATAAAATAAGTTTAAATAAAGAGGTTTAGCAAAAAACATTTGAAAATTAGCTTTACTTTTCATCACTAAACTAATTTCCTTTTTGTTAAGGTAAATGAGGTTGTGAAGTCACACCCTGTATTATTTACTTAAAATTAAACACAAGAAACTGTCAATAAATTCTTGAACTTGAGACTGAAAATTTACTTTGTGTAAACCTAGGTTAATTACTGTGATTAACACAATTCTTGCAGCTTTGCTTTCCATACTCCTCTGTTTGCCAGTTTCACAACAGAAAATACACTCCCCCAACCCTATTTACTAACAGGTCAAGACAAAACTTAGGTATGTTAACTAAAGTCACATAAGCTTTCCATATGAATAAAACTATTAGGAGCCAACTCTTTAAGATTGTGCTCCACTGATGTTCTGAACAAGTCCTCTTCTGTTTCCTTTCTTATTTAATGGCCCTACTGAGCTAATGTTCAGGTTCTAAGATATCTGAGACTAATGTGGTTAATATCCTGAAATTGGCTTTCACTCAAATGACTTAGGGCTTCCCTGGTAGCTCAGATGGTAAAGAATCTGTCTGTAATGTGGGAGACCTGGGTTCCATCCCTGATTCAGGAAGATCCCCTGGAGGAGGGAATGGGAACCCACTCATTTTCTTGGCTGGAGAACTCCATGGACAAAGGAATCTGATTGTCTACTGATCATGGGGTTGCCTACAGTTCATGAGACAGTCTACAATACATGGGGACACGACTGAACAACTAATACAGACAAATGATGAAAGTCCACAACCCCAAGTACTCCTCAGTCACACTGGATATCTTCAACTGATGTCCACCAACATCTGAATCTATATGTGGCTCAAACTTTGTATCATCCTGAATGCCCTGGTTCTATTTTTGAATAATACCTTTTAATAGACTAAGAAACAATAGACTAAGTAAGAAACTTTAGTCATGTGGCACTATTTCTTCTCCCTAAATTTCTATATTTAATGTAGATTTGAGGAGAAAAATTCAAGACGTTTGATGACACAGTGATAGTAACCTAGAAATTACTCAATAAATGTTAAGCTCTATCAGCAATAACTGAATGCTTGTAAACTATGTAGAGATTGTTATAATCAGAAAAACAGACTAAAATGGGTAGAAAAAGCAAAATGAGAGGGGAATCAAATGATTTCCCTAAGCACATACTTTCTAGAAATGTCTTTATTGAAGCATAGTTCGTATAAAATATTATAAAAGCTACAGGTGTACAGCATAATGATTCAGAACTTTTAAAGATTTTATGCAATTTATGGTTATTATACAATACTGGCTGTATTTCCTGTGTTGTACAATGTATCCTAAGGCTTATTTATTTTGCACACAATAGTTCATACCCCTTAAAATGCTATCCCTATCTTGGCCCTCCCCCATTCCTTCTCCTTATCCACTTTGTCTTTGTCCACTTCTTTGACACTCAGGTTGCTTCTATATCTTAGCAAATTGCAAATCACGGTGCTACAAATATTGTGGTATATGTATCTTTTGGAATTGCTAGATCATATGTAGTTCTATGGTTTCCTCTAGACGTATTATGTTCTCTGGTCTTAAATTTAGGTTTTTAACCATTTAGAACCTAGTTTTCTATATGGTCATTAGTGAAGTCGCTCAGTCATGTCCAACTCTTTGCAACCCCATGTACTGTAGCCTACCAGGCTCCTCCATCCATGGGATTTTCCAAGCAAGAGTACTGGAGTGGGTTGCCATTTCCTTCTCCAGAGGATCTTCTAAAAAGTATTTTAATTTCATTATTCAACATGAAGCTGTTTTCTCTAGTTTTCCAAAACCAGTTGTTGAAGAGAATGCCTTTTCTCCACTGTGTATTCTTCCCTACTTTGTCATAGATTACTGACTATGGATTGATGGAATTATTTCCGGGCTCTCTATCTTGTTCCACTGATGTAAATATGTGTTATGGTGTCAATATAGTATAATTTTGATTATTATATGTTTGTATTATAGTTTGAAATCAGGGAACATGGTTCCTCCATCTCTGTTCTTCTTTCTTAAGATTGTTTTGTCCTTCAGAGTCTCTTTTTTTTTCCCTCATATAATTTAAAATAATTTGTCTTAGTTCTGTGAAAAAATGCTATTGGTATTTTTAACATATTGCATTGAATCTGTAGATTCCTTAGAGTACATGATCATTTGAACAATATTAATTCATTCAATCCATGAACACAGTATGCACTTCTATCTTCCATTGTGTTGTCTTCAAATTCTTTCATCTGTGTCATAGTTTTCTGAATGCAGCACTTTAACCTCCTTTATTCATAGGTATTTTATTCTTTATGGTGCAATGGTAAATGTGAAAATTTCCTTAATTTCTCTTTCTGAGAGTTCATTACTAGTGGAGAAAACCAACTGAGTTGAGTGTGTCAACTCGTTTGAGACTTTTTAAAATTCACTCATGACCTCTCAGATTTTTTTAGTGGCATCTTTAGGGTTTTTTACATGTAGTATTGTGTTACCTGTGAATAATAATACTTTCAATTTTTCCTTTCCATATTATATGTTTTTATTCCTTTTCATTGTGTGACTGCTTTAACTAGGACTTCCAATACTACGTTGAATAAAAATGAAGAAAGTGGGGATCCATTTCTGATCTTAGAGGAACAATTTCAGCTTTTTCCCATTGAGTGGGCTTGTCATATATGTTCTTTATTGTGCTGGGGTATGTCCCCTCAATTCCAACTTTCTGGGGAATTTTTATCATAACTTGATGCTAAATTTTGTCAAAAGCTTTTTTCTACATCTAGTGAGGTGATCATATGGTTTCTGTTCTTAAATATACTAATGTATCATATCCCATGATTGATTTGCAGATAATGAAAAAAAAGTCTTGCATTCATGAGATAAATTCCATTTTATCATGGTATATGATCCTTTAATATATTGTTGAATTCAGTTTGCTCATATTGCTATTTTAGCCCATATGTTCACCAGCAAGATCAAACCAGTCAATCCTAAAGTCAGTCAATGCTGAATATTCATTGCAAGGACCAAGGCTGAAGCTGAAACTCCAATAATTTGGCCACCTGATGCAAAAACCCGACTCATTGGAAAAGACCCTGATGCTAGAAAAGATTGAGGGCAAGAGAAGGGGACATTAGAGGACGAGATTGTTGAATGGCATCATCAATTCAATGGACATGAGTTTGAGCAAACTCTGGGAGAATTTGAACAACAGGGAAGCCTGGCATGCTGCAGTCCATGGGTTCACAAAGAGTTAGACATGATTGAGTGACTGAACAAAAACAACAATGTTCACTAGGGAAACAGGCCCATAATTTTTATGACATCTTTGGTTTTATTTACTTTTAATTAATTTTATTTGGAGACTAACTAAATTACAATATTGTGGTGGTTTTTGCCATAGATTGGCATGAATCAGCCACAGGTTTACATGTGTTCCGCAGAGCCAAACCCCTTCCCACCTCTCTCCCCATCCCAACCCTCTGGGTTGTCCCAGTCCACTAGCTTTGAGTGCCCTGTTTCATGCACTGAACTTGGACTTTACACCTATTTCACATAGGGTAATATACATGTTTCAATGCTATTCTCTCAAATCAGCCCACCCTCGCCTTCTCCCACAAAGTCCAAAATTCTGTTCTTTATATCTGTGTCTCTTTTGCTGTCTCATCATTACCATCTTTCTAAATTCCATATATATGCGTTAATATACTCTATTGGTGTTTTTCTTCTTGATTTACTTCACTCTGTATAATAGGCCCCAGTTTTATCTACTTCATTAGAACAGACTCAAATGTGTTCTTTTTAATAGCTGAGTAATATTTCATTGTGTATATATACCAAGGTTTTCTTATCCATTTGTCTGGCAATGGCCATCTAGGTTGCTTCCATGTCCTGGCTATTGTAAACAGTGCTGCAATGAACATTGGGGTACACATGTCTCTTTCAATTCTGGTTTCCTCTTTATTTATGCCCAGAAGTGACATTGCCGGGCAGTAAGGCAGTTCTCAGAGAAGGCAATGGCACCCCACTCCAGTACTCTTGCCTGGACAATCCCCAGGATGGGGGAGCCTGGTGGGCTGCCGTCTTTGGCATCACACGGAGTCGGACACGACTGAAGTGACTTAGCAGCAGCAGCAGCAGCAAGGCAGTTCTATTTCCAATTTTTTTTTTTTTTTAAAGAATCTCCATACTATTCTCCATAGTGGCTGTGACAGTTTGCATTACCAATATCAGTGTAAGAGGGTTCCATTTTCTCCACACCGTCTCCAGCATTTATTGTTTGTAGACTTTTGAAAGCAGCCATTCTGACCAGTGTGAGACGGTACCTCATAGTGGTTTTGATTTGCGTTTCTCTGATAATGCGTGATGTTGAACATCTTTTCATGTGTTTGTTAGTCATCCGTATGTCTTCTTTGAATAAACGTCTGTTTAGTTCTTTGACACACTTTTTGATTGGGTCTTTTATTTTTCTGGTACTGTGCTGCATGAGCTGCTTGTATATTTTTGAGGGTAATTCTTAGTTACTTCGTTTGTTATTATATTCTCCCATTCTTAAGGGTGCTTTTTCACCTTCCTTACAGTTTCCTTCATTGTGCAAAAGCTTTTAACTTTTTTTGGGTCCAATTTTTTTATTTTTGCCTTTATTTCCATTATTCTGGGAGGTGGGTCATAGAGGCTCTTGCTGTGATTTACATCAGACAGTGTTCTGCCTATGTTTTCCTCTAGGAATTTTATAGAATCTGGTATTATTTTATATCTTTAAACCATTTTGAGTTTATTTATTTTTGTGTATGGGGTTAGAAAGTGTTCTAGTTTCATTATTGACCAGTTTTCCCAGCACAGCTTGTTCAAGATGTTGTCTTTTCTCCATTGTAAATTTTTGCTTCCTTTGTCAAAGATAAGGTTTCCATAGGTGTGTAGATTTATCTCTGGGCTTTCTATTTTGTCCCATTGATCTAGATTTCTATCTGTGCCAGTATCATACTGTCGTGATCACTGCAGCTTTTTAGTATAATCTGAAGTCAGGGAGGTTGATTCCTCCAGTTCCATTCTTCTTCTTGCTTAAGATTGCTTTGGCTCTTGGAAGTTTTCTGTGTTTCCACACAAATTTTGAAATTATTTGTTCTAGTTCTGTGAAAAATACTGTTGGTAGCTTGATAGAAATTGCATTGATTCTATAGATTGCTTTGGGTAGTTTAGTCATTTTCACTGTATTGATTCTTTCAAACCATGAACATGGTATATTTCTCCATCTATTTCTGTCATCTTTGATTTCTTTCATCAGTGTTTTATAGTTTTCTATATATAGGTCTTTGGTTTATTTAGATAAATTTATACCTAAGTACTTTATTCTTTTCATTGCAATGGTGAATGGGATTGTTTCTTAATTTCTCTTTCTGTTTTTATCATTGTTAGTGTATAAAAATGCAAGGGATTGATGTGTATTAATTTTGTAGCGTGAAACTTTACTAAATTCATTGACTAGCTCTAGTAATTTTCTGGAATTGCCTTTAGGGTTTCCTATATCAAATAAAGGTCAAAGAATGCTCAACTTACTGCACAATTGCACTCGTCTCAGATGTTAGTAAAGTAATGCTAAAAATTCTCCAAGCTAGGATTCAGCACTACGTGAACTGTGAACTTCCAGATGTTCAAGCTGGTTTTAGAAACAGCAGAGAAACCAGAAATCAAATTGCCGAGATCCACTGGATCATCAAAAAAGCAAGAGAGTTCCAGAAAAACATCTACTTCTGTTTTATTGACTATGACAAAACCTTTGACTGTGTGGATCACAATATACCATGGAAAATTCTGAAAGAGATGTGAATACCAGACCACCTGTCCTGCCTCTTGAGAAACCTGTATGTAGGTCAGGAAGCAACAGTTAGAATTGGACATGGAACAACAGGCTGGTTCCAGATAGGAAAAGGAATACGTCAAGGCTATATATTGTCACCCTGTTTGTTAACTTATATGCAGAATACATCATGAGAAACGCTGGTCTGAATGAAGCACAAGCTGGAATCAAGGTTGCTGAAAGAAACATCAATAACTTCATATATGCAGATGACACCATCCTTATGGCAGAAAGGGAAGAAGAAGGAAAGGCCCTCTTGATGACAGTGAAAGAGGAGAGTGAAAACGTTGATTTAAAACTCAACATTCATTTTAATGGCTGAATAATATTCCATTGTGTATATGTAACATAGCTTCTTTATCCATTCGTCTCCTGATGGACATCTAGGTTGCTTCCATGTCCTGGCAGTTGTAAACAGCATTCATTTGAATCAGTTCTAATGAGATGGATGAAACTGGAGCCCATTATACAGAGCGAAGTAAGCGAGAAAGATAAAGAACAATACAGTATACTAATGCATATATATGGAATTTTAAAAGATGGTAATGATAACCCAATATGCAAAACAGAAAAAGAGACACAGATGTACAGAACAGACTTTGGGACTCTGTGGGAGAAGGTGAGGGTGGGATGTACTGAGAGAAAAACATTGAAATAAGTATACTATCAAGGGTGAAACAGATCACCAGCCTAGGTTGGATGCATGAGACAAGTGCTCAGGGCTGGTGCATTGGGAAGACCCAGAGGGATCGGATGGGGATGGAGGAGGGAGGGGGTATCGGGAAGGGGAACACATGTAAATCCATGGCTGATTCATGTCAATGTATGGCAAAAAACCACTACAATATTGTAAAGTAATTAGCTTCCAACTAATAAAAATAAATGAAAAAAAATTAAATAAATAAAATCACCAAACAGTTGCGGGGGGGGGGGGGTAAATTAATTAAAAAATAAAACTCAACAGTCAGAAAACTATGATCATGGCATCCTGTCCCATCACTTCATGGCAAATAGATAGGGAAACAGTGGCTGACTGTATTTTGGGGGGCTCCAAAATCACTGCAGATGGTGAATGCAGCCATGAAGTTAAAAGACACTTACTCCTTGGAAGGAAAGTTATGACCAAACTAGACAACTCCTTAAAAAGAAGAGACATTACTTCGTCAACAAGGGTCCGTCTAGTCAAGGCTATGGCTTTTCCAGTAGTCATGTATGGATGTGAGAGCTGGACTATAAAGAAAGCTGAGCACCAAAGAATTGATGCTTTTGAACTGTGATGTTGGAGAAGAGCCTTGAGAGTCCTTTGGACAGCAAGGAGATCCAATCAGTCCATCCTAAAGGAGATCAGTCCTGGGTGTTCATTGGAAGGACTGATTCTGAAGCTAAAACTCCAATAATTTGGCCACCTTATGCGAAACTGACTCATTTTATAAGACCCTGATGCTGGGAAAGATTGAGGGCAGGAGGAGAAGGGGACGATAGAGGATGAGACGAGGAGGATGGCATCACCGGCTCCATGGACATGAGTTTGGGTGAATTGTGAAAGTTGGTGATGGACAGGGAGGCCCAGCTTGCTGCGGTTCATAAGCTCACAAAGAGTCAGACACAACTGTGCGACAGAACTGAACTTATGTAGAGGATCATGTTGTCTGCAAACAGTGAGAGTTTTACTTCTTCTTTTAAATCTGGATTCCATTCATTTCTTTTCTTATCTGATTGCCTGGCTAAAACTTCCAAAGCTATGTTGAAGAGTAGTGGTGACTGTGGGCACCTTTGTCTTCTTCCTGACTTTAGCAGAAATGTTTGTAATTTTTCTCCAGTGAGGATAATATTTCCTGTGGGTTTATCATATATAGCTTTTATTGTTTTGAGGTATGTTCCTTCTATGCCTGTTTTCTGGAGAGTTTTTTTTTTTTTAATCATCAATAAGTGTTGAATTTTGTCAAAGGCTTTCTCTGCATCTATTGAGATAATCAAATGGTTTCTATCTTTCAATTTGTTAATGTGGTGTAGCACATTGATTGGTTGGCAAATATTGAAGAATCCTTGCATCCCTGGGATAAAGCTCACTTGGTCATTTTGTATGATCTTTTTCGTATGCTGTTGGATTCTGTTTGCTAGAATTTAGTTAAGGATTCTTGCATCTAGGTTCATCGGTGATATTGGCCTGTAGTTTTCTTTTTTCTTTTCTTTTCTTTTTCTTTTTTTTTTTTTTGGTCGCATATTTTTCTCATTTTTGTATTAGGGTGATGGTGGCCTCATAGAATGAGTGTGGGAGTTTACCTTACTCTGCAATTTTCTGGAAGAGTTTGAATAGGATAGGTATTAGCTATTCTCTAAATTTTTGTTAGAATTAACCTGTGAAGCCATGTGGTCCTGGACTTTTGTATGTTGAAAGTTTTTTTTATTACGGTTTCTATTTCTGAGCTTGTAATGGATCTGTTAAGATTTTCTATTTCTTCCTGGTTCAGTTTTGAAAGGTTATACTTTTCTAAGAATTTGTCCATTTCTTCTAAGTTGTCCATTTTATTGGCATATAGTTGCTGATAGTAGCCTCTTATGATCCTTTGTATTTCAGTGTTGTCTGATGTGATTTCTCCATTTTCATTCCTACTTTTGTTGATTTGATTCTTTTCCCTTTTTTTCTAATGGGTCTGGCAAATGGTTTGTGTATTTTATTTATCTTCCTAAAGAATCAGCTTTTAGTTTTGTTGATTTTTACTATAGTCTCCTTTGTTTCTTTTTCAGTTATTTCTGCTCTGATTTTTATGATTTCTTTCCTTCTACTAACTTTGGGTTAGGGAGATCAGTCCTGGTTGTTCATTGAAAGGACTGATGTTGAAGCTGAAACCCCAATACTTTGGCTACCTGATGCGAAGAGCTGACTCATTTGAAATGACCCTGATGCTGGGAAAGACTGAGGGCAGGAGGAGAAAGGGATGACAGAGGATGAAATGGCTGGATGGCATCACTGACTCAATGGACATGGTTTTGGGTGGATTCTGGCAGTTGGTGATGGCCAGGGAGGCCTGGTGTGCTGCAGTTCATGGGGTTGCAAAGAATCAGACATGACTGAGAGACTGAACTGAATTGAACTTTGGTATTCTTCATTTCTTCCTTTTCTAGCTGTTTTAGGTGTAAAGTTAGATTATTTATTTGATGTCTCTCTTATTTCTTGAGGTAAGCTTGTGTTTCTATGAACCTTCTTTTTAGCACTGCTTTTACTGAATTCCATAGGTTTTGGATAGTCGTGTTTTCATTTTCATTTCTTTCTATACATAATTTGCTTTCACTTTTTATTTATTCCATGATTTGTTGGTTATTCAGAAACATGTTGTCTAGCCTCCATATGTTTTCATGTTTGATAGTTGTTTTTTTTCCTGTAATTGACATTTAATATCACATTGAAATCAGAAAAGATGCTTGAAATGATTTCAGTTTCTTTGAATTTACCAAGGGTAGATTAATGGCCCAGGATGTGACCTATCCTGGAGAACATTCCATGTGCATTTCAGAAAAAGGTGAAATTCGTTGTTTGGGGGCAAAATGTCCTGTAGATATCAGTTAGGTCTAACTGGTCCATTTTATCATTTAAAGTTTGTGTTTCCTTGCTAATTTTGTTTGGTTGATCTATCCATAGGTTTGAGTGGGGTATTGAAGTCTCCCACTATTATTGTTTTACTGTTAATTTCCCCCTTCATACTTGTTAGCATTTGCCTTATGTATAGAAGTGTTCCTATGTTGGATGCATGTATATTTATAATTGTTATATCTTCTTATTGGTTTGATCCTTTGATGATTATGTAGTGGCCTTTTTTGTCTCTTTTCACTGCCTTTATTAAAAGGTCTATTTTATCTGATATGAGTATTGCTGCTTCTCCTTTTTTTGGTCTCTATTTGCATGAAATATCTTTTTCCAGCCCTTAGTTTTCAGTCTGTGTGTTTCCCTTGGTTTGAGGTGGATCTCTTGTAGACAGCATATATAGGGACCTTGTTTTTGTATCCATTCAGCCAGACTTTGTCTTTTGGTTCGGTCATTCATCCTATTTACATTTAAGGTAATTATTGATAAGTATGATCCCATTATGATTTATTTTGCTGTTTTGGGTTCAATTTTATAAACCATTTCTATGTTTCCTGTCTAGAGAAGATCCTTCAGCATTTGTTGAAGAGCTGGCTTGGTGGTATTGAAGTCTCTCAACTTTTGCTTTTCTATAAAGCTTTTCATTTCTTCTTCCTATCTTCATATCTTCTTCCTCTCCTTACACCTATCTGGGTATATTAATCTGGATTGTAGGTTTTTCTCTTTTCATCACTTTAAATATGTCCTGCCATTCCCTTCTGGCCTGAAGAGTTTCTATTGAAAGATCAGTGTTATCCTTATGCGTATCCCCTTGTGTATTATTTGTTGCTTTTCTCTTGCTGCTTTTATTATTTGATCTTCATTAATTTGATTAATGTGTATCTTGGGGTGTTTTGCCTTGTATTTATTCTGTTGGGACTCTCTCGGTTTCTTGGACTTGGGTGGCTATTTCCTTCCTCATTTTAGGGAATTTTTCAACTATTATCTCTTCAAGTATTTTCTTATGCCCTTTCTTTTTGTCTTCTTCTTCTGGGACAACTATGATTTGAATGTTGAGGTGCTTACCATTGTGCCAAAAGTCTATGAGATTGTCCTCATTTCTTTAATTTTTTTTTCCTCTCTGCTTCACTTATTTCCACCATTCTATCTTCCATCTCACTTATCCTCTCTTCTGCCTCAGTTTTTCTACTGTTGGTTGCCTCCAGAGTGATTTTTTTTTATCTCAGTTATTGCATTGTTCATTATTGAATGACTCTTCTTTATTTCTTCTAGGTCCTTGTTAAACATTTCTTGCATCCTCTCAATCCTTGTTTGTAGTCTATTTACCTGTAACTTCATTTTGCTTTCAAGATTTTGGACCATCTTTACTATCATTGTTTGGAATTATTTATTAGATAAACTCTCTTTTGTTTGCTTTGGTGGGCATTTATCATGTTCCTTTATCTGCTGAACATTTCTCTGCCTTTTCATTTTGTTTACATTATTGTATTTGGGGTGCCCTTTCTGTAGGCTGGAAATTGTGATTCCTCTTTATTATAGAGCCTGCTCCCTGTGGGTGGGGTTGGACTAGTGACTTGCCAAGGTTTTCTGGTTAGGGGAGCTTATGTCTGTTTTCTGGTGTGTGGAGTTGGATATCTTCTCTGTAGAGCACAATGGAGTGTCCAGTCTTGAGTTTTGGGGTGTCTATGGGTTTGGCATGACTTTGGGAAGCCTGTCTTTTAAAGCTCAGGGCTATGTTTCTGCTTTACTGGAGAAATAGTGTGGTATGTCTTGCACTGGATCTTTTTGGCTCTTGTGTGGAGCTTGGTTACAGTGTAGATATGGGACTTCTGGGTGAGCTCTTGTCTGTTACTATTCCCTGGAATCTGGAGTTCTCTGATGTTCTCAAGGTTTGGAGTTAAGCCTCCCGCTTCTGACTTTCAGTCTTTCTTTTACAGTAGCCTCAAGACTTCACCATCCATACAGCACAGAGGATAAAAATCTAGGTTAATGGTGAAACAATTCTCCACAGCAAGGGACACCCAGAATGGTTCACAGAGTCACATAAAGAAGAGAGGGGAGGGAAGTAGAGATGATCAGAAGAAGAAAAAGGATAGGCAAAAGGGGAAAGAGCAATCTAGCCACTAATCAATTCCTTAAGTATTCTCCACAGTCTGGAACACCCAGAGAGATTCCCAGAGTTACATAGAGAAGAGAAGAGGGAGGTGGGGGATAGAAGTGACCAGGAGGAGAAGAGGGGGAGTCAAAAGAGGAGAGAGCAATGAAGCCAGTAATCATATCCCTAAGTGAAAATGAATAGTGAAGATTAGATTCTTAAAGGTACAACATTGATAACAAATATGAAAAAACAAAGATTGAAAATCTAGAATAGATGTTAGAAACTCAAAAATACAATATAAAAATACAAAATGAAATAATCAAAAAATTATATACACACACACACATATGAAATTTGCTTTAAAAATAAGGTCTTTTTTTCAGGGTAATAGTAGGTTATAAAAATGAAAATTAATGGAATAATAAATAACTTAAATTAAAAAAATAAAAAGTGATAATAGTAAAAATGTATCTAGGAATTTCTCTGGAGCTGTTGTGGGAAGTGTGGGGTCAGTTCAGTTTCAACAGAGTTCCTTGTTTCAGCTTGTACTTGTTCTCAAGGTCTAGAGGCTCCCTCCAATACTTAGTCAATGTTAACTACAGGCTTTCAGTCTGTTGCACCTGTCACTTCCAGAGCCGTTCCTTCTTTGTTTATTTTGACTTTTTCTGTTTGCAAGTCTCTTCAATGTCTAATTTCTGCCCTGACACAAGGGGATGAAGGTGGTCACTTATTTAGGTTCACTTATTCAGTTGTGTTGTGGGAAGGGAGGGACACTGCAAAGAAATATGACTGGTGTGTGTGGGGAGTGCTCACAATATATGGACCACATTGGGTTTGCCACACCTCAAGGTGGCTTGTGCTTCCTGGGTCTATACTGCTCAGGCTCCAGGGTGCTCTGCAAGGGCATGGCCCAATGTGGGCCCTGCATTTCATGCCACTTATCAGGCCTAAACCATTCAGGTTCTCAGGTACTCCACAAGTTTTGCGTCCTTCCCAGGTCCAAGCAGCTCAGGCGATCAGGTGCTTGGTGAGTGCACTCTCCAAGGTGGGCCGTGCATCTTAATCACCAACCCAGTCCCAGCTGCTCGATTTCCCACGTGTGCCACAAGAGCACCTCCTCAGGTGTGCCATGTGCCTCCTCTGGGAAGCTCTCAGGCTGTGACCCTCCCGGTGGATGTCAACCATCCAGGATTCAAGGAAGACATGGCTAGCAACTAGGAAGCTGCTCACAGACTGGTGGAAGATGCCATCTCTGGGGCCAAGATTGCAGCAGACCCTTGCCTTCTTCCTTTGGCTGTCACACGCCTGCTGCTATGACTCCAGTGTGGGAAGTGGCCTGTACTCAGCTGGCTGGCTCTTCTTTGGTATTTGCTCAATCTGTTCTGTGAGTGGGCCAGGCTGTGCATCAGAGCCTTTTTTTGGAAAGTTCTCTCTCTCTTTTTTTATTTTCTTCCTTTCTGGTGATCCCAACGTTTGAGTTGCTATCTCTCCTTAGCTCCTTCAGATTGTCCTCAGGGCATTCAGGCCTGTTCCTTACCCCAAGCACTGATTATGCAGCCCACACCTCCCTGTCAAGCCCCCATATGCTGGTGGCAGACACAAGCATCTGGGTTACTTCTCTGCTGGCAGTTACAGTTAGGCTCATATTCTGAATTTTGTTTTCCTTCTTCCAGTTATGTTGCCTTCTGAGATTCCAAAACTCCCCACAGACCTGCCTGTGAGAGGGTTTCCTACTGGGCAGAAGCTTCACCTCATTTACGATTCCCTCCCCAGGATGAGTCATGATCCTTAACTCCTTCGTCTCACTTTTTCTCTTTTATATTTTGTCCTACCTCCTTTTGAAGAAAATGGGCTGCCTTTCTGGGTGTCTGGTGTCCTTCTCCAGCTTTCAGAAGTTGTTCAGTGGAAGTTGCTCAGCATTCAAATGATCTTTTGATGATTTTGTGGGGGAGAAAGTGGTTTCCCCACCCTATTCCTCTGCTATCTTGGAACTTCCCCTGACATCGTTGGTTTTAGTATAAAAGTGGTATTGACCTTATAGAATGAGTTTTGAAGAAATATCTTCTTTGTACATTTCTGGAATGGACTTAGAAGGACAGGTGCTATCTCTTCTTAAAATGATTGATAAAATTCAACTGTGAAGACATATGATCCTGGGCTTTTACTTGTTGGAAGTTTTTTTTTTTTTTTTTTCCCATTAATTTATTTTACTACTGGTAACAGATCTTTTCTGTTTCTTTCTGGCTCAGTCTTAGGAGACTGTCTATTTCTAAGAATTTATCCAGTTTTTGCTAATCTGTCCATTTATTGATATAGTTTTTTTTGTAGTGGCCTTATATAAATTTTGTATTGCTTTGATATAGTTTATAGCTTTTTCTCTTTAATTTCTGATTTTATTAATACAGGCCCTCTCACTTTTTTCTTGATGTGTTTAATTTTGTTTATCCAACAAAAGCATACATATCAAATAAAAGTAAAAGTAATTATTTTATTTTAAATGTAAGTAAACTAAGTGCTCCAAGCAAAAGAGCTAAATGGATAGCTCTCATAAAGTGGATAAATGGATATCAAAAAGAGTCCATATATATGCTGCCTACAAGAGTCTCACTTCAGAACTAAAGATACACACAGTCTGAAAGTGAAGGGATGAAAGATTATTCCATGAAAATAGAAATCAATAGGAAATGAGCAATGATACTTTTATCAGACAAAATAGACTTTAAAGTAAAGGGATTTACAAGAATCAAAGAACACTACACAATGATCAAGGGATCAATCTAAGAAGATAGAGAAATCACAACTATATATTTACCCAGCATTGTTTTGTTCAGTCGCTCCATTGTGTACCACTCTTTGAGACCCCATGATCTTCAGGGTGGCCTGACCTTCACCATCTCCTGGAACTTGTTCAAAATCATGTTCACTGAATCTGTAATGCCATCCAACCATTTCATTCTCTGTTGACCCCTTATCCTCCTGCCTTCAATCTTTCCCAGCATCAGGGTATTTTCAAATGACCCAGCTCTTACATACACCATAGTTTGGTTTCAGGTCAAACAATAAGGAAGGAACACAGCCCCACTCAACAACAGAAAACTGGGATAAAGATTCACTGAGCATGGCCCCGCCCATCAGAACAAGACTCTTTTCCCCTCACAGCCAGTCTCTCCTATCAGGAAACTTCCTTAAGCCTCTTAACCTTATAAATGAAAACCACAATCACAGAACACGAATCAAACTGATCACATAGACCACAGCCTTATATAAGTCAATGAAGCTATGAACTATGCCATATAGGGCCACCCACGAGAGAGAGGTCATGGTAGAGAATTTTGATAAAACATGTTCCACTGGAGAAAGGAATGGCAAACCACTTCAGTATTTGTGCCTTGAGAACCCCATGAGCAGTATGAAAACACACACACACAAATATATATGTCATTGTAGGTGTTCAATATGTTACTGGAGAAGAGTGGAGAAATAACTCCAGAAAGAATGAAGAGAGGTAGCCAAAGCAAAATAATGCCCAGTTGTGGAAGTGGCTGGTGATGAAAGTAAAGACCCATGCTGTAAAGAACAATTTTATAGGAACCTGGAATGTTAGGTCCATGAATCACGGTAAATAGAGAGTGGTCAAGTAGAGGGCAGCAAGAATTAACATTGACATTTTAGGAAATTGTCAACTAAAGGAACTGGAATGAAAAAGTAGGAATTCAATAGATACCTGGAGTATCAGGCAAATTTGGCCTTGGAGTACAAAATGAAGCAGGGCAAAGGCTAGTAGAGTTTTGCCAAGAGAATGTACTGGTCATAGCAAACACCATCTTCCAACAACAGAAGAGAAGATTATACATGGACATCACTAGATGGTCAATACCAAAATCAGATTGATTATATTCTTTGCAGCCAAAGATGGAGAAGCTCTATACAGTCAGCAAAAAGAAAAACAAAAACAAAACAACAAAAACAAAAACAACAACAAAAAACAGGAGCTGATTGTGGCTCAGATCATGAACTCCTTACTAAAAAATCAGAATAAATTGAAGAAAGTAGGGAAAACCACTAGACCACTCAGGTATGACCTACATCAAATCCCTTACGATTATAGAGTGGAAGTGACAAATAGATTCAAGGGATTAGATCTGATAGACAGAGTGTCTGAAGAACTATGGATGGAGGCTTGTCCCCAAGAAAAACAATGCGAAAAGGCAAAATGGTTGTCTGAGCCGGCTTTACAAATAGATGAGTAAAGAAGAATATCTAAATGCAAAGGACAAAAGGAAAGATATATGCATCTGAATGCAGAGTTCCAAATTATAACAACAATAAAAAAGGAAGCCTTCCTCAGTGACCAGTGCAAAGAAATATAAGAAAACAATAGTATGGGAAAAACTAGAGACATCTTTAAGAAAATTAGGACTACCACCATAACATTTTATGCAAAGATGGGCACAATAAAGGACAAAATTTGTATGGACTTAACAGTAGGAAAAAATGTTAAGAAAAAGTGGCAAGAATACACAGAACTATACAAAAAAGATCTTCATGATCCAGATAACCACAACGGTGTGATCCTTCATCTAGAGCCAGACCTCCTGAAGTGTGAAGTCAAGCGGGCCTTAGAAAACATTACTACAAAGATAATGGAGGTGTGGAATTCCAGTTGATCTATTTAAAATGCTAAAAGATGATGCTGTTAAAGTGCTGCACACAATATTCCAGTAATTTGGAAAACTCAACAGTGGCAACAAAAATGGAAAAGATCAGTTTTCATTCCAATCCCAAAGAAACACAATGTCAAAGAATTTTCAAACTACCACATGATTGTGCTCATCTCACACACTAGCAAAATAATGCTCAAAATTCTCGAAGTCAGGCTTGAACACTATGTGAATCATTAAATTCCAGATGTTCAAGCTGGATTTAGGAAAGGTAGTGGAAACAGAGATCACATTGCCAACATCCATTGGATCATCAATAAAGCAAGAGAGTGTGAGAAAAACATCTAATGCTACTTATTGACTACACAAAATCCTGCGATTGTGTGGATCACAACAAACTGTAGAAAATTTTTCAAGAGATGGGAATACCAGACCACCTGAACTGTCTCATGAGATATCTGCATGCAGATCAAGAAGTAACAGTTAGAACTGGACATGGAACAACTGACTGATATCAAATCAGGAAAGGAACACATCAAGTCTGTGTATTGTCACCCTGCTTATTTAACTTATATGTGGAGTACATCATGAGAAATGCTGGGCTGGATGAAGCACAAGCTGGAATCAAGATTTCGGGGAAAAATATCAGTGACTTCAGATAGGCACATGACACCACTCTTATGGCAAAAAAAAAAAAAAAAAAAAAAAGGAAAGGAAAAGAAAAAAAAAGAACAAAAATACCTCTTGATGAAAGTTAAAGGTGAGCGAAAAATTTGGCCTGAAGCTCAACATTCTGGAAACTAAGATCATGACATCTGGTCCCATCATTTCATGGCAAATAGATGGGGAAATAATGGAAACAGTGACAGACTTTATTTTCTTCAGCTCCCAAATCACTAAACATGGTGACTGCAGACATGAAATTAAAAGAGGCTTGCTCCTTGAAGAAAAACTATGACCAATCTAGTTCAGTTCAGTCACTCAGTTGTGTCTGACTTTTTGCAACCCCATGAACTGCAGCACCTCAGGCCTCCCTATCCATCACCAACTCCCAGAGTTTACCCAAACTCATGTCCATTGAGTCAGTGATGCTATCTAACCATCTCATCCTCTGTTGTCCCCTTCTCCTCCTGCCTTCAGTCTTTACCAACATCAGGGTCTTTGCAAATGAGTCAGTCTTCACATCAGGTGACCAAAATATTGGAGTTTTAGCTTCAGCATCAGTCCTTCCAATGAACACCCAGGACTGATCTCCTTTAGAATGGAATGGTTGGATCCCCTTGTAGTCCAAGGGACTCTCAAGAGTCTCTTCCAACGCCACAGTTCAAAAGCATCAATTTTTTGGTGCTCAGCTTTCTTTATAGCCCAATTCTCACATCCATACATAACTACTGGAAAAACCATAGCCTTGACTAGACAGACCTTTGTTAGCAAAGTAATGTCCGTGCTTTTTAATGCACTGTCTTGGAAGGACTGATGTTGAAGCTGAAACTCCAATACTTTGGCCACCTGATGTGAAGAGCTGACTCATTTCAAAAGACCCTGAAGCTGGGAAAGATTGAGGGCAGGAGGAGAAGTGGACGACAGAGGATGAGATGGTTGGATAGCATCACCAACTCAATGGATATGGGTTTGGGTG
This sequence comes from Odocoileus virginianus, assembly GCF_023699985.2. Taxonomy (NCBI): domain Eukaryota; kingdom Metazoa; phylum Chordata; class Mammalia; order Artiodactyla; family Cervidae; genus Odocoileus; species Odocoileus virginianus. The sequence goes on from NC_069683.1 coordinate 71,528,115, forward strand.
GACTCCGGGAGTTGGTGATGGACAGGGAGGCCTGCTGTGATGTGATTCATGGTGTCACAAAGAGTTGGACACGACTGAGAGACTGAACTGAACTGAACTAGGTTGGTAATAACTTTCTGCCATAAGGATTGTATCATCTGCATATCTGAGGTTATTGATATTTCCTGGAAATCTTGATTCCATCTTGTGCTTTCTCCAGCCCAGAGTTCCTCATGATGAATTCTGCATATAAGTTAAATAAGCAGGGTGACAATATACAGCCTTGACATACTCCTGTTCTTATTTGGAAACAGTCTATTTTTCCATGTCTGGTTTTAACTGTTGCTTCCTGAACTGCATGCAGGCTTCTCAAGAGGTAAGACAGGTGGTCTGGTATTCTCATCTCTTTTAGAATTTTCCACAGTTTATTGTGACCCACATAGTCAAAGGCCTTGGCATTGTCAATAAAGCAGAAGCAGATATTTTTCTGGAACTCCTTTGCTTTCTCGATGGTCCAGCGAATGATGGCAATTTGATATCTGGTTCCTCTGCCTTTTCTAAAACCAGCTTGAACATTTGGAAGTTCACAGTTCACATATTGCTGAAGCCTGGCTTGGAGAATTTTGAGTATTACTTTACTAGCATGTGAGATGAGTGCAATTGTGCAGTAGTTTGAGCATTCTTTGGCATTGCCTTTCTTTGGGATTGCAATGAAAACTGACCATTTCCAGTCCTGTGGCCACTGCTGAGTTTTCCAAATTTGCTGGCATATTGACTGCAGCACTTTCACAGCATCATATTTTAGGATTTGAAATGGTTCAACTGGCATTCCATCACCTCCATTAGCTTTGTTTGTAGTAATACTTACTAATGCCCACTTGACTTCACATTCCAGGATTTCTGGCTCTAGGTGAGTGATCACACCATCATGAATATCTGGGTCATGAAGATCTTTTTTCAGAACTCAAAACACAGAAGTTCTGTGTATTCTTGCCGCCTCTTAATATCTTCTGCTTCTGTTAGGTTCATACAATTTCTGTCCTTTATTGAGCCCAACTTTGCATGAAATGTCCCCTTGGTATCTCTAATTTTCTTGAAGAGATTTCTAGTTTTTCCTATTCTATTATTGTTTGTTTGTTTCTTTTTTTGCGTTGATCACTGAGGAAGGCTTTCTTATCTCTCCTTCCTATTCTTTGGAACTCTGCATTCAAATGGATATATCTTTCCTTTTCTCCTTTGCTTTTCACTTCTCTTCCTTTCATAGTTATTTGTAAGGCCTCCTCAGACAGCCATTTTGCTTTTTTTGCATTTCGTTTTCTTGGCGATGTTCTTGATCCCTGTCTCCTGTAAAATATCATGAACCTCCATCCTTATCTAGACAGCATATTAAAAAGCAGAGACATTACTTTTCCAACAAAGTCCATCTAGTCAAAGCTATGGCTTTTCCAATAGTCTCGTATGAATGTGAGAGTTGGACTAAAAGAAAGCTGAGTTACCTGAAGGTAACTTGAAAGATAATAGAACAATACAAAAGCTACGGTACAGAGCAATAGCACTTCTATGGGAATGTTTTTAGTGTTACAAGTTTATCTCAGGAAACAATAAAAATCTCAAATAAACAACATAGTCTCACACTTAAAGGAGCTAGAAAACAAGCCCAGTGTTAGTAGAAGAAAATAATTAATAAAGGTTTTATCACAAATTAATAAAAGAGACTAAAAAATATCAGTGTATCTAAGTAACTACTTCTAGTGTAATTATTTGAATTTATCCGCCATCTAGTCCAGTCTTCCATTTTAATGAGAAATACCACTGCTTGCATCTCTGAGAAATTCTGACCACTGCTTCAAGTCTTCCAATGTAGGGGATACTTTGTTTCATGAGCCAGCTTATTCTATTGTTTTGATATTATCCACTCTCTCAATTAATTTTCCTGTTTATGTTTTATATTGGAAGTAAAAGCCCAGGGTTAGCTTTAAACTGTCTTTAAGTAATATAGAAGATAGATATTAAATTTGTATAAAAGGAATAAGATCTCTGATTGCAACTGAGAATACTAGTCTTCAAACATTTTGATCTTAATGATTACTTCATAGAAAACAACAACAATAACAACAGCAAAGAAACAAATACAGCTCTGTTTCAAATTGCATGATAAGTAAGGAAAGAGTGGTCAATTACTACAGAATATGAACATCATTTACTGCCTTCTACTTCCAATCATCATGCTTGTGGTAGTTTACTCAAAGCACAGGATACCTATCTCACTTTTTTTTTCTTCCCAGCATTCCATTCACTTTGGACAGAAACTGTTGTGATGATTCTTGGACTTTAAGTTCCCTGGTGACTGAGATGGTAAATAATCTGCCTGCAGTGGAGGAGATGTAAGAGACATGGGTTCATTCCCTAGGTCAGGAAGATCCCCTAGAGAAGGGCATGGCAACACACTCCAATATACTTAACTGGAGAATCCTAAGGACAGAGGCGCCTATCCATGGGGTTGCAAATAGTCACATGACTAAGCAATTAACACTTTCATTTTCATGCCATAAGTAGAGACACTATTTGCCTTCATACTTCTATGCCTGTTGTGAAAGAAGTCCCAGATAGAAAACAGTGATATGCACCTAGACAGTGAGTATTTTGTTAATGGGGAATTAAAAGACTGATGAAGCCTGGACGTGTTGACATATATCATCAGATAATTGAACAGAAACTATTAGGCAGCTGTTGGATGCCTGTGGGGAATTGACTGAAACATTTATTTTACTTGGCATAATTACTTGCATATTTTCTGGCAAACAATAGCAGTACATTTCATTATTATTCTTTGTATTTACAGTGCCATGCTTATGCATTGTTTAATGGAGAAATAATTTTTTCATAATTAGAAAAAAAATTAAACCTGCTTTCATTTTTCCTTAAAACATTACAAAGAGGGAGAAACGGGCATCCCCCCCCCCCCATTTTGTCTCTTAATGTTCTTCTTCCTCCTCTATAGCTTTGTCCTCAAAAGTGCTTTTGATGCACAAATATTTTGTTTATACTGTATTATTTTACTTGTTGGAAGATTATATACATTATGGAGAGTAACAAAAATTTATCCATAAAATACATTTGTGTAAAGTACTTATAATGATTGATTCTGCTTAACTTTACTCAGAACTCAGTACAGAAAGGGATAGGGATTTTTTTTTTTTTTAATACAGCAAACCAAACTGCTCACTGATTCCTGGGTAAGAAGATAGTTATTGGATTGAACAATAGAACACTTGAGAGCCAAAAGTAAATGCTGAGTAGCATTTCTTTGAAGAATTAGGGCTTTGAAAAACACTCATACATACTGGGGAATTTGGAAAGATGTATGTATTTCCAGAGTAAGAAGTATGCTAGTAAGCAACCTGAAAAGGCCTTAATTCTAGCTTGACCCCTAGACTCAATGCAAGCCCAGCTGTGATTTGAATGACTATTAACATTGAGCCAAATCATATACTGGTAGAAGTGTTTATTTCTATACTTATACATTAGTTTGTCATATTCAGTGTTCAAGAAAATCTGTGCAGAAACTGGTTGAACAGAAACTAGGGAAAAGAGACTTCAGTAACAATACTAACAGGAAGAAAATTAAAGTCATTAAACACTGGAGAAATACCAATAACCTCAGAAACACAGATGATACCACCCTTATGGCAGAAAGTGAAGAAAAACTAAAGATTCTCTTGAGGAAAGTGAAAGAGGACAGTAAAAAAACTTAGCTTAAAGTTCAACATTAAAAAAAATGAAGGTCATGGCATCCAGTCCCACCACTTCATGTCAAATAGATGGGAAAACAATGGAATCAGTGACAGACTTTATTTTCTTGGATTCTAAAATCACGGCAGATGGTGACTGAAGCCATTAAATTAAAATATGCTTGCTCCTTGTAAGAAAGGCTATGAAGAATCTAGACAGCATATTAAAAAGCAGAGACATTACTTTGACAAAAAAAGATCTGTCTAGTCAAAGCTATGGTTTTTCAAGTAGTCATGTGTGAATGTGCGAGTTATACTATAAAGAAAGCTGAGAACCAAATAATTGATGCTTTTGAACTGTGGTGTTGGAGAAGACTCTTGAAAGTCCCTTGGACTGCAAGGAGATCAAACCAGTCAATCCAAAGGAAGTCAGTCCTGAATATTCATTGGAAGGACCATGCTGAAATTCCAATACTTTGGCCACCAGATGTGAAGAACTGACTCATTGGAAGAGACCCTGATGCTAGGAAAGATCGAAGGCAGGAGGAGAAGGGGATGACAGAGGATGAGATGGTTGGATGGCATCACCGACTCAATAGATATGAATTTGAGCAAGCTCTGGGAGTCAGTGATGGACAGGTAAGCCTGACGTGCTACAGTCCATGGGGTCGCAAAGAGTTATACATGACTGAGAGATGGAACTGACTGAAACAAGTGAATGATATATGCACCAATAATTAGAAAAGAAGTAAATCCTGGAGAAGAGAAAGAATTTGATTTCTATACTTACCATATTATATGTTCAAATATCTAGTGTTGAATAATGACAACAAAAATCCCAAACATACAAAGAAACAGTAAAGAATGTCTCTTTGAAAAAAGAAAAAAAAAGAATGTCTCTTTCAAATGGATAAAACAAATGGAGGGAAACCATCTCTGATGAAGACAGTGTTACTTGACATAGAATTTAAGCACTAGTTTAGATAAAGGCAAAGTGCTAAAGGAAATAAAAAAGAACTAAAGGAAATCAGAAAAACAATGTACAAAAAAAGAGATTCAATAAAGTGATATTGTTTTTTTAAAAAGGCTGAAATAACTGCCATTAGCAATCACTACTGTGGTGGCTCAACAGGAAATTTGAGCAAGGAGAAGGAAGAGACAGCAAAATTTAAGATAGAGCAATTGAAAGTATCAATCTGAAGAGCAAGGGGAAAAAAAAGATTAATGCAGAGTGAGAAGAAACTAACATACCTGTGGTTTACCATTAAGTAGTGTAAAAAGATCTTCTTGGAGTTCCAGAAAGAAAGAGTAAAAAGTGGGGAATATTCAATGAAATAATATTTGAAAATATCTCAACATAGATTGAGGGCATAATCTACAAACAAACAAAACAAAAAACTCCATAAAGTCCAGTAGGATAAACTCATATAGGTCTTTTTGATTATTAATTTCATTTTTTTATTTCTTAGAGAATTTAAAAGACAAATTCATAAAAAATAACTGTAAATCTATGTTATTGGGCATATACTGTTTAAGATGTATAAGATGTAAGAGATATATGAGCTGTTACTGTTTGATTTTGAAGTTTTGTTGACATCAATTTGAGCCATAATTTTAGGATGTTTAGTGTCATCCTAATGGTAATCACAAAGAAAGTGTCTTAAAAATACACAAAGAGATATGAGAAGAAAATAAAAATATATCATTGTTAAAAAAAAAAAAAAACTAAATATGAATGAATGTGGTAAAGGAAGAAATGAACAAATGGCTGATTCATGTCAATGTATGGCAAAAACCACTACAATATTGTAAAGTAATTAGCCTTCAACTAATAAAAATAAATGAAAACAAACAAAAAAAATTAAAAAAAAGAATACAAAAAATTAATAAGAAAGTGATAGAAGTAAGTCATTATTTTTCTTTAACTTATAAAATTTTGGATTAAACATTTCAATACAAAGTCATAGATTGACAAAATGGATAAAAAAAACAAAACACTGTAACACCATAATCCAACAATTCACTTTCTATAAGAAGCTCACTTTAGACCTAGAGACAAAAGAGAATTAAAAGTGAAAGAATGGGAGAAAATTCCATGCACATAAAAGTTCCATGCAAATTAAAAGAGAGCAGGGATGGCAATCTCAATATCAGACAAAGTAAAAGTTTCTTCAAAAGGTGTTACAAAAGACAAAGAAGGATAATTCACAATGATAAAAAGACCTACATCATCCAAAAGTATAATAATTTTAATCAGACTTATCCCAAAGAAGAGAACCCAAAAATATGTAAGATAATTATCAAAATTATTACATATAATGAAAGAAGAATTAGCTCACAAGAGTAGTTAAAATTTCAATGCACCATTGTCCATAATGAACAGGACACTTAGAAAATCAGCAAAGAGACAAAACACTTGAAAAGCACTATAACACAACTAGATATGTAGATGTAAGTAGAACTAATAAACACCTGCAGAACATGACACCCAAACCACCAAAATTACATTCTTTCAAAACACATGGAACATTCTTTGAAATAAATCATATGTTAGCCCACAAAACAAGTCTCAATACCTTTTGAAAGACTGAAATCATGCAAAATATCTCTAACCACAGTAGGATATAGGTAGAAGTCAATAGCAGAAAGGAAACTGAAAAATTTACAAATCTGTGAAATTGAAAAGACTAAACACTCCATGATTCAAAGATACCACAGGAAAATTAGAAACTATTTTAAAATGTTCACAAAATGTGATGATATTTAGCAAACACAATGCTTAGAAGATTATGAACAAAACTAGTGGAGGTGATGGAATTCTAGTTGAGCTATTTCAAATCATAAAAGATGATGCTGTGAAACTGCCACACTCAATATGCCTGCAAATTTGGAAAACTCAGCAGTGGCCACAGGACTGGAAAAGGTCAGTTTTCATTCCAATCCCTAAGGAAAGCAATGCCAAAGAATGTTCAAACTACTGCACAATTGAACTCATCTCACACACTACTGAAATAATCAAAATTCTCTAAGCAAGACTTCAACAGTATGTGAAACATGAACTTTCAGATGTTCAAGCTGGTTTTAGAAAAGTCAGAGGAACCAGAGATCAAATTGCCAACATGCGTTGGATCATCACAAAAGTAAAAGAGGTCCAGAAAAACATCTAGTTCTTCTTTATTGACTATGCCAAAGCCTTTTACTGTGTGGATCACAACAAACTCTGGAAGATTCTTCAAGAGATGGGAATACCAGACCACCTGTCTTGCCTCCTGAGAAATCGGTATACAGGTCAGGAAGCAACAATTAGAACTGGACATGTAATAACAAACTGGTTCCAAATCAGGAAAGTAAGTCAAAGCTGCATATTGTCACCATACTTATTTAACTTCTATGCAGAATGCATCATGAGAAATGCTGGGCTGGTTGAAGCACAAACTGGAATCAAGATTACCTGGAGAAATATCAATAACCTCAGATAGGCAGATGACACCACCCTTATGGCAGAAAGTGAGGAAGGACTAAAGAGGCTCTTGATGAAAGTGAAAGTGGAGAGTGGAAAAGTTGGCTTAAAACTCAACAGTCAGAAAACTAAGATCATGGCATTTGGCCCCATCACTTCATGGCAAATAGATGGGGAAACAGTGACAGACTTTATCTTTTGGGACTCCAAAATCATATGGTGACTGCATTCTTGAAACTAAAAGATGCTTACTCCTTGGAAGGAAAGTTATGACCAACCTACACAGCATATTAAAAAGCAAAGACCTTACTTTGCCAACAAAGGTCCATTTGGTCGAAGCTATGGTTTTTCCAGTAGTGATGTATGGATGTGAGAGTTTGACTATAAAGGAAGCTGAGTGCTGAAAAATTGATGCTCTTAAACTGTGGTGTTGGAGAAGACTCTTGAGAGTCCTTTGGACTGCAAGGAGATCAAACCAGTCCATCCTAAAGGAGATCAGTCCTGAATATTTATTGAAAGGACTGATGCTGAAGCTTAAACATCAATACTTTGACCACCTGATGCCAAGAATGGACTCATATGAAAAGACCGTGATGCTGGGACGAGAAGGGGATGGCAGAGGATTAGATAGCTGTATGACATCACCGATTCAATGGACATGAGTTTGGGTAAACTCCAGGATTTGGCAATTGACATTCATGCTGCAGTTCATAGGGTCACAAAGAGCTGGACAGGACTGAGAGACTGAATTGAATTGACTCTGAGGGAAACTTAGAGGTGTAAATACTAGATCTCAAATCAACAGTCTAAATCTAAATCTTTAGGAAATAGGGAATATTGTACTAAAACCAAAGCTAGAAAGGAAGAGTAAATAATAATAGTGACATGATTATTAGAGCAGAGAAAAATAACCTAAAGGCTAGCAAAACAGGAAAAGAGTGCATCAATCAAGGTTGCAAAATAGAAAGACATGAAGATAACTTCCTCCAATATGTACATAACAATATAACTACATGTGGAAAACCTCTTACAGAATTTCCACTGAACAGTTGCAGAAGACTTCATATAACTAAAGTTACATGAAATATCATCACAGTCCTGAACAGTATAAAAGGGAAAAATGAATTGGATTAAACTTGTGCCCTTGGGAGGGAGATGTGAAATCAGAAAAGTTTTCTTACCATCGGAACCCCCTTAATTGACTAGAAGCTAAGTAATAACAAGTAGGGAGCTACAGATACTCAGAGAAGAGTATGGCAGCTGGCTTGCAGCAGGCAGGACAGAGAAAGACCAACACAGGAAGTCCCTGCCCACATGTTGCATTTCCCAGCCCAAGAAAGTCATCTGCTGGTGTGAACAGTGGTTACAGACTTCAGCAGACAGGCCCAGGAAGAGAGCTTGGTTTGGTGATGTGGAGACACTCAGAAGTGCCTGAAGTGTGGTTGGGGCCACAATTGAGGATGTGTGGAGCCCAAGCCCTATGTATAAGCCCCATTATTAAGACACAAAAAGGGTGTGTGTGCAGCTTCCACCAAAGCATGCCATTATCCCTGTGCTCATAGAAGGTGCAGCATATGACTGGCAGCAGTGTCCGGGGCACATTAGTGGCACACCCACCTCAGGTTTTGTTGGTGAGCACAGAAGGAAGTGGGGCTGAAATCTAAGCCAATTATCAGGGCAAAGGACAATGGAAGCAGGGTCAAAGGCAATGCCAGTAATTGCTTATTTTGTGAGCACACACAGCAGATGACAGGTGACATCATAGAGTGCATGTATTGGTGGACAATTTCTTGGGAGAAATATACAGTAGCTTCTTTCCTAAAGGGAGCACTCCAGTCTTGCCTACCATACACAACAACTTAGAACTGGATCTAAGTGCTTTCTCCAACAACTGAGGAGTAGACTCCTTGACAGAGCTGAGATGACTACAGAGCAAAGAGTACATCCTGGTTAGAAAAATACTAATAACATTCTCCATCAAGGAGATAATAGTCACCCTGAGGAAAGACATGTCAGGCAAGCATGTGAAAATATCCCTTACACCAAAAATATTAGACATATGTAAGCTACACAGGGACACTCCCACATAAAAATAGTCCTTCAGTACCACAGTGCATAATTATTTTTCCAAAATTTATACAGTCAAAGGAATACAAATACAATTAAAAGGAGAGGAAACATTCTCAATTAAAATTACAAGACAAAGCTCCTGAAAGAACAAAGAAACAGATATTTTCAGTCTACCAGACCACAAGTTCAAAACGAAAATAATAAAAATGTGAAAAAAAATTAAGAAAGGCTCATGTAAGCATTGCCCTAATATCAATTAATTTATTGTTTCCTAAAATATTGCTTCGATATGTCAAAATTAAAATTTAGCAGCACACATGCAGAGACATTGCTTTGACAACAAAGGTCTGTCTAGTCAAGGCTATGGTTTTTCCAGTAGTCTTGTATGGATGTGAGAATTGGACTATACAGAAAGCTGAATGCCAAAGAATTGATGCTTTTGAACTGTGGTGTTGGAGAAGTCCCTTGGACTGCAAGGAGATCCAACCAGTCCATCCTAAAGGAGGTCAGTCCTGGGTGTTCATTGGAAGCACTAATGTTGAAGTTGAAACTCCAGTACTTTGACCACCTGATGCGAAGAGCTGACTCATTGGAAAGACCCTGATGCTGGGAAAGATTGAAGACAGGAGAGGTTGGATGGCATCACTGACTCAATGGACCAACTCCAGGAGTTGGTGATTGACAGGGAAGCCTGGCATGCTGTAGTCCATGGGGTCGCATGGACATGCCTGAGCTACTAAACTGAACTGAGCTGCTCTAAATAAATAGATAATACATAAAGAAAGCAACATTTAATACAGCTGTTTTCTTTTTTGAAGAAATCAAACTTTTGGACAAAATTCTAGATGTAATAAATAGCTCAAGAGCTTCACTACCCTACCTTCCATTTTATTGATTGATTGATTTTTGTTATTAGTTAATGTATAGTAGCTTTACAATGTTGTATTAGTGTCTACTGCACAGCGAAATGAATCAGCCTTACATATACATATGTCACTTCCTTCTGGACTTCATTCCCATTTCGAACACTATAGTGCATTAAGTAGAGTTCCCATGTGTTATACAGTACATTCTCATCAATTGTCTATTTTATACATAGTGTTAATAGTGGATGTGTCTCAATCTCAATCTCCCAATCCCCCCCACCCCATCCCTTCTCCCCTTGGTATCCATACATTTGTTCTCCACATCTGTGTCTCTATTTCTCCTTTGCAAATAAGGTCGTCTATACCATTTTTCTACATTCCACATATATGTGCTAATATATAATATTTGTTTATTGTAAATAAGTATCTTACTGACTTATGTCATTCTGTATGACACTCTGTAGGTCCATCCACATCTCCACAAATGGCTCAATGCCATTTCTTTTTATGGCTGAGTAATATTCTAAGGTATATATGTATAATATCTTCTTTATCCATTCCTCTGTTGATGGATATTTAGATTGGTTCCATGTCTTAGCTATACAGTCTTGCAATGAACATTGAGGTGCATGCATTTTTTGAATTAGTATTATTATTATTATTTTTTTGGTATATGCCCAGTAGTGGGATTGTTGGGTCATATGATAGTTTTATTTTTAGTTTTTTTTTTTTTTTTTTTTTTTAAGAATTTCCATAGTATCCTCTATAGTGGCTATATCAATTTACATTCCCACCAACAGTTTAAGAAGATTCACTTTTCTCCATATTCTCTCAAATATAAATTGTTTGCAGATATTTTGATGATGGCCATTCTGATTGGTGTAAGGTGATGCTTCATCATAGCTTTTATTTGCATTTCTCTAATGATTTTCAAGGGCTTCTTAGGTGGTTCAGTGGTGAAGAATCCACCTTCAATGCAAGAAACCAGAGTTCAATCCCTGTGCCAGGTAGATTCCCTGAAGAAGGAAATGGCAACCCACTCCAGTATTATTGCCTGGAGAATCCCATGGACAGAGGAGGCTGGCAGGCTACAGCCCATAGGTTCACAAAGAGTCAGACACAACAGAAATGACTTAGCATGCTTCAATTGTGTTATGATTTTCAATCATATGCCAAGTAATGATTTTCAATAGTTGCTTCTCCAGAAATCAGAAATCATTTGAGAATCACCAAATACACCTCTAATCAAAACCAGTGCTACTTTTCTGAGTATTATAGTCACTTTAAAATCACAATTATAAATCTCCATGAATGTTCAGGTGCTTCAGTTGTGTCCAACTCTTTGTGACCCCATGGACTCTAGCCCACCAGGTTACTCTATTCATGGGATTTCCTAGGCGAGAATATTGGAATGGGTTGCCATTTCCTCCTCCCAATATCTTCCTGACCCAGGGAGTGAACCCAAGTCTTCTGTGACTCCTTAATTGTAGACAAATTGTTTACTACTGAATCACCATGGAAGCAAATCTGCATAAGTTGATTTTTATTTAAAATGCTTTTCATAACTTCAAATCTAAAAAATATTTAATTTGGTAATTTGAAAATTATGCTAGTAAGACCTAAAATTAATATTTAAAAAATGAGAAATGGTTGTAGGCTATTTATTAAGACAAGTTGAGTTGATAAAAGTTAATCTTGACTTAAATTGAGAAGGTAGAAACAAATTATGTAATTTGTTAACAAGAAAAATTAAACATTTCTGAACCAGAGCCCCTGCAAAGAAAATGCCCATTTTAGGATTTCAGCAGATTTTACAGCAAAGATAACTTGTGTTATCACTGAAAATGCATTCTGGTTAGACTGAATGAGAGATGATGGCTTTACAGTAAAGAAATAGCTGTCTTCTAAGACTATTCTTTCATTTAAATTCTCTCTGTAAGCTTTTTCTTATCTGATGTGGTCCTATTATCTACACTGTTTTCATTTGAAATTTAATATTGAAACACTGAGGATGAAAAACTGTGAAGCCGTAACTAAACGTCCAAATCTAAATGTGCCTGGATTTTTCCTTTGACTTGAATAAAATGGTGTATAATACCTACCTAGGTGGACCAGGCATAGAAGTCATTTTAGAAATGGATTTCTCTGTTCATTTCTCTCCATCTGCCTTCCCTTCCCCACAACCTCAGTTATGTGCATATATTTCTCACATTAAATATATGTTAGAAACTTCTTTCAATTAAGCAAAATTTCTATGTATTAATTATATTACTACATGAATATCAACCAATTACAATCATGATGAGTAAGAATGCAGACATAGGAGGCAGACTTTTCAAATCACAGCCTCACCATTTACAAGCTGTGTGAAATTAGGCAAGTTATTGACAGACACCCACTTCTGTCTCTATAAATGAAGTAAACATTAAAACCAATCTTTGTGTGTGTATGTGTATGTTAAGATGAAATAAATGAATATTTGTAAAGTATAGCAAGTGGATTTCCTGGGATAGCATTGTAAATGACCCATGTCTAAAGTCTTGTGATATTGTAACTTTCATTGTATTGATTATGTGAGTTATGCTAGAGAGTAAGTCATCGTTAAATGTGTCAGAGCTTAAGTAAGTGCCTAATAAATATTTGGTTAAAAAAAATAGGCAAAAATGAATAAATACATAAATAAAGAAATAAACCCACCTATTTCTTGTTTGGGTAAGCTAGAATAGAAGAATTGAGTTACATTTTGACTGTAGAGTTACTCATTAGCTAGCTACAAATCGGCACTGGCCAACTACCTTTACAAGGATTAAATCATATTCTGATGCACCTGCTGAATTTCAACAGTCCCTGAAAGTAGTTCAGGGCAGAGAGCAGAAATGAGGTGCTTTGGGGAAAACTGGCAGAATAGGTCTTCATATAGTTAGATATTTTCAGGAGTTACTTTTTTAAGCCCAATTCTTGTATCTCTTCATATCTAGAAAAGTACTAAAATCCTTCACGGTGACATCTGCTCCTCATGGCTAGCAGGAACCTTCACAAGACTAGCAGAAATCTTTGACAAAAAAAAAAAAAAATATATATATATATATATATATATATATATATGAAATATATATGTGTGTGTGTGTGTGTGTGTGTGTGTGTATGTGTGTGTTTGATTGCATGTATTCTCCTTTCATAAACATTACATATATACTGACCTTTCCTCCTACATCTTTGGAGCAGTTTCTCAGAGCTCTCTGAAATGCTGTCTCCTGAGCTATGGTTCTCATTTTGCCACAAATTAAAGTAACTCTTTATCTTCTTCTGAGACCTTGATAATGTATATTTTAGTAGGTGGTGATGTAGTAACATATAGAAATAAATTTTAAGAAAGTTTAAACCCCAGGCTATCTATAATTATGCTAAGTATAAATTATCTAATATTCCAATTAAAAGGTAGAGATTGTCAGATAGTATAACAAAGCAAGACCTTACTATATGCTGTCTACAAGAAATCTACTTAGAATATAAAGATAACAAGAAATGAAATACAAAGATTAAAATAACAGCCAGGGAGAGGAAAATTTCCCGCTATCATTCTTGGATCTTATGGTGATCTAATAAGTAAAGTGACATAATGCAGATTAACAGGAAAACACACACACACACATTTCACTTGCACAGGCAACTCAGATATAAAACCCAAAAAGTGACCAAAATAAAGTGCTTATGTATCCTTTAGACAATAATAATAACAATAATAAATTAGTAAAGTATCAGAGGACGTTCAATTTTAAGGAATCCCATATGTTGTTTTCTTCCTTTGTGCCATTTCTCAAGGACTCTCTGTTCTTACCAGTTCCTGGAAAACAGGAAAGAGCAGAGCTGCACTCAATTCTCAGGACTGAGATCATGGGCAAGAACACCAGCTTGGATTCCCTTCAGTGACTCCCTTCAGTGACCTTTTAGGACTATCCACTTTGTGGCAACTGGTGGAATTTCATTCTTTTTAATGGCTGAGTAATCATTTTATTGATGATATATAAGCATGCATTTCTGCAAATAAAGTACCCTTGTTTCATTCGAGACTTGGGTCTCCTGCATCCTTCTCGTCAACTCCAGTCCCCAGGTCCTGGTCTATGAAGATTGTGACAGTGAAGAACTGACAAGATAAGGAAATTAGGTTTGGGTAGTAATTAGTAAATTAAAAAAAAAATGAATAAGCAGAGTTTGCTTACACAGCCTGTCTCTGGTGATAGGTTGTCTTTCTAACTCTTGGTTCAAGGGGGGATACATTTCACATGGGAGGTGTATTTCCTGCTTTCAGAGGGACAAACAGGAGGGTCAGAGTGTCTGTTTTTTCACTGACTGCTACTTACACAACTTTAATTGAGGATATGCCAATTTAGCATACTTTGAGACAATATACCCTGAATTCCATCAATACTATGAAAACAAAGATTTGTAAAAAATGGAGTTATTATGTTAATATTAGAAAAATTTGATCACAGAACAAGAAATATAACCAGTGAAAAGAAGGAAACTTCATAAAAAGGTCGATTTATCAAGAAGACATAAATTCTAAATATGAATGATCGAAAAACAGAGTTTCAAAATACATGAACCAAAATTTCATGAGAAGAGTACTAATTGAACCTTTAAATATCATTGGAGATTTGAATACTTTCTTCTCCATAATTATTAAAGTATACCAAAAAACTTTGGCCACCTCGTGCGAAGAGTTGACTCATTGGAAAAGACACTGATGCTGGGAGGGACTGGGGGCAGGAGGAGAAGGGGACGACAGAGGATGAGATGACTGGGTGGCATCACCGACTCGATGGGCATGAGTTTGAGTAGACTCCGGGAGCTGGTGATGGGCAGGGAGGCCTGGGGTCGCAAAGAGTCGGACACGACTGAGTGACTGAACTGAATTGAACTGATACAGAAAATGTAAAAAAAAAAAAAAAATTAAGAAAAAAAACCTTGAAAAATACTATCAACAAAATTGTATATGTTTACACTTAGAGAACTCTACCCCCTAAAAATCACATTAAATATACAGTCATTTCAAATAATGTGGAATATTAATCAAGATAAACCACATTCTGAATCACAAGGCAAATCATAATAAATTTAAATGAATAGGATTTACACAAATTATGTTCTCTAACCAAGTGAAACTATACTGAAAGAATAAACTTAAAACCTGGAAAATCTCGAAATATTTGAAAAGTTATCAATACAACAGTGACTAAAAATAGTCGATGCGCTAAAGAAGAAATTATAAGTAAAACCAAAATATGCTAAAGCAAGTGAAAATCAAAACACAACATATCAATATTTGTGGGATGCAGCTAAGCAGTGGAAAAATTATCATTTTAAATACGTATTTGGAAAAGAAGAAACATCTCATATTAATGATCTTATCTTCTACTTTAAGAAACTAAGGAATAAAGAACAATTTAAACACAAAATAATCATGAAGAAAAAAGAAAGCATAATTTTTAAAACCCCAAAGAATGAAATAAAAGCAGTAACAATAGAGCAAACCAATGAAATCATAAGCTCATTCTTTGCAAAAGGTATGAAAATTTTTAAACTCTAATCACACTGACAAAGACAATGAAGAAAGATGCTACAAATGAAAGATACTACAAATATCACTAAAGATCCCACAAGCAAAAAAATATTAGCATAACTTATTGTAAACAACTATATACTAATATGACCACAATGAAGGTAGTATATACATATCACTTGCAAGATACAAATTGCCAAATTATACACAAGAAAAAAGAAATAAATTAAATATCCTTTTAGCTATTAGACAAATTGGATCTATGTTTAAAATGATTCCCCAGTGAAAATTCTAGGCTGAGATGAGTTCATGGTGAATTCTGCCAAACACTTATGAAATGAATGATTTTCAATTTTGCACAAATCTTCAGAAAATAGTGTCTTCATTTTATTTTATGAGGTCAGAAACATCTTGATATAAAATCCAAAGGTTTTACAAGAAAAGAAACCTATAAACCAAAATCCCAATCCCTCATTAGCTTAAATGCAAAAATTCTCAACAAAATTTTAGAAAGTTCAATACAGCAATATATACAAAGAATACAGATGATTACCAAGTGTGGTTTATCCCAGCTGGTGTGGCTAGCTTGACATTTGACAATTGATTAATATAATTCACCATATTAACACACTGGAAAGGGAAAAAAAAAACATATTTATTTCAATAGATATTAAATATAATGTGGTAAAATTAATACCCATTTATGATTTTAAAAACAATCAACAAATAAGAAATAAAAGGGAATTCCCTCAACCTAATCAAAACCAGGTATGAAAAATGTACAGCTAATGTCACAATTACTTTTTAAAAACTGAATGCTATCCCTCAAGAATGAAAACAGTATAAGATGTCTGCTCACACCATTTTTATTATACTTTAAAATAGATAAAATATCTAATTCAATAAATAAACAAAATGGCAAGTAAAGAAGATAAAAGGCTTATATATTGTCACTTTAATCACAGATATCTTGAGTGTTTATGAAGGAATTCCTAACATATATACAAGAAAGCAACTAGAACCAATAGATATGTTTAGAAGTAAATATACAAAATTCAACTGTGTTTCTATATCTGAACAAAGAATAAATGAAAATTAGAATTGAAAAAATATTATTTTTGCTTGCAAATAAAGTTATGAAACATTTATGAGTGGATGAGAAACTAATCTGGCAAGACATTGAGACGTTATTTATTGTTGAAATATTTTGGTCTTCATCAAATATAACCATGATTTTCTAACAGTAAATGTTCAAATATTGATTGAGCATACAAAGACATTTCAGGAAACATGTCTTATCTGTTGATATTCAAGGAATTACCTCAGCATATTTGCTGTTTATGCTTCACCCATTCTAATCTAACAATAATTTAAATACAACAGCTACAAGGATCAGACTGAATATGGGAAATAAAAAAAAAATATATGTATATTCAATAAGTCAATCAACCAGGTTGGTGTGGACAGAAAGAAATAGAAAATTTCACAGAACACAATTAGTACCAAATTAAAGTGATAATTTAATGGTCAACTATTCTTCATGTTAGATATTTTATAAAACAGCTCATTTTCCTAAACTAATGTTTTCTCTGACATTTAAGTTACTCCAGTCTTCACACTGATTTCAAAGTGTTCCAGAGGTAATCATTACAGTGAAGTCAACAGTATGAAATATTGATTTTCATTAAATGAACTGTACTACCAAACACTATGTGTATGAAGAATTGAGTAAAAAGAAGTTAATTATTTATAAGATACTTGCATGTTTCCCATATACTCTGAACAAATTATATGTTGCAGTAATTTACATTATCAGCAAACTGAAAGACATGTCTTATTCTGTAATTTAAGCAACTGTAATCTTCAAGTTCTATATGCTGAGGATGAGAATTATATTTAAAATATGTCCAATGAAGCATGTGGAAAACTCTTAGGGAGATGAGAATACCAGACCACCTAGCCTGACTCCTGTGAAGCCTGTAAGCAGGTCAAGAAGGGAACATGGAACCGGACATGGAACAACGGACTGGATCCAAATTGAACAGAGTACATCAAGGCTATATATTTTCACCCTGCTTCTTCAGCATCTGTGCAGAGCATGAGAAATGCCAGCCTGGAAGAAGCACAAGCTGGAATCAAAATTGCAGGGGGAAATATCAATAACCTCAGATATGCAGGTAATACCACCCTTATGGAAGAAAGCAATGAAAAACTAAAGAGCCTCTTAATGAAAGTGAAAGAGGAGAGTGAAAAACCTGGTTTAAAACTCAACATTCAAAAAACGAAGATCATGGCATCTGGTCCCATCACTTCATTGCAAATAGATGGGGAAACAAGGGAAACAAGACAAAATTTGTTTTGTTTTGTTTTTAGGCTCCAAAATCACTGCAGATGGTGACTGAAGCCATGACATTAAAAGATGCTTGCTCCTTGGAAGAAAAGCTATGACCAACCTAGATAGCATATTAAAAAGCAGAGACATTACTTGGCTAACAGAGGTTCATATAGTCAAAGTTATGATTTTATCAGTCGTCATGTATGGATGTGAGAGTTGGACTATAAAGAAAGCTGTTCACCAAAGAATCGATGCTTTCAAACTGTGTTGGAGAAGACTCTTGAGAGTCCCTTGGACTCCAAAGAGATCAAACCAGTCAATCCTAAAGGAACTCAACTCTGAATATGCATTGGAAGGATTGATGCTGAAGCTGAAGTTCCAATACTTTGTCCACCTGCTGTGAAGAACTGGCTCATTGGAAAAGACCCTGATGCTGGGAAAGACTGAAGGCAAGAGAAGGGGATGACAGAGGATGAGATGGATGGATGGCATCACTGACTTGGTGCCATGGATATCAAGTCGGACATGAGTTTGAGCAAACTCCAGCAGATGGTGAAGGACAGGGAAGCCTGGCATGCTACATTTCATGGAGTCACAAAAGGTTGGACATGACTGAGCAACTGAATAGAAACAAAAACAATGAAATATATGAAAGCTTCTATTGACAATATTTTTTTAAAAATTTATTACTTCAAAATACTTAAAATCAAAGGCAGGCTACTCATATATTGTTGAACAAGTGTGTTTTAAATAGTAAGGTCATTATTTTCATTTGTTTGAGTGAATATCTAAGGATATTCTTAAGAGTAATGCTCATTCAAGATTAAATGCTAGAATGAATATTTAATAATGTTCATTATTAAATGATAAATGATCATTATAGATTAAAATTTCCTAAGAAGTCTCAATTCTATAACATCATTTGACCAATGTTAGTATTCATTCTAACAGCCCTTCATCATCTCCTGGAGCTTGCTCAAGCTCATGCCCACTGAGTAGGTGATGTCATTAAACCTTTTCATCTTCTGTTGCACCTTTCTCCTCCTGCCTTCAATCTTTCCCAGGATCAGGATCTTTTCCAATGAGTCGGCTCTTATCAGGTGGACAAAGAATTGGACCTTCAGCTTCAGTTCTTCCAATGAATACTTAGAGTTCATTTCCTTGAAGATTGGCTGGTTTGATCCTCTTGCTGTCTAAGGGACTGTCACTAGTCTTCTCCAGCTCCACATTTCTAAGTAATCAATTCTTAGGTGCTAAGCCCTTTTTGTTGTCCAGCTCTCACATCCATACATGATTACTGGAAAAACTATAGCTTTGACTATATTGATCTTTGTAGGCAAAGTACTGTCTCTGTTTTTAATTTGTTGTTTATGTTTCTCATTGTTTTTCTTCCAAGGAGCAGGAATGTTTTAAATTTATGGTTGCAATTACCACCCACAGTGATTTTGGATTCCAAGAAAAGAAAGTCTGCCACTGTTTCCACTGGTTACCCATCAATAAGCCATGAAGTGATGGGACCAGATGCCATGATCTTCATTTTTTGAATGTTGAGTTTTAAGCCAGGTTTTTCACTCTCCTCTTTAATCTTCATCAAGAGCCTCTTTAGTTACTCTTCATTTTCTGTCATAAAGGTGGTGTCTTTTGCATATCTGAGGTGATTGATATTTATCCCATCAATCTAGATTCCAGCTTGTGCTTCATCAGGCCCAGTTTTTGCATGATGTACTCTGCATAAAAGTTAAATAAGCAGGGTGAAAATATAGTCTTGATGTACTTCTTTCAAAGATTTGAACCAGTGTGTTGTTACATGTCCTGTTCTAACTGCGCTTCTTGACCTGAATACTGGTTTGGCAGGAGGCAGGAAAGATGGCCTACTATTCCCATCTACTTAGAACTTTCCAGTTTCATGTGATCTGCATAGTCAAGGGCTTTAGCACAGTCAATGAAGCAGAAGTAGATGGCTTTCTGGAACTCTTCTTTTCAATGATCCAGCAGATGTTGGCAATTTGATCTCTGGTTCCACTACTTTTTCTAAATACAGCTTGAACATCTTGAAGTTCTCAGTTCATGTGCTGTTGAAGCCTAGATTGAAAGATATTGAGAATCACTTTGCTAGCATGTGAAATGAGTGCAATTTTATGGTGTTTGAACATTCATTGGCATTGCTCTTCTTTGGGATTGGAATGAAAATTGACCTTTTCCAGTCCCATGCCCACTGCTGACTTTTCCAAATTTGATGGCGTGTTGACTGCAGCACTTTAACAACATCATCTTTCAGGACTTGAAACAACTAAGCTGGTATTCCATCACCTCCACTAGCTTTGTTTGTAGTGATGCTTCCTAAGGTTCACTTTACTTCACACTCCAGGATGTCTGGCTCTAGATGAGTGATCACACTATCATGATTATCTGGGTCACTAAGACTTTTTACATAGTTCTTCTGTGTATTCTTGCCACTTCTTAATATTTTATACTTCTATTAGTTCCATGTCTTTGTTTTTTTGTCCTTTATTGTCCTTTACTATTGTTTCTGTCCTTTATTCTGCCTGTCTTTGCATGAAATACTCCCTTGTCTCTAATTTTCTTGAAGAGATATCTACTGTTTCCCATTCTATTGTTTTCCTCTATGTCTTTGCATTGTTCACTTAGGAAGGCTTTCTTATCTCTCTTTACTTTGTTTGGGACTCTGCATTCAAATGGGTATATTTTTCCTTTTTTCCTTTGCCTTCACTTCTCTTCTTTTCTCAGCTATTTGTAAGGCCTCTCAGACAACCATTTTGCCTTTTTGCATTTTTTTTTTTCTAGGGGATGATTTTGATCACCACCTCCTGTAAAATGTTACAAATCTGTTTATAATTTTTCAGACACTCTATCATATCTAATCCCTTGAATCTATTTGTCACTTTCACTGTATAATCATAGGGGATTTGATATAGGTCATAATTGAATGGCATAGTGGTTTTCCCTACATTCTTCAATTTAAGTCTGAATTTGCCAGTGACGTGTTTGTGATCTGAGCCATAGTCATCTCTTGGTTTATTTATTTATTTATTCATTTATTTATTGCTGACTGTAGAGCTTCTCCATCTTTGGATGCAAAGAATATAAACAATTTGATTTCAACATTGACAATCTGGGGATGTCCATGTGTACAGTCATCTCATTTGTTGTTGGAAATATGTGTTTTCTAAGACCTTGGCATTATTGTACTCTCTTGGCAAAATTGTTAGCCTTTGCCCTGTTTCATTTTGTACTCTTAGGCCAAACTTGTCTGTTACTCAAATTATCTCTTGCCTTCCTTCTTTTGCTTTCTAGTCCCCTAGATGAAAGGACATCTTTTCTTAGTATCAGTTCTAGAAGGTCTTGTAGGTCTTCATATAACCATTCAACTTCAGCTTCTTCAACATTAATTGTTGGGACATAGACTAAGATTATTGTTATATTGAATGGTTTTCCTTGGAAATGAACCAAGATCATTCTGTCATTCTTAAACTTGCCCCCAAGTACTATATCCTACTCTTTTGTAGGATATGCTTAAAGGCAGAAAATGATAGGGATTAGTACATTGGGATGATTGGTTGATGCAAATCAGACAAATTCAATAATGTGGGACTTTTTTGCCTTATCCAGGTGTGCTAGAGTCTAGGAAGCCAAGCTATAGTGCATGCATTTTTAAGTTAGATAAAAAGATTTGTTATTCTGACTTTATATTCTAGATTATCTATGACACTAGGCAAGTAAACAAGCTTTGAACCTCAGCTTCTTCATCTATTAAAAGTCGATATTAATTTTGATCTCATATATCTGTGTGAGATATATTTACATTGACTTAGACTAGTTGCAGGGAAAGAGCAATATAGGCATGATGGTGTGTTTAGGATCTCTCTCCCCAAGGCCTCTCCTTTTTGCCCCATGTTTTGTAAATAATGGTTATATAATATCTGAGAACACTTATAGCACTGCTCCCATGCACATCACAAGCTACCCACTTGGTAATGGGTTACTTTGTACCTGTATGAGCTTCACCATGAAAACCCTGGCTGCTATGCCATCGGGGCTACATCACGGCAGCATCATGATTATGTTTTGTGAAGTTATGTCATGATTCATTATGTAAATCATTATGTTATGGCAGCTACTATGCCTGCTGCATCAGCCAGGAGAGAGTCTGTATTATGAATCTTGGAGAAGGGCTGTAGAGAGTGATAGAGGAATAATAGCAACCTGGACAGAATTGGGGATTGGGTGGTGCTAGGACTGCAGGACATGAATGTACAGTAGAAGAAGGATACTGCTTGAGAGAAGGTATGGAAGGGAACCATAAGCTTTGGCTTATACATGAAAGTTCAATTATATGAAAAAATATGAAATCAATGTTGGATTGCTTTCGCTATAGGGAAGAGTCCAGGAATAAATAGAGGGATATGACAGTTAAGGGCACCAGAAAGCTGAGCCTGTGTATTTCTTTTTTTTTCATTAGGCAATGTAGAGCCACTGAAGTGCCTGAGTAGGAGAGTAACCTGACCACAACTGAGCCTCCAGATGAAATAATCAAGCAGCCACATCCTAAATAATAGTGTGAGACAGAGAGATTAAAAGGTGTATTATATACATGACCTAAAAGTGTTAGTCTCTCAGTGATGTCCAACTCTTTGCTACCCACGGACTATAGCCTGCCAGCCTCCTCTGGCCATGGAATTATCCAGGCAAGAATACTGGAGTAGGTAGCCATTTCTTTCTTCAGAGGATCTTCCTGACTTAGGAATTGAACTCTGGTGTCTGGCATTGAAGGTGGATTCTTTACTGTCTGAGCTATCAGGAAAGTATATATGTGATTTTCTCCAGCATTTGGGCCTGCCTGAAACCATACAGAACCAGGATTTTATGCAATTTGTTTCTCTGAAAAAATTCTCAGCATGTTACATAAGACTAACAAATATGATGTCCTCAAGCAGACATCTCAAAAAAAAAAAAAATGTGTAATATGGTATAGACTAGGGCAGGCAGTTAATTTTTGGACACATAGTTGAAAAAATTAGAGACAAAAGTGTAAGAGTTGCAGATAAAATTGAAAGCATACATTCAGACAGATTGAATACAGCATTTAGCAGACTATCTTAGCCATACTAGGAAACAACACTGACAGACAGGCCAGCCTACTTTTGGCAGTCAGTGACAAGTTGCTCTTTTGGAACACAAATTCAAACAGACAGCGAGAATATGTTGCAGTTCTAGAATGCTGAGAAAAATCTTACAATAGAACCTGTGGACCCATCTGATGCCATGGAATGTCTGTATAGTTAGGAAAGACTTTTTTTCTATAATCTTGCAGGGGGAAAAAAAAAAAAGGAGGACAAAATTATCTACATTATGCATCATTTTATTAACTTGGAGGTATGCGAACATGGCTAGTTTCACCTGCCTGAGACAGTCGTTGACTCATTTCTGTTTCTAGTTTGGCATTTCCTTTACTTCATTATCTCTTTTTTCCACACCTTAGGCTAACCATCTACCCAAAGAGACCAAGCTACCATCCTGTAAAATATCTTGCAGATTTTAATCAGGAAAGAGAGAAAAAATAGGTGCCAATAAAGGCTCATATTTTATTTTCTGCTGTCTTTCGTTGATCCTTATTTTGCATTTAGTCCTACACAGTAAAAAGTATTCTATGCTATAGGAAAATTGTGTGATATAGATCATAGTTTCAAGTTCATAAAGATGCATTGGTAAGTACAAGTTTTTAAAGATATGTTGGTAAGTTGCTTTAAAATTGGGGGAAAAAAAAAAACAACCAAGATGGTGCATTGAAAGACTTCTCTTATCTAATACAGATAGGTCAATAGATTAATTGATCAGTTCATAGATACAGATACAGGCATAGATATATTGATATGAATATAGATACAGATATAGATATTATTGGTCTTAAACATGTTTTAAATTTCTTAAACTCTCTATTGTACATTATCTAAAATGTTTAAATAGATTATGGGTCTCTTCTTTTCTTTTCTAACAGAACTTCAGGATTTAAAGGTAATGTAAGTTTTAAAGAGATGAATTAAAACAACGGTCAAAGTCCAAAAACTAAGAGAATGTTTGCTCTACTTTTCATTTCCCTTCCTTAATCTCTCTAAGATGTATTTAGTAGAGTGAAGAGTCTAAGATGAAATTTTCTGATCATGGTCATTTTGACTGGTGTGAGGTCATATTGTAGTTTTATAGTTGTAAATCCAAGTCATCGTAGTTTTGACGTGCATTTCTAATAATTAGTGATATTGCACATCTTTTCATGTACCTGTTGGCCATCTGTACATCTTCTTTGGGAAAATGTCTATATAGGTCTTCTGCCATTCTTGTGTTGAGTTGTTTATTTTGATGATGCTGACCTTCATGTATTTGTAGATTTGGAGACTAATCCTTTATCTGTCATATAATTTGCAAATATTTTCTTTAAGTCTATGGGTTGACTTTTTGTTTTCTTTATTGTTTCCTATGCTGTGCAAAACTTTTGAGTTTAAGTAGGTCCCATTTGATTACTTTTATTTTTATTTTCATTATTCTGAGAGATGGGTCAAAAAAGATATTGCTGTGATTTATGTCAGAAAGTATTCTGCCTATATTTTCCTTTAAGAGTTTTACAGTGTCTGACCTTGCATTTAGGTCTTTAACCCATTTTGAACTTATTTTTGCATAGTGTTAAAGAATCAGTTAATTTCATTTTTTAACATATTACCATCCAGTTTTCCCAGCACCATTTATTAAAGACACTGTCTTTCCAATATTTTGTAGTCTTGCCCCTTTTGTCATCGGTTATTTGACCATAGGTGCATGGGTTTTTTTCTGGGTTTTCTATCCGGTTCCATTGATCTATATTTCTATTTATATTCCAGGACCATATTGCTTTGATGACTATAGCTTTAGTTATAGTCTGAAATCAGAGAGCCTGATTCTTCCAGCTCCATTTTCCCTTCTCAAGATTGCATTCACTATTTGTGGTCTTTTGTGTCTCCATACAAATTTATATATATATATATGTGTGTGTATATATATATGTATATATATACACACACACACATACATATACTTTTTTCTGTTAAAAATTATATAGGTAATTTGATAGGGATTACATTGGACCTTAGATTGCCCTGGTTAATGTAATTTTGACAATGTTGATTCTTCCAATCTACAAACAAAATGGTTATCATCAAAAAATTAACAAATAAAAATGCTGAAGAGTGTGTGGAGAAAAGGGGCTCCTCCTACCCTGTTGGTGAGAATGTAAATTGATACAGCCACTATGGATAACAGTATGAAACTTCCTTAAAAAATAAGGAAGTGGTGGTACATATACACAAAAGGAATGCATCTGAATCAGTTCTAATGAGATGAATGAAACTGGAGGCTATTATACAAATCAAAGTAAGTCAGAAAGAGAAACACCAACACTGTATGCAAATGCATATATATGGAATTTAGAAAGATGATAATGACAATCTTATATGCAAGGCAGCAAAAGAGACAGAGATGTAAAGAAAGACTTTTGGATTCTGTGGGAGAAGGCAAGGGTGGGATGATTTGAGAGGGTGGGATGATTTAATATACATTCAAAAATGTATATTACCATATATAAAATAGATGACCAGTGCAATATTGATGTATGAATCGGGGCATTCAAAGCTGGTGCTCTGGGAGAACCCACAAGATGGGGTGGGAGGAAGATGGAGTGGGGGGGGTTCAGGATGGGGGTTGGGCAGGCACCCATGGCTGATTCATGTAAATGTATGGCATACACCATCACAATATTGTAAAGTAATTATCTTCCAACTGAAATAAACCAATTAATATAAAAAATAAAAAGGCAAATAAAAATAGAACTATCATATGACCTGTAATCCCACATCTGGGCATATATCCATCTAAAATCATGCTCAAAAACAATACCTGCACCTCAATGTTTATTGTGAACCCATTTACTATAGCCAAGACCAAGAAGCAACCTAAATGTCCATCAACAGAAGAATGGATAAAGAGGATGAAGTACATATTCACAGCAATTAAAAGAAAATGAAATAATGTCATTTGCAGCAAGGTGGATGAATGTAGATGTTGTCATCCTGAATGAAGTAAGTCAGAGAATCATAGCAAAAGGACTGTTGTATGAGGAGAAATATTGTATGACATTGCTAATATGTGGAATCTAAAAAATAATGATGCAAATGAATTTATTTACAAAATGTAATGGGTTCCCTAGTAACTCAGCTGGTAAAGAATTTGCCTGCAATGCAGGAAACCTGGGCTCAATCACTGAGTTGAGAAGATCCCCTGGAGAAGGGAATGGATACCCACTCCAGCATTCTGGCCCAGAAAATTCCATGGACTGTAGAGTCCATGGGCTCACAAAGACTTGGGCACAACTGAGTAACTTTCACTCACAAATGGAAAGAGACTCACAGACTTAGAGAACTTGTTACTAGGGGAAAAACTGGGGGAAGGGATAATTAAGGAGTTTGGGATGGACTGCTCTAATTAAAATGGATAACCAACAAGAATCTACTTTATAGCACAGAGAACTCTGCTCAATATTATGTAGAAGCCTGAGTAGGAGAAATTTTGAGGGAGAATGGATACATATACATCTTTGCTGTTCACCTGAAACTAGCAAAACATTGCTAATTGGTTATATTCCAATATAAATAAATAGTTTAAATTTTAAAAAAATCTAACAAGGAAAAATAGTGCTTCTTAGATGCTGACACTTCTACTCAAGTACCTGTCAAAGCTACAGGACTTTGAAAAAGTTATCTATCTAGCTAGCTAAACATCAGTTCTTTCATCTATGAAATGAAGGTAATATTATTTACTTTGAATAGCTCTCTGAGGATTAAGTGAGATAGTTGTCATTTTCCTAATGATTTTTTTTCTTTCTTTCCCTGTTTATGAGAAATTTCACTTTGTTAATAACTTGCCATTTTATAAGTTTACAAAAATTAACTATTTCTCTTTTTTTATATATTTATTACAAATCTCCCCAGAAGAACATTCTTGGCCTATTTTCTGGAACAGATATATAGCAATACCAAACTAAAGCATAGCTAGGCTTCTCAGTAGCTAAAGAAGATACAGAGGACCATCTTTCCACAGAGAGGTGGAAGATTCAGAAATAATAATAAAAAAGGTTATTCACTAATCAGAAGGGAGTCCTTCTTAGTCTTACTTATGTCAATATACAGGCAAAATTATTTTATTCTTGGAAATTCCCTTCATTTTCCTTTGTTTGCTCTGAATTCCTACTTTATAACATTAATGTGTAATAATTTCAAATGTGCCACATAAAGCTTTTAACATTGGCTCCAGTTCTTCCTTACATTCAGTATCAGTGCCTATTCAATTATGTCTATATGGATACCACCTCCTACCAGACAGATACTAAATTCTTTAAGGATTGAAACTTATGTTTATTAATTAGTAAGTCAATATGTAAATAGAGTAGATCAAACTGGAAAATAGTTATACCACAGAAGCTCTCCCACAGGAGTGACATTTCTTAGCCACAATCAGGTTCACAAACTTTGGGGTCAGGCAAAGGGTGTAGGAGCCCCCAGAGAGCCTGGCTTTGAAGATCAGTGATGTTTGACCACAGTAATTCCACAAGACTGAGGGAAAGAAAAACTCCATTTTTGGAGGATCCTCACTGGGTTTTGTGTGTACCAGGACCCAGGGAGAAAAAAGTGATAACCTTATAAGATACTGAGCCAGACTTACCTATTAGTATTAGAGTGCCTGTTGCAGATACAGGCAATATCTTACTGTGAAGGGGAAGACATAGGTGGTAGTAATTCTGGGAAGTACTAAGCTACATGAGTCTCTTAGAGGCTGCCATTTTCTCACCAAGACCTGGCCCCATCCAACAGCCTGTAGGTTCCTGTTCTGGGATGCCTTGAGCCTAAAAAAATCAAAAGGATGGCAACAGAACCCCATCCATCAACAGACAAGCTGCTTAAAGTCTTCATGAGCATACAGTGGCCTAGTAGACACATGTCCTGATACAACTCTCCCCAAAGGAAAGATACAATTCTACCTACCAGTGGGCAGGAACCAGTCATCCCTGCCCTAGGTCAATAGGAAGCCTGACCAAGTCTCTTAGATGTGCTTGACCAGACTAAGAAGACAACACAAGCAAGAACTACAACATTGCAGCCTGTGGAACAGAATCTGCAATTGCAGAAAGTGAGGCAAAATGAGACAGAAGAGGAATGGGTCCCAGACGAAGGAATGAGAAAACTCCAGCAGAAAAGCTAAGTGAGGTGGAAATAAGCAATGTACCTGAAAAAGAATTCAGAGTGATAATAGTAAAGATGATCCATGTATCCTGTTAAGTAGCTTCAGTTGTGTCCAACTCTTTGTGACCCTATGGGCTGTAGTCCTCCAGCCTCCTCTGTCCATGGGATTCTTCAGGCAAGAGTACTAGAGTGGGCTGCCAAGCCCTTCTCCAGCAGATCTTCCCAACCCAGTGATTGAACCTGCATCTCTTATGTCTCCTGCATTGGCAGATGGATTCCTTACCACAAGTAATACTGGGGAGAAGCCCCAATAACTAAGAAAAAGAAAGGAGGCACCGACTGAGATATACAAAAAGGTTTACTGAAGAACTCAAAAACACAGGTGAGCAATAAAATAATTAAAATGAAAAATATACTACAATGAATTAATAGCAGGTTAAATGAGGCAGAAGAATGAAT
The DNA here is from genome assembly GCF_023699985.2 of Odocoileus virginianus. Lineage (NCBI taxonomy): Eukaryota > Metazoa > Chordata > Mammalia > Artiodactyla > Cervidae > Odocoileus > Odocoileus virginianus. Next base: position 71,556,858 of record NC_069683.1, read on the forward strand.
AAGTGAGATGGAAGACAGAATGATGGAAATCACTGCCATTGAACAAAATAGAGAAAAAGATGAAAATCAATGAGTGCAGCTGGATCATCAAAAAAGCAAGAAAGTTCCAGTGAAATATCTATTTCTGCTTTGTTGACTATGTCAAAGCCCTTGACTGTGTGGATCACAATAAACTGTGGAAAATTCTGAAAGAGATGGGAATACCAGACCACCTGATCTGCCTCTTGACAAACCTGTATGCAGGTCAGGAAGAAACAGTTAGAACAGGACGTGGAAGAATAGACTGGTTTCAAATAAGGAAAGGAGTATGTCAAGTCTGTATATTTTCACCATGTTTATTTAACTTATATGCAGAGTACATCATGAGAAATGCTGGGCTGGAAGAAGCACAAGCTTGTGCTTGTGCTTGTGCTGAAATCAAGATTGCCAGGAGAAATATCAATAACTTCAGATATGCAGATGACACCACCCTTATGTCAGAAAGTGAAGAAGAACTAATGAGCCTTTTGATGAAAGTGAAAGAGGAGAGTGAAAAAGTTGGCTTAAAGATCAACATTTGGGTGCTCGCTTCGGCAGCACATATACTAAAATTGGAACGATACAGAGAAGATTAGCATGGCCCGTGCGCAAGGATGACACGCAAATTCGTGAAGCATTCCATATTTTTATACAAGCAACTCCTCCAGCTCAACTCCAGGAAAATAAATGTCCCAATCAAAAAATGGGCCAAAGAACTAAACAGACATTTATCCAAGGAAGACATACAGATGGCTAAAAAACACATGAAAAGATGCTCAACATCACTCATTATCAGAGAAATGCAAATCAAAACCACAATGAGGTATCATTACACGCCAGTCAGGATGGCTGCTATCCAAAAGTCTACAAGCAATAAATGCTGGAGAAGGTGTGGAGAAAAGGGAACCCTCTTACACTCTTGGTGGGAGTGAAAACTAGTACAGCCGCTATGGAGAACAATGTGGAGATTTCTTTAAAAACTGGAAATAGAACTGCGATATGACCCAGCAATCCCACTTCTGGGCATACACACCGAGGAAACCAGATCTGAAAGAGACACGTGCACCCCAATGTTCATCACAGCACTGTTTATCATAGCCAGGACATGGAAGCAACCTAGATGCCCATCAGCAGATGAATGGATAAGGAAGCTGTGGTACATATACACCATGGAATATTACTCAGCCATTAAAAATAATTCATTTGAATCAGTTCTAATGAAATGGATGAAACTGGAGCCCATTATACAGAGTGAAGTAAGCCAGAAAGATAAAGACCATTACAGTATACTAACACATATATATGGAATTTAGAAAGATGGTAATGATAACCCTATATGCAAAACAGAAAAAGAGACACAGATGTATAGAACAGACTTTTGGACTCTGTGGGAGAAGGCAAGGGTGGGATGTTTCAAGAGAACAGCATCGAAACATGTGTATTATTTAGGGTAAAACAGATCACCACCCCAGGTTGGATGCATGAGTCAAGTGCTCAGACCTGGTTCACTGGGAAGAACCAGAAGGATCAGGCGGAGAAGGAGGTGGGATGGGGAATTGGGATGGGGAACACATGTAAATCCATGGCTGATTCATGTCAATGTATGACAAAATCCACTACAATATTGTAAAGTAATTAGCCTCCAACTAATAAAAAATAAAAATAAAAACTAAAAAAACAAAAAAGATCAACATTTGGAAAACTAAGATCATGCTATTCTGCCCCATCACTTCATGACAAATAGATGGAGAAACAGTGGCTGGCTTCATTTTTTTAACTCCCAAATTGCTGCAGATGGTGATTGCAGCCATGAAATTAAAAGACATTTACTCCTTGGAAGGAAAGTTTTGACCAACCTAGACAGCATATTAAAAAGCAGAGACATTACTTTGTTAACAAAGGTCCACCTAGTCAAGGCTATGGTTTTTCCAGTGGTCATGTATGGATGTGAGAGTTGGACTGTGAAAAAAGTTGAGTGCTGAAGAATTGATGCTTTTGAACTGTGGTGTTGGAGAAGACTCTTGAGAGTCTCTTGGACTGCAAGGAGATCCAACCAGTCTATCCTAAAGGAGATTAGTCCTGAGTGTTCATTGGAAGGACTGATGCTGAAGCTGAAACTCCAATACTTTGGCCACCTCATTCGAAGAGTTGACTCATTGGAAAAGACCCTGATTCTGGGAAAGATTGAGGGCAGGCGGAGAAAGGGACAACAGAGGATGAGATGGTTGGATGGTATCACTGACTCAATGCCAGTGAACTGAACTGAACTGAACTGAACTGAACAGCCTAAGAGATCTTTGAGACAACATTAAATGCACTAACAATTTCATTATAGTGTTCACAGAAGGAGAAGAGGTAAAAAGAAAGAATATTGGAAATTTTTCAAAGAAATAATAGCTGAAAATTTCCCAAACATGAGAAAGGAAATGGTCACTCAAATCCAGGAAATACAGAGTCCCAGGCCAAGGAGGAAATGCTGAGACAGATAGTAATCTAACTGACAAAAATTAAAGAGAAAGAAAAAATTATTAAAATCAACAAGAGTAAAGCAGTTAATAGCATGCAAGGGAATCCTCATAAGGCTATCAGCTGATTTATCAGCAGAAACTCGGCAGACCAAAAGGGAGTGGCATGACATATTTATTTTTTATTTTTTTTTTTTTTAATTTTATTTTTTATTTGTTGGAGGCTAATTATTTACAACATTGCAGTGGTTTCTGTCATACATTGAAATGAATTAGCCATGGATTTGCATGTATTCCCCATCCCGGTCCCCCCTCCCACCTCCCTCTCCACCCCATCCCTCTGGGTCTTCCCAGTGCACCAGGCCTGAGCACTTGTCTCATGCATCCAACCTGGGCTGGTGATCAGTTTCACCCTAGATATACATGTTTCGATGCTGTTCTCTTGAAACATCCCGCCCTCGCCTTCTCCCACAGAGTCCACAAGTCTGTTCTATACATCTGAGTCTCTTTTTTCTTTTTTTGCATATAAGGTTATCGTTACCATCTTTCTAGATTCCATATATATGTGTTAGTATACTGTAATGGTCTTTATCTTTCTGGCTTACTTCGCTCTGTATAATGGGTTCCAGTTTCACCCATCTCATTAGAACTGATTCAAATGAATTCTTTTTGATGGCTGAGTAATATTCCATGGTGTATATGTACCACAGCTTCCTCATCCATTCGTCTGCTGATGGGCATCTAGGTTGCTTCCATGACCTGGCTATTATAAACAGTGCTGCGATGAACATTGGGGTGCACGTGTCTCTTTCAGATCTGGTTTCCTCAGTGTGTATGCCTAGAAGTGGTATTGCTGGGTCATATGGCAGATCTATTTCCAGCTTTTTAAGGAATCTCCACACTGTTTTCCATAGTGGCTGTACTAATTTGCATTCCCACCAACAGTGTAAGAGGGTTCCCTTTTCTCCACACCCTCTCCAGCATTTATTGCTTGTAGACTTTTGGATAGCAGCCATCCTGACTGGTGTATAATGGTACCTCATTGTGGTTTTGATTTGCATTTCTCTGATAATGAGTGATGTTGAGCATCTTTTCATGTGTTTTTTTGCCATCCGTATGTCTTCCTTGGAGAAATGTCTGTTTAGTTCTTTGGCCCATTTTTTGATTGGGTCATTTATTTTTCTGGAGTTGAGCTGGAGGAGTTGCTTGTATATATTTGAGATTAATCCTTTGTCTGTTGCTTCATTTGCTATTATTTTCTCCCAATCTGAGGGCTGTCTTTTCACCTTGCTTATAGTATCCTTTGTTGTGCAAAAGCTTTTAAGTTTCATTAGGTCCCATTTGTTTATTTTTGCTTTTGTTTCTAAAATTCTGGGGTGTGGGTCATAGAGGATCCTGCTGTGATTTATGTCAGAGAGTGTTTTGCCTATGTTCTCCTCTAGGAGTTTTATAGTTTCTGGTCTTACATTTAGATCTTTAATCCATTTTGAGTTTATTTTTGTGTATGGTGTTAGAAAGTGTTCTAGTTTCATTCTTTTACAGGTGGTTGACCAGTTTTCCCAGCACCACTTGTTAAAGAGGTTGTCTTTTTTCCATTGTATATCCTTGCCTCCTTTGTCGAAGATAAGGTGACCATAGGTTCGTGGATTTATCTCTGGGCTTTCTATTCTGTTCCATTGATCTATATTTCTGTCTTTGTGCCAGTACCATACTGTCTTGATGACTGTGGCTTTGTAGTATAGTCCGAAGTCAGGCAGGTTGATTCCTCCAGTTCCATTCTTCTTTCTCAGGGTTACTTTGGCTATTCGAGGTTTTTTGTATTTCCATACAAACTGTGAAATTATTTGTTCTAGTTCTGTGAAAAATACCTTTGGTAGTTTGATAGGGATTGCATTGAATCTATAGATTGCTTTGGGTAGAATAGCCATTTTGACAATATTGATTCTTCCAATCCATGAACACGGTATATTTCTCCATCTGTTTGTGTCCTCTTTGATTTCTTTCATCAGTGTTTTATAGTTTTCTATGTATAGGTCTTTTGTTTCTTTAGGTAGATATACTCCCAAGTATTTTATTCTTTTTGTTGCAATGGTGAATGGTATCGATTCCTTAATTTCTCTTTCTGTTTTCTCATTGTTAGTGTATAGGAATGCAAGAGATTTCTGTGTGTTAATTTTATATCCTGCAATTTTACTGTATTCATTAATTAGCTCTAGTAATTTTCTGGTGGAGTCTTTAGGGTTTTCTATGTAGAGGATCATGTCATCTGCAAACAGCGAGAGTTTCACTTCTTCTTTTCCTATCTGGATTCCTTTTACTTCTTCTTCTGCCCTGATTGCTGTGGCCAGCACTTCCAAAACTATGTTGAATAGTAGTGGTGAGAGTGGGCACCCTTGTCTTGTTCCTGATTTCAGGGGGAATGCTTTCAATTTTTCACCATTGAGGGTGATGCTTGCTGTGGGTTTGTCGTATATAGCTTTTATTATGTTGAGGTATGTTCCTTCTATTCCTGCTTTCTGGAGAGTTTTAATCATAAATGGATGTTGAATTTTGTCAAAGGCTTTTTCTGCATCTATTGAGATAATCATATGGTTTTTATCTTTCAATTTGTTAATGTGGTGTATTACATTGATTGATTTGCGGATATTAAAGAATCCTTGCATTCCTGGGATAAAGCCCACTTGGTCATGGTGTATGATTTTTTTAATATGTTGTTGGATTCTGTTTGCTAGAATTTTGTTAAGGATTTTTGCATCTATGTTCATCAGTGATATTGGCCTGTAGTTCTCTTTTTTGGTGGCATCTTTGTCTGGTTTTGGAATTAGGGTGATGGTGGCCTCATAGAATGAGTTTGGAAGTTTACCTTCTTCTGCAATTTTCTGGAAGAGTTTGAGTAAGATAGGTGTTAGCTCTTGCCTGAATTTTTGGTAGAATTCAGCTGTGAAGCCATCTGGTCCTGGGCTTTTATTTGCTGGAAGATTTCTGATTACAGTTTCGATTTCCTTGCTTGTGATGGGTTTGTTAAGATCTTCTAATTCTTCCTGATTCAGTTTTGGAAAGTTATACTTCTCTAAGAACTTGTCCATTTCTTCCAAGTTGTCCATTTTATTGCCATAGAGCTGCTGGTAGTAGTCTCTTATGATCCTTTGTATTTCAGTGTTGTCTGTTGTGATCTCTCCATTTTCGTTTCTAATTTTGTTAATTTGGTTCTTCTCCCTTTGTTTCTTAATGAGTCTTGCTAATGGTTTGTCAATTTTGTTTATTTTTTCAAAAAACCAGCTTTTAGCTTTGTTGATTTTTGCTATGGTCTCTTTAGTTTCTTTTGCATTTATTTCTGCCCTAATTTTTAAGATTTCTTTCCTTCTACTAACCCTGGGGTCCTTCATTTCTTCCTTCTCTAGTTGCTTTAGGTGTAGAGTTAGGTTATTTATTTGACTTTTTTCTTGTTTCTTGAGGTAGGCCTGTAATGCTATGAATCTTCCCCTTAGCACTGCTTTTACAGTGTCCCATAGGTTTTGGGTTGTTGTGTTTTCATTTTCATTCATTTCTATGCATGTTTTGATTTCTTTTTTGATTTCTTCTATGATTTGTTGGTTATTCAGAAGCGTGTTGTTTAGCCTCCATATGTTTGAATTTTTAATAATTTTTTTCCTGTAATTGAGATCTAATCTTACTGCACTGTGGTCAGAAAAGATGACTGGAATGATTTCAATTTTTTTGAATTTACCAAGACTAGATTTATGGCCCAGGATATGATCTATTCTGGAGAAGGTTCCGTGTGCACTTGAGAAAAAGGTGAAGTTGTTTGTTTTGGGGTGAAACGTCCTATAGATGTCAATAAGGTCTAGCTGGTCCATTGTGTCCTTTAAAGTTTGTGTTTCCTTGTTCATTTTCTGTTTAGTTGATCTATCCATAGTTGTGAGTGGGGTATTAAAGTCTCCTACTATTATTGTGTTGCTATTAATTTCCTCTTTCATACTCGTTAGCGTTTGCCTTACATATTGCGGTGCTCCTGTGTTGGGTGCATATATATTTATAATTGTTATATCTTCTTCTTGGATTGATCCTTTGATCATTATGTAGTGTCCATCCTTGTCTCTTTTCACAGCCTTTATTTGAAAGTCTATTTTATCTGATATGAGTATTGCGACTCCTGCTTTCTTTTGGTCTCCGTTTGCGTGGAATATTTTTTTCCAGCCCTTCACTTTTAGTCTGTATGTGTCCCTTGCTTTGAGGTGGGTCTCTTGTAGACAGCATATATAGGGGTCTTGCTTTTGTATCCATTCAGCCAGCCTTTGTCTTTTGGTTGGGGCATTCAACCCATTTACATTTAAGGTAATTATTGATAGGTATGGTCCCGTTGCCATTTATTTTGTTGTTTGGGGTTCACGTTTACACCACCTTTCTGTGTTTCCTGTCTAGAGAAGATCCTTTAGTATTTGTTGAAGAGCTGGTTTGGTGGTGCTGAATTCTCTCAGCTTTTGCTTGTCTGTAAAGCTTTTGAGTTCTCCTTCATATCTGAATGAGATCCTTGCTGGGTAGAGTAATCTAGGTTGTAGGTTATTCTCTTTCATTACTTTAAGTATGTCCTGCCATTCCCTTCTGGCCTGAAGGGTTTCTATTGATAGATCAGCTGTTATCCTTATGGGAATCCCTTTGTGTGTTATTTGTTGTTTCTCCCTTGCTGCTTTTAATATTTGTTCTTTGTGCTTGATCTTTGTTAATTTGATTAATATGTGTCTTGGGGTGTTTCGCCTTGGGTTTATCCTGTTTGGGACTCTCTGGGTTTCTTGGACTTGGGTGGCTACTTCCTTCCCCATTTTCGGGAAGTTTTCAGCTATTATCTCCTCGAGTATCTTCTCATGGCCTTTCTTTTTGTCTTCTTCTTCTGGGACTCCTATGATTCGAATGTTGGGGCGTTTCACATTGTCCCAGAGGTCCCTGAGGTTGTCCTCATTTCTTTTGATTCTTTTTTCTTTTTTCCTCTCTGCTTCATTTATTTCCACCATTTTATCTTCTAACTCACTTATCCTATCTTCTGTCTCTGTTATTCTACTCATGGTTCCCTCCAGAGTGTTTTTGATCTCATTTATTTCATTATTAATTTGTAATTGACTTTTTTTTATTTCTTCTAGGTCCTTGTTAAACCTTTCTTGCATCTTCTCAATCTTTGTCTCCAGGCTATTTATTTGTAACTCCATTTTGTTTTCAAGATTTTGGATCATTTTTATTATAATTATTCTAAATTCTTTTTCAGGTAGATTCCCTATTTCCTCCTCTTTTGTTTGGCTTGGTGGGCTTTTTTCATGTTCCTTTAGCTGTTGGGTATTTCTCTGCCTTTTCATCTTGTTTAGATTGCTGTGTCTGGAGTGGGCTTTCTATATTCTTGTGGTCTGTGGTTCCTTTTTATTGTGGAGGTTTCACCCAGTGGGTGGGGTTGAACGATTGGTTTGTCAAGTTTTCCTGGTTAGGGAGGCTTGTGACAGCGTTCTGGTGCGTGGAATTGGATTTCTGCTCTCTGGAGTGCAGTGGAGTGTCCAGTAATGAGTTTTGCGATGGGTCTTTGTGTTAGGTGTGACTTTGGATAGCCTGTATGTTGACACTCAGGTCTATGTTCCTGTGTTGCTAAAGAATTTGTGTGGTATGTCTTGTACTAGAGCTTATTGGCTCTTGGGTGGTGGTTGATTTTAGTGTAGGTATGGAGGCTTTTGGATGGTCTCTTATTCCTTAATGTTCCGTGTAGTCAGGAGTTTTCTGGTTTTCTCAGGTTTTGGGCTTAAGTCTCCTGCCTCTGGATTTCAGTTTTATTCTTCCAATTGTCTCAAGACTTCTCCAACTATACAGCACTGATAATAAAACTTCTAGGTTAATGGTGAAAAGATTCCCCACTGTGAGAGACCACCAGAGAGATTCACATAGTTACATGAAGAATAGGAGAGGGAGGAAGGAGATAGAGGTAAGCAGGAGGAGAAAAAGGGGACTCAAGAGGAGAGAGACAGATCTACACAGTTATCTGTTCCCAAAGTGTTCTCTGTAGCCCAGACACCCACAAAGATTCACAGAATTGGACTGGGAAGAGAAGGGGAAAGGAGGAAATAGAGGTGTTCTGAGGTAGAAATTAGAGAGTCAAAAGTGGGAGAGTAATCACCACACTCCTAAATAGAAATGGGAACTGAATATTGGTTTCTTAAATGTCCAAAAATTTATATCACATACTGAAAAACAAAGATTAAAAATCTAGTGTAGAGGTTAGACTCTTTGAAATACAATTTTTAAAAACAAAAACAAAAACACCCAAAAAAATTAGAAAAGTATATGAAGTTTGGTTTAAAAATAGGGTTTCTCTCTCTTTTTTTTTTTTTTTGGCAAGGTTATAGTGAAATGAAAATGAAAATGAAGGAATAATAGAGGAGTATTAGAGGACTTTAAAAGGAAATAGAAGGCAAAAACAAGAAAAAAAAAAAAATTTTTTCTCTTTCCTAATTAAAAAAATCGTAAAATATATGAAAATGAAAGTTGAGGAGTAATGGGGGAGTAATAGGGAATTTTAAAAGAGAATAAAAGAGAAAAAATAGAAAATATACAAAAGGAAAGAAAAAGAAATTTTTTTTTTTTTTTCCTGATTAAAAAAAATCGTAAAAATATATGAACGTGTAAGTTGAGGCGTAATGGGGGAGTAATAGGGAATTTTAAAAGAAAATAAAAGAGAAAAAAAATAAAAAAAAAATAAAAAATAAAGAAAAAGGAAAAAATTTTTTTTTTTTTTCCTAATTAAAAAAATCGTATAACTATATGAAAATGAAAGTTAAGGAGTAATAGGGGAGTAATAGGGAATTTTAAAAGATAATAAAAGCGAAAAAATAAAAACTAAAAAAAAAAAAAAGGAAAGAAAAAAAATTTTTTTTTCCCTTGTAAATTTAAAAAAAAAAAAAAAAAAAACAAACAAACAAACAAAAAAAAACATATATATCTAGGAATTCCTCTGGAGTTGTTGCGGTCAGTGTAGGTTCAGTTCAATTTCAGATAGCTCCTCTTTCCAGCTTACACTTCCCGATATCTATAGGCCCCTTCCGGTGTAGTCGGTGTTACCTTCAGGGATTTTAGTCTGTTGCACCGGTCCTTTCTGAAGCGGTTCCCTTTGTTTGTTTTGGCTTCTCTTCGGTGTCTAATTTCCGCCCTGACACAGGCGGGCGGAGGTGATCTCTTATTTAGGTTCGCTAGTTCAGTTCAGTCCTGCTACGGGGAGGGCGGGGCGCTGCAGACAGACACCGCTCCGTGTGGCTAGCACTCGCCGGCCACGCTGGGTTTGCCCCGCTCACGGGTGTCTGTGCTTTCGCCGTCTACACTGCTCAGGCTCCCGGCTGCTCTATAAGGAGCGGGCCCTGAGTTGAGTGCGGTTCCGGTTTTCGGTACTCCACAAGAGCGCGGATTCGGTTGCGCCTGCGTTTTGTGCCTTTCCTGGCCTGAGCGGCCCAGGCAGCCAGAGGCTTGGGCGCACTCTCCGCGGATGTGGCGCGCCTTTTCCCTCCGCGTCGAGCGGCCCAGGCAGCCAGAGGCTTGGGCGCAATCTCTCCGGTGTGCCGCGCTTTTCCCCTCCGCGGCCCCAGCGCGCGCCGCCAGTCGGGTCTCAGGAAGTCTTTAGATAGGAACCGGGGGCCTGTTTGCAGTATGGGAGGGGGTGGCTTCTCAGGGGCTGGGTTTGCCCTTTTCCCCTTCCCCCTGCCTCCCACCTCCAGTGGGGACGGGCCGGCTCTTTTCAGGACTTTCTCAGTCCCTTTGTCTCACGAACCGCAGGCAGTGTGTTCCGGCCGGTTAATTATGTCCCACCGTTTAAAGAAGCTCCCTCCGATTGCTCCCAGGGTCTTCGGGCCGGTCCTTACCCTAAGCAATGCCGCCCGCTCCTCTCCGTTCCGCCCCCGCTTGTAGCTGGCGGGTGCGGGCGTCTGGGGTACTTTTCTGCTGGGAGTTGCTTTTAGGCACGTAATCTGTGGGTCCTTGTTTAATATTTCCTCCCAGTTAGATTGCCGAAAACTTCCCCCAGTCCCGCCAGTGCGAGGGTTTCCTGGTGATTGGAAACTTCCTCTATTAAGACTCCCTTCCCGGGACGGGTGACCGTCCGTAGCTCTTTTGTCTCCCTTTTTATCTTTTAAATTTTGTCCTACCTCCCTTTGAAGACAATGGGCTGCTTTTCTGGGCGCCTGATGTCCTCTGCTAGCGATCTGAAGTTGTTTTGTGCGATTTGCTCAGCGTTCAAATGTTCTTTCGATGAATTTGTAGGAGAGAAAGTGGTCTCCCCGTCCTATTCCTCCGCCATCTTGGCTCCTCCCGGCATGACATATTTAAAGTGACAAAAGGGGAAAACTTAAAACTAAGAGTACTCTACGCAGTGAGGCTACTATTCAAGTTAGACAGAAAAATAAAAAGTGCTACAATCAAGCAAAGGCTAAGAGAATCCAGCACCAACAGACCAACTTTATGAAAAATGCTAAAGGATTTTTGTAATCATAAAAATAAAAAGAGGCCACAAAAGAAATTTAAAAGTTACAAATGAAAAAGTTCACCACTAAAGGAAGATATACAATAAGTAAAGAAAAACATCTGCATGCAAATATGATATCAAAACTAGTGATTTTTAGGAAAAAAAAAAAAGAGCATAAAAGCAGAATATTGGAATGGATTTGAAGATCAGCCTATGACACCTGTGGCTTATGATCTTCAAAAAGAAGTAGAAGTAAAAAATAAATAAATAAAAGATTGACAACTTAAAACAATCTTGTGTATATGTAGACTGCTATGTCAAAGTGTCCTGCTAACTACAAACTGAAAATCTACAATACATACACACACAGACAGAAAAAAAAAAGGAAAGAAACCTAGGCAGGACACCAATTAGTCACTTAATTACAAAAGAGCAAAAGATGAAGAAAAAAAAGAAAAAAGACAAAAACAAATCTAAAACAACTAAGTAGCCATTCCCTTCTCTAGGGGAATCATCCACATCTGAGTATTGAACCCACATCTCTAGCATTATGGGCAGATTCTTTGCCATCTGAACTACCAGGGAAGCCCAATAAGAAAATACATATTAATAATTATCTTAAATGTAAATGGATTAATGTTCAAACATAAGACATAGGACAGGTTGAAAGGATACAAAAACAATACTTGTATATATGCATTCACAAGAGATCCACTTCAAATATGGGACACATACAAACTGAAAGTGAGGAGATAGAAAAAGGTATTGCATGGAAATGGAAATGAAAACAAATCAGGCCTAGCAATATTAATATCAGACAAAGTACAGTTTAAAATAAAGACTGTTACAAGAGAAAAGGAAGGACTTTACGTAATTCCAAGTGTTCATTGCTGGAAAGGGATATAACAATTTTAAATATGCATACATCATAGGGACATGTCAATATATAAGACAAATGCTAATAACCATAAGAAATCGACAGTAACATAGTAATAGTGGAGGATTTTAATACCCCACTTTCATCAATGGACAGATCATCCATACAGAATATGAGTAAGAAAACACAGATCTTGAATGACAAATTAGACCAGATCGACTTAATTGATATTTTTAGAGCATCCCGTCCAAAGCATCAGAATACACATTATTCTCAAGTGAATGTGGAGCATATTCCAAGGTTGATCCTATGCTGAGCCACAAAGCAAGGGTAGGTAAATTAAAAATAAAATAAGTAATATCAAACATCTTCTTCAACCACAATGCTATAGGATTAGCCATATGACCCAGCAATCCCACTTCTGGGCATACACACCGAGGAAACCAGATCTGAAAGAGACACGTGCACCCCAATGTTCATCGCAGCACTGTTTATCATAGCCAGGACATGGAAGCAACCTAGATGCCCATCAGCAGACGAATGGATGAGGAAGCTGTGGTACATATACACCATGGAATATTACTCAGCCATTAAAAAGAATTCATTTGAATCAGTTCTAATGAGATGGATGAAACTGGAGCCCATTATACAGACTGAAGTAAGCCAGAAAGATAAAGACCATTACAGTACACTAACACATATATATGGACTTTAGAAAGATGATAACGATAACCCTATATGCAAAACAGAAAAAGAGACTCAGATGTATAGAACAGACTTGTGGACTCTGGGAGAAGGCGAGGGTGGGATGTTTCAAGAGAACAGCAATGAAACTTGTATATTATCTAGGGTGAAACAGATCACCAGCCCAGGTTGGGTGCATGAGACAGGTGCTCGGGCCTGGTGCACTGGGAAGACCCAGAGGGATCAGGTGGAGAGGGAGGTGGGAGGGGGCACTGGGATGGGGAATACATGTAAATCCATGGCAAATTCATTTCAATGTATGACAAAAACCACTGCAATGATGTAAAGTAATTAGCCTCCAACTAATAAAAATAAATGAAAAAAAAAATCAGCTATAAGAAAATAAAAGCTACTAAAAAAAAAAGGCACACACAAATAGATGAAGACTAAACAAAAATAGGCTATGAACAACCATTGAATGAGTAAAGAAATCAAAGACAAAATCAAGAATGACCTAGAGACAAATAAAAAAGAATATAAGAGAATCCAAAACCTATGGGTCACACAGCAAAAGCAGTTCTAAGATAAAAGCTTACAGCAAAAAAAAAAAAAAAAATCTTATCTTAGAAACAAGAAAAATTGCAAGTAAACAACCTAAACTCCCACTGAAAGAAAATAGAGAAAGAGGAACACAAAAACCTGAAAATAGTAGAAAGAAAAAAAAATCACAAAGATCAAAAGAGAAATGAATGAAATAGAAAGGAAGAAAACAACAAAAAACATTAAGGAAATTAAGTTATTTTTTTTTTAAATATGAGCAAAAATGATAAACCTTTAGTGATACTCATTAGTAAAAATTAACAGGACTCAAATCAACAAAATTAAAGATGAAATAAGAGAATTTACAATGGACACCACAGAAATACAAAGAATCATAAGATTATGACATGCAACTATATGCCAACAAAATGGGCAACTGGGAAAGAAAAATGGACAAATTCTTAAAATGTATAATCTTCAAGACTGAACCAAGAAGAAATAGAAAATATGAACAGAACAATCACAAGTTTGCTGAAACTATGATTAAATAACTTCTAACAAGCAAAAGTCCAGGAGGACCAGGTACCTTCACAGGTGAATACTATCAAACATTTAGAGAAGAGATCATATCTATCCTGAAATTATTCCAAAAATTGCAGAGGGAGGAACACTTGCATACTCATTCTATGAAGCCACCATCACCCTGACACCAAAGTCAGACAAAGATATCACAAAAGAAGAAAACTACAGGACAATGTCCCTGATGAACATCAAGAATTCTCAATAAGATACTAACAATCTGAATCCAACAATGTATCAAGATCATACAGCATGATTAATTAGGATTTATCCCAGAATGAGAGTAGTTTTTAATATCCACAAATAAATCAGTGTAATAAACCATATCAACAAGCTGAAGAATAAAAACCTTATGATCATCCCAATTGATTCAGAAAAAGGTTTTGATGAAATTCAACACCAATTTATGATAAAAACTATCAAGTAAAAGGACAAACAGAAACATGCTTCAATAAATAAAGGTCATATATAACATGCATACAGATAAGACTAGAAAGATATGTTAGAGAACAATCATGTTTACCATCACATCAACAAGAATACTACACATAGGAATAAACCTACCTAAGGAGACAAAAGACCTGTACTCTGAAAACTATGATACTGATGAAAGAAATCAAAGATGACACAAGCATATGGAAAGAGATACTGTATTCTTGGACTGGCAAATTCATATTGTCAAAATGACTGTACAATCCAAACCAATCTATAGATTAAATTCAATCCCTATCAAATTACCAATAACATTTTTTCACAAAACTCAAACAAAAAAATCTTAAAATTTGTATGATGATACAAAAGACCATGAATAGCTAAAACAATCTTAAGAAAGGAAAACGGAATTGGAGAATTTAGGATCCCTAACTTCAGGCTATACTACAAAATTATACTAATCAAAAGAGTATGGTACTGGCACAAAAACAAAAATATAAAGCAGTGGAAAAGGATATAACACCCAGAAATAAGCCCATGCACCATTTTCAATTAATCTATTATAAAGGAGACAAGACCATACAATGAAGGAAAGACAGTCTATTCAGTAAATTATGCTGGACAAATTGGACATCTATATGTAAATGATAATAAGTTAAAACATTCTCTAATACCATACACTAAAATAAACTCAAAATGGGTTAAAGAGCTAAATGTAAGACTGTATACCATGAAACTCTCAGAGGAAAACATAGGCACGACACTGTCTGACATAAATTGAAGTAAATCTTTTTGGTCTTCCCTGATGGCTCAGCTGGTAAAGAATCTGCCTGTAACACAGGAAACAGGAGATGCAGGTTCAATTTCTGGGTCAGGGAGATCCACTGAAGGAGGAAATGACAACCCATTCCAGTATTCTTGCCTGAAAAATCCCATGTACAAAGGATTCTGGCAGGCTACCATCCAAAAGGTCACAGAGAGTCAGACATGACTGAATGACCACACATGCACACACAAGTCTTATATCCTCCTCCTAGAGTAACGGAAATGAGCAAAAGTAAATAAATGGGACCTAATTAAACTCAAAAGCTTTTGCACAGTAAAGGAATCCACAAACAAGATGAAAAGACAGCTTATGAATGAGAGGAAATATTTGTAAATGATACAACTGACAAAGGATTTGTCACCAAAATTTGTAAACATCTCATGTGCCCAGTGTTTATATATATGTATGTGTGTGTGTATATTTATATTTGTGCTATATATGTGTGCTATTTATCTGCCTATATAAAACCCTAATAAAACAGATGAGCAGAAGGCCTAAATAGATATTTCTTCAAAGAAGAACTATAGAACGCCAGGAGGCACCTGAAAATGTGCTCAGCATAACTAGCTATTAAAGACATGCAAATCAAAACTACAGTGGAATATTCTCGCATAGCAGTCAGAATGGCCATTACCAAATAAATCTACAAAACAGTAAATGCTGGAGATGGTGTAAAGAGAACCATCCTATACTGTTGGCAGGAATGTGAATGAGAACAGATTATTTTTTTTTTCATTTATTTTTATTAGTTGGAGGCCAATTACTTTACAATATTGTAGTCGTTTTTGTCATACATTGACATGAATCAGCCATGGATTCACATGTATTCCCCATCCTGATCCCCCCTCCCACCTCCCTCTCCACCAAATTCCTCTTGGTCTTCCCATTGCACCAGGCCCTAGCACTTGTCTCATGCATCCAGCCTGGGATGGTTATCTGTTTCACCCTAGATAATATACATGTTTCGATGCTGTTCTCTCGAAACATCCCACCCTTGCCTTCTCCTACAGAGCCCAACATTCTGTTCTGAACATCTGTGTCTCTTTTTCTGTTTTGCATATAGGGTTATCATTACCATCTTTCTAAATTCTATATATATGCGTTAGTATACTGTATTGGTTCTTTAAAAACTAAAAATAGAGTTACCACATGATCCAGCAATCCCACTCATAAGCATGTATCTGTTGAAAAACATGATTCAAAAATATGCACTCACTCAAGTGTTCATTGCAGCACTGTTAAAAATAGCTAAGATAAGGAAACAATTTAAATATCCATCAACAGAGGAATGGATAAAGAGATATAGTTCATATATACAATGGAATGTTAACCAGTCACTTAAAATAATGAAATAATGTCCTTTACAGTAACATGGTTGAACACAGACATTGTCATAGTGAGTGAAGTCTGTTAGATAAAGACAAATATACAATAACACATATGCATGCACGCTAAGACACTTCATTCATATTCGACTCTTTGTGACCCTATGAACAGTAGCCTGCCAGGCTCCTCTGTCCATGGGATTCTCCAGGCAAGAATACTGGAGTGGGTTCCTGTGCCCTCCTCCAGGGGATTTTCCTGACCTGGGGATCAAAGCTGTGTCTCTTGTGTCTCCTGAATTGATATAGGTGGGTTCTTTACCACTAGTACCACCTGGAAAGCCACATTATCACTTATTTGTGGACTCTGAAAAGAATAAATCAACTTATTTACAAAACAGAAACAGAGTCACAAACAGAGAATGAATTTATGGTTACAAGGCATAAGTGTGGGGGAGAGGAATAGATTGGGAGTTTTGTATTTACATGTATACACTGCTGTATTTAAAACAGATAACCAGCAAGGACCTACTGTATAACACAGAGAAATCTGCTAAATACTTTGTAACAACCTAAGTGAAAAAACAATTTGATAAAGAAAAGACACATGTATATGTATAACTGAATCACTTTTGCTGCACACATGAAACTAACACAAAACTGTTAATTAACTAAACTCCAATATAAAATATTTTTTAAAGAAATATTGATTAACACTCTGTTGATCAAATATACTGAGGACTGGGAATTGACTATTGTATTTAGCTAAGTGCAAGTTATTCTTTACTTGTAGAATAGCAGATTCTATAGAAGTATGTGCATGAAGACACTATTGAAGTGGGTTCAAAAGTGAATGGAAGGACAAAAATGCAGTATACTTAATGCTCTCAAGGTGTTTTGCTGTATATAACACAGCATAATGTCATTAGTAAAAACTTCCCCCTCTTTACGGTGGGATTGAGATGTCACCAAATCAGCTACCCTTACTGATATAGGTTTCTTTTACTTCTGAAGAGGACAGATGTTATAGAAATTGTGGCAACTCATTTTGTGAACTCTTGGAAGACAGAAGAAATAATTCTACTAATACTTGAGAAATATGCTTTTCTTTAATAAACTCCAATACTTTGACCACCTGATGTGAAGAGCTGACTCATTTGAGAAGACTCTGATGGTGGGAAAGGTTGAGGGCAGGCAGAGAAGGGGATGACCGAGGATTAGATGGTTGGATGGCATCACTGATTCAATGGACATGGGTTTGAGTAAACTCTGGGAGTTGGTGATGGACAGGGAGGCCTGGCATGCTGCAGTCCATGGTGTCACAAAGAGTTGGAAACGATTGAGTGACTAAACTGAAACTGAACAGTTGATGGATATTTAGGTTGCTTGACATCCCAGCTATTGTAAAGAGTGCTGCAATGAATTTTGGAGTGGATATATCTTTCTGAACTATGCTTTTCTCCAGGTATAGGGCCAAGAGTGAGATTTCTGGGTCATATGTTAGCTCTATTTTTAGCTTTTCAAGAAATCTTCATACTTTTCTCCATAGTGGCTGTATAATATATTTAAATGCCAATGGACTTAATGTTCAAATAAAAAGAAACAGTTGATGAATGGATTAAAAATAATAGGCACATAAATATTCTGTCTATAAAAATATCATGGGGTTTTCAAGGCAAGAATACTAAAGTGATTTGCCATTCCCTTCTCCAGTGGATCACATTTTATCAGAACTCTCCACCGTGACCCATCTGTCTTGGGTGGCCCTACGTGGCATGGTTCATTGTTTCATTGAGTTAGACAAGGCAGTGATCCAAGTGATCAGTTTGGTTAGTTTCCTGTAATTGTGGTTTTCATTCTGTCTACCCTCTAATAGAGAAGGATAAGAAGCTTGTGGAATCTTTCTGATGAGAGGGACTAGCAGTGGGGGAATGCGGGCCCTGTTCAGTGAATCTTTAATTCACTTTTCTGTTAATGGGTAGGGCTATGTTCCCTCCCTGTACTTTGGCCTGAGACCAAACTATGGTAAATGTAATGGAGATCGCCTTCAAAAGGACTGTTTATTCAGTGCTCCTGATGCCACAGCAGGATACTGTCAGCCCACACCTCTGCCGGAGACTCCTGGATAGTCATAGGAAAGTCTGACTCAATCTCTTGTGGGGATCAAATTGCCAACATCCATTGGATCATAGAAAAAGCAAGAGAGTTCCAGAAACTTCTACACCTGCTTGACTGACTATGCTAAAGTCTTTGACAGTGTGGATCACAACAAACTGTGGAAAATCTTTAAAGAGATGGGAATACCAGACCACCTTACCTGCCTCTGAGAAATCTGTATGCATGTCAAGAAGCAATATTTAGAAACATGCATGTAAAAATGGAGTGGTTCCAAATTGGGAAAGCAGTACGCCAAGACTCTATATTGTCACCCTGTTTATTTAAATTATATGCAGAGTATATCACACAAATGGTTAGAAGAAGCACAAGCTGGAATCAAGATTGCAGGGAGAAATGTCAATAATCCCAGATACACAGATGATCCAACCATTATGGCAGAAAGCCAAGAGGAACTAAAATGCTTCTTGATGAAAGTGAAAGAGGAGAGTGAAAAAGCTAGTTGAAAACTCAACATTCAAAAAGCTGAGATCATGGCATCCCATCCCATCACTTCATGGCAAATAGATGGAGAAACAATTAAAACAGTGACAGAACTTGTTTACTTAGGCTCCAAAATCACTGAAGATTGTGACTGTAGCCATGAAATTAAAAGATGCTTGCTCTTTCAAAGAAAGGCTATGAAAAACCTAGTCAGCACATTAAAAAGCAGAGACATTAATTGGCCAACAAATATCCATCTAGTCAAAGCTACATTTTTTTTTTCCAGTAGTCATGTATGAATGTGAGAGTTGAACCATAAAGAAAACTGAGTGCCAAAGAACTGATGATTTGTACTGTCATGTTAGAGAACACTCTTGAGACTCCCTGGGATAGCAATGAGATCAAACCAGTCATTCCTAGAGGAAATCAGTCATGAATATTCATTGGAAGGACAGATGCTGAAGCTGAAGTACTGACCACCTGATGTGAAGAACTGACTCATTAGAAATGACCCTGATGCTGGAAAATATTGAAGGCAGGAGAAGGGAATGGCAGAGGATGAGATGGCTGGATGGCATCACTGACTCTATGGATATGAGTTTGAGAAAACTCCAGGAATTCGTGATGGACAGGAAAGCCTGGCATGCTTCAGTACATGGGGTTGCAGAGTTGGACACAAATGAGCTACTGAACTGAACTGATAAGAATCTCACTTGAGACTCAAGACATACACGTATTGAAAGTGAGGGTAAAGAAAAAATATTCCATTCAAATAGAAATTTTTAAAAAAGCTATGGTAGCAATACTTAACATTATACAAAGTAAACTTTAAAGACTAACAAGAATCAAAGAAGAACATTACCTACTGACAAAGGAACCAATTTAACAAGAAAATATAAGAATTGCAAGAATAATACACCCATCCTCTGGAAGGAAGCATGGCAACACACTCGAGTATTTTTTTTTAATTTATTTTAATCAGAGAATTGGTTTAATTCAGCTTTCAGTCACTCAGTCGTGTCTGACTCTTTGTGACCCCGTGGACTGCAGAATGCCAGGCCTCTCTGTTCATCACCAATTTCCAGAGTTACTCTAACTCATGCCCATTGAGTCGGTGATACCATCCAATGATCTAATCCTCTGTCGTCTCCTATCACTTCATTGGAAATTGATGGGGAAACAATGACAGACTTTATTTTGGGGGAGCTCAAAAATCGCTGCAGATGGTGACTGTAGCCATAAAATCAAAAGATGCTTGCTCCTTGGAAGAAAAGTTATAACCCACCTAGACAGCATATTAAAAAGCAGAGACATTACTTTGCCAACAAAGGTTCATCTAGTCAAAGCTATGGTTTTTCCAGTAGTCATGTATGGATGTTACTCTGGGAGTTGGTGATGGACAGGGAAGCCCGGTGAACTGCAGTCCATGGGGTTGCAGAGAATCGAATAGGACTGAGAGACTGCTGAATTGAACTGATGCATTGACGTGAGATGGGCCATCAGCTTTTTAGCTGAACGCTAAAGAATTGGTGCTTTTGAACTCTGGTGTTGGAGAAGGCTCTTGAGAGTCCCTTGGACTGCAAAGAGATCAAACCACTCACTCCTAAAGGAAATCAGTCCTGAATATTCATTGGAAGCACTGAAACTGAAGCTGAAGCTTCAGTAATTTGGCCACTGGATGGGAAGAGCTCACTAATTTGAAAATACCTTGATGCTGGGAAAGATTGAAGGCAGGAGGAAAAGGGTACAACAGAGGATGTCATGGTTGGATGGCCTCACCAACTCAGTGGACATGTGTTTGTGCAATCTCCGGAGGTGGTGATGGACAGGGAAGCCTGGTGTGCTGTAGTCCATGGGGGTCGAAAGAGTTGGACAAGACTTAGTGACTGAACTGAACTCAACTGAATACACATGTTTCAATGCTATTCTCTCAAATCATCCTGCCTTCCCTTTCTCTCATATATTCCAAAAGTCTGTTATTTGCATCTGTGTCTCTTCTGCTGCCTTGCATATAGGGTCATCGCTACTGTCTTTCTAAATTTCAAATGTATGCATTAACATACTGTATTGGTGCTTCTCTTTCTGACTTACTTCACTCTGTAAAAAGGCTCTAGTTTTTTCCCACCTCATTAACCAGTGAACCAGTGAAGTTGCTCAGTCATGTCCAACTCTTTACCATCCTATTGACTGTAGCCTACCAGGCTCCTTCATCCATGGAATTTTCCAGGCAAGGATGCTGGAGTGGGTTGCCATTTCCTTCTCCAGAGTATCTTCCTGACCCAGGGATCAAACCCAGGTCTCCTGCATTGCAGGCAGACGCTTTACCATCTGAGCCACCAGGGAAGCCCAAAGTGTGTGTGTGTGTTTTAATAGCTGAGTTATATTCCGTGGTGTATATATATTGCATTATCCTTATCCATTTGTCTGCCAATGTACATCTAAGTTGTTTCCATGTCCTAGCTATTGTAAACAGTGCTGCAATGAACACTGGGGTACATGTGTCTCTTTCAATTCTGGTTTCCTCAGTGTGTATGCCCACCAGCGCCTGAGTCATAGGGCAGTTCTATTTTCAGTTTTTTAAGGAATATCTACATTGCTCTCTATAGTGGTTGTACCAGTTTGCATTCTCAGCAGCAATGTAAGAGGGTTCCCTTTCCTCCACACTCTCAAGCATTTATTTTTTGTAGACTTTTTGATGATGGCCATTCTGACTGGCATGAGATAATACCTCATTGTGATTTTGATTTGCATTTCTCTGATAATGAGTAATGTTGAGCATCTTCGAATGTGTTGATTAGCCATCCATAAATCCTCTTCGGAGAAATGTCTGTTTAGTTCTTTGGCCCACTGTTTGATCGAGTTGTTCATTTTTCTCGTATTGAGCTGCATGAGCTTCTTATGATATTTTGGAGATTAATTCTTAGTTGCTTCATGTGCTATTATTTTCTTCTATTCTGAAGGCTGCCTTTTCGCCTTGCTTATAGTTTCCTTCATTGTGCAAAAGCTTTTAAGTTTAATTAGGACTCATTTGTTTATTTTTGTTTTTATTTCCATTACTCTGGGGGGTGGGTCATAGAGGATAGTGCTGTTATTTATGTCAGGGAGTGTTCTGCCTGTGTTTTCCTCTAAGATTTTGATAATTTTTGGTATTAAATTTAGATTTTTAATTCATTTTGAGTTTATTATTGTATATGGGCTTTATCACTGTGGCTCAGCTGGTAAAGAGTCCGCCTACAATGTGGGAAACCTGGGTTCTCTCTTTGGGTTAGGAAGATCCCCCGGAGAAGGAAACAGCTACCCACTTCAGTATTCTGGTCTGGAGAATATCAAAGAATCCTTGTATCCCTGGGAAAAATCCCAGTCGATCATGATGTATGATCTTTTTAGTATATTGTCGGATTCTGTTTGCTATGTTGTCAGATTCTGATGCATTTTTGTATCTATGTTCATCAGTAATAGTGGCCTGTAGTTTTCTTTTTTGTTGCATTTTTGTCTGGTTTGGTATCAAGGTAATGATGGCATTGTAGAATGAGTTTGGGAGTTTTCCTTCCTCTGGAATTTTCCAGAAGTTTGATAGGATAGGTGTTAGCTCTTCTCTAAATTTTTGGTAGAATTCACCTGTGAAGCCATCGCATCCTGCACTTTTGTTTGTTGGAAGATTTTTTATTATAGTTTCAATTTCTATGCTTGTGATGGGTCTGTTAAGATTTTTCATGTCTTCCTGGTTTAGTTTTGGAAAGTTACACTTTTCTAGGTATTTGTCCATTTCTTCCAAGCTTTCCATTTTATTTTCATATAATTGCTCATTAGTAGCCTCTTATGATTTTTTGTATCTCTGTGTTGTCTGTTGTGATTTCTCTCCATTTTCATTTCTAATTTTATTGATTTGATTCTTCTCCCTCTTATTTTTTCTTGATGAGACTGGCTAATGGTTTGTCTTTTTATTCATCTTATCAAAAAACCAGGTTTTACATTTGTTATTCTTTTCTATCATCTCTTTCTTTTCCCTTTACTTCTGCTCTGATTTTTATGATTTCTTTCCTTTCACTAACTTTGTGTTTTTTCTGTTTCTTTTTTTTTTCCCCCCAGTTGTTTTAGGTATGAATTTGGGTTGATTATTTGATGTGTCTCTTGTTTCTTGAGGTAGTCTTATATTGCTATAAATCTCCCTCTCAACGTTGCTTTATTGAATCCCATAGAGGGTTGTCTTGTTTTCATTTTCATTTATTTCCATGCATATTTTGATTTCCCTTTTTTTTTTTCCATTTATTTTTATTAGTTGGAGGCTAATTACTTTACAATATTGTAGTGGTTTTTGCCATAAATTGACATGAATCAGCCATGGATTTACATGTGTTCCCCATCCTGATACCCCCTCCCACCTCCCTCTTCACCCGATTCCTCTGGGTCTTCCCAGTGCCCCAGCCCCGAGCCAGAAAGATAAAGACCAATACAGTATACTAACGCATATATATGGAATTTAGAAAGATGGTAATGATAACCCTATATGATTTCCTTTTTTATTTAAACTGTTATCTGTTGGTTGTTCAGGAACGTGTTTTTTGGCCTCCATATGATTGTGTTTTTATTTTATTTTATTTTTTTCCTGTGAAAGTGAAAATGAAGTTGCTCAGTCGTGTTCTACTATTTGTGACCCTGTTGACTGTAGCCCACCAGGCTCCTCCATCTATGGGATTCTCCAGGCAAGAGTACTAGAGTGGAGTGCCATTGCCGTCTCCTTCTTTTTCTATAGTGGACATCTAATCTCATGGCATTGGGATCAGAAAAAAAATGCCTGAAATTATTTCTTTTCTTTCTTTTTTTTTTTTTTTATTTACCAAGGCTAATTTTATGGCCCAGGATGTGATCTACCTTTGAGAATGTTCCATATGCACTTGAGAAAAAGGTGAAATCCATTGTTTTGGGGTGAAATGCCCTATAGACATCCTTTATGTATAACTGGCCCATTGTATCATTTAAAGCTTGTGTTTCCTTGCTAATACCCTGTTTGATTGATCTAGCCATAGATGTGAGTGGGGTATTAAAGTTCCCCACTATTGTGTTACTTTTAACTTCCCCTTTCATACTTGTTAGCATTTGTCTTATGTATTGAGGTGCTTCTATGTTGTGTGTATATGCATTTGTAATTGTTATATCTTATTCTTGGATTGATCCTTTGATTATTAAGTAGTGTCCTTCTTTGTCTCTTATCACAGTCTTTATTTCAAAGTCTATTTTATCTGATATGAGTATTGCTACTCCAGCTTTCTTTTGATCTCCTTTAGAATGAGATATTTTTTTCCAGCCTCTCTTTCAGTCTGTATGTGTCCTTAGGTTTAAGGTGAGTCTCTTGTAGACAGCATATATAGAGGTCTTCTTTTTGTATCTATTCTGCTAGCTTTTATCTTTTGTTTGGAGCTTTTATCCCATTTACACTTAAGGTAGTTATTGACAACTATGATCCCATTATCATTTACTTTATTGCTTTGGGTTTGCTTTTATAAACCTTTACTTGGTTTCCTCTAGAGAAGATCCTTTCCCATCTGTTGAAGAGCTGGCTTGGTGGTGCTGAATTCTCTGAGCTTTTGCTTGCCTGTAAATTTTTTGATTTATCCTTCATATCTGAATGAGATCCTTGCTGGGTAGAGTAATCTTGGTTGTAGGTTTTACTCTTTCCTCACTTTAAGTATGTCCTATTAGTCCCTTCTGGCCTGAAGAACTTTTATTGAAAGATCAGTTGTTATCCTTATGAGGATCCCCTTGTGTGTCATTTGTTGCTTTTTCGCTTACTGCTTTTAACATTTGCTATTTGCATTTAACTTTTGTTAGTTTGATTAATATGTGTCTTGGCGTATTTTGCCTTGGGTTTATCCTATTTGGGACTCTCTGGGTTTCTTGGAATTCACTTGTTATTTCCTTTCCCATTTTAGGGAAGATATCGACTATTAACTCCTCAAGTATTTTCTCATGTCCTTTCTTTTTGTCTTGTCTGGGACACCTAGGATTCGAATGTTGGGGCATTTAATATTGTCCAAGAGGTCTCTGAGATTGCCCTCACTTCTTTTAATTCTTTTTTATTTCCCTCTCTGCTTCATTTATTTCCATCATTCTATCTTCCACCTCACATATCCTCTCTTCAGTCTCAGTTATTCTACTATTGGTACCCTCCAGACTGCATTTAATCTCAGTTATTGCATTTTTCATTATTGATTGACCCTTCTTTATTTCTTCTAGGTCCTTGTTAAACATTTCTTTCATCTTCTCTATCTTTGTCTCTAACCTATTTATCTGTAACTCCATTTTGTTTTCAAGATTTTGGATTAAATTTACTATCATTATTCTGAATTATTTTTCAGATAGACTCCCCATTTCCTTCTATTTTGTTTAGTTTGGTGGATTTTTATCATATTCCTTCACCTGCTGAATGTTTATCTGACTTTTCAATTTGTTTAGATTACTGTGTTTGGGGTGCTCTTTCTGTAGGCTGGATGTTAGTTGTTCCTCTTTATTGTGGAGTCTGCTCTCCGAGGGTTTGCTTGGACTGGTGGCTTGTCAAGGTTTCCTAGTTGAGGGAACTTGTGTCTGTGTTATGTTGTGTGGAGATAGATATCTTCTTCTTCTTCTTTTTTTTTTTAATATCTTCTTTCTGGAGTGCAATGAAATGTCTAGTAGTGAGTTTTGGGGTGTCTATCAAGGCTATGGTTTTAACAGTGGTCTTGTATGGATGTGAGATTTGGACTATGAAGAAAGTTGAGGGCTGAAAAATTAATGCTTTTGAACTGTGGTGTTGGAGAAAACTCTTGAGAGCCCCTTGGGCTACAAGGAGATCCAACCAGGCCATCCTAAAAGAGGTCAGTCCTGGGTGTTCATTGGAAGGACTGATGCTGAAGCTGAAACTCCAATACTTTGGCCACCTCATGTGAAGAGGTTATTCATTGGAAAAGACCGTGATGCTGGGAGGAAGGGATTGGGGCCAGGAGGAGAAGGGGACAACAGAGGATGAGATGGCTGGGTGGCATCACTGACTCGATGGACATGAGTTTGGGTAGACTCTGGGAGTTGGTGATAGACAGGGAGGTGTGGCATGCTGCGATTTATGGGGTCACAAAGAGTCAGACACTACTGAGCAACTGGACTGAACTGGACTGAACTGAACTGATGGGATTGGCACGGCTTTGGCCAGCCCATCTTTTTATCTTCAAGGTTGTGTTCCTGAACCTATCCTTTTCTGGAGGATTAGCATTGTGTGTCTTGCACTGGAACTTATTTGTCTTGGGTGGAGCTTGGTTTCAGTGTAGGAGACTTTTGAGTAAGTTCTTGTCTGTCAATATTCCCTGGAATCAGGAGTTCTCTGGTGTTCTAAAGTTCTGGAATTAAGCCTCTGGCCTCGGGGTTTCCGTCCTTCTCTTGCACTAGCCTCAAGACACCTCCATCCATACAGTGCAGAATATAATTTGCTCGGCTAATAATGAAGCAACTCTCCACAGCCAGGAACATCCAGAGAAACTCACAGTTACATAGAGAAGAGAATAGGGAGGAAGGAGATAGATTTAACCTGGAGGAGTAAAGGGATAGTCAAAAGGGGAGAAAGCAATCAAGCCAGTAATCAAATCCCTAAGTGAAAATGGATGTTGAATATTAGATTCTTAAAGGAACAGAATTGATAACAAATATCAAAAAGCAAAGATTAAAAACATAGAATAGAGTTTAGATTCTCAAAAATACAACATAAAAAGTACAAAACAAAAATTGAATATTATATATATATATATATATATATATATATATAACTTGCTTTTTAAAAATAACCTTTTATTGAAAGATAACAGTAGGCTATAAAAATGAAAGCTAAAGGAGTAATACTGCACTAAAGTTTTTTTAAAAAGTTTAAAAAGTGATAATAGTAAAAATATATCTAGGAGTTTCTCTCAAACAGCTGTGGTTAGTGTGGGGTCAGTTCAGTTTCAGATAGTTGCTTGTTCCAGCTTGTACTTGTTCTCAAGATCCATTGGTACCCCCTTCAAATGCACAGTCTTAGCATTAACTGCAAGGTTTTAATCTGGTGCACCTGTCACATCTGGGATGGTTCCCCCTTCTTTGTTTATTTTGGCTTCCTCTGTTTGCAAGTCTCTTCACCCAGTCCAGTATTCTTGCCTGGAAAATCCCATGGACAGAGGAGCCTGGTGGGCTACAGTCCATGGGGTCACAAAGAATTGGACACGACTGAGCAACTTCACTTCAGTGTCTAATTTCTACCTTGACATGAAGGGGTGAAGGTGGCCACTTTTTTAGGCTCAGTTGTTCAGTTGTGTTGTGGAGAGAGGGACACTGCAAACGAATACCATTGGCAGGAGTGGGCAGTGTCACAGAGGATCGACTTGCCACAGCCCAAGGCGGCAGGTACTTCCTGGACCCACACTGCTCAGGCTGCAGGGTGCTCTGCAAGGGCACTCTCCCAGACGGGCCCTGCATTTCACGTACTTCTCAGGTCCAAGCTGCTCAGATTCTCAAGTACTCCACAAGGGCACAGACCCAGATAGGCTGTACATTTTCTGCCTTTCCCAGGTCCAAGCTGCTCAGACCACTGGTTGGTACGTGCATTGTCCCAGATGGGCCGTGCATCTTACACACCTCCCCAGTCTTGGCCGCATGGTTTCCTGGGTGTGCCACAAGGGCACAGTCCCAGGGGTGCTGTGTCTCCTCTGGGAGCTGATCTCAGGCTGTGACACTCCTGGCAGATGTGAACTGTCCAGGATCCCAGGAAAGGATGTTTAGCAACTGGCAACTTGCTCACAGTTTGTTGGAAGATGCAGTCTTGGGGGCCTAGATTGCAGCAACTCCTCGCCTTCCTGGTCTGGCTCTAGTACACTTGACTCTCTGCCTCCAAGGAGGGAAGGCCATAAACAGCAGCTAGCTTACTCTCCTTTGGTATTTCCTAGGGGCACAGTCTTTTGTTCTGAGTGTGCCTGGGGCCACCATGAGGCACTAGAATCTTTCACAGAAAAGGCATATTTTTTTTCTTTTCTTTGAGATCCCCCCAAAAAAGGTCTATATTAAAAATGTAAACTTTAAAAGCATAATGAAAGTTTATGTTAAGAATGGTGAGAGTGGGATGATTTGAAAGAATAGCATTGAAACATGTATTACCATATGGAAAGTAGATGACAGTGAAAGTTCCATGCATGAAGCAGGACACTCAAAGCAAGTGTTCGGAGGCAACCCAGAGGGATGGGATGGGGAGGGAGGTGGGGAGGGGGTTCAGAATGGGGGTACATGTGTGCATCCATGGCTGATCTATGTCGCTGTATGGCAAAAATCACCACATATTGTAAAGTAATTATCCTCCAATTAAAATAAATAAATTAATTAAAAATATTATTTTCACCCTATTACCATGCCAAATTTTTTAAAGGAGCAAGTGCGAAACAAAATCAAATTATAGGTTGATGTTTTAAAATTACTTATGAGAAGATAGAGGTATATACAAAATTATTCTAAACCTGGAAATATCTAATATTATTTTCAAACCTGGATTTATATATTACTAAATTTGAGCAATGGATACTACTAGTGTTACTGCAATTATGATGTCTTCATGGAAGCATTACAATTAAGCCTAACACTTTATTTTGGATAGCATTCTGTAAGAGTTTAAAATTTCATTCATTAATGCAAATAGAGAAGTTCTTGTTGGTATCCATTTTGTACTTTATTTACTTTTTTTAAACAAATAAATGGGTCCATAAAGGAGGAATCACAAGCAAATGCAGTTTTACTACAGAAATATTTTAGCTTTTACATGGTCCCTTATACTATAAGCTTTGGAAAAATGGGATTTTAGCTTCTTATGTTTCTAACATTAATTGCTACTTCTACACACTGACATACTCTCAAGTAAACTTTGTAATTTATTTTTAAAGAAAACTTATTTTGAGAGAAGATTTGAAAGTTACATACTGTGAGGGCCAGTATTCCCTTCTGCCCACTTACTAAAAAATTGAGTCCTGGATGATCTCATTTTTGTGATATATTATAATTATAATACAGTATAAGGAAGATGTTTTCTCCCCAAAACTCAAAGTTTTACATTGTCCATGCTTCTTCTTAACTAGAAAATGTGGAATGAATACCGCAGCTACTAAAGATCTGAGAAGTCCTTTGGTTATAGTGTTGAGTTAAACAGCAAGGACAGCTGTGATCATGTACAAATACATTGCATGGTTAAAAACAATCACAGGGATGCTAGAAATAATAACAAGACTATAAGGACAATTGTACTGTCTAATCAAAGTCTGCCTTACAGCAAAATCATTTTGCTCTTATCTTTTTAGTCAAATATTAAGGAGCAACACTGAGCCCCTATTTTTACTGAATAAGAAATGACATTTTTGCCAGTAAATTTGAAAACACTAGATTGAAATCTGTTTATCTGTATGAGATTTAGGATCAAATTGAGGCTTGACTTTCCTCAAATCTTCTAGTGGTAATATGGCATGGATGTTTAAAAAATAAACACTAATAATCCAGAGACATGTGACAAGCCAAGAATTCTAGCAAAAGGTAATTGCAGAGCTTTATGTAAGAACAGATTGTAACTAAAAGTTACTTAGACATAGAAACTAAATTTTGTAAATAATTTTATTTTTGCTATAAAATTCAGAGTGTAATTTTAAATACATTTCCTTTCTACTTCTGGAAATATTTCTTACATCCTATCACACTAAAGCATAATACTGCTTTTATTTTGTGTAATTGTTGTATTGGCAGTAATTATTTGTCATATGTTGTGTGTGCTAAATCACTTCAGTTGTGTCCGACTCTGTGTGACCCTATGGACTGAAGCCCACTGGCTATTCTCTCTGTGGGATTCTCCAGGCAAAAATATTGGAGTGGGTTACCATGACTGTCTGTCACCATGGGATCTTCTCAACCCAGGGGTAGAACCCATGTTTCTTTGGTCTCTTGAATTTTGGGTCTCTTGGGTTTTTTACCACTAGTGCCACATGACTTTCTCTTAATTCACCTCACTTCACAGTCCCAAATATACTTCTATATGTAAGGCTAATGATATTGAAACTTCAGTCTCATCCTGTGTTTAATAGCAGACCCACATAACCAGATAATTTTGAATTATTTTACCTTAAATTCTCACCATAAATTTAAATATGCTGGAATGAATTTACTACCTATCTGACACATATAAAACTTACAACATTAAAGGTCACCAGTACAAATGGGATAATCTGAGATAAATGTTCCCTTTTCTTAACTGGGAAAAGAAGTATACTCTAATACAGTCATGCACTTCAACTCCATAAGTAGCTCTCGTTCCTCTCCTTAATTATAACACTTCTAGTCAATACACAGGTGGATATACTACCCATGTCTAACCAAACCACTTCATGAATATGTAAATATTCTAAAAATCATTAAAATTCTAAAAATTGAAGTTCTTCTTATTCATCTAATTTAAAAATTTTATGGATATCTGTTCAATTTCTCTCTTGTATCATTTTATAGAATATTATTTTATTTCTGGTATCATGTTTGCATTACTGTCTATTTTGTCAGATAATAATGCATTCATACCATCTTCAAGTCACTTTTTTTTCCTAGTGTATCTTTTTCTACCCTTTGAATTTCAAACTTTATCTTTTTTCTATAGCTTCCGTATATAGCAATAAACACCTTATGGCACTATATAGATGATGATCTCTCTTTTGTGTTTTGAGACTTTTGTCAATAC
Organism: Odocoileus virginianus; assembly: GCF_023699985.2. Taxonomy (NCBI): domain Eukaryota; kingdom Metazoa; phylum Chordata; class Mammalia; order Artiodactyla; family Cervidae; genus Odocoileus; species Odocoileus virginianus. The sequence continues at coordinate 71,587,424 of NC_069683.1, forward strand.
ATCTTAATTGTGGCCAATGATTTATCTTCCTATTATATACTTTCCCTCATTTTCAGTTTCATTTTTTCCCTGTCTTGCTTTCTTTTGCAATTTTTTAGTTTGTAGTTTTATTTTATTTTTTATTCTATTTTCCTTCTACTTGTTGAGAATTCCAGGTGGCACTAGTGGTAAAGAACCCACCTGCCAATGCAGAAGACATAAGAACTGAAGGTTTTTGGGTTGGGAAGATCCTGTGGAGGCAGTCACAGCAACCCACTCCAGTATTCTTGCTTGGAGAATCCCATGGACAGAGGAGCTTGGCAGACTAAACAGTCCAAAGTTTGTAAACAGTCAGACATGATTGGAACTACTTAGCTTGCACATGTCTTTTTATTGATGTATGTTTTATATACATTGAATAGCTCAGATCTTCTGTGTACTATTTAACTCTATTGAAAATGCACCTGTACAATCTATACTAAATCAATATATAGATTCATCACCCCTTGGTTCACCTTATCAGTCAAACTACCACCGCACCCTTGAAACAACCATGTATCTGATTTTTATTACAGATAGCATAGATTAGTTTTATCTGTTATAGAACTTCATATAAATTGAAATGTATGGTATGCTCTTTTTTTGTACTGGTCTCTTTTATCTCATCTATCTTGTGTATATTAGATGTTTATTACTTTAAATTTATATGCAGCATTCCTTTATATGATTTTTTTTAAATTTTGGGTTTTGTGTTATTAAAATGCATTCTCCTATTCATGGCTATCTGAACTATTTCCAGGTTTCAGTTATTGTGAGTAAAACTGCTCTGAATATTTTTGTTCAAACCTATTTGGGGGTGTGTTGGCATAGTTTCCATTTGTTTTGGATAAATAACTAGTTGTGAAATTATTGAATCATAGGGTAGATGCATGTTTAACTTTTTAAGAAAGTGAAAATAGTTTTCCAGTTTTCAACGATGCTCACCCTACTTCCTATTCATAAACTATCTGGTTTAGTATTCAGTTTTTTTTATTAGTTTTCTTCTTACAAACACTTGCATTGTTATTGCTTCACATGTTTATTTAAATTTATCTACACATTAGCCAATAGTTTTGTCAGTATTCTGACATCAACTGCAGCTCCTCCCTGTGGGATTATTTTGTCTCTTCCTCAATTCTTGACTTGGTATGTTATCTCGTGAGTGTCAGCTGTTTCTAAGATCTCTCAGTTTTTTTTCTTTATTGGATCAGTATTTTACCCTTATTTCCAAAATATAGCTTCTCTCAAGACTAGTTTTTGAATGATCATCTGTCTCAGGTTTGGAAGATATCCCACTGTCTTCAAGTTTCCATTGGCACTATTAAGGAGCAACCACCAACCTTAATTATGGTGCTTTTGGAAGTAATTTCTGTTTAGTCTCAAGCTACTTTTTGTTCTTGCTGTACAATTTCAATACTAGAGGTCCAGATTGGAGTTCTCTTCCCTTTTCAATAATCTGTTGAGATTTATGGAGCTTCCTAGATTTTTTATTGTTTCACTTAAGTGTTGTTTCTCCTCATTCTTTTTTCTTGTTTTATCCCCGGGATCTGAAAAGCCATATGGTGTAACTTCACACTCTCTCATCTCTCTTAAGCACTGTTATCTCTCCATGTTTCTGCTTTCTGGGTAACTTTTAAAATGTGTTTTCTGTCTTATATTTCTCTAGTACATTTTGGAATTTAATCCATCCATTGAGTTTTAAGATTCAATTAGATGAAAAATATATTATGCACACACATGCATCTGTAATATTTCTGTAAGTCTTTCTTTGTTTCATTTAATTCTATGGTTCTTTGTGGGGCTTCCCAAGTGGTGCAGTGGTAAAGAATCTGCCTGCCAATGCAGGAGACACAGAGATGCGGGTTCAATCCCTGGGTCGGGAAGATCCCCTTGAGAAGGTAATGGCGACCTGCTCCAATACTCTTACCATGAAGATATCATGGGCAGAGGAGCCTGGAGGGTACAGTCCATGGGTCGCAAGGAGTCAGACACAACTCAGCGACTAAGCACACCCACACACAATATTCTTTGTAGCTTTATTTTCTCCTTGCTTTTTTTTCTATTATGCACTTCATTTCCTGAAATGCATTTGCTATATCTTGTATTCTTTGCACTGGGTAATTCTGGTTGAAATGTATGTGCAATTCAACATATTTTCTGAGATGTTTATGGATCTCATCCCAGCGGCATTATTTCAGTATATACTATGCGATCTTATATTGTGAGCAGCATATTCTCATTAGAATTGCATCTATGGGACATTTTCAGGTTTTCTTGGTGCTATGAGTTGACTGGAGAGCCTATTTTATATGGAACTTTTTAAATTCAATTACCTGCTTGATATTTTTCAGGCCACACCTTTACTATGATTTTAGACATAAGTCAGAGGTTAACTGGCTCATAAAAAAATTATCAGGAAATGTTATTTCCTCCCCACCCACCCAATATCAATCTCCAATCAAGTTTGCTTGCTATTCCCTCTGGGTAGGGAATTTATTTAGCATGAAGTGTTACACTGAGACTGGCCCCTTAAAACCCCAACTTAAAAAAAAACAAAATCTTTCCTAAGATGCTCCATCTTTAGCAGAGAGTAAGTTTTACCAACTATTTCCTGAAGCTCAAAGTCTCCACAGTGTGGCAGAATACTTTCATTAGAAGATGGTTGTTATATACACTACTAACAATAATAATTTCTTTTTTACTTCATGAGCTCCATAAAAAAAGAATTATTTCTTTCAATGTCAAATCAGAAATATATTTAAAAAGTTGTTTTAAATATTACATTGAGCATTTTCATTCTTTCATTTGAAAGGTAATGTCATTTACCATGTTGTTAGAGATAAAGACACAAGTCTTTATCTCAGATTTCTTTACCAGCTAAACTTTCAGCTCAATATTCACTTCTTGCATCATGCTTCCTCCAGGAAATCTTTCCTCTCAGTCCAGATTAAGAACAGTTCTTGTGCTCCAAAATTACCTTAACTATTGCCATTTTATGTTTAAATTATCACTGTATGCAACCTTTGCCACCACAAGACTGCTGACCCTATTGGAAAGGAACAATGACATGTATCTCTTCCTTCAAGTTTACGGTTGTTTAATCTCTAAGTTGTGTCCGACATTTTGTGACCCTAGGAACTACAACATACTGGGCTTCGTTGTCCTTCATTGTCTTCTGGAGTTTGCTCAAACTCATGTCTGTTGAGTTGGGTGATACCATCCAATCATCTTATTCACTGTCGCCCCCTTCTCCTCCTGCCCTCAATCTTTCCCAGCACTAGGGTCTTGTCAAATGAGTCATTTTTTTACATCAGGTGGCCAAAGTATTGGAGCTAGCTTCATAATCTGTCATTTCAGTGAATAGTCAGGGTTGATTTCCTTTAGGATTGACTGGTTTGATCTCCTTGCTGTTCAAGGAGCTCTCAAGAGCCTTTTCCAGCACTACAATTTGAAAGCCTCAGTTATTTGGTGCTCAACCTTCTTCATGGTCCAACTCTCACATCTGTACATGACTAATGAGAAAGCTATATCTTTATTTATTTATTTATTTATTTTTTACTAGATAGACATTTCTTGGCAAAGTAATGCTTCTGCTTTTTAATACACTGTCTAGGTTTGTCATAGTTTTTCTTCCAAGGAGCAAGTGTCTTAATTTTGTGATTGCAGTCACCATCTGAAGTGATTTTGGAATCCAAGAAAATAGAATTGGTCACTGTTTCCCTTTTTTTCCCCTATCTATTCACCATGAAGTAATGAGACTAGGTGCTATGATCTTAGTTTTTTTGTTTGTTTGTTCATTTTTGAATGTTGAGTTTTAAGACAAGCTTTTTCATTCTCCTATTCCCCCTGACCAAGAGACTCTTTAGTCCATTTTCAATGTCTGCCATTAGAGTGGCATCATCTGCATACCTGAGGTTGGTGATATTTCTCACAGCAATCTAGATTCCAGTTTGTGAGCCATCCAGCCCAGCATTTCACTTGAATTACTCTGCATATTAGTTAAATAAGAAGGGTGGACAATATGCAATCTTGACATACTCCTTTCTCAAATTTGAACCAACAGAACTGTGGAAAACTGGTCTTGATGCCTCAGATAACCATGGTGGTGTGGTCACTCACTTAGAGCCAGACATCCTGGAGTGTAAAGTAAAGTGGGCCTTAGGAAGCATTACTACAAACAAAGCTAATAGAGGTGACAGAATTCCAGCTGAGTTATTTCAAATCCTGAAGGATGATGCTGTTAAAAGTACAGCACTAAATATGCCAGCAAACTTGGATAACTCAGCAATGGCCATGAGACTGGAAAATGTCAATTTTCATTCCAATCCCAAAGTAACACAATGCCAAAGAATGTTCAACTATTGTACAATTGCACTCATTTCACATGCTAGCAAGGTAATGCTCAAAATTCTTCAAGCTAGGTTTCAGCAGTACATGAACCAAGAACTTTCAGATGGACAAGCTGCATTTTAAAAAGGCAGAGGAAACAGAGGTCAAATTGCCAATAATTGTTAGATCATAGGAAAACCAGAGGACTTCCAAAAAACATCTACTTCTGCTTCATTGACTACATTAAAGTCTTTGACTGTGTGGATCACAACAAACTGTGGAAAAATCAGATTATTGTAGGGTCTCATTAATGTTATATTAACTAGGTGACCAACCCCCTTACTCACAGATAAACAAATGTCTAATTCTTTTCTGGTTCCCTGGTTTTCCATTAAAGCAACTTACTTCTTGAATTAGCTGTTTCAATCCCAAGTTCTTGTGCTTTAACTTTTTTCCCATCTCTTCACTTTATGTAGTTAATATCTATGTGTATGTGTGCAGTATGAACACTTAAAATCTACTCCCATAGCAAATTTTAATTATATAGTATAATATAGTATTAATAACCTTGTACATTGGAACTCAGAGTTTATTCATCATGTAAGTGAAAGTCTGTACCCTTTGACCAACATCTTCCTCCAGGCTCATGCATGTTGTCTCAGCAGAATTTCCTTCTTTTTATGGCTGAATAATATTTCACATACCATATTTTCTTTATCTATTTATCCACAGATGGAAACTTAGGCTTTTTCCATATCTTGGTTATAGTGTATAATGCTGCAATGAACATAGGAGTGCAAGTATCTCTTCAAGATATTATTATCATTTCCTTTGGATACAAACCCAGAAGTGGGATTGCTGAATCATGTGATGGTTCTACTTTCAATATTTTAAGGAAACTTCATACTGTTTTCCATAGTGGCTGCACCAATTTATATTCCCATCAACACAAAATGGGAGAAAACATTTGTAAATCATATACCTGATAAGGGGTTAATATCCAAAAATATAAGAAAGTCATATAATGCACACAGGTGCATATGCAAATAACTCAGCCTACAAAAAACAGCAAAAAAGCTTAATGGATATTTTTATAAATATGCTTGAGTGACCAAAAAGTATATAAAAATGTGCTAAACATCATTAATAATTAAGGAAATGCAAACTTTTAGAATAGTAGTCATTAAAAAGATAAGAAATGGTAAGTGCTTATGTGGGTGTGGAGAAAAGGGAATCCTTATAGCCTGTTGATAAATACTTTTAGGTTTTAATCTGAAATATTTGCATATAGCTATTTGAATTAAAACTATAAAAGCCTACTTTAAAAATATAAGAAACAATTTCTCACATATGAATAGGACTTTATACTTATCTATACTTATACTATACTTACCTAGATCCATGGTCTTAATTCAATCCTACTTTTTTACCCAAGGCTTTCATTGTAACACATTATTTCCTATTATTTTTACTCTCTTGAAGTCCCAAACTTCATTTGGACTGATGCCATCACTTGTGACATTGATCCCTTAGTGTCTAAGGATTCACACTTCCTGGAAATTTTTGTCAGTTTTTATCATAGGATTTCAGGAAGGATTTGAATGAATAAAATAAGATGTGAATAAATAAGATAATAAAATAAGAAAATAAAATAAGAATGAATAAAATAAAATAAGTACATATTACAACCCCTCATATATAACAAATGGTCAACTAAAAATAAGATAGTGTTATTTTTGTTGTTGTTAGGAATATATCAAACAAAAGAACTATTGTTATAGTTTTAGAGACATTTCATGACTGGGACACTAGTGGAGATCTTTAACCCTCTCATGAAAATGCCTATCTTGTTCAAATGAATTAATATTAAAATCTTCCAGTCAAGAACAAGGTTAAACAAAAATGGAATAAAGGAGGAAATTTCCTTTCATGCCCCTAATACCTTCCCTCTCTCTTAGCAAACATTTAAGCATATTGTCTCTTTGCATATATTTTGTGCTTTCACACTTTTTGGGGCCCATGCCTTCTAAATTAAAAAATAAATAAATAAATAAAGCATTCACTTAAACTATGTAGCTATCAAATTTTAACATTAACCCATGTCCTAGGCTATTTTTTATAACAAAATGACCAAAGGCAAGATATTCCTTAATCCAGTGAAATAAATCTGTTTTGTCATATTGTGAGCCTGGGCCTTGGGACTAAAGCATATCTAATTAGAACCACAACTCTTCTAATTACTGACAGTAAACTTGGACAGGCTTCTTAATCCCTCTGAGCTCCCAAGTGCTCATAAGTGAACTGGGAAAATAATGCTTAACTCATAAGGTTGGCAAGAAGATTTAAACGGATAGAATAAGCAAAACACATATTAGAATCCCTGGCATATAGCAAACATTCTTCACAAAATAGGGACTGCTGTTATCATTATTATTGCTATATTAAACGGCCACTGTTACAAATATTATTGTATTTTAAGGAAATCTTAGGACTAGCTCTACTGAAACTACAGTTTTACACTACCTCTGCATTATCTTAGCCTGGTCTTCTTTCTAGGATTGTCATAGCATACATTTGCATCAGAATGGGTAGGGGTAATATGAGGCATCCTTGTCACAGCTGTTACTGTACTTTCAAGGATTTATCAAAGACAGACAATGAACTAAGCAAAAAATTCATATCAGTGCTGTATACATGCCATCGCAATTCACTTATGTTCATTCCGTCTGCCTGTTCTTCACTTAGCAATATTAAGCATGAGCTAGTTACCATCTTCTGCAGCATCTTTCTCAGCTTTATCTTGAATCTTTACAACTGGCTTCTAAACACTTTTTTTTACTCTTTTATTTTTTTCTTAACCAAGCATCATTTAATACTTGCCTTCTCTTGGTCACTCATCTTGTTTCTGATTTATATTTAAGTAGCTGCCTCATGAAAGGCTCTTACTATCCCTACCTCTTTCATTTCCGTTTGTGTCTACCTCAATTGCCTGTCTTTCAGTTATAGGAAGTAAGTTCTGCTGGCCTTCAACTTAATTATTTTCCCTTCCTTTGTTTCTTTTCTAGGCATTTCCCCAATCTCTCTGTTATAATCAACTTCATTTTTTTGTACACCTCCTTGAAAAATTCCATTTTTAATCAGCTTTACCCTAACTTCCATACACATATTGGTCATATCAACTTCTCCACACAGTTCTTTGGCACTGACTTTATTATTGAGTTCCAGCCATGCAGTGTTTTCCTGTCAAATCCAATATTATCTTTCAAACCTGATGTTATAGTGTTTAACTCTAGGTCAAGTTTTCTCTAAAACACTATTTCATGATGCAGTGGGAAAATCATTATGACACACATACAAAAAAAGAAAAGATGCTGACATTTATCAACCTCGTCACCAGATAAGGTCTTATTTACTGTAATTAAGGTCAGACTATACTGAAAATGAATGTTTAAAATATAGGGGATGTACTTGACTATTAATACCAAACATCCAGAGCACTGCTGCAGTCAGCAATGTGAATTTAGGTGTTTCAAGCTACTGTGAACAGAAAAGATTTATGGGCAATAAAAGAAAATGTAGTCAAAATTCACAACTGGCCTGTGAGGCCAAGGCTCCGCTTTGGAGCAATAGGACAGTTCATTAGTTTCACTAAATAGCCCTGGAATTGAAACAGAATGGTCAGCCATCACTAATGTGATTAAGACTCTTAATTTCATGCTTTAAAAAGATAGATAGATAGATAGATAGATAGATAGATAGATAGATAGATAGATTAGTTGACCTAAATGTGATTTCAAAACTTTCTTTGTGTATGCATCAGGTGTCAATAACCAGTTGTTGACAACCTTAAAACGTTATCAAGAATGGAAGTCTAGAACTCAAAGGAAGGATTTGTGTGCTTATTTTTCCTCCACACTGAAAATAGAAGTTTCAAAAGCACATTTAAAACAATTGTCTAAAATGATGAAATAAGTCTATTTGGAAAAGGTAACCAATGTTAATATTTACATAGTGACTCACCATCTTCTCTCTTTCTTTTTTGAATGTTCGATGAGGCAAATAAATTTAATGAATGTGTCCAAGTGAAACATTTTACCATGCATTTTGCAACATTAGGATATGTTTGTGAAAGTGAAAGTGTTAGTCGCTCAGTTGTGTCCAACTCTTTACGACCCGCATGGACTGCAGCAGTCCAGGCTCCTCTGTCCATGGAGCCCTCCAGGCAAGAAAACTGGAGTGAATTGCCATTCCCTTCTCCAGGAGATCTTCCCAACCCAGGTATCAAACATTAGTCTCTTGCATTGTAGGCAGAGTTTTTACCATCTGAGCCACCAGGGAAGCCCAAGATATGTTTAACATATGGAAAACTTTGAATCTCACTGAACATTTTGGTTTTCTTTTTTATAAACTGCATAATAATTTCTTACATTCTATTAATATTTCTACTAATTTTCTTTTTTTTCTTTCATTTATTTTTATTAGTAGGAGGCTAATTACCTTACAATATTGTAGTGGTTTTTGTCATACATTGACATGAATTAGCCAAGGATTTACATGTATTCTCCATCCCGATCCCCCCTCCCACATCCTTCTCCACCCAATCCCTCTGGGTCTTCCCAGCGCACCAGGTCCGAGCACTTGACTCATACATCCAACCTGGGCTGCTGATCTGTTTCACCCTAGATAATACACATGTTTCGATGCTGTTCTCTCGAAACATCCCACCCTCACCTTCTCCCACAGAGTCCAAAAGTCTTCTATACATCTGTGTCTCTTTTTCTGTTTTGCATATAGGGTTATCATTACCATCTTTCTAAATTCCATATATATGTGTTAGTATACTGTAGTGGTCTTTATCTTTCTGGCTTACTTCACTCTGTATCATGGGCTCCAGTTTCATCCATCTCATTAGAACTGATTCAGAGGAATTCTTTTTAATGGCTGAGTAATACTCCATGATGTATATGTACCACAGCTTCCTTATCCACTCATCTGCTGATGGGCATCTAGGTTGCTTCCATGTCCTGGCTATTATGAATAGTGCTGCGATGAACATTGGGGTGCATGTGTCTCTTTCAGATCTGGTTTCCTCAGTGTGTATGCCCAGAAGTGGGATTGCTGGGTCATATGGCAGTTCTATTTCCAGTTTTTTAAGAAATCTCCACACTGTTTTCCATAGCAGCTGTACTAGTTTGCATTCCCACCAAGAGTGTAAGAGGGTTCCCTTTTCTCCACACCCCTCCAGCATTTATTGCTTGTAGACTTTTGGATAGCAGCCATCCTGACTGGCGTGCAATGGTACCTCATTGTGGTTTTGATTTGCATTTCTCTGATAATGAGTGATGTTGAGCATCTTTTCATGTGTTTGTTAGCCATCTGGATGTCTTCCTTAGAGAAATGTCTGTTTAGTTCTTTGGCCCATTTTTTGATTGGGTCATTTATTTTTCTGGAATTGAGCTTCAGGAGTTGCTTGTATATTTTTTAGATTAATCCTTTGTCTGTTGCTTCGTTTGCTATTATTTTCTCCCAATCTGAGGGCTGTCTTTTCACCTTGCTTATAGTTTCCTTTGTTGTGCAAAAGCTTTTAAGTTTCATTAGGTCCCATTTGTTTATTTTTGCTTTTGTTTCTAATCTTCTGAGATGTGGGTCATAGAGGATCCTGCTGTGATTTATGTTGAAGAGTGTTTTGCCTATGTTCTCCTCTAGGAGTTTTATAGTTTCTGGTCTTATGTTTAGATTTGTAATCCATTTTGAGTTTATTTTTGTGTATGGTGTTAGAAAGTGTTCTGGTTTCATTCTTTTACAGGTGGTTGACCAGTTTTCCCAGCACCACTTGTTAAAGAGGTTGTATTTTATCCATTGTATATCCTTGCCTCCTTTGTCGAAGATAAGGTGACCATAGGTTTGTGGATTTATCTCTGGGCTTTCTATTCTGTTCCATTGATCTATATTTCTGTCTTTGTGCCAGTACCATACTGTCTTGATGACTGTGGCTTTGTAGTAGAGTCTGAAGTCAGGCAGGTTGATTCCTCCAGTTCCATTCTTCTTTCTCAAGATTACTTTGGCTATTCGAGGTTTTTTGTATTTCCATACAAATTGTGAAATTATTTGTTCTAGTTCTGTGAAAAATACCATTGGTAGCTTGATAGGGATTGCATTGAATCTATAGATTGCTTTGGGTAGTATAGCCATTTTGACAATATTGATTCTTCCAATCCATGAACATGGTATATTTATCTATCTGTTTGTGTCCTCTTTGATTTCTTTCATCAGTGATTTATAGTTTCCTATGTGTAAGTCTTTTGTTTCTTTATGTATATTTACTCCTAAGTATTTTATTCTTTTTGTTGCAATGGTGAATGGTATTGTTTCCTTAATTTCTCTTTCTGTTTTCTCATTGTTAGTGTATAAGAATGCAAGAGATTTCTGTGTGTTAACTTTATATCCTGCAACTTTACTATATTTATTGATTAGCTCTAGTAATTTTCTGGCAGATTCTTTAGGGTTTTCTATGTAGAGGATCATGTCATCTACAAACAGAGAGAATTTCACTTCTTCTTTTCCTATCTGGATTCCTTTTACTTCTTTTTCTGCCCTGATTGCTGTGGCCAACACTTCCAAAACTATGTTGAATAGTAGTGGTGAGAGTGGGCAACCTTGTCTTGTTCCTGATTTTAGGGGAAATGCTTTCAGTTTTTCACCATTGAGGGTAATGCTTGCTGTAGGTTTGTCATATATAGCTTTTATTATGTTGAGGTATGTTCCTTCTATTCCTGTTTTCTGGAGAGTTTTAATCATAAATGGATGTTGAATTTTGTCAAAGGCTTTTTCTGCATCTATTGAGATAATCATATGGTTTTTATCTTTCAATTTGTTAATGTGGTGTATTACATTGATTGATTTGCAGATATTAAAGAATCCTTGCATTCCTGGGATAAAGCCCACTTGGTCATGGTGTATGATTTTTTTAATATGTTGTTGGATTCTGTTTGCTAGAATTTTGTTAAGGATTTTTGCATCTATGTTCATCAGTGATATTGGCCTGTAGTTTTCTTTTTTTGTGGCATCTTTGTCTGCTCTTGGAATTAGGGTGATGGTGGCCTCATAGAATGAGTTTGGAAGTTTACTTTCTTCTGCAGTTTTCTGGAAGAGTTTGAGTAAGATAGGTGTTACCTCTTCTCTAAATTTTTGGTAGAATTAAGCTGTGAAGCCATCTGGTCCTGGGCTTTTGTTTGCTGGAAGATTTCTGATTACAGTTTCGATTTCCTTGCTTGTGATGGGTTTGTTAAGATCTTATATTTCTTCCTGGTTCAGTTTTGGAAAGTTATACTTCTCTAAGAACTTGTCCATTTCTTCCACACTGTCCATTTTATTGGCATAGAGCTGCTGGTAGTAGTTTCTTATGATCCTTTGTATTTCAGTGTTGTCTGTTGTGATCTCTCCATTTTCGTTTCTAATTTTGTTAATTTGGTTCTTCTCCTTTTGTTTCTTAATGAGTCTTGCTAATGGTTTGTCAATTTTGTTTATTTTTTTCAAAAAACCAACTTTTAGCTTTGTTGATTTTTGCTATGGTCCCTTTTGTTTCTTTTGCATTTATTTCTGCCCTAATTTTTTTTTTCCATTTACTTTTATTAGTTGGAGGCTAATTACTTTACAACATTGCAGGGGTTCTTATCATACATTGAAATGAATTAGCCATGGATTTACATGTATTCCCATCCTGGTCCCCCCTCCCACCTCCCTCTCCACCCGATCCCTCTGGGTCTTCCCAGTGCACCAAGAGAACAGCATCGAAACATGTATATTATCTAGGGTGAAACAGATCACCTGTCCTAATTTTTAAGATTTCTTTCCTTCTACTAACCCTGGGGCTCTTCATTTCTTCCTTCTCTAGTTGCTTTAGGTGTAGAGTTAGGTTATTTATTTGACTTTTTTCTTGTTTCTTGAGGTAGGCCTGTAATGCTATGAATCTTCCCCTTAGCACTGCTCTTACAGTGTCCCATAGGTTTTGGGTTGTTGTGTTTTCATTTTCATTCATTTCTATGCACATTTTGATTTCTTTTTTGATTTCTTATATGATTTGTTGGTTATTCAAAAGCGTGTTGTTTAGCCTCCATATGTTTGAGTTTTTAATAATTTTTTTCCTTCAATTGAGATCTAATCTTACTGCACTGTGGTCAGAAAAGATGACTGAAATGATTTCAATTTTTTTGAATTTACCAAGACTAAATTTATGGCCCAGGATGTGATCTATTCTGGAGAAGGTTCCGTGTGCACTTGAGAAAAAGGTGAAGTTGATTGTTTTGGGGTGAAACGTCTTATAGATGTCAATAAGGTCTAGCTGGTCCATTGTGTCCTTTAAAGTTTGTGTTTCCTTGTTCATTTTCTGTTTAGTTTATGTATCCATAGTTGTGAGTGGGGTATTGAAGTCTCCCACTATTACTGTGTTACTATTAATTTCCTCTTTCATAAACGTTAGCGTCTGCCTTACGTATTGTGGTGCTCCTATGTTGGGTGCATATATGTTTATAATTGTTATATCTTCTTCTTGGATTGATCCTTTGATCATTATGTAGTGTCCTTATTTGTCTCTTTTCACAGCCTTTATTTGAAAGTCTATTTTATCTGATATGAGTATTGCGACTCCTGCTTTCTTTTGGTCTCGGTTTGCATGAAATATTTTTTTCCAGCCCTTCACTTTCAGTCTGTATGTGTCCCTTGTTTTGAGGTGGGTCTCTTGTAGACAACATATATAGGGGTATTGTTTCTGTATCCATTCAGCCAGCCTTTGTCTTTTGGTTGGGGCATTCAACCCATTTACATTTAAGGTAACTATTGATAGGTATGGTCCCATTGCCATTTACTTTGTTGTTTGGGTTCACCTTTATACAACCTTTCTGTGTTTCCTATCTAGAGAAGATCCTTTAGCATTTGTTGAAGAGCTGGTTTGGTGGTGCTGAATTCTCTCAGCTTTTGCTTGTCTGTAAAGCTTTTGAGTTCTCCTTCATATCTGAATGAGATCCCTGCTGGGTACAGTAATCTAGGTTGTAGATTATTCTCTTTCATTACTTTAAGTATGTCCTGCCATTCCCTTCTGGCCTGAAGGGTTTCTATTGATAGATCGGCTGTTATCCTTATGGGAATCCCTTTGTGTGGTATTTGTTGTTTCTCCCTTCCAGCTTTTAATATTTGTTATTTGTGTTTGATCTTTGTTAATTTGATTAATATGTGTCTTGGGGTGTTTTGCCTTGGGTTTATCCTATTTGGGACTCTCTGGGTTTCGTGGACTTGGGTGGCTATTTCCTTCACCATTTTAGGGAAATTTTCAGCTATTATCTACTCGAGTAACTTCTCATGGCCTTTCTTGTTGTCTTCTTCTTCTGGGACTCCTATGATTCGAATGTTGGGGCGTTTCACATTGTCCCAGAGGTCCCTAAGGTTGTCCTCATTTCTTTTGATTCTTTTTTCTTTTTTCCTCTCTGCTTCATTTATTTCCACCATTTTATCTTCTACCTCACTTATCCTATCTTCTGTCTCCGTTATTCTACTCATGGTTCCCTCCAGAGTGTTTTTGATCTCATTTATTGCATTATTCATTTTTACTTGACTCTATTTTATTTCTTCTAGGTCATTGTTAAACATTTCTTGCATCTTCTCAATCTTTGTCTCCAGACTATTTATCTGTAACTCCATTTTGTTTTCAAGATTTTGGATCATTTTTATTATCATTATTCTAAATTCTTTTTCAGGTAGATTCCCTATCTCCTCCTCTTTTGTTTGATTTGGTGGGCATTTTTCATGTTCCTTTACCTGTTGAGTATTTCTCTGCCTTGCCTTTACATCTTGCTTAGATTGCTGTGTCTGGAGTGGGCTTTCTGTATTCTGGTGACCTGTGGTTCCTTTTTATTGTGGAGGTTTCACCCAGTGGGTGGCTTTGGTCGATTGGTTTGTCAAGGTTTCCTTGTCAGGGAAGCTTGTGTCAGTGTTCTGGTGCATGGAATTGGATTTCCTCTCACTGGAGTGCAATGGAGTCTCCAGTAATGAGTTTTGTGATGGGTCTATGTGTTAGATGTGACTTTGAGCAGCCTGTATGTTGACACTCAGGTCTATGTTCCTGCGTTGCTAAAGAATTTGCATGGTATGTCTTGTTCTGGAGCTTATTGGCTCTTGGGTGGTGGTTGGTTTTGGTGTAGGTATGGAGGCTTTTGGATGGTCTCTTATTCCTTAATGTTCCGTGTAGTCAGGAGTTTTCTGGTTTTCTCAGGTTTTGGGCTTAAGTCTCCTGCCTCTGGATTTCAGTTTTATTCTTCCAGTAGTCTCAAGACTTCTCCAACTATACAGCACTGATAATAAAACTTCTAGGTTAATGGTGAAAAGATTCTCCACTGTGAGAGACAACCAGAGAGGTTCACAGAGTTACATGAAGAATAGGAGAGGGAGGAAGGAGACAGAGCTGAGCAGGAGGAGGAAAAGGGGGACTCAAGAGGAGAGAGACAGATCTACGCAGTTATCTGTTCCCAAAGTGTTCTCCGTAGCCCAGACACCCACAAAGATTCACAGAATTGGATTGGGAAGAGAAGGGGAAAGGAGGAAATAGAAGTGTTCTGAGGTAGAAAACAGAGAGTCAAATGTGGGAGAGAGTAATCAACACACTCCTGAATAGAAATGGGAACTGAATATTGGATTCTTAAATGTCCAAAATTTATATCACATACTGAAAAACAAAGATTAAAAATCTAGCATAGAGGTTAGACTCTTTGAAATACAATATTTAAAAACAAAAACAAAAACACACAAAAAATTTAGAAATATATATGAAGTTCAGTTTATGTGTTTTTTTTTTAAATGTGGTTTTTTGTTTGTTTGTTTGTTTTTAAGTTCAGTTTAAAAATAGGGATTCTCTCTCTTTTTTTTTGCAAGGTTATAGTGAAATGAAAATGAAAATTAAGGAATAATAGAGGAGTATTAGAGGACTTTAAAAGGAAATAGGAGAGAAAAACAGGAAAAAGAAAAAAAAGAAAAAAAAAAGAAAAAAAATTTTTTTCCTTAATTAAAAAAATCGTAAAAAATATATGAAAATGAAAGTTGAGGAGTAATGGGGGAGTAATAGGGAATTTTAAAAGAAAACAAAACAGGAAAAATTTAAAAAAGGAAAGAAAAAAATTTTTTTTAATTAAAAAAAATATATGCATATATATCTAGGAATTTCTCTGGAGCTGTTGCGGTCAGTGTAGGTTCAGTTCAATTTCAGATAGCTCCTCTTTCCAGCTTACACTTCTCGATATCTATAGGCCCCTTCTGGTGTAGTCAGTGTTACCTTCAGGGATTTTAATCTGTTGCACCGGTCCTTTCTGAAGCGGTTCCCTTTGTTTATTTGGCTTTTGTTTGCCGTCTCTTCGGTGTCTAATTTCCGTCATGACACAGGCGGGTGGAGGTGATCTCTTATTTTAGGTTCGCTAGTTCAGTTCAGTCCTGCTACAGGGAGGGCAGGGCGCTGCAGACATATATCGCTGTGTGTGAATAGCACTCACCATGTTCCGGCCACACTGGGTTTGCCCCGCTCAGTGGGTGTCTGTGCTTTCCCCGTCTACACTGCTCATGCTCCCGGCTGCTCTATATGGAGCGGGCCCTGCGTTAAGTGTGGTTCCAGTTTTCGGGTACTCCACAAAAGCGCAGATTTGGTTGCGCCTGCGTTTTGTGCCTTCCCTGGCCTGAGCAGTTCTGGCAGCCAGGGGCTTGGGCGCACTCTCCCCGGGTATGGCGCGAATTTTCCCTCCGCATCCCCAGCGCGTGAAGGTCGGGTGCCTGTAGCTTGTGTTTGTTCTCAGGAGCTGCCCTCTAGCCGCGACCCTCCTGGTGGCAGATGTCGACCATCCAGAATCTCAGGAAGTCTTTAGATAGAAACCGGAGGCCTATTTGCAGTGTGGGAGGGAGTGGCTTCTCTGGGGCTGAGTTGGCCCCTTTCCCCTCCCCCCTGCCTCCTACCTCCAGCGGGGATGGCCTGGCTCTTCTCTGGAGTTTCTCAGTCCCTTTGTTTTGCAAACGGCCAGCAGTGTGTTTGGGCCAGTTAATTTTCTCCCTTGCTATCCCACAGTTTAAAAGAGCTCCCTCCGATTGCTCTCAGGGCCTTTGGGCCCGGGCATCTGGGGTACTTTTCTGCTGGGAGTTGCTTTTAGGCACGTAATCTGTGGGCCTTATTTAATTTTTCCTCCCAGTTAGGTTGCCCTCCGAGATTTGAAAACTTCCCCCAGACCAGCCAGTGCGAGGGTTTCCTGGTGATTGGAAACTTTCTCTATTAAGACTCCCTTGCCGGGATGGGTCTCCGTCCCTAGCTCTTTTGTCTCTCTTTTTATCTTTTATATTTTGTCCTACCTCCCTTCGAAGACAATGGGTTGCTTTTCTGGGCGCCTGATGTCCTCTGCTAGTGATCAGAAGTTGTTTTGTGAAATTTGCTCAGCGTTCAATTGTTCTTTCTATGAATTTGTAGGGGAGAAAGTGGTCTCCCCGTCCTATTGCTCCACCATCTTGGCTCCTCCCCTCCTTCTACTAATTTTCAATGATCAGAACTATAAGTCATGATTACAACATATGTATACTTCAGTTCAATTCAGTTGCTCAGTCGTGTCAGACTCTTTGCGACCCCATGAATTGCAGCACACCAGGCCTCCCTGTCCATCACCAACTTCCGGAGTTTACTCAAACCCATGTCTATTGAGTCAGTGATGCCATCCAACCATCTCATCCTCTGTCATCCCCTTCTCCTCCTGCCCCCAATCCCTCACAGCATCAGGGTCTTTTCCATTGAGTCAACTCTTTGCATGAGGTGGCCAAAGTACTGGAATTTCAGCTTCAGCATCAGTCCTTCCAATGAATCCTTGCTATTTACTAACTGAACACTTGTTAGGACACAGGTAAGATTTCCATAGGTTACTAGAGAATTTAACCAACAATTACCTGGTGATAACCTGTGCTTTGCCTCTTTCCCTTCAAATTTGTATTGGAGATGAGATATGATAAAAATCAGTCTTCTAGAATTTGAATATAATGTATAAACCAGCCTGTGTAATATGTTATAGTAAATTCTCACAAAGAATTTATTCTATACTCCCAAAAGAAAAACTACCTATTATTTCAATTTTTAAATATATCTATTTTGCATAGCATGCCTATAAATGAGAAAATTCATCCATTCATTTTAATTTGCAGGAAAAAAATATGTGATCTTATACAACTGGCTCAGAGTTGTCTGAGGGAAAACCAGAGTGAGTGGACAATATAAGCTCACATGACAATCAGTGGCAGTGGTGGAAGTAGAAGACAAGACCCCATAATCTAGTCTTGTTGGTTTTAACTACAGTCACAGATCCTTTTTCCTTTTATGTAACATTTTTAGTAGAACTTTGACCATCACTTTAATAACAGCTCTTTTGATTCTTTGAAAGTAATGAAATATGCTGTAATTTGCAGTATTGTTTCTGTTTTGGGGCAGATTTAAAGTTGTTCATGTGGTGGGATTCTATGCATAAGGAATCACCATGTAGTGTAAGAGGACACCTCATCACACATGATTTTAGAAAAATTCCAGTACCTACTTCTTTGTAGAGTTCTGGACTTTCCTACTAATCACTTTTCATTCAACTACTTCCAGAAGAAGCCTTGCATATATTATTTTAATAATTGGATTCCAAAAGAAGCATAAAATGATAATATTAATTAAGGTAATAACAATACAAAGGAAGGGGTATTTTCTAAAAAAAAAAAAAAAACTAAATAAATAAATATAAATTTGGGCTCAGTTAAAATTTGCTATGGATAATTATATGTTGCTAATGAAAAATTAGAACAATGCAGCCACTCTTGAAAATTTTTTAGCTCCAATAAAACAAAACATGCAACTGTCACATTAACCTAATAATTGTGTTTTTGAGTATTTATCTAAGATAAATGAAAACTTTTATACAACACAGAAATCTGTATACAAATGTCCATAGCAGTTTTATTTTTAACAGTCAGAAATTGAAAAGAGCCAGATGTCCTTTAACAGACTATTGATTAAATAAAGAGTGTTACATCCAAATCTCAGAAAACTACTGAGCTATAAAAGTGAAAGGATTATTGATACATTCAACAATTTGGCTGCATCTCCGGAGAACTGTGACTAGTAAAAAATACTCCAGTCTCAAAAGGTTACCTACCGTATAGCTCCATTTGTATCACAGTTTAGGGATAATAGAGTTTCACTAGTGGAGAATGTAATGGATGTCATGCATTACAGATGAGAGTAAGAGGGGGAGACAGAAAGAAGTGTAGCTGTTATAAAAGAGAAATGCAAGGGATTCTTAGAGTGATGGAATTGTTGGTATTTTGACTTACAGTAGACACAAAAATATTCAGGTCAGTTCAGCCACTCAGTCGTGAGTGGTCTTTATGACCCATGGAATTCAGCATGCCAGGTCTCCCTGTCCATAACCAATTCCCGGAGATTACTCGACATCATGTCCACGGAGTCAGTGATGCCATCCAACCATCTCATCCTCTGTCATCCCCTTCTCCTCCTGACCTCAATCTTTCCCAGCATCAGGAACTTTTCAAATGAACCAGTTCTTCACATCAGGCAGCCAAAGTGTCAGGAGTTTCAGCTTCAAAACCAGTCCTTCCAATGAATATTCAGGACTGATTTCCTTTACTATTGACTGGTTGGTCTCCTTGCAGCCCAAGGGATTATCAAGAGTCTTCTCCAACACCACAGTTCAAAAGCATCAATTCTTCTCTACTCAGCTTTTTTTATAGTCCAAGTCTCACATCTGCACATGACTACTGGAAAAAACCATAGCTTTGACTAGATGGACCTTTGTCAGCAAAGTAGTGTCTCTGCTTTTTAATATGCTGTCTAGGTTGGTCATACCTCTTCCTCCAAGGAGCAAGCGCCTTTTAATATTATGGCTTGCAATCATTATCTGTAATGATTTTGGAGCCCAAAAAGCTAAATTCTTTCACTGTTTCCCCATTTCTTTGCTATGAAGTTATGGGATCAGATGCCATGATCTTATTTATCTGAATGCTGAGTTTTAAGCCAACTTTTTCACTCTCCTCTCTCACTTTCACCAAGAGGCTCTTTAGTTCTTCTTCACTTTCTGTCATAAGGGTGGTATCATCTGCATATCTGAAGTTATTGCTATTTCTCCCCCAAATCTTGATTCCAGCTTCTGCTTCACCCAACCTGGCATTTTGCATGAGGTACTGTGCATATAAGTTAAATAAGCAGGGTGACAATATACAGCCTTGATGTATTCCTTCCCTGATTTGCTGAAGCCTGACATGGAGAATTTTGAGCATTACTTCACTAGCGTGTGAGATGAGTGCAATTGTGTGGTAGTTTGAACATTCTTTGGCATTGACTTTCTTTGGGGTGGTAATGAAAACTGACCTTTTCCAGTCCTGTGGCCACTGCTTTGACTTCACATCCCAGGATGTCTAGTTCTAGGTGAGTGAGCACACCATTGTGATTGTCTGGGTCATGAAGATATTTTTTGTATAGTTCTTCTGTGTATTCTTGCCACCTCTTCTTAATATCTTCTGCTCCTGTTAGATCCATATCATTTCTGTCCTTTATCCTGCCTATCTTTGCATGAAATTTTCCCTTGGTATCTCCAATTTTCTTGAAGAGATCTCTAGTCTTTCTCATTCTAATATTTTCCTCTATTTATTTGCATTGATCACTGAGGAAGGCTTTCTTATCTCTCCTTGCTTTTCTTTGGAACTCTGCATTAAAATGGGTATATCTTTCCTTTTTGCCTTGTCTTTCACTTCTCTTCTTTTCTCAGCTATTTGTAAGGTCTCCTCAGACAACCATTTAAGCTTTTTATGTTACTTTTTCTTGGAGATGGTCTCAATTACTGTCTCCTGTCATGAATGTCATGAATCTCAGTCCATCGTTCTTCAGGCATTCTGTCTATCAGATCTAATCCCTTTAATGTATTTGTCATGCCCACTGTAAAATCACAAGGAATTTTATTTAGGTCATACCTGAATGGACTGTTGGTTTTCTCCACTTTCTTCCATTTAAGTCGGAGTTTGGTAATACGGAGTTCATGATCTAAGCCACAGTCAGCTTCCAGTCTATATATGTGCTAAAAATTATATAGAATAAAATATGCACATGTGTGTATACATACACAAATTATTACAAGTAAAGTTGAGTAAACCTGAATAACTTCAGTGAGTTATGTCAATGTCAAAATAAAGGTCATTATATTGTTCTATTATTTTGCAAATGATACTGTGAGAAATTGTAAAAAGTATACATGGTACCATTTTCATTATTTCTTATATAACTGTATGATAATTTATAATTATTTCAATAATAAATTTCACTTAAGATCGCTTGAAATGTTGATTTGCTGAAGTTATCTATGGTTATGTTTCTGCTATAAGTAAATATAATTATTTAATATATGTTTAATGAATATAATTAAATAATTTAAAAAGTGATTTCCAAAATTATTTTAATGAGAACAATACAATCTAGAACAATACAGATATACTGAAGTAGTGAATTTGTGAGTGAGAATCAGTAATAGTTTCAGGAAGCATGCCTCAAAAAATACTCAATTACAGCACAGGTCCTGATAGTTCAAGATGATGACAATAAGGAGTTAGGAAAGTCATGTCTGTATTAGAGCCCTAAGCAGTCTGGTTGATTATCATTCTAAATTGATGTTCTTAAGTCCACAGATTGGAAACAATCAACTCAATGACTAGTAAAAATCACAGCCAGTTGGAGCTTAAATGAGACCACTAAACTTGTGCAGAGAAACCATACAGATAGAGTTGACAGCGGTCGATAAGAAGTCCAGGGTCCCCAAGGAGGAGAAAATGGTCTGGAACTCTCCAGGAAGAGATAGGGTTTTAGAATTCTCAAGGAGGAGGAAAGGACAAACTTTTTTTTTTCCCTATGTTCCTTAATCTTAGTCACATAAAAGTTTTTTTTTTCTTTTTTTCTTTCCCTTTTTCAACTACTTTCAACTCTGTACTAAGGATTATATGACAACAAGGTATCCTGCTGAGGACAGTTTCTCCTCCTCGAAAACCTTCTGACTAAGATAACATCTTAAAATGTATATTATGGGAGTGGATCTGGTAAGATCTTTCTATTATTAGTTCTAATCCTGTCATCTTAAAATGTAAGTCTGAGAGTGGGTATAGTAAGACCTTTACAACCCTGAGACATTCTTTTGATTGATTGTAATAACCAATTTTAAAAGTATACAATTCCCTTGTTAAGATGAGTGAGGGGACACTCTCCATTCCCTTTCTGATGTCTGTGTCAGATACTTTC
The DNA here is from genome assembly GCF_023699985.2 of Odocoileus virginianus. NCBI lineage: Eukaryota > Metazoa > Chordata > Mammalia > Artiodactyla > Cervidae > Odocoileus > Odocoileus virginianus. The sequence continues at coordinate 71,609,109 of NC_069683.1, forward strand.
TCTGTCCCTTTTCATACTCTAATAAATCTCTGCTACACAAAAACTCTTGAGTGACCAAGCCTGGTCCCTGGTCCCGAAGTTAAATCTTCTGCTTCCAAGATCATGAATCTGACACCATTCACCATAAGCTATCATTTGTAAAATTGTTTCGTTTCTTTAAAAGGAAACTACTATTACATGTTAAGAAATTTCTAGTCAATAATTTGTTTCAGCGAAGCAGAGAAGAACTGTCCATGATGGCAGTGTTATAAAATTTAAGTCAGTAATTTGATTTAAGATATGAAATTTCCCAGAACTCATGTAAACCAAGATAAAAAACCCAAATATGCCATCATTAAAAAGTCTGCAAATAACAAATTGCTGAGAGAGGGTGGAGAAAAGGGAACCCTCCTGCACTGTGGGAATATAAATTGGTGCAGCCACTATGGAAAACAGAAGTTATACTTCCACTTATTTGTGGAAGTTAAAATATGATACAAATTAACTTACTTACAAATCAGAAACAGATTCACTGACATAGAAAACAAACTTAGAGTTACCAAAGGGAAAAGGGGGTAGTGAGAACAAATTAAGGCTCTGGTATTAGCAGATTCTGTAATAAACCAGAGCGGAAAAGAAAATGGATATAGATAAATATATAAATATATAGATATATACATATAAAGTATATAAAAGTGACCAAGTCACTTCGATGTGCACCAGAAACTAGTACAACATTGCAAATCCATTATATTTTACTCCAAAAGAAAAACAAATAAACAAACAAAAAACCTCAAGTTGTCTCCTCCTTCCTTTAGGTGAATCCTTGGAAAAATTTTCTAGACATGAAAAGTGCAATTTGCCTATCTGTGTCTCTCCAATCTAACTTAATAGAACACAGGGTAGGCAAGAGACATATTATTTAGCATAATAACGCCCAAAAGTCATCGTAGGAGGTGTCATAAATCTTTATACAAAACAGAAATAGAATTACTGGTAAACAATAAACTCCTTCAGTGAAATCTATCTGAGTTACTAAAATATCTTGACTCTAAAACTACACTTTCATAATATAGTGTTTGACATTACCTACAATTAATAAAATAAAAACACAGGAAGTACATAAAAATATTTCAACAGAAAGAGTATGTGTAGCAATATGTTTATATGTTGACAGAGATCAATAGTTTATACATCAAGTGTGTACAAATAATTAGAAAGTTTTCCCTACATAATTAGACAATAAAGTTTGGAGGATGAAGCAATTTTCATGCTCACTAGCAATCAATAACCAATATATGAGCAAAAACATAAGAGATAAATATGATCTTACTAATTACAGTGGTGGAACAACTAGGATATTATAAATTTGCTGTATGAAATCTTCCTTCAGGGCTACTTCAAACTGGTTGAACTTTTTGGAAAAGCAATTTGGTAATATGTCCAAACTGTTATGCATGACATTCACCCCAAAGTTTGTCTGTTAGCATCTCAACACAGAGAACTACAATGGAGCACATTGTCTGGTAACGTTTGATTATAGTCTATAGTTGGTAATAGTGACTTTATTTTTCGGGGCTCCAAAATCGTTGCAGATGGTGATTGCATCCATGAAATTAAAAGACACTTACTCCTTGGAAGGAAAGTTATGACCAACCTAGATAGCATATTAAAAAAGAGAGACATTACTTTGCCAACAAAGGTCCGTCAAGTCAAGGCTGTTTTTCCAGTGGTCATGTATGGATGTGAGAGTTGGATTGTGAAGAAAGTTGAGCACCAAAAAATTGATGCTTTTGAAATATGATGTTGGAGAAGACTCTTGAGAGTCCCTTGGAGAGATCCAACCAGTCCATCCTAAAGGAGATCAGTCCCGGGTGTTCACTGGAAGGACTGATGCTGAAGCTGAAACTCCAGTACTTTGGCCACCTCATGTGAAGAGTTGACTCATTGGAAAAGACCCTGATGCTGGGAGGGATTAGGGGAAGGAGGAGAAAGGGATGACAGAGGATGAGATGGCTGGATGGAATCACTGACTCGATGGACATGAGTTTGAGTAAACTCTGGGAGTTGATGATGGACAGGGAGGCCTGGCGTGTTGCGATTCATGGGGTCGCAAAGAGTCGGACACGACTGAGTGACTCAACTGAACTGACTAAATGTTCATTTCCTGATTCTGATAGTAATATTATGACTGTATGAGATATAAACACTTAAAAAAACTTGGATGAAGGACGCCTGGGAATTCTGTGTACTATTTTTTTTGTCTAATTTTTGAGTTTAATTATTTCAAAATAAAAACTTAAATAAAGAAAGAAAATCTAGACACAAGAAAGTAAAATAAATAAATAAAACAAGTGACAAATAAATATGGAAGATGAAGATTTTGTTATTTAAATACTAAGCTTTGTTGTTAAAGCAGTAAAATATATGAAGAGAGGAAAATATCCTTATTTGCAGACATGTTTCCTCATATAAAACCAAGAATTAGCAACTATATTTTAGTTGAAGTGACAGTTAACAGTAATGTGTAGATGTGAAATGAATAACCCCAAATAAAGAGTTTTCCTTGATATAAAAATGACAAATTGGAGACTTATGGGTGGTGGATGATCTGATTTCTAACAGAAACCAAAATAAAACAAAATAAAATGCCTAAGTATAGTATTAACAAAAAATTTAATGTGTATGAAAAATATAAAACAATGTACATGACAAATAAAATCATCAAATATTTGATCATATATCTATGATGAAAAAATATAAAGCAAATGAGCAAGATATTTTTTGATATGAAAACAAGTAAAGAACTCAACAGAAATTTGAGTAACTTAATTCATTAAAAATGCTTAATGGATATATAGTAAAATCTATGATATTATCAACAAAAGAAGCATGAACCTTCCCTCACTGAATCTTATGCTAATTTAGTACAAGACACAAATACAATTGTAATGCTTTATAGCATTAAAAAATTTTGGGGGCAAAATTAATAAAGGGCCTATGTTAATCTGTGTCCTTTAATTTGGAAGTGCCACAAATCCAGTTCCAAATTGCTTAAGACAAGAAGAAAATGATTAGCTCGTGTTGAAAATAAATAAGCCTTTACCGACACTAAGCAGTGTTATCAGGACTTACTCTCCACCATTAAATTTTGTTCCTCTCTTTGCAGGCTTTGTGGACTTCTCAGGTGGCTCAGCAGTAAAGTATCTGCCTGCAATGAAGGAGACACAGGATATGTGGGTTCAATCCCTGGGTTGGGAAGATCCCCTGGAGGAGGAAATGGCAACCCATTCGGTATTCTTGTATGGAAAATCCCATGGACAAAGGAGCCTGATGGGCTGCAGTCTTTGGAATTTCAAAGAATTAGACATGATTGAGCACTCATAGTTGATTTTTTGTGGGCTTTCTTATCATATTGAATGTCTGTGGTGGTAGGATAAAGAGCTCTAGAAAATCCAGTTTACATCCTACTGACATCAAATTCATGGCAAAAGCATTTTTATTTTCAATGGTTCGAAATAAAGGTAAGAAAGTGCATCTATGGGACAACTGGCATTGCCTCAGCTGCATGTCCATCCATTTTGTTCTTTGAAAACAATAATTTTCTGATTGACCATATCTAGGACATGAATATCTTGTAGCTGTGGAGTCAGTTCTACTGAAACCACATGGATTGAAATCATGTAAATACTAGAAAAGTGAAGAGCTAATACTAGACTGAATAGAAATTGATGTTTCACAAGTACAAACAGATTAAAAAATAACCACTATAGGAACTAATTTATTTTGGGATTGTAGGAAAGGATTTTGTCAATAAATCATGTATTCAATTGATCGAACAGATGAGTAAGTCTTAACTATATTTAATTAGCCAATCTTAACAAACATAAGGGAAGATTTAGAGGAATGAATTATTTAGGTCATATACTTTATCTTTGTTGAGTTTGTGGTATTTCTGTTTTTTATGGAATTACTACATTTATTCTAAGTCAATGAGTCATAAGTGTAAAGTTTTCAAATATCCCAATGTCTATCTGGCGGTTAATAACATATCATTTCTTTTAATTTTTCCAAGTTTACCAGAGGTTTTACTTTTTATTATAGTTTATTATAAAGTATTGAATATAGTTCCTGTGCTACGCAGTAGGACATTGCTGTTTATCTGTGTTATTGGCATACACACTGAGGAAACCAGATCTGAAAGGGATATGTGCACCCCAATGTTCATCGCAGCACTGTTTATAATAGCCAGGACATGGAAGCAACCTAGATGCCCATCAGCAGACGAATGGATAAGGAAGCTGTGGTACATATACACCATGGAATATTACTCAGCCATTAAAAAGAATTCATTTGAATCAGTTCTAATGAGATGGATGAAACTGGAGCCCATGATACAGAGTGAAGTAAGCCAGAAAGATAAAGACCACTACAGTATACTAACACATATATATGGAATTTAGAAAGGTGGCAATGATAACCCTATATGCAAAACAGAAAAAGAGACACAGATGTATAGAACAGACTTTGGGACTCTGTGGGAGAAGGCGAGGGTGGGATGTTTCGAGAGAACAGCATCAAAACATGTATATTATCTAGGGTGAAACAGATCACCAGCCCAGGTTGGATGCATGAGACAAGTGCTCGGACCTGGCGGACTGGGAAGACCCAGAGGGATTGGGTGGAGAGAGAGGTGGGAGGGGGGATCGGGATGGGGAAAGCATGTAAATCTATGGCTAATTCATGTCAATGTATGACAAAAACCACTACAATATTGTAAAATAATTAGCCTTCAACTAATAAAAATAAATGAAAAAAAAATTGTGTTATATATAGAAGTTTATATCTACTAACCACAAATCTAACTTTTCCCCCATCACATATGCCCCCCCACCCCCAAATCATTCATTTATCTTTGGTAACTGTAAGTTTGTTTTTTATGTCTGTGAGTCTATTTCTGCCTTATGAATAAGATCACTAGTATCATATTTTAGATTTCATGTGCAAATGATAGCATATGGTACCTGTCCTTTCTGTTTCACTTATTTCACCTAGATGGTAATCCACAAGTCCATCTACATTGCTGCAAATGGCATTATTTCATTCCCTTTTAAAGGTTGACTATCATTACAATGTGTATATATACAACAAATTCTTTATCATTTCATCTGTTGGTGGACATTTAAGTTGCTTTCAGGTCTTGGCTATTATAAATAATGCTTCAGTGAACATTGGGGTGCATATACATTGTTTCTGGTTATGTGCACAACAGTGGCATGGCTGGATAATAAAAAACATATTTGAAAAGCAGAGATAACACTTTGCTTAGAAAGGTCTGTATAGTCAAAACTATGTTTTTTCCAGTAGTCATGTATGGATGTGAGGGTTGGGTGGTTATGAAGGCTGAGTACCAAAGAAGAGATGATTTCAAACTGCGGTGCTGGAGAAGGCTTTGAGTGTCCCTTGGACTCCAAGGAGATCAAACCAGTCAATACTAAAGGAAATTAACCCTGAATATACATGGAAGGACTGATGCTGAAGCTCCAATAGTTTGGCCACTTGATGCAAAGAGCCAGCTCTTTGGAAAATAACCTGAGGGTGGGAAATATTGAAGGCAAAGGAGAAGGGAACAACAAATAGCATCATTGATGCTATGTGCATCACTGATTCAGTGGACAATAATTTGAACAAACTGTGGGAGATAGTGAAAGACTGGGAAGCCTGGTGTGCTGTAGTCCATGTGGTCACAATTTGACGATTTAGCAACTAAACAGTAATAATTGCAACTCTATTTTTACTTCTCATGGAGCCTCCCTACTATTTTCCATGGTGGATGCAACAATTTATATTCCCACCCACAGTATGGAAGGATTCCTTTTTCTCCATACCCTCGCTAACATTTAATATTTGTAGATTTTTTTAATGATACACATTCGGAGAGTCTGAAGAAATTCCTCATTCTAGATTTGATTTTTTTCACTAATAATGAGTGATGCTGAGCATCTTTGCATTTGCTTTTTGGCCATATGTAGTCTTCTTTGAAAAAAAAAATCTATTTAGGTCTTCTGTCCATTTTTGAGTGAATCTTTGTTGTTGTTGTTTTTTTTTTTTAATTGAGTTGTATGACCTGTATATTTTGGAAATTAAATCCTTACCAGTCACAATATTTGAAAATATTTTCTCCCTCTCTGTTGTCTCTCTTTTAGTTTTGTTTATGGTTTGCTTTGTTGTGCAAAAACTTTTGATTTTGATTAGTTTCAGTTAGGTTAAGTTCAGTCACTCATTCGTGTCCGACTCTTTGCAACTCCATGAATCGCAGCACACTAGGCCTCCCTGTCCATCACCAACTTCCAGAGTTTACTCAAACTCATGTCCATCGAGTCAGTGATGCCATCCAGGCATCTCATCTTCTGTTGTCCCCTTATCCTCCTTCCCCTAATCCCTCCCAGCATCAGGGTCTTTTCCAATGAGTCAGCTCTTTGCATGAGGTGGCCAAAGTACTGGAGTTTCAGCTTCAGCATCAGTCCTTCCAATGAACACCCAGGAATTATTTCCTTCAGGATGGACTGGTTGGATCTCCTTGCAGTCCAAGGGACTCTCAAGAGTCTTCTCCAACATCACAGTTCAAAAGCATCAATTTTTCGTCACTCAACTTTCTTCACAGTCCAACTCTCACATCCATACATGACCACTGGAATTTGTTTATTTTTGCTTTTATTTCCACTGCCTTGGTAGACCGACTTAAGAAAATCTTGCTACAAATTATTTCAAATTATTTTGCCTATGTTCTCTCCTAGCTAGCTCTCTTAGAAGTTTTATACAGTTATGCATTATAAGTCTTTAAGCCATTTTGAGTATATTTTTGTGTATGGTGTGAGGGAGTTCTGATGTCATTGATTAGACTGTCCTTTCCCAACATGAATTCTTGAAGAGATAACTATTTTTCCTCCACTGTATATTCTTGCCTCCTTTGTTGAAGATTAATCAATTGTAGATGTGTGGGCTTATATGTGGGCTTTCTCTTCTGTTCCATTGTTCCCTGTGACTGTTTTTTTATGTCAGTACCATGCTGTTTGATGGTTGTAGCTTTGTAGTATTATCTGAAGTCTGCAGGGTTATGCATACTGTTTTGATCTTTTTCCTCCAGATTGCTTTGGCAATTGCTTTTGGCAATTTGTTCCCATACAAATTTTGCAATTATATACTTTATATCTGTGAAAAATATCATGGTCAATTTGATATAGATTGCATTAAATCATAGATTGATTGGGTAGCATGCTATTTTTTTCAACCTAATAACAGAAGACATCTTTCCATTTCTTTAAATCATCTTCAACTTCCTTTATCAATGTTTTATAGTTCTCAGAATATGTCTCATTTCCTTAGTAGGTTTATTTTTGACTATTTTTCAATTACTTTTAATTTTTAATTGAAGTATAGTTGACTTGCAATATTGTGGTAATTTCTGCTGTACAGAAAAGTATTTCAGTTATACCTATATGTATACACTTTAAAAATATATTTTTCATTATGGCTTATCACAAGAGACTGAATATAGGTCTCTGTGCTATACAGCAGGACCTTGTTGTTCACTCATTCAATATATAAAGTAGCTTACATCTGCTAACTTCAGCCTTCCACTCCATCCCACACATGGCAACCACATGTCCCTTTTCTGTCCTTGAGTCTGTTTATGTTTCTTGAGTCATATTTTAAGTTCTACATATAAACAGTATCATATGTTTATCTTTCTCTTTAGGACTTACTCCATTTAGTATGTAATTGTGTCCACGTTGCTGGAAATGGGATTATTTTATTTTTTTTATGGTTAAGAAAATTTCCATTGTATAGATGCACCACATCTTCTTTCTTCATCTATCTCTTGATGAACATTTAGGTTGTTTCCATGTTTTGGCTATTGTGAATAATGCTGCTGTGAACATGGAGATACATGTATTTTTAGAATTAGAGATTTGTCTGGATATATGTCGAGGGGTGAGATTACTGGATCATATTTTTAGTATGCTCTATTTTTAGTTTTCTGAGGAACCTCATACTATTTTCTATAGTGACTGTACCAACAGTGTAGGGAGTTTTCCTTTTCTACACATCCTTACCAGAATTTGTTATTTGTAAAGTGTTCAATGATGGCCATTCTGACTGGTATGAGCTGATACTTCATTGTAGTTTTTATTTGAATTTCTCTAGTAATTCATAACACGAAGCATATTTTTGTGTGTTTATTGGCCATATTATTTTTTCTTTAGAGAAATGTCTAATTTTATCTTCCTTCTTTCAATGTTTGTTGTTGTTGAATTGTATATTTTTTATATTTTGGAATTTAAACCTTTTTATTGTTGTTGTTGCAACATTTGTAAATATTTTCTCACAATTTGGAAGTTGTTCCTTTTGTTGTTTTATTTTGTTTTATGTCTGGTTTCCTCTGCTGTGCAAAAGCTTTTAAATTTGATTAGGTCTCATTTTTATTTTGGTTTTTATTTCTATTGCTTTGGGAGAGTGATCTAAGAAAATATTGGAAAGATTTATGCCAGATAAATTTTATAGGATTTTTATAGTTTTGTGACTTATATTTAAGTCTTTAAGTCATTTTCTATTTATTTTTGTGTATGACAAGAGTGTGTGTTCTAATCTCTTTGATGTTCTAACTTCTTTACATGTGGCTGTCCAATTTTCCCAACACCACTTGCTGAATATAATTTTGTTTTCCCAATTGTATATTATTGGCTCCTTTTTCAAAGATTAACTGACTGTGTGGGTTTATTTGTGGGCTCTTTTCTGTTCCATTGATCAATATGTCTCTTTTTATGTCATTACCACAATGTTTTACAACTGTAGCTTTATAGTAGTGTCTGAAGTCTAGGAAGGTTGTGCTTTCTCCTTTGCTCTTTTTATTCAAAGTTCCTTTTGAAATTCTGTATTTTTTATAATTACATGTAAATGATAAGATGATTTATTTGAGTTCTGTGAAAAATATCATGGGTAATTTGATAAAGATCACATTAAATCTGTAGATTCCTTTGGGTAGTATGCCTATTTTAATAATATTAATTCTTCCTATTCAAGATCATGGGGTTTCTTTCCACTTCTCTGAATCATCATCACTTTCCTTTATTAACAATTTATAGTTCACACTGTATAAGTTTTTTACCTCTTTGGTCACATATATTCCTAAGTATTTTATTTTGAAGGGTGCAGTTTTAAGGGAGAAGGCAAAGGCAGCCCACTCCAGTGTTCTTGCCTGGAGAATCCCAGGGACGGGGGAGCCTGTTGGCTGCCATCTTTGGGGTTGCACAGAGTCGGGCATGACTAAAAAGACTTAGCAGCAGCAACAGCAGAAGCAGCAATTTTAATAGGTATTCTTTTCTTTTTACATTCTCTTTCTGATAGTTCATTGTTCGTGTAGAGAACTGATTTCTGGATGTTAATCTTATTTCCTGCTACCTTGCTAACATTTAAGTTAATTTTTGATAGACATGTATTTATTGCCACTGTAAACACAGTTTTCACATTGATTTGATACTTCTTTGTCCTTTTGCTTTTCCTTTCATTGTTTGATGATTTTTTGTCATAGTACAGTTATTGGCTTTTTCTTGTTTGTTTGTTTGTTTTTGTTTTTGTGAATGTATTGTGTTTTTTATTTCTCATTATTTTCTTTTTCAAATATGCTAATTTCTTCCTCTGTCTCCTTACCGTAGTCTGTCAGTCGTATGCTGCTGCTGCTAAGTGACCCCATAGACGGCAGCCCACTGGGCTCCCCCGTCCCTGGGATTTTCCAGGCAAGAGCACTGGAGTGGGTTGTTATTGCCTTCTCCGAATTCCTATTATGCTTTTCATTTATTATTTTATTGCCCTACCCATTTATGTGGATATGTTCTTGTCCTTTCAGAAGTCTGAGATCTTTTGCCAGCAATAAGTAGATATTCTGTGAGGATTGTTTCCCATGTACATGTATTTTTGTTATATTTGTGGGAAGAAGTGAGTCTCACAATCTATTATTCTGCCGTCTTAATTACTCCCTTCATAAGTATTGTATCTTTTGATGAGATTTTAAAATTCTTTTTTTTTTTCTCCTGTCCCTTTATATTATTTCATTGTTAGGGTAAAAAAATGAAACAGATTCCCTTATATTAATGTTGTATCCTGCTCCCTTGTTGAATTCATTCATCTGTTTAACAGTTTTCATGTGGAGTCTTTAGGGTTTTCTATACATAGATCATATCATCTGCATATAATGATAATTTTACCTCTTTCCTTATCATTTGGTTATACTTTATTTATTTTTCTCCTCTGATTGTCATGGCTAGGTCTTCCTTTACTATGTTGAATAGACATGGTTAGAGTGGGCATACTACTCTTGTTCCAGATCTTAGCAGGAAGCCTTTCAGCTTTCCACAGTTGAGTATCATATTGACTGTAGGTTTGTCTTAATAGTTGATATGATATTGGATATGGTCTTTTTATACACAATTTGGTAAAAGTTTTTTTTTTTTCTAAGTCACAAAGAGATGTTGAATTAGATCAAATACTTTTTCTGAGTCTACTGAGATTATCTTGTTTTTTGTCTTTCCTTTTATGAATGGGAGGTATCACATTGATTGATTTACATGTATCAAACTACCCTTTTGAACCTGAGGTGAATCCAACTCAGTCATGTCATATGATCATTTTTTATGTGTCATTTGAATCAGTCCACTAATATTTTGTTGATAAAATTTTGCATCTATATTCATTAAAAATATTTGCCTGTAACTTTTTTTTTTTTTTTTTTTTTTGGCTTTGCCTTTGTCTAGTTTTGTTATCAGAGTTATGGTTGCTTCCTAGAATGACTTTTGGAGTATTTCCTTCTCTTTAACATTTTGGGAAAGCTTCAAAAGGCTCAATAAATGGTCTTCTTTGTATGTTTAGTAGAATTTCCCAATGAAATAATCTGGTCCTGGAATTTTGTTTACAAGAAATTTATTTTAATTACAGATTATACTTTGCTTCTAGTGATTTTTCTGTCAAATTATCTGTTTCTTCTTGATTCAGCATTTGTGAACTGTATGCTTTTTGTCCTTTTCTAGTATACAATTTACCATAGTATTCTATTATTATTATTATTATTATTATTTTTAATTTAGGCAACTTTATTATCTCATCACTTTCATTTATTATTTAATTGTTTGGGTCCTCTCTCTTCTATTTTTGGTGATCCTGGCCCTGGGTGTGTCAATTTTGTTTATCTTTCAGAAAAAGAAAAAAAAAAATCCTAGTTTTAGTGATTTTTGCACTATTTAAAAAAAAACTCAACTGTATTTATTTCCTCTCTGATTTTATCATTTCCTTCCTTCTGCTGACTTTAGGTTTAATTTGTTCCTCTTTTTTTCACTCCTTTAAGTGGTAGTTTAGGTTGTTAAGGGAGCTTCCCTGGTGGTTCAGACAGTAAAATATCTGCCTGCAATGCAGGAGACTTGGGTTCAATCCATAAGTCAGGAAGATCCCTTGGAGAAGGTAATGGTTACCCACTCCAGTATTCTTGCCTGGAAAATTCCATGCACAAAGTACAGTCCATGGGGTTACAAAGAGTTGTATATGACTTGAGTGACTAACACTTTCACTTTCACTTAGGTTGTTTATTTGCCACTTTTCTTGTACATTTATGAAAGACTTTTTGCTATGAACTTCCCTTTAAGACTGCTCTTTCTGTTTCCCACTGACTTTGTATGGTTTTGTTTTGCTTTAATTTATCTCAAAATATATACAAAAAAATAAAATAAAATCAATGGGTCAGCAATAAAATAAAAAAGAATACAAATGAATACATACAATATGTGTATATATATATATATGAATTTATTTTCTTTTTTATTTTATTGCTGACTTTATTTTATTTATTTATTTATTTATTTATTTTAGTAACATGTTGCTTAGTTTCCATGTGGTCATTTATTTTTTTCCCTTCTCATTTATCTTTCTGTGGTTGATTTCTAGTTTCATGACATTGTGACCTGAAAAAGATGTTTAAAAAATTGTGTATCTTTTTAAATTCATTGGAAATTGTTTTGTGCCCTAGTATATGGTCAATCCTATAGACTGCACTTTTGAAAAGAATGCATATTAAGCTTTTTTTAATGCAATGTTTTAAAAATATAAACAAGATATATTCTGTCCTTTAGCATCTCTGCTGCCTTTTTGATCTTCTGTCTGGAAGAGCAGCTCATTGATGTCAGTGGGGTGTTAAAGTCTCCTAGTTTCATTGTATTTCCATTAATTTCTCCTTTTATATCAGTTAATATTTGTTTTATATATTTTAGTGCTCCTATATTGGATGCATTAGGTTAATAAATGTAATATCCTCTTTTTGTATTGATTTTTTATCATTGTATAATGTCCTTTATTTTTCTTTATTGCCTTTGTTTTAAAGTCTATTTTGTCCAATATGAGTATTGCTACCCCACTTTAATTTCTATTTGCATGAAATATCTCTTCTAGTCCTATAACTTTCAATCCATATTTGTCCTTTGTTCTAAAGTGGGTCAGTTTCATTAAAAAATAATAATAATCTATAGCCTGACTTAAGTGATTTATTTTCCTTTTTTTTCTTTCTTATTAATTCTTGCTTCTTTTTCACTTAAAAAACACCTTTCATCATTTATTTTAGGATATATTTAATATTGTTGTATTCTTTCAGTTTTTGCATCTATGAGAAATGCTCTATATTTCTTTCTACTCTAAATGATAACTTTGCTAGGTAGAATATCCTTGGTTGAAAGTTTTTCCTTTCAGGACTTTGAGTATATCTTGCCACCCCATACTAGCCTGGACTGTCTCTGCAGCAAAATAAATAAATAAATAAATAAATGCTTATAGACTTATGGGGATTCCTTAGTAACTAACCCTATGTTTTACCCTTGCTTATTTTAGAGATTTCTATCTTTTGCCATTTGAATTATGATATGTCTTAGCATAGGTTTGTTTGTGCTTATTTTGTTTGGGATCTTCTTGCTTCCTGTACCTGGATATCTGTTTCCTATATTTTAGGTTTGGAACGTTTTCATCCATAATTTCTTAAAGTACATTTTGACCCTTACATTTTCTCTTACTTTCCCTTCTGGAATACTTATTATACATAGGGATATGCTTTATGCTATTCCATAGGTCTCTTATATTGCTTTCTATTTTTCTTCATTTGGCTTTCTGTCCATTATCTGGATTGGATACTTACCATTATTTTATCTTCCAGATCACTTATTCATTTTATGCATTATTTACTTTACTACTTACAGCCTTTATGTCAGCTTTTGTCACAGCAAATGTTTTTTAAATATAATTGTCTCCTCTTTACAGTCACTATTTTTATAGTGATCTGTATTTCAATGAATAAACTTTCTTAATTCCTTCACTATTTTTATTACTTCAATTTTGAATTTGGGATCTAGTTTCATTGCTTGTTCTTTCAAAGGATTTATATTGTATTTAATTAGAAATGGTTCCTCTGCTTCTTCATTTTACTTGTGTTCTTTGGTTTTACAGGTTTAGGAAAAACAGTTACCTATTATGGTCTTGAAAGACTCTGATTATGTAGGACCATCTTTAAGTAACCTTTCCCAGGTGGTTCACTGGTGAAGAGTCCACCTAACAATGGAGGAGACACAAGAGATACAGGTTTGATTCCTGGGTCAGAAAGATACCCTGGAGTAGGAAATGACAACCTGCTCCAGTATTCTTTCCTGGAAAATTCCATGGACAGAGGAGACTGGCATAGCTTTTGCCTGTGGGGTCACAGAGTCAGACATGAATGAGTATAGCATTCATATCCCTGAGTAGACTGTGTGAGGCCAATATTTTTGGTGTGGGCTATTTTTAGCATGGATGACTAGAGTGTCTTTCCTCAGTATGTGTTGGCAAATTCATGAGTAGTGTGATTGGTGGTGTTGTGGCCAGAAACGCTACTAGATGTTAAACAGACTCTCTTCACTCTGTGGCTGTCACACCTTTGTTGGGAGCAGGGTCTTCTGCCCAGTTGTTGGAATAGATCCCCGAGATCTGTTTCTGAGGTCTGACATTGAGTAGGAAGGACTGGAATATTTCTGGTGGGAGAGGAGACTCTGAGTATTCCTCCATAGCAACTGCCCACAAGGAACTGCACTCTGTGGTATCATCTGTCACCTGTTCACATGATATACTGTTGTCAGCACTGTTCTCAGAACTTCCTCACCTGTGAGAATCCCAAGAATCACCCTAGATATCCCTCAGGTGCTGGCTCCACCTCTGCACACATGGACCCACAAAGTCTGCAGCTTCTAACTCAGTACCCACTCAAACCAGGGAAGCACCAGTAATCCACTGGGATGTCCCACAGACAATAATTTCTCAAAGTTGCTGAACATGGCTCTGATTTTAGCCCAGTTTCCAAAATCACATGACTTCTGGGGATCAGCTCTATTGCAACCTTGCCTCCTTCAGTATGTGGTCAACTACTCAGGCTTTTGTGCTCCCAGACCTGGTAAAAGGACATCAAGAATGAGTTTGCTATGGCTGGATACTGTCCCTCCTTTAACATGTGTGTTAACAATGGGATTTTTATTGCAGCCTTTGGTCTCCATCTTTCAAACAGTCTCAGCTACAAAGCATCCAACACTTCAGCCCCTCCAGGCTGTCTCTGTGTCTCTATGCCTTTCCTTAAATCTGTCAGCCAAAGTCTGACTTTCAACAGCCAGCTCCTGTGCTGGTTGAACACATGTGCATCTCAGGTTGTGGAGTGCAACAGGGTGACTAGGACCATCTATACTAGTTACTCTTTGTTCTGCCTGCACCAAGTGTATTTTACATTTTCCTTTGAGCCTCTGAATCTCCCTTTCTGACCCAGCAGATCTTCCCATAGGGAATCTTTCCTCTTTCATAGCTCCCTCCTGAGGGTGTAGGTCCTATCTTGATTCCTTTATTAAAAAATTTTGTCCTACCCAGTTGTAGGGTGACTTTTCTTACATTTTGGTTGTATGAGGTCTTCTGCCCATGTAGTAGGTATTCCATGAAAATTGTTCCACATGAAGAAGTATTTTTGATATATTTATGGGAGTATGTGTGCTCCATTTCTTTTTATTCCACTAGCTTAACCTCTCCCCTCTGTCAACTTTCTTGACTTTTGTATTAAGGACTAGTTTTTCTTGTTTGTTTCATTGACTTTATCTGTGGTTTTCCTATTTTTAATGTTGCCAAATTCTGCTTTTAACTTTTCTTTCTGCTTGTCATTTGTTTTCATTGTTCTTTTTTAATCTTTGCTTGAATTGGGAGCATAGATCATTCATATGAGGTATTTTCTTTTCTCTTAATGTTAGCATTCAGTGCTGTGCATTTCCCTTACAACACTGGTTTGGCTGAAACCCATATATTTTGATATTTTGTTTTTCCTTTATAATTTAATTATATTTTTTATTTCCTCAATCATTCTTTTAGATGCATGGATTATTTAGAAAGGTAAAATTTAACAGAGATATTCCCTCTGTTCTTATGTTATTAAATTATAGTTTCATTTCATTTTGCTCAGGGAATATGCTTTGAGCTAAGCTTTTTTTTGTTTGTTTGTTTTTTAGTATTTCAAGCTTGTTTCTGCAACTAAATATATGTTCCATGTTGGTGAACTTTCATGAGTATTTGAAAACAAAAGTTCATTTGCCAATATTGGGTGGAATGTTTATCATGTGTTATATCCCATTGGTCAATTGTATTTTTCAGATCTATGTTCCTCCTGAATTTCCACCTCTTCAAGCTCTTTCAGTTCTGACAAGAGATGTTAAAATTTCTAACTACAATTTTAGATTTGCATATATTCCTCTTGAATCTATTCATTTTTGTTTCATGTACTTTGACACTCTCTTGTTTGGTTTATATAAATTTATAGTTTTCATGGTTTGTTAATCCTTTGATCAGTGTGCAATCCCCCTTTTGTTTCTAGCAATTTTTCTTTCCTCAAAAGTGTATTATATCAGATATTAATATAACCACTTTTTTAAATTAATATTTTCATGGTGTATGTTTTCATCTTTTTACTCTCAACCTATCCATATAATTGAATTTGAATCACATTTCTTATAAAAAATATAGTTTTGCCACAATTGTATCTCTTCTTCCAATCTATGCCTTCTATGTGGCATATTTAGACTATTTGCAATCAAGTAAATTATTGATAAGTGTGTCTGTTTCTTCATCCTATTCACCTCACAAACCGGTAAAGATAGACAGTTATTTTTTCAGCACGTTGAAAATATTGTGTCCCTTCATTCTGGTTTCTGTGGTTTTCGATAAGAACTATGCTGTCACTTGAATTCATGTTCCTGTAGAGGTAATATATCATTTATCTCTAGGTACTTTCAAGGCTTTTCAATGGCTTTAGGTTTCAGAAGTTTAATTATATCTTGGGATAGATTTGTGGGGGTTGTTTCTCACTGTATTTTCTCTGCTTCGTCAATATGTTTATAATTTTTGACAAATGGGAAAAAAATGTCTAACTTTTATTTTTAAAATAATATTTCAATCCCACTCTCTTTATCCTTTTCTTCTAGTATCCAATGATATAAATGATGAAACTATCATTATTAGATCCCTAGAGATCTCTTTATTTACATTTCTATTAAACTGAGTAAATTCATTTCACTTCTCCTTCAATTCACTTAATTACTTTCTCTGTCACTCAACACTTGAGTTCATCCAGTGAGCTTTTATTAATTTATATTGTTATATTTTTCAGTTTTATAATTCTCATTTGATTCTTTACTATAGCTTTTAATTATCTGGAGTTAATTATTTGTAGTTCTATATTTTAAAAATTTGTTTAATAAGAATTTTAGCTATTTGGATGGTTTTCATAGTAACTTTATTATCCTTTGCACAGTTACATTATGATCCTTTGCACATAGCTACTTTATAATCCTTTTCACATAAATCCTACATCTCATTGTTTGTGTCACTTAATCTTCTCTTCCCATTTAAACTGTTTTCCTGGTTCCTTGTATAAGGTTTTTTTTTCTTTTTTTTTTAACTCTAGATATTTTAGCGTTATGTTAGGAACACTGCGAAAGTGAAAGTGTTAGTCCCTCAGTTATGTCGAACTCTTTGTGACCCCATGGACTGTAACCCACAAGATTCCTCTGTCCATGGACTTCTTCAGGCAAGAATACACAGAGTTCTATGCAATTTTGTTGATGTTGTTATTGCTGTTGTTATTTTAGCTTGCAATTCCCCTGCTTAGCTGTAAAATACAGGTCTTGAGCTTCTTTTGTGAACTTTTTTTAGTCTTTGTACTACCATGTTGGTCTTCTTCATTTATCTCATGTCACTGGGGTTCCTATTGTTCCTTTCTGGGTGCTGCATGAGAAATAGAGTTTTCCCAGTCTGGGAAAGCTGATATCTCTTGGTGGTAAAACTGAATATCCGACCCATGAATATAAGTTATTCCTAAGCAAGTACTGGTGTTGCAGGCTGCTGTTGTCTAGGCAGAGGTGGGTAATTTCAGGCCCAGAAGGACAAAGAAGTTCTCTACTTAATTTTGTTTGTTTTAGATTCCTCCCTGTAGCTTTCTCCCACCCACTTTCCCCCAGCCAACAGCTGACAAGTAACTCAGGTGGAGAAAGAGAACTTCAGGCCCATCAGGAGAGGACAGCATTTATAGAAAATAGCTCCTTATTGTAGCAAAATCTTATTTCT
Source organism: Odocoileus virginianus (assembly GCF_023699985.2). Taxonomy (NCBI): domain Eukaryota; kingdom Metazoa; phylum Chordata; class Mammalia; order Artiodactyla; family Cervidae; genus Odocoileus; species Odocoileus virginianus. Next base: position 71,626,791 of record NC_069683.1, read on the forward strand.
GGTCCCCCAACCACATATGTCCTTGAGTCAGGGAGGAAAGTTGTCTATAATTTTGCAATAAATAATATGTTTCTTACCAAAAAAAGAATAGAATCTTCATGTAACAGAAATAATTTTAATAAAAATCTCCAAAGAGTTGGCTACAATTTTAATAGGAGAAGAAATTTTGGCTTTTATAACTATCATCACAATGCTTTTTGTTTATGATTATTTTTCCTGGCATGTCTAAAGTTTTTAAATAGTCTGTTTTTTATAATTAAATCTGTTATACATATTTTCACCTGGCATACTGAAGTTTATAGAATTTCTTACTGGGAAACCACAACATATATTCAAGTTCTTACCAGAATTGTTTAGGGAAAACTGTAATTAAATGGTATGAATTTAAACTAGCTATTACAGGTGATGCTTCCTGTGTATGTTAGATAATTTGCATCTAACAAGCTTCTGTGCCTCCTGAAAGTTAAAACCCACAGGATTTTTCTGTCACTTTTAGTGTATAATTATACCAAAAAGAGCTGATCATGTGAAACCAGTATTCCAAACAGCTCAGTGGCAAAATAAATGACTAACAGCAACAACAACAACAACGAAAGAGCCTTATTCTTGTGGTTGCTACTGTAGTTTGTGATGTGGTACAATGACTTAAGACCTTACCAGTGCACATAAAAACTTACACAATTGAATTACAATTTGTTGAGTTTTTTTTTTTTTTTTTTTTTTCAGTATCTTAACTATAACATTACAGATACATCACACATTAAGACTAAAGTCAGGGGGCAGAACAAGATGGTGGAGGAGTAGGTGGATTACATCTCTCTCCACAGATACATCAGGGATATGTCTTCAACACAGAAGTGCATGCAGAACACCAGCTGAGAGCAGTCAGAAGTACCTGACCAATAGAAAAGAATACATAAAACCATGCAAAACTCGATAGGACGAAGGAACCAGGGGGAAAACAGGAGTGAGTAAGACTGGACCTGCCCTTGGCAGGTGGGGGAACTGAAGCAGGGGTCTGATCCCCACAACAGGGCAATTTTCTGAGTCAGAGAAAGAAATATTTAAGGCTGAAAGTGAAACAGCTGATCTGTGGCAGCGTAAATTGAATGAGAATCAGACAGACCTTGTTGCAGCCATACGTACCCCAGGCAGGGATGCAGGTCCCCTAGAACATGCAATGGTTGGGAGCTGTAACATAGGGACTGTGGAGCAATCCCAGGGTGAGGGCTCCTGTTGACTGTGGAAAGACAGACAGAGAGGATGTGAGGGAGACTGTGGTGGGAAATGCCTGTGGAGGAAAGCCAGGCAGCCATGGAAGCAAGGTGATACTGCTGAGTCATGCATAGTGGGTGGAGCCATCACCATAGCCTCTCTCTCCCCATGGGCCAGGAGCTGAACAATAGAGAGGCTGGCCCATCAGGCGCTGCTGAGAAAGACTGGCCAAAGAGACCGACTCATCTCCAGCTACGAGAGGGTCTAAAAAGACTCTGATAGGGGCATAGCTTCTGCTCTGAGACAGTCCATGTCCCTGCACACGTGGCACCACCAGGGTTCCTGCCACCAGAACAGCTGCACCACCTCCAGGCTTAACCTTTACGGGAGGAGAGCTGCCACAGGCAGAAAAAGAAAAGAGCCTCGCATCTATCCACCCTGCATGCTTCAGTCATGCACAACTCTTTGTGACCCTGTGAGCTGTGGCCTGCCAGGTTTCTCTGTCAGGGGGCTTCTCCAGGCAAGAATACTGGATTGTATTGGCCAATACTCATTGCCATACCCTTCTAGAGCACTGTTTCCTGCTTCCCTAGCTGTCAACTCCCCTGAGTACGTAGTGCTGCTAGAACCCTGCAACCCAAGCAACTGCACAATCTCCACACCTGGCCTCACCGGGGCAGACCCATGTCCTCCAGAGAAGGCTCATAGAAAACCCCAGTGGGTGACACGCATGCAGAGGTGGAAATAAAGCCACAGAGGAAACCCAGGGGCAGTGTGGCTAAGGAAGAAGACCCAAATCCTTCCCATCAGCTGTACAAGCTGTAGATAAAATCCACATGATCAACTAGGTAGACTCTGTCTATGGAATATATAAAACAACATTGAGGGCTCCCACAAAACAAACCACACTAGCTCTGATAGCTGTGGACCTGGAGGCAAGAATACACAGGAGTAGGAACAGATTAGAGTCTGAGCCACCCCCACAGCAGGTCCAGAGACCAGCACAGTGTTGGAGGGCATCCTAGGGACGTGACGTGGACTGTGACTCCCATCGAGGGAAAGGACCCTGACATCAGTGACTCAAGACAAACATTTATGGTTCTTATGTTCTGACTTCTTCTGTAGTTTATTTTGGATTTTTATTTTTTATTTTATTTTTCATTTTCCTTCCCCTCCTCTGTTGTAGTTGACAACCTTACTTCACTGTGAAGTCTAATTAAGCTTTTGAGTTTTTTCTTTTCTTTTCAATCACTTTTTATTGTTGTTATAAACCTCTGTCTCTCCATCAGGCTTTTGTAGTCCTGGGGAGTTTTCCTTTCTTTCTTTCTTCTTCTTCTTTTTTTTTTCTTTTCTTTTATCTTTTTCTTTAATTTTAATTTTTTAAACATTATTATTTATTCTCTTGTTTTCATTTCCTACTGTTCTTTTCCCCTTGGAGGTGATTTTAAGATATATAAATCTTTATCTACCTCTGTTTAACTTTGCATATCTATTCTTTCTTTCTTTTATTTCTTCCCTTCCCTCTCAACAAATTTGTTAGTTTTGTTTTCATTCCTTTATTTTCCACCTGGCACCTTGTTTTAGTTTTCTTTTCCATTTTGTGCTTTAGTTAGTTTTGTTCTCAGCTGGTAGACATAATTTTTGGTTTCCTTTGTTCTCCAGGTCAATCTGTTGTACTTTATTTTTGTCGCTTTTCTTCTGGATGTATATTCTTTTATACTAATTATCATTTGCCTGGTTTTGTAACTGCCATTTGTCTGGGGTTCATCTTTGGTTTCTCATTTTGGGGTATTATTTTAATCTCATTTATTGCCATAAAAACACATTTATGAAATCTTCATTCCTAACCAGAGATCAAGCCCTGAGCCTTTTGAGTGGGAGCACTGAATCCAAGACCCTAGACTACCACAGAACTTACCCTGCTGCTGCTGCTGCTGCTAAGTCGCTTCAGTCGTGTCCGACTCTGTGCAACCCCATAGATGGCAGCCCACCAGGCTCCCCCGTCCCTGGGATTCTCCAGGCAAGAACAGTGGAGTGGGCTGCCATTTCCTTGTCCAGTGCATGAAAGTGAAAAGTCAAAGTGAAGTCGCTCAGTCATGTCTGACTCTTAGTGACCCATGGACTGCAGCCCACCAGGCTCCTCTGTCCATGGGATTTTCCAGGCAAGAGGACTGGAGTGGGGTGCCATTGCCTTCTCCAGAACTTACCCTAGGGAGTATCACATAGTGAGAATTCCCACAAAGGAAATCACTTGAATACAAGACCCAGCATCACTCAACCACCAGTAGCCTCCAAACAGCAAACAAAGAAAAAATGCAAACACAATCATCGGCAGAGAGGATTACCACCTCACTCAGCCTTGCACATCAGATGAAAAAAAAAAAAAAAAAAAACTCAGCACAAATCTCACCCTATACAAACCTTACACAAACCAGTGGACCAATATTAGGAGGGCAGAAACCAAAAGCAAGATAGAACTCAGCCTTGATGCCTGGGAAAAGGAGACCTCAAACACAATAAGTTTAAACAAAATAGTGAAAAAGGAGAGAAATAGTCCACAAATGAAGGAACAAACTAGAAACACAGAAGTCCACATAAATGAAGAGGAAATAGTCAAACTACCTGAAAAAGAATTCAGAATAATGATAGAGGAGATGATCAAAAACCTTGAAGACAGATTGGAGAAAATGAAAAAAAAAAAAAAAAACAATTAACAAAGACCTAGAAGAATTAAAGAATAAACAAACAGAGACAAATAACACAATTACTGAAATTAAAAATACTCTAGGAGGAATCAATAGCATCAATATCTGAAGAAGAACAAATTAGTGAGTTGGAAGACAAAATGGTGGAAATAATTTATGAAGAGCAGAATAAAGTAAAAAGAATGAAAAGAACTGAGGATAGTTTCAGAGACCTCTGAGATAATATCAAATGCAACAACATTTGAATTATAGGGATCCCAGAAGAAGAAGAGAAAAAGAAAGTGCATGAGAAAATTTTTGAAGAGATTATAGTTGAAAACTGCCCCAACATGCTAAAGGAAATAGTCAATCAAGTCCAAGAGGCACAAAGAGTCCCATACAGGATAAATCCAAGGAGAAACCCATCAAGACACATACTAATCAAACCAACAAAGGATAAACACAAAGAAAGAATATTAAATACAGCAAGGGAAAAGCAACAAGTAACATACAAGGGAAACCCCATACATTTAACAGCTGATCTTAAGAAGAAACTCTGCAGACCAGAAAGGAATGGCAGGGTATATTTAAAGTGCTGATAGGGAAAAATCTACAACCAAGACTACTGCACCAGGCAAGGATCTCATTCAAAACTGATGGAGAAATCAAAATCTTTTCAGACAAGCAAGTTCAGTACAGTTCAGTCATTTGGTCGCATCGAATCTTTGCATGCGACCCCATGGACTGCAGCACACCAGGCCTCCCTGTCCATCACCAACTAAATGGTGCCTACTCAGACTCATGTCCATTGAGTCGGTGATGCCATCCAACCATCTCATCCTCTGTCATCCCCGTTTTGTCCTGCCTTCAATCTTTCCCAGCATCAGGGTCTTTTCAAATGAGTCAGTTCTTCACATCTTGTGGCCAAAGTATTGGAGTTTTAGCTTTGACATCAGTCCTTCAGGACTGATTTCCTTTAGGATGGACTGGTTGGATTTCCTTGCACTTCAAGGGACTCTCAAGAGTCTTTTCCAACACCACCGTTCAAAAGCATCAATTCTTTGGTACTCAGCTTTTTTTATGGTCCAACTCTCACATCCATACATAACTACTAGAAAAACAAAAGCTTTGATTAGATGGAGATTTTTCTTTGGCAAAAGAATGTCTGTGCTTTTAAATATGTTGTCTAGATTGGCCATAACTTTTTTTCCAAGGAACAAGCATCTTTTAATGTCATGGCTGCAGTCACCATCTGCAGTGATTTTGGAGCCCCACAAAATAAAGTCTGTCATATTTCCATTTTTTCCACATCTATTTCCAATGAAGTGATGGGATCAATGCCATGATCTTAGTTTTCTGAATGTTGAGCTTTAAGCCAACTTTTTCACTCTCTTCTTTCACTCTCATCAAAAGGCTCTTTTGTTCTTCTTCACTTTCTGTTCATAGGGGTGATGTCATCTGCATACCTCCCCCGGCAATCTTGATTTCAGTTTGTGCTTCATCTAGCCCAGCATTTCTCATGGTGTATTCTGCATAGAAGTCAAATAAGCAGGGCGACAATAGACATCCTTGACATATTCCCTTCACTAATTGGAACCAGTCTGTTGTTCCATATCCAGTTCTAACTGTTGCATCCTGACTTGCATACAGATTTCTCAAGAGGCAGGTCAGGTGGTCTGGTATTCCCATCTCTTGAAGAATTTTCCACAGTTTGCTGTGATCCACACAGTCAAAGACTCTGGCTAGTTAGTAAAGCAGGAGATTTTTTTTCTGGAACTCTCTTACTTTTTCGATGATCCAACCAATGTTTGAAATTTGATCTCTGGTTCCTCTGCCTTTTCTAAATCCAGTTTGAACACCTGGAAGTTCACAGTTTACAAACTCTTGAAGCCTGGCTTGGATAATTTTGAGTATTACTTTGCTAGCATGTGAGATGAGTGCAATTGTGTGGTCGTTAGAGCATTCTTTGGCATTGCCTTTCTTTGGAATTGGAAGGAACACTGAAATTTTCCAGTCCTGTGTCCACTGTTTAGTTTTCCAAATTTGCTGGCATATTGAGTGCAGCACTTGCATAGCATCATCTTTTTGGATTTGAAATAGCTCAACTGGAATTTCCATCACTTCCACAAGCTTTGTTAGTAGTGATGCTTCCTAAAGCCAATTTCTCTTTGCATTCCAGGATATCTGGCTTTAGGTGGGTGATCACACCTTCGAGGTTGTTTGGGTCATGAAGATCTTTTTTGTATAGTTTGTCTGTGTATTCTTACTACATCTTCTTAATATCTTTTGCTTCTCTTAGGTCCATACCATTTCTGTCCTTTATTGTGCCCACCTTTGCATGAAATGTTCCCTTAGTATCTCTAATTTTCTTGAAGAGATCTCTAGTCTTTCCTATTCAATTGTTTTCTTCTATTTCTTTGCACTGATTGCTGAGGGAGGCTTTCTTATCTCTCCTTGCTATTATTTGTAACTCTGCATTCAAATGGGTCTGTCTTTCCTTTTCTCCTTTGCTTTTTGCTTCTCTTCTTTTCACAGCTATTTATAAGTCCTCCTTAGACAGCCAGTTTGCTTTTTTGCATTTCTTTTTCTTAAAGTTAAGAGAATCCAGTACCACCAATCCAGCTTTACAAAAATGTTAAAGGGATTTATATAGTCAGGAAATACAAGAAAAGAAAAAAAAACTACAAAATCAACCCCCAAACAATTAAGAAAATGGCAATATTAACATGTTTATAAACAATTACTTTAAATGTAAATGGGTTAATGCTCCAACCAAAAGACACAGACTGGCTGAATGGATACAAACACACAGGACCCATATATATATATGCTCTCTATAACAAACCTACTTCAGACCTAAAGATACATATAAACTGCAAGTGAGAGGATGGAAAATATATATTCTATATAAATGGAAAGCAAAAAAAAAAAAAAAAAAAAAAACTGGAATAGTAATCCTCAGAGCAGACAAAATGGACATTAAAATAAAGAATATTACAAGTGATAAGGAAGGACACTACATAATGATCAAGGGATCAATACAAGACGAAGACATAGCAATTGTAAATATCTATGCACCCAACATAGGAGCACCTCACTACATAAGACAAACACTTACAAATATAAAAGGAGAAATTGACCATAATACAATAATAGTAAAAACTTTAACACCCCAATTACACCAATAGACAAATCACCAAATGAGATAATTAATAAGGAAACAAAAGTCTTAAATGATACATTAGATGAGATGGATCTCATTGATAACTTCAGGATATTCCATCCAAATGCAGGAGAATACAGCTTCTTCTCATGTGCACATGGAGCATTCTCCAGGATAGACCACATCATGTCTCAGAAATCAAACCTCAGTAAATTTTTAAAAAAAATTAAAATCATATCAGACATCTTTTCCCACCGCAATGCAATGAAACTAGATATCAGTTACAAGGGGGAAAAAAAACTGTAAAAAATAAAAACACATGGAGATTAACCAATACATTTCTAAATAAACAACAGGTTACTGAAGAAATCAAAAGGAAAATTTAAAAAAAATTCTAGAAACAAATGACAATGAAAACACAACAACTCAAAACCCATGAGATGCAACAGAAGCAGTTCTAAGAGGGAAATTTACAGCAATACAATCATATCAGGAGACAAGAAAAATATCAAATAGACAACCTAACTTTACACCTAAAACATCTGGAAATAGAAGGACAAAAACACTCCAAAATTAACAGAAGGAAAGAAATGATAAAGATTAGAACAGAAATAAATGCAAAAGAAAAAAATATGAAAAATTAATAAATCTAAAAGCTGGTTTTCAGATAAGGTAAACAAAATTGACCAATCTTTAGCCAGTTTCATCAAGAAAAAAAGAGAAAATAATCAAATCAACAAAATAGAAATGACAAAGGAGAGGTTACAGTAGACAATGTAGAAATAAAAAGGATTATAAGAAACTATTATGAACCACTATGTGGCAATAAAATGGATATCCTGGAAGAAATGAAAAGATACTTAGAGGAGTTCAATCTTCCAAGGCTGAACCAGGAAGAAATGGAAATTATGAACAAACCAATTAAAAACACTGAAATTGAAGCTGTGATCAAAAATTTTCCAAAAAACAAAAGCCCAGGACCAGATGGCTTCACAAGAGAATTCTATCAAACATTTAGAGGAGTTAATGCTTATACTTCTAGAACACTTTCAAAAAACTGCAGAGGAAGGAACACTTTCAAACTCATTCTACAAGGCCACCATCACCCTGAGAGCAAAACCAGGCAGTTCAGTTCAGTTCAGTTGCTCAGTCGTGTCCGACTTTTTGCGACCCCATGAACCACAGCACGCCAGGCCTCCCTGTCCATCACCAGCTCCCAGAGCCCACCCAAACCCATGTCCATTGAGTAGGTGATGCCATACAACCATCTCATCCTCTGTCATCCCCTTCTTCTCCTGCCCTCAATCTTTCCCAGCATCAGGGTCTTTTCAAATGAATCAGCTCTTCGCATCAGGTGGCCAAAGTATTGGAGTTGCAGCTTCAACATCAGTCCCTCTAATGAACACCCAGGACTGATCTCCTTTAGGATGGACTGGTTGGATCTCCTTGCAGTCCAAGGGATTCTCAAGAGTCTTCTCCAACACCACACAAAGACAGTATAATAAAAAAGGAAACTACAGGCCAATATCACTGATGAAGATAAATGCAAAAATCCTCAACAGAGTTTTAGCAAACAGAATTCAATAACACATTATAAAGCTCATACACCATGATCAAGTTATGTTTATTCCAGGAACGCATGGATTCTTCAATATACACACATCAATGAATGTGATACACCATATTAACAAATTGAAAGATACAAACCATGTGATAATCTCAATAGGTGCAGAAAAAACCACTGACAAATTTCAACACCCATTTATGATTAAAACTCTTCAAGAAATGGGCATAGAAGGAACTTACCTTAACATAGTAAATGTCATATAATAAGCCTACAGCAAACATTATTCTCAATGGTGAAAAAACTGAAAACATTTCCCCTAAGATCAGGAACAAAACAAGGGTGTCCACTTTCATCATTATTATTCAAGTTTTGGAAGTTTTAGCTACAGCATAAGAAAAAAACAAATATAAGAAACATAAGGAAAAAAAAAAATAAAAGGAATCCAGATCAGAAAAGATGTAAAACTCTCATTGTTGCAAATGACATGATACTGTATGTAGAAAACCCTAAAGATACTATCAGAAAATTACTAGAGCTAATCAGTGAATTTAGCAAAGTCACAGGATACAAAATCAATACAGAGAAATCACGTGCATTTCTATATACTAACAATGAAAAATCAGAAAGATGAATTAAGGAATTCCCATCACCATTGCAACAAAAAGAATATAATATCTAGGAATAAACTTACTTAAGGAGATAAAATAGAACTGTACATAGAAAACTATGAGACACTAAGGAAAGAAATCAAAGATGACAGAAAGAGATGGAGAGATATTCCACCTTCCTGGTAAGAAGAATCAATATTGTGAAAGTGACTATACTGCCAAATTCAATCTACAGATTCAATGCAATTTCTTTCAAATTACCAATGGCATTTTTCACAGAATTAGAATGAAAAAATTTACAATTCATTTGGAAACACAAAAGACCCTGAAAAGTCAAAGCAGTCTTGAGAAAGAAAAATGGAGCTAGAGGAATCAACCTTCCTGACTTCAGATTATACTACAAACCTACAGTCATCAAGACAGTATGGTACTGGCACAAAAACAGAAATATAGATCAATGGAACAGATAGAAAGCCCAGAAAAAAACCCATGCACCTATGACCTTGTTTTTGACAAAGGAGGCAACAATATACAACGGGCACAGACAGCCTCTTCAATAAATGGTGCTGGAAAAACTGGACAGCTACATGTAAAAGAATGAAATTAGAACACTTCCTAACACCATAGGCAAAGATAAATTCAAAATGGATAAGACTTAAATGTGAGACCAGAGACTGTAAAACTCTTAAGAGGAAAAGGGCAGAAAACTCAATGACACAAATCAAAGCAAGATCCTCTATGACTCACCTCCTAGAGTAATGGAAATGAAAATAAAATTAAGCAACTGGACCTGATTAAGCTTAAAAACTTTTGTACTGCAAAGGAAACTATAACCAAGGTGAAAAGACAGCATTCAGAATGGGAGAAAATAATAACAAATGAAACAATTGACAAAGGATTAATTTCCTAAATATAGAAGCAAAGAATAAAACGTTGACCTAGCAACCAGGGAGTTTGCATTACAGAAAGAGCAGTTCACCACACTGAATAGATTTGAGCTCTTACATCCTTTAATCCTCACAACAGCCCATACTGCTGCTCTTGCGAGTTTATAGAAGAGAAAATCTAGGTCCAATAAATGATTCAGATCTCAGCCACGTTCTTGCTTATAAAGCAACTTCTGAATTCCTTTGGGTTTTAGTCTATAAGCACGGTGACCTAAATGGGATGAACTCCAAAAAAAGAGGGGATATATGTATACAGGCAGCTGATTCACTTTGTGTACAGTAGAAACTAACACAACATTGTAAAGCAACTATACTCCAATTAAAAAAAAATAAAATTAAAAAAAAAAAGATCACAAGTAACAAATATTGGTGAGAATGTGGAATAAAGGGTAGCCTAGTACACTGTTAGTAGAAATGTGAATTATTGCAGTCACTGTAAAAAATATTGTAAGTTTCCTCAAGATATTTAAAATAGAACAATCCCTTGATCCAGAAATTCTATTCTTGGGTATCAGTTCAGTTCAGTTCAGTTTCTCAGTCATGTCCGACTCTTTGCGACCCCATGAACCACAGTACGCCAGACCTCCCTGTCCGTCACCAACTCTCGGAGTCCACCCAAACCCATGTCTATTGAGTCGGTGATGCCACCTCATCCACTCAACCATCTCATCCTCTGTCATCCCTTTCTCCTCCTGCCCTCAATCTTTCACAGCATCAAGGTCTTTTCCAATGAGCCAGCTCTTCGCATCAGGTGGCCAAAGTATTGGAGTGTCAGCTTCAACATCAGTCCTTCCAATGAACACCCCGGACTGATCTCTTTTAGGATGGACTCTTTGGATCTCCTTGCAGTCCAAAGGACTCTTGTGTATATATCCCCCCAAAATGAAAACTCTAATTGGAAAAGATACATGCACTCTAATGTTCTTAGCAGCATCATTTACTATTTTCAAAATATGAAAGCATCCTAAGTGACTATCAACCAGTGAATCTATAAAGATATGATATGTAAAGATATATTTATTACTCATATAAAAATGAATACAATTTTACTATTTGCATCAATATGGATTAACCTAAAGTGTATTAACTTAGTGAAGTAAGTCGAACAAAGAAAGACAAATGCTGAAAATTACCATTTAACTGTGGAATCTAAAAAAAAAAAAAAAAAAAAAGCAGAGCAAATATAACAAAACAGAAATAGACAGATACAGAGAACAAAATAGTGGTTACCTATGTGAAGAGGGAAAGGGAGAGGGGCAAGGTTGTGTTAGGCTATTAAGAAGTACAATGTACCAAGTATAAAATAAATGACTGCAGGGTGATATGTATATTTATTGTACAGCACAGGATGAAAAAGAAGGGTGAAAAAACTGGCTTGAAGCTCAACATTAGACAACTAAGATCATGGTATCTGGCCCCACTACTTCATGGCAATAGATGAGGGAAAAGTGGAAGCAGTGACAGATTTTTAATTTCTTAGGCTCCAAAATCACTGTGGATGGTGACTGGAGCCATGAAATTGTGACTTGCTCCTTGGAAGGAAAGCTACAACAAACATAGCATATTAAAAAGCAGAGACATATAAAAAGCAGGTCTGTATAGCCAAAGCTATTGATTTTCTAGTAGTCATGCATGGGGGTGAGAGTTGTGCCATAAATAAGTCTGAGCCCTGAAGAATTCATGCTTTCAAATTGTGGTGCTGGAGAAGACTCTTGAGAGACCCTTGGACTGCAAAGAGATCAAACCTGTCCATATTAAATGAAATCAACCCTGAGTATTCATTGGAAGGACTGATGCTGAAGCTGAAACTCCAATATTTTGGCCACCTGATAAGAGCTGACTCATTGGAAGAGACCCTGATGCTGGAAAAGACTGAAGGCAAAAGGAGAAGAGGATGGCAGAGGATGAGAAGGTTAGATAATATTACCGACTCAATGGACATGAATTTGAGTGAACTCTGTGAGACAGGAAAGCACAGGAAAGCCTGGTGTGCTGCAATCCGTTGGGTCCCAAAGAGTGGGACATGATTTAGCAACTGAATAACAACAACAAAAACAACAGGGAAAAGCCAATATTTTGTAATAACTTTAAATGTATTATAATCTATAAGAATATTGAATTACCAAGTTGTACCTCTAAAACTAACATATGATTGTAAATCAATTATACTTCAACAAAAAATACATATTTATGCAAGAGCACAAGACACAGCATTTAAGAAAACATAATTGTCTTTTCAGTGCAGCCTTTTGGAATCCATATCCTAATCCAAGTGATTCTTTCTAATAATACAATTTTAGTCAAATTTGCAGGTAATAAAACCGATCCTTTTGGACAGGGAGATATTTACTCTCCCTCAAACACATTTTCTTGCATAATTATTCACAGGAATATTTTTAAATTATAATGCATATTTTAAGTACTGATTTGCATTTAAAATTATAGAGAAAATCTGATAAGTAAATTACAATGCCTTATTTATTTTACTTTGTCAGTGAAATGATCCCATCCTGAGAATTTTGAATTCATTGGCAAATTTATTTTTTCTTACATTTAAATTTATCATTTAATATAGCAGGAAAGGTACAATCAACTCACCTGGCAGTAGGTACTGTAATATTTTTAATAGCATTTTATAGAAATGTCATGGTCAATTAGTGGTTTCACCATGCCACCTCAATAATTTGTGAACTAATCTATTAAATGCCAATAAAAATCACATCAAGGGATTTTTTTTCATCAGCCATTTAGAAGTTATTAATACACTGTCAAGTTTAGAACTCAAGCTGAATTCAAAGCAAATCCATGATCTTCAGATTTGCTCAGTGACTTTATAAACCAGTGACTATAAGTGAAAGACTCTATTTTCTTATTCCCTTTTATCTAAATTATAATCTTCTCATTTTTTCTGTGTCTCCACTGTTCTTCCTACATGACTAGAATCACGAGTTGTATTGGCACTGAACTGAGTCTCCTACTCAACTAGGCTTCTGCCTATTTCTATATCCAGTTAGATTATGGATTTGGCTGGAATTTCAAAGGCAGAATACGCCACTAATGTTGATTTTTTGTAATCTGTAATAGGATATTATGGTGACATCATTTCATTGAAATTTTAAATAGGTGTATTAATAAAAAACATATTATTCAGAAATACTGTATGATATTCATATGTTTTCATATATCAAAACTATATTGTGCTTTGTTCTCTCATTTGCCTTTTAAATTTTTTTCTCTTGTAATATGCAAATTTCAGGCAATTCCTGGTTGTTGCTTTTCATAAATTTCAAGATAAAACTAAGGACTGCTTTTCCTAGGACAGTATTTCAGAATAATTGCTTAGATATGTCCCTGCCACTAGTATATAAATTAAGCTATTTATTAACCAACCAATATTTTAAAGTGTCTACTTTAAGAAGAACTTAACGGAACACAGAGATGCCCACATTTTGTCCTTAAAGAGCTTACAATTTAGGTTAGAAGGAAATGCTCAGTCAAATGAAAAATCAATTAATAATAATGAGTTAATTTGGAATGCAATATTGGTTCAAAAGGTGTAACTCAATACTATACGACTGTTAAATGACTAGTGAAAATAGAATTTCTGTGGTCCAGTTAAACTTCAAAGCACTTTAGCTAGAGTTTGAAGGACAGCGTTAAAATTTAGAGATTTTTGTAGAGAATCCAGTCCTAGCTTCAAAATCAACACATAATTAAATAAACGTGATTCCCTCTTGGGATCATCTTACTTTAACTTGCCCTTAACTGACAATTCCAGGATACTAAACATCTGCAGGGAGCATAGACAATCCCTAATCCTGGCATGAGTAGCCACACCCAAGATGAACTACTCTATTGTTTCAGGTTTCACTGGCCTATTTTGCCCTTAAACTTCAATTCAAATTAAGCAAAGGCTATCTGTCAAAGTTTATGATGAGTCTTTCAAGGTTATAAAAATGAATATTATAGGTTGTTGTTTATATTTTCATGGGAAAGATAGTCACTCAGATTTCTCTTCTCTTTATAAAATGGCATTTGATGGAGAAAGTATGGGTTTAAATGACTTTGGGGATTTACTGGAAAAGGGATTCTCATAATCACAAGGCTCTTCAGGAACTCCACAGTATTTGAGTAGGTTGTCTGAGTGAAAGCTGAACTAGTAACAGAACTGAACCAGTGATTGATGAGCTGCAACTGGTTCTACTTGGCTCTTTTGGAGAATTAAATATTATTGCTACTACCTACTACAGTGGTTCTGATGATTTCTTCCTGATCTTAAAGCTCAAAACTTTATCAGCTTTTCATCTTGATCTACATTTCTGCCTTTATACACATACTCTCAAGCCAGACAGGAATTCCTTGGATTACTGTATAATAACTATGGATAACCAAAACCTCTGTTCCAGGACCGCCTGTTTGGATGCCTATCAATGAGTCTGTAAATAACCTCTTTTAAGAATGTCCCCAGAAATTTACTTACTAGTGTCCGAAGTAAAGTGTGAAACAAGTCCTTATGTTCTTGAACTACCCATCCCTCCCATCCCTCAATGACTAAAACACACCATTTCCTAAGTAGAACACTTGAGGGTCAGACAAGAAAAGTTATTCATAAGCATGTTTCTTTATCATATATTGTTGATACTCTTGAATAGAAAACTTCAATACAACTATGGGCAAAATGAATTTCTTATCTACACCTATAGAAGAAATTCTGTAACCTAAGCCTTTAGACGTGGTTATTATTATTGTTTTAAAAGATTTGGGGGACTCCTCTGATGTTTCAGTGGGTAAGAGTCTGCCAGTCAAAGCAGGGAACATGGGTTTGATCACTGGCCTGGGAAGATCCACATGCCTCAGAGCAACTAGGACCATGCACCACAAAATTTGAGCCCATGCTCTAGAGTTCATGCTCCACAACATGGGAAACCACTGCACTGCAGTGAAGAGTAGACCAGTTTGTCACAACTAGAGAAAGCCTGCATGTAGAAATGAAGACTCAGTGCAACCAAAAATAAATAAATAAGAATAAACATTTTGTAAAATTGTTTTGCTTATTGTCTAAACCTAATGATAATCTTGGTGTTTTGCCACAAACACGTCAGGTGCTTACAGTTGGCTCTGTCTGATTTATTACTTTTTTGTTTTAATTGCGCAATCATATCTGACTCTTGTCGACCCTGTAGACTGTAGCCCGCCAGGTTTTTCTCTCCATGAGATTTTCTGGGCAAGAATACTGGAGTGGATTGCCATTTCCTTCTCCAGGGGTCTTCCAGACCCAGGGATTGAACCCGGGTCTCCTACGTTGCAGGTAGATTCTCACCGGGAAAGTCCGTTACTTTTGAAATGATCCCAATTAATGAACATCTCCATCTATCCACTTGTGTAGATAAATCAAGCTGGTTACAGATGAAGTCTTGCATGCAAAAATGTAAATAAGAAATTAAAGTAATATTTTGCAAAATATTGCTCCAATTAAACTCTGGAAAAAGGTGATAAGGATACATATCAGTCAGAGTTCTATCAAATAGAACCCATAAGAAATTATGATCACCATAGTATGTAACAGACAGAGATATTACCAGGCTGGAATAGGAACTGTAGGGTAAGAGCTGATGCTTCAGTCCATCAACCAGCAGAATTTCTTGTTCTCTGTGGAAACTTGTTTTGCAATTGAAGATTTTTCAAATAGCTGGTTAATCTCTCATTTACTTAATACCAACTGATTGTAGATATAAGCACCATCTATAAAATAATTACATAATGTCTATATTAGTGTTTGATTGCATAAATGACTACCATAGTATAGTATAGTTAAAAAAAAAACACGAAAAAAACAAAAGGCAAAAATTATTGTTGTTTCTGTTATTCTGTCACTAAATCCTGTCTGACTCTTTGTGACCCCATGGACTCAGCACATCAAGTTTACCTGTCCTCTACTATCTCACATCTCATGAGTTGGTGATGCTATCTAATCATCTCATCTGCTGCCCTCTTCTTTTGCCCTCAATTTTTCCCAGTATCAGGGTAGTTTCCAGTGAATCAGTTCTTTGCATCAGGTGGGCAAAGTACTGGAGCTTCAGCTTCAGCATGTCCTTTCAATGCATATGCAGCATTGCTTTCCATTAGGAAAAAAATTGCTTTTTAAGAATATATAAAAGAATATCTTTATGACCTCATGGCTTGCTAAGTTATCTTTGACAGTAACACAAATGCACACACACAATTGTACATTGACCATTGATAAACTGGTCTCTCTCAAAATGAACAAATTCTGCTCATTAAAAGCCATCATGAAAAATAATCAAGCTATAGCATAGGTTAAATATTCACAAAACAAATGTTTAACAAGACACATATGTAGATGTGAAAAGCTCTTAAAACCAATTTTAAAAATCAAATAACCCAAGTAAATAGTGAACAAAGAGTTGGATATTTCACAAAGCAAATATACAACTAGACAGTAAGCAAATTAAAATGTGCTACAACTGCCATTAGAGAAAGAAAATTATCTGATACCACCACTACACTCTAACTAACATTGCAAAAATATAAAGAAATGAAAGCATGAATATCTGTGAGTTTCTGATGCAACCAGAAATTTCATTCATTGACAATGAAAATATGAAATAGAACCAAGTTAGAAAACCATTTGATAGCTTCTTATAAATTTCAATATGAACTTTCTATGACTCAGGAATTCCATTTTGTATTTATTGTTGCAAGAGAAATTAAAACAGGTATCCACAAAAAAATTAGTACAAGAATGTTCAAAGCTCTAAATATTTCCAACAAACTGGAAGCTTCTCAGCTGTCTGTAAACAGATGAATAATTTAAAAATGTATATATACACAATGTAACACTATTCTACAATTAAAATTAGTTTGCAACTCATATCCTCAACATAACAGATTAAAGAAAAAACAGTACGTAAAACAAAAGAAGATTTATGCAGAAGAGATCATTTGTGTGATTTGATTTATATAAACTTTAAGAAAAGGCAAACAAATTTGTGATGATAAAAATTAGATCTGATATCTCTTGTTGTAGGAGCATTGATTGGAAAAGGACATGAAAAAACTTTCTGGGATGATAAAAGAGTTCTAAATCTTGATTGTGATATTTGTTACACAAGTTTATGTATTTGTCAAAATATACTAAACTAATAAGGGAGATCTACATGCAAATTATACATTATAAAAATAAAAATAAAGTACTAGGATCTCTCAGTTTACTTAGCAGATGGCAGTGAGTGAGGAAGTGTTTATCAGATATTGGAAACATGCCAATTATTATAAAGGATAGTTATTTTGTAAAATCGTTTCCTTTGAAAATCTGGATAGCTGCAGAAGAAACGGTTATTCAGCAGACTATCAGTTATGTGTGCTGTTTTTAAAGCG
The DNA here is from genome assembly GCF_023699985.2 of Odocoileus virginianus. NCBI lineage: Eukaryota > Metazoa > Chordata > Mammalia > Artiodactyla > Cervidae > Odocoileus > Odocoileus virginianus. Next base: position 71,644,373 of record NC_069683.1, read on the forward strand.
ACACAGTAAAGCATTGCTGAAAACAAAGAACTAAATAAAAAGAGAGATGAGCCTCAGGAAGAATTCGGTAGTTTGAAAGCAGAAGTGAATTTAAAGAAGAAATAAGAAAAATCTGAGACTTGTAGACTGAAAAAGTCAACTGCTTCTAGATCCCCACCTAGGAGAGGCTTACCTAGATCTTTTTGCTGAACAAAGGACTTAGATATAGGCAGAAGCTGAACTGTGGGGAGAACTGAACAACAGGGTTCAAATCATATGTCATTAATTTCAGAGGGAATGAAAAAAAAAAATCAAGGAGGTAAGACTCAAATAGATAGATCAAGCTAGATAATTAACATCTAGCAGAAAATTTGAGTATAGATTCAAATACGTGGTACTGACCAAGGTGATTAGATTCACTTATTCACTATTATCAAATAAACCATCAGTTCAGTTCAGTTCATTTGCTCCGTCGTGTCCTGACTCTTTGTGACCCCATGAATCGCAGCACGCCAGGCCTCCCTGTCCATCACCAACTCCCGGAGTTTACTCAAATCCATGTCCATTGAGACGGTGATGCCGTCCAACCATCTCATCCTCTGTCGTCCACTTCTCCTCCTGCTCCCAATCCCTCCCAGCATCAGGGTCTTTTCCAATGAGTCAACTCTTCACATGAGGTGGCCAAAGTATTGGAGTTTCAGCATCAGTCCTTCCAATGAGCACCCAGGACTGATCTGTTTTAAAATGGACTGGTTGGATCTCCTTGCAGTCCAAGGGACTCTCAAGAGTCTTCTCCAACACCACAGTTCAAAAGCAGCAATTTTTTGGCGCTCAGTTTTCTTCACAGTCCAACTCTCACATCCACACATGACCACTGGAAAAACCAGAGCCTTGACTAGACGGACCTTTGTTGGCAAAGTAATGTCTCTGCTTTTGAATATGCTATCTAGTTTGGTAATAACTTTCCTTCCAAGGAATAAGTGTCTTTTAATTTCATGGCTGCAATCACCATCTGCAGTGATTTTGAAGCCCTCAAAAATAAAGTCTGCCACTGTTTCCACTGTTTCCCCATCTATTTGCCATGAAGTGATGGGACCAGATGCCATGATCTTAGTTTTCCGAATGTTGAGCTTTAAGGCAACTTTTTCACTCTCCTCTTTCACTTTCATCAAGAGGGTTTTTAGTTCCTCTTCACTTTCTACCACAAGGGTGGTGTCAAATAAACCATAGGCCTGACCTAAAAATTATTTTACTTGCAGGATATGGCTATAAAATATGAATTCTCCAAGAAGGAACACTCCCTAATGCCCATTACAAATGTTGCCATGGATTGGGGGGGTGGGGGTGGGGGGAAGGGGAGACATTGAGAAAAGATTTGTTCCTAGAGAACAGAGTGAAAGTCTACTTAAATAACTTTCTCTGTTACCAGGGCAGAGAGTCCTTATAAAGTCAGTCCTGTGGGTTTTCATCATTGCTATGACTTTCCCACTCTTCACTCCCAAAATGAGACTTTCAGTGAAGTTTTCATTCCTCCCTGCTTCAGGGAAGGCATTTCACCTGTCTTTTCCATCGATTTTCAGAGTAGGATGACATACCCAATGAAGAGGACTGCACAACACCCACAAAACCCCCCTGGACTTTGAACTGACTATTTCCCGGGTGAGCGAGTGATGTTTAATGAGGCTTGAAGGCAGATTATGCAGAAATTTTTAGACAAACTCAGTGAATTTAACTTAAAGCAATGGTCAGCTGTTGGAGGGTTTTAGTGAACATTGCATGACCTGATGCATGTTTTGAGAATGTCTCTCTAGCTATAGGTAATATGTTGAGTGGATTAAAAGTGGATCTGAATGAAAAATAGGCAGCAAATTAGGTTTTACAGCAATTAAAGTAAAAGATGATGACAGCTTGTAATAAGCTTGTGGCAGAGGAGATTTAGGAGCATGAGTCAATCAGAAATATTTAAAAGATAGCTAATTGAAATTGGTGATGCATTAGTAATAAGTGAGAGAAGGCTGAGAGCAAGACAGTCTTTTTAAATTTGACATAAAAGTTTAGTTATATCATGGTGTTATTTGTTGGGTAAACAACTAAAAAATAACCAGGTTTGAAGGAAATATATTGAAATTGGACGGGTTGGATAAGGGGTGGTAATAGTCACCTGGAACTATCTAATTCCTTGAATTCAGGAGTGACATGATCTTTGAATACTCATCTAGGAATAAGTAAGATATAAAAGATGATTAAGAATCTTGCTTTAAATTAGTCTAGGAAGAAACTGTGGGCTTCCATCATAGTTCAGTTGGTAAAGAATCTGCCTGCAATGCAGGAGACCCTGGTTCAATTCCTGGGTCAGGAAGATCCATTGGAGAAGCTATAGGCTACCCACTCGAGTATTCTTGGGCTTCCTTATGGGTCAGCTGGTAAAGAATCTCCCTGCAATGCGGGAGACCTGGGTTCTATCCCTGGCTTGGGAAGATCCCCTGGAGAAGGGAAAGGCTACCCACTCCAGTATTCTGGTCTGAAGAATTCCATGGACTGTATAGTCCATAGGGTTGCAAAGAGTCAGACACTACTGAGTGACTTTCACTTTCAGGAAGAAACTGTAGAATAAAAAGACAAGACAGCCTAAGTCAATGGAAGGGGCAGCTTCATGAAATAATTATGTCTAATGAAAGCTTGGTAGCATTTAGATTAAGTTCAAGTTGAATTCCAAATACTTATCATATTCTACAACTCAATGGAATATGCTGCAGAAGCAAGAATTTGAGTCAAAATATCATTTTGTCACTTAATAGTTGTTGACATTCATCTAATAATTTAACCAGCCCAGGGTTCAGTTTGCTCATGGGAAAAGTAGGATAGAGACTGATTTGAAGAACTGTTGTGGAGGATTATAATTATTTTAAAAAGGTAAAGCACTTGATATGTATTGTGAGTTCAAAACAAAAGTATTTCTATATTGTCAACTCTGTGACCTTAGAAATATTGAAAAACTGCTACAATATTGTAAAGTAATTAGCCTCCAACTAATAAAAATAAATGAAAAAAAAAGAAATATTGGGAAAAAAACATATCCCTGTTTAAAATTTTACATGTGAATTCTTCTGTAAAAAATAATGTACTAGTAATTAGTATATAAAAGAATTATCAAAAATCTTCAAATTAATATTCCATATTAATTATTTATAATCACCATAGATTGAAAGTTTACTTTAAAATTTAATTGAAGAAAAGTGTGTTATTTTTATATCAGAGATAAAGAGGGAAATGCTCATGACTTTGCTGTGGCAATAATGGGACAACAGTAATATTAAGATGACTTTTTTCAGTACTTATCAGTATCACTTTTGCTCTCACATTATTTCCAAGATAAGAGAAAATTAGCAACTCTCAACCACAGTTACTCTGAAACATTTCATTAATGTGGCTCATATTATTTATATGTTTAATCATTCTCATTTTTCCCCTTTTGAAGATGAGTAATTAATCTGTTTTCTGGGCAAGGACTTAACAGATAGCAAATACTCACAAGGAGAAAAAGTTTTTGTAGCTCCTTTCAGTTTCTTTATTGCCATGTTAGAAAATAAACTTTTTGAGGGTATAGAAGTCTTTTATTCATTACAAAGTTTCTTTTCTAAAGAGATCTCTACCTAAAAACTCCTTTACATCAGTGAATATGTAATAAAGATTGCTGATTAAAACCAGAAAAAGGAATATAAAAGCACTTAGATATTTGATCATTTTATTTTCTAGTATTTTAGTTATGCTGCATCTACAAAGTTCTATGTATGAAATTTAATTTTGCAGAATTTTCCTGAAATTGCCTGTGGTGTGGACGTAAGGGAGAGGATCAGGTTGGAAACAGACTTAAGAATATGTAATGTGCTATTCATTAGCAGAGAGAAATATATTTAAAATTAACAATTGCTAGTTTATCATCGGAGCAGATTCAAGGGAAAGGGAAAGTTCATGGGAGCAAAGCTTCAGGCAAACTATGAAATCAAAAGCACTAATATTCTTGTCAAACAAGCAGCTACAGTCACCACTATGTGATCAACTTGAGAAAAAGATGCAAGGTTATTTTTCTAGCATTTTCACAAAAAAATCACTTTTTGTGCAAAGCAATAACTTCAAGCATGGCTGTGTGCTTAGATCAGAATTGGGTTTCATTACTTTCACTTTGAAATATCCAAGGATTTTCAATCTGATTCTGCCCTTCAGGACTCCCACCATTTCTAGACTGGTCACTAAAAGCATGGATTGCACTTTTTTTTTTTTTCCCAACAGGAGAAAGCAGCTTTATATGAATTTTATCTTGTCAAAGAATAAAGGATCACTAAATAAGTAGCAATTAGAACAGTTTAGGAGTGTCAATTATTCATTTTATATATTTTAATGTACATATATATTCACAAATATTTGTGTTTTCAGTTACTCTATTTTCTCCCCAGATTTGTTTACAAAAATTGGGAAGAGTGAACTTAGTTCCCATTTGCATTCTTATAGAAGAAAATAAAAAGATTAGAATAGCCCTGATTTTTACATTCTTTATATATATATGTGTGTGTGTGTGTGTGTGTGTGTGTGTTCAATTTAGATTTGTCAATTCTGGCTTTAAGAATTTTAATATTAAGATTGAAAAGTTTTCATTTCACTCTCTGTCTTAGGCTTTTTTATTAGGTTTTATTATCATTTTCTTATCCTCCTTTCAAATTCTAAATTCTTCTCAAACTGTGTTTGTCTGATTTAATCATCCACTTTGTTATTTCTTTGTTTGTTGTTCTTGTGGTGTCCCACTCTTTGTGACCCCATGGACTGCAGCATGCGAGGCTTCCCTGTCCTTCACCATCACCCAGAATTTTCTGAAACTCATGTCCACTGAGTCGGTGATGCCATCCAACCATCTCATCCTCTGTTGTCCGTTTCTCCTCTTGCCTTTGATCTTTCCCAGCATCAGGGTCTTTCCCAGTGAGTAGGCTCTTCACATCAGGTGGCCAAAGTGTTGGCACTTCAGCTTCAGCCTCAGTCCTTCCAATGAATATTCAGGACTGATTTTCTTTCTTTCTTTTTAATTTATTTATTCATTTATTTTTTCATTTATTTTTATTAGTTGGAGGCTAATTACTTTAAAATATTGTAGTGTTTTTTGCTATACATTGATATGAATCAGCCATGGATTTACACGTGTTCCCCACCTTGAACCCCTCTCCCACATCCCTTCCCATCTCTTCCCTCTGGGTCATCCCAGTGCACCAGCCCTGAGTACTAGCTTCATTTAGAATTGACTGTTTGGATCTCCTTACTTGTCCAAGGGACTCTCGAGTCTTCTCCAGCACTACAGTTTAAGGCCATCAATTCTTCAGCATTCAGCCCTTTTTTTTTTGTTGTTGTTGTTGTTCAGTTCTCATATCGATACATGACTACTGGAAAAAACATACTTTTGGATATACTGACCTTTGTAGGCAAAATGATGTCTCTGCTTTTTAACACACTATTTAGGTTTGTCACAGCTTTTCCTCCAAGGAGCAAGCACCTTTTAATTTAATGACTGCTGTCACTGTCCACAGTGATTTGGGGGTTTGAGAAAATAAAGTCTGTCACAGTTTGAATTCTTTCCCCATCTGTTTGCCATGAAGTGATGGAAAATGATGCCATTATCTTTGCTTTTTGAATGTTGAGTTTTAAGCCAGCTTTCTCACTTTCCTCTTTCACCTTCTTCAAGAAGCTGTTTCATTCCTATTCACTTTCTGCCATAGGGTGATATATTCTTCATATCTGAGGTTACTGATATTTCTCCCCACAATCTTAATTCCAGCTTGTGTGTCAATTCACATGATGTGCTCCGTGTCAATTCTATTCAGTGCAGTTGCTCAGTCATGTCTGATTCTTTGTGACCCCATGGACTGCAGCACTCCAGGCTTCCCTGTTCATGACCAACTCCAAAAGCTTGCTCAAACTCATGTCCATTGAGTTGGTGATGCCATCCAACCATCTCATCCTCTGTCATCCCCTTCTCCCACCTTCAATCTTGCCCAGAATCAGGGTCTTTACAAATGACTCCATTCTTTGCAGCAGGTGGCCAAAGTATTGGAGTTTCAGCTTTAGCACCAGTCCTTCCAATGAATATTCAGGACTGATTTTCTTTAGGATTGGCTGGTTTGTTCTCCTTGCCATTCAAGGGACTCTCAAGCGTCTTCTCCAACATCACAGTTCAAAAGAATCAATTCTTTGGCACTAGGCTTTCCTTATGGTCCAACTCTCACATCTGTATATGATTACTGGAAAAACCATAGCATTGTCTAGATGGACCTTCATTGTCAAAGTAATGCCTCTGCTTTTTAATATGCTCTTGAAGTTGGTCATAGCTTTACTTCCAAGGAGCAAGGGTCTTTTGGTTTCATGGCTGTAGTCACCATCTGCAGTGATTTTGGAACCCCCCAAAATAAAGTCTCACACTGTTTCCATTGCTTCCCCATCTATTTGTCATGAAATGATGGGACAGGATTCCATGGTCTTAGTTATCTGAATTTTGAGCTTTAAGCCAACTTTTTCAGTCTACTCTTTCACTTTCACCAAGAGGCTCTTTAGTTCTTCATTTTCTGCCATAAGGGTGGTATCATCTGCATATCTGAGGTTATTTATACTTCTCTGGGCAATCTTAATTCCAGCTTGTTCTTTATGCAGCCAAGCATTTCACATGATGTACTCTGCATATAAGTTAAATAATCAGGGTGACAAGATACTGTCTGAAGTACTTTCCTGATTTGGAACCAGTCTGTTGTCCCATGTCCAGTTCTAACTGTTGCTTCTTGACCTGCATACAGGCTTCTCAGGAGGCAGTATGGTGGTATGAAATTCTCATCTTTCTAAGAATTTTCCATAGTTTTTTGTGATATACACAGCCCAAGGATTTAAGGTAGTCAGTGAAGCAGTAGTAGATATTTTTCTGTTTACTGTGGTCCTAATTTTAATGAGGCATCCATGGTGGCTCAAATGTTAAAGAATCCATGTGCAGTGCAGGAGACCTGGGTTCAACCCCTGGATTGGGAAGTTCCCCTGGCGAAGGAAATGACTACCCACTACAGTATTCTGGCCTGGAAAATGAACAGAGGAGCCTGGCGGGCTTCAGTCCACCGGGTCACAAAGAGTTGGGCATGACTGAACATCTTCACTTTTATGTTTCACTTTCAATATTAATATAATTGGTTAAGATCAATTAGGCTATTCAGGCTTTTTATCTTCAGTGACATCATTGTATCCAGGAGATTTAACTCATAAAACTGAAACCAACTTATCACTTTTTTTTTTTCTCAATTCCCTGCTCCTTCCACACAGGAGATTCTTCCAGTGTTCATCAAGGCTGGCTGAATCCAGCTGGCTGTGTTGAGTTTTCAGAGTGGCTTGGGCACTGGGGACAATCTGGCTCATTTATTAGTATCTGAATTTTTGGTCCAAAGAACAATATCTCATAAACAGCACTTATAAAAGTCTCAGTTTTTCAGGATGTCAAGTTCTGTGCAAACCATCTTCTTGGAAAAGATATATTGTTTTTCCCTAGTCCACCTACCTATATTTTTACAACATTACATTTTGGAAAGAATATCTGTGGAATTTAGTTGAAAAACTAACAAAAAAAGCAAAACAAAACAAAAAACCCAAACCCCAAATGATCCAAATGGGAGTGGCACATGTGTGCTAAGTTACTTCAGTTTTGTCTGACTCTGCAACCCTATGGCCCATAGCCTTCCAGGTTCCTCTGTCCATGGAATTCTCCAGGCAAGAATACTGGAATGGGTTGCTATGCCCTCTTCCAGAGGCTACTCCTGACCCAGGGGATCAAACTGCTTCTCTTAAGTCTCCTGCCTTGATAGGCTTATTCTTTACCATTAGTGCTACCTGGGAAGCCCAAATGGGAGTGGAGATAGGATTAAACCAGCAAATCACTCAATTTCAACATCTACTTCCCATATAAAATTTTATAAAGTATATGCTGTGCAATTCCTATGTATTTAATGAAGTTGGATTTTGCTCTCACTAAAATTATAAACAAACAACAAACAAACAAAACAAAACAAAACAAAAACAAATATCCACTGGTTTAAATTCTAATTCTAGGTTGGCAAGAGGGCTTTGTGTTAAGAAAAATCTATTGCAGCTCAAATGCAAAAGATTATTTCCCTAAACTTTACACATAATTGCAGTGACAATAAGCTATGATTAAGCAATTTGAAGTGAAGTGAAGTGAAGTAAAAGTCACTCAGTCATGTCTGACTCTTTGCCACCCCATTGACTGTACAGTCCATGGAATTCTCCAGACCAGAATACTGGAGTGGGTAGCTCTTCCCTTTTCCAGGGAGTCTTCCCAACCCGGGGACCAAACCCAGGTCTCCTGCATTGCAGGCAGATTCTTCACCAGCTGAGCCACCAGGGAAGCCCAAGAATACTAGAGTGGGTAGCCTACCCCCTCTCCAATGGATCTTCCCAACGCAAAAATTGAACTGAGGTTTCCTGCATTGAAGCAGATTCTTTACCAGCTGAGCTACAAGGGATGCCCTTAAACAATGTAATAGCTTTCAAATATTGTTCCACGAAACACACGTTTCTTTCTTCATTGTTAAAAGGGTAAGACACAGTTCAAGTAGGTTGAAATAGAGATGGTATAGTGGTTATATCCAAAGCTTACTCGATGTAATTATTACTTAAAAGCTCCAAGGTGGGTATAGCAAGGCATAATTCAGGAGCCCAAGAGACCAGCTCTGAGTCAGCAGCAAATAAATACAGACACAGACATAGTATATTCCAGGGTCAAAACAGAGTTAAACAGCATATACCAACCGAAAGACAGAAAGTCCAAAAAAATAAGGTGACAAAGTATAGACCTGAATGACTAAATCAATAACCAGAAAGGTAAATGGGGTAGCAGAAGATGAGGCTCTCCAAAAGGAAAGCCAGATAGTACTGAAAAGTTGTTGCTGAACGATAAGACGCCGGGATTCTTCGCCTTCGGAGGAGGCGAATTCAATCCGGGGCCAGAGACGAGGCTGGACCGCGCAGAGCTTTTGTGTAATAAAGTTTTATTAAAGTATAAAGGAGATAGAGAAAGCTTCTGACATACGCATCAGAAGGGGGCAAAAGAGTACCCCCCTCCTAGTCTTTAGCTGTATGTTATATAGTCACTCACAGTCTGTTAATGAAAAGAAAGGAGTGTCATAAAATTTAGAATGGCACCAGATAATTCATCCCTGGCCATAAAACGATTGACTTGAATCTTGTAGAAGGGCAGGATACCAGCAAATAGTTTCATTTACATAGATTAGGGGAACAATACCTGAGTAAGAAAGTTAGGCCCTTTGGCAGAACCATCTTGAAGATAGAGTCTGGGGTACATTAACATAGCTTAAGACAACATTTCCATTAAAAAAAAAAAAAAAAAAAAAAAGAAATGTATTAGTTAACTCAAGGTTTGAGAGTAGTTAGCTTCAGGTGAAACCAGGTGTCTTGGCAACACAGCATTTTAGGAGTAACCTTCTTTTAAATTTGTAAAGAGAAGAAAAAATACCGCTGTTTTTTTTTTTTTTTTTTTCCTCCTGCTGCTTAAGAGAGATAAAAATGTCTGGCACCTGCAGCCTCTTTCCTCCATTTGGAGACCCCTGGCCTTCCTGCCTGTTATCCTCTCATTCCCCCCTTTTCTTTTAGGAGAATTATGTTGCCTAAGGAAAAGGGACGTCATTCTCATTCTATAACTGTTTCTGAGCTAAGAAGGGTCGTTGTCCCTAAATTGGTGAGGCAACATATTCTCCTAACCCTCATACTGAGGATTTCTGATCTAGGGGCCCCAAGTAGTAGTTGGAAGAAGCTGCAGCAGTAGCAAGAGTTTGAGCAACCATTTGTAACTTAAAAGCTTTTATGTGACTAGAAACAAATCTAGTTACACAGTTACAGATGCAGGGAGCATACAACAAAAACAAAACAATCAGAATTATTATAATTAAGATAGTTTTCCACCATGGGGAACTAGTTAATGTCTCCCAAAGTGAGGCAATTGAGGCTTCAGGAGTATCCATGGCCCCAATCATCTTGTTCATGTGTTTAGTAAAATGAGTAACAAGAGTGCTCATATCAGGTATATATGTACAGCATTGAGCATGAATGGTGGCACAAGTTCCTCCTTGTGCAGCTGTCAGAATATCTAAAGCCAATCTGTTTTGTAAAACCACCTTTCTAATTTGTGCTTGTTCAGCATTAAGAACTGAAATAGCTTTATGAGAATCTTGTAATGCCTGTTGAGTAAAATTAGTCAAAGCATCTACTCGTAGCATAACATCTGTAGTTTCCAAAGATGGGACAAACACTGCAGCCAAATAATCATACCAGTGAAATACAGACCTTGCCCACCGAGTTTTAAGGTGGGGTAAATTAGCAGACTTTTCTGGAAGCTCTGAATATATAAAGCCGTGAGTAAAGGTTAGACCCTGGGTGCATCTCCCTATCCAGCCAGGGGGAAGCCAAGCCCATAGGTAAGAGCCACATATCCAATAAGTCGTGTTTGGAGCAAGCCAGCGTGACTGAGCTATCCAGCCCCAATTAGTGTCTAGCCAGACAAAGGGAGATCTTGAACTGGGGTTAGAAAACACGGGAATGATTACGCTACATATTTCTTGAGGCAAAAATCCCAATTGTTTCCAATCATTGTAATTAAGTTGTTGGCTAACTTTGGGGGATGGCTCTGTTTGTTTCCAGCATATAGGGGCAGTAGATATTAGACATCCCTTTTCAGGAGTTAGCCATATAACCGTATCCCATATTTGATAAACGTCAGGTAAAAAACCATCAGATCTAGACCTATTTGTCTTGTGTGCAGCAAAATAGTCATTAAACTGAGACAGTGCATAATCAAAATTAAAAGTCATGTTATGTCCATAGTTAAGGTACAAAGTATTGCACCAGTCCATTCTAGGGTTGTTAGATGTCATCAGACGAAGAAGAGGCATCACATGTGATTGTTGTCAAAGGTATTTGCAGACTTGGAGAAAGTCTTTTCCTTAAAGTGGAGATGTCCACCACGGGAAGCCTTCCACTGATGAAGAGGGGAGTGTTCCGCAGACCCAGCAGTTAGACCCATTGTGGAATGCAGCATAGGAGTGAGTCTAGGACAGGAAGGCATTGTCTTGAGCATCAAATGGCAGACTCAGGATTTTTGGAATCAGCAGAAGTAGGCTCACATAGATTATCAGGCCCATTTGAAACATACAAAGTCAGAGCATAGAAAGTAAAGACATAAAATGACATCACTTAGTTTTGGTCAGGGTGCCATCTCTTGACTCGAGTGTGATGCACCCATGAATCAATTCCTGGCACTTTGACAGCTGTAGGAGAAGAAAGAATAACCTGGTAAGGGCCTTCCCAGAGGGGCTCGAGGGATAAGCCCCCAGATCCCAGTGTTTTTATGAGGACCTCAGTTCCTGGCTCAAATAGAGGCTTGCTGGATTCAGAGGCTGGGTCAGGAATCATCTCCTGGAGTTTTGTTAATGCCTGTTGAAAAGCTGAGAGCTGAGTTACATAATTAGTTAACTCCAAGGCTTCAGGATCTATAACAATGTCTGTGCTTTAAGAAAGGCCTTCTATAAATACATTTAAAGGGGGACTACCCCTCCTTTTTTGGGGCAGTTCGAGTCTTCATTAAAGCTATAGGTAGGACTTTGATCTAATTGTCTTGCGTTTTTTGAGTTAATTTGCGCAGATGTCTTTTGATAATGTCATTAGCTTTTTCAACCTTTCCTGAGGATTGGGGTCTCCAGGAACAGTGTAAGTGATACTCTATTCCTAGAGCTTTAGACACCCCCTGAGTTACAGCAGCTTTAAAGGCGGAGCCATTGTCACTCTGAAGGCTCCGTGGCAGCCCAAACCTGGGGATAATTTCATGGATTAAAATCTTTATAACCTCTTTAGCTTGTTCACTACGACAGGGGAAAGGTTCAGTCCATCTAGTAAAAGTATCCACCCAAACTTATAAGCAGGAATATCTATTAGCTTCTGGCATATGAGTAAAATCAATTTCCCAGTCCTCTCCAGGATACTTTCCCTTTCGTTGTAATCCAGATTTTGCTAGCTTTTCAGTCTTTGGGTTATTTTTTTGACAAACCTCACACCGTTTGATAAGGTTCTTTAAAGTTTTCATTACATTTTTACCTTCAAACAAATGAGAAGCCATCTGGTAAGTACTTTCTACACCCAAATGAAAACTGATGTAAACCCTTAAGAATTTTTCATTGAGCATTTTCAGGAATTATTAATCATCCATCCTAGGACTGTAACCATCCTCTCTCAGTAATCTTTGCTCTTCTTTTTTATATTTTTCTAATTTTTCTTCAGTATATTGTGGTTTTTCTTGTTCCACAGGACCTGTCCAGATCAAAGGCGTCTGTAGGGAGGGGTAAAGTGCCGCTTTTTTGGCTTGAGAGTCAGCTAACAGGTTACCAGCGGTTACTTTACTCCCATCCCTGCTGTGTCCTTTGCAATGCATAACAGCTACTTCTTTAGGACAGTAGATAGCAGTTAAAAGCCTCTTAATCTCTCTGAAATGCTTAATAGGTTATCCTGTTGCTGTTTTAAACTTTATTTCCATATTGCATCATGAGCATGTAAAGTTAAATAAGCATACTTAGAATCCGTGTAGATATTCACTCGCTGTCCTTTGCTTAACTCTAGAGCTCGGGTCAGAGCCACTAACTGGGCACTGGTTCTCTGGGGGAGAGATTTTGCTTCTAAAACCTGTTCAGCAGTCACCACAGCATAACCTGCTTTACGCTTTCTATCCCGAACAAAAGAACTGCCATCTGTAAATATTTCCATGTCAGGATTGTCTAATGGGGTATCCATTAGATCTTCCCGAGCTGCATAGTTTAAAGTTAGGAATTGGGAACAATCGTGATCAGGTGTTTTATTTTCTTTCTCAGGAAGGAAAGTAGCAGGATTTAAATTTCTACAAACTTTAAGCTTAGGTACGGGTCCTTCTAACAACAATGACTGGTATTTAAGAAGCCTACTGTCTGTCATCCAAATATTAACCTTAGAATTTAAGATTCTACTCACATCATGAGAAGTCAGTACAGTAAGGTTTTGTCCATTAATTATTTTTAAAGCTTCAGGTGCTAATAAAGCCGTGGCCCCAATTACTCTTGGGCAGTGGGGGCACCCATGTAATTACATCTAATTCTTTGCATAGACAAGCAATAGGTTGTTGGTGAGGCCCTCGGGGTTGTGTCAAAACCCCCAAGGCCATACCTTTTCTTTCAGGGACAAACAAGTTAAATTCTGACCCTGTGGGCAAACTCAAAGCCGGAGCTTGCAGAAGAGCAGTCTTAAGAACCTTAAAAGCCTTTTGAGTATCTGGAGACCAAATCAGTTTGTCGGTTTGGGCCTGCTGAGTTTTAGCTATAAGTTTATATAAAGGCCAGGCAAGTTCCCCATAGCCCAGAATCTAAATATGACAGTAGCCTGGGATTCCCAAAAATCCTCTCAATTGTCTTAAAGTCATAGGTAGGGGATGGTTTAGTATAGGTTTAATTCTCTCAGGGCCTATGGCCCTAGTCCCTTCTGATATGATTAGGCCCAGATATCTACCAGATTATTGACAAAGCTGAGCCTTTTCTCTTGATGCCTTGTAACCGCAGCCTGCCAGAAAGTTTAAGAAATCTTCTGAGGCTCGTGAACAAGCTTCCTCTGTCTCAGCACAGAGCAAAACATCATCTACATATTGTAATACTACCGCTTCAGAGCTATTAAAGTTTTATAGATCCCATGACAAACTTTGTCCAAATAAGTGAGGACTGTCACGAAATCCCTGGGGCAAGACTGTCCAGGTTAACTGAGAAGCTGGCTGCGTGGGGTCTTCAAAGGCAAATAGAAATTGACTTTCCTCCGCCAAAGGCACTGAATAGAAGGCATCTTTTAAATCAATTACTGAAAAATATTTGGCTCTTTCAGGAATTTCAGACAATAGAGTATAAGGATTAGGCACCACGGGGTGTAAAGGAGCCACAGCCTCATTTATTATTTGTAAATCTTGAACTAATCTCTTTTTATCATTTGATTTTTTTATACCCAAAATAGGAGTGTTGTATGGACTGTTACAGGGAACTAATAGTCCTTGCTCTTTAAAATTTTTAGTGATGGGTTTTAACCCTTCCTTAACCTCAGGTTTCAGTGGATACTGTTTCTTATGTGGAAACAATAGCAGGTCTTCGAGCTTGACAACTACAGGAATAGCATTTTGTGCTTGACCCACAGATTTTCCATCAATCCATACTCTAGGATTCACATTTTGTTCCACTAAAGGGAGAGAAAGGGAGGGCTCTATATTCATGAAAACAGAGGCATGGACCTTGCTCAGTATATCCCTCCCCAAAAGGGGTGAGGGTGATTCTGGCACGATAAGAAACTCGTGTGAAAATAGCACAGAATCCCAGTTGTAAGATAGAGAATAACTGAAATAATACCTTTTGGCTAGTCTAGACAGTCCCATTATGGAAGCGGATCAGGAAGAAAGTGGGCCAGGGGCTTCAGTAAGCACAGAGTAAATTGTCCCAGCATCTAAAAGGAAATTGACGGATTGGCCTCCCACCGCTATCAATACCCGGGGTTCCTCAGGTGTAATTAGGACGGAAGCTTGTGTGGGGCCCCCCGGGCACCTTCAGCCCTGATTGTCTTGAGAGTCAGACCCCTGAGACCTCCGCCTCTGGGGGCAGTCTCTCCTCCAGTGTGGTCCCTTGTAGATCGGACGTGGAGCCAGGGGCGGCTTAGATGCCTGAGGGCAATCTCACTTGAGATGCCCCTCCTTTCCACAGCAATAGCAAGCCCATCCCTTTCACCTGGGTCCCTCTGGGCATTTTTCTCAGGCTGTTTAACAACGGTTTTTATAGCCTTTTCGAGGGCTTCTGCCTTTTCTTCTGTCTTTCTCTGTCTTTCTTTTTCTTCCTCATATTCTGTACCATAATAGACTGTCTGATCCAGTTGTAATAGATTATCTAAAGACTGATTTGGTCTATACACCCGTTTTGATAACTTACGGCGAATATGTGGAGTCGACTGAGTGAGAAATCTATCCTTTAAGATTACTTTTTTCTCTTCACTTTCGGGATCAATCTCAGTGAATCTGCGAAGGGCTTCTCTCAGTCTATCTAGGAATTTACCAGTAGCTTCCTTCTCTTCCTGTTCTATGTCTGCCAGTTTGCCATAGTTTAAAGGCTTAGGACGTGCCTGTCTGAGTCCTTCAAGAATACATCTGACAAAATGACTCTGATCTCATCTTCTTTTAGCAGTGTTATAGTCCCAGTCTGGTTCTGTAGCTGGGACCGCCTGACTCCTAGTGGGGAGGGCAGTTATCTTGTCCTCCCTCTTTTTTACTGATTTATTACCAAGCAATTTATCTCTATAAGCAACCACTTTTCCCAAAACTCGAGCTTTTGAGTCGGGAGTCAACGTTTGTCCCAAGATATACATCACATCCTTTCAGGTAAGGTCATAATGCAGAGTAACACCTTTAAAAGCTCTAATATATTTTTCTGGGTCTTCTAAATAGTCTCCCAGATCCTCTTTAATTTTTTGTATCTCTTGATAAGAAAAAGGCTTATTAACTCTCATAGACTGATAATTTTTCCCGGTGGGTACTTCATGAAGAGGCAACAGCATGAGTGGCTGTCCCTCAGTCTCTCTGTCTGTTTTGCGCATATCTCAGGGATAGATTGGAGAAACCTGCTTTTCTTTATCTCTTTGTCTCCTGTCCTCCCTCTCTTACTTTGATGGTCTGAGTTTCTACTGAAACCAGAGTAGTCTGAAGTCATACTGAGACAGGAGTTGTTTGGACCTCTTCGTGAGCAGTTCAAGTCTCAATTTGGGTTCCCATTGAGACCGAGGCAGTTTGAATCTCAGCTTGTATTTCCACTGAGACCAAAGCAGTTTGAACCTCAGCTTGGAGCCCTGGATATGGGGACAAAGTAGGAGGACAGGGGGGAGCTGAAGGTTTTACACCCAAATCTACACACTTAGGACATAAGTCTGGCACATTTCGCAGAGAGAAAAGGGGCAACACATACGCTACTTCTACCCATTTCTGCTTTTTACAGAACCGGTCTAATTGTAAAACAGTATTTTAAGAGACCCTCCAACTGGCCACCGCTCGCCGTCTTCCTGTGGGTACCGTGGCCATGCAGTATCACAGAGGAAAACCAGGTGTGTCTTCTTTAAGCCCTGGGGATCAAATCTATCTCAGTTTTTCAGGATACAGTTCAAAGGAGTGAGGCTGGAATTGTTAGCTCCCATCTGTAAGAGAGAAAAAAAGCGACCAGCGCCATTTTTTCTACCAGAGGCGTCCCTCTCTGGTCTAGATGGGGGTGTAGACAGATGTTACACCAAAAGCTTTTCTTTCCTGGTCAGACTTAGTCTGTCCCTTACCGACGCAGGCGTCACACTCGTCCCTCCCGGTTCTACCACCGAGATGGGGTGGGGATGCACCAGGGGTAGACCTGATGGCATCCCTGACTGACGTCCAGCTCTTCACCTCGCTTGCCTCTGATGCCACCTGGGGTGAAATCAGAGTAACCTTCCGGAATGCTTCCCAAGCTAAGACCCCTGGGGGACACATTCGTCACCTGAGTGCCTGTGCACGACCCTGAGTATATTCCTGACCACAGTAAGACCAATGCAAACATGAAACTGAGATGTTCCTTCTAAGAGTCACCACATCGGTATAAGAGCCTCCTCTGGTCCACTGAGAGCCAGTGTTACCAGAGGAAAAAAACACTTCAGCTCCAATCCGAGTAACCTTTAACCTCAGAGATGCTCTTGGAGTTAGAGCCCCATCTAGCTTCCAAACTTTCCGTGCCTAGCGAGGCTAGGCACTTCCTGACTACCAATCTGAGTTTGAGACCTAGGCCACAGTAGAGTAGCAACATAGATCACAAGTCCCTTGAAAGCCTATGATCCGATAGATTAGGTTAGTACTTCTAATTCCCAAGGAGTTATGAAATGGTCAAAGAGACCGAAAAGTTTGACCGAGAAAGGAGAGTTTGGTCCACACGCTTTGCCCGTTTCTGGTCGGTTCCTGAAGGAGACATTGGTTGCCTTTTGGCATTAGCAGGTCGGTAAAAACCCCCAACAGGTTTTTGTGATAAGCCTTATGAGGTCGCCGCGGAACCACAGAGCAGGGCTCTTCACTTGCTTCTCACAGGGTGTTTTATTTATTTACACAAGTACACTGTAGAGTTGGTAAAGTACAGTGGAAAACATGTTCACTAGGAGAACAAAGAACTAGAGCTCCAAGCATCCTTACCTTGTCCTGAAGAATCCCAGATGAGCCCCCAAGATGAAAGGTTGTTGCTGAACGACAAGACGCCGGGATTCTTGGCCTCCAAAGGAGACGAATTCAATCCGGGGCCAGAGAGGAGGCTGGACCGCTCAGAGCTTTTGTGTAATAAAGTTTTATTAAAGTATAAAGGAGATAGAGAAAGCTTCTGACATACGCATCAGAAGGGGGCAAAAGAGTACCCCCCTCCTAGTCTTTAGCTTTATGTTATATAGTCACTCACAGTCTGTTAATGAAAAGAAAGGAGTGTCATAAAATTTAGAATGGCACCAGATAATTCATCCCTGGCCATAGAATGATTGACTTGAATCTTGTAGAAGGGCATAATACCAGCAAATAGTTTCATTTACATAGATTAGGGGAACAATACCTGAGTAAGAAAGTTAGGCCCTTTGGCAGAACCATCTTGAAGATAGAGTCTGGGGTACATTAACATAGCTTAAGAAAACATTTCCATAAAAAAGAGGAATGCATTGGTTAACTCAAGGTTTGAGAGTTGTTAGCTTCAGGTGAGACCAAGTGTCATGGCAACACAGCATTTTAGGAGAAACCTTCTTTTAAATTTGTATAGAGAAGAAAAAATATCGCTGTTTTTTTCCCTCCTGCCGCTTAAGAGAGATAAAAATGTCTGGCACTTGCAGCCTCTTTCCTCTGTTTGGAGACCCCCGGCCTTCCTGCCTGTTACCCTCTCAGTACTTGATTCTAGTAGACAAAGTTCTGACTCACGGTTTCTATCTAAAAACTGTATTTCTATCTAAACACTGGCTTTGAAGACAAACAGTTGAAACTTTAATGCCAAATGAGTATTCTCGTCAATGAATTGTCCTGAAGATTCAGTGGGTGCATGCTAAGTCACTTCAATCATGTCTGTCTCTTTTTGCACCTATGAACTGTAGCCCATCAGGCTTCTCTGTCCATGGGCTTCTCCAGGCAGGAATACTGGAGTGGGTGGCCATGCTCTCCTCCAGGATACCATCTCGACCCAGGGTCAAACCACATCTCTATGTCTCCTGCAATGGCAGGCAGACTCTTTACCACTAGCACTACCCCAGAAGCCCAGCCATCAAATTAATTTCAACACCTGAGTGTTCGTATGTATACGTTACTAGACGGTACTTAAAAATAATGTTAGATATTTATCTATTTTTTTTTATAACCTGCTACTAGAGTGGAATAAAAAAAGCATCCTTTTCTATCATGTTCATGGATATATGCCCAGCAGATAGCTTAAAATGGGCATGTATCAGTTGCTTTATAAATATTTGATGAATGAGTCATTAATAGTTTTTTTTCTTTTACCTTAATGCTCCTTTTTTAAAATTATGAATCTTGTCTCATGACATTCTTTTTCATACAGTTTCAATCTCTGTTTTATTGCATATGAAAATTGAAATCTTTACTATGTAGATATATTGACACTGCTCAGCAGCAACAGAAGTTAATGCCAAATACCATTTTCTGTTGGAAAGACATCCAAAATTCTAGGAGCTTATAAAACTGAAACAGTGTCATATGGTGTGATAAGATTAAGGAGGACAGAAGTATTCATAATATCATCTCTTTAAAAAAAAAAAACAGAGAAAACAGTATTTTGAGAAGAAACATATTTATCATAAAACATAATAAATGTATAGTACTAACAACATTTATTAGTTGGTAATATAATTTCTATCAATTACAAAGACTACTGCTTTAGCATACTTACCTTGCAATTTCTAGAAGATTATATATTTTGGAAAAACCTATTATATAATGAGCAAATAATACACATGACAAATCTGGGATTTAATATTTGCTTTTATTTTGTTCCATGTTACCTTATTATAAAGTAGAGAACTTCTTAAAGAAGTTCTGTGAGAGTTGACTATTGCCTATGTTAGGGCAGATTCCCAAACCTGTCTTCAAACTGGAAACCAAATCAGTCTAGCTGTGTGTTGTCATGGGGTTAGATCATATGATGCAAAACATGACAAAGGAATCACTGTCTCTCTAACAAGGCTGAGAAGCAGTTCCCTTCCTAGGGGACAGATCAGAATGTCCCCATAGACAGACCCTGCCATCTAAGAAAGTTTAGATGGAACTTAAAAATTCATCATAATTTTTCCAGAAATGAGATGTGAGAGTCGGACCATAAAGAAGGATGAATGACAAAGAACTGAGGCTTTAAAACTATAGTGCTAGAGAAGACTCTTGTGAGTCCTTTGGACAGCAAAAAGATCAAACCAGTCGATCTGAAAAGAAATCAACCCTGAATATTCACTGGAAGGACTAATGCTGAAGCTCCAATACTTTGGCCACCTGATAAGAAGAGTCAACTCGTTGGAAAAGACTCTGATGCTAGAAGAAATTGAGGGTATGAGGAGAAGTGGGTGACAAAGGATGAGATGCTTGGATGGCATCATCAGCTCAATGGCATGAGTGTTAGTGAACTGCAGGAGATAGTGAAGAACAGGGACACCTGGCATGCTGCAGTCCATGGGATCACAGAGAGTCAGACACAACTGAATGACTGAACAACAACAAAAACTCCCCATTGTACACTCCACTGTGTGTGTTTTTATAATTGGTAATAACTTCCTTATTTTCTTGACAAATGTAGAAATAATTGAGAGACCCAGGAATCACACAAATGGAAATCAAAATGCCAGAGTCAGATAAGACTGTTTGAGGAGCTTGGCCTAGCTATATGGCAACAGTGGGCCTCTTAAATGCTGTACTCCAAAATTAAATTTATCCTTCTAATTAAACATGCTCAAATACTCCAGAGTTCATTCAAAGTGGCTGTGCCTCTAAAGCCAATGAAATGTAGAAGCAAAGAAAACCAACTGGCAATGTGTAAGAATAAACCATTCATTTTCCCAAATCGATCATACACCTAGATCTATCGCTAACCAAGGGAGGAGGAGAGATGGAAAGGGCGCAGGGAGAGGGGTCAGGATTACCCTAGAGAGTCCTTCCTCACGAGAGGCCAAGCGGTTGAAACTTAGCATCGCTCTCTGACACCATTATTCCTTTAGTCTTTTTTTTTTTTTTTTTAGTTGGAGGCTAATTACTTTACATCATTACAGTAGTTTTTGTTATACATTGAAATGAATTAGCCATGGATTTACATGTATTCCCCATCCCAGTCCCCCCTCCCACCTCCCTTAGTCTTGCATGCGAGTGTCCTGTCCTAATAGATGCCTGTTAATATATGTTTCTACAGATTAATTCTTCCTTTTTTGCAACTTTACTCTTTTTTCACTCTTTCTTTTCTATCTCTTTCATTGTTTTTTTTCTTTTTACAATATAAACTGTATTATTAAATAACTATTCAAAAATAAATCTGCTATTTATGGAAATACATTAGGATACTTTCCATCACAAATGTCTCAATCAAAGGAAAATTGGGAAAAAAAAGCAAAACCACTTATAGTCTAGTGAAAGCAGAGAGGTTTCATTAAATGTTAACATGAATTGAATTGTCGTGGAGGGCAGAAGTATATGAAGAGCGACAAAGAGTTTACTGGGAAAACAGATGATAAGTAAACACAGAAAAAGAGCTTTCCCCTAAACACCAGTCTTGGTATTACAGTCAGGAACATAAAAAATGTATGATCAAGGATAATGAAGGCTATTTATGCCTAACTCTAATGGGATATTTCAGAAATGTAGTTCTTCATTTTTTCAGGCAGAATATATTTCAATAGAATAAAGCATTAGACATAGAAAGTGTGTAGCTTTGTAAAATTTTATTAGTAAATATTTCAAGTAATAAGAAATCATCTAAGAATAACAACTGAAAATATCAAGAAAAAATTGATTCTACTGTAAAACAGAACCTCATCTCCTACACATTTCTTGCAAAATATGATTTAAGTAATTGTGATTTTCTTATAATTTATGCAAAAGACAAATTTGCTTACTGACCATATAACACGTTTATCTTTGAAGACTTAGCCATCAGACAATAAACAAAATGTATACTACTCCAGCTATGCTAGATACCAAATTATACACTGTAAGAAGAAATGACCTCAAAAATTCTTCACCTCAATTCAGAAGTAGCAGGAGGCTTTTCCACTTGATATAAATATAAAAATCCAATTTCACTTTTATACTCAAATCCTGAAGAATAAATTAATAAATCTGGTCAGGAGTCAAACTGGGCAGAAACTCGGACTGAAAATTAACCAGCTAATGGTTAAGGACTTCAGCAGGTCATAAACAGTTAGAGATCTGGACCTCAAGTCCCTGAAATGGAAGTTATACAATTTCAGTTCTGACTAGTCTTAAGAAAGCTGAAAACATGAAAACAGGAATACATCAGGAGAGGATAGAAAGAGGTCAAGGCAGGCAGATGTCAGCAAATATGAAATAGCCTATATCCCAAGAAAACTAAAATCGCAAGTGTGACTAACTCTGATTAGATTGGATTGTTTAATCACTTCGTTGTGTCTGACTCTCTTGCAACCCCAAGGACTATAGCCACAGACAGAGGAGCCAGGCTCTCTGTCCATGGGATTTCCCAGTCAAGAATATTGGAGAGGATTGCCATTTCCTTCTCCAGGGGATCTTCCAGACCCAGGGATCACACCTGCATCTCCTGCATTGGCAGACAGATTCTTTTACATGTGAGGCACAGGGATGCCCATGACTGATTCCATATCTAGGCTTTTTCTTTGATTATTTTAATATATTTTTTTCAAGCGCAGGAGCCTATGACTTATGAATAACTATGAGAAATTTTTATTTCCTGGTTAAAGGAAATGTCAGCAATTCCACAAAACTGTCTAACCAATATCTTTCTTTAACCAACCAACAGACACACAGGCACATCTCTGATTTGTAGCTCCATTTTTTCAGAAATTAATGGAATATTCAATTGTAATTCTGGTACTCATTTTTTTCAATGTGTTTTACTGCATTTGTGGTCTCTGGATCTTCTAACTTTGATTCATTTTTGGTGTCAGATTTGAAAATAGCATCCAGATTTCTATAGTAGCTTGCCAGGACCACAAGGAAGTATCACAAAGTTGAGTGACTTAAACAATAGAATTTTATTATCTCACAGTTCTGGAGGCTAAGTTTGAGATCAAGGCGCTGACTGAGTTGGTTCCTTCTAAGAGTTGTAAGAAAGAATCTGTTCCACGCTGTTCTCCTAGCAATCATTAGCATTGGTTGAACTGTAGGTGCAACAATTTACTTCTGATTCATGTTTACATGGACTTAGCCTGCCTATCTGTGTCCAAATTTTGCCTTTTTGTAGCAACATCAATTCTGTTGGCTTAGGGGTATACCCACTTCAGTATGACCTCATCTTAACTAATTTACTGCAATAATTTTACTTCCAATAAGATCACATTCTGAGGTACTGGTAAGTACCTCAATGTATTAATTTTGGAAGAATAGAACCAATCTATAACAGTGCTTCTGATCATACTGATTGCATGCAAACCTTGTGTGTTAACCTTGTTTTAGACCTGCTCCTTCAAAGAGTTGTGATTGTTATAGTCACTAGGGAAAAATAGTATGAAGGTTCTTCAAAAGAAAAAATGGAACTGCCATATGGTATAGCAATCCCATATCTATGTATATATCTGAAGAAATTAAAATCACTATCTCAAAGAGGTAGATGCACCTTCACCTTTGGTGCAATATTATTGACAGTATCCAGACATAGAGACAGTGTAAGTATCCACAGAAGGATGAAAGCATTTTTTAAATGTAGTATATATTTACAGTGGAATAACATTTAGACCCCCAAATAAAGGAAAGCCTGCTATTTGTGTCCACATAAATAAACCTTGAGGACTTCCCAGGTGGCAAGGTAAAGAACTTGCCTGCCAGTGCAAAAATGGATCCCTGGGTCAGGAAGATCCCCTGAAGGAGGAAGTGGCAGCCCCCTCCAGTATTCTCGCCCGGGAAATCCCATGGACAGAGGAGCCTGGCAAGCTACAGTCCATAGGATCACAAGGAGTCAGATATGACTGAAACGACTTGACATGCACACATATAAACAGACCTTGGGAGCAATATGCTAAGTGAAATAAATCAGACAGGAAAACGAAAATACTGTATGATATCATATATGGTGGTGGTTTAGTCATTAAATCATGTCCGACTCTTGTGACCCCATGGCTCCTCTATCCATGGGATTCTCCAGGCAAGAATACTGAAGTGGGTTATCATTTCCTTCTCCAGGGAATCTTTCTGACCCAGGAGTCGAACTTGGGCCTCCAGCACTGTGGGCAGATTCTTTACCAATCGAACTACAAGGGAAGCCCATATATGAAATAATAAGAAACTCATAAAAAGAGAATAGAACAGTGCTTGCTAAAGGAAATGCTGATCAAAGGGTACAAACTTCTAGTTATAAGATTAATAAATTCTGATAATCTAATGTACAGCATGGTGACTATAGTAAAAATACTGTATGGTATTCTTGAAAGTTGTTAAGAGAGTAGATATTAAGTGTTTTAACTACACACATGCACACATACACAAACACATATTAACTATGTTAATTAACCTTATGGTGGCAATCCATTTTCTCAATATATATATACAAATCAAAACATATATGAAGCTATATGTCAAAATACTTTGATAAAGCTCAAAAATCTTACAACAAATAAACAAAATAAGAATTGATTGTGAAGATGAATAGAGAGCACTGAGTCAGTTAGATATGTTACTGGACAAGTTGTGTTATGGGGCTTCCCTTGTAGCTCAGTTGGTAAAGAATCTGCCTGCAATATAAGAAACCCAGGTTTGATTGCTGGGTTGGGAAGATTCCCTGGGGAAGGAAATGACAACACACTCCAGTATTCTTGCCTGGAGAATCCTATGGACAGAGAAGCCTGGAGGGCTACAGTCCATGGGGTTGCAAGAGTCGGACACAACCTAGCTACTAAACCACCAGCAAAGTTGTGTTATAACCAACAAAGCTTATTTCTTTAAAATAGTACTTTTTACTATTTCCATTTTTTTTTTTTTTTTATCACCTGCTGTCTCTCTACTCACTTTTTCCTGGCTTTATACTTAGCATTCACATAATAGTGATCACTTGAAGATTGCCTTCATGTAACTCTAAAATCTCCAAATTGAAAATTCTATTCTTTCCTCCAGTTCCATTCTTCTTTCTCAAGATTGCTTTGGCTATTCAAGGCTTTTTGTATTTCCATACAAACTGTGAAGTTATTTGTTCTTGTTCTGTGAAAAATACCGTTGATAGCTTGATAGGAACTGCATTGAATCTACAGACTGCTTTAGGTAGTATAGCCATTTTCACAATACTGAGTCTTCCAATCCATGAACACGGTATATTTCTCCATCTGTTTGTGTCCTCTTTGATTTCTTTCAACAGTGTTTTATAGTTTTCTACATATAGGTCTTTCGTTTCTTTAAGTAGATATACTCCTAAGTATTTTATTCTTTATGTTGCAATGGTGAATGGTATTGTTTCCTTAATTTCTCTTTCTGTTTTCTCATTATTAGTGTATAGGAATGCAAGGGATTTCTCTGTGGTAATTTTATATCCTGCGACGTAACTGTATTCACTGATTAGCTGTAGTAATTTTCTGGTAGAGTCTTTAGGGTTTTGTATGTAGAGGATCATGTCATCTGCAAACAGTGAGAGTTTTACTTCTTCTTTTCTTATATGGATTCCCTTCATTTCTTTTTCTTCTCTGACTGCTGTGGCCAACACTTCCAAAACTATGTTGAATAGTAGTGGTGAGAGTGGACACCCTTGTCTTGTTCCTAACTTTAAGGGAAATGCTTTCAATTTTTCACCATTGAGGATAATGTTTGCTGTGGGTTTGTCGTATATAGCTTTTATTATGGTGAAGTATGTTCCTTCTATGCCTGCTTTCTGGAGAGTTTTTCTCACAAATGGATGTTGAATTTTTTCAAAGGCTTTTTCTGCATCTATTAAGATAATCATATGGTTTTTATCTTTCGATTTGTTAATGTGGTGTATTACATTGATTGATTTGCAGATATTAAAGAATCCTTGCATTCCTGGGATAAAGCCTACTTGGTCATGATGTATGAATCAACCTGCCTGACTTCAGGCTCTACTACAAAGCCACAGTCTTCAAGACAGTGTGGTACTGGCACAAAGACAGAAATATAGATCAATGGAACAGAATAGAAAGCCCAGAGATAAATCCACGAACCTATGGACACCTTATCTTTGACAAAGGAGGCAAGGATATAAAATGGAAAAAAGACAGCCTCTTTAACAAGTGGTGCTGGGAAAGCTGGTCAACCACTTGTAAAAGAGTGAAACTAGAACACCTTCTAACATCACACACAAAAATAGACTCAAAACGGAATAAAGATCTAAATGTAAGACCAGAAACTATAAAACTCCTAGAGGAGAACATAGGCAAAACACTCTCTGACATAAATCACAGCAGGATTCTCTATGACCCACATCCCAGAATATTGGAAATAAAAGGAAAAATAAACAAATGGGACCTAATTAAACTTAAAAGCTTTTGCACAACAAAGGAAACTATAAGCAAGGTGAAAAGACAGCTCTCAGAATGGGAGAAAATAATAGCAAATGAAGCAACAGACAAAGGATTAATCTCAGAAATATACAAGCAACTCCTGAAGCTCAATTCCAGAAAAATAAATGACCCAATCAAAAAATGGGCCAAAGAACTAAACAGACATTACTCCAAAGAAGACATACAGATGGCTAACAAACACATGAAAAGATGCTCAACATCACTCATTATCAGAGAAATGCAAATAAACACCACAACAAGGTACCATCACACGGCAGTCAGGATGGCTGCTATCCAAAAGTCTATAAGCAATAAATGCTGGAGAAGGTGTGGAGAAAAGGGAACCCTCTTACATGGGAATGCAAACTAGTACAGCCACTATGGAGAACAGTGTGGAGATTCCTTCAAAAACTGGAAATAGAACTACCATATGACCCAGCAATCCCACTGCTGGGCATACACACGGAGGAAACCAGATCTGAAAGAGATACGTGCACCCCAGTGTTCATCGCAGCACTGTTTATAATTGCCATGACATGGAAGCAACCTAGATGCCCATCAGCAGACGAATGGATAAGAAAGCTGTGGTACATATACACCATGGAATATTACTCAGCCATTAAAAAAAATTCATTTGAATCAGTTCTAATGAGGTGGGTGAAACTGGAGCCAATTATACACAGTGAAGTAAGCCAGAAAGTAAAACACCAATACTGTATACTGACGCATGTATATGGAATTTAGAAAGGTGGTAACGATAACCCTATATGCAAGACAGAAAAAGAGACACAGATGTACAGAACAGATTTTGGGACTCTGGGAGAAGGCGAGGGTGGGATGTTCTGAGAGAATAGCATTGAAACAAGTATTCTATCAAGGGTGAAACAGATCACCAACCCAGGTTGGATGCATGAGACAAGTGCTTGGGGCTGGTGCACTGGGAAGACCCAGAGGGATGGGATGGGGAGGGAGGAGGGAGGGGGAATCTGGATGGGGAACACATGTAATCTATGGCTGATTCATGTCAATGTATGGCAAAAGCCACTACAATATTGTAAAGTAATTAGCCTTCAACTAATAAAAATAAATTAAAAAAAAAAAAGGAAGAAAATTCTATCCTTGATCTCAGGCTCCTCTGAACTGCAGTAATTTTCATTACAGCCATAGTCAGACTCTCTCTTCTACAGGATTTAATTAGATCCAATATCTGGCCTCTTACATCATGTCTCTGAACCACATTCTTTTTATTGTATTGTCTATCTCTCCATCTTTCTGCTGTTTTTATGAATATTTGCTGAATAATTGAGTGCACAGAAAAATGGATGAATGGACAGGTGGACAAATGAACAAATTTTGGGCTTATAGGAGATGGAAAGTTTTAATTAAGGGAATTTCACAACTAGATGTATACTTCCTTTCAAACAAAGAAATTATATTTTTGATAAGGTAAACATAACAATACAAATACCAAGTGAAATGATACCATATTCAACTTACGATATCATCCCTTCACATGGTTAACATTTTTTGTGTGTGATAAAAGTACATGAAATCTACCCTCTTGGCTATTTCCCATATGAAATACAGTATTTTTAGCTACAGTTATCATGGTGTACACTGAATCTCTAGATTTATTCATCTCTCATAACTTCAACTTTATAAACTTTGACAAGCATCCTTCAATTTTCCCCACCTCTTCACCCATGATAACCACCATTTTACTCTCTGTTTCTCTACATTCAACATCTTAGAAGCAAAATACAAGGGATAATATTGTTGCTGTTGTTTTTTTCTTTCTCTGTTTGATTGATTTCACTTAGCACATTTCTTGATGATGTTCCCATATTTTTTTCCCTAACTTCATTTTCCCCAACAGTTCTTTGTCAATTTACTATTTGCAAAAACTACCTTTATCTAGGACATCATTGGAATTAGTTATCTAATGAGTGATAATAATAAATACATTACTCCAGATTGAGGTCTTTTAATTTTCCATCAGCCCCACTCCCCACCATTTTCATGTAGGTGCTCTAAGATAGTTATCAAGTATTTCCAAAGCCTATATATTTTTAAATTTCTGAGATATTGCAACTACCACTCACTCTGCCTGGAACATCTTTTGGAAATGGATTATCCACTTATGTGTTAATGAAATTACCTTTAAATGTGTTATCAACTATTTCCTGGGGATTTTTTTTTTTTTTTTTTTTTTGCATATTATCTGACAGTTTTGTTTCCCAGAAGTGGAAAAGTCTTTTATTTTATTCTGGAAATTTCTCAGATTATAATTCTTCTTACAATTATTGAGAAGGATTAATATTACTTCTATTTCTCAGAACTTCTATGGCTGTTCATTGTATACTGATAGTCACATAGAACTTTACTTGTAAAGGTTATAGAATTCTATGATTTTAAATCGGTTCTATTTCTGGCTTACCTCGATTTTGCTACTCTTAGGTCAAGAGGAATTAATGTACATTAGGTTTATTTTTATAAATATTGTTTACTTGAAAATAATGAAAATGTTTAGATAATCAGCTCATACAAAGTTGCATAAGAGATCAAAGTCATTTTATTTTTAGTATGTTTCTGGACAGCATATTAAAAAGCAGAGACACTACTTTGCCAATAAAGGTCCATCTAGTCAAAGTTATGGTTTTTCCAGTAGTCATGTACGGATGTGAGAGTTAGACTATAAAGAAAGATGAGCACAGAAGAATTGATGCTTTTGAACTGAACTGTGGTGTTGGAGAGGACTCTTGAAAGTCCTTTAGACTTCAAGGAGTTCCAAGCAGTCAATCCTAAAGGGAATCAACCCTGAATATCCACTGGAAGGACTGATGCTGAAACTGAAACTCCAGTATTTTGGTCACCTGATGCAAAGAACTGACTCATTGGAAAAGCCTCTGATGCTGGGAAAGGTAAAAGACAGGAGGAGAAGGGGACGATAGATGGTTGGATGGCTTCACCGACTTGATGGACATGAGTTTGAGTAAGCTCCAGGAGTTGGTGATGGACACGGAAGCCTGGCGTGTTGCAGTCAATGGGATCGCAAAGGGATGGATATAACTGAGAGACTAAACTGAACTGAGGTTTATTATAGAAGAAGCTAGAAATTTAAATAGAAGAAAATTCATTTTCTTCAGTAATTTCTATTCTACCTTGTCTTGAAATGACCTGTTTCTATTAAGCCAATATCATTGTTCTTGGTTCCACTAACAAACTAAGAATACTGAGAATTCTTGTGCATAAAGTTCACTGTTACTCGTCCTTGAAAGCAGACCTTAAAATATCTTGAGAAAAGAAATTGTAACATTAAAATTACAGGAAAAAAAAAAAAACTCTCATTAAAGTTGTTTTTAAAAATTGCTAGACTTTCTCTCACATGTTGCTTATTGGAAAATATCCTCTGGATACAGGGCATCTGTAACTATATATTTTCAAAGAATACACACTAATTGAGGTTTATATTGATTTTTAGTACTGTGGAATTTGCCATAATCAAGAAATCCACAGATAAATTTTAAATGAAAATTTTTATTTTAGAGCAGTTTTGGATTTACAGAAAAATATCTAGTAGAAGTTACATTCTCAATTTCTCCTCTATATAATGTCTTACACTAGCATGCTATATTTGTTGCAATTAACAAACTAATTTTATACATTATTATGAACTTAAGGCTATAGTTTACTATTATTCCCTTTGTTTTTGCCTAATCTCCTTTTTCTTTTCCAATATAGCATGTTACATTTTATTGTCATATCCTCTTGGACTCCTCTTTACTGTGGCAGTTTCTCAGACTTTCCTTGCTTTTCATGGACTAGGAGTCATTTGAGGATGACCAAACAAGTACTTTGTGAAATGTGTTGCAGTTTTGATCTGTCAGATAGTTTTCTCATGGTCAGATTGAGTTATGGATTTGTGAGAAGAGGATCACAGAAGTGCTGTCTTAACCACATCACATCGAGGGTATGTATGATTAATAGGACTTACAATTATAATGTTGTCCTTGCTCACTTAGCTGAGGTGGAACCAGTTTTTCAGAATTTCTGCTACTTCTCCTCAACTCTGCTTTTTCATACTGTACTCTTTGGAAGAAATTCTCTATGCACAGCCCACAGTTAAGAAGGGGGGAGTTATATTCCACCTTGTTAAAGGTAGAGTGTCTACATAAATAATTTTAGATTTTTCTGCATGGAGTATTGGAATATTCTCCATCATTTATATATGTAGTCATTTATTTCTGTTGGTACAAACTCATGAATATTGATCATTTACTTTAGATTGTAATCTAATGATATTATGTTTTTTATTATTGTTGCTCCGAATATTCCAGGTTAGAAAACTGGGTGCTTTAGTTGTCTCCTGTGTACCTTTGATATACCTTATGCTTATTGTTTTTGGTTTTAGCTTTTCCCTACTTTTTGGCATGTTACAAAATCATCTTTTATATTTTCTGCCTTGAGCCCAGAATGAGCCATTTTTTCCCAAGTAGCCATGGTTCCTATTATGAAAGAATGACATTAGAAACCAAGATCTGGGTTTTATATGTGCTTACTTATTGCTATTAGGGCATTATGGCTTCTAGGATATCTTAGCTGACAAAGCAAGATTTCACACGTGCATATACAACCTATGTATATATACATATATGTGTGTATGTGAACTAAGTGGCTAAGTGGTAAAAGGATCCAGCTGCCATACAGGAGATGCAGGAGACTCACATTTAATCTCTGGGTAAGGAAGATCCCCTGGAGGAGGAAATGGCAACCCACTACAGTATTCTAGCCCAGAAAGTCCCATGGACAGAGGAGCTTGGCAGGCTACACTCCACAGGTTTACAAAGAGTCAGACATGACTGACAGGGTGTAAATATATATGGTATATATATACCATATATATATACACACACACACACATTCAAAAATGTGTCAGTGTGTAAACATGTATATGTATATTAACCTATACATGAGTTCATACTAGTGTCTTCCACCATAATCTCTTGTCACCTCGATTTTCATAGCATCCTCCTCTTGCTTTTCTGTAACCTTCCAATTCAGCAGTGAGAAATCTAAGTCCCACCATCTGTCATTTATTTATTTAATTCCAGGGTATAGGTACAGCAGTATCAGAATTTTTAACCAGTATCTTCATGGGAACAAGTTTTATACATCAGATTACCAGTCTCTGTACAGTTTTTCTGCCTTTAGTCTTAACAGACTTCAGTCATTTCCAAAACTACTTAGGTCAACAGCGGATCTCATCATACCCCTTCTGTGAAGTCATTTTATATATTTGTAAAACAGTTAGATTCTCTCATAGAGTCTATATTCTATCTTATATCCCACAATGCTCACATGATTTTTATAAATTTACATATGTTTAAGCTTAATATGTGTGTTGTAAAGTTCTATGGACTTATACAAATCCTTAGTGTCATGGTATCATATATAACAATTTTATCTCTATTTAAAAAACTCATGCTTTAACTCCAAAAAATTGCCTCCAAGTTTCTAGCAACCACATATATTTTACCGATTTTAGAGTTTTGTCTCTTTTCAGACGTAGTTTTCAAATTGGATTCTTTCACTTTTTGTTGTTCAGTCGCTCAGTCATGTCAAACTCTTTGTGACCCCATGGACTGCAGCACACCATGCTTCCATGTCCTTCACTATCTCCCAGAGCTTGCTCAAACTCATGTCGATTGAGTCAGTGCTGCTATCCAACCATCTCATCCTCTGTCGTCCCCTTCTCCTTCTGCCTTCAATCATTCCCAGCATTGGGGTCTTTTTTAATGAGCTGGATCTTTGCATCAGGTGGTGAAAGTATTGTAGCTTCAGCTTTAGCATCAGTCCTTCCAAAGGATATTCAACATTGATTCCCTTTGGGATTGACTAGTTTGACCTCCTCACAGTCCAAGGGACTCTCAAAAGTCTCCTCCAACACCACAGTTCAAAAGCATCAGTTCTTTGGTGCTCAGCTTTCTTTATAGTCCAACTCTCACGTCCATACATGACTGCTGGAAAAACCATAACCTTGACTAGATGGACCTTAGTTGACAAAGTAATGTCTCTGCGTTTTAATATGTCACCTACATTTGTCATAACTTTTCTTCCAAGGAGCAAGCGCTTTTAATTTCTTGAATTCAGTCTTGATTTTGGAGCACAAGAAAATAAAATCTGTCACTTTTTCCATTGTTTCCCTATCTACTTGCCATGAAGTGATAGGATCTGATGCCATGATCTTAGTTTTCTGAATGTTGAGTTTTAAGCCAGTGTTTTCACTTTTCTCTTTCACCCTCATCAAAAGGCTCTTTATTTCTTCTTTGCTTTCTGCCATAAGTATGGTGTCATTTGTATGTCTCAGGTTATTGATATTTCTCCTGGCACTCTTTATTCCAGCGTGTGCTTCACCCAGCCCAGCATTTTGCATGATGTACTCTGCATAGAAGTTCCATAAGCAGGGTGACAATATACAACCTCGATATACTCCTTTCACAATTTGGAAACAATCCATTGTCCCATGTTCAGTTCTAACTATTGCTTCTTAACCTGCATACAGATTTCTCAGGAGGCATTATAAGGTGGTCTGGTATTCCCATCACTTTGAGAAGTTTCCACAGTTTGCTGTGATCCACACAGTCAAAGGCTTTAGAGCAGTCAGTGAAGCAGAAGTAGATGCATTTCTGGAACTCTCTTGCTTTTTCAATGATCCAGCAGTTGTTGGCAATTTGATCTCTGGCTCCTCTGCATTTTTAAAATCCAGCTTGAACATCTGGAAGTTCTTGGTTCAAATACTGTTGAAGTCTATCTTTGAGAATGTTGAGCATTACTTTACTAGCTTGTGAGATGAGTGCAATTGTGTGGTAGTTTGAACATTCTTTGACATTGCCTTTCTTTGGGATTGGAATGAAAATTGACCTTTTCCAGTCCTGTGGCCACTGCTAAGTTTTCCAAATTTGCTGGCATATTGAGTGCAGCACTTTCACAGCACCATCTTTTAGGATTTGAAATATCTCAACTAGAATTTCATTACCTCCACTAATTTTGTTCAAAGTGATAGTTCCTAAGGCCCACTTGACTATACACTCCAAAATGTCTGGTTCTAGGTGAGTGATCACTCCATCGTAATTATCTTGGTCATTAAGAACCTTTGTGTATGGTTCTTCTGTGTATTCTTGCCACCTCTTCTTCATATCTTCTGCTTGTTTCTCGTAGGAATATGCATTTAGCTCTCTTCACATTTTTCTCTAGCTAAATATGTTTCATTGTACAGATGTTCTAGAGTGTAGGGTGTTTTGTTTGTTTCTTTCTTTAGCTAATTTTCTTTGGAGTATAGCGGCCTTACATATTGTCTTAGTTTCTACTGTATATGGCAGCATGTGTTTAATCCATTCATCTACTGAGGATAAATTAGATTTCTTTTTAATCTAATTTATCCTCAGTAGGTGAATGAAATGAAAATAAAGCTACTCTGAATGTGCAGATTTTTGTGTGAACATAAATTTTCAATGTGTTTGGGCAAATGGCAAAGAATATAATTGCTGGATTTTATTGTATGATTATATTTAGCTTCGTAAGAAATTGCCAATCTGTTTTCAAAGTGACTCTATCATTTTGCATTCCCACCAGCAATGAATGAGCATACCTGTTGCTCTTCATTCTCTCCAGCAATTGGTACTGTCATTTTATTTTTAATTCAGCCATTTAAATGGGTATTTTTTGGTATCTCATTGTTGTTTTAATTTGTAATTACCTGATGACAAATCCTTTTGAGCGACTGTCATACTGTCACATGCTTACTTCACATCTCTAGATCTTTTTTGAGAAAGTGTTCAGATTTCTTTTCTTCATTTTTTAGTTTCGCTTGTTTTCTTATTCCTGAAGATAAAGTGCTCTTTATATGACTGTGGCTGATCTTTTCACAACTTTAATATCATATGTGCAGAAGATTTTAATTGTAAAAAACCCAAATTATCAATTCATGAACATGTTTTCAGTTTTGTTTGTAAAAATTCATCACCAACATAAGACCACATAGCTTTCCCCCATGTTTTCTTCTAGAAGTTTTAGTTACACAGTTTTTATATTTAGGTCTATTTTTAGGTTTGTGATCCATTTTGAGCCAATTTTTATGAAAAGAGCAAGGTCTGTGTCTAGCTTTTTTTTTTCCTTAATGGAGTTCAGTTATTCCAGTTCTTTTGCTGAAGAAAAATGTCTTTTCTGTATTACATTGTTTTAATTTCTTTGTCAAATATCAATTGACTATATTGTGTGGGTCAAGTTTGTCCATCTATTCTGTTACAATGTTATGTTGTCTTGATTAACATAGCTTGATAATAGTTCCTAAAAGAACACAAATGAATCACCCAGCTTTGATTTTTTTCATTATTTTACTGGCTATCTTGGGATTTTACTTCTTATATAAATTTAGAATTAGTAATTTTATATCTAAAAGTAGTTTGTAAGGATTTTCACAGAAATTGAAATGAAACTATAAAGTTAAGATTAGCCTCTTAAAAATAGTGCCATTTAGACTATAAAATATCTCCACTTATTTTGATCTTCTTTGATTTATTTCATCAGAAGTCTATAGTTTTTTTTTATTTTGTACATTTTCCTTTAACATCATTAGTACAACATTTTTATTCTATTTATCTTAAAAAAAATCAAATGTCAGTGGTTTACTGGTATATAGGAAAGCAATTGACCATCTCTACATTCACCTTATGTCCTGCAAATTTACTATAGTCGCTAGTCAGTTACCAAAAGTTTTGGTCAATTCTCTGAGATAGTCTATGATAGACATATCATCTGCAACTAAAGATAGTTTTATTTATTCTATTACAATATTTTATTTTTTCTATTAAAATCTTTTTTTGGTCTTTTATTTTCAGTTTTATTGAAATCTCTTTGATAAATATCAATTTTATATATTTAAGATATGCAGTACAATGTTTTGCTGTATAGATACATTATAAAATTGTTGTCCCAATTAAACTAAATAGCATGTCCATCACCTCACATATTTAGCATTGGTGTGGATGTGGGGGCAAGGAGCTGAGGACATCTGATAGCTATTCTTTTAGCAAATTTCAAGTACATAAAACAGTATTAACTTTAGTCACCACCCTATAGATTAAATCTCCAGAACTTATTGTAGTAAGTTTATTACTTAAGCTTTAAAGCTTGTACCAATATCATTCCTTGTTCCCCATACCCCAACCTCTAGTAAGTACCATTCTATTCTCTCTTCTATAATGTGTTTCTTCTTCTTTCATTTATTTATTTATTTATTTATTAAGAATTTCCATGTAAGTGACAAGGCTTCCCAGGTGACACAGTGATAAAGAATCTGTCTGCCAATGCAGGAGATTCAAGAGACACAGCTTCTATCCCTGGGTTGAGAAGATGTCCTGGAGAAGGAAATGGCAACCCACTTCAGTCTTCTTGCCTGGAAAATTCCATGGACAGAGGAACCTGGAGGGCTACAGTCTATAGAGTCACAGAGTTGGACGTGATTGAGTGCACACACACACATATACAAGTGACACCATTCAGTATTTGTCTTTTTGTATTTGGCTTATTTATCTTTCAACAGTGTTCATCATTTTCATCTACATTACCTCAAGTGGCAGATTTTTCTTCTTTAAAAAAAATAAATTTCATTAAATTTATATTTATTGTTTTTATTCCTACTAAAAATGCTCATGGTTGGAGTTACTGGATATCATATGCTTTCAGATATTGATTAACATTTGCTGAGGAGGCAACACAGCACAGGGTTACACAGATTCTCAGGCCCTTTAAATCATACCTTTTGTATGGTTAGGAATTCATACAGCACAGTAGGAATGACTTCTTTTTACTCTAAAACATCTGGGACTTCAACTGGGAGACTCAATGGCTGGGAGCTTGTGTCATCTGAAGATGAATTGGATCATAAGACAGCATCTGAATTGACTCTCATTACCTAGCCTTAGAAACCCTCAGCACCATGATGCACTCCATTGGTTACAAGCCTATTAGTAAAGTCAGCCTGCATTCTGGAGAGACATATATTTTGAAGAGTGATAAAAAATCTGGAAATGTTGACAAATATAAACAATGACTTTAATAGACTTCTGAAAACTGACAGGATAAATGCCATCATTACATTTCATTGCTTAGAATTCCTCTATTCTGCTGTTCTCTTAAAATAGCTTAATTACAAAGCAATAATGCTCAAAGTTTAAAAACCTATAAAAATATGAGAATAGTTGTCACTGATCTTTATCTCATAGAGGATTAAAAGCAACAGGTTTCTTGTAGTCTTTTTTACATACCTTTTTCATTTCTTTAAACTTTTATTTTAATTGTGGTCTACTTGTCCTTTTAAAAATTTACTTTGATTTTTTTTCCATTTAATATTATCCTGCCAGAGATTTTAGCACCATCACAATGATTCCATGTGAAATATTCAGGAGGTATTTAAAGTCCATTTTATGAAAATAATATAATTTTTGAATTATCCCCGTGTTGTTGAAAATTTAGGTTATTTTCATTTCTGATAAGTAGATAAAGTGTTTTCCAAAATGTGTTTTATTACCTTGAAAGTTGGGTTCCATTTTTATATGAAAATTATATTTCATATAATGACTTTATTTATATGTTGTTTTCTAAGCACTATTCTAAACTTAGAAAACCTTCCCATATCATTTTTTAAATATGAATTAAAATTTTCAAGCTTTACATCTGAATATTTGCTATTTTTATTCTTTTGAGAGGAAAAGTACTAAGATGTATTTCTTAAGTCAGGAAGATCTAAGGTTATTGCAAGAAAATTGTCTCCATCATTTTTTTCTGTTTATTCAAGGAAAGCCATAAATCTTCTTTGCAATCAATATTGATTTTATCATCAAATAAAAATCCACAGAAGACTGAATCCTGTTGTCTCAATTAACATAAGTACAACTCAGAAAATTCAGAGCTCAAACTAATAATACTATATGAAAATTATAAATATAGACCTTGTAATGCTTAGGGAAAACAATCCTTTTACTTCTTTATTTAAAAGAATTTTATTGGAATAGCTGACTTAGTGCACAATATTGTGTTAATTACAGGCGTAGAGTAAAGTGACTCAGTCATCCAAATACATATATCAACTCTTTTTATAGATTCTTTTCCCATACATGTCATTACAAAGAACTGAGTAGGGGGTGGTCCTAAGATGGTGGAGGAATAGGACGGGGAGACCACTTTCTCTCCCACAAATTCATCGAAAGAACATTTGAACACTGAGGAAATTCCACAAAACAACTTCTGAATGCTGTCAGAGGACATCAGGCACCCAGAAAGGCAGCCCACTGTCTTCAAAAGGAGGTAGGAAAAAATATAGAAGATAAAAAGAGAGACAAAAGAGGTAGGGATGGAGATCTGTCCTGGGAAGGGAGTCTTCAAAAACAGAGAAGTTTCCAAACACCAGGAAACACTCTCACCGGCGAATCTGTGGCTAGCCTTGGAACCTCAAAGGGCAACATAACTGGGAGGAAAAATAAATAAATAATTAAAACCTAAAGATTATGTGCCTAAAGGCAACTCCCAGCGGAGAAGCAGTGCAGACGCTTGCATCCGCCACTAGCAAGCCGGGACTTGACAGGGAGATGCATTGCTTAGTGTAAGGACCAGGCCTGAATGCCACAAGGGCAATCTGAGGGAACTAACTAGAGATAGCAACCTAGACTGTGGGATAGCTCTCCCGTGAAAGGCCCTAACCTAAGACACCACCAGGCCTGTTCAGAGAACAAAGGACTGAGCAGAGCTAGCCGACAGTGGTCCATCCCCCACGGGAGACAGGCAGGCGAGAGAAGCCAGAGCCGGAAGGGGGCAATCAGCCCCACAGAGGCATCCTATACCAAACTGCAAGCAGACTTCTCTGCTAACCAAGACTTCTTGGGATTCTGGACGATCCACATCTGCCGAGAGGGTCGCAGCCAGAGACCAGCTCCCCAGAATTGACATGCGGCACACCTGAGAAGGCATGCCCATTTTCCACCCAGGAAACTGAGCGGCTGGGACGGGGACGTGATAAGCCGCAGCCCCAACTGGGGGCGACTGCACTCGCCAAGCACCTGGTCACCTGAGCGGCTTGGACGGGGGAAGGGCACAAAACGCAGGCCCAACCAAGTCTGAACCTCTGTGGAGAACCCGAGAACCTGAACCTGAGTGGCTTAGACCAGGGACGTGCACTCAACCCAGGGCCCGCCTCAGACAGTTCCCGGCAGAGCAACCTAGAGCTTGAGCAGTGTAGACCATGAAAGCACACATGCCATGAGCGGGGGCAAACCCAGTGTGGCCCAGACACTGCGAGCACACCCCACACACGCCAGTGATATTTGTTTGCAGTGTTCCTCCCTCCCCACAGCACGACTGAACAAGTGAGCCTAAAAAAAAAAAGTGAGCACTACCGCTCCCCTTGTTTCAGGGTGGAAATTAGACACTTAAGAGGCCAGCAAACAGAAGAAGCTAAAGTAAGCAGAGGGAACTGCTTTGGCAGTGACAAGTGCAATAGATTAAAACCCTGCAGTTAGCATGAACTACAAAAGAATGGGCCTATAGATCTTGAGAAGTGTAAGCCAGATCAAGGAACTATCTAAAAATGAACTGACCCCACACTGTCCACAACAACACCAGAGAAAGTCCTAGATATATTTTTACTATCATCATTTTTAAATTTATTTTTTATTTTTAAGTCCTCTATTACTCCTTTAATTTTCATTTTTATAACCTACTATTACTTGGGGAAAAAAAAGAAAGAAAAGAAAGACCCTATTTTTAAAGCAAACTTTATATATATATAAAGATTTTGTGACTTTGTTTTTTTTCTTTAATATTGTATTTCTGAGAATTTAACCTCTACTCTAGATTTTTATTCTTTGCTTTTTGGTGTTGTTATCAATTTTGTACTTTTAAGAACCCAATCTTCAGTACCCATTTTTACTTGGGAGCTAGATTACTGGCTAGATTGCTCTCTCCCGCTTTCAACTCTCCTTTTTCTCCACCAGATGTCCTCTACCTCCTCCCTCCCCCTTCTCTTCTCTACCCAAATCTGTGAATCTATTTGTGTGTTCCGGGTTGTGGAGAACACTTAGGGAACTGATTACTGACTGGATCAGTCTCTCTCCTTTTGATTCCCCTTTTATCCTCCTGGCCACCTCTGTCTCCTTCCTCCCTCTTCTCTTCTCTGTGTAACTCTGTGAACATCTCTGAGGGATCCAGACTGTGGAGAGCACATAGGGAAGTGATTACTGGCTAGCTTGCTCTCTCCCCTTTTGATTCCCCCTCTTCTCCTCCTGGTCACCTCTATCTCTCTCCTGCCTCTTCCCTTCTCCATGTAACTCTGGGTACCTATCCGGGTGTCCCTCACTGTGAAGAAACTTTTCATCATTAACCTAGATGTTATATCATCAGTGCTGTATAGATGTAGAAGTCTTGAGGCTACTGTAAGAATAAGACTGAAAACCAGAGGCAGGAAGCTTAAGTCCAAATCCTGAGAACACCAGAGAACTCCTACATCCAAAGAACATTAATCAATAGGAGCTCATCAAACGTCTCCATACCTACACTGAAACCAAGCACCACCCAAGGGCCAACAAGTTCCAGAGAAATACATACCATGCAAATTCTCCAGCAATACAAGAACATAGCCCTGAACTTCAATATACAGTCTGCCAAAGGTCACACCAAACCCACTGACATCTCAATACTCATTAATGGACACTTCAGTGCACCCCAGAGAGAAGAAATCCAACTCCACCCACCAGAACACTGACACAAGCTTCCCTAACCAGGAAACCTTAACAAGCCACACGTCCAACCCCACCCACAGCAAGGAATCTCCACAATAAAGAGGAACCAAAAACTGCCAGAATAAGGAATGGCCACCCAAACACAACAATATAAACAAGAAGAAAAGGCAGAGAAATACCCAGCAGGTAAGGAACAGGATAAATACCCACCAAACCAAAGAGGAAGAGATATGGATAAAGAATTATCCTGATAAAGAATTACAAAAAATGATAGTGAAATGATCCAAAATCTTGAAAACAAAATGGAGTTAAAGATAAACAGCCTGGAGACAAGGCTTGAGAAGATGCAAGAAATGTTTAACAAGGACCTAGAAGAAATAAAAAGGAGTCAATATATAATGAATAATGCATTAAATGAGATCAAAAACAATCTGGAGGGAACCAACAGTAGAATAATGGAGGCAGAAGATAGGATTAGTGAGGTAGAATATAGAATGGTAGAAATAAATGAGACAGAGAAGAAAAGAGAAAAAAGAAGAGAAATGAGGACAACTTCAGAGACCTCTAGGACAGTGGTAAATGGCCCAACATTCGAATCATAGTAGTCCTAGAAGAAAAGACAAAAAAGAAAGGCCATGAGAAAATACTTGAGGAGATAATAGCTGAAAACTTCCCTAAAATGAGGAAGGAAATAGTCACCCAAGTCCAAGAAACCCAGAGAGTCCCAAACAGGATAAATCCAAGGTGAAACACTGCAAGGCATATATTAATCAAATTAACAAAGGTCAAACACAAAAAAACAAATATTAAAAGCAGCAAGGGAAAAACAACAAGCAATAAAAAAGGGCATTCCCATAAGGATGACAGCTAATCCTTCAATAGAAACTCTTCAGGCCAGAAGGGAATGGCAGGTCATACTTTAAGTGATGAAAGAAAATAACCTACAACCCAGATTACTGTACCCAGCAAGGATCTCATTCAGATATGAAGGAGAATTCAAAAAGTTGACAGACAAGCAAAAGCTGAGAGAATTCAGCACTACAAAACCAGCTCTCCAACAAATGCTAAAGGATCTTCCCTAGACAGGAAACACAGAAAGGGTGTATAAACTCTAACCCAAAGCAATAAAGTAAAAGGCAACAGGGTTATACTTATCAATAATTATCTTAAATATAAAAGGGTTGAACACCTCAACCAAAAGACAAAGACTGGCTGAGTGTATACACACACACACACAAAACAAAAAAACAAAAACAAAAAAACAACCCTATATATGTTGTCTACAAGACACCCACCTCAAAACAAGGGACACATACAGACGAAAGTGAAGGGCTGGAAAAAGATATTTCACACAAATAAAGACCAAAAGAAAGTAGGAGTAGCAATACTCATATCATATAAAATAGACTTTAAAACAAAGGCTGTGAAAAGAGACAAAGAAGGACACTACATAATGATCAAAGGATCAATCAAAGAAGAAGATATAACAAATATAAATTTATATGCACCCAACATAGTAGTACCACAATATGTAAGACAAATGCTAACAGGTATGAAAGGGGAATTTAATAATAACACAAAAAT
The DNA here is from genome assembly GCF_023699985.2 of Odocoileus virginianus. Classification (NCBI taxonomy): domain Eukaryota; kingdom Metazoa; phylum Chordata; class Mammalia; order Artiodactyla; family Cervidae; genus Odocoileus; species Odocoileus virginianus. The sequence continues at coordinate 71,685,592 of NC_069683.1, forward strand.
AGTGGAGACTTTAACCACACTCACACCTCTGGATAGATCAACTAAACAGAAAACTAACAAGGAAACACAAACTTTCAATGATATACAATAGACCAGCTAGACCTAATTGATATCTATAGGACATTTCACCCCAAAACAATGAATTTCACCTTTTCCTCAAATGCACATGGAACCTTCTCCAGGATTGATCACATCCTGGGCCGTAAATCTAGCCTTGGTAAATTAAAAAAAAAAAAAAAGAAAGAAAAATCATTCCAAGCATCTTTTCTGACCACAATGCAGTAAGATTAGATGTCAATTACAGGAGAAAAATTATTAAAAATTCCAACATATGGAAACTGAACAACATGCTGCTGAATAACCAAAAAATCACAGAAGAAATAAAAAATGAAATCAAAATATGCATATAAATGAGTGAAAATGAAAACACTACAACCCAAAACCTATGGGACACTGTAAAAGCAGTGCTAAGAGGAAGGCTCATAGCAATACACTTACCTCAAGAAACAAGAAAAAAGTCAACTAAATAATCTAACTCTACACCTAAAGCAACAAGAAAAGGAAGAAATGAAGAACCCCAGGGTTAGTAGAAGGAAAGAAATCTTAAACATTAGGGCAGAAATAAATGCAAAAGAAATAAAAGAGACCATAGCAAAAATCAATAAAGCCAAAAGCTGGTTCTTTGAGAAGAAAAATAAAATTGACAAAACATTAGCCAGACTCATCAAGAAACAATGGAAGAAAAATCAAATCAACAAAATTAGAAATGAAAATGGAGAGATCACAATAGACAACACAGAAATACAAGGATCATAATAGACTACTATCAGCAACTATATGCCAATAAAATGGACAACTTGGAAAAAATGGACAAATTCTTAGAAAAGTACAACTTTCCAAAACTGAACCAGGATGAAATGGAAAATCTTAACAGACCCATCACAAGCATGGAAATTGGAACTGTAATCATACATCTTCTAACAAACAAAAGCCCAGGACCAGATGGCTTCACAGCTGAATTCTACCAGAAATTTAGAGAAGAGCTAACACCTATCCTCTCAAATTCTTCCAGAAAATTGCAGAGGAAGGTAAACTTCCAAACTCATTCTATGAGGCCATCATCACCCTAATACCAAAACCTGACAAAGATGCCACACAAAAAAAGAAAACTACAGGCCAATATCACTGATGAACATAGACACAAAAATCCTTAACAAAATTCTAGCAAACAGAATCCAACAACATATTAAAAAGATCATACATTATGACAAAGTGGGCTTTATCCCAGGGAAGCAAGTATTCTTCAATATCCGCAAATCAATCAATGTATTACACCACATTAACGAATTGAAAAATTAAAAAAACAGCAAAAACATATGATTGTCTCAAAGGCAGAGAAAGCCTTTGACAAAATTCAACATCCATTTATAATTTTAAAAAACCCTGCAAAAAGCAAGGATAGAAGGAACATACCTTAACATAATAAAAGCTATATATGACAAACCCTCAGCAAACAGTATCCTCAATGGTGAAAAATTGAAAGCATTTCCCCTAACGTAAGGAACAAGACAAGGGTGCCTGCTCTCACCACTACTATTCAACATAGTTTTGGAAGTTTTGGCCACAGCAGTCAGAGCAGAAAAAGAAATAAAAGCAATCCAGATTGGTAAAGAAGAAGTGAAACTCTCACTGTTTGCAGATGAAATGATCCCCTACATAGAAAACCCTAAAGACTCCACCAGAAAATTACAAGAGCTAATCAACGAATATAGTAAAGTTGCAGGATATAAAATCAACACACGGAAATCCCTTGTATTCCTATGCACTAACAATGAGAAAACAGAAAAAGAAATTAAGGAATTAATTCCATTCACCATTGCAACAAAAAGAATGAAATACTTAGGGGTGTATCTACCTAAAGAAACGAAAGAATTATATATATATATATATATATATATATATATATATATAACTATAAACCGCTGGTGAAAGAAATCAAAGAAGACAGAAATATATGGAGAAATATACTATGTCCATGGATCAGAAGAATCAATATAGTGAAAATGAGTATACTACGCAAAGCAATCTATAGATTCAATGCAATCCCTACCAAGCGACCAACGGTATTTTTCAGAGAACTAGAACAAATAATTTCACAATTTGCATGGAAATAGAAAAAACCTCCAATAGCCAAAACAATATTGAGAAAGAAGAATGACTTGTAGCAATCACCCTGCCTGATTCCAGACTATACTATAGGCTATACTATGGAGCAATATTCATCAAGGCAGTATGGTACTGGCACAAAGCCAGAAATATAGATCAATGGAACAAAATAGAAATCCCAGAGATAAATTCACGCAACTATGGACATCTTATCTTCAACAAAGAAGGCAAGAATATACAATGGAGAAAAGACAATCTCTTTAACAAGTGGTGCTGGGAAAACTGGTCAACGACTTGTAGGGAAAAAAAAAGAAAGAAACTAGAACATTTTCTAACACCATACACAAAAAATAAACTAAAAATGGATTAAAGATCTAAACATAGGCCAGAAACCATAAAACCCCTAGGGGAAAACATAGGCAAAACACTCTCCGAAATAAATCACAACAGGATCCTCTATGATCCACCTCCTAGAATATTGGGAATAAAAGCAAAAATAAACAAATGGGGAAAAAAGGGACCTAATTAAAATTAAAAGTTGTTGCACAACAAAGGAAAATATAAGCAAGGTGAAAAGACAGCTCTCAGAATGGGAGAAAATAATAGCAAACAAAGCAACTGACAAATAATTAATCTCTAAAATACACAAGTAACTCCTGCAGCTCAATTTCAGAAAAATAAATGACCCAATAAAAAATTAGACCAAAGAACTAAACAGACATTTTTCCAAAGAAGACATACAGATGGCTAACAAACACATGATAAGATGCTCAACATCACTCATTATTAGAGAAATGCAAATCAAAACCACAATGAGGTACCATTTCACACCAGTCAGAATGGCTGCTATCCAAAGTCTACAAACAATAAATGCTGGAGAGGATGTGGATAAAAGGGAACCCTCTTATACTATTGGTGAGAATGCAAACTAGTATAGCCACTATGGAAAACAGTGTGGAGATTCCTAAAAAAACTAGAAATAGAACTACCATATGACCCAGCAATCCTGCTGCTGGACATACACATCAAGGAAACCAGAATTGAAAGAGACACGTGTACCCCAATGTTCTTCACAGCACTGTTTATAATAACCAGGACATGAAGCAACCTAGATGTTCCATCAGCAGACAAATGGATAAGAAAACTGGTACATATGCACAATGGAATATTACTGAGCCATTAAAGAATACATTTGAATCAGTTCTAATGAGGTGGATGAAACTGGAGCCCTTTTACAGAGTGAAGAAAGCCAGAAAGAAAAACATTAATACAGTATACTAACGTATATATATGAAATTAAAAAGATGCTAATTATAAACCTGCATGTGAGACAGCAAAAGAGACACAGATATATAGAACAGTGTTTTGGACTCTGTGGGAGAGGGTGAGGGTGGGATGGTTTGGGAGAATGGCATTGAAACATGTATATTATCATATGTGAAAAGGATCAACAATCCAGGTTTGATGCATGAGACAGGGTGCTCAGGGTTGGTGCACTGGGATGACCCAGAGGGATGGGATGGAGAGGGAGGTGGCAGTGGGATTCAGGATGGGGAACACATGTACACTTGTGGTGGATTCATGTCAGTCAAGGGCAAAACCAATGCAATATTGTAAAGTAATTAGCCTCCAAAAAAAAAAAAAAAAAACTGAGTAGAGTTTCCTGTGCTATACAGTAGATCCTTATTAGTTATCTATTTTATATATGAGCCTTCTCAGGTGTCTCAATGGTAAGAAATCTGTCTGCCAATGCAGGAGAGGCAGGAGGCAAGGATTTCATTTCTGAGTTGGGAAGATTCCTTGGAGGAGGAAATGGCAACATACTCTAATATTCTTGTGGGGAATGCCATCGACAAAGAATCCTGCTGGGCTAAAATCCTGGTGCTGCAGAGTCGAACACAACTTAGTGACTGAGCATGCATGCATATTTTATATACCATAGTTGTATATGTCAATCCCAACCTCCCAATTTATCTCTCCTCACCTTTCACCCTTGACAATCATAAGTTCCTCATCTACATCTGTGACACTATTTTTATTTTGTAAATAAGTCCATCTGTACCTTTTTTTTTTTTTTTTTTGTAGATTCCATCTAGCATCACCAACTCAATGGACATGAATTTGAGAAAAATCTGAGAGGTAGTGAAGGATAGGGAAACCTGGTATGATGTAGTCTGTGAGTTCGCAAAAAATGGGACAAGACTTAGTAACTGAACAACAAAATGTGATATCACATGATATTTGTCTTTCTCTGTCTGACATACTACACTCAGTATGACAATCTTTAGCTACATTCATATTGCTGCAAATGGAACTATTTCATCTTTTATGACTGGATAATGTCCCATTATATACGCATCTCATCTTCTTTATCCATCCATCTCTTGATGGATGTTTAGATTGATTCCAGTTCAGTTCAGTTCAGTCGCTCAGTCGTGTCCGACTCTTTGCGGCCCCATGAATCACAGCACGACAGGCCTCCCTGTCCATCACCAGCACCCGGAGTTTACTCAAACTCATGCCCATCGAGTTGGTGATGTCATCCAGCCATCTCCTCCTCTGCCGTACCCTTCTCCTCCTGCCCCCAATCCTTTCCAGCATCAGGGTCTTTTTCAATGAGTCAACTCTTCGCATGAGGTGGCCAAAGTATTGGAGCTTCAGCCTCAGCATCAGTTCATCCAATGAACACCCAGGACTGATCTCCTTTAGGATAGACTGGTTGGATCTCCTTGCAGTCCAAGCGACTCTCAAGAGTCTTCTCCAACACTGCAGTTTAAAAGCACCAATTTTTCGGCTCTCAGCTTTCTTCATAGTCCAACTCTCACATCTCACACTGGAAAAACCATAACCTTGACTTTATTGGCAAAATAATGTCTCTGCTTTTTAATATGCTATCTAGGTTGGTCATAACTTTCCTTCCAAGGAGTAAGCGTCTTTTAATTTCATGGCTGCAGTCACCATCTGCAGTGGTTTTGGAGCCCAAAAAAATAAAGTCTGACACTATTTACACTGTCTCCCCATCTATTTCCCATGAAGTGATGGGACCAGATGCCATGATCTTAGTTTTCTGAATGTTAAGCTTTAAGCCAACTTTTTCACTCTCCTCTTTCACTTTCATCAAGGGGCTTTTCAGTTCCTCTTCACTCTCTGCCATAAGGGTGGTGTCATCTGCATAGCTGAAGTTATTGATATTTCTCCCGGCAATCTTGATTCCAGCTTGTGCTTCTTCCAGCCCAGCATTTTTCATGATGTACTCTGGATATAAGTTAAATAAGCAGGGTGACAGTATAGAGTCTTGACGTGCTCCTTTTCCTATTTGGAACCAGTCTGTTGTTCCATGCCCGATTCTAACTGTTGCTTCCTGACCTGCATAGAGGTTTCTCAAAAGGCAGGTCAGGTAATCTGGTATTGCCATCTCTTTCAGAATTTTCCATTTCTTGGCTACTGCCAAAAGTGTTGCAATGAACACTGGGGTGCACATATCCTTTCAAACTGTGCTTTCTCTGGGTAGAGGCCCAGGAGTGTTGCTGGATCATTTGCTAGCTCTATTTTTAGTTTTTTGTTGTTGTTGTTGTCACTGTTTTGTCTTGTTTTTAAGGACTCTCTGTACTGTTCCCCATAGTAGCTGTTATCAATTTACATTCTCACAACAGTGTTAGGAGGGTTCCCTTTTCTTCACACTCTCTCCAGAATTATGTTGTTGCTCTTCAATTTCTAGGTTGTGTCTCACTCTTTGCAATCCCATAGACTATAGCACACCAGGCTCCTCTGTCCTCCACTAATTAATGGAGTTTACTCAAATTCATGTTCTTTGAGTTGGTGATGCTATCTAACCATTTCATCCCCTAATGCCCCATTCTCCTATTCTTTCAATCTTTCCCAGCACCAGGATCTTTTCCAATGAGTTGGCTTTTGGAACCAGGTGACAAAAGTATTTCTCTCTAGCATCTATTGTTTGTCAATTTTATCATTTTTTTTTTCAAAATTCTGACTGCTATGAGGTGATACTTCATTGTAGGTTTGATTTTCGTTTCTAGCACAGGAGTGGTGGCCGAGAGGAGCTTCCCCACGTCCGAGGTCAGGGGCAGCAGCCGAGAGGAGCTACCACACACCTGAGGGCAGTGGCGGTGGCCAAGAGGAACAACCCAACCTCCAAACAGAGGCTGCTGCTGGGTGCAGGAGGACTGAGAGGACCTACTCCACGTTCAAAGTCAGGAGGGGCAGCTGTGAGAAGATACCCCTCCTCCAAGGTAAGGAGCAGAGGCTTATCTTTGCTGAAGCAGCCGTGAAGAGATACCCCACATCCGAGGTAAGAGAAACCCAAGTAAGACGGGAGGTGTTGCAAGAGGGCCTCAGAGGGCAGACACACTAAAACCATAATCACAGAAAACTAGACAATCTGATCACAGGACTGTAGTCGTGCCTAACTAAATGAAACAGCCATGCCATGTGGGGCCACCCAAGACGGTCGGGTCATGGTGGAGAGGTCTGACAGAATGTGGTCCACTGGAGAAGTGAATGGCAAAACACTTCAATATTCTTGCCTCGAGAACCCCATGAACAGTATGAAAAGGCAAAATGATAGGATACTGAAAGAGGAACTCCCCAGGTCAGTAGGTGCCCAATATGCTACTGGAGTTCAGTGGAGAAATAACTCCAGAAAGAATGAAGGGATAGAGCCAAAGCAAAAACAATACCCAGTTGTGGATGGGAGTGGTGATAGAAGCAACGTCTGATGCTGTAAAGAGCAATATTGCATAGGAACCTGGAATGTTAGGTCCATGAATCAAGGAAAATTGGAAGTGGTCAAACAGGAGATGGCAAGAGTGAATGTCGACATTCTAGGAATCAGCAAACTAAAATGGACTGGAATGGGTGAATTTAACTCAGATGACCAGTATATCTACTACTGTGGGCAGGAATCCCTTAGAAGAAATGGAGTAGCCATCATAGTCAACAAAAGAGTCCGAAATGCAGTACTTGGATGCAATCTCAAAAATGACAGAATGATCTTTGTTCGTTTCCAAGGCAAACCATTAAATATCACGGTAATCCAAGCGTTATGGCCCAACCAGTAGTGCTGAAGAAGCTGAAGTTGAATGGTTCTATGAAGACCCACAAGACCTTTTAGAACTAACACCCTAAAAAGATGTCCTTTTCATTATAGGGGACTGGAATACAAGAGTAGGAAGTCAAGAAACACCTGGAATAACAGGCAAGTTTGGCCTTGGAGTATGGAATGAAGCAGGGCAAAGGCTATTAGAGTTTTGCCAAGAGAACGCACTGCTCATAGCAAACACGCTGTTTCAACAACAAAAGAGAATACTCTACACATGGACATCACCAGATGGTCAACACCAAAGTCAGATTGATTATATTTTTTGCAGCCAAAGATGGAGAAGCTCTATACAGTCAGCAAAAGCAAGACCAGGAGTTGACTATGGCTCATAGTTATGGATCATAAACTCCTTATTGCCAAATTCAGACTTAAACTGAAGAAAGCAGGGAAAACCACTGGACCATTCAGGTATGGACTAAATCAAATTCGTTATGACTATACAGTGGAAGTGAGAAATAGATTTAAGGGACTAGATCTGATAGACAGAGAGCCTGATGAACTATGGACTTAGGTTCATGATTGTATAGAAGACAGGGATCAAGACCATCCCCATGGAAAAGAAATGCAAAAAGGCAAAATGGTTGCCTAAGGAGGCTTTACAAATAGCTGTGAAAAGAAGAGAAGCAAAAAGCAAAGGAGAAAGGAAAAGATATTCCCATTTGAATGCAGGGATCCAAAGAATAGCCAGGAGAGGTAAGAAAGCCTTCCTCAGTGATCAATGCAAAGAAATAGAGGAAAACAACAGAATGGGGAAGACTAGAGTACTCTTCAAGAAAATTAGAAATATCAAGGGAACATTTCATGCAAAGATGGGTTCGATAAAGGACAGAAATGGTATGGACCTAACAGAAGCAGAAGATATTAAGAAAAGGTGGCAAGAATACACAGAACTGTACAATAAAGATCTTCATGAGCCAGATAATCACAAAGGTGTGACCTGTCACCTACAGTCAGACATCCTGGAATGTAAAGTCAAGTGGGCCTTAGAAAGCATCACTACAAACAAAGCTAGTGGTGTGATGGAATTCCACTTGAGCTATTTCAAATCCTGAAAGATGACGCTGTGAAAGTGCTGCACTCAATATGCCAGCAAATTTGGAAAACTCAGCAGTGGCCACAGGACTGGAAAATGTCAGTTTTCATTCCAATCCCTAAGAAAGGCAGTCCGAAAGAATGCTCAAACTACCACACAATTGCACTCATCTCACAGGCTAGTAATGTAATGCTCAAAATTCTCCAAGCCAGGCTTCAGCAGTACGTGACCGGAGAACTTCCAGATGTTCAAGCTAGTTTTAGAAAAGGCAGAAGAACCAGAGCTCAAATTGCCAATAACCGCTGGATCATCGAAAAAGCAAGAGAGTTCCAGAAAAACATCTATTTCTGCTTTATTGACTACGCTAAAGCCTTCGACTGTGTGGATCACAATAAACTGTGGAAAGACATGGGAATACCAGACTACCTAACCTACCTCTTGAGAAACCTGTATGCAGGTCAGGAAGCAACAGTTAGAACTAGACATGGAACAACAGACTGGTTCCAAATAGGAAAAGGAGCACGTCAAGGCTCTATATTGTCACCCTGCTTATTTAACTTATATCCAGAGTACATCATGAGAAAAAGTTGGCTTAAAGCTCAACATTCAGAAAACTAAGATCATGGCATCTGGTCCCATCACCTCATGGGAAATAGATGGGGAGACAGTGGAAACAGTGTCAGACTTTATTTTTTTGGGCTCCAAAATCACCATAGACGGTGACTGCAGCCATGAAATTAAAAGACGCTTACTCCTTGGAAGGAAAGTTATGACCAACCTAGATAGCATATTAAAAAGCAGAGACATTACTTTGCCAACAAAGTCAAGGCTATGGTTTTTCCAGTGGTCATGTATGGATGTGAGAGTTGGGCTGTTAAGAAAGCTGAGTGCCGAAAAACTGATGCTTTTGAAATGTGGTGCTGGAGAAGACTCTTGAGAGTTCCTTGGAGTTGCAAGGAGATCCAACCAGTCCATCCTAAAGCAGATCAGTTCTAGGTGTTCATTGGAAGGACTGATGCTGAAGCTGAAACTGCAGTACTTTGGCCACCTCATGCGAAGAGTTGACTCATTGGAAAAGACCCTGATGCTGGGAGGGATTGGGGGAAGGAGGAGAAGGGTACGACAGAGGAAGAGATGGCTGGATGGCATCACCGACTCAATGGACATGTGTCTGAGTAAACTCTGGGATTTTGTGATGGACAGGGAGGCCTGGCGTGCTGTGATTCAAGGGTTTGCAAAGAGTCGGACACGACTGAGCCAGTGAACGTCACTGAACTGAACTGAGTGATTAGTGATGTTTAGTAACTTTTCATTTGCTTTATGTCCATCTGTGTGTCTTCTTTGGAGAGATGTCTATTTAGATCACATGTTCATTCTTTGATTTTTTTTTTTTATATTGACTTGCATGAGCTGTTTGTATATTTCGGAGATTACTCCCTTGCTGGTCGCTTCATATGCAAATATTTTCTCCGATTTTGTGGCTTGTCTTTTCATATTCTTTACGGCTTCCTTTGTTATGCAAAGGCATTTAAGTTTAATTAGGCTTCATTTTTAATTTTTTTTAATTCATTACTCTAGATGGTGGATCAAAGAATATCCTCCTGAAATTGTTATCTTAGTACATTCTTCACATTTTTTCCCTGAGAACTATATAGTATCAGCCTTATATTTAGGCCTTTAATTCATTTGTAAAGCAATTTTGTGTACAGTATCAGGGAGTGTTCTAGTTTCATCCTTTTACATGCTGCTGTCCAGTTTTCCCAATATCACTTATTGAAGAAACCATTTTCTCTACATTGTATGTTCTTGCTTCCTTTGTCATAGCTTAGGTGACCATAGGTGCTTGGGCTTATCTCTGGACTTTCTCTCCTGCTCTATTTATCTGCATTTCTGGTTGTTGTTGTTATTGTTGTTGTTTTGTGCCAGTATCATTCTGTTTTGATTACTGTAGCTTTGTAGTATAGAATGAAGTCAGCAAACCTGATTCACCTAGCTCCATTTTTCTTTCTCAGGATTCCTTTGTCTATTTAGGGTCTTTTGTGCTTTCATGTGAATTATAAAATATTTCTTCTAATTCAGTAAAAAAAAAAATAATACTATTGTTAATTTGAAAGAGATTGCATTGACTCTGTAGATTACTTTAGATACTATAGTCATTTTCCCAATATCAAGTTTTCCAATCCAAAAACACAGTATATCTCTCCATCTGATTATGACATGTTTAATTGCCATTATTAGTACCTTATTCTTTTCTAAATGCAGCTATTTGCCTCTTATTTATTTCTATATATTTTATTATTTTTGATGTTATGGTAAATGGGACTGTTTCCTTCATTTCTGCTTCTGATATTTCATTGTTAGTGTATAGTAATGCAAGAGATTTCTGTGTATTAATTTTGCATTATACAACTTTAACAAATATATTGGTGAACTCTAATAGGATATCTCTTGACTTAAAGATTTTACTGTTGAGGTTAACTTAAAAGAGATGGCTTTAATGAAGATGAAAGATATATGATGAAGTTAACCATACATGCTTAAATGAACTCTTATTCTTAATTTTTTGGTCTTTAAATTTTGAGGTAAAGTATTTGAAGAATTGATTCCACAGACAAGTTAGGTAAAGTCTTGGTAGCTTTGTGATTAGTTTTTCCAAGAGGAGTATTTCTTAGTGCTTGTAACTAAGACATGAATAAGTGCAAAATTATGCTTTAGTATTGGCCATTGTAATCAGAGAGGTTAATAAATTATATTTTTCCCCTTAAATGTGTGAGCTTCCAGAGCTGAAGATAGAATTTATCAATATATAATACAGAGCAATAGTTCTGGCCAGCTAAATTCAAGAAAAATATGTTTCAAAGGGGATAACTCTTCTTCTTCCCTGAGAGAGACATTTTATCTTCTTCCAATTAAAGAAAGGTGGATTTGAGATGATCTAGGGAATTTATAAAATATTTTAAAACATATGACACTAAACCTAAATGTGTAAATACATATGACATTATAAAACTATTACAGCTTTGGCCCCAAAGAAGCGTGAAATGTATTTAAAATACAGAGCACAGTGTAACTTTGGAGAGAGTAAAGAGTTGCATTCATCTAAATGATATAAATAGCTGCATTCATGTAAATGAGGCTATGAAATTAGCTTAGTTCTAGATCTTGAAGATCTTATCATATATTAGAGAAAAATTACACTAAGTCATAAGTATGAATGAACACAAATCTGGTCACTTTCTGTTAGAACTATCTCTATTGATTGCAGAGCCTATAAAAATGGTACAAATGGAGCTCACAAACCATAAGTCAAAATATTTAAAATTTATAAATTACTTTTTAAATTGATAAAATATCTCAAAAGTTCACTAAATAAAATGTCTAATCTTCTTCCCTAACAAAAATAAATTTGTTATGATGTACAAAGTCTTGACTAAGGAGAAATAGCTAAACCAGCCCCTGGTGCCCTAGTTCTGTTTTCCACTCACTTCTTTTTCTACCCCTGAATCTATCCTTCACTATAAGAGGCTAACTCAAATCCATATACACAAAAATAAACTTAAAATAAATTAAAGACCTAAATGCAAGGCCTGATATTATACAATTCTTAGAAGAAAACATAGGCAGAGCACGCTTGAACATAAATCACAGCCATATTTTTTTTGACCCACCTCATAGAGTAATAGAAATGAAAACAAAAGTAAACAGTGGAGCCTAATTAAATGTAAAAACTTAAGCACAACAGAGGAAACAATAAACAAGACAAAAAGATAATCCTAAGAATAGAAGGAAATATTTGCAAGTTAAGTAACTGAAAAGGGATTAATCTCCAAATATACAAATAGTTCATGCAGCTCAATATCAAACAACAAACACCCCAATCATAAAACTTGTGGAAGACGTAAATGTCTTCTTTTCTCTGAAGAAGACATACATGTGGCCAAGAGGCATATGAAAAGATGTTCAACATCACTAGTTACTAGAAAACTGCAAAACAAAACTCCACTAAGGTACCACTTCATACTGGTCAGAACGACCATCATTAAAAAAAAAAAATACAAACTATAAGTGCTGGGGAGGAATTGGAGATAATGGAACCCTGTTACATTGCTGTGTAATCTAAATTGATACAGCCACTATGGAGAACAGTTTGGAGATTCTTTAAAAAACTAAAAATAGAACTACTACATGACCTAGCAATCCCACTCCTGGGCATGTACTCAGAGAATACCATAATTCCAAAAGATTAATGCATCCCAACATTCGTTGCAGCACTATTTACAATGGCCAAGTCATGGAAACAACTAAAATGGCCATTAACAAAGGAAGAGATATAGAAGATGTAGCACATGTATACAAGGGAATATTACTCAACCATAAAAAATATTAAACTGTGCCATTTGCAAAGACATGAATGGACCTAGAGACTGTCATACAGAGTGAAGTAAGTCAGCAAGAGTAAAACAAATATCTTATATTAAGGCATATGTGTGCAATCTAGAAAAATGATACAGATAAGCCTATTTGGCAGAAAGGCAGAAATTGAGACACAGACCTAGAGGACAAATGTTAGGACACCAAGGGGGACAGAGTGATGGTAGGATGGGTTGGGAGATTGGGATTGACATGTGTACACTATGATGTATAATGTAGATGGCTGATGAGGGCTTACTGTATAACATAGGGGAAAAGTAAGAAAAACAATGTTTTTAGGACATATGTTAAAGTAACCTTAAAAATGCATTCCAATGTACCCTAGATGCAGACAAATACTGTTTGAGTCCACTTATATAAGGTACCTAAAATAGTCAAATTCACAGAGTCAGAAAGTACATTGGTAGATGCCAGAGGCTGAGGGGTGGGGGTCGGAAGGTGGGGTGGGTAGTTAGTGTTCAGTGGGACAGAATTTCAGTTTAGAAAGATGAAAAACTCAGGAGATGGATGATAGTGAGAGTTGCACAACAGTGTGAATGTACTTAATGCCACTGAACTATAGAGCTAAATAAATATGGTTAAATATCATGTTCAATATTATGTGACTTTTACCACAATAGGATTTTTTTTTTTTAATCTTGTGGGCACAGATGTATCAATTTCATCAGTTTCCTTTTAGAGGCACCATTTGGTCGCATTCTCTGTAAGCTTAGGGTTGATGCAGTGGTTATACTGTCTATTCTTAGAAGGACAAACCAAGAAGTGTTGAAGATGCTAGAAGGAGGTTCAGTTCAGTTCAGTTCAGTTGCTCAGTCATGTCCGACTCTTTGTGACCCCATGAACCACACAACTCCAAGCCTCCCTGTCCATCACCAACTCCCAGAGTTTACCCAAAGCCATGTCCACTGAGTTGGTGATGCCATCTAACCATCTCATCCTCTGTCATCCCCTTCTCCTCCTGCCCTCAATCTTTCCCAACATCAGGGTCTTTTCAAATGGGTCAGCTCTTTGCATCAGGTGGCCAAAATATTGGAGTTTCAGCTTCAACATCAGTCCTTCCAATGAACACCCAGGACTGATTTCCTTTAGGATGAACTGGTTGGATCTCCTTGCAGTCCAAGGAACTCTCAAGAGTCTTCTCCAGCACCACAGCTTAAAAGCATCAATTATCCTGTGCTCAGCTTTCTTTATAGTCCAACTGTCCCATCCATACATGACTACTGGGAAAAAAAACCATGGCCTTGACTAGATGGACCTTTGTTAACAAAGCAATGTCTCTGCTTTTTAATATGCTGTCCAGGTTGGTCAGACAAAGGTTAGGGTTGTTCAAACCAGAAATCCAGTTACCCAGAATGTTGTATCAAGGAAAAATGTAGAATCCATATGCTTCCATCTGTTGACCCTATAAACTCCTAGTCATGGGTTAAGGGATAATATCATGACCAGAGCAAGCTATCAGAAACATGACGTCCACTGCAGCAGGCCTCACCTGCCAGGATTTTTAAGGATTATGCTGCTTTCCATAAAGGAAACCAAGCAGACCCTTTGAATACATAAACACTTCATAACTATGTATTACTTTTAGTGAGTGTGAACAGATTTAATGGAAAGGTAAAATAATATCTCAAGCATATTTTCAATGTAGAATGCATATGAATTTTATATATGCCAATGTTTTATAGCTTTAGCAACATCAAAATGTATATAAATTCTGTTTTCAGTGTCGTGAATTATTATTTTATGACTTCTGTGAGGTTCCAAGCATTTTGCTAATCACTGTGGATACAAAATTGAACAAGACAGAAAAAACCTCAATAGACTTGGTGGGGTGGACAGATACTAATGTGTGTAATAATCATATTAATAAGAGGTAGGCCCCTGTGAAGCAGTGGATGCAGGTTTGGCAATTAAGGGAAATCCTCTAAGAAATGGGATTTGTAAGTTGCAATCTATGGGATAAGTAGAAATTAGCCAGACAGATAGAACCTATGAAAATTGCAAAGATTAGAGAAAATAAGGCAAATTCCAGGAATTAAAAGAAATTCACGATTCTATATAATTTGGGTAAGGATATGTGTCAGAGCTAAATCTGGAAAAGCATATTTGGACCATATCTTGAAGGTTTCTGTGTAACCAGATAACAGTGTAGACAGACTTGAGCATGATAAAAATAACGAATCATTGAACAATTTTAAAAGAGAATTACAAGATGAGATTAGATTTGTTTGTTTCTCTTTATAGTTCATTTTATCTTCAATACAGGAAAATGGACAGATTGATAAAAGACTGAATATAGGGATTTAGGTGAGAGAGTAAGTTGGGACTAGAGTAGTGTTTGTGATGATAAAGAGAAGTGAAGAGATGTAAGGGATATCTAGAAGATATACTGACAAGGCTACTGAATCATTTAGTATAGGCAATGGGAGAAAGAAGTAATCAAAGATGATAAATGTTAAATATAAATAAAAGGTGTCTGTTAGTGTCACTCACTGAGAATAGAACATAAGAGAGAAAAAAATCCCAGTAGTCATGTGTGAGGAACTGCCCTGTCCTTAACATGTGTGCGACCCACTATAAAAGTATCAATGGGCCCTTATTACATATGTCTGCACACATGAAAGTTATGAAGCAAGCAACAATTGGTTTAATAAAGGTGTTCTACTCCCTCACCTACATAACCAGTTACAAGTTTAGAACTCAAACTTTCCAAAATTTTGCCCTAGGATATGGTGACAGAAATAGCGTCATCCTTACCTTCTCTCTCTTCTACCAGTGACCCTTATCCTTTATTTGAAGCCTGCAGCCTACATATCCACATCCCCTGGAAACAGACATCCATTGAACCAAACTCCTTTACTGCAATGTCAGCATACCTGTAGGAGAGGCCTGCTTTCAAGAGGACAATCCTTGAGGAGAAAATCATGCAAGCTCAAGGGAGGGAATATTAATGTCCTGCAATAAGAACTATGGCTCAAAGGTAAGGATCCAGTCCCCAAAGACCACATCATTAGTCCTGCAATCTGTCAGCCTGGAAAAAAAAAAAAAAAAAAAAGGTTCAGCTGGAGAGTAACCAGAGAGGAGTCCTTTAAAGCTCAGGGCCCAAGGCATGCTATCTTATAGACTGTCTGTTTGGAAGATGATGTGGTGGAAGTTGGATGCAGACAAGAAGTAAAATGAGTTCATTCTGAGACAAGTTTATCTAAAATTGCTGGTAGAATATCTAAGCAATAATATTTAACAGTCAGTTAAAGTACAGGTACACATTTCTAGAAAACCAACTTATTAGTTTGCCAGTACTGCCATAATAAAACTACCACAGACTAGGTGGCTAAAACAAAAAAAAAAAAAAAAAAATCATTTCGTCATGGTTCTGGGAACTGAAAGTCTAAGATTAAGATGCCAGCTGGTGTTTCTTCCTCTGAGGCCTAATTCTTTGTCTTGCCAATGGCCACCTTTTTGCTTTGTCCTCACATAAATGACCCTCTGTGAACATGAGCCCAAGGTATTTCTTTGTGTGTTCAAATAACCTCTTCAAAGAACTTATTTGGTCATATTAGATTAGTATCCACCCTGATAGTCTTATTTTAAATTTAGCCTAATCTTTTAATTTCTTTAAAAGCCCTATCTCTAAATACAAGTTCCTATTTCAAAATATGAATTTGAGGGGGGAATATAATTCAAATCCCCAAAGTGCAGAGGCTGCGACGGACCACGCAGAAGCTCGGCTGCTGCAACAGAACACCCAGAAGCACAGCCTAGAGGAGCTGCCCCTCGCCCAAGGTCGGGGCGGAGGCCGAGAGGAGTAACCCCACGTCCAAGGAGTGGCAGCTGCACAGGCACAGGAGGGCCGAGATCAGCTACTCCACATTCAAGGTCAGGAGGGGCTGCTGAGAGAAGATACCCCTCTTCCAAGATAAGAGAAACCCAAGTAAGATGGTAGGTGTAGCGAGAGGGCATCAGAGGGCAGACAGACTGAAACCACAATCACAGAAAACCAGCCAATCTGATCACAGGACCGCAGTTTTGTCTGACTCAGTGAAATTAAGCCATGCCATGTGGGGCCACCCAAGACGGACAGGTCATGGTCGAGAGGTCTGACAGTATGTGGTCCACTGGAGAAGGGAACGGCAAACCACTTAAGTATTCTTGTCTTGAGAACCCCATGAACAGTATGAAAAGGCAAAATGATAGGATACTGAAAGAGGAACTCCCCAGGTCGGTAGGTGCCCAATATGCTACTGGAGATCAGTGTAGAAATAACTTCAGAAAGAATGAAGGAATGGAGCCAAAGCAAAAAAAAAAAAAAAATACCCGATTATAGATGTGACTGGTGATAGAAGCAAGGTCCGATGCACTAAAGAGCAATATTGCATAGGAATGTTGCATAGCAATATTGCATAGGAACCTGGAATATTAGGATCATGAATCAAGGCAAATTGGAAGTGGTCAAACAGGAGATGGCAAGAGTGAATGTTGACATTCTAGGGATCAGCAAACTAAAATGGACTGGAATGGGTGAATTTAACTGATGACCATTATATCTACTACTGTGGGCAGGAATCCCTTAGAAGAAATGGAGTAGCCATCATGGTCAACAAAAGAGTCTGAAATGCAGTACTTGGATGCAATCTCAAAAACGACAGAATGATCTTTGTTCGTTTCCAAGGCAAACCATTCAATATCACGGTAATCCAAGCCCCAACCAGTAATGCTGAAGAGGCTGAGGTTGAACGGTTCTATGAAGACCTACAAGAACTTTTATTTATTTACTTTTTATTATTTGTTAAGGCTGCATTTATTTTGTATTATTTTTTCATTTGTTTTTATTAGTTGGAGGCTAATTACTTTATAATATTGTAGTGTTTTTTGCCATACATTGACATGAATCAGCCATGGATTTACATGTGTTCCCCATCCTGATCCTCCCCTCCAACCTCCCTTCCCCCCAAAAAGATGTCATTTTCATTATAGGGGACCGGAATGCAAAAATAGGAAGTCAAGAAACACCTGGAGTAACAGGCAAATTTGGCCTCGGAGTATGGAATGAAGCAGGGCAAAGGCTAATAGAGTTTTGCCAAGAGAACGCACTGGTCATAGCAAACACCCTCTTCCAACAACATAAGAGAAGACTCTACACATGGATGTCACCAGATGGTCAACACTGAAATCAGATTGACTACATTCTTTACAGCCAAAGATGGAGAAGCTCTAAACAGCCAGCAAAAACAAGACTGGGAGCAAACTGTGGCTCAGACCATGAACTTCTTGCCAAATTCAGACTTAAACTGAAGAAAGTATGGAAAACCACTAGACCATTCAGGTATACCCTAAGCCAAATCGTTCATGACTATACAGTGGAAGTGTAAAACAGATTTAAGGGACTAGATCTGATAGACAGAGTGCCTGATAACTATGGACGGAGGTTCGTGACATTGTACAGAAGACAGGGATTGAGACCATCCCCATGGAAAAGAAATGAAAAAAGGCAAAACGGTTTTCTGAGGAGGCCTTACAAATAGCTGTGAAAAGAAGAGAAGTGAAAAGCAACAGAAAAAGGAAAGAGATTCCCATTTGAATGCAGAGTTCCAAAGAATAGCAAGGAGAGATAAGAAAGCCTTCCTGAGTGATCAATGCAAAGAAATAGAGGAAAACAACAGAATGGGAAAGGCTAGAGATCTCTTAGATATATCAAGGGAACATTTCATGCAAAGATGGGTTCGATAAAGGACAGAAATGGTATGGACCTAACAGAAGCAGAAGATATTAAGAAGAGGGGGCAAGAATACACAGAAGAACTGTACAAAAAAAGATCTTCACTACCCAGAAAATCACAATGGTGTGATTACTTATCTAGAGTCAGACATCCTGGAATGTGAAGTCAAATGGGCCTTAGAAAGCATCACTATGAGCAAAGCTAGTGGGTGTGATGGAATTCCAGTTGAGCTATTTCAAATCCTGAAAGATGATGCTGTGAAAGTGCTGCACTCAATATGCCATCAAATTTGGAAAACTCAGCAGTGGCCACAGGACTGGAAAATGTCAATTTTCCTTCCCATCCCAAAGAATGCTCAAACTACCACACGACTGCACTCATCTCACACGCTGGTAAAGTAATGCTCAAAATTCCCCAAGCCAGGCTTCAGCAATACGTGAACCATGAACTTCCAGATGTTCAAGCTGGTTTTAGAAAAGGCAGAGGAACCAGAGGTCAAATTGTCAACATCCGCTGGATCAGCAAAAAAGCAAGAGAGTTCCATTAAAAAAAAACATCTATTTCTGCTTTATTGACTACGCCAAAGCCTTTGACTGTGTGGATCACAATAAACTGTGAAAAAATTCTGAAAGACATGGGAATACCAGACTACCTGACCTGCCTCTTGAGAAACCTGTATGCAGGTCAGGAAGCAACAGTTAGAACTGGACGTGGAAACAGACTGGTTCCAAATAGGATAAGGAGTACCTCAGGCTGTAAATTGTCACCTTGCTTATGTAACTTATTATGCAGACTACATCATGAGAAACCCTGGGCTGGAAGACACACAAGCTGGAACCAAGATTGCCGGGAGAAATATCAATAACCTCAGATATGCAAATGAGACAACCCTTATGGCAGAAAGTGAAGAAGAACTAAAAGGCCTCTTGATGAAAGTGAAAAAGGAGAGTGAAATTTTGGCTTAAAGCTCAACATTCAGAAAACTAAGATCATGGCATCTGGTCCCATCACTTAATGGGAAATAGATGGGGAAACAATGGAAATAGTGTCAGACTTTATTTTGGGGGGGCTCCAAAATCACTGCAGATGTTGACTGCAGCCATGAAATTAAAAGACACTTATTCCTTGGAAGGAAATTTGTGACCAACCTAGATAGCATATTCAAAAGCAGAGATATTACTTTGCCAACAAAGGTCCGTCTGGTCAAGGCTATGGTTTTTCCAGTGGCCATGTGTGGACGTGAGAGTTGGACTATGAAGAAAGCTGAATGCTGAAAAATTGAAGCTTTCAAACTGTAGTGTTGGAGAAGACTCGCAACAGTTCCTTGGACTGCAAGGAGATCCAACCAGTCTATCCTAAAGGAGATGAGTCCTGGGTGTTGATTGGAAGGACTGATGCTAAAGCTGAAACTTTGGCCACCTCATGAAAAAAGCTGACTCATTGTAAAAGTCCCTGATGCTGAGAGGGATTGAGGGCAGAAGAAGGGGATGACAGAGAATGAAATGGCTGGGTGGCATCACCGACTCGATGGACATGAGTTAGTAAACTCTGGGAGTTGGTGATGGACAGGGAGGCCTGGCGTGCTGCGATTCATGGGGTCTCAAAGAGTTGGATATGACGGAGTGACTGAACTGAACTGATAATTCAAATCATGATAGTGATTGTGGCTAAAATATAGGTTTGAATGCTGTCAATCACTATGAGCTCAATTGTGTCCATTGAAAATTCATATATTGAAGTTCTGTTTCCCAATGTGACAGTATTTGGAGCTGGAGCCATTGAGAGAAATTAGATTTAGATAAGATCATCAACATAGGTCCCTCAAGAATTAATGCTCATGTAAGAAAACATACCAAAGAGCTTGCTCATTTTCTCTCTCTGCCAAGTGATGGCACAGTAAAACTTCAACCATTACCAATCGAGAAGAGAGGTCTCTCCAGAAACTGACCTTACTTATATATTGGCCTCAGACTTCCTGCATCCAAGACTGTGAGGAAATAATTTCTGCTGTTTAAGTCTCCCAAATGTATCATATTTTCTTTTTATAATGTAGTTAGACTGAAACATCAATGAAAGATAGATGAAGCCACATGGATAATGAGATTACCTGGGAGAGAAGGTTCAGGGAAGAACTGTGAGGAACACCACAAGGGGAAGCAGAGGAGATTATAACCAGAAAAATAAGACTGAAAAGGGAGAAAATTATTTCACTCAATGATAGTGGATTGAATAATTATGAATTTAAAAAAACTAAATATATAGAAAATTAATCTGTGATAGCTAATTTTGTGTATTAACTTGACTGGGTCATGGGGTGCCCAGATGTTTAGTCAAACATCTTTCTGAGTATGTCTTGAAGGTGTTTCTGGGTAAGTAACACTTCAAACCGTAGATTAAATTAAGGGGATCACACTCCACAAAGCAGGTGAGCCTTATCCAATCAGCTGAAAGCTTAAATAGCATAAAAGACTGACCTTCCCATGAGTAGGAGGAAATACCCTCTTATTTAACTGCTTTGAGTTGGGACACTGGATTTGCTTTGTTTTTGTTGTATATGTTTGTCTGTGCATCAGTCACTCAGTCGTGTCCAACTCTTTGTGATTCAATGGACTGTAGCCTGCTAGGCTCCTCTGTACATGAAATTCTCCAGGCAAAAACATTGGAGCCATGAAATTAAAAGATGCTTGCTATTAGGAAGAAAAGCTATGACCAACCTAGATAGCATATTTAAAAGCAGACATTACTTTTCCAACAAAGGTCCATCTAGTCAATGCTATGGTTTCTCCAGTAGTCATGTATGGATGTGAGAGTTGGGGACATAAAAAAAGCTGAGCACTGAAGAATTGATGCTTTTGAACTGTGGTGTTGGAGGAGACTCTGAGAGTCCCTTGAACTGCAAGGAAATCAAACCAGTCAATCCTAAAGGAAATCAGTCCTGAATATTCATTGGAAGGACTGATGTTGAAGCTGTAACTCCAATACCTTGGCCACCTGATGGGAGGAATTGACTCCTTGGAAAAGACCCTGAAGTTGGGAAAGATTGAGGGCAGGAAGAGAAGGGGACAATAGAGGATGAGATGGTTGGATGGCATCGCTGACTCTATGGACTTGAGTTTGAGCAAGCTCCAGGAGTTGGTGATGGACAGGGAAGCCTGGAGTGCTGCTGTCCACGGTGTCACAAAAAGTCAGACATGACGGAGCGAGTGAACTGAACTGAAAAATACTGGAATGAGTTGCTGCCATTCCCTTCTCTGGTGTTGTTTCCCTGAAAAATCCTAAAACTAAAAAATAGCTAATGTAAGTTAATACAACATTAATGACCAATACCCAAGTATTCCTAAACAGTAGGAAATTTCAGTAATAATTTTAAATGCATCCATTTTGTGGAAATCAGAAACAGTCACAAATTTAAAGAAGTTCTATTATCACAGTATCAAAGAAAATTTTAAAAGTCCATGGGAAAATATGAAGTAAATATGCATATATACACTATACTTTGGAAAATCTATCAAAATTTAGGAGAACATACTATTGACAGGATAACAGGCAGGAAGGCCAGGGGTCTCCAAATGGAGTAAATAAGCTGCAAGTGTCAGACATTTTTATCTCTCTTAAGCAACAGGAGGAAACAAACTAGAGATTTTTTTTTTCCTTCGCTATACAAATTTAAAAGGAGGTCTCTCTTAAAATACTGTGTTGCCATGACACCTGGTTTCACCTGAAGCTAACTATTCTCAAGCCTTGAGTTAACCAATACATTTTTCTTATGGAAATGTTGGTCTTATACTATGTTAATGTACTATGCACTTACCCCAGACCCTGTCTTCAAGTCGGTTCTGCCTAATGGCTCAGAACCTACTTGTCAAACCATTATGATATACTCAGATATTGTTCCCCTAATATATGTAAATGAACCTATTTGTTTGGTAATTTGCCCTTCTACAAGATTCAAGTCAATCATTTTATGGCATGGAATGCATCATCTTGTGCCAAGATTATCCCAAAATGCATCTTATGGATGAGGGGCCTGGTTCCATTCTGAGTTTTAAGACATTCCTTTCTTTGCATTAACAGACTGCTAGTAACTATATAACATCCAGCTGAAGACTATCAGGGGGGTACTCTTTCTGCCCCCTTCTGATGCCTATGTCAGGAGATTTCTCTATCTCCTTTATACTTTAAAAAACTTTATTACACAAAAGCTCTGAGCGATCCAGCCTCGTCTCTGGCCCCGGATTGAATTTCTCTCCTCTAGAGGCCAAGAATCCAGGCGTCTTATTGTTCAGCAACAACCTTTCACTATGATGCATAAACAGCTGTAAGTTTAACTTTACTGATTAATTAGTTCTGACAGAAGTAATTTCCTATAAAAGAAAAAATAATTTCTTAAAATTTTTCTTTAAACATAAATAAAATAAGAATAACAGAGAATATAGCTTATTCAGTATATTAATTCAGTTCGGTCGCTCAGTCGTGTCCAACTCTTTGCGAGTATATTAATTATTTAGTTCTAACCTAAGCCAGTCATTGTGCTGTTTGGTATCTCTGCAGAGAAGCAGGAGACATGCAGGAGAAGGAATATATATTATTAAATATACATGTGTTACTGTTTTAAACAACACTTAAGCACTTATTTTTTAACTCTTATCATACCTATATATCTACAATTATATATATGTATATAATATTTTAGTAATGAATAAATGTGTCTGTGTGCTTAGCTGTTCAGTCATGTCTGACTCTTTTGTGACCCCATGGATTATAGTTCTGCATAAAGAATGAAGTACCAATCAATATTTGTTGTCATTTACAAATATTAAGAGCTAAGTATTTTTAATGGAAGGAGAGTATTATCCTCTGTGTTATCATGACTCATTCTCCTATTCCATTTTGTATGATTATCTGAAAAAATTCCTTTGAATAATTTTCCTGTATAGATACACCTCACAATGATGATTAGCAGTTATCCTCCTAAACATTACAGTGAGGGTTGCAATTTTCATTTATAATATTCTATGTGCTGATTGATAATTATGCATTTATATGGGGGGGAATTCACAGTTTTCTATTAAAAGTTTATAACTTTATTCTCTTCACATTGAAATGAGTTACAGTTCAGAAACTGCCTTTTCTCTTTATCTATAGCTAGAATATCACCTTAGTCCTGTAATTTGACAGCTCAGAGAACTGTGTTTTGGTATTAAAAGGAAGCCAGCCTCTTTCTCATTTTTGTGCTTTACTGATACATATTAACGTCTTTCCTGACTTTCTCTCTTCAGAACTGACACTAATAGTCTGCCCAAATTCTGAGTCCCCAGAATGGGAAACATGATTGGCCTAGCAGAGGCAAAATATATAATCCTGATTAAAAGAGCTGGAACTAAGGATATAGATTTACATAATAGAATAAAAAGATTGTATGACCAGTGTGTAGTACATTCTTGACACTTCTGCAAATTAAATTAATAAATATTTAATTCATTGAGCATCTGTTTTGCAACTAGTTAATGTGTAGTCAAAATATTTAGCAAGATAAAGCTTAATTTAGACATTTTACAAATATTTTAAAAGTTTATTTTAGTCAAACATAATATTCTGGAAAAGACATTATAAAAATCCTTATAATTAAACTGAACACAAAACTAGCAAAACATTTCATCAGAGCAAAGTAAATAATAACAAGACCAGTCTGATCATAGGTAATTGTTGAACATAAATTTTAACATAATCCTTTATAGAACAATTTGTCAGAGCTACTCATATTATCCTCCTCATTTTTTACAGATGAGAAACTGAGAACAAAACTTTCTAAAAAACTATTTCCCAACTAGAGATTGATGGGGAAGAAACTGAACCCAGTCAGTTTTTCATCAGCATCTGGTCTCTAAAGCAATTTATTTAAGAAATAAACTCTATATAAATATTCAATTTAAAATGAATAATCCATATTGTTGAGATAATTAGTCAAGCTCAATGAAAAGTTTTCAAATATTTTTCTTTCTAAAGATTAAAATGAATGTCAAATTAATTTTAAAGTTAAATTCTATGAAAATATATATGAAAATAAAACCATAAATATTTAAATAAGATATATACATATATATAAATAGTGATTAAACCTGAGAAGAGAAAGATCCCTAAATTCTGAAGCAAAGGAATATCATAAAGTATGAGATGATCATATTTCAATATCATAAAAAACTGAAATCCTTTACAATGATGCTTTAATGATTAAAATGATGCTTTAATGAGTAAAAACAAATAATGAATACATTTGCAATAAATGCAAAAATCAAAAGCTACAATTTATTCCTAAAGAAGGTTTATAGGTTTAATCCAAAAGTCTAAATAATTAATATAGCTATCTATAAAAAGTGGAACAGAGCATTTGAATTGTGAAAGAAATGCTCAATACTTAAATAGGAAAGAGGAATAAATGCAAAACTGACAAAAAGATAAATAAAATAGGCTTAAAACCATAGAAAAATATCAACTTCCTTTTATGGTACCAGCATTATAAATTAATATATTATTTTCATCATTTAAGTTAACAAATATTTTAAAGACATTCAATGCTGCAAAAAATGAAATAAAAAAGATACTCTTAGCTACTGCTCATAAGAGTAGGAATTTAATATCAGATATTATCAGTAGCTTTATAATGTACATAGATTATGACAAAGAGATTTTCATTCATGGTAGCAGTCAATGGAAAAACCATTAGGAATAGAAGACCATGCACATGATAAAAGCTGAAAATAGTCTATCTAATTATTTGGTTTAGAATGTACCTATTCAGAGGAATGTTAGATAGCTCATCCTTTATATATAATATTATCTATTCAGTCACTCAGTCATGTCCAACTCTTTGCAACCCCATGAATTGCAGCACGCCAGGCTTCCCTGTCCATCACCAACTCCAGAGCTTACTCAAACTCATGTCCATAGAGTCGGTGATGCCATCCAACCATCTCAACCTCTGTCGTCCCCTTCTCCTCCTGCCTTCAATCATTCCCAGCATCAGGGTCTTTTCAAATGAGTCAGTTCTTCACATCAGGTGGCCAAAGTATCAGAGTTTCAGCTTCAGCATCAGTCCGTTCAATGAATATTCAGGACTGACTTCCTTTAAGATTGACTGGGTGGATCTCCTTGCAGTCCAAGTGACTCTCAAGAGTCTTCTCCAACACCGCATTTCAAAAGCATCAATTCTTCAGTTCTCAGGTTTCTTTATAGTCCAACTCTCACATCCATACATGACTACTGGAAAAACTATAGCTTTGACTAGATGGATCTTTATATAATATTATAGATATGTTGATATAATGTTAAATGGAAAGTACAGGGCATAATACTAAAAATTTACTACAAAAATGTTTGGTCTTCAAGACAAGGAGCCCTCTCTCACCATTCTTATTTATCACAGGTCTTGTTGTTGTTGCTTATTCACTAGGTCATGTCTAATTCTTTGCAATCCTATGGATTGCAGCAAGCCAGCCTAGTCCTAGCCAGAGCAATTAGACAAGGAAAAGAAATAAAAGGCATTCAAATTGAAAAAGAAAAAGTAAAACTGTCTTTTTTCCTCTCCTTAGAGATATTTGGTAGAAACAATCTCAATGCTCTGAAGCAGAGTTATAATGACTTTTTTAAATTAATTAATTAATTATTTATATTTTTTAATTGAAAGATAATTGCTTTAGAGAATCTTGTTATTTTCTGTCAAACCTATAGCTGATTCATGCTGACCTTTATTAATTTTTTAACTTATTTTATATTTTGTATTGGAATATAGCCAGAAAGGACATGGGATTAGTCTATATCAATGATTGGGTTGCACACACACACACACACAAAAGTAATAATAATAAAGAAAGAAAATGTAAAACTGTCATTGTTTTCAGCTAACATGATTTTACATTTATATTACTGTAAATATCCTACCAAAAACTACTAAAAATAATACACAAATACAATAAAGTTGCATTGTACAAAACCAATATACAAAAATGTGTTGCATTTTTACGTACTAACAAAAAATTAGCAGAAATAGAAATAAAGAAAATCAGTTCAGTTCAGTCACTAAGTCATGTCTGACTCTTTACGACCCCATGAATCACAGCAGGCCAGGCCTCCCTGTCCATCACCAACTCCCAGAGTTTACTCAAACTCATGTCCATCGAGTTGGTGACGCCATCCAACCATCTCATCCTCTGTCGTTCCCTTCTCTTCCTGCCCCCAATCCTTCCTAGCATCAGGGTCTTTTCCAATGAGTCAACTCTTCGCATGAGGTGGCCAATGTACTGGAGTTTCAGCTCCAGCATCAGTCCTTCCAATGAACACCCAGGACTGATCTCCTTTAGGATGGACTGGTTGGATCTCCTTGCAGTCCAAGGGACTCTCAAGAGTCTTCTCCAGTACCACAGTTCAAAAGCATCAATCTTTCTGCCCTCAGCTCTTTAGAGTCCAACTCTCACATTCACACATAATCCCATTTAAATTTCAATAAGCAAAGAATAAAACACCTAGATATAAATCTAGGTGAGGTAAAAGATGTATACTAAGAAAACTATAATATATTGTTGAAATAAATTAAAGAAGACAAAAAGAAATGAAAAGATATTTTGTGCTCAAGATTGGCAAAAACTAACATTCATAAAATGTCCATATTACCTAAAACAATCTACAGGTTAAATGCCATCCCTATTGAAATCCCAGCAACATTTTTCACAGATATAGAACAAATATTCTAAAATTTATTTGGAACCACAAAAGAGTATGGATAGCCAAAGCAATCCAGAGGAAAATAAAAGAACTAAGTTACAGGTATCATTGCCCCTGATTTCAACCTGTATTACAAAGCTTAGTAATCAGAACAACATGATACAGGTAGAAAAATAGACACATGGATTAATGGAACAAAGATGAGGGCACAGAAATAATCTCTCACATGGACAATTAATTTATGACAAAGGAGCAAAGAACATACAATGGAAAAACAAGAGTCTTTTCAGTCAACAACACTGTGAAAAGTAGACAGCTACATCAAAAGAATCAAACTAGGCCACCCACACCATTAACAAACATCAACTGAAAATGAATTAAATACTTGAATATACAAGCTTAAAGCATAAAATTGCTAGAAGAGAAAAAAAAAGTACAACTTTTGACATTGGTCTTAGCAAATCTTTCTGGATGTCTCTTCAGGCAAGGGCAACAAAGGCAAAAGTAGACAAATGGAACTTCATTGAACTAAAAAGTTTCTTCACAGCAACAGAAACCATGAACAAAATGAAAAGACAATTTACTGATTGGGAGAAGATATTTGCAAGTCATATATTTGAAAAGGGTTAATATTTAAAATATATAAAGAATACATATAACTCAACAATAAAAAACAAGCTGATTAATATATGGACAGAAAAGCTGAATAGACATTTTCGTAAAGAAGGCATACGAATGGCTAAAAGACGTATGAAAAATTTAAAACTACAATGTAATATCACCTCATGCCAATTAGAATGGCTATTACAAAAATGGAAAGAAATTACAAATGTTAGAGTGTGGAGAAAAAAGAATCCTCATACACTGTTGGTGAGAATGTAAATTGATGCAGCCACTATGAAAAACAGTATGGAAATTACTTTTAAAATTAAGACTAGAACCATAAGATCCAGCTATTTCACATCTTGTTATTTATTTAGAAACTATGAAAACTCTAATTCAAAAATATATGTGTACCATGAGAAAAACACAATTCAAAAAGACACATGTACTCCAGTGTTCACTGCAGCACTATTTACAATAGCCAGGACATGGAAGCAACCTAGATGTCCACCAGCAGATAAATGGATAAAGAAGTTTTGATGCAAATATACAAAGGAATATTACTCAGCCATAGAAAGGAATGAATTTGAGTCACTTGCAGTGAGGTAGAATGTCAGAAAGAGAATAAGAAGCATAGTATATTAAAGCATATATATGTAATCTAGAAAAATGGTACTAATGAACCTATTTGCAAGGAATGAGTGAAGGCACAGATGTAGAGAACAGACTTGTAGACCCAGTGGGGAAAGGAGAGGATGGGACAATTGAGAAGGTAGCACTGACCTACACACACTACCATGTATATAATAGATAGGTAGTGGGAAGCTGCTACATAACACAGGGAGCCCAGCTTTGCACTCTGTGACAACCTAAAGTGTCAGGATGGGGGTGCAAGGTAGAGAGGCTCAAGAGGGATATGTATATATATATATAGATAGATAGATAGATAGATAGTTATGACTGATTCACAATGTTGTACAGCAGAAACCAACACATAACAAAGCAATTACACTATAATTAAAAATGAAAAACTCAATTGAACAGAATAAAGATATATGCACCATTATGTTAATCACAGAGTTATTTACAATAAGCAAGATATGGAAGCAACCTAAGTGCCCAGTGATGGATGGATATAGTATATATACTACATACAAGGATGTACTATGTCTATATATGTACTATATATATGGATAAGCTATATCCATCCATCAATACACACACACACACACACATCTGTATATATCTTCCTAGGTGGCTCAGTGGGTAAGAAAGCAGGAGACAATGATTCAGTTCCTGGGTTTGGAAGATCCCCTGGAGGAGGGCATGGCAACCCACTCCAGTACTCTTGCCTGGAAAATTCCATGGACAGAGAAGCCTGGCTGTCTACAGTCCATAAGGGTCACAGAGTCAGACATGACTGAAATGACTGAGCATTCATGCATGTGAATCTCTGAATCATCATATATATTCACATGATATATATGAAGCTATATATCTATATCTATATAGATATATACATTGAAACTATATATATATATTTATATATAGATATATACATTGTATACATACATATATAATATATATATACAAATATATATATTGATATATACATTGAAACTATATCCAGCCACACAAAAAGAAGACAATTAAATATTGCCATTTGCAATAATATAGATGGACATTGAGGATATCATGCTAAGTTAAATAAGTCAGAAGGAAAAAAAGAGTGCATGATTTCACACATTTGTGGAATATAAAAATAGATATATAACAAATAAATAATAGACAACGAAGCAAAACAAAACAAACAGAAAACATGTAAATACAGAGAACAGAGTAGTGATTATGAGAGTAGTGAGTTGTTCAGTCGCTCAGGTGTGTCCTACTCTTTGCGACCCCATGGAGTGCAACATGCCAACCTTCCCTGTGCTACACCATCTCCCAGAGCTTGCTCAAACTCATGTCCACCGAGTTGGTGATGCCATCCAACCATCTCATCCACTGTTGTTCCCTTCTCCTCCTGCCTTGGATCTTTTCCAGCATCAGGGCCTTTTCTAATAAGTTAGCTCTTCGCATCAGGTGGCCAGAGTATTGGAGCTTCAGCTTCAGCATCAGTCCTTCCAATGAACATTCAGGATTGATTTCCATTAGGATGGACTGATTGGATCTCCTTTCAGTTCTAGAGACTCCCAAGAGTCTTCTCCAACACCAAAGTTCTAAAGCATCAATTCTTCAATACTCAGCTTTCTTCATGATCCAAGTCTCACATCCATATGTGACTGCTGGAAAAATCTTTGATTATGGTAATGGGTAATGGGAATTAACTGCATGGTGACAGATGGAAACCAAATTTTTGATAGTGAACATGCTATGAAGTATACAGAAGTCAAAATATAATCTTGTAAACATATAATTTATGTTATAAACCTATGTTATGTCAATAAAAATATACTCTTATGTATGTCAATGGTTATTTACCAAGATATAGATAAAAGCATGTACCTCTGTTTCTGTGTGTGTGTGTTTGTATATACAGAGAGGAAGAACCTGAAACAAAGTTGACCAAAATACTAAGTAATTTTTGTGAGTGACATTTCTGAATTTCTGGAACACATTTGATAACTATGAATTACCTTTACAGTGAGAAGGAGAAAAGTTACTAAAACAACAGAAATGGGTAGTGAAGTATCAAAAAGCTTCCTAATGAGATATTATAATTTAAAATGCATATTGTAATTTTCTCTAATACTTTGTCACTTTTGCATATGAAATATTTTACAGAGACAGTGAGTTTGGGGAAAATGCCAGCATAAGACCATAACTACTTTTCATCCTTTAGGAATCTGTTTTTCAGATGATCAAAAAAGAAGTTTAGTTTTAGTTTGCTTTTGTAAACTACTTCTTTAAACTGAAACAAAATCTTCAGGTCACAATTCAGTGATAAAAAATCTGAGAACACTCACCTGATTTGAAAATTAAATTCTTGGGGAATCAGTTCAGTTCAGTTCAGTCACACAGTCATGTCTGACTCTTTGTGACCCCATGAATCGCAGCACGCCAGGCCTCCCTGATCATCACCAACTCCCGGAGTTTACTCAAACCCATGTTCATCAAGTCGGTGATCCCATCCAGCCATCCCATCCTATGTAGTCCCCTTCTCCTCCTTCTCTCAATATTTCCCAGCATCAGGGTCTTTTCCAATGAGTCAACTCTTCGCATGAGGTGGCCAAAGTATTGGAGTTTCAGCTTCAGCATCAGTCCTTCCAATGAACAGTCAGGACTGATCTCCTTTAGGATGGACTGGTTGGATCTCCTTGCAGTCCAAGGGACTCTTAAGTGTCTTCTCCAACACCATGAATAATGGGTAATAAAGTCATCAAATTTTATTACCTATTAATAATAAGTCTGGTCAAGGCTATGGTTTTTCCAGTGGTCATGTATGGATGTGAGAGTTGGACTGTGAAGAAAGCTGAGCGCTGAAGAATTGATGCTTTTGAACTGTGGTGTTGGAGAAGACTCTTGAGAGTCCCTTGGATTGCAAGGTGATCCAACCAGTCCATCCTAAAGGAGATCAGTCCTGGGTGTTCATTGGACGGACTGATGCTGAAGCTGAAACTCCAATACTTTGGCCGCCTCATGCGAAGAGTTGACTTATTGGATAAGACCCTGATGCTGGGAGGGACTGGGGGCAGGAG
Organism: Odocoileus virginianus; assembly: GCF_023699985.2. Lineage (NCBI taxonomy): Eukaryota > Metazoa > Chordata > Mammalia > Artiodactyla > Cervidae > Odocoileus > Odocoileus virginianus. The sequence goes on from NC_069683.1 coordinate 71,717,073, forward strand.
GAGAAGGAGATGACAGAGGATGAGATGGCTTGATGGCATCACCGACTTGATGGGCATGAGTTTGAATAAACTCCAGGAGCTGGTGATGGACAGGGAGGCCTGGCCTGCTGCGATTCATGGGGTCACAAAGAGTCGGACACAACTGAGCAACTGAACTGAATTAAGTTATACTCCTGGAATTCTACCCTTTCCTTGAACTGTTTCCATTTCACAGTTATCCCCGTGAGGAAAAAGATGACAGTCATAATTATCCCATTGTAGGGCAGCATGTTTTCCAGAGATCAAGAGCAATGTGACAACTTTTGAAAACAGCAAACCTCTCTAGAGCCAAATAGCCTATGAATTCCAAGAGACAACAAGCTAATAGATTTGGGGGGAATTCCCTGGTGAACTAGTGGTTAGGACTCTCCACTTTTGCTACCAAGAGCCAGTGTTCAATCCCTGATTGTTAATCAGATCCCATAAGCTACATGACATGCGCCCCCCCAAAAAAGATTTTTTTTTCATATACTTCTCAAATTGACAACTATATTATAATATATTATTTTTAACCAAATTCTATTAAAGAATAATTCTGACAAATATTGTAAAGCCAACATTTTTTCTCTACCTTAGAATTTAAAAGTCAAGGAGCTGACTTCATAGTTAGGATGATTTTTAACTTTAAATGATTTTATTAATTTGGCTTTGCTCTAAGGTAAGATAAGAAGCTAAGGTACATTTATTTACCAAGGCACAATTTAGTAGTATATTAGTAATCTGTATTCTTTGAGCAAGTAGAGTTAAATCTAAAATGACATTTTTATAGAAACAGAAACAAAAAATAAAATCTTAACATGATAGGCAAAAGCAAAGGTAATTCATTCTTCCATTTTTAGGGTATTTCAGATAATTCTCATTTCAGGAAGCCTTAACATTTTTTCTCCCTTTTAAAGAATTTGGTGAGACTTCTGTCCTTTCTTCCTATACATTTCTAATCAACCTTTTTTCCACATTCCCATTAAAATTGCTAAATTACTTAATTTAGCAATAGTTTCATTCATTATCCCTATAACCATGAATTTCAGAGTCTTGGGCCATAAGTATGACAAATATGCCTATTTTGATGTAACTCCTGAAAGTATATTTTGTCCCACAAATTTCTTGAAAAGTGAATGATAGTTGCTTTTGTTTTGTTCTTTTTTCTTTCTTTCACCTTCTCATGGCCTTTTACATTTCTTGGGTGTAATTCTGTTTAACAGTTTAAGGTCCAAATATATATGTATATATATCACTGAAGTTGTTTCATACTATATAATGTATAATAAATATACCTTCTAATGATGTTAGAAGTTACTGTTTTAAGTTAACTCCATTAGCAGCCATTGTAAATGGCAATTCATTAGGTGCTAATTGAATATATATTTTAAAATATATCAACAAATTTTCCATTGTCATGTTACTATGACTGATTTCTTCAAGCTTGAAGTCACTTTGAAAATGCACATAGTTATCTTTTCAAAGTTTTAAGTGTTTCATATAAATAGGAAGTTAATATTTTTTGCAAAAACTATGTTAATTTTCTACTTTCATTGACTTTAAAATATAATAAAGTTAATCTTAGCCATACCATATGTTAAGGCCAAAATTATACAATGCAATTAAATGAGAAAACAATGGAAGTTAAAAAAATAGAGTTGACAATGATCCAGGTTGATAATTCAAAAATCACTGTACTATGTAGAAGGAAAAGAAAAAAAACAAAAACACAGATTTTAGAGTAAGTTTTCCCTTCTCCTTACTAGTAGTGAAAATTTTAAATTTATTCTATAGAACCCATTACATAGAGTACCAAATTTATTCTCTATAAAGGTGATAAGAAATGCAAAATACATACAATTTCCTCAAGTTTATAAGAATAACTCAATTTTAAAATCTTCATTGATATAATATTTTCATGATTTCCCCTAATTGAGTATTAAAGATGTTGAATTTCAACGTTGTGTAAGCAACACAGGTAGCTGATTATGTATATAGTTGGACAAACAATAAGAAAAACTCAAATACAACTACTAGCATATAAATTGCTAAAATTATATGTTGCCATTCATTTATTGGTTCATTTTATTGTTTTTAATTTTTTTCCAATTTTTATTGAGAAATAATTGATAGACATCTCTGTATCAGCTTAAGGCATAGAGCCTGATGGTTTGACTTGTATATACTGTGAAATAATTACCACACTAGATTCAGCTAACATCCATCTTCTCATATAGACACAATAAAAAGAAAAAAGAAAAGAATAAAGTAAAAAAAAAAAAATTCTCCTTGTGATGAGAACTCTTAGGATTTACTCTCTTAACTTTTCTAAATACAATATAGCAGTGTTAGTTATAGATGTCATGTTACCCGTGACATTCCTAGCACTTAATTTGTTTTTATAACTGGACATTTGTACCTTCTTCCAATTTTCTCTCCTCTTACCCACCCCAACAAACTTTTAAACAGTTCCCCTATCTTGCAATCAAGTATTTTCTATATATTCTTTCTCTTTTTAGCCATGACATGTATTTTCTATTAATGATCTGAGTGAAACGATGGGATGGGATGGAGAGGAAGGTGGGAGGGGGGATCGGGATGGGGAACACATGTAAATCCATGGCTGATTCATGTCAATGTATGGCAAAAACCACTACAATAGTGTAAAGTAATTAGCCTACAACTAATATTGGGTCATTTTAATGTATTTATTCAAAATCAACTCCAAACCTGGCACTAAATAATTGTAAATGTCTGTGGATGAAACAATCATCTCTGTCTTCATGGAGCATATGTTATTGGGTGGGGTCAGAAAAAGAATAAACATACTAAATAAGTAAATTAAACAGTATGCTTGAAGGTGACAAGTAATTTGGAAAATAGAAACAACAACAAGAAAATAATATGAGCATCTAAATTAGGAATAGGTTATGTTTGTCATTTTAATGAGATATTCAAGGTAGTCTAATTCAGGAAATGGCATTTGAGTAAAACTTGAAGTTGGGAATTCACTACACAGATACAGGCAGTGGGGAGAATGTTTCAAGCAGAGGAAGAACCAGTGTGAAGGTCTTAATAAGGGAGCATTTTTGTATACAAGGCACTGGAAGTAGGCTGATATGGTTGGATTGAGTAAAGGAGAAGCAAAAAATAACGGAAGATGAGGCTTAGGGAGGTTCATCTCATGGAGGACTTTGTTATAGAGGATTTGGCTATTGCTATGAATGAAATGCAAAATCATTGGAAGGCTTTGAACAGAGAAGTGATATAAGCTAATGAATCACTTAGATACTGTGAAAGGTAAAATAATGGCTGCTCAGAGATGTCTACATCTTAATACCTGGAATATACAAATGGTACCTTATATGGCAAAAGGGAATTTACAGATGTGATTAAGTGGTTCCAATTTGATCACCAAAGTGAAGAAATTTGGAAATAGAAGAGGAAGGTAGAAGGCTGCATCAGAGATGCAACATGAAAAGGGCTCTAATTGCCATTGGTAGGTTTGAAGATAATGAAAGGGAGCTATCAATTAAAGAATGTGGTAGCCTCAAGAAACTAGGAGTTGCTCTCAAGTTATAGCCAGGAAGATAATGGAGGCCTCAGCCCCCAAAAGACAAGGAACTGAATTCTTCCAATGGCTGGAATAAACAGTAGACATATTCTCCACTAGTGTTCCCAGAAAGGAAGAGTCTATCAACACCTGGATTTTTATAAAGAGGACTTTGCTAGGCTTCTGATCTATAGAACTATAAAATAACAATTCATTATTTTATACCACTAAGTCTATGGAAACCTGTTATAAGAGCAACAAAAAACTAATTCAATTACTGTGTTGATAAACTGCTTTGAAAGGTGGGGAGGAATGGTGAAACCAAGAAAGGTTAGGAAGATACTGCAGTAATCAGATTAAAAATGATAATTTGGATAAAGTTGTAGCCAAGAATGTGAAAAAGGATCCAATTCTAGCTATCTTCTGAGGTAGAGCCAACAAGATTTCCTGATCAAGTGGATGTGGAGGATGCTGCTGCTGCTGCTGCTAAGTCTCTTCAGTCAAGTCCGACTCTGTGAGACCCCATAGACAGAAGCCCACCAGGCTCCCCCGTCCCTGGGATTCTCCAGGCAAGAACACTGGAGTGGGTTGCCATTTCCTTCTCCAATGCATGAAAGTGAAAAGTGAAAGGGAAGTCACTTAGTTGTGTCCGACACTTAGCGACCCCATGGACTACAGCCTACCAGGCTCCTCCATCCATGGGATTTCCCAGGCAAGAGTACTGGAGTAGGGTGTAGAGGATGAAGAAGAATTAAATACAGTCTTACTAACTGAAAGGATACAGCTGTCATCAGTTAAGACTGAGATGTCTATAAGAGGGCCGGTTTTGAGGAAAGCCCAAGAGATCAATTGAAGTGTATATTAAATATCTGAGTAAAGTTTGAAAGTAAGATGTTGGCTATGCAATACTTAACACTTGAGAAAGGACTGGGCTGATTATAAAATTTGGGTGTAGATAGTACACAAACTGCTATTAAGATGTAGACTGAAAGGAAAAAATGTTGATAGAGCTCCATTTGGCTAAATATTATTTTCAAAAAATATTAAATTAAAAAATGTACATTTATTATCTAGGCCAATTGTCTGTGATAGCCTAAATAGGAAAATAATTTGAAAAAGAAAGATGCATATATATATATATATATATATATATATATATATTACTGGATCACTTTGTGGTACATCTGAAAATAGCACACTGTTAATCAACTGTGTTCTAATATAAAGTAGTCTATGGTATATTTGGAGAAGTCATCCTTTCAAGCTTTTCTTTTTTTTTTTTTCCCCCATCACAGGAAGTATACAAGACCCATTGAGTGTGTAGTTTTAAAACAGGGTATTTAGTGTAGATATAGAAGATACTGATCTAGACAGAAGCATATGTACATGCTTAGTCACACAGTCATGTCTGCTTCTTTGAGACCCCATGGACTGTAGTCTGCCTGGCTCCTCTGTCTACAGGATTATCCCAGCAAGAATAATGGAATGGGTTGCTATTTCATCCTAAAGGGCATCTTCTCGACCCAGGGATCAAATCTGTGTCTTCTGTTTGTCTCCAGCATTCGCAGGTGGATTCTTTACCACGGAGCCACCTGGGAAGCCTATCTAGACAGAAGAGGCAAAAAACAAAATTTTCTCACTAGGTTATTCTTCCTAATTCCTTCTCTAATTACATAAGCACATTTTTAAAAATTCTGACAACAGTCCATATTAGAAACTCTGTCATGCTCAGTATATTAATCTCTGGGCCATTGCTTGATTTGCCTTTGGAAAAAAGTGGCTGCATTACTTTGTCAGACTCTTCATTTCTTCAAATGCTACAATCCCTTAAGAAAGACTGACAATAGGTAAACTTTAAATAGGAAAGTCAATATGAAACAGAAATAAACAGACTCAGATGTCTGTCTTTCCCACAGAAAAAATGCCCACCTCACAAAAAAATGCTCATCCCACAAAAACGCTCAGAATGTGCCGGATGCCATGCTAAATGCTCTGCATATGTTATTTCACTTAACTCTTCACAACAATCTCATGAGGTGGCTCTATAATTATAGGTGAAGTGAATAAATTTTGGGGAGATTAGTAAACTTGTCAAGTATCATTCACTGAGTTAGATAATTTTACAATGAGAGTTCAAATACAAGTAACACCACCTCTAACAATTACTCTTGCAGTTTTCATGTTATTTATTAGTCAGTCACACATAATTCTACGTCTAATATTATCTTTAAATCTTCCCATTATCTCCATACCTACCATTAATGCTTATCTCATGCCCTCTTTATTTAATGCTATTTTATTTATGTTCCTTAATTTATATCACAATGCTTTGCTTCTCTTGCTCCTACTTCTGTTTTCTTCCAAAAGAGTCTCAATGAACTACCAGATTTATCTATCTCAAAACCAACTTTTTTACAATTATCTTGCCTAAAATGCTTTTGTGGTTGTTTCCTATATCTTATAAGATGAAGTGTATCATCTTTGTTTTGCTATAGAAACTCTTTGTTTTATATTTCCAACCTCACATATCACAAGCTTTACTGCCTGGCTTGTTATGTTCCAGTCATACCAACAAAATATACATCCCTGAATAACCCCTAAGCATCCAGCAACTCTTCCACAAACATGACCCAATGCTCCCTTGAATAACTTCTATTTAGCATTAAAACACTGTTGGAGTCTTTACATCTTTATAGTAATTTCCTTCTACAAAAAAAAACAAAAACAAAAACAAAAACACATTTATTGAGCATTTACTCTGTGCCACACACTATGTTAGACATTCTTGAATTTATAGATAGAGAATATGACTATTCTTAAAAAAAAAAAACTATAGCATATCTAGGAGAAAACCACATGAACAAAATGTGAATGTGATATTCAAAACAATAAGAGAGTTGAGCCTGGGAAATTCTAAATACACTCAGTAATCCTTTCTGCCCTCAAAAATGTATTATTATATCACTTTAAAATTACCTGTGAATGATTCTAAAGACAATATTATTTTAAATGATAAAGTGTTATATTTTTGATATGCTATTACTATCACACCAGAACTCATTTGAAATAAGTTTAAATTCATGTGTTGATTTACATAGGAAATCTGATTTCCCTTTATGAAAAGAATGTTCTTATACTATACATATAAAATTAAGAGTAAATATAACAAGCAAAATAATAATATAGTGAATATAAAGATTTGTATACAATATTTGTTAACATTTAAAATTTAAAAATAAATATGTCTAAAGCAAAGTGTTATTTTGGATCAATGCATATGGTTTGGACTTTTTGATAACATTTTTGTGAGTGTTATAAACACAACAGTTGACTCTACATATGGACTTCGCTAAATACCAAAATCAGACTGGTTGTATTCTTTGTAGCCAAAGATATAGAAGCTCTATACAGTCAGCAAAAACAAGACCTGGATCTGACTATGGCTCAGATCAACTTCTTATTACAAAATTCAGGCTTAATTGAAGAAAGTAGGGAAAACCACTACACCATTCAGGCATGACCTAAATCTAGTGTCTTAAGATTATACAGTGTATGTGACTAACAGATTTAAGGGATTAAATCTAGCAGACAAAGTGCCTGGAAACTATGGACAGAGGTTCATAATATTGTACAGTAAGTGGTGAACAAAGCCATTCCCAGGAAATGCAACAAGGCAAAATGGTTATTGGAAGAGGACTTAAGCAACTGAGAAAAGAAGAGAAGTGAAAAAGCAAAACAGAAAAGGAAAGATATATCCACTGAATGTAAAATTCCAGAGAAGAGCGTGAAGAGATAAGAAGGCATTCTTAAATGATCAAAACAAAGAAGTAGAGGAAAACAATAGAATAGGAAAGACTAGAGACTCTTCAAGAAACTTGAAGAGACAAAGAAAACATTTCATGTGAGGATGGGCACAATAAAAGACAGAGAAAATAAGGACCTGAGAGAAGCAAAAGAGATTAAGAATAAGTGGCAAGAATACACAAAAGAACTATATGAAAAAAGGTCTTAATGACATGGATAACCATGATGGTGTGCTTAATCACCTAGAGCCATATATCCTGGAATGTGAAGACAAGTGGGTGTTAGGAAGTATTACTACAAACAAAGCTAGTGGAGGTGGTGGAATTTCAGCTTAGCTATTTAAAATCTTTAAAAATGATGCTGTTAAAATGCTGTACTCAATATACCAGCAAATTTGGAAAAACTCTATAGTGGTCACATGACTGGAAAATGTCAGTTTTCATTCCAACCCCAAAGATGGGCAATGGCAAAAATGTTCCAGCTACTGAACAATTGCACTCATTTCACATGCTAGCCAGATTATGCTCAAAATTCTTCAAGGTAGGCTTCAGTAGTATGTGAACCAAGAACTTCCAGATGTACAAGCTAAGTTTTGAAGAGGCAGTGGAACCACAGATCAAATAATTGTCAACATTCATTGGGTCATGGAGAAGGCAAGGAGGTTCAGAAAAACATCTACTTCTGCTTCATTGCCTATGCTAAAGTCCTTAAATGTGTGGACTACAAAACACTGTGGAAAATTCTTAAAGAGATGGAGTATCATACTGCTTTACCTGTCTCCTGAGAAATTTGTGTGTGGGTCAAGAAGCAACAGTTAGAACTGGACATACAATAACTGAAAAGTTCAAAATTGGGAAAGAGTTTGACAAGGCTGCTTATTGTTATCCTGTATAGAAATAGCCTATACTTATAACTTTTATGCAGAGTACATTATTTTGACCTTCAGAACAAAAAACATAATCACAGAAAACTAACCAAAATGATCACAAGGATCACTGTGGTCTTGAAACTCAATGAAGCTTGACAGTGGTCTTGAAACTCAATGAAGCTAGACAGATGGGTCATGATATGGACAGTTTTGACAAACGTGGTCCACTGGAAAAGGGAATAACAAGCCACTTCAGTGTTCTTGCTTGATAACACCATGAACAGCATGAAAAGGCATAAAGATATGACACTGGAATATAAGTCACCAGGCCGGTAGGTATTCAATAAGCTAAGGGGGGAGAGCAGAGAAATAGCTCCAGGAAGAATGAAGAGACTGAGCCAAAGCAGAAACAGTGCCAAATTTTCAATGTGTCTGTCTGCTGGCGAAAGTCAAGTCCAATGCTGTTAAGAAAAATATTTCATAGGAACCTGGAATGTAAGGTCCATGAATCAAGGTAAATTGGAAGTGGTCAAACAACAGATGGCAAGAGTGAACATCAACACTTTAGGAATCAGTGAACAAAAATGATGGGAATGGGTGAATTTAATTTAGAATATCATTATACCTAGTACTGTGGACAAGAATCCCTTAGAAAAATGGAGTAGCTTTCATAGTCAACAGGAGTCCAAAATGCAGTACTTGGGTGTAAACTCAAAAACAACAGAGAGATCTCAGTTTGTTTCCAAGGCAAAGCATTCAACATTACAGTAACCCAAGTCTGTATATTATGTACAATAACTCTGTACAGTATGATAAGGCTGTATACTGTCACCCTGTTTTTTTAACTGATATGCAGAGTACATCAAGCAAAATGCCAGCCTGGATGAATCACAGGCTGGAATCCAGATTGCCAGGAGAAATATCAAAACTCAGATAGAGTGAAAAAGTTGGCTTAAAATTCAACATTCAAAAAACTAAGATCATGGCATCTGGTCCCATCATTTAATGGCAAATAGATGGGGGAAAAAATGGAAACCATGGTAGATTTTATTTTTTTGGACTTCATAATCATGGCAGACACTGCCTGGAGCCATGAAATTAAGAGACACTTGCTCCTTGCAAGGAAAGCTATGGCAAAACTAGTTAGCATAGTAAAAACTAGAAACATCACATTGTGACAAAGGTCTGTATAGTTAAAGCTATGATTTTTCAAGTGGTAATGTACAGATTGAGAGTTGGACTGTAAAGTAGGCTGAGCACTGAAGAATTGATGCTTTCAACTGTGGTGCTGTAGAAGACTATCAAGAGTCCCTTGGATTGCAAGGAGATCAAACCCGTCGATCCTAAAGGAAATCAATGCTGAAAAGTCTTTGGAAGGACTGATACTGAAGCTAAAGCTCCAATACTTTGGCTAGCTGACAGGAAGGGCTGATTCATTGGAAAAAACCCTAATGCTGGGAAAGATTGAAGGCAGGAGATGGAGGAGGCAGAGGATGAGATGGTTGGATTATATCACTGACTCAATGTACCATGCTATTTATAATCACACTTCTATATTCCCAATATATATTCTATATATTTTCATATATTGTATATTTTCAAATAATGTATTCTATACCCATATTATCTTTATGTAACAATTCTATACACATTTTATATATTTGAATTTAATATTGTAAGGACTCATGGCTCAGAAATTTTGAAAACCTTTCTCAGACTTCAGAGCTAACAAATAGAACTGGAATTCTGTTCTAAGGTTTATCTGACACCAAATGATTCTTTGATCCTGATAAAATGCATTAATAGCTCAAAGGATTTTCCCACATGTTAGTTATTTCTTAATATTGCCACCTTGATCAGAAACCTAGTTTCTTAATATTCTACTCTAGTTTTTTTTTTTTTTTTTTGTACTAATATGTTGACAAAATGGTACCTATTGATCAATTCTAGATTCCAGTAACATGAATGACTGAATTGTCATAGAACTCCTTCTCATTTTTAAAAATAAAATTCTTGAGAAAACACGATGCTTATAAAATAATAATACAGAGTCAGGTAATACAAAGATAACCTCCTATAACCAGAATAAAGCAGGAACTAAAATTCACACTGGTGAAAGTGATATAATACTAACATTGGTATCAGATCTGAAAAAGAGTCTCAGAAAACAGTACCTAGTATTTTAGCAGTAACACAGAGAAATAATACACAACTTTGGACTTGGTCAAATTCAGAATTGGAATTGAGAAAACCGCATCAACCTGGGGCCAAAATAGGCTATGCAGCCATGAAAAGTGCCTAAAGCATTAAAAAAAAAAAAGTTTGCTTTTTCTGGGACCTCTGGTAAAAAGAAGAAGGAGAAGAAACACAATCTTCTGTGAGAAATTAGGACCTCAAGCATATGAGTTATGCAAGTATGAAGTTAAATTTCCCTGAAGATATGAGACTCTTAAGATAAATGAAGTGACACACACATACACAAAAAAAGGTTTAGGACCCAAGAAAAATTGGTTTAGGTTCCAGAAGAAAAAAAATTAAAATAATGCCACTTCAATACCACCAATGCATGAGATTCTTGAAATATAAAATCAAACTCTCCCCAAAGGGGAGTTTTCAACAAACATTTCAAACAAATGTGGAAATCAGGATTAGAGAAAATTACCCAGCACAATCATAAGAAAACTGGGACATTAAGAACTAGAAATTACGAACTTGTCTATGGTACATTTAAAGTGTTGTAAGAGATATAAGGGAAATCACAATGAACACGAATACTGGGGGGAGTGGGGGAAGGATATTTGAAAATTTTATGAATATAACATCTTAAATATAAAAGCTAATGTAACAAATAAAAGTAGATTTTAAGTGGATAAAAAAGTAGATAACTTCTAACTGGATAACTAGACGATGCAGCTCAGGAAATTGCCCAAAAGAGAGAGAAAAGAAATAAAAAGATTGATCATATAAAAGTAAGATTACAAAATTTTGAAGACAAAAGTTGCAACATTTGTCTAATAAAAGTTTCAGTGAGGAACAATAAAAATAATGAAGGAAATGTGATACTTGGAAAGGCAGTACCCTGGATCTTCTACTTCCAGCAATAATAAATTAACATAATTTGACTATTAAGTATTATTGAGGGAAGCCACCATAACAGGGCAAAATACTTTTTAAAAATTATCTTTCAGGCAGAATACAAATAAAAAAGTAAATAATGAAGTCTATGGAGAGGTTCTGAAATTCTGAGAATGAAGACTGCATTTTGAAATGCTACTCCCTGGGAATGTTTGGTATAGCTTTGAGCAGTATATTTGAAAGACTCGGGTCTTGGAAATAAAGCTGGGATCTAGTTACTTGCAAAACCAAAAACGTGACCCTCTTCCTATCTGAAGGGCTATATGCTTGAAGTAAAGATAAACTAAACATAGCTCAGGAGTTGTCCAATTTTGGGCAAATACATTTCTAACTCAAAAAATCTGACTTTCTGAATTCAGGTTAAAGTGCTTCTAGATTGCTGGTGCCAACAAGTACTGTGATTAAAAAAATAAAATCCTTTCTTAAATAAATGATTCCTAGGACTCAAGTTATTACAACAATTATATTTCCAAATAGAAGAGATAATAGCTTAGACATTTCTTTTAAAATCCATAAAGTACAAGAAACCATGAATTAAAGAAGCCCTAAGATCCCTAAGAATGAAAAATGTAAAAAGAAATTTAACATAGAAACATCACAAGAAAGTTTCTGAAAACCAAAGTTAATGAGGATAAAGACATAATTCTTTTAAAGGAAAAGCAATAAAACTAACAGTTAACTTCTCACCAGAAAAAAGAGAAGCAAAGAGACAAATAACATTTTCAGTTCTTGGTTTCATACACAGCAAACAAAATAGAAATAAAAATTTCAGAAAAGAGTGAAAAAATATTTTTTTCAGAAATTAACAAGCAATAAATGAAATACCGAGTTAGTTCCTTTGGCCTAAAGAAAGCTAATTCAATATGTAAGATAAAAAATTAAAGAAGAAAAGTGTAGCAAACAATACAATGATAAATACATGGATAGATGAGTTTATTTTTTCAAGCAATATTTCTTGAAAAATGTTTTATTTTCATAATTGCATTGAGTCAATACTTGGGAAAAATCAGATGACTGTATTTGTGCTTGTTTATTTATTGATTCTATTGATTTTTTAATTTATTTTTTCTATTTATTTATTCCATTCTTCCACTATTTTGTCTCTCTATTCTAATACCATACTCTATTGGTTCCTGTTATTTTCAGCAAGTCATTAAAGTTTCCTCCCTTCAAATTGTTTTTATTTCAGGTAAAATTGAGCACTGTGTCAGTTTTAACCTACTGTCGTTAAAAAATTGTTTGAAGCTTTTATTATGATTGTATTCAATTTAAAGATCTTATGGAAATACTTGGTAACTTTAAAAATCCATAACAAGAATGTTTTATCTTAAGACTCTCTTTCATTTATTTTGGAAATTTTTGTTTTCAGTGTATAGATATTTAAACAATTTTATTTATTTCTAAGCATTTTAGGACTCTAATTTTGCTCAGGGAAAAAAAAATTTGCAATTTTCACCTTAGAGATCTTGGATTTCATTATTTGAAATATTTTGTATATTCTGATTTTATTAAAATGGCATTGCTTATGTCTTTTTCTAAGTGTTTGTTACTGATACATAAAAATAAGTATTTTTGTATGTTGGCCTGTGTTTAAAAAAACAGTTTTGGAAAATTTTTAATACCTTATATAGTATTTTTTAAATATACAGAATAAAAATCTTTCTTTGAAGAAAGATTACTCTCTTTCCAAACATTGTCTTTTATTTGAGTATGTCATAAGACTTTGAGAGTCTTTGGAGAAGACTGAGAGTCCCTTGGACTGCAAGGAGATCAATCCAGTCAATCCTAAAGGAAATCAACTCTGAATATTCTTTGGAAGGACTGATGCTGAAGCTGAAGTTTCAATACTTTGGCCACCTGATATGAAGAAGAGCCGATTCACTGGAAATGACCCTGATGGGAAAGATTGTAAGCAAAAGGAGAAGGGGGCAGCAGAGGATGAAATGGTTAGAAAGCATCACCAATTCAATGGACATGAATTTGAGCAAACTCTGGGAAACAGTGAAGGACAGAGAAAGCTGGCATGCTGCAGTCTGTGAGATCTCAAAGAGCAGGACATGACTTAGCAAGTGAACAACAACAACAACAAAGGTGGAGAGAAAGCAAGTTACTTAAGCATATATATATATATATATATATATATGTATATATATATATATATATGTAGTTCAACAATTCAAATTCTTCTGTATAAAATATTAGAAGAATAAAAATAGTTGCTTTACATATTAGCACATATTAAGCAAAATTAAAAGAATGAAAAAAAGTATTATGAGTAGCAGTTACCTATGTGGAAGAAGGGTGGTAATAAGATCAGTAAGAGTACATATTCATTGGAAGGACTGATTTTGAAGTTGAAACTCCTATACTTTGGTCACCTGATTCGAAGAGCTGACACTCATTTGAAAAGACCCTGATGCTGGGAAAAACTGAAGGCGGGAGGAGAAGGGGATGACAGAGGATGAATGGTTGGATGGCATCACTGACTAAATGGACATGAGTTTGAGTAGACTCCAGGAGTTGATGATGGCAGGGAGGCCTGACGTGCTGCAGTCCTTGGGGTCGCAAAGAGTCAGACATGGCTGATCGACTGAGCTGAACTGAACTGAAGGGTATAGTTCAATACAAGCTGGCTTTAATAAGAGTGTTGCAGTTTTAATCAACTGTAATAAATGGTAAGCATAGGCATGTTCATTATATTGCTATTGTTATATAAAAATTTTTTGCACTTAACTATATATATTCTTTAGTAGGTGTAACATTTCACAATAAAATAAATAAATAATGAAAATTAATATATTTTGAGAAGAGTAGATTTCAAAAGATATATAAATCATGATGACATTTAGGCATATTTCAAAAAATAAATGAAAATACTGTATTTCGGGATACATATATTAAAACATTGTGCAAGATTACATACATTTCTGCGTTTTTAGTGCTGTGTAACAAATCACCCTAAAACTTAATGACTTGAATAATTTATTTATTTTTTTTTGTCATGCTCTGTGAGTCAATTGGGCTCATTTAGATTGTTTATGCTTGGAGTTTTCTCAGAGCAAGGACGGCAGCTAGGTTGAAGTCACTAGAAAATTCTGTGCCTTGATAGTCCTTGGTCTTTTTTCTTCACCTTGTGACTCGTCCTCTAGGATCTCTCCATGGAATTTCACCTCCCACAACATGGCAATCTCAATTGTGCCAGACTTCTTACATGGTGGGCTTCAATTGTGGCTCAGCTGGTAAGAATCTGCCTGCAATGCAGAAGACCTGGGTTTGATCCCTGAGTTGGGACGATCCCATGGAGAAGGGAGAGGCTACCCACTCCAGTATTTTTGCCCTGGAGAATTCCATGGACTGTATAGGCCATAGGGTCGCAAAGACTCGAACACGACTGAGCAACTTTCACTTTCGCTGCTTTCACTTTCTTACATGGTTGCTTGCTCTTAAGAGTCAGGAAACAGAAACTGAAAGCCAGTGAAGACTGATCAGAACTGACCTAGCATCAAATCTGCCTTTGGTCAAAGTAGTTTCAGTTATTGCTCTGATTTAAGGGGAAGGAGCAATACGCTCCTTCTCTTAGCTGCAAGATTTCCACAGCTACATTGAGAAGCACATGTGAGATGTTGAACGCTCCTGCGGCCAGTTTTGGAAAATACATTCAGCGACAACACTTATTTCAGGCTAATGGTAAGCATTGTAGAGGCAGGAAGAGAAGGAATGAAACAGATAATGTTACAGAGAGAACTTTAGTCCCACCTGCATTGTTTCATCTCTTTAAAAAGGAATTATCTGAAGTCAATATGACAAATCAGCTTGTGAATACCCAGATATTTATGATGTTATTCTGTGAACTTCCTTAAGTTTAGAGTATTAAAGCATTTTGTAATTTTGAACAAAGTATATAATATTTCAGGGAAAAAATAATTCTAGCTTTCAGAAGATGGAAGAAACCTGTTACGTATTAATTTGTCCTGTATCTAAGCTGTCACAAGTCAGACATTTTAGTTTTGGATAGTTTTTAAACATTTTGGTTCTAGATTATCTTTTTGAAGAAGCTAAAATATCATTTTATATTCAAAATTATTTAAAATTTATACCTAAATTATTTCTTGAAGTTATGTTAAAAGTACTTTGACATCTCTATAAGATTTATAGATGGAAAAAATCACAGCCTTATACTTTTGTTATAAAAATAGAACTGCAATTTAAACATGTTCTGATTTAGAACACTAACAAACTGATTTTACTGTTTTCTAATTCTTTCATTCACTAATCACTCCAAGAATCTGAAGAACATTACAATTCTATGAGAAATGAAAAATCATATGTGTCATAAAATATGGAGTGCATTTTCATATAGTTTTGGTTTGGTAAAATTCTAAAACTAATTCGGTCTAAAATACTATGAATGTCACTAATTACAAGGGAAAGATTTAGTCATTTTATAAGCTATTTTTCTGATATTCACTGCTATGCTTTATTTGCCACATAAGCGAGAGTCAGTCTTATGGACACAAAGTATGGTTTTTGTGTCAGGCATACACAGTCCTGAGAACCCTGGTCAAAGAGGGATATGTGTTGGTCACCATTTCCCTTCTCATAGCCTTCTTCAAATAGATATACTACACTTAATTGTCAAATACAAATAGAATGTTTTGCTTCCATACAGGGAAATCCCTCATAGCTACTTACATATAGTCAGAAGACTTTTTAACAAAGACACAAAATTAGCAGCAGCATTTTGTCTTTTAGCACTATAATTTTCTCAGCCTTGAAATTTGATTTAAGCCAATATATGAACTTTAATTTGAGAAAGAAGCAAAGTAATAGCATAAACAAATAAATATTGCATTTTAAATTAAAAGATAAAGATTATGAAAACTTTCTCATAAAATGAGAATATCATCCATTTTCTCTACAATTTTATTCACAAATTCAAATGAGCAGGAAATCAAGGGCATTCTTCTGATGTAAATTCATTTCAATTTTAAGAGCTGTTTGTTAGAAGGAACTTGAATCTCATTCAGTTTCCATCTCTACTTTCCTCTGCCTTTGCTTAAATTTTAGTGGTCTTTACACAGAGCTGAGGTATTGGAGGAGGAGTCATTTTACATTCAAGTTCTTCATACTCAAAGGTATCTATAGAGATACCTGTCCTCCCATCTGAACTGGGATATTTACAGATTGTTTCTGTGATGCCCCTCATTTTCATAAATATCCTTCAGGTCTGGAAGATCTTATATACATTTCTTCATCACTGAGAGCTAGAACTTCCTCTGGTGCTTCTTTCCTTTGTTTTGGACCATGGATATCTCTGTGAGATCATCTATTGTCTTCATCTGCCTAGACTCATAGAGACAGAACCTATACCCAACAAATAGACAAAGAAATCCTATAAATTAGAAAAATATAGATAAAGCAGTACAAAATTGAACAAAAGCCTTCAAAAGAGGATGTTTAATGAAACATGTGCTGACATATTATTTATTGGAAAAATACAAGTTAAAATTATGAGATACTATTGCATGCATAAGATTTCCAGGTGGCTGAGTGCTAAGGAATCTGCCTGCCACTGCAGGAGATGCAAAAATTTCAGGTTTGAGCCCTGGGTCAGGAAGATCCCTCTGGAGGTGGAAATGGAAACCTGCTCCAGTATTCTTGTCAGAGAAATCCTATGAACAGAGGAACCTGGAGGAATATAGTCAATAGAGTCTCAAAGAGTCAGACACGACTGAGTGAGTACATAAGCATCACATATATACTGTAGACAATGTTTTTAATGTAAAAGCCATTGCATGTATAAAACCACCAACTTTCCTTTGACTGGTAGAAATACAGATTAGTGGTACTGTTTTTAAGATTAGGGACAATATCATCTATGAATAAATATATGCATAAACCATGCCACTGTGATTTTTATTTATTTACTAATCTATCTACTCATCCTAGCATACCCAAGCACATGTACACATGATCAGATATGTGTTATTCATAATATCCAAATTTTTATCAGGATTATAATAAACAAAATGTAGGCACATTCACAGAATATAGTACTATAGATGAATGAGCTTCAAAATGTAATTACTGGGTCAACAGTATCAGTAACAACTGAGACTCATAACAATTGATATAACTGAGAATTCTTAGTCCTCACAACAAATCTACTGATTTGAGGACTCTAGAGGTGGGGCTACAATTTTCAGTTTCTGACAAATGCTCCAGGTGGTTTGGATGCACGTCTAGCTTAGGAAACACTATTCTAAATGCAAATATGTATGTATAATATGTATGTATGTATATAGTATTCCTGCTTAGTAGCTCAGCCATGTTCAACTCTTTGCAACCTATGGACTATAGCCAGACAGGCTCCTCTGTAAATGGGATTTTCCAGGCAAGAATACTGCAGTGGGATGCCATTCCCTCCTCCAGTGTATCTTCCTGACCCAGGGATCAAACCCCTGTCTCCCTCATTGACAGGTGGATTCTTTACCACTAAGCCACCTGGGAAGCCCTCATCAGATGGTATTCAGGCATGCTCAGTCGTGTCCAACTCTTTATGACCCTATAGACTTTGGCCTCCAGGCTCCTCTTTCCATGAGATTTCCCAGACAAGAATACTGGAGTGGGTTGCCATTTCCCCCTCTAGGGGATCTTCCCAACCAAGGGATTAAACCTGAATCTCCTGGGTCTCCAGCACTGGCAGCCAGATTCTTTACCTTTGAGCCACCTGGGAACCCCACATCAGATGATACTGATGGCTTTATTTGTTGATCACTAAGGACAAACCTACAGAAGGTGATAGAATTCCAACTGAGCTATTTAAAATTCTAAAATGTGATGCTGTTAAATGCTGCACTCAATGTACCAGCAAATTTGGAAAACTCAGCAGTGGCCACAGAACTGGAAATGGTCAGTTTTCATTATAATCCCAAATATGGGGAATGGCAAAGAATGTTCCAACTACTGAATAATTGCACTTACTTCATATGCTAACAAAGTTATGCTTAAAATTCAAAGTAGGCTTCAGTGGTACATTAACTGAAAAATTCCAGATATACAAGCTGGGTTTTGAAGAGGCAGTGGAGCTAGGAATCAAATTACAAACATTTGTTGGGTCATGGAGAAAGCAAGGGAGTTCCAGGAAAACATCTACTTTTGATTCACTGACAATGCTAAAGTCTGACTCTGTGGATCACAACCAGACCACCTTACCTGTCTCTTGAGAAGCAACAATTAGAACTGGACATGGAACAACTGACTCATTCAAAATTGAGAAAGATAAAAGCTGTATATTGTCCCCCTGCTTATTTAACTTGCGTGCAAGAGTACTTTGTGCAAAGTACTGGGCTGGATGAATAACAAGCTGGAATCAAAATTTCCAGGAGAAATATCAACAACCTCAGATATGCAAATCACATCATTCTAATGGCAGAAACTGAAGAGAAACTAAAGAGCTTCTTGATGAGGGTGAAAGAGAAGAAAGAAAAAGCTGGCTTGAAACTCAATATCAGAAAAACAAAAAAAAACAAAAAAAAAAACTTAGAAGATGGCATCCAGTCCCATCACTTCAAAGTAAATAGAAGGGAAAAATTTGGAAACAGTGGCAGATTTTTTTCTTGAGCTCCAAAATCAATACTGATGGTGACTGCATCCATGAAATTAAAAGACGTTTGTTCCTTGGAAGGAAAACTTTGATAAACCTAGGCAGAATACTAAAATCAGAGACACTTTGTTGACAATGATCCATATAGTCAAAGCTATGATTTATCCAGAAGTCATGTAGGGATTTGAGAGTTATAATATAAAGAAGGCTGAGTGCTGAAGAACTGATGCCTTTGAACTGTGGTGCTGGAGAAGACTCTTGAGAATCCCTTGGACTGCAAGGAGATCAAACCAGTCAATCCTAATGAATATAATACTTTGACCAAAAAGCTGACTATTGGAAAAGACCCTTATGCTGGAAAAGATTAAAGGCAAAAGGAGAAGAGAGTGGCAGAAGATGAGGTGGTTATATAGCATCCCCAACTCAATGGACAGGAGTCTGTGCAAACATTGGGAGTTAATGTAGGACAGAGGACCTACAGCCCATGGGGTCTCAAAGAGTCAGATGTGACCTAGGACCTGAACAACAATAACAACCATATAGTAGGTACTTCACATATATCACTTTAGTAAACCTTGCTATGAAATAAAAACATTCTTATTTTGGAGATAAAAGTTCTGAGGCCTAGAGAAACTGCATAATTTCTTCAAAAAATAAGTGGCGAACCCAGGATTAGAAATCAAGTGTGGGCAGAGAGAAAATTAGCCAAGATAGCATGTTCAGGCTCTCTTGCCCCATGTTTTGTAAATAAAGGCCATGCAACGGCTGAGATCATTTATAGCACAGTGCATGTGCATCATGAGGTACTCATTTGGTCATGGGCTATGTGCTGTACACATATCTGAGATCCATCTCCAAAGTGGCACTATTACTGCTGTGTCCCAGCTGTGTCTGTTGAGTCAGCCACAAGAGGTGAGGATATTCATGTCTGCTGCTGTGGCTGCTGCACCAGACAGGAGAGAATAAACACATCTGCAGTTCCTACATCTCTCAAGTCTCCTTCCAGCCTCTTAGCTCATGCCTTTCCTTCTCCTGAGTTCAGCAAACAGTGTGAACAGTGAGACAATTGATGTCACAAACAGGATCAGTAATACATCATTTATCTAATTTCAAGTTCATAATTCTTCTACAGTATTATATGGTAATATCACAACAATAGCAGAGATTATTACATTGCCAGTAGATGCACAAAACAATTATTCAATCTACCTGGTATATGATTATGGGAAAGGCAAATGAGATTGATAATGCTAGGAACATCATAATATGTTTCTTTCTCCCTTAAAGCCAGTGGTTACAATTCTGCTTATTTTAGTGGTATGAAAAAGTTTATTTATATGACAGAATATCAAGCATTCAAAGAAGTCATATTTTTATTTATTTATTTATTTTGTTCCCTGAGTCTACTCTTTGTTTGGTCCCTCCTGCTTTTTTCAGTATTACCTGCTTTTTGTGTCACTTCATGATCTTACTCTTCCCCTTCTGACTGTTTCAATTTGTTTTATATATTTTTAAAAGAGTGGTCATACTTAGGTGTTGTCTAAGAAGCAAAGCAGAGCAGTAACACTACATTTATCTCTTTTGAAGTCTCAAGTGTTTTTCATTACACCAGAGAATTCTAAGAACTGAAAGGGCAGAAACTACCTATTTTTGTTTAATATATACTTCAGTTTAGATCAGGTCCTTGTAAGAGCTTAAGCAGAGGAAAGATTTTAATAATTATAACTGTAGTGGATAGAACTGCCTCATCCTCCGTTGTGCAAAGCAGTTTTATCAGAGTAATGAGATTATCCAGTATGACCCATATTAGATTCATAGATAGAATGCCTGACAGTTAATGTGTGTACTGGATAATTGTTTTCCCTTCTTTAAGTGAGTGTTCTTACTAACAGTGAGGTAACATCTCACTCTGGTGAGAATGGTCATCATCAAAAAGCCTACAAACAATAAATACTAGAGAGGGTATGAAGAAAAGGGCACCCTTTTACTCTGATGGTGGGAATGCAAACTGGTACAGCCACTATGGAGAACAGTGTGGAGATTCCTTTAAAAACTGAGACCACAACTGCCATACAAACCAGCAATCCCACTGCTGAGCATACACCCTGAGGAAACCAGAATTGAAAGAGACACATGTACCTCAATGCTCATTGCAACACTATTTACAATAGCTAGGCCATGGAAATAACCTAGATGTCCATTGGCATATGAATGGATAAGGAAATTGTGGTACATACACACAATGGAATATTACTCATTTATCAAAAGGAATGCATTTTAATCAGTTCTAATGAAGTGGATAAACCTGGCATCCATTATACAGAGTGAAGTCAGTGAAAAAGAGAAAGACAAACAATGTATATTAATGTGTATTAATTAATTACTGTGTTAATTAATTACTGTATATTAATATATGGAATTTAGAAAGACAGTAAGGATGATCTTACATGCAGGGTAGCAAAGGAAACACAGATGTAAAGAACAGACTTTTGGACTTTAGGAGAAGGCAAGAATAATATGATTTGAGAGAATAGCATTGAAACATTTACATTATCATATGTAAAATAGATGACCAGTGCAAGTTCAATGCATGAAGCAAGGCACCACGGACTGGAGCTCTGGAACAATCCTGAGGGACAGGGTGGGGAGGGAGATGGGAAGAGAGATCAGGATGGGGGGACACATGTATACCTATGGCCAATTCATTCCGATGTGTGGCAAAAGCCTTCAGAGTAAAGTAATTATCCTCCAGTTAGATCAATTAATTAAAAATAAAATATACAGCTTCTTAAATAAAAAAATTAAGGGATATCAATTATTTACTAATGTAGGAACCATAAATCTATAATTGGTCAGAACTATGTCAAATATACTCTCTCCTATCAAGTAAGAAAATAAAAATAATATAACTTAACTTATGATGAATATAACATTAAATAGATTGTCTGAACAAAAAGAAATGGCTTGAGTGGACTAAGTGGAAAAAAATTATGAAAGTGGTAGTGCTTAATACAATAGCTTCATTTATCTTTTCCACAGTTCCCAAAAAGACATAGAAATATAGGACTAGCTTATTCAAATGGCAAACATCATTACAACTATCATAACCATCACAGCCATACCTTTATCTTCATTATCACACATATTTGTTACATGCTCACAGTGTGCCAGACACTTTCACAGTCCTTTGCATACTTTATCTCATTTTATTAAACTCTTACATTAATCTCCTGCAGTAACTCTATGTATTATTCCTATTGTACACTTGAGGAAACTAAGGCACAGAAAAGTTAATAACAAAATGTCATTGTTTATACCAACATAGTAAATGACAATGTACAGTTCTATACTACAGATTCTAAGACCTTTGTGATTAAAAAAAAAAACATTAAATCTGTATCTTTATTAACAATATATTTGGTCATGCATGCTCACTTTTAATCAAAGACTTATGGACCACATTGCCATGGGCCAAGTATTTAATAAATTTCTTTAATAAATAAACAGCACTATGAAAAACTCATTTTTCTATGGAATTTGAACCTTAGAGGTGACAAAAATAGTGCAGTTGAACCAAAGAGCAAAAGGAAATTGAAAAGTGCTATGATATATCCTGAAAAATATTAGAAAGCTCATAGAAGGAGTTAATAATCAAGAATGGTTAAGAGACAAGTCTTTCCAAGAGGAAAAAAAAAAACCCATAAAACACAAATACCTATAACCTAGCAAAAATTTCAGATTTTAAGTAAGTTTTAAATTAATTTTATGTATATAAAATATAGAATTTTTTAACCCCCCCTCCCACATGTGATGAATATGGAAAGATATTTAGGGTTCAAATCTAGACATAATGCTTATAAGTTTTAGACTTATCCTAAAAGTGATGCAGAACTTAAAAAGATTTTTGTCATGGGTATAATGTAAGTAGTCTGAGGTTTTAGACAGTCTTTCAGACAGTGTTGTGGGAAAGAATGAAGAGAGAGAGAAAAAAAAATGAGAAAAGTGGTCTCAAAAAAGAATTAGTAATCAGTGGAATTTCTGCAAATTAAAAAAAAAAAAAGTGTGAGGCACTAAAGATGGAGGGTAGAGAAAAGGGGGCCAGAATGAGATATATTAACAAAAATGAACCAGTAAGACATGGTGTATGTGTTTGTGTGTGCATGTATGTGTGTATTTGAGGTGTGAGGGGGTGAAAAAAAATGGGAAAAAACAAAAAACAGAAATGAGTCTCATTTTGTTAAAATGCATCTCTCTTGATATGCCTTTAATCTTGTTTCCCTTCTTAAACGTAATAGCATATAGATATTAGCAGCCGTTGCTTTAATTTCCCCTATTTCTGTTTGTCTTCTTTCAAAGATTAAACTGCTTTTTTCCTACCTGAGTTTTACTGACTTTCAGAATAATTCCCCAATTTCCAGAATAAAACAAATTAGAGAAGGGAAATATTTAAGCAACATCAGACTCCAATTTAGGTCACTTTCCCATGCATACAGAATGTAAGTAAATTTATTAATAAAATCTCCATTATCCAAAAATGAACTGTATTTCCTGGGTCAACACCCTAGCAGGCTAACGGGGGACACCAGACCCCAGGACTCATCAGCGGGCTTTAGGAATTTTATCTCATTCCCTCAAACTTGGAGCACAGCCATTGCTGACCAACAACTTCTCTCAGGTCACACTTTTCATCTTTATGCTTTTATTCAGATAACGAGGTTCCTATACCTAAGATCAAGTACTTATGTTCACACATAATTCTTACTACTTGATTTTGATTTTGGCTCCTTTTCCCAGATGCTTATGTTTGTAACCTGCTTAGTATTTCAAACCTCTCCTAAAACAGTCACAGTTCTGCTATATTCACACCCTGGGAACTAAAACACTGCCAGTAATTTGTCATTTTGGAGTAAAGAATTAGTTACCTATTTTTCACATGTCTGCAAAACTATCTTTTCTGGAGCTCTTTATATATTCTGATTGCCTTTTCATTGATCTTCTTTTCCTGATGAAGTATCTTGGTATGCTTCCACTCCGTGATGCTGACCAAAGAATGAAATACCTAATTTAGAATTAGAACGTTCCAGGGACACAACATTGTCCATTGGCTGCTGACCTAGAATTTAGCCCTAGGTTCTTATCTTATACTGTTTCATCACCTTGTGACCATGTAGTCATGTCCCATCAATCCATTCTGAAATGTAGTAGGCATCATTCATAAATTTTCCTTCTTTTATGATAGGATATCAAACACATAGAATGTCTCTGAATTATAAAAAAGGAATAATGTTACTTGAATATATTACAGATAAAAATATTCCGTCACAAGAATCAGTAATAGCATTGTTATACTCTGCTTCTCTGCACTTATCTTAAAGGAAATTAACTTCATAAAACAGCTACAGTAAAGAGGGTTTGTTTTCAAAATAGTCCATTTTAAATGTAAATTTGAATTTCTCTATTATGTAATCTGAAAAAAAAATCCTATCCCTTCTCTCTTCTAAAACACATTCATTGATACGTCCAAAAATATGCTAGAGTAGAAAGGATATGGAGACGCTGGAACCATTATACATAGCTGATGGTAATGTAAAATGTTGCAGCTGCTTTGGGAAACAGTCTGGCAGTTCCTCAGAAAGTTAAGCATAGAGTTAAATAATCCTCAAATCTACACCTAAAAAGCCAATATTTACACAAAGACTCATGTGTTTTCATAGCAGCATTATTTATCATAGCCAAAAAAGAGGAGAAATTCAAATGCCCATTAGCATCTTAGTAGATAAGTATTAATCAAATGTCATATTCATACAATGGAATATTATTCAACCAAAAGGAATTGAATACATACATGCTACAATGTAGACAAAACTTGAAATCTTCATGCTAAGTGAAAGAAGCCAAGGCAAAGAAGAGGCACATGTTGTATAATTCCATTTATATTAAATGTTCATAATAGAGAAATCCATAGTAATTGAAAGTCAATTAATGTTTGTTCATGTATAGGATAAAGGGAGAGGAGAGTAACTGTCAAAAGGCACAAGGTTTATTTGGGGATTGATGAAAATATTCTAGAATTAAATAATGGTTATGATTGCACAAATTTGTAAATATCCTAAAATCAGTGAATTTATATTTCAAAATGGTGAATTGTTTATACATCAAATATCTGGAAATGCAATAAAAAAATCCACTTGATTAGAGAATTTAAAAAAAAAAATGGATACAAATTGGGCCATAAAGCCCTAAATCAGAATGTATTAGAATTCTCTGCTTTTCTTTTTTCTTTATAATCATATTATTTACTGAAACCTTAAAAGTAATTGCAAATTCCTAGAGATTCCAGAACATTTCAGAACTTCCTCATCTGAAAGATAATTTAAAAATTTAAAGACCACAGTGGTCCTACTTACTTTGTATTCATTTCTTTTTGCTGGATTTGAATTGCTGCTTTGATCTATAGGAATTTTCAGAGATGAAAAAAAAAGTACAATAATGCTATCCAATCCTTTTCTTAAAATGATAAACTAATATCTATCTTTGTTAACTGAGCTGCTGTCTACTAGTATAAGTTTAGCTAGTAGCACAACTAAATTGTGGCACTAAATCACAGTGAATTATTATATCATTCTTTAAGGCATAAGAAATATTTCCTACCTTTGGAAAGGCTAAAATTTGATAATCATTTATTAAAAGTTTTCTTCCAACTCCACCCACTGGGAGAAACCTCCACAATAAAAAAGGAACCACAGTCTACCAGAATACAGAAAGGCCACCCCAAACACAGCAATCTAAATAACATGAAAAGGCAGAGAAATACCCAGCAGGTAAAGGAACATGAAAAATGTCCACCAAGTCAAACAAAAGAGGAGGAAATAGGGAAACTACCTGGAAAAGAATTTAGAATAATGATAATAAAAATGATCCAAAATCTTGAAAACAAAATGGAGTTACAGATAGACTGGAAACAAGGATTGAGAAAATTCAAGAAATGTTTAACAAGGACCTAGAAGAAATAAAAAAAGAGTCAATTAAAAATGAATAATATAATAACTGAGATCAAATACACTCTGGAGAGAAGCAACAGTAGAATAACGGAGACAGAAGATAGGATAAGTGAGATAGAAGATAAAATGGTGGTAATAAATGAAGCAGAGAGGAAAAAAGAAGAAAGGATTAAAAGAAATGAGGACAACCTCAGGGACCTCTGGGACAATGTGAAACACCCCAAATTTCGAATCATAGGAGTCCCAGAAGAAGAAGACAAAAAGAAAGGCCATGAGAAAATACTCGAGGAGATAATAGCTGAAAACTTCCACAAAATGGGGAAGGAAATAGTGATGCAAGTCCAAGAAACCCAGAGAGTCCCAACAGGGTAAACCCAAGGCAAAATACCCCAAGACACATATTAGTCAAATTAACAAAGATCAAACACAAAGAACAAATATTAAAAGCAGCAAGGGAGAAACAACATATAAACACACAAGGGGATCCCCATAAGGATAACAGCTGATCTATCAATAGAAATTCTTCAGGCCAGAAGGGAATGGCAGGACATACTTAAAGTAATGAAAGAGAATAACCTACAACCCAGATTACTATACCCAGAAAGGACCTCATTCAGATATGAAGGAGAATTCAAAAGCTTTACAGACAAACAAAAGTTGAGAGAATTCAGCACCACCAAACCAACTCTTTAACATATGCTACAGGATCTTCTCTAGACAGAAAACACAGGGTTCATGAACGTGAACACAAAACAACAAAGCAAATGGCAACAGGACCATTCTTATCAAAGATTACTTTAAATGTAAATGGGTTTAATGCCCCAACCAAAAGACAAATACTGGCTGAATGGATACAAAAGCAAGACCCCTATATATGGTGTCCAAGAGACCCACCTCAAAACAAGGGACACATATGGACTGAAAGTGAAGGTCTGGAAAAAAATATTTCACGCAAACGGAGCCCCCCAAAAAGCAGGAGTTGCAATACTCATATCAGATAAAATAGACTTTAAAATAGAGGCTGTGAAAAGAGACAAAGAAAGACACTACATAATGATCAAAGGATCAATCCAAGAAGAAGATATACCAATTATAAATACATATGCAGCCAACGTAGGAGCACCGCAATATGCAAGGCAATTGCTAACAAGTATGAAAGGGGAAATTAACAATAACACAATAATAGTGGGTGACTTTAATACTGCACTCCCACCTATGGATAGATCAACTAAACAGAAAATTAACAAGGAAACACAAACTTTAAATGACACAATGGACCAGCTAGCCCTAACTGATATCTATAGGACATTTCACCCCAAAACAATCAATTTCACCTTTTTCTCAAGTGCACATGGAACCTTCTCCAGAATAGATCATATCTTGGGCCATAAATCTAGCCTTGGTAAACTCAAAAAAAATTGAAATCATTCCACTGATCTTCTCTGACGACAATGCAGTAAGATTAGATCTCAATTCCGGGGTCGGGGGGGGGAACTACTAAAAAATCCAACATATGGAGGATAAATAATACGCTTCTGAATAACCAACAAAACAGAGAAGAAATCAAAAAAGAAACCAAAATAGGCATAGAAAGGAATGAAAATGAAAACACAACAATCCAAAACCTATGGGACACTGTAACAGCAATACTAAGGAGAAGGTTCATAGTATTACAGGCATACCTCAAGAAACAATAAAAAAGTCAAATAAATAACCTAACTCTACACAAAAAGCAACTAGAGAAGGAAGAAATGAAGAACCCCAGGGTTAGTAGAAGGAAAGAAATCTTAAAAAATTAGGGTTTGTACTTTGCTGATGGGCATCTAAGTTGCTTCCATGTCCTGGCTATTACAAACAGTGCTGCGATGAACATTGGGGTGCACATGTCTCTTTCAGATCTGGTCTCCTTAGTGTGTATGCCCAGAAGTGGACTTGAAAAAATAAAGCTGCATTTCCTTAAAAATTAAAAAAAAAAAAAATAGGGTAGAAATAAATGCAAAAGAAACAAAAGAGACCATAGCAAAAATCAACAAAGCTAAAAGCTGGTTTTTTTGAAAAGGTAAACAAAATTGACAAATTTTAGCCA
The DNA here is from genome assembly GCF_023699985.2 of Odocoileus virginianus. NCBI lineage: Eukaryota > Metazoa > Chordata > Mammalia > Artiodactyla > Cervidae > Odocoileus > Odocoileus virginianus. The sequence goes on from NC_069683.1 coordinate 71,745,144, forward strand.
GACTCATCAAAAAACAAAGGGAGAAGAACCAAATCAACAAAATTAGAAACGAAAATGGAGAGGTCACAACAAACACTGAAAAACAAAGGATCATAAGAGACTACTACCAGCAGCTATATGCCAATAAAATGGACAACTTGGAAGAAATGGACAAATTCTTAGAAAAGTATAACTTTCCAAAACTGAACCAGGAAGAAATAGAAGATCTTAGCAGACCCATCACAAACATGGAAATCAAAACTGTAATCAGAAATCTTCCAGCAAACAAAAGCCCAGGACCAGATGGCTTCACAGCTGAATTCTACCAAAAACTTAGAGAAGAGCTAACATCTGTCTTTCTCAAACTCTTCCAGGAAACTGCAGAAGAAGGCAAATTTCCAAACTCATTAAGTGAGGCCACCATCATCCTAATACCAAAACCAGGCAAAGATGCCACAAGGAAAAAAAAAAAAAAAAAGAAAGAAAGAAAGAAAAGAAAGACGAAAGAAAGAAAAGAAAATTACAGGCCAATATCACTGATGAACATAGATGCAAAAATCCTTAAGAAACTTCTAGCAAACTGAATCCAACGACATATTAAAAAGATCATACATCATGACCAAGTGGGCTTTAACCCAGGAATGCAAGGATTCTTTAAAATCCACAAATCAATCAATGTAACACACCATTTAACTAATTGAAAAATAAAAACCATATAATTAGAAAAAATATGATTATCTCAAAAGATGCAGAAAAAGCCTTTGATAAAATTCAACATCCATTTATGATAAAAACTCTCCAGAAAGCAGGCATAGAAGGAACATATCTCAACATAATAAAAGCTATATATGACAAACCCACGGCAAACAGTATCCTCAATGGTGAAAAATTGAAACCATTTCCCTTAAAGGCAGGAAAAATACAAGGGTGCCCACTCTCACCACTACTGTTCAACATAGTTTTGGAAGTGTTGGCCACAGCAGTCAGAGCAGAAAAAGAAATAAAAGGAATCCAGATAGGAAAAGAAGAAATAAAACTCTCACTGTTTGCAGATGACATGATCCTCTACATAGAAAACCTTAAAGACTCTACCAGAAAATTATTAGAGCTAATTAATGCATACAGTAATGTTTCAGGATATAAAATTAACACACTGAAATCCCTTGCATTCCTATACACTAGCAATGAGAAAACAAAAAGAGAAATTAAGGAAACAATAGCATTCATCATTGCAACTAAAAGAATAAAATACTTAGGAGTATATCTACCTAAAGAAACCAAAGACCTATATATAGAAAACTATAAAACACTGAAGAAAGAAATCAAAGAGGACACAAACAGATGGAGAAATATACCGTGTTCATGGATTGGAAGAATCAATATTGTGAAAATGACTGTACTACCCAAAGCAATCTATAGATTCAATGCAATCCCTATCAAGCTACCAATGGTGTTTTTCACAAAGCTAGAACAAATAATTTCACAATTTGTATGGAAATACAAAAGCCTCGAATAGCCAAAGCAATCTTGAGAAAGAAGAATGAAACTGGAGGAATCAACCTGCTTGACTTCAGGCTCTACTACAAAGTCACATTCATCAAGACAGTATGGTACTGGCACAAAGACAGAAATACAGATCAATGGAACAAAATAGAAAGCTCAGAGATAAATCCATGTACCTATGGACACCTTATCTTTGACAAAGGAGGCAAGGATATACAATGGAAAAAAGATAACCTCTTTAACAAGTGGTGCTGGGAAAACTGGTCAACCACTTGTAAAAGAATGAAACTAGAACACTTTCTAACACCATACACAAAAATAAACTCAAAATGGATTAAAGATCTAAATGTAAGACCAGAAACTATAAAACTCCTAGAGGAGAACATAGGCAATACACTCTCTGACATAAATCACAGCAAGATCCTCTATGACTCACATCCCAGAATATTGGAAATAAAAGCAAAAATAAACAAATGAGACCTAATTAAACTTAAACGCTTTTGCACAACAAAGGAAACTATGAGCAAGGTGGAAAGACAGCCCTCAAATTGGGAGAAAATAATAGCAAATGAAGCAACAAAGGATTAATCTCAAAAATATACAAGCAACTCCTGCCGCTCAATTCCAGAAAAATAAATGACCCAACCAAAAAGTGGGCCAAAGAACTAAACAGACATTTCTCCAAAGAAGTCATACAGATGACTAACAAACACATGAAAAGACGCTCAGCTTCACTCATTATTAGAGAAATGTAAATCAAAACCACAATGAGGTACCATTACACGCCAATCAGAATGGCTGCTATCCAAAAGTCTACAAGCAATAAATTCTGGAGAGGGTGTGGAGAAAAGGGAACCCTCTTACACTGCTGGTGGGAATGCAAACTAGTACAGCCACTATGGAGAACAGTGTGGAGATTCCTTCAAAAACTGGAAATAGAACTGCCATATGACCCAGCAATCCCACTCCTGGGCATACACACAGAGGAAACCAGATCTGAAAGAGGCACGTACACCCCAATGTTCATCGCAGCACTGTTTATAATAGCCAGGACATGGAAGCAACCTAGATGCCCATCAGCAGAGGAATGGATAAGGAAGTTATGATACATATACACTCAGCCATTAAAAACATTTCATTTGAATCAGTTCTAATGAAATGGATGAAACTTGAGCCCATTATACAGAGTGAAGCCAGAAAGATAAAGACCAATACAGTATACTAACGCATATACATGGAATTTTAAAAAGATGGTAACGATAACCCTATATGCAAAACAGAAAAAGAGACACAGATGTATAGAACAGACTTTGGGACTCTGTGGGAGAAGGCAAGGGTGGGATGTTCTGAGAGGATAGCTTTGAAACAAGTATACTATCAAGGGTGAAACAGATCACCAGCCCAGGTTGGATACATGAGACAAGTGCTCAGGGCTGGTGCACTGGGAAGGCCCAGAAGGAGGGACGTGGGAGGGGGAATTGGGATGGGGAACACATGTAAATCCATGGCTGATTCATGTCAATGTATGGAAAAAACCACTACAATATTATAAAGTAATTAGACTCCAACTAATAAAAATAAATGAAAAAAAAATTTCTTATCCTAAGTTATTAATTAAATATTTATAGTTAGGTCAAATATTCCAGGATGGGGTCACTGAACATGCTCTGGCCTCTGTCCAGTTCTCTGACCTTCTCCACTGGTATTCTCCCCCTCACTCATCCTCCGGCCCACATTGGCCTTCAGTTTATCTTCTGGTATCTATTCATTTTCTACCATAGAAACTTAGAAACTATTTCTACTTAGAAACTATGAATTTAATATTTCATCCATCTGAAAAGTTGCTTGCCTAGAACTGTGTGCAGTGTTCATATCATCCATATCATCCATAGGCCTATTCAGAGGCCCTCTATGACCACCTAACTAAATTCAGTCCTTATCATTCAGAAACCTAATATTACCTGAAATGTTTTACATTTATCTGAAGGGGTGCTTTAGACTGGAGGATAATTGCTTCACAATGTTGTATTGGTTTCTGCTGCACAACAACCATCCATAAGCACACCCATCCCCCAGCCCTCTTAGGCTCCTTCCCCTCCACTCCCTAGCCCTCTAGGTCAGCATATAGCACTGAGCTGAGTTTGCTCTGCTCTGTAACTGCTTCCTGCTACTAGCTATCTATTTTACACACGGTAGTATATACATATCAATGCTAATCTCTCAATACACCTCACCTCTCTTTCCCTCACTGTGCCCACAAGTTCAATCTCTATGTCTGAGTCTCTCTTCCTGCCCTGCAAATAGGTTAGTCAGTAATATTTTTTCAGATTCACTATTTGTTTTTTCATTCTGGCTTATTTCACTCTGTATAAGAGGTTATAGGTTCATCCACCTGACATCAACTGACTTAGATTCATTCCTTTTTATGACTAATAATCCATTTTATACACACATACACACACACACACACACACACACATAATCATTTTTTAATACATTCATCTGTTGATGGACAACTAGGTTGCCTCCATGCCCTAGCTGATGTAAATAGTGCTACTGTGAACATTGGGGTGCCTGTGTCTATTTTACTTGGTTTTCTGAGGGTACATGCCCAGTAATGCTATTGCTAGGTTATATGGTAGTTCAATCTTCCTTACTTTAGGCTATACTACAAAGCTACAATTAATCAAGACCATATAAAATTGGCCAAAAAAAAAAAAAAAAAAAAGCTAGAAAGCCCAGAGGTAAACCCTTGCACCTATAGGCACCTTCTCTTTGACAAAGGCAAGAACAAACAATGGAGGAAAAGCATCCTCTTCAGTAAGTTGTGGTGGGAAAACTGGAGAACTTCATGAAAATGAATGAAACCATACACAAAAAGAATCTCAAAATGTATTAAAGACCTAAATCTAAGGCCAGAAACTATAAAAATCTCAGAAGAAAATGTATGCAGAACACTCTTTGACAGAAACCACAGCAAGATTCTTTTTGACCCACCTCCTAGAATAATGGAAATGAAAATAAAAATAAGCAAATGGGATCTAATTAAAATTAAAATCGTTTGGACAGCAAATAAAACTATAAACAAGACGAAAGGACAACCGTCACAACAAGATAAAATAATTGCAAATGAAACAACTGACAAAGGATTAATTTTCAAAATATAAAAGCAGCCCATTAAACTCAATATCAGAAAAATAACAACTCAATCAAAAAATGGGCAGAAGACCTCAACAGACATTTCTCCAAAATATATATATATATATATATGTATATATACATATACATATATACATATATATAGATGGCAAACAAACACATGAAAAGATGTTCAGCCTCACTCATAATTACAGAAATACAAATCAAAACTACAATGAGATATATAATTATTTTGTGCTATAAATTTAGTTTGTCGTTTCCATTCTGAAAGGGCAAGAAAAGAAAAGGCACTTAGGTTACGATCAAGATTTATTTTGTTTTGTTTTGTTTTTAAGAATTGGAAAGAGTTTTATTTGAGCCAAAGTGAGGAATATAGCCTGGGAGAGAGATTCAAGAAGCACTTGAATTTTGTCCGCCAGACTATAAAAATGGGGGAAGCTTATAAAGGCAAAAAAAAAAAAAAAAAAAAAAAGATAAAAGAAAACACCATGAAATCGCATAAGTTAATTGTGAATAATTGGGATTCTGGCAAGAAGTAAAAGTACTTCTTTTTTTTTTTTTTTTCTTGTGTTTGTCACACACATGCCCACTTTCTGTTGTGCTGAGAAAGAAAAGTACTTCTTTTTTATTGCTTTTTAATTTATTTATTTTTAATGGAAAGATAATTGCTTTACACTGTTGTGTTGGTTTCTGTCATGCAACAATGTGATCAGCCATAAATACAAGTATGTCCGCTCCCTCTTGAAACTCCCTCCTTCTCCCCCTCCCCATTCCACCCTTTAGGTTGTCAAAGAGTACCCAGTTGAGCTCCCTGCATTATTCAAAATTTACACTGGCTATCTATTTTACATATGTATATATGTCAATACTACTCTCTCAATTCATCCCACCCTCTCTTTTCTGCACTGTGTCCACAAGTCTATTCTCTCTGCACATGTTCTCACTGCCACACTGCAAACAGTTTCATCAGTACTATTTTTCTAGATTCCATATATATGCATTACTATATGATATTGTTTTTCTCTTTCTGACATACTTCACTCTGTATAAAAAGCTCTAGGTTCATCACTTCACTGGAACTGACTCAAACTTTTTTTTTTTTTTAATGGCTGAGTGATATTATAATGTATATATGTACCACAACTTCTTTATCCATTTACCTGTTGATGGACATCTGGGATGTTTTCATGTCCTGGCTTTTGTAAAAAGTGCTGCAATGAACAGTGAAGTACATGTGTCTTTTTGAGTTGTGGTTTTCTCAAGGTATATGCCCAGTAGTGAGACTGCTGGATCACATGGTAGTTATATTCCTAGATATTTAAAGAAATCTCCAAACTCCCTGTACAGATTAACATTCCCACCAATAGTGCAAGAGGGTTCCTTTTTCTCCACATTTGTCTACTGCACTTATTCTCTGTAGGTATTTTGATAATGACCATTCTGACCAGTGTGAGGTGATATACCATTGTAACTTTGATTTGCATTTCTCTAATAAAAAGTGATGTTGAGCACTTTTTTCACATGTGTATTAGACATGGTGGGTCATAGAGGATCCTGCTGTGGTTTATGTCAGAGAGTGCTTTGCCTATATTCTACTCTAGTAGTTTTATAGTTTCTGGTCTTATATTTAGATCTTGAATCCATTTTGAGTTTATTTTTGTGTATGGTGTTAGAAAGTGTTCTAGTTTCATTCTTTTACAAGTGATTGACCAGTTTTCCCAGCACCACTTGTTAAAGAGGTTGTCTTTTTTTTTTTTTTTTTAATTGTATATCCTTGCCTCCTTTGTCAAAGATAAGATGTCCATAGGTACGTGGATATATCTCTGGGCTTTCTATTTTGTTCCATTGATCTATATTTCTGTCTTTGTGCCAGTACCATACTGTCTTGATGACTGTGGCTTTGTAGTGGAACCTGAAGTCAGGCAGGTTGATTCATACATCATGACCAAGTGGGCTTTAGTCAAGGAATGCAAGGATTCTTTAATATCTGCAAATCAATCAATGTAATACACCACATTAACAAATTGAAAGATAAAAACCATATGATTATCTCAATAGATGCAGAAAAAGCCTTTGACAAAATTCAACATCAGTGTTTTATAGTTTTCTATATGTAGGTCTTTGGTTTCTTTAGGTAGATATACTCCTAAGTATTTTATTCTTTTTGTTGCAATGGTGAATGGTATTGTTTCCTTAATTTCTCTTTTATTTTTCTCATTATTAGTGTATAGGAATGCAAGGGATTTCTGTGTGTTAATTTTATATCCTGAAACATTACTGTATGCATTGATTAGCTCTAATAATTTTCTGGTACAGTCTTTAAGGTTTTCTATGTAGAGGATCATGTCGTCTGCAAACAGTGAGAGTTTTATTTCTTCTTTTCCTATCTGGATTCCTTTTATTTCTTTTTCTGCTCTGACTGCAGTGGCCAACACTTCCAAAACTATGTTGAACAGTAGTGGTGAGAGTGGGCACCCTTGTCTTGTTCCTGACCTTAAGAGAAATGGTTTCAATTTTTCACCATTGAGGATATTGTTTGCCGTGGGTTTGTCATATATAGCTTTTATTATGTTGAGGTATGTTCTTTCTATGCCTGCTTTCTGGAGAGTTTTTATCATAAATGGATGTTGAATTTTGTCAAAGCCTTTTTCTGCATCTTTTGAGATAATCATATTTTTTTTCTAATTATATGGTTTTTATTTTTCAATTAGTTAAATGGTGTGTTACATTGATTGATTTGTGGATTTTAAAGAATCCTTGCATTCCTGGGTTAAAGCCCAGTTGGTCATGATGTATGATCTTTTTAATATGTTGTTGGATTCTGTTTGCTAGAAGTTTCTTAAGGATTTGTGTGTCTATGTTCATCAGTAATATTAGCCTGTAGTTTTCTTTCTTTGTGTCATCTTTGCCTGGTTTTGGTATTAGGGTGATGGTAGCCTCATATAATGAGTTTGGAAGTTTACCTTCTGCACTTTTCTGGGAGAGTTTGAGAAAGACAGATGTTAGCTCTTCTCTAAGTTTTTGGTAGAATTCAGCTGTGAAGCCATCTGGTCCTGGGCTTTTGTTTGCTGGAAGTTTTCTGATTACAGTTTCTATTTCCATGCTTGTGATGGGTCTGCTAAGATCTTCTATTTCTTCCTGGTTCAGTTTTGGAAAGTTATACTTTTCTAAGAATTTGTCCATTTCTTCCAAGTTGTCCATTTTATTGGCATATAGCTGCTGGTAGTAGTCTCTTATGATCCTTTGTATTTCAGTGTTCTCTGTTGTGATCTCTCCATTTTCATTTCTAATTTTGTTGATTTGGTTCTTCTCCCTTTGTTTTTTGATGAGTCTGGCTAAAAGTTTGTCAATTTTGTTTACCTTTTCAAAAAACCAGCTTTTAGCTTTGTTGATTTTTGCTATGGTCTCTTTTGTTTCTTTCACATTTATTTCTGCCCTGATTTTTAAAGATTTCTTTCCTTCTATTAATCCTGGGGTTCTTCATTTCTTCCTTCTCTAGTTACTTTAGATGTAGAGTTAGGTTATTTATTTGACTTTTTTCTTGTTTCTTGAGGTGCCCTGTTATGCTAAGAACCTTCTCCTTAGCACTGCTTTTACAGTGTCCCATAGGTTTTGAGTTTTTGTGTTTTCATTTTCATTCATTTCTATGCATATTTTGATTTCTTTTTTGATTTCTTCTATGATTTGTTGATTATTCAGAAGCATATTATTTATCCTCTATATTTTGGATTTTTTAGTAGTTTTTTTTTTTTTTTTTTTTTTCCCCTGTAATTGAGATCTAATCTTACTGCATTGTGGTCAGAAAAGATGAATGGAATGATCCTTTCTTTTTTTTTTTTTTGAGTTCACAAAGGCTAGGTTTATGGCCCAGGATGTGATCTATTCTGGAGAAGGTTCCGTGTGCATTTGAGAAAAAGGTGAAATTGATTGTTTTGGGGTGAAATGTCCTATAGATATCAGTTAGGTCTAGCTGCCCCATTGTGTCATTTAAGGTTTGTGTTTCCTTGTTAATTTTCTGTTTATTTGATCTATCCATAGGTGTGAGTGCGGTAATAAAGTCACCCACTATTATTGTATTATTGTTAATTTCCCCTTTCATACTTGTCAGCAATTGCTTTGCATATTGTGGTGCTCCTATGTTGGCTGCATATGTATTTATAATTGGTATATCTTCTTCTTGGATTGATCATTTGATCATTATGTAGTGTCCTTCTTTGTCTCTCTCTCTCTTTTTTTTTTTTTTTTCATTTATTTTTATTAGTTGGAGGCTAATTAATTTACAATATTGTAGTGGGTTTTGTCATACATTGACATGAATCAGCCATGGTTTTACATGTATTCCCCATCCCGATCACCCCTCCCACCTCCCTCTCTACCCGCTCCCTCTGGGTCTTCCCAGTGTACCAGGCCCGAGCACTTGTCTCATGCATCCAACCTGGGATGGTGATCTGTTTCACCCTAGATAATATACATGTTTTGATGCTGTTCTCTCTAGGCAAAACACTCTCCGAAATAAATTCAGCAGGATCTTCTATGACCCACTTCCCAGAATATTGGAAATAAAAGCCCTCTTTGTCTCTTTTCACAGCCTTTATTTTAAAGTCTATTTTATCTGATATGAGTATTGCAACTCCTGCTTTCTTTTGGGCTCCATTTGCGTGAAATATTTTTTTCCAGCCCTTCACTTTCAGTCAGTATGTGTCTCTTGTTTTGAGGTGGGTCTCTTGGTGAGAACATATATAGGAGTCTTTTATTATTATTATTTTTAATCCATTCAGCCAGTCTTTGTCTTTTGATTGGTGTATTCAACCCATTTACATTTAAAGTAGTTATTGATAAGTATGGTTCCATTGCCATTTTCTTTGTTGTTTTGGGTTTGTGTTCATACAACCTTTCTGTGTTGCCTGTCTAGAAAAGATCCTTTAGCATTTGTTGAAGAGCTTGTTTGGTGGTGCTGAATTCTTTCAGCGTTTGTTTGTCTGTAAAGCTTTTGAATTCTCCTTCATATCTGAATGAAGTCCTTTCTGGGTATAGTAATCTGGGTTGTAGGTTATTCTCTTTCATTACTTTAATTATGTCCTGCCATTCCCTTCTGGCCTGAAGAGTTTCTATTGAAAGATCAGCTGTTATCCTTATGGGAATCACCTTGTGTGTTATATGTTGTTTCTCCCTTGCTGCTTTTAATATCTGTTCTTTGTGTTTGATTTTTGTTAATTTGATTAATATGTGTCTCGGGGTGTTTCACTTTGGGTTTATCTTGTTTGAGACTCTCTGGGTTTCTTGGACTGCTGTGACTATTTCCTTCCCCATTTTAGGGAAGTTTTCAGCTATTATCTCCTCAAGTATTTTCTCATGGCCTTTCTTTTTTGTCTTTTCTTCTGGGACTCCTATGATTTGAATGTTTGGGCATTTCACATTTTCCCAGAGGTCCCTGAGGTTGTATTCATTTCTTTTAATTCTTTTTGCTTTTTTCCTCTCTGCTTCATTTATTTCCACCATTTTATCTTCTACCTCACTTATCCTATCTTCTGCCTCCGTTATTCTACTGTCGCTTCCCTCCAGAGAGCTTTTTATCTCATTTATTGCATTATTCATTTTTAATTGACTCTTTTTTTTATTTCTTCTAGGTCCTTGTTAAACATTTCTTGCATTTTCTCAATCCTTGTTTCCAGTCTATCTTTCTGTAACTCCATTTTGTTTTCAAGATTTTGGATCATTTTTATTATCATTATTCTAAATTCTTTTTCAGGTAGATTTCCTCTCCTCTCCTCTTTTGTTTGGCTTGGTGGGCATTCTTCATGTTCCTTTAGCTGCTGAGTGTTTCTCTGCCTTTTCATCTTGTTTAGATTACTGTGTTTCGGGTGACGTTTCTGTATTCTGGTAGTCTGTGGTTCCTTTTTATTGTGGAGGTTTCTCCCAGTGGGTGGGGTTGGACAATTGGCTTGTCAAGGTTTCCTGGTTAGGGAAGCTTGCGTCGGTGTTCTGGTGGGTGGAGCTGGATTTCTTTTCTCTGGAGTGCAATGGAGTGTCCATAGTGAGTTTTGAGATGGGTCTATGGGTTTGATGTGACTTTGCACAACCTATGTAGTGACCCTCAGGGCTTTGTTCCTGGGTTGCTGGAGAATTTGCATGGTATGTCTTGCTCTGGAACTAATTGGCTCTTGGGTGGTGGTTGGTTTCAGTGTAGGTATGGAGGCTTTTAGATGATCTCTTATTAATTAATGTTCCCTGTAGTTAGGAGTTCTCTGATGTTCTCAGGTATTGGGCTTAAACCTCTTGCCTCTGGATTTCAGTCTTATTCTCCAGTAGCCTCAAGACTTCTCCATCCATACAGCACTCATAATAAAACTTATAGGTTAATGGTGAAAAGATTATCCACAGTGAGGGACATCCAGAGAGGTTCACAGAGTTACAGGAAGTAGAGGAGAGGGAGGAAGGAGATAGAGGTGAGCAGGAGTAGAAAAGGAGGGATTCAAGAGAAGAGAGACAGTTCTAGGCAGTACTCTGTTCCTCAAGTGTTCTCCACAGCCCAGAACACCCACAGAGATTCACAGAATTGAATTGAAAAGAGAGGGGCGAGGGAGGAAATAGAGGTGATCTGGGGGAGAAAAAGGAGAGTCAAAAGGGGGAGAGAGTAATAAAACCAGGAGTCACACTGCTGATTGGTGTGATGGGTGCAGATGGGTACTGAATGTTGGATTCTTAAATGTCCAAAATTGGTATCAAATACTGAAAAACAAAGATTAAAAACCTAGAGTAGACATTAGACTCTTAAAAATATAATATTGAAAAAAAGACAAAAACACAAAAAAATTAAGAAATATATATGAAATTTGCTTTAAAAATAGGATCCCCCCTTTTTTTTGCAAGGTTATAGTTTGTTATAAACACAAAATTAAAGAGTAATAGAGGACTTAAAAAAAAAAAAGAAAAAATAATTAAAAAATAATAATAATGGTAAAAATATATCTAGGAATTTCTCTAGAGCTGTTGTGGGCAGTGTGGGTTCAGTTCAGTTTCAGATAGCTCCTTGTTTCAGCTTACACTTCTCGATATCTATAGGCCCCTTCCAGTGTAGTTGGTGTTAATTCCAGGGGTTTTAATCTGTTGCACTTGTCATTTCTAAAGCGGTTCCCTTTGTTTATTTGGCTTCTCTTTGCAGGCCTCTACAGTGTCTAATTTCCACCCTGACACAAGTGGGCGGATGGTCTCTTGTCTAGGTTGGCTTGTTCAGTCGTGCTGTGGGGAGGGAAGGGTGCTGCAGACAAATATCACTGGCCTGTGTGGGGAGCACTTGCAGTGTTCCGGCCACACTGGATTTGTGCCCGCTCATGGCACCTGTGCTTTCCCAGTCTACACTGCTCAGTCTCCAGGCTGCTTTACAGGGAGTGGGCCCTGAGTTGCGTGGACTTTCCAGGCCTAAGCCGCTGAGGTTCCAGTTTTCAGGTACTCCACAAAGACGCAGACTCAGTTGGGACTGCGTTTTGTGCCTTCCCCAGCCCAAGCAGCTCAGGCAACCAGGAGCTTGACAAGCGCATTCTCCCTGGGTGCAGTGCACCTTATCCCCTCCAAGGTCCCAGCCTCAGTTTCCAGGTGTGCCGATCTGGTGCGCCTTGTGTCTCTTCTGGGGAGCTGATCTCTGGCTGTGACCCTCCTGGTGGATGTTAACCATCCAGAATCTCAGGAAGTCTTTGGTTAGAGACTGGAAGCCTGTTTGTAGTTTGGTAGGGGATGCTGTCTCTGGGGCTGAGTTTGCCCCTTTCCCCTCCCCTCTGCCTCCTGCCTCTGGTGGGGTACGGGTGGGTGTGCAGCCGGCTGGCTCTTCTCTGGAATTGCTCAGTCCTGCCTTTGTTCTGCAAATGGCCATCAGTGCCTTTGTTTAGGACTTTTTGTAGGTTAATTCTCTCTCTCTCTCTCTCTCTCTCTCTCTCTCTCTCTCTCTCTCTCTCGCTATCCCACAGTTTAAGTTGCTATCTCATTGTTAGCTCCCTCCGATTGCCCTCAGGGCATTCAGGCCAGGTCCTTACCCTAAGCAATGCTGCCCGCTCCTCTCCGTTCAGCCCCCACTTGCTGGTGACAGATGTGCGTTTCTGGGGTACTTTTCTGCTGAAAGTTGCTTTTAGGCATGTAATCTGTGGGTTTTATTTATTTTTCCTCCCAGTTAGGTTGCTCTCTGAGATTCGAAAACTTCCCCTAGACCCGCCGGTGATAGGCTTTCCTGGTGTTTGGTGACTTCCTCTATTAGGACTCCCTTCCCAGGATGGATCTCCATCCCTAACTCTTTTGTCTCTCTTTTTATCCTTTATATTTTGTCCTTCCTCCTTTCAAAGACAATGGGCTGATTTTCTGGGTGCCTGATGTCCTCTGCTAATGATCAGAAGTTGTTTTGTGGAGGTTGCTCAGCGTTCAAATGTTCTTTCGATGGATTTGTGGGGGAGAAAGTGGCCTCCCTGTCCTATTCCTCTGCCATCTTAGCTCCTCCTCCAGACCCTTTCTTTTACGCTTCTTCTGAGCCCTCATAATTTGAATGCTAGTGAATTGAATTTTGTCCCATAGATCTCTGAAACTATCCTCAGTTCCTGTCATTCTTTTGTCTTCATTCTACTATTCAACAGTTGTTTCCACCATTCTATCTTCCAGCTCACCTATTTGTTTTTCTTGTAGTTATTTTATTGACTTCTAGATTATTTTTCATTTCATTATTTGTGTTGTTCATCACTGTTTACTTATTCTTATTCCTTTTAGGTCCATGTTAAATGTGTTAAATGATGTTTGCATTTTATCCATTTTATTTTCAAGATTTTGGATCATCTTTACTAACATTACTCTTAATTCTTTTTCAGCTAGTTTGCCTATTTCCACTGCATTTACTTGGTCTTGTGTGTTTTACCTTTTTTCCTTCATGTGCACAATATTTTTTCTGTCTTTCATTTTATGTGACATACTGCGTTTGAAGTCTCCTTTCCTAGGGGTATATGACAGTAGTTCCTGTTGCTTTTGGTCTCTGTCCTTGGTCACTGAGGTTGGCCCAGGGGTTTCTGTAAGATTCTCGTCAGGAGGGACTCGTGCCTGTGTTCTAGTGAGAGGAGGTGAGTTTTACCCCCTAATAGCCAGGGTTGTGTGAGAGGGTGTGTTTTGAGGTGTCCGTAGGAAGTCTGCCTGCTGATGAATGGGTCTGTGTTCTTCTCTTGGTTGCTGTTTGGGTGATTTGTCTTTCTATGCTGGCCTTGGATACTGGTGCCAGTCTTCACTGGAGTTCTCACTAGTTAATACTCCTTCAGGTCAGGAGTTCTCTGGCAGTCTTGCATCTTGGACTCAGCCCTCCCACACCAGAAGCCCAGGCCTGATCCCTGGTCAAGGAACCAAGATGACACAAGTTGTTGGTATGATAAGAAAGGGGATTAAAACATACACATGAAACAAACAAACAAAAACAAACAAACAAAAGGAAACAAAAAATGAATCCCAGACAAATGGTAAATGAAAAATCAGACAAATAGAAATAAAAACAATGGTACACACACACACACACACAGACACACACACACATGCATATATATACACAAAACCCAAACATTCCAAGACAATTAAGTACAAGAGAGTAACCTGGTGGAAAAATGAAACCAAAAATGATATCAACCAATTAAAAACAAAATTAACTAAAACACAAACCAGGAAACAAGCCCAAAGCAGAGAGCTAACCGAGGAATAAAGCAAAGCAAACAAAACAAACTGAGAAATATACTGAAAAGAGAAAAAAGAAGAAGAAGAAGGTTTAAAAAATATATATTAAAACATTTAAATATCTTAAAGAATATTTATAGCAAGAAAATAAAAACAAAGGAAAAAAGAGAGCCAAAAAGAAAGAAACAAATGAACAAAAAAACAACAATAACACAGAACCGCAAAAAAGCCAGCATAAAAATAGAAGTATATAAAGGACATTGAAAGTGTGATTTAAAAATAAATTATCAAAGTATTAAATTGAAGTAATAATAACAACAACATAAAAAACAAGAAGAGAAAAAAATCTAGAACCAACCTCAGAATGAATCAAAGAACAACTGCTTCTCTAAGGTCTCAGTTGCCAGCATCCTTTCCCCCACTGTGAGCCACAGCCCCTCACCACTTCCCTAACAGACCCTCCGATACTGTGAGGGAGGAAGTGGTTTCATCTCTGGACCTGATGTGGGGACAGACCAGACTCTAATGTGACTCTGCTCTTCATTTTTGTGCCTTCAATGTCCACAGCTGCCTGAGTTACGGCATTTTCTTTTGTGCAAAAACTCGTCTTTTGATATATTCCATAGACAGAGTCTACCTAGTTGAACGTGTGGATTTAATCTGAAGCTTGCACAGCTTGTGGGAAGTTTTTTAACCCTCTTCCTTAACCACTCCACCCTTGGAATTCAACTGTGATCTTATTCCCACCTCTGCATGTGGGTCATCCACAACTTTGCTCCTAAGTCTGTCCTGGAAACTTGGGTCTGTCCCAGTGAGAACCAAGCATGTAGGTGGTGTGGCTGCTAGGATCATATGGACCCTGGTGGCATCAGGTGCACAAGGAAGCTGAGGGGCTTAGGTACAGGAGATATGGCATTATCATGACTCTTTTCTAGCTTCTTGCAGCTCTGTCCCAGTGAGAACAAAGCCTGGAGGTGGCATGACTGCTTGGATCACAGAAATCTCAGTGATACCAGCTGCACAGTGAAGCAGAAGATATGGTGCTCCTAGGATATTTTTATAGCCTCTGGCAGCTGGCATTCAAAGAACATCCCTGGCTGGTCCTTTTCTACTGCTCTGTTCATCAGGCACTCAAAGGTCCACCCTCTCTGGGGTCTTTCTCTGTTGATCATCTGCTGGTACCAGCATCAGGGGAGAGAGAGGCTACAGTGATGGTTGCATCTGTTGTGCATGACTCTGAAGTAGCACCCTACCTTCATTGCTGTCTAGCTTTCCTCCAAAGGCATTCCCCACCAATGTCTCCTTCCTCCTGTCCCCTCATGCTGCCTTCCTGCAGTCAACAGCTATCCTCACACTAGGATTTTTCTCCCATCTTCACACTATAGCTCCCAAATGCTGCACATCCGGTGGACTTTCATCCCTGTCCAGGGTGCATAGGAGTGATAATTGCTCAGTCATGCCTGACTCTTTGCAACCCCATGGACTGTAAGCCTACCAGGCTCCTCTGTCCATGGAATTTTCCAGGCAAGATTACTGGAGTGGGGGTACATATTTGTTTGGTTCTTCCTCCATTCAGACTGCCACAGATTAGCTACTTCACTGTCTGACAGTCTCAAATGCTTCCTCTCTGGCAACAAATTGCCCTGATGTGGGGATCTTACCTCTCTTCATCTCCCACACAACCCATGTGCAGATCTGGTCCCTCTTACACACCTCTCTTTTGACCTTCCTTTATAGGTCCTACCAAGTTTTGCTTGGATATATATTTCTTTCTTAAAATCAGGGACTCCTGCCATCTCTCAACTGGTGCTCTATGAGATCTTCTGCAGCTGAAGATATATTCCTGATGCAGCCTTGGAGTGAAATGCACTCCATATCCACCAAGTCTTCCATCACCTTGTCCCTCTATTTTGTTAATGTTTATTTAAAATTGAAACATGGTTGTTACCAATGTGTTAGTTTTAGGTGTATAACACAGTGATTTAATTATATATAAATACATGTGTCTATTCTTCTTCAAATGGTTTTCCCATTAGATTTTTACAAAATATTGAGCAGTGTTCCCTGACCTGTACAATAGGTCCTTGATTTTACAATAGGTCCTTTATTTTAAATATACCAGTGAGTACATATCAGTCCCATACTCCCAATATACCCTTCTCCCCAACCCTTCTTTATCCTGGAACAAATAAAACATTCCTGGGGTCTATTTTGTTTTGTAAATAAATTCACTTGTATCATTTTTTTTATTCCACATATTAAGTGATATCATATGATATTTGCCTTTCCCTATGTGACTTACATAGTGTGTTAATTTCCTGGTCCATCTATGTTGCTTCAAATGCTATTATTTCATTCTTTTTAAGGGCTGAGTAGCATTCCTTTGTGTATATGTATACACAATGGGATATATATATATAATATATATATACATACATATATTCTTTATCCATTCATCTGTCAATGGACATTTAGGCTGCTTCCATGTTTTCATTATTGTGAACAATACTGCAATGAACTTTGGGATGCATGTATCATTTTGAATTATGGTTTTCTCTGGGTACATACCCAGGAGTGGGATTGCTGGGTCATATTATGGTCCTATTTTAATTTTTAAAGAACTTCCATACTGTTCTCCATAGTAGATGTACCAATTTACATTTACAAAACAATGTCAGACAGTTCACTTTTATTATTCTTTTTGTTTTTTTTTTCATTTATTTTTATTAGGTGGAGGCTAATTACTTTACAATATTGCAGTGGCTTTTGCCACATCCTCTCCAACATTTATTGCTTGACAATATTTTGATGATGGTCATTCTGGCTGCTTGTAGGTGATAAGTCATTGCAGTTTTGATTTGCATTTCTCTAATAATTGACACTGTTGATCATCTCACATGCCTGATAGCTATCTGTAGGTCTTCTTTGAAGAAATATCTCTTCCTTCAAATATTTTTATTTGTTTTTGGCTTCCCTGGTGGCTCAGACAGTAAAGAATCTGCCTGAAATACAGGAGACCCGGGTTCAACCCCTGGGTTGGGAAGATCCCCTGGAAAAGGACATGGCTACCCACTCCAGTACTCTTGCCTGGAGAAGTCCATGGACAGAAGAGCCTGATGGGCTATAGTCCATGGGGTCAGAAAGAGTCAGACATGACTATATGACTAACAATTTATATTTAGGTTTTCTGTGCATTTTTTATTAGGCTGTTTGTTTTGTTTTTCATATTGAGCTGCATGAGTTATTTGTCACATCCTTTGCAAATATTTTCTCCCATTTTGTGGATTTGACTTTTCATTTTCTTTATGATTTCCTTAACACTTTTGAGTTTAATTAGGGGTCATTTGTTTATTTTGTTTTTATTCCCATTATTCTAGAAGATAGCTTGGAAAGGATGTTGCTGTGATTTAAAGACTGTCCTGACTATGTTTTCCTCTAAGAGTTTTATATTCAGTTTTATGTTTAGATCATTCATTCATTTGGAGTGTATTGTTGTGTATGATGTTAAAGAATGGTTTATTTGCATTCATTTGCATTTATCTGTCCAGTTTTCCTAGCATCAATTGTTGATTAGACGGCATTGCCTCCATTGTAACCTTTCTCATAGATTAATTGACCATAGGTGTGTGTGTTTATTTCTAGGCTTTCAATATCATTCCATTAATCTATATTTCTGTTTTTGTGCCTGTTTCATACTGTTTTGATTACTTTAACTTTGTAGTATAATCTGAGGTCAGGGAGCCTGATTCCTTTCTTAAGATTGCTTTGACTATTTGGGGTCTTTTGTTTCTCCATACATATTTTAAGATTGGTTTTGCTCTAGTTGTATGAAAAATGCCATTGCCAGCTTAATAAGTATTCTATTGAATCCATAAATTGCCATGGGTAGTATAAACATTTTGACAATATTGATTGGATGTGACAATTTAAGAACATACTATATTTTTCCATCAGTTTATAATATCTTCACTCCTTCCATCAGCAAATTATAGTTTTCAGGTACAGGCTTTTCTCTTATCCTTGGGTATGTTTATCCCTAGGTATTTATTCTTTTAGATATGACAGTAAGTGGAATTGCTTCCTTACTTTCACTTTATGATCATTTTAATTTTTTTTCTTTTTTGCCTTAGAAGATGTAGCTACTTTTTATACAGGTAAAGATGTTCTTACAACTATATATTGAGTATGCTCCTGCTCCCCTCATTCTACCACTCTAGGTCATATCAGAGGGCCATGCATATTCCCTGTGTTATATAGAAGTTTCACACTATATAAAACACACAGCAGTTTATATATGCCAATTCAATGCTACATTCTCAATTCATCCTATCCTCTCCTCCCCTCAATGTGTCCACACATCTGTTCTCTATATCTGTATCTCCATTCATGTCCTACAAATAGATTTATCAGTACCATTTTTCTAGATTCCATATAAATGTGTTAATATATAATACTTGTTTTTCTCTTTTTAGCTTATTTCGCTATGCATAACAGGCTATAGTTTAAACCACCTGACTTTAACTGACTCACTTTCATTCCTTTATGTGGCCAAGTAATATTCCATTGCATACATGTACCACTTCTTTTTTATCCATTTTTCTGTTGATGGATATTTAGGTTGCTTCCAAGTCCTGGTTAATGTAAACAGTGCTTTGCATTGAGGCATATGTACTTTATATGAGCTATGGTTTTCTCAGCATAGCTGAGATGGATGCCTCAGCAGTAAAGAATCTGCATGCAGTTCAGTAGCCGCAGGAGATGTGGGTTCATTCCCTGGGTAGAGAAGATCCCCTGGAGGAGAGTATGGAAACCCACTCCAGTATTCTTGCCTGGAGAAACCCATGGACAGAGGAGCCTGGAGGATTACAGTCCATAGGATCAAAAAGAGTCAGACACAACTGAAGCAATTTAGCACACACATGCATGCATGCCAAGAATGAAATTACACTGTCATATGATAGTTGTATTTCTAGTTTTTAAAAGAAATTTCTATAATGTTCTCCATAGGCTGTATAGATTTATATTCCCTAAATCAAGGAAGATAGTCTTCTTATTTCTACATCCTTTCCAGCATTTACTGTTTGTAGATTTTTTGGATGATGGTCATTCTGATTGGTGTAAAATGATACCTCATTGTACTTTTGATTTGCATTTCTCTGGTAAAGAGCAATGCTGAGCATATTTCCATGTGTTTGTGGCCATCTGTATGTCTTCTTTGGAGAAACTTCTGTTTAGGTCTTTCTCCTAATTTTTGATTGGGTTGTTTTTCTGATATTCAGCTGCATGAAATATTTATTTACTCTGGAAATTAATCCTTTCTCAGTTGTTTCAGTTTCCATTATTTTCTCCCAATCTGAGTCTACTTTTTCATCTTGCTAATATTTTCCCTTGTTGTGCAAAAGCTTTTAAGTTTAATTAGGTCTGACTTGTTTATTTATTTTAAAATTTATTTATTTTGACTGGAGGCTAATTACTTCACAATATTGTGGTGATTTTGCCATACATTGACATGATTCAGCCATGGATGTACATGTGTTATAATTCCATCACTCTAGGAGATGGATCATAGAGGATATTAGTGCAATTTTTTTCACAGTATTCGGCCTGTTTTCCACTACAAGTTTTATTGTTTCTCGACTTTAAGTTTCTAATCCATTTTGAGTTTATTTTTGTGTATCGTATTAGGGAGTATTCTGATTTCATTCTTTTACATGTAGCTGTCCAGTTTTTCCAGCACTACTTACTGACAAACTGTCCTCTTCATTGTTTACTCTTTCCTCCTTCATCAAATTTAAGATGCCTATAGGTGCATAGATTTACCTCTGGGCTTTCTAATTGTTCTCTTGTGCCAGCACCATACTGTCTTGATTACTGGAACTTTACAGTGTAGTGTGAAGACTGGAAGGCTAACTTCTCTAGCTCTGTTTCTCTTTCTCAAGATGTCTATGGCTATTTGGGGTCTTTTGTGTTTCAATACAAATAGTATAATTTTTTTTGTTCCAGTTCTGTGAAAAAATGTCATCGATAATTTGATAGGGCTTACTTTGAATCTCTAGATTGCTTTGTATAGTATAGTCATTTTCAGAATATCCATTCTTCCAATTCAAGTACGTGGTGTATCTTGCCATATGTTTATATGATCTTTAATTTCTTTCATCAATGTCTTATGGTTTTCTGCATACAGATCTTTGATCTCTTTAGGTAGGTTTATTCCTTTATATTTTATTCTATTTTTTGTAATGGTGAATGATATTGTTTCATTAATTTCTTTTTCTGAATTTTCATTGTTAGTGTAAAGGAATACAATGTATTTATGTTCATTAATTTTGTATCTTGTGACTTCACAAAATCAATTGATTAGCTCTAGTAATTTCCTGGTAACATCCTTAGGGTTTTCTGTGTTTAGTATCATGACATCTTCAAATAGTGACAGTTTGACTTCTTTTCCAAAATATATTCCTTTTATTTATTTTTCTTTTCTTATTGCTGTAGTTAGGACTTCCAAAAGTATAATGAATAATAGTGGTGAGAGTGAGCACATTTATCTTGTTCCTGATCTTAGAGGAAAAGCTTTCAATGTTTCACCATTGAGAATAATGTTTGTTGTGGGTTTGTCTTATACGTCCTTTATTATATTGAAGTAGGTTTCTTCTATGCCCATTTTCTAGAGAATGTCTTTTATCACAAATGTTTTTTTTTTTTTTTTAATTTTTTGGAGAGCTTTCTCTGTATCTAATGAGATATCAAAAGGTTTTTATCTTTCAAATTGTTAATATGATGTGTCATGCTGACTGGTTTGCATAAGTTGAAGAATCTTTGCACCTCTGGGATAAAACCCACTTGGTCTGGTATATGGTCCTTTTAATGTTTTGTTCAATTCTGTTTGCTAGAATTTCGCTGATGATTTTTAACTCTATGTTTATCAATGGTTTTGGCCTGTAATATTCTTTATTTGTGATAGCTTCGTGTTTTTGGTTTCAGGACGATGGCGATCTTATAATATCAGTTTGGGAGTATTCATCCTTCTGCAATTTTTTTAGAGTGAAAGAGTTTGAGTTGGATAGGTATTAGTTCTTTTCTAAATGTTTGATAAAATTCACCTACAATGCCATCTGGCCCTGGGATTTTGTTTGTTCCAAGAACTTTGATCACAGTTTCAATCCAATGCTTGTGATTGGTATGTCCATATCTTTCTTACTGTTTTAGTCTTGGAAGGTTATACTTTTCTAAAAACGTGTCTATCTCTTCCACATTGTCCATTTTATTGGTGCATGGTTGCTTACAGTAGGTTTTTTTTTTTTACAATAGTTTCTTATGATTCTTTGTATTTCTATGTTGTCTGCTGTAACTTCTTTTCCATTTCAAATTTTGTTGATTTGAGTCCTCTTCTTTTATTTATTTATTTATTTTTCTTGAAGAGTCTGGCTAATTGTTTGTCTATTTTGTTTATCTTCTCAGAGAACTAGCTTTTAGTTTTATTGACCTTTGCTACTGTTTCCTTCATTTCTTTCTCTTTTATTTCTCTTCTGATATTAATGATATCTTTCCTCCTACTCACTTTGGGGGTTTTGTTCATCTTTTTGTAACTGATTTTTAGGTGGAAGTTTAGGCTGTTTATTTTATGTTTTCCTTGTTTCTTGAGGTAGGCTTATTGCTATAAACTTCCCTCTTAGTACCTCTTGTTGGCTATGATAGATTTTGGGTTATCATGCTTTAGTTGTCATTTGTTTCTAGGTAATTTTTAATTTCCTCTTTGATTTCTTCAGTGTCCTCCTAGTTATGTAGTAGTGCATCATATTGTTTAGCCTCCACATATTTAAGATATTTACAGTTCTTTTTTCCTGTAATTGATATCTAATCTTTAAAGTTTTTGTCAGAAAAGATGCTTGCTATAATTTCAGTTTTCTTAAACTTATCAAGGATTATTTTATGACCCAAGATTTTATTTATCCTGGAGATTTTCTGTTTGCATTTAAGAAGAATTTGTATTCTGTCACTTTTGTGTGGAATGTCCTTTAAATAATACACTAAGCCTATTTGCTCTATTGTGTTAATTAAGGCTTGTGTTTTCTTTTTTTATTTTCTATCTGCATTATCTGTCCATGGGTCTAAGTGGGATGTTATAGTT
This sequence comes from Odocoileus virginianus, assembly GCF_023699985.2. NCBI lineage: Eukaryota > Metazoa > Chordata > Mammalia > Artiodactyla > Cervidae > Odocoileus > Odocoileus virginianus. The sequence goes on from NC_069683.1 coordinate 71,767,597, forward strand.
CTCCACTATTATAGTGTAACTGTGGATTTCCCCTTTTATTTGTGTTAGCATTTGCCTTATATATTGCGGTGCTCCTATGTTGTGTGCATATGTTCTGATAATTGCTATATCTTCTGCTTAAATTGAGCCCTTTATCATTATGCAGTATCCTTCCTTGTCTCTTGTAACAGTCTTTATTTTGAAGTCAATTTCATATGAATAACTATCACTACTCAAGACTTCTTCTGATTTCCATTTGCATGGAATATATGTTTGTCCATTCCTGTACTTTCAGTCTTAATGTTTCCCTAGGTCTCAAGTGATCTTTAGTAGACAGCATGTGTATGGGTCTTGTTTTGTTTGGTATCCATTCATCCAGTCTATGCCTTTTGGTTGGGGCATTTAATCTATTTACATTTAAGGTAATCATTGATATATATGGCCTATACCCATTTACTTAATTGTTTGAGATTTATTTTTGTAAGTCCTTTCCTTCTCTTTCGTTTCTTATCTACAGAAATTCCTTTAGCATTTGTCATAAACTGATCTGGTGGTGCTGAATTCTCTTAACTTTTGCTTATCTGTTAAGCTTCTAATTTCTCCATCTAATCTGAATGAGATCCTTGGTTGTAAGTTTTTTCCTTTCACAATATAAGTATATCCTCTCACTCCCTTCTGGCCTGTATAATTTCTGCTGAAAAATCAGCTGTTAACCTTATTGGAATTCCCTTGATGTTATTTCTTGCTTTTCCCTCTGTTTATTCATCCTGATGAACTTCCTGAAATGTGGCTTTTGTTCTAGCTGCTGTGAGGTTGTGGATCTTATTGCTTCTTCTATCTACACTCTGATGCATGAGGATAAGGGGCATGTGCAAGCTTCCTGATGGGAGGGACCGGAGTTCAGAAAAACTGGATCTTGCCCTGGTGGGCAAGGCTGTGCTGAGTAATTGTCTGCTGATGAATGGGGTTGTGTGCCCTTCCTGTTAGTTTAGTCTGAGGTGACCTAGCCCTGGAGTCTGTGGGCTCTATGGCAGGGATAGCAGTGACCTCCAAGAGGACTTTCACCAAGAGGTCCCTTCCAGGACTGCTGTTTCCAGTGCCCCCACCCCCACAGCAAGTCACTGCTGACCAATACCTCCACAGGATACTCTCCAATACTAGCAGGTAGATCTGGTTCAATCTTCTGTAGGTTCACTGCTGCTTTCCTGGGTCTTGGTGCACACAAGATTTTATTTGTGCCCTCCAGGAGTGGAATCTGTTTACCCCAGTCTTGCGGAAGTCCTATAGTCAAATCCTGCTGGCCTTCAATGTCAGATTCCGTGGGGATACCCAGTTTGTTTGTTGAATCCCCATGCTGGAAAGTCTTATGTGGGGCTCAGAACCTTCACAAGAGTAGGAGAACTTCTTTGGTATTACTGTTCTCCAGCTTGTGCATCACCTATGCAGCACTTATTCTGCTTTTGGTTCTCTCTAGTGCATTTTTTTTTTCTTTCAGCTATTGTGTTGTTTATTGATGATGCCTGTCCTTTATTTCTTCTAGAGAAGTGAAGTCACTCAGTCATGTCCAACTCTTTGCGATCCCATGGACAGCAGCTTCCCAGGCTCCTCCATCCATGGGATTTTCCAGACAAGAATACTGGAGTGGGTTGTCATTTTCTTCTCCAGGGGATCTTTCTGACTCAGGGATTGAACACAGGTCTCCCACATTGCAGGCAGACACTCTAGGTCCTCTTTAAATATTTGCTGTATCTTTTCAATCTGTGTCTTCATTATCTTTATCTGTACATCCACTATATTTTTGAGTGTTTGGATCACCTTTACTATCATTATTCTAAATTATTTTTCAGGTAGACTGCTGATTTCCTCTTCATTTGTTTGGTCTTATAGATTTTTACCTTGCTCTTTCATTTGATGCATGTTTCTCTCTCTTTTCATTTTGTTTAACTTACTGTGTTTGGGGTATCCTTTCTTTAGGCTGCAGGGTCACAATATCTCTTACTTTTGGATTCTGCCTCCAGTGGGTGGTGGGTGGGATTCAATCTGGTGGATGGAGCTGGATCTTGTCTCTCTGATGGGCAGTGTCACATCCACTGTTGCATTTTGGGGTGTATGTGAGCTCCTTATGGCTTTAGGTGACCTATCTATTAATGGGTGGGATTTTCTTTTCCTATTTTGCTATGGCATGAGACATCAAGCACTGGAACTTGTTGAGTAGAGCCATGTCTTAGCATTGAGATGGAGGCCTTTGGGAGAGCGCTCACCAATTAATATCCATGGGGTTGGGAGTTCTCTAGTGGTCCATCATCTTGGACTCTGGTATATACCACCTTGGAGGTTTTGGCCTGACCCCTGGCTGAACCACCAGGACTCTACAAATTACATGACACAGAAGAGAATTTTAACAAGGGAATAAGAAAAACAAAAAAATAACATGTTGACAGAACCCTAAGACACATGGTAAAAGTAAAACTAAACAGACTAAAGCACACAAAGAAACTCACAGACTCACAATCACAAAGAGAAAACAAGAGGAAAAAAAAAGAAGAAACTAAAACTAAGAGAATACTCAAACCAGTATGAAAATAGACACTGAAAACTAAACTAGCAAAAACACAAAACTGAGATTAAGTTGAATGCAGAAAACAAACTAATAAAAGTTTAAAACAAATACGCTCAGGTGATCACAAGAGTACAAAAAGTAAAAACAAAAGAGAGATGAAAGCAAAATAAAAAATATAAAATAATAACTGAAGTAAAAATATACAAACATCAAATATAGTCAAAAGTAAGATAAAAACAAAAGGAAAAGCAAAAACTTGTAAAAAGGCAACATAATGAAAAAAGCACAGTAGAAATACGTAAAATAAATTTATTTTTAAAAAGCATGAAAAAATAAAACAAAAATAGTAAAACAGAACAAAAGAAAAGCAAAACAAAATATATTCATATTGAGTTTAAATAAATATACTATATATATAAAATATGATTATAAATTATATATTTGAATCATTATATATCATAATTATATGTATAATTTATATATTATAAACTGTATAATTTATATATATAATGTTTTATTAAAATTATATATTTATTAAAATTTTCTATATTTATTAAAAATATAGAATTTATATATTATGTAGCATATACCATAATTTATGGTATACATGGTATAGTGGTATATATATGGTATATATGGTATAGTATGTATATATACTATATAATATATAAATATATATATTTCAATTAAATATATTTTATATTTTAAATATGTATTTCATATTTAATATATTTATATAAATATATTTATATATTAAATATAAAATAATTAAGTGGTAAATATTTATTAAATATTTATTTAATATTAAATATATTTAATATATTTGTATTTATATATTTTAAATATAGCAGAGAATATATATAATATATCTATATATAATATAATATATACTGAATATATATTAATATAAAATATATATTAAATATTAACATATAATTATTTATATATTATAAAAAATGTACTATAATTATATTAAAAACTATGTAATGCAATATAGTTATGATTAATATACATTATATATGTATATGTATATGTATATACTATAATTATATTATATATACTACTATATAATAGATAGTAATACATTATATGTAATATGATTATATATAAAGTATTATATATAATTATATACAATATATAATTAATACATATAGTTAAATATATAATCTATTTATATATCACAATTATAAAAATAATTACTAATTGTATAATTTATAATTATATTAACAGTTTATACTTATATAATTATAAATGTAACATATAAAAATGTGATTATATGAATTCATAGTACAATTACTATGTAATTATTTTAAAATATTATCAATATAAATATACAATTATATAATCACTATTATATAATTATATAATTATTTATCATTATGATTATATAATACTCTATATAATTATACACTTTGTGCAATTATGCAAATAATTATATAATTAACTATCTAAATCATATAAATAATTTATTATTATTTAAGTACTTTATATAATCATATCATTTATATAAATAATTTAATATCTAATTATATATACAACATATTATATCAGCATAATTACATATACCATATAATATATAATACAATATTATTAATACTAATAACATATAATATTAATTATTATTAATAGTATTATATAATACAATGTCATATGTAATATATATGTATATAATATATATATTTATATTTAATTTTTTATATTTTAAAATTGTTTACGTTATATTTTAATTTTATATGAACATTTTATATTTTATAAAGTTTTACATTAATAAAATATTATATAAATTTATAAAATTTATTAAAAATTCATTAAAAATCTCATACTAAAATCAAATTTTATATTTATTTATTATTTTTTTTTCCATTTATTTTTATTAGTTGGAGGCTAATTACTTTACATCATTACAGTAGTTTCTGTCATACATTGAAATGAATTAGCCATGGATTTACATGTATTCCCCATCCCGGTCCCCCCTCCCACCTCCCTCTCCACCCGATCCCTCTGGGTCTTCCCAGTGCACCAGGCCCGAGCACTTGTCTCATTTGAATCAGTTCTAATGAGATGGATGAAACTGGAGCCCATTATACAGAGCGAAGTAAGCCAGAAAGATAAAGACCATTACAGTATACTAACACATATATATGGAATTTAGAAAGATGGTAACGATAACTCTATATGCAAAACAGAAAAAGAGACTCAGATGTATAGAACAAATTTTATATTTAAAATTCAAATTTATATTTTATATTTTATAAAATTATACCATTGTAATTTTTTTGATTTATAAATTTATATAAAGTTGATATATATTTCATTTTATATAAAAATTTTATATTTTATATTTTAAAATTTTATATATATTGTATTTCATTTAAATATATATTTAAATATATAAATAAATATATGATTAACATATAACATATATGTATTATATATTATATATGTATTTATATATGTATATATTATATATACAATATAATATACAATTTATATTATAATATATAACATAGTTATAAATTATAAATTTATATTCTACATAATATAATATATTCATATATAAGATATATATAAACTGATTATTATGTTGGTACTATGTGATATTTGATATTCATTTAATATTTATTTAAACTATATTTAAATATATTTAAAATGTTTTTAATTTTTAGCAAAAAGAATATTTTCCTGTGGCCTTCGCTTTCAGTGTCCTTGGCCCCAGCATGAGCTGCAGCTATTCTGCCTACTCAGGCAGTACTTCAGTCTTTCTAGAAAAGTCTCTGGACCTGAGGTGGGCACTGTGGTCCCGGTTCAGATTCTGATGTGGCCTTACTTCAGCTTGTAAGTTGCTTCCAAAGTCTGCAGTTGCTTACAAATCCCACAGTCTCAAATATAGGAACACTCATCATCTCCTCAGATACTTCACAAATACAGAATTCACCAAGTCAATTTCAGGAATTATTCCACTGGTCCTGCGGCTACATGAGCGACTCCCCCTCCTCTTCTCTGGTCACCCGGTCCCCAGTGCTTAACTCTGGTTTCACCCCACCTCTGTGCGCTGCCCTCCTGCATTGCTTCCCACACAGACAGGGGGTGAATTAGACAGCGGCTGATTAGGGCTCGGGGAACCGGGGAGGGGAGGGAATGGCAGACACATTTGAGAAGGCTCAGGGAGTGCCCGCAGTGGCAGCGGGTGGCAGGGAGCTGCTGCAGCCTGAGTCAGGCTCCGTGTCTCCCAGGGGAGTTGGCCCCAGGTGGTGGGTCCCTTGGCAGTGCCAGGGTGCGGGGGCTGCTGGGAAGGTATGAACAGTGACTGGCGTTTGCTTACAGCTTGTGGGCAGCAGCTGTCCTGTCCCCTCTGGGGCTGGATATAGCAGCTACAGTTTGCACTGCCTCTGGAGCCCACTAAGGCAGCGCCATGCCACATTTGAGCACATGGATTCAGAGGATATTTTGCTTGTCTGCCCTTCTCCTCACATACCCCAAGACAATGATCTCTTACCTCACTGGTAAGCCCAGATTTTTCCCTGGACTCCTACAACTTTATTGTGCTGTCCCTCTCAGACTATCTTTGTAGCAGTCAACCACAGTCTTCTCCCTGGATTTTGACCCCCAAAGCCGTAGCCTCAGTGCCCAGCCTGCACCCACCCTAGCAGGTCTGCAAACTTCTCAGACTAGAGGGTGCTGGTCAGCACTGATTCTGTGAAGAATTACTCTGCTTTGCTCTCTGCACATCTGTAGCTACACTCCTCTGAGGCTTCAAAGCCTCCCTCTGTCCCTAGCAATAAGGGTTTTCCCAGGTGTGTGGAAATTTTTCCTTCTTCACAACTCCCTCCCAGAGGCTCAGATCCCATTCTAATTCCTTTGTCTCTGTCTTTTCTTTTCTTTCCTTTCTTTTCTTTTTTTTTTTTTTTTGCTTATTTATTTTGCCAAACCCATTATGTGGAGATTATCTTGCTTTTTTGGAAGTCTAATGTCCTCCGCCAGCATTCAGTAGGCATTCTGTAGGAGCTGTTCCACATGCAGTTATGTTTTTGATGCATTTATGGGGAGAAAGATGATCTCCATGTCTTATTCCTCTGCCATCTTGAAAGTCCCCCCTGATCTTTTGGTTTAGTGTATAGGAATGCAAGACATTTCTGCATATTAATTTTGTATCCTGAAATTTTGCCAGATTTATTTATGAACTCTAGTAATTTTCTGGTAGTCTCTTTAAGATTTTTGTGTATTAGTATCATGTCATCTGCTAACAATGACAATTTTACTTCTTTTCCAATTTGCATTTCTTTAATTTCTTTTTCTTTTCTAATTGTCATGGTTAGGGTTTCCAAAACTATGTAAAATAAAAGTGTCAAGAGTGGCCACCCTTATATTTTTCCTTATCTTAAAGGAAATTATTTTAGGTTTTTGTTGTTGTTGTTGCTGTTGTTGTTAACCGAATGTGATGGTTTTATATCCATTGAATGTGATGAGTGAAGATCCAGGAGATTTTTGATGGTTGAACTTCAAAATGACTACTGAGAGCTGTTGTGGTGTGCAAATGTTCATGCCTATATCAGAAGTCTACTTGTAGGCTTCTTAGTTTGATAAATATGTTTATTATCTGATAAGACCATGCTTTCAAATGTCCCTTCCATGCTGTTAATTTAGTATATGTACTTTGATTCTTTCCCATAAATTAATGTGAGAGATAATGAAGCTGTTAGACACAAAAATAGTGCTTGATAAGTACAATTAAGAGTAAACCAAAATTCACCTTATTAAAGCATTTTATTATTCTCAGGTTTTTCCATAATGCAAATATGTCAAATGCTAAGTAGAGCTACTATTTCCTTATTGCTCAGTTGTCTCAGCCATGGTAATTTTACTGTTTATACGGAGCAGCAGGCTATACAATCTTTCTGTCAGTTTTTACCATGAGTGACTAAATGGACTATTTTTTTGGTTAAAATTAATTTATTCTCTAGTCTGTTCCAACTGAGTGTGTTTTAAATAAATATGCAAGCATTTATTTTGTATTACAAAGAGATTTTTTTTTCTCCCTGCAAAATTTGCCTTGAAATATTTCTTTAAAACCTGAGGTCTTGATCAATACTTCAGTACTGATCATAATTTTTACTTGAATTGGTTGAGTATTAGCAGAAATATCTTTTTCACAAAAAATGTCTTGACAATCACTGACACTGACAATTCTTAAAAATAAAATTTTTCAGATGATCTTTTTAAAATGCAAATTTCCTAAAATAGCTTGTTATAAATTAGTAGCTCATAATTCTCAAATGAGATATTCAGATTGTGTTAACAATTGGATACCTGTGGGCATAATGTCACTATGAAATTTGGAAATGGAAACAATGTTACTACCACATTAATTTTCCAGAGCTGCCATACCAAAATATCACAAATAGGTGGCTCATAAAAAAGTAAATTTATTGTCTCACAATTCTGAAGAATAAAAATTTGAAATCAAGGTTTTGTTTATTTCTGAGACCTTTGATAGAAGGGTTTGTTCTAGGCCACTCTTTTTGGCTTAAGTGTGGTTATTTTTTCTCTACATCTCTTAATATCATTTTCCCTCTACCATGTGCCCACCTCTAATTTTTTTTTTTTCTTTTTAATGAGAGCACCAGTTTATTGGATTAGGGGCCTACTCTAACTCAGTATGATTTTTTCTTAACTATTCACATCTGCAACAACCCTATTACCAAATAAAGTCACATCCCAAGTATAGGGGGATACATATGAATTTTGAGGAAACACAATTCAACTTATAACAACTACTAATAGTAATCACATCTTTTGTGCATAGTGTTATATTTAACCCTTTATAAGATAGATGGTATTAATACCATTGCTGTAGACGAGGCTAAAAGGGTGATTTTTTTAAAGAGTTTATTATAATCTGAGTTTGGAATTACTTCTGACTCCAAATTTATTGCTGGACACTTTTACTGAGTTTGACCATTTTGGCTATGGCCCCTTGTTGAACAAACTGATATTAAAAAAAAAAGTAATAATAAAGTGATGACTTATAATGTATTGAATTATTTACTTTTACTTTACTTTTGTGAAGCTACCCTAAAACCTAGATACTTAAATAGCCATTTTTTTTTTATTATAGCTCATGATTTGGGGGATACTCATATGGCTGGTTATTTTGTTCTACATGATGTCAACTGTATTTACTCAATAGTATTTAGCTGAAAGCTGGTCTGATCTGGAGGATCCAAGAAGACTCCACTCACATAGCTAGGATCTTAGTGGAGACAACTTGTAGCCTGAGTTCAGGACTTTCTGGTCCTCAGAAATTCTGTTCATCAAGTAGCTGAACTTCTATGATGCTCAAAGTTCCAACAGTGAGTATAACAAAAAGCTTTTCTTGAATGGCATTCAATTTGTTAAAAGTGACTGACTCAGAATTAGAGAATAGAAATACAAATTTTCTTGGAAGTATAGTTCCCTTGGAAGCCCCATTTGAAGATGACTAAAATATTAAGGACTTAAAAACCACCAAATTTAGTTTTCAATCTTGTTAAATACATCAGCAAATGAAAGTTTTATTTTTTTCATATTTGTGGCGTTAAAATATTATTATAAATTACAATAATTATTTGATAATAAACTCAATAATAGTTCATCTGCTCTTATATTCTAGTATTTATGGTTATATAATTAACAAATAAGAACTTGCTCCACAATCACTTATTTTTATTTCAGTAAACTAAAACATATTTATCTATTTGATTACAGTCTTCAAAAACAAAACTATTAGATACCAGCCATCTTCTAAAAGCATAGAGGAAAAAAGGTGGGTAATTTCTATTCCCAAATCTTGGTTTTGAGATATCTGAGGCAGGCCTGAAAGATGACATGATTTCTCAAAGATCACCTCTAGTCTAAAGAGTAGACCTCATAACTCCTAGATTGGTTCTTAATCAAACAGTATTGCTCTCTCTTGCTGCTTCAGTAGTAAATTTTGCGGAAAACAACCTTGTATAGTAGTTAAGCATAGGCATAAGATCACAAATATTTAGGTTCATAATTCTGGTTGTGGTCATTCAAAGTTAAGTTACTTTATATTCAGTACTATATATTTGGCATTATATAAGGTTAACATTAATATATCTTTTAAGGAGATGTGAGAATTTAGAGTAAATAAATGAAAAGCATTTAAACCAGTCTAGGACATGGTAAGTATTACATAAATGCTTACTAACATTATTGCTATGGTTGTTCAGTCTCTACGTTGTGTCTGACACCTTATGACCCTATGGACTATAGCAGGCCAGGCTCTTCTGTCCTTCACCGTCTCCTGGAGTTTGCTCAAATTCATATCTTTTGAGTAGTAATCTTATCTAACCATTTCATTCTCTACCACCCCCATCTCCTTTTGCCTTCAATCTTTCCAAGAGTCAGGGTCTTTTCCAATGAGTCAGTTCTTTACATCAGGTGGCCAAAATACTGGTGTTTCAGCTTCAACATCAATCCTTCCAGTGAATATTCAGGGTTGCTATCCTTTAGGATTGACTGGTTTTATCTCCTTGCTGTTCAAGGGACTCTCAAGACTCTTCTCCAGCATCATGACTCGAAAGCATCAATTCTTTGGTGCTCAGTCTTCTTTATGGCCCAATTCTCATTAATACATGACTACTGAGAAAACCATAGCATTGACTGTATGGACCTTTGTAAGCAAAGTGATGCTTCTGCTTTCTAATATGCTGTCTAGTTTTGTCAAAGCTTTTCTTTCAAGGATCAAGCATCTTTTAATTTTATGGCTACAGTCACTGTCAGCAGTGATTTTTGAGCCCAAGAAAATGAATCTGTCACTGTTTCCAATTTTTCCCTTTCTATCTGCCATGAAGTGGTGGCGCCAGATGCCACGATCATAGTTTCATCATAGTTTATTTAATGATGTTTCAAGCCAGCTTTTTCACTCTCTTCTTTCACCCTCAACAAGAAGCTCTTTAGTTTCTCTTCTCTTTCTTCCATTAGAGTAGTATTACCTGCATATCCACAGATATATACAGAGTGATATTATCTACATATCTACAGACACATATAGAGGAGCCTGTTAGGCCACAGTCCATGGGGTCACAAAAAGTAGGCTCTGATTGAGCAACTGACACACACACATCTGCATATCTGAAGTTTGTTGATATTTCTTCCAGCAATCTTTATCCCCATCTGTGATTCATCCAGTCTGACATTTCACAAGATGTTCTCTGCATATAAGCCAATTAACCAGTGTGACAATATTGTATTCTATACAAATTTTGAACCAGTCAGCTGTTTCATATCAGATTCTGTTGCTTCTTGACCCATATACAGCATCATTCCATTCACAAAAAAAGTAGTAATCATTGACACATGAATAGAAAGCATGTGTCTTTTCTTTTATACTTGATCTTAGAAAAAGTTGACATTTAAAATTATTTAATAATATTAATTAGGCAACTTTAATATGTAATGTAGTTTATATCCTTGATTTTTTTTTAAAATCTTAAAGATGATAACATATACCTGGAACCATGGACTTGCATGCATTCTAATAATAGCATTATTATTATTGGTATCACTTCAGTCATTCCCCACTGTTTGAGACCCTACAGACTGTAACTTGCCAGCCTCCTCTGTCCATGGGATTCTCCAGGCAAGAATACTGGAATGGGCTGCTGTGCCCTCCTCCAGGGCATCTACCTGACCAAGGGATCGAATGTGAGTCTCTGGCATCTCCTGCATTGACAGACTAGTTCCTTACCGCTATAGACCCTTTTAATTCTAGAACAACTTTTTTTTTTGTTTCTCCACTGACCAACACGATTTCCCTTTCACCCATTTCTTCAGCCTTGATCTGCCCCCATCTCTTTCTCTTCTACCTAACTATCTCAGTCATATTGGGCTCTATTTATTCAACCATCCCACACCCTACCCAATCTTCAGTCTTAATTCATCCTAGCTTTCCTGTCTAGAATGCTCTTCCTTCCCAGTTTTCATTAAATAAATTCTTTAGACCTGAGCCTGTTTATCAGCTACTTTAGGAATTGATTCTTTTGAACTGTGGTGCTAGAGAAGACTCTTGAGATTCCCTTGAAGTGCAAGGAGATCAAACCAGACAATCTTAAAGGAAATCAGTCCTGAATATTCATTGGAAGGACTGATGCTGAAGCTGAAACTCCAATATTTTGGCCACCTGATGCGAAGAATTAACTCATTGGAAGAGACCCTGATGCTCGGAAACATTGAAAGCAGGAGGAGAAGGGGACGAAAGAGGATGAAATGATTGGATGGCATCACCAACTCAATGGACATGAGTTTAAGAAGCTCTAGGAGTTCTTGATAGACAGGGAAGTTGGTGCATTGCAGTCCACAGTGTGACAAAGAGTCAGACATGACCGAGAGACTGAAATGAACTGAGAATGTTAAAGGGATAAACTGTTTTGAAGATTTCTGTTCCACTTTGACTCACATCCCTATAAACTATGACAAAGGATAAGGCTAAAGCTTGCTAAATCTCAATCTTTTTTTCTATAAAATGAAACAAGGGAAGAGTACCTTCTTCATAGAGATCAAATTGCCAATGCCTAACACAAACTACAAAATAGAAATGAGCCTAAAAACACCCCACCATATTCCTAGCTGTCATATGAAGTAGGAAGCAGAATAATTGCATGAAAAATAAAGTTAGGAAATTGCAAGAGTATTGACTGTGGTTAAATGTAGGGAATATCAGTTGAGTTCAGTCACTCAGTCATGTCCAACTATTTCTGACCCCTTGTACTGCAGCATGTCAGGCTACCCTGTCCACCAAGAACTCCCAAAGCTTGCTCAAACTCTTGTCCATTTAGTTGGTGATGTCATCCAACCATCTCTTGCTCTTTTGTCCCCTTATCCTCCTGCCTCAATCTTTCCTAGCATCAGGGTCTCTTCCAATGAGTCAGTTCTTCACATTGGATGGTCAAAATACTGGAGTTTCAATATCGTTCATCATTGCAACAAAAAGAATAAAATACTTAGGAGTATATCTACCTAAAGAAACAAAAGACCTATACATAGAAATCTACAAAACACTGATGAAAGAAATAAAAGAGGACACAAACAGATGGAAAAACATACCATGTTCATGGATTGGAAGAATCAATATTGTCAAAATGGCTATTCTACCCAAAGCAATCTATAGATTCAATGCAATCCCTATCAAGCTACCAATGGTATTTTTCACAGAACTAGAACAAATAATTTCACAATTTGTATGGAAATACAAAAAACTTTGAACAGCCAAAGTAATCTTGAGAAAGAAGAATGGAACTGGAGGAATCAACCTGCCTGACTTCAGACTATACTACAAAGCCACAGTCATCAAGACAGTATGGTACTGGCACAAAGACAGAAATATAGATCAATGGAACAGAATAGAAAGCCCAGAGATAAATCCACGAGCCTATGGACACCTTATCTTTGACAAAGAAGGCAAGGATATACAATGGAAAAAAGACAACCTCTTTAACAAGTGGTACTGGGAAACTGGTCGACCACTTGTAAAAGAATGAAACTAGAACACTTTCTAACACCATACACAAAAATAAACTCAAAATGGATTCAAGATCTAAATGTAAGACCAGAAACTATAAAAGTCCTAGAGAAGAACATAGGCAAAACACTCTCCGACATAAATCACAGCAGGATACTCTACGACCCACCTCCCAGAATATTGGAAATAAAAGCAAAAATAAACAAATGGGACCTAATGAAACTTAAAAGCTTTTGCACAACAAAGGAAACTATAAGTAAGGTGAAAAGACAGCCCTCAGACTGGGAGAAAATAATAGCAAATGAAGCAACAGACAAAGGATTAATCTCAAAAAACATGCAAGCATCTCCTGCAGCTCAATTCCAGAAAAATAAACGACCCAATCAAAAAATGGGCCAAAGAAGTAAACAGACATTTCTCCAAAGAAGACATACAGATTGCTAACAAACATGAAAAGATGCTTAACATCACTCATTATCAGAGAAATGCAAATCAAAACCACAATGAGGTACCATTACACACCAGTCAGGATGGCTGCTATCCAAAAGTCTATAAGCAATAAATGCTGGAGAGGGTGTGAAAAGGGAACCCTCTTACACTGTTGGTGGGAATGCAAACTAGTACAGCCACTATGGAAACAGTGTGGAGATTTCTTTAAAAACTGGAAATAGAACTGCCATATGACCCAGCAATACCACTTCTGGGCATACACACTGAGGAAACCAGATCTGAAAGAGACACGTGTACCCCAATGTTCATCGCAGCACTGTTTATAATAGCCAGGACATGGAAGCAACCGAGATGCCCACCAGCAGATGAATGGATAAAGAAGCCGTGGTACATATACACCATGGAATATTACTCAGCCGTTAGAAAAGAATTCATTTGAATCAGTTCTAATGAGATGGATGGAACTGGAGCCCATTATACAGAGTGAAGTAAGCCGGAAAGATAAAGAACATTACAGCATACTAATACATGTATATGGAATTTAGAAAGATGGTAATGATAACCCTATATGCAAAACAGAAAAAGAGACACAGATGTACAGAACAGACTTTTGGACTCTGTGGGAGAAGGCAAGGGTGGGATGTTTCGAAAGAACAGCATGTATATTATCTATAGTGAAACAGATCACCAGCCCAGGTGGGATGCATGAGACAAGTGCTTGGGCCTGGTGCACTGGGAAGACCCAGAGGAATCAGGTGGAGAGGGAGGTGGGAGGGGGGATCGGGATGTGGAATACATGTAACTTCATGGCTGATTCATGTCAATGTATGACAAAACCCACTGAAACGTTGTGAAGTAATTAGCCTCCAACTAATAAAAATAAATGAAAAAAAAAAAAAAAAAAAAAACTGGAGTTTCAGCTTCAGCATTAGTCTTTCCAATGAATGTTCAGGACTAATTTCCTTTAGGATTGACTGGTTTGATCTCCTCGCACTCCAAGGGATTTTTAAGAGTCTTCTCCAACACCACAGTTCAAAAGCATCAGTTTTTCAGTGATCATCTTTCTTTAGAGTCCAACTCTCACATCCATACATGACGACTGGAAAAGCCATAGCTTTGACTAGATTGACCTTTGTTGGCAAAGTGATGTCTCTGCTTTTTAATATGCTGTCAAGGTTTGTCATAGCTTTTCTTCAAAGGAGCACACATCTTTTAATTTCATGGCTGCAGTAACCAACTGCCAGGACTATGAAGCCCAAAAAATAAAGTCTGCCACTGTTTCCATTGCTTTCCCATTGATTTGCCATGAAGTGATGGGGCCATATGCCATGATCTTAGTTTTTTTGAATGTTGAGTTTTCAGCCAATTTTTTCACTCTCCTCTTTCACTTTCATCAAGAGGCTCTTTTGTTCTTCTTCCCTTTCTGCCATAAAGGTGGTGTCATCTGCATATCAGAGGTTATTGATATTTCTCCCAGCAACCTTGATTCCAGCTTGTGCTTCATCCAGCCCAGTGTTTCTCATGATGTACTCTGCATATAAGTTAAATAAACAGGTGATAACATACAACCTCGATGCTCTCCTTTCCCTATTTAGAGTCAGTCTGTTGTTCATGTCCAATTCTAACTGTTGCTCCTTGAGAGGCATGCAGATTTCTCAGGGATCAGTTTAGGTGGTCTGGTATTACCATCTCTTGAAGAATTTTCCACAGTTTGTTGTGATCTATACAGTCAAAGGCTTTGGTTTCATCAATAACGCAGAAATATATGTTTTTCTGGACTCTTGCTTTTTTGATGACCCAACAGATGTTGGCAAATTGATCTCTGGTTCCTCTACCTTTAGTAAATCCAGCTTGAACATTTGGAAGTTCTCAGCTGATGTACTGTTGAAGTTTGGCTTGGACAATTTTGATCATTACTTTCCTAGCATGTGAGATGAGTGCAATTGTGTGGTAGTTTGAAAATTATTTGGCATTGTCTTTCTTTGAGATTGGAATGAAAACTGACCTTTTCCAGTTCATCGTTTAGCATTTGAAATAGCTCAACTGGAATTTCATCACCTCCACTAGCTTTGGTCTTAGTGATGCTTCATTAAGTCCATTTGACTTCACATTCCAGGATGTCTGAGTCTAGATGAGTGATCATACCACTGTGGCTCTCTGGGTCATGAAATTTTTTTGTATAGGTCCTCTGTGTATTCTTTCCACCTCTTCTTAGTATCTTCCACTTCTGTCAGAGCCATACTATTTCTCTCCTTTATTGTGCACATCTTTGCATGAAATATTCCCTTGGTATCTCTAATTTTCTTGGAAAGATCTCTAGTCTTCCCCATTCTAATATTTTCCTCCATCTTTTTGCACTGATCACTGAGTAAAACTTTTTTATCTCTTGGCACTATTCTTTGGAACTCTGCATTCAAATGAATATATCTTTCTTTCTTTCTTTCTTTTTTTCTTTGCCTTTAGCATTTCTTCTTTTCTCAGCTACTTGTAAGGCCTCCTCTCAGAACCATTTTGCATTTTTTAATTTCTTTATCTTATGTATGGTCTTGATCACTGCCTCCTGTATAATGTCATGAACCTGTCAGTCCATAGTTCTTCAGTAATTCTGTCTATCAGGTATAACCCCTTGAATCTATTTGTTACTTCCACTGTATAAGCATAAGGGATTTGATTTAGGTCATATCTAAATGGTCTAGGGCTTCCCTGTTAACTCAGTTGGTAAAAAATCCACCTGCAATGCAGGAGACACTGGTTCGATTCTTGGGATGGGAAGATCCGCTGGAGAAGGGATAGGTTACCCCTTTCATTATTCTTGTGCTTACATTTTGGCTCAGCTGGTAAAGAATCCACCTGCAATGCTGGAGACCTGGGTTCAATCCCTGCTTTTGGACGATCCTCTGGAGAAGGGAAAGGCTATCCACTCCAGTATTCTAGCATGGATAATTCCATGAACTATACAGCATCTGGGGTCACAAAGAGTCCAACATGACTGAGAGGTGTTGACTTTCACTTTCATAATTAATGGGCTAGTGGTTTTCCCTCCTTTCTTCAATTTAACTCTGAATTTTGCAATAAGGAGTTCATGATGTGAGCCACAGTCAGCTCCCAGTATTGTTTTTGCTGACTGTATAGAGCTTCTCCATCTTTGGATGGAGAGAATCTAATCAATCTGACTTTGGTGTTGACCATCTGGTGATGTCCAGTTGTAGAGTCTTCTGTGCTGTTGGAAAAGAGTGTTTGCTGTCACCAGTGTGTCCTCTTGGCAAAACTGAGTGGTCTAGAACTTCCTTGATAGCTCAGTTTGTAAAGAATCTGCCTTCCCTGCTTCATTTTGTACTCCAAAGCCAAATTTTTGTGTTACTCCAGGCATTTCTTGATTTCCTACTTTTGCATTCCATTCACCTATGATGAAAAAGACATCATTTTGGGGTGTTAGTTCTAGAAGGTCTCGTAGGTCTTCATAGAACAGTTCAAATTCAGCTTCTTCAGCATTACTGGTTGAGGCATAGACTTGGATTACTGTGATATTAAATGGTTTGCCTTGGAAATGAACAGAGATCATTCTGTCATTTTTGAGATTGCACCCAAGTTCTGCATTTTGGGCCCTTTTGTTGAATATGAGGGCTACTCCATTTCTTCTAAGGGATTCTTGCCCACAGTAGTAGATATAATGGTCATCTGAATTAAATTATTCCATTCCAATCCATTTTAGTTCACTAATTCCTAAAATGTCAGTGTTCACTCTTGGCATCTCCTGTTTGACCACTTCCAACTTGCCTTGATTCATGGACCTAATATTCCAGGTTCCTAGGCAATATTATTCTTTTACAGCATCAGACTTTACTTCCACCACCAGTCACATCCACAGCTGGGCATTGTTTTTGCTTTGGTTTCGTCTCTTCATTCTTTTTGGAGTTATTTCTCCACTCTTCTCCAGTAGCATATCGGGCACCTACCAACCTGGGGAGTTCATCTTTCAGTGTCCTATCTTTTTGCCTTTTCATACTGTTCATGGGGTTCTCAAGGCAAGAATACTGAAGTGGTTTTCCTTTCCCTTCTCCAGTTGACCACATATTGTGAAAACTCTCCACCATGACCCATCCATCTTGGGTGACCCTACATGGTATGTCTCATAGCTTCACTGAGTTAGGCAAGATTGTACTCTATGTGATCAGTTTGATTAGCTTTCTGTGTTTGTGATTTTCATCCTGTCTGCCCTCTCATAAGGACAAGAGGCTTCTTTAAGCTTCCTGATGTGAGAGACTGACTGTGGGGAAAACTGGGTCTTGTTCTGATGGTCAGGGCCATGCTCAGTAAATCTGTAATCCAATTTCTGTTGATGGATGCGGCTGTTTTCCCTCCCTGTTGTTTGACCTGAGAGGAAACTATGGTGGAGGTAAGGAAGATAATGGCGACCTCCTTCAAAATGTCCTGTGCACTCACTACTGCATGCACTGCCCCGACCCTACACCAGGTCTCCATCCAGCCATGGCTCCACTGGAGACTCTGGGAGACTCACAGGCAAGTCTAGATCTGTCTTTTGTGGGATCACTGCTCCTTTCTCCTGGGTACTTGTTCCAAGAAACTCTCCACTATCACAGCTTGATACAATCAATTCTTCAGTGCTAAGCCTTCTTTATGACCTTTTCTCACATCTGTACATGACCACTGGTGTGCACAAGGTTTTGTTTGTGCCCTCCAAGTGTCTGTTTCCCCAGTTCTGTGTAAGTTATGTAATCAAGTCCCACTGACCTCCAAAGTCAAATCCCCTGAGGGTTCTCAGTTCCTTTGCCAGATTCCCAGATTGGGAAATCTGTTGTGGGTCCTAGAACTTTCTTAACAGTGTGAGAATTTCTTTGGTGTAATTGTTCTGCAGTTTGTGGGTCTTCTGCTTAGCGGCTCTATGGTGGGGTTAATGGCAACCTCCTCCAAGAGGGCTCATGACAAACGTTGTGTGACCTAGATCTGCTGCACCAAGAGCCCCGTCCCTGTGGTAGGCCACTGCCTACCCATACCTCCACAGGAGACACTCAAACACTCAAAGGCAGGTCTGGCTCAGTCTCTGTGGGGTCTCTGGGTCCTGGTCTGCACAAGGTTCTGTTTGAGCCCTCCAAGCATCTCTGGTGGAAATGGGGTTTGACTCTAAACTTGATTTTGCCCCTCCTACCATCTTGCTGGGGCTCCTCCTTTGCCCCTGAACATGGGGTATATTTTTTTTGGTGGGATCCAACATTCTCCTTATCAATGGTTGTTCAGCAGCGAGTTGTAATTTTGGAGTTCTCCCACAAGATGAGCACACATCCATCTACTCCACCATCCCTCGCCTGAGTCTGAGAAACTGTTACCAAGAGTAAATATTAAGCCTGGAAAGATTTATCAAGAGTAAATATTAAGGACCAGTGTTTCTCATTGTTTGTTCCATAAATAAATCATATTACCTGTATCAGAATTACGAGGAATATTTATTTACAGTTCAAATGTATCAGCTTTCCCCAAGAACTATTGGATAATTCTAGAACACAGGCTGTGCCTAGATGCTCAGTCATGTCTGGCTTTTTGTGACCCCATGGACTGTATAGTCTGCCAGGCTCCTCTGTTCCTGGGGATTCTCCAGGCAAGAATACTGGAGTGGATTGCTATGACCTTCTTCAGGAGAATACAGGCTAGAGACATTCATTTTTGCAAATATCCCCATGAATTTTACAAACACTAAGGTTATGAAATTCACTGTAATAAAACATGGCTGTGGACAATACATGAGAACATAAGAAAACAGATTGTTTTTAAAGCATGATTCATATGGCCAGGTTTCTTAGATAAAGTAGTAACTAAAACATCTTTATGTGATAATTTTGAGCTGAAAACATTATTTTGGAGGCACATAATTCCAGTTGTCATGTACAGATGTGAGAGTTGGGCCATAAAGAAGGGTTAGCACTGAAGAGTTGATTGTATCAAACTGTGGCCCTGGAGAAGACTCTTGAGAGTTCCTTGGTGAATAAGGAGATCAAACCAGTCAGTCAATCTTAAAGAAAATCAACCCTAAATATTCCTTGGAAGAACTGACGATGAAGCTGAAGCTCCAATATTTTGGTGAAGAGCCACCAATGTGAAGAGTTGGCTCATTAGAAAAGACCCTGATGCTGGGAAAGATTGAGGGCAGGAGGAAAAGGGGGTGACAGAGGATTAGGTGTTTCAATGGCATCACTGATTCAATGGACATGAATTTGAGCAAACTCAGGGGGATAGTGAAGGGCAGGGGAGCCTAGCATGCTGCTGCTTATGGGGTTACAAAGAATCAGACATGGCTGAGAGACTGAGCAACAACAGAAATATTGTGATACCAGCAAAGTAGAGGTTTTTCTGGACAAGAGATAGTGTAGGGTGAGAGGGTCTGTCATCGGAGGGATTAAGTATTAATTCAAATAGAAAGAATGAAGAGACAGGGAAGTTTCAAAGGAGTGCTTGCTACTTCTAAAAGCCATCAAGTTTAACTTAAAATTTAAGCTTTGTTGAAAATTTAGTCTATGTTTATTAAAAATGCTATATTAACATAATCTTTAATCATTTATTGTTACTGAATCAACACCAAAATCATTGTTATATTAAAGCCTATTTTTTTCAGAAATTAAAATTTTTCTCAACTCAACTCAGTGTCCATATTCAGGTGTGTTTTATAAAAATATAAACATAGATGGATATTGATGATTAGCTAGATAAATGATAGATAGGAGGGAGGACTACTTTTCTTTGTGTGTTGCTATTTGTAGAATTATTTCTTTCAGTTTAGTTCAGTTCAGTCACTCAGTCATGTCCAACTTTTTGCAATCCCAAGGACTGCAGCACACCAGGCCTCCCTGTCCATCACCAACTCCCAGAGCCTGCTCCTTCTTTTTAAATGCATGTAGAAAATGATGAATTTTATAGAGAAGTAGGAGTCACATCTGGCAAGCTATTTTTGTGATTTACTGAACTTGGAATAGATGCAAAAATATGTTATCTTACAAATTTGTATAATCAATCATTTGTTGCTTTCTTTGCACACAAAATTTAGTTTTATATTACTAAGCTTTCTCTCCATTATATAGCATTAATATAGGCCACAAAGCAATTCAATTCCATTTTAAATTCAATAAAATTAAGAATATAATTATGAGTAGCAGTTCTCTGCTAATGCCATTCTAATATATATACATAGAGTAGCCAAGCCCAAGTCTTTAACCACCACAAGCTCTTAACTCTTAACAAGCTCTTTACTCTTCCCCAAGTAAAATAAGAAATTATGGAGCAACAAAAGAGAGAATTCTAGCATTTGAAGGGAAAGAAAACTTTTGTAAAGGTTCAAAATTGGAAGGCAGCACTCAATATTGGTAGCAAGATCCAAAGGGAGCTTCATATTAAAGATGGACACATGACTTAAGTTTGGATAGACTTTGAATAATTTTTCACTACTTCCATGGCAAAAAATGTTTGAAAGCTGAAATGAGTGTGATTATGCAGGGATCAGTGAAGGGGTAGTTTATGATTTAGACCTTTGAATCCCAGACTTTTATATATGCCAGCTACTTAGTAAGAATGTAAGCCCTTTGATCATAAGGATTAGGGAGGTAAAATTGATAATGGAAAGGTTATAAACTATGGAGTCATAAAAACCTCACTTCTCAATCTTGTCAATAATCAGCAAGGTTATATCTGGAAAATTTACTGGCATTCTTTGAGCTTGGGATTGGCTTTTTTTTTTTTTTTTAATAAAAGTGGGAATGTGTGTTTTTTTGTTCAATCGTGTCTGACTCTTTGCGACCCCATGGACCACACCAAGGTCCTCTGTTCACGGGATTTTCCAGGCAAGAATACTGGAGTGGGTAGCCATTCCCTTCTCCAGGGGATCTTCCCCACCCAGGGATCAAATCCAGGTCTCCTGCACTGCAGGCAGATTCTTTACTATCTCTGACACTGGGAAAGTCAATGGGAATAATTAACCTTTTCTTGAAGGACTGTAGTAAAGATTTAATAAGAGTAATACTGTACAACAAATAATGAGTAAATATATATGAACTTTCTTGGTGTAAGTATGTATCATGAACATAATAAGGTTTCACTATGTGTGATGTGCCTTATAGAAAGATGATTCTGTAGGTAGTGGAACATCATTATATAATTTTTTCAAGAATGTTAGGTACTTAAATCATTAAAATGGATAAATTTTTATCACCAAGGGCTAACCATGGCTCAGATCATGAACTCCTTATTGCAAAATTCAGACCCAAAATGAAGAAAGTAGGGAAAGCCACTAGACCATTCAGGTATGACCTAAATCAAATCTCTTATGATTATACAGTGAAAGTGACAAATAGATTCAAGGGATTAAATCTGATAGACAGTGTACCTGAAGAACTGTGGACTGAGAGTTCCTGAAATTGTACAGGAGGCAGTGATCAAGACCGTCCCCAAGAAAATGAAATGCAAAAAGGTTGTTTGAGGAGGCCTTACAAATAGCTGAGTAAGGAAGAGAAGTGAAAGGCAAAAAAGAAAAGGAAAGATATACCAATCTGAATGCAGAAAAACCTGTCTTAAAACTCTACACTCAAAAAAAAAATTAAATCATAAAAATGGATAAAATTACACAAGGAGAACATGTGGAGGAAAATAGATTGAGGATAGAAACATGGAAAGAATCACAATTACAGGTTGGGAAGAGGAGGAAATTTTCAGGAAAAAATATAGAATAAGCGGTCAAAAGTATACAACTACATGTTCAGGAGGGCATGGAAATAGTGAAGGCAACAGAATAGAAAATACCAAAACATATAAGATGCTCAATATAGTCTAATGTGTTAGAGAAACTTGAAGTTGTAAACACTGAAAAGTTTCCATTTGGATGGAAACCATCATTAAATCTTCATGAGAGCAGGTTCACCTGTGTGGCTGGGGAGAGAGATCAAACTTCAGGAGGCTAAAGAAGGAAGGAAAGCAGAGGAAATACAGTGAAGTTCCTCTGCTTTTCAAGACTTTGCTGACAATAGAAGAGAAAAAGCCAGGTAATTAGAAGGGATGCTGTGTTAAAGGTGAAAGGAGAGTCAGGAGCTTGAAACAGAAGTGTGGAGCAAAAACTGGCCTCCTTGGAGTGAGCTGAGAATGTTTAGAGAGAATGAAGTAAAAAATGAATTGAGATATTTACAATCTGCATTGTTTAGTGGTAGGAAGTACATAAGATCTTTACCACTAACCACTCGAACTTTGATAAAATTTTATTAGACAAACCATGATCGTGGAGGCATGTAGGAAGAAAAGGAAAGAGGAAGAGAGAGATGCAGCTTGTATTCTTTGTTGGAATAAATACCAGCAAAAAAAATGTATTACATTGAGATTAATTGTAAATACAGACTATATTAAAATATTTAGTGCCTGCATAGTATCCATAGAAAAAAAATTAAAAATAAAATGGGAAAAGGAGGGAAATCAAGATGGAGAAATAAGAGGATCTGGAGCTCACTGTTCCCTACAAACCCACAAATACATAAAAGGCTCATCTATATGTGGAAAAAAAATCTCATAGAATATTAACGAAACTGACAGAAGAATTCCTGCAAAATCAAGTCTGTAAAAACTCCCACTTCCAGGTAATCTGGTAGGATGGGGGGTGGATCTAGTTGGGAACAGTCCCCTGGGAGGGGACTGCTGCTGCTGCTGCTGCTGCTGCTGGGTCGCTTCAGTCGTGTCCAACTTTGTGCGACCTCATAGACGGCAGCCCACCAGGCTCCCACGTCCCTGGCATTCTCCAGGCAAGAACACTGGAGTGGGTTGCCATTTCCTTCTCCAATGCATGAAAGTGAAAAGTGAAAGTGAAGTCGCTCAGTCGTATCCAACTCTTAGCGACCCCATGGATGCAGCCTACCAGGCTTCTCCATCCATGGGGTTTTCCAGGCCAGAGTACTGGAGTGGGTTGTCATTGCCTTCTCCTGGGAGGGGACTAAGAGGAAAAAGAAGATGACCTGGGAAGAGTAGGCAGGTCAAACCACAGACTGAGTTTCCCCGTCCTGGAGGTCCTAAGCAGAGTAGAGAAGATCCTGTGGCAGTTTGGAGAATGCTAGGGCACAGAGAAAGCCTGGAGAGGAGGAATATATGGGTGCTTGCTTGCTTGCCACCAAACAGGATAGAGAAAAAGCCTGCCCCAGTAGCTGCAGCCCTACTGCACTCCCCAAAGCAACCTGAGTAAATACTCAGATCTCACTCATTCCACACTACAGCTTCACACTGTATCTAGAAAGGCCGGCTCCTGGGAATAAGTTCAATCTAAAAATACAGAGGTTACCGCTGGGACCTGAGGGTTCTAGGTGGGATGAAGGTGGCTATTTTGGGTAATTACCAAAACAGTGTCTCAGAAGCCCAGACTTTTGAGGTGTCTCTTCAATTCCCATGAAAACAAAGCTCTGACTCACAGTTACAGCCAAGAAAATGCTCCAGCCCCACCTGCTCCATGACATAGCCTTGCCCTAGGTCTCAGAGGGACAGCAGGGGAATAGATGCAACCTTGGCCTGTGTCTGCGAGGAGCCACGGGTACCTAATTCAAACCTTTAAGTATATGAGCCACGCTTCAGCGCCCTCCTCCATTAGGTCAAGGTTCCAGTGTGCAAAGGATGGAAGGCACACACTTAAAGGGAACAGAGTCACCTTGAGCCTGAACCTAAGGGGTTCTTCTCCAGTAATATGGGCACAGAACCCACATGAGACAAGGCTGTGGCTGTCACTGAACAGAGAGCAAGTCTCACCTCACACACTGCGCAGGCTCTAGTTTCTTCAACACTGGACACACTCCCATCCAGGCAATGTGGCTACCAGTCACATCTTTTCTCAGGGTATGCTAGCCACTGTCACCTCTGTTGTCCCCTTCTTCTCCTGTCTTCAATCTTTTCCAGAAGCAGGGTCTTTTCTCATGAGTCAGCTCTTCCCATAAGGTGGTCAAAGCATTGGAGCTTCAGTTTCAGCATCCGTCCTTCCAATGGATATTCAGGATTGATTTTATTTAGGTTTGACTGGACTTGCTGACCAAGGGACTCTCAAGAGTATTACCCAAACAGTATGTTGAACTGTATGACCCCACAGTTCAAAAGGGTCAATTCTTCAGCACTCAGCTTTCTTTATGGTCAAGCTCTCACGTCCATAAATGACTACTGGAAAAACCATAGCTTTGGCTAGACAAACGCCTGTTGGCAAAGTAATGTCTCTGTTTTTAATACACTGTCTAGGTTGGTCATAAGTTTTCTTCCAAGGAGCAAGTGTCTTTTAATTTCATGTCTGCAGTCACTATCTGCAGTGATTTTGGAGCCCCCAAAAATGAAGCATGTCACTATTTCTATTGTTTCCCCATCTATCTACCATGAAGTGATGGGACCAGATGCCATGATCTTCATTTTCGAATGCTGAGCTTTAATCCAGCTTCTTCACTCTCCTCTTTCATTTTCATCAATGGAACTCTTTAGTTCTTCTTCACTTTCTGCCATAAGGGTGGTGTCATCTGCAAATCTGAGGTTGTTGATATTTCCCCTGGCAATCTTGATTCCAGCTTCTGCTTCATCTAGCCTGGCATTTCACATGATGTACTCTGCATGTAAATTAAATAAGCAGGGTGACAATATACAGCCTTGACATACTCCTTTCCCAATTTGGAATACAAGGATATTCCCACATAAAAATACACTTTCAAGATCACAATAGGTAACTACTTCACCTAAATTGACAAAGATAGAGAAAATTAAGTAAAATAAAAGGTAGAAGAGCTACTTTCAATTGAAAAAGCAAGAGAAAAAATAAACAAACAGATAATCAGTGTATAGACAATGAGTTCAAACTTCGGTAATAAAAATGCTAACATAATTAAGAGAGATAATTGATCTAAACACATATTTTAAAATGATTTTCCATTATGATGTATTATAGGATATTGAATATAGTCCCTTGTGTTATACAATAGGACCATGCTGTTTATCTGTTCTATATATGCAGTACTTTGCATGTGCTAGACCCAAACTCATAATCTAATGCTTCCCTAAATCCTTCTCCCCACTGGAAATAATATTCTCTATGTGTGTGTGAGTTTGTGTCTGTTTTTGAGGTAAGTTTTCATTTCTGTCATATTTTAGATTCCACATATAAGTGATATCATATGATATTAACCTTTCTCTTTCTGCCTTACTTTATTCAGTATAATTTCTAGGTCCATTCATGTAGCTGAAAATGGCATTACTTCATTCTTTTTTATGGCTGAATAATATTCTATTGTTTATAATATAATTATACATATTCTCTCTCTATATATATATGTGTGTGTATATATATTTGGCATCTTTATCCATTCAACAGTTAATGGACATTTAGGTTGTGTTTATGTCTTAGTTGAGTTCAGTTCAGTCGCTCAGTCATGTCCAACTCTTTGCGACCCCATGAACTACAGCACACCAGGCATCCCTGTCCATCACCAACTCCCAGAGTTCACCCAAACTCATGTCCAGTGAATCGGTGAGGCTACTATAAATTGTGTCTCTATGAACATTGGGGTGCAGGTAATTTTTTGAATTAGTTTTTATCTTTCCAGATAAATGCCCAGGAGAGAGACCACCAGATTATATGAACTCTTTTTCTTATTTTTTTAAAGGAACCTAGATACTATTCTCCATAGCAGTTGTACCAGTTTATATTCCATCAACAGTGTAGGAGCATTCCCTTTTCTTCACACCCTCTTCAACAGTTGTTACTGATAGATTTATAATGATAGGCATTCTATCCAATGCGAGGTGATACCTGAATGTAGTTTTAATTTGCATTTCTGTACTAATTACAATAATAGTCATCTTTTTGTATGCCTTTTGGCAATCTCTATGTTTTCTTTGGATCGATTAAACATAAATATTTTAACGTGGAATTAGAAACTATAAAGAAGACCCAATCAAAAATAGATAATTCAATTTCTGAGATAAAAGGCACTTTAGAAACAATGCTGCTCCTGCTAAGTCGCCTCAGTCATGTCCGACTCTGTGCAACCCCATAGACGGCAGCCCACCAGGCTCCCCCATCTCTGGGATTATCCAGGCAAGAATACTGGAATGGGTTGCCATTTTCTTCTCCAATGCATGAAAGTGAAAATGACGTCGCTCAGTTGTATTCAACTCCTAGCGACTCCAAGGACTGCAGCCTACCAGGCTCTTCCATCTATGGGATTTTCCAGGCTAATAGTGCTGGAATGGGTTGCCATTGCTTTCTCACTTAGAAACAATGAGTAATCAACTAAATGACACAGAATACATACTGGAGGACAGAATAATGGGAACCATCTAATCAGAACAGCAAACAAAAAGACAAATTAAAAATGAAAGCAACATAGGAGATCTATAGGATAATATAAAGTGTGCTAAACACATTATAAGAATTCCAGAGGAGGAGAGAGAGAAAGAAAGGAATAAAAAATGTATTTGAATAAATGATGGTTAAAAACTTCCCCAACATAATGAAGGAAACAGATAATCAGTTGCAGGACACACAAAACATATATTTTGGTCAGTCTCACCAAGAAGAACAAAGAGAGTACCCAAATAAGCAATATAAGGAATGAAAGAGGAGAAATAATAACTGATACCATGGAACTATAAAAATCATAAGAGAAAATTATAGTTATATGCCAATAAATTGAACAACCTAGAAGAAATGCACAGATTTCTAAAAGCATATAGCCAGTCAAGACTGAGTCAAAGAGCAGTAGAAATCACTAAAAGTGAAATAGAATCTGTAATTTAAAACTCTCTGCAAACAAATGACCGCTGGGGGAGGAAATGGCAACCCATTCCAGTATTCTTGCCAAGAGAATCTCATGGACTGAGGAGTCTAGATGGCCACAGTTCATAGGGTCATAAGGAGTCAAACATCACTGATTGAGCACACATGGAAACAAATGACCAGAACTAGATGGCTTCCTTGAGGAATACTACCAAACATGAAGAAGAATTTATGCCAATCCTTCTCAAACTGTTCCCAAAAATTTAAGCAGAAGAAAAACTAGCAAACTAATTTTATGAGTCCACTATTACCCTGATACCAAAGACATTACCAAAAAGAATATTACAGGTCAAATCTTTGGTGAATATATATGTAAAAACCCTCAACAAAATATTAGCATACCAAATCCAACAATACTTTAAAAGATCATATACCATAACCAAGTTGGATTAACTTCATGGTAACAAGGGTGGTTCAATATATATAGATTAAACAATGTGATACATGACACTAGCAAAAGGAAAGACAAAAACCACATGATAATCTCAATAGGAACAGAAAAACATTTTGACAAAATTGATGATAAAAACTCTTATCAAAGTGGGAATACAGGGAGCATACCATAATATAATGAACACACACAAATAAGTGCAGTCATTCAGTAGCATCTCACTCTTTGCTACCCGTGACTGTAACCTGCCAGGCTTCTCTGTCCATGGAGTTTTCCAGCAAGAATACTGGAGTGGATAGTCATTCCCTTCTACAGAGGATCTTCCTGACCCAGGGATCAAACTCGTGTTTTCTGCACTGCAGGCAGATTCTTTACCATCTGAGCCACCAGGTATGATACAATAAACCCAGAGCCAACATACTACTCAACAGTGAAAAGTTGAAAACCTCCCCACTAGATTTCAGAACAAGACAGAAAAACCCACTTGCAAAGCTTCTATTTAATGAAGTCCTAGCCATAGCACTCATGTTAAGAAAAAAAAAAAAAGCATTCATATTGGAAGGGGAGAGATAAAATTATCACTATTTGTAGATGGCATGACACTCTATAAAGAGAACTAGAAAATCTCCACCTAAAACTAAAAACTTGTAGAATTAAAAAAATTTCAGGAAGCTAGCAGGATATAAAATTAACATGCAGAATTTTTTTTTGCATTTCTATACATAATAATAAAATATCAGAAAGAGAATTCCAGTTACACTTTGTACCATTCATTCTCTCCCAGGGAAAAGGATTTTAAATGTTTTTGTGTATCTTATGTTGCCTGACATTTCCATGTAGTTCATTTAATCACTAATCTTATGAAAACATTTTGAATATGATATTAATAATCCCTTGGCCTATGGATTAAAAGTGTTGGTTTTAAAGCAGATTTCTGGATTCAAACTCTATCTTCATCATTAACTAGTATTATGACTGGGCAAATTAGCTTCATTATACTTCTATCTTCTCATTTATAAGGTGAAAGTAATAAAAAAAATCTATTCACAGAGATATTGTGTATTTAAAGTAATTTGTAACTTTATACCACTTAAAAGAGTAGTTGGTATTTTGTAAGCTTTTAATTCATGTTAGCTATCATATTGTATACATTATTTATTTTCTAAAATAAAATGCTTAAAGAGAATTTCTTCCCTATCCCAACCTTGAATACTTAAAAAAAATAACAAAAGAGAGTAGTTTAAAATTTTTTACAAAAATGGATGAACCTAAAAGCCATCATGCTAAGTGAAAAAAGTAAGTCATGACTACATGTCATGAAACTACATGCTCTGATCCCATTTATATGAAGTGTCTAAAAGAGACAGATTTACAGACAGAAAGCAGAACAGTGGTTTCCTAAGGCTCTGAGTAAGACAAAAACTAACAAAGTGGAAATGATGAAAATGTTCTAAAATTGTTTTATGGTGATGATTACATGACTCCATAAATTGAATTGTACACATATAAAGCTTATTTAAAGGAACATATTCAGAACATTTACTTTAATAAAACTTTAATCAGAATGGGTAAAATCTGATTAAACTCTCATATTTGAATATAGTAAAAAATTCAGCAATATACCATCATGTGTGGGTGGCAGAAATTATGTTTTATGTTAATTGGGAGAAAGCTGATTTTATTAAAACTTGTGTTCAAGAATACAGTATATCTTTTTAATTAAAAACTACAACTGGAGAAAGGGAGTTCAGTTCATTTCAGTCACTCAATTGTATCCAATACTTCAACCCCATGGATTGCAGCACACCGGGCTTTCCTGTCCTTCACCAACTCCTGGAGCTTACTCAAACTCATGCCCAATGAGCTGACAATGCCATCCAACCATCTCATCCTCTGTCATCCCATTCTCCTCCTGCCTTCAATCTTTCCCAGCATCAGGGTTTTTCCATTGAGTCAGTCGTTCATATCAGGTGGTCAAAGTACTGGAGTTTCAGCTTCAGCATCAGTCATTCCAATGAATATTCAGGGTTGATTTCCTTTAGTATTGACTGGTTTGATCTTCTTGCAGTCCAAGAGACTCTCAAGAGACTTATCCAACATCAGAGTTCAAAAGCACCAATTACTCAGCTATAAAAAAGAATGCATTTGAGTCCGTTCTAAAGAGGTGATGAAACTGGAGCCTATTATAGAGACTGAAGTAAGTCAGAAAAGAGAAACACCATTACAGTATATTAATACATATATATGGAATTGAGGAGGATGGTGACAATGATCCTATATGCAATGCAGAAAAAGAAACACAGATGTAAAGAACAGACTTTTGTACTATATGAGAGAAGGCAAGGATGGGATGATTTGAGAGAATAGCATTGAAACATGTATGTTACCATATATAAAATAGATGACCAGTGCAAGTTTGATGCATGAAGCAGGGCACTCAAAACTGGGACAACCCAGAGGGACAGGGTGGGGAGGGAGTTGGGGAGAGGAGTTCAGGATGGGGGATATATGTGCACCCATGACTGATTCATGTCGATGTAAGGCAAAAAATACCACAAACTCCTAAGGTATTTATCCTCCAATTAATTTTTTTTTAAAGCAACAATTTTTGGCACTGAGTTTTCTTTATGGTCCAAGCCTCATATCGATGCATGACTACTAGCTTTGACTAGACAGACCTTTGTTGGCAAAGTAATGGCTCTGTTTTTAATATATTGTCTAGGTATGTCATAGCTTTTCTGCCAAGTAACAAGCGTCTTTTAATTTCATGGCTGCACCCACAATCTGCAGTGATGTTGGAGCCCAAGAAAATAAAGCCTGTCACTGTTTCCATTATTTCCCCATATATTTGCCATAAAGGGGTGGGACCAGATGCCATGATCTTAGTTTTATGAAAGTTGAATTTTAAGCCAGCTTCTCACTCTCCTCTTTTGCTTTCATCAAGAGGCTCTTTAGTTCCTCTTCACTTTCTGCCATAATGGTGGTGTCATCTGCATATCTGAAGTCATTAATATTTCTCCCTACAATCTTGATTTTGTACTTCATGCAGCCTAGCATTTCCCATGGTATAGTCTGTATATGAGTTAAATATTCAGAGTGATAATGTACAGCATGACATACTCCTTTCCCAATTTGGAACCAGTCTGCTTTTCCATGTCCAATTCTAACTGTTGCTTCTTGACCTGCATACAGTTTCTCAGAAGGCAGGTACAGTAGTCTGCTATTCCCATCTCTTGAAGAATTTTCCACAATTTGATGAGATCCACACAGTCAAGTGCTTTGACATAGTCAATAAAGCAGAAGTAGATGTTTTCTGAAATTCTCTTGCTTTTTCTATGATCTACCAAATGTTGGCAACATGATATCTGGTTCCTCTTTTCTAAATCCATCTTGAACATCTGGAATTTCTTGATTTATGTACTGCTGAAGCCTAGTTTGGAGAATTTTGAGCATTACTTTGCTGCCATGTGAGAAGAGGACACTTGTGCAGTAGTTTGAACATTCTTTGGCCTTGCTCTTATTTGGGATTAGAATGAAAAGTAACATTTTCCAGTCCTATGGCCACTGCTGAGTTTTCCAAATTTTCTGGCATATTGAGTGCAGCACTTTCATATCATCATCTTTTAGGATTTGCAATAACTCAGCTCAAATTCATCCCCTCCACTAGCTTTGTTCATAGTGATGGTTCTGAAGACCCACTTGACTTCACATTTCAGGATGTCTGGCTCTAGGTAAGTGATCACACCATCATGGTTATCTGGGTCATAAAGATCTTTTTGTGTAGTTCTTCTGTGTATTCTTGCCACCTGTTCTTAATATCTTCTCTTTCTATTAGTTCCTTAGTGTTTCTGTCTTTTTATTGTGTCCATCTTTGCCTGAAATATTCTCTTGGTATCTCTAATTTTCTGGAAGAGATATTTAGTCTTTTCCATTCTATTATTTTCCTCTACTTCTTTGTATTGATCACTGAGGAAGGCTTTCTCATCTATACTTGGTATTCATTGGAACTCTGCATTCAGATGGATATACCTTTCTTTTTATCCATTTTCTTTTGCTTCTCTTCTTTTCTCAATTATTTGTAAGGCCTCGTCAGACAACCATTTTGCCTTTTTGCATTTCTTCTTCCTGGGATTGGTTTCAATCATGTCCTCCTGTACAATATCATGAACCTCTGTCCATAGCTCTTTAGGAACTCTGTCTGTCAGATCTAGTCCCTTGAATCTATCTGTCACTTTCACTGTATAATCACAAGGGATTTGATTTAGGTCATACCTGAATGGTCTAGTGGTTTTCCCTAATTTCTTCAATTTGAGTCTGAATTTTAAAAAAGGAAGTGTACTATTTGAGTTTAAATGAGACTAAATATTTTTTTTAATTATATGCTCTACTTCTCTACTCAACTAAGTTTACAAGATTAAAAACCCTGTCATCCAGGGAAGAACTATTACAGTATAGTTTTGAGGGAAAAAAAAAAAAAACTTTAGGTACAGTGACAAAATGATATATTACCTAAGATAATTTATATAGAAAGAGCTGTGAAACATAGAATTCTATTCTCTGAATGCTAAAATACACACACAAATCAAAATTCTGAAATAAAACAAGAGAAGTAAAATAATCATCACATTTGTAACTTCTCTCATATAAATTACAAAACAGACTTTCTTACCATTCATTTCTATTAAAGATCCAACTTCTTTTTTAGAAACAACTTTGACCCTGGACCTTGGGCAAGATTACACTTGGTTGATTACAGTCTGCTTTCCCATACACTAACTTTTATAAAAGTTCTTCACTTTCTGACATATCATGTTTTTCAGTATTTTGATACTCATTTGGAAATAGTTATTTTCCTACTGAAAAGTTGTTGCTGATTCTTGGCAACACCAGGATTCTTGGCCTCCTGAGGAGAAAAATTCAATGTGGGGCCAATGGTGAGGCTCAGTCACTCAGAGCTTTTGTGTAATAAACTTTTATTAAAGTATAAAAGAGATACAGAATGCTTCTGACATAGACATCAGAAGGGGGCAGAAAGAGTGCCCTCCTGCTAGTCTTTAGCAGGAAGTTATACAGCTACTAGCAGGCTGCTAATTACAAAGAGTAAATGTCTCAAAATTCAGAGAGTGGTCCCAGGCCCCTCATCCACAACGTGTATTTTGAGATAATATTGGCACAAGGTGAGTCATCCAGGCCATGAAACAATTGACATGAATCTTGAAGAAAGGTAGGTTTCCAAGCAAATACATAGTATCATTAACATAGTTTAAGAGACCATTTGCATGAATAAAATGTACTGGTTTGTTGAGTAAAACACACTGGTTTGTCAAGTCAGTTCTGAGTCTTAAGAGGAACTTGAAGAAAGAGTGTAAAGTAAATACATAGTTGTTTTTAACATAGCTTAAGGAAAACATGTCCATAAGAAAACTGCATTGGTTAGCTCAAGGTTTTGAGAAAAGTTAAGTTCAGGTGGAACCAAGAGTTGTCATGGCAACACATAATTTTAAAAGAAACCTGTTAATTTTGTATAGAGAAGGGAACAAAAACTGACAGTCATAATTTACTTCCTCCTGTCACTTAAGAGAGAGATAAAAAAAAAAAATGTCTGACACTTGCAGCCTACTTCCTCTGTTTGGGTTCCTCTAGCCTGCCTGTCTGTTATGCTCTCACTGGATTCTAATGACCTCTAATCCAGCAGCTGAAAGCTCACTGAAAATACAGCGAATGTGTATGGGCAGTACAAAATTCTTCAAACTACGGCTGCTGCTTAATTGGCAATTTTGCTGTCATATAGTATGACCAGTGCATTATTTAAAAATCTGAATTCCACAAATATGTAGATTTTTAAGAGTTTGTTAGAGTATTTTCATGTGAATTGAATAAAAAAGTTCATGTATTTGAGGGAAAAAAATCTGACTTAATTTTAATATTACTTTCTTAAACTACTTGAGCAGTCTTACAAGCTGGTTAAGTGTATCAGTACAGGAGTTAGAAATGGATAAGAATTCTGGTTACACATCTTGGAAAGTCATGTGATCTTAGACAAGATTTTTAAGCCATCTGAGCTTAGTTTTTCTATAAATAAAATGGGGATGATTAAAATATATAACTCTTGGGTTGCTTAAAGTTTAAAGGAAAAGATAAATAGTGATCACTCAGCACAGTGGCTATTAGATAGCAAGTTCTCAGTGAAGTCTAGCTACTATAAGTCAATGGCATGAAAAGGTTTTGGGTTTCTTAATGCTACATGTTATAAATAATAAATATTATTGAATTTAATTTTATCTCTTTAAAATGTACTTCAACTGATTTTAATGCCAGCTTAGAATAAAATGTATAAGTTTGATCTTTTCTCTTTTTGCATAAAATATTTGTGCAAATGGTTTTGTGCCTGGCTTCAGAATCCCTCTATTCCCTCTATAGATATAATTTGCAATCAGTTCTTTCTCTCCTTCCTTCCACACTGACTCCTCTTTGAACCTCTGTGGATACAAAGATGCTGATGGTGGTCAGGGTTTTTAGAAGCAGGAGCATTCACAACATTTCCTCAAGCAGTGGAATAATCACCATTTTTTTTTTTTATCTTATCTGCTACCACAAAACTGTCATGGTTTGATATTATTTTACTAGTCTAATCAAGATGTCAGTGCCACCACTGATGCTCTTTTCCTAACTAGGAGTTCACATGATTAGCTAATACTCACAAAAACGATAGTCAGAAATTATGACAATTACTAGTCATCCCCTGACAGAATTGTATTTTTCATCCAGCTGTTAAGACTTGATGAACCATGTTACCCCTTGGAATTTCTAGTGACTACTGTTCAATACTTGGAATCTCAGTAATCCTCAATATCTGTCTCTGAACTTTAAAAGTACAAATCTTCAACAATGACCCCACATCAACATCACCACACACACTATTGTTATCTTCACTATGGCAAAAGAAGAAATATGGAAAATGAAATGGATTGAAATGAGTATCCTCATTTGCTTAACCATAAAGGGATGAAAATCCACATTATTTGCTGATATAGAGCCCATCTAAGCCAGACATCAAGAACAAACCCCACAAGTTAATACAAAACTTGGCAGAATTTCCCAGATTTGCCTGTTATGTCTCATGATCTTAGGACCATTCTCATCATAAAAATTGTTGTGATTTTCAAAGAAATCAGAAAGACTGAGAAGCCATTTTCTATGTCTAGTGGAGGGAGAAAAGCTCACTTGAAGACTCATTCTAATACTAAGAAGGATAGATAATCATCTAATCCACCCCCCCCCATAAATGTTTGGTCCATATCACCTAAAACTCTAGAGGTATCTAGATGAAGATTAAAACTCTATGTTGAAAGTGAAAGTCACTCAGTCGTGTCTGACTCTTTGCGACCCCATGGACTATACAAGCCATGGAATTCTCTAGGCCAGAATACTGGAGTGGGTAACCTTTCCCTTCTCCAGGGGATCTCCCCAACCCAGAGATTGAACCCAGGTCCCCACATCACAGGAAGATTCTCCCCCCCCCCACAGGAAGATTCTTTACCAGCTGAGCCACAAGGGAAGCCCAAGAGTACTGGAGTGGGCAGCCTATCTCTTTTCCAGCAGATCTTCCTGACCCAGGAATCAAACCAGGGTCTCCTGCACTGCAGCAGATTCTTTACCAACTGAGCTATCAAGGAAGCCCAAACTCTATGTTAAGAAAGAAATAAGAGCTAATATATTGATCCCAAGCAAAGGGTGAGGGTTGCTGAACAGAAGGTCTGTGCTCAAATTTTCTGTCACCCAGAGTGTTTCTCAAGACTCTGCTTAGCTTCAAGAATAACAGTGTTTATCTTCTCTATAAAATTTTTATATGCAAGACAGCAGAAGAGATCCAGATGTAAACAACAAACTGTTGGACTGTGAGAGGTGAGGGTGAGATGATTTGAGAGAATAGCATTGAAACATGTATATTATCATATGTGAATCAGATTGCCAGTCCAGGTTCAATGCATGAGGCAGGGTGCTTGGGACTCTTGCACTGTGATGACTCTGAGGGATGGAATGGGGAGGGAGATGAGAGGGAGGGTCAGGATGGGGAACACATGTACACCCATAGCTGATTCTTGTCACTGTATGTCAAAAACCACCACAATATTGTAAAATAATTAGCCTCCAATTAAAATTTTAAAAAAAGAAAGCAAAAAAAAAAAAAACTGAATAAATAAATATATAAAACTTGACATCAGAGAAGAATAGAGGGAAAATGAGGGTAGAAATTATGTACATTGGATTTAGATCCTAAAAGCACTGTGTTTATTGACAATGGTTAAAAGATCAATTTATAACTATAATTACAAATTAATGGTGGGTAGGTGGAGAGAGAGATTGATTATTATTGCTGGAATAATTGGAAGTTTTCTTTATTTATTTATTTTTTAATTTTTACATTAAAAAATTTTCCAAAGTGTAAATTTGCATGTTTGTGCATCATTTTACAAAACGATAGATGACACTCTTCATGAACAAGCTTGAAAATCTCTTAACTGAGTGCTGTATTCCTACAACTGTCACCAGATAACATTACAAATAACACATGCAAAATTAAATCCTTTACAATATTCCCTTGAATACTATATGATACTCTAGCATGATTCTGAGTTTATTACATGTGATATTTGACCTTTTGAGATGTGAGAGTTATTTTTATGGAAATTTATATTATTTATTGTATTTATATTATTTCTTTTTAATATTTATTATTTAAGATTTATTTCAATTTTGATTTATATTATTTTTAAAGAAATAATAATAATTTTAAAGTCTTTATTGAATTTATTACAGTACTGCTTCTGTTCTATGTTTTTGTTTCACAACCACAAGGCATGCCAGATGCTAACTCCTCCACCAGGGATCAAACCCACAGCCCCTGTCACTGGAAGACTAAGTCTCAATCACTGGTCCACTGGGGAAGTCTCCTATATTGTTGCTTAACCTTTTCATATGAAGTCTTACTGCAGATGATGTACAAAAGCAGTTAACCTCACCTTTTTACACAAAATTACTTGACTTTATCCAAAAAAAATTCTTTAGAGCAATTAGCATTGTAAAACTTCTAGAGTTTACCCTATTGGTTACCCTCTACAGTCCCATGCTTTCCCTACTCTTTTCTAAAATACCCAGATTTTACTCAACTATCCAGCCCTTTATCAATATGAAAAGAAAGACCCCATTTAAAATATAATTGACCTGTTTCTTCTTTTTTTAGTTTTAATTACTTTATTTCTTTCTTTAAATTTTTTTAATGATAAAAGTATGATAATGCATTTACAGGAGACTTGGAAAATACAGAACAAAATTACATATAATTCCACAATATATTGCAATTATTTTTAAGTAGATAAATTAAATTTAATATTTAGTCAAAATGCAAATATCAAACTTTCAAAAACTAATAGAATGAATATATAGAAAAGTAGAAGGATATAGTAGATCTGAAAAGCACTACAAATCAATTCAACATAATTAAGACCATGCAATTTTCACACAAAGATAGTATACAAATTCTATTCAAGTGCCATAGACTATAAACTAGGAGACACTGGAACATATCAAGGGACATAAAATAAAGTGCAAACATTTCATGATTTAAGGTTATTGAAATCATACAGAGTCTGTTCTTTTATCACTGTGGAATTATGTTAGAAATGAATATCAAAAGATACTTGAAAATAATCCACATATTTTCAAGTGCAAAGTGACATTTACCAAGAGATATCTTTGATTAAGCATTGAAAACCTCAATAAAGCTAAAAGACTGAAAAACACAGAGGCTGATTCCTGAGAAGTATTTAAATGAGAAATTAATATCAAAGACACTTAAAAAAAAAAGCCCATGTATTTGGAAATGAAATCCCCACTTTTAAATGATGACTCAAAGAAGATAAAACAAGGAAAACTGGAATATTTTGAACGATAATAAAAAGTAAAACAGAATTTACCAGAATTTGTTGAATGCAGTTGAAACTGCTCAGTGCAACTAAATACAATGTGGAATCTTGAATAAGGGATGAAAACAAGTCATAGACATTAGCATAAAATTTTGTGAAATTTGGACAAGATCTGCACTTTACTTAATAATAGTGTACCAGATGCTAATTTCCTGTTTTTTAGACAATATGCTATTTCCTTGTATTATTAGAATTTAATTAAAAATCTAAAGCCACATTCACATATTTTAAAATCACTAATATAATAAGCTTTCAAGATTTTTAGCAGTAATGCCAGATGCCAGTAAAAAAAGGAGACACATGGAAATTTTGAGTGAATATAAATCAGAAATCTAGCATTAATTTCATATTTAATCAAACAAGTGGAATTAAACTGTCATAAATATTTTGGGCAAAAATTTGTCAGTTTTCTAAAGCACCTTACCTTCCTCCTGAGAAACCTGTATGCAGGTCAAGAAGAAACAGTTAGAACTGGGCGTGGAAGAATGGACTGGTTCCAAATTGGGAAAGGAGTATGTCAAGGCTTTAAATTGTCACCCTGCTTATTTAAATATTATTTACATCATATTTAACATGATGCAAAGTGTATCATGAAAAATACTTGGCTGGATGAATCACAAGCTGGAATCAAGATTGAAGAGAGAAATATCAATAATCTCAGAAAAGTAAATGACACCACCCTTATGGCAGAAAGCCAAGAGGAACTAAAGAGCCTCTTGATGAAAGTGAGAGGAGAGTGAAAAAGCTGGCATAAACTTAGCATTCAAAAATGAAGATCATGGCATCTGGTTCCATCACTTCATGGCAAATAGATGAGGAAATAATGGAAACAGTGAGAGACTATTTGAGGGGGGCTCAAAAATCACTGCAGATGGTGACTGCAGCCATGAAATTAAAAGATGCGTGTTCCCTGAAAGAAAAATTATGACAAATCTAGACAGCGTATTAAAAAGAAGCAGAGACATTACTCTGCCAACAAAAGTCCATCAAGTCAAAGCTATGCTTTTTCCAGGGTTTCCCTCATAGCTCAGTTGGTAAAGAATCCTCCTGCAATGCAGGAGACTCCGGTTCGATTCCTGGGTCAGGGAGATCCACTGGAAAAGGGATAGGTTACCCCCTCCAGTATCTTGGCCTGGAGAATTCCATGGACTGTATAGTTCTTGGGGTCACAAAGATTCGGACACAACAGAGTGACTTTTGCTTTTGCTTATGTATGGATGGGAGAGTTGGGCCATAAAGACAGCTGAGTGCCAAAGAATGGATGCTTTTGAACTGTGGTATTGGAGAAGACTCTTGAGAGGCCCTTGGACTGCAAGGATATCAAACCTCAATCTTAAAGGAAATCAACCCTGAATATTCATTAGGACTGATACTGAAACTGAAGCTCCAATACTTTGGCTTCCTGATGTGAAGAGCCAGCTCATTAGAAAAGACCTTGATGCTGGGAAAAATTGCTGGGAAAAATTGAGGGCAGGAGGAAAAGGGGATGACAGAAGATGAGATGGTTGGATGGCATTATTGACTCAATGGACACGAATTTGAGCAAGCTCCAGGAGATGGTGAAGGACAGAAAAGCATGGGATACTGCCGGCCATGGGGTCGCAAAGAGTTGGACAAGACTGAGTGACAAAAGAAATGTTTATGTATATATATATATATATACATACAAATAAAACAATTTTATATATTTGATTTATAAATTTTTAATACATATATTTATTTAATACATATATTAAGCATTTATATATTTGGTAAAAGACTGAGTGACAAAAGAAATGTTTATGTATATATATATACATACAAATACAAAAACATTTATATATTTGATAAAAGCTTGAGAAAGAACAATATCAAAAAAGAAAGAAGTTGGAAAATATGAAATGATATGGGAACACTGAATATGAAATAGAAAAAGTCTAACAAGCTAGTTAAAATTAAAATATCATCATATAGTCTAGTTTGTTTTAAACATGGCTGCTCATTAAAATCACATCTGGAGATTTCAAGAAAACAATACCTTAGCATTTGTATTTTTCAAAAAATTCCAGGATAAGTCTAGTGAACATCTAGATTTTAAAAAGTGATTACAGGTTTTTCTATTAAATTGTAGTTCTAGTGATATAGAATACTATTATTTTCTGTTGACCAATTCTAATACAATGGTATTAAAATCAGTAATAGTTACATAATCACAATCGTAAAAGATGTTGATCAGTTTTCACAATCAACAGCCAGACAAAAACTAAAAGATAATTACAAATGTAAGCCATAATGGAACCATGATTAATCTATCAATATCAAATAATTACATGAACTTTGGGGGGTTAAGTAGAGCCCCATGCGGTAAGTGGAAGCACATACATATGCTTGTTTTCATACACCCAGATATTCTGTGTCTCTTTGCTGTTGCATTTAATCCATTTCCCTGGGTCAGGAAAATCCTTGGAGTAGGAAATGGCAACCTGCTGCTGTATTCTTGCCTGGAAAACAACAGAACCTGGCAAGCCACAGTCTGTGAGGTCACCAAGATCTGGACATGATTGAGAAACTGAGAGCATGTGCACACACACACACACACACACACACACATGATTTAATTACCATTTTCTTAATTGTTTTGGGTTCATCCTTTGTAGGTCTTTTCCTTTTCTTGTGTATCCTATCTAGAGAAGTGTCTTTAGCATTTGTTGCAAAACTGACTTAATGGTGCTGAATTCTCTTAACTTTTGCTTGTCCGGAAAGCTTTTGATTTCTCTATCAAATGTAATCCTATATGCAAAACAGAAAAAGAGACACAGATGTACAGAACAGACTTTTGGACTCTGGGGGAGAAGGCGAGGGTGGGATGTTTCGAGAGAACAGCATCGAAACATGTATATTATCTATAGTGAAACAGATCACCAGCCCAGGTTGGATGCATGAGACAAGTGCTCGGGCCTGGTGCACCAGGAAGACCCAGAGGGATTGGGTAGAGAGGGAAGTGGGAGGGGGGATCGGGAAGGGGAATACATGTAAATCCATGGCTGATTTATGTCAATGTATGACAAAACCCACTACAATATTGTAAAGTAATTAGCCTCCAAATAA
Organism: Odocoileus virginianus; assembly: GCF_023699985.2. Classification (NCBI taxonomy): domain Eukaryota; kingdom Metazoa; phylum Chordata; class Mammalia; order Artiodactyla; family Cervidae; genus Odocoileus; species Odocoileus virginianus. The sequence continues at coordinate 71,808,400 of NC_069683.1, forward strand.
TAAAAATAAATGGAAAAAAAAATCTGAATGAGAGTCTTGTTAGGTAGAGTATTCTTGCTTGGATGTAGGTTCTCTTCTTTCATCACTTTAAATATATTGCACTGTTCCCTCTGGCTTGTAGAGTTTCTGTTGAGAAATCAGCTGATAACCCTATAGGAGTTCCCTCATATGTTAAGCTGAACAACTAACCCACTACCACCATAACCACCTGATGGATATGGGATTTGAATTTTATGGTGATTACCTCTCTCCTACCATTTTGTAAAATTTAAAACTAATTCTTTTGGCCCTTAATAATGCAGTGGAATTATTAAAGATGGAAGACAAACTGGATTATGGAAGTAAGCATTAGCTATAATTAAGAATTTAAAGCACATTTAGCAAATTCAGTATAGCTACAATTTTTAAGTATTTATATCACTTTGAGGAGAAGGAAATGGCAACCCACTCCAGTACTCTTGCCTGGAAAATCCCATGGGTGGAAGAGCCTGGTGGGCTACAGTCCATGGGGTCGTGAAGAGTCAGACATGACCAAGCGACTTCATTTGCACTTTTAACTTTCATGCATTGGAGAAGGAAATGACAACCCACTCCAGTGTTCTTGCCTGGAGAATCCCAGGGACAGGGAAGCCTGGTGGACTGCCATCTATGGGGTCGCACAGGGTCGGACACTACTGAAGCAACTTAGCAGCAGAAGCAGAACTTCACTTTGATTTCAAGTTAGAAGTTAAAAAGCTACAGGAACACCTATATTGAGGTGCAGTCATGATAATAGATTATTGTATTATATTTATTAATTAAAATTTATTGTAGCTTCTGTTTTATATTTGGATGTGGGGTACTTTTGCTGTTGTTGTTTGTTTGTTTGTTTGTTTTTTGGTGAGTTCCAGCAACCTCCTGTCAAACGCTGTTCAACTGTTGCAATTTTGGTGCTCTCATATGAGAAGATGAGTGCATGTCCTTCTACTCCACCAAGTTGAATCAATCCCTCCAGAGAGTGGATTTTTATGAGGCCAAGAAAATTGTGGTAATCTCATTGCCCTCTGCAGCAATCAATTAATTGATATAGGTTTGAGTATGTCATTCTGATCAATGAGACAGAAGGGCATATTTATTAAGGTAAAATAAAAAGGTGTACTTCCTACTTAATAGAGAAGTAAAATATTAGAAAAACCTTCATTGTACATTGTTTATTATGCTATTTAGATGTGACACCTGAAACTGCTGAAATTAGTTAAGAAGAAAGCCATCTAATCAACACCAAAATCAGACTGATTATATTCTTTGCAGCCAAAGATGGAGGAAGTCTACACAGTCAGCAAAAACAAGACTGGGAGCTGACTGTAACTCATATCAGGAAATCGTTATTGCCAAATTCAGACATAAATTAAAGAAAGTAGGGGAAAACACCGGACCATTCAGAAATGACCAAAATCAAACCACTTACGATTATACAGTGGAAGTGACAAATATATTTAAGGGATTAGATCTGATAGACATAGTTCCTGAAGAACTATGGACAGAGGTTTGTGACATTGTCCAGGAGACATTGATCAAGAGCATCTCCAAGAAAAAGAGAAGCAAAAAGGCAAAAGGGTTGGCTGATGAGGCCTTACAAATAGCTGAGAAAAGAAGAGAACCTAAAGGCAAAGGAGAAAAGGAAAGATACACCCATTTGAATGCAGAGTTCCAAAGAATAACAAGTAGAGATAAGAAAGCCTTCCTCAGTGATCAATGCAAAGAAATAGAGAAAAACAATAGAATGGGAAAGACTAGAGATCTCTTCAAGAAACTTAGAGATATCAAGGGAATATTTCACACAAAGATGGCACAATTAAGGACAGAAAAGGTATGGACCTAAGATAAGCAGAAAATATTAAGAAGAGGTGCCAAGAATACACAGAAAAACTGTACAAAAAAGGTCTTGATGACCCAGATAACCATGATGGTGTGGTCACTCACCTAGAGCCAGATCCTGGAGTGTGAAGTCAAATGTAGCTTAGGAAGCATCACTCTGAACGAAGCTAGTGGAGATAATTGAAATCCAGTTGAGCTATATCAAATCCTAAAAGATGATGCTGTGAAAGTGCTGCACTCAATATGTCAGCAAATTTGGAAAACTCACCAGTGGCCACAGGACTGAAAAAGGTCAGTTTTCATTCCAATCTCAAAGAAAGACAATGCCAAGGCATGTTCAAACTATTGCACAATTGCACTCATTTCACACACTAGCAAAGTAATGCTCAAACTTCTCCAAGCCAGACTTCAACAGTACATGAACCGTGAACTTCCAGATGTTCAAGCTGGATTTAGAAAAGGCAGAGGAGCCAGAGATTAAATTGCCAACATCCATTGAATCATTGAAAAACCAAGAGAGTTTGAGAAAAACATCTACTTCTGTTTTATTGATGACACCAAAGCCTTTGCCTATGTGAATCACAACAAACTATGGAAAATTCTTAAAGAGGGGGGAACACCACAGCACCTGACTTGCCTTCTGAGCAGTCTGTATGCAGGGCAAGAAGCAGCAGTTAGAACCGGACATGGAATAAGAGATTGCTTCCAAATTGGTAAAGGAATATGTAAAGGCTATATGTTGTCACCTGCTTATTTAACTTAAACATAGAGCACACCATGCAAAAGGCCAGGCTGGGTGAAGCACAAGCTGGAATCGAGACAGCAGGGAAAATATCAATAAACTCAGATATACAGATGACATCACCTTTATGGCAGAAAGTGAAGAACTAAAATGCTTCTTGATGAAAGTGAAAGAGGAGAGTGAAAAAGTTGGCTTAAAACTCAACATTCAGACAACTAAGATCATGACATCCGGTCCCTTCACTTCATGGCAAATAGATGGGGAAATAATGGAAACAGTGAGAATATTTTGGGGGGCTCCAAAATCAATGCAGTTGGTGACTATAGCCATGAAATTAAAAGACACTTGCTCCTTGGAAGAAAAGCTATGACCAACCTAGACAGCATATTAAAAAGCAGAGACATTACTTTGCCAATAAAGGTCTGTCTAGTCAAAGCTATGGTTTTTGCGGTCATGTATGGATGTGAGAGTTGGACTATAAAGAAAGCAAGCGCCAAAGAATTGATGCTTTGAAACTGTGGTGTTGGAGAAGACCGAGAGTCCCCTGTACAACAAGGAAATCCAACTGGTCAATCCTAAAGGAAATCAGTCCTGAATATTGATTGGAAGGACTGGTGCTGAAGTTGAAACTTCAGTACTTTGGCCACCTGATGTGAAGAATTGTCTCACTGAAAAGATCCTGATGCTGGAAAAGATTGAAGGAGTGAGGAGAAGTAGACAACAGAAAATGTTTGGATGGTATCACCAACTCGATGGACATGAGTTTGAATAAGCTCCAGGAATTGGTGATGAACAGGGACACCTGGTGTGCTGCAGTCCATGGGGTCACAAAGAGTTGGACATGACTGAGTGACTGAACTGAGCTGAAAGCCATCTAATAGAGGAGTGATCTCCGATGTGCTGGACCTGGGACTCATATGTCTTCTTATATGAGATAACAAATTTTGGCATTACTTAAATCAGTTTCAAATGGGCTTTTGTTATAATTAAAAACCCCAATTCTTTGAGATTTAATAATTCAGTGAAAAAGCTGCTCAAATTGCAAGCACTAAAGAGTTTACATTTAGGTTAGCTGTAGCATAAAACAAATTGGATTATGAAAGTGAACATTAGCTATAATTAGGAACTCAAGGCACATTTGGCAAATTCAGTATAACTACAATTTGTAAGTGTTTACATCACTTTGACTTGAAGTTAAATGGTAAAAATCTACTGGAACATCTATATTGTGATATGGTGATGATAATAGGTTATTTTTTATATTCATTAACTAACTTTAGTCAAATCTTATTAAAAAGTTAAATAAGATTGGATTTATCACTCAGATATAAATTTAAGCATATTTAGACTATACATATCTATCATCATGAACCTGTAATCTTAGAAAACTTGCAAACCATTCATTTAACACAACAACAAATAAAATGCCATCGGACTATAATTACTCAAAGATGTGTCAATAAAAGTTATGGGAATACAAGATTTTCAACGAGAGATGTAGAACTCTCTGAACATGCCTGTCATGAACAGATATTAGACACTGCAAAGTGAAGCACTCACTGTAATTTGTGATACATGATAGAAAATATCTCAAGGGGTAGGAGTGTTTCTTATCAGTTTCTTTAAGCAAAACCAATATTTTCCCAGTCATACAGGCTGGGAGTCACTTCTCTCTTTCCTTAGTTTACTACAGCCAGTTTACTGAATTGTTCCAATCTTCTCCTGTGGTATCTTTAATTCTTCCTCTTTGTTTTCACAACAGATATTTCTGTTACAGAAAACTTACTAACTAGTATCAATGTTTTCACTCTAAATGGATTCTTCTGGTTACTTAAAATAAGTATTTCCAAAGTACTGATGTCATGCTGTCATGAGCTTGAGTAAACTCCGGGAATTGGTGTGCTGCAGTCTATGGAGTCTCAAAGAGTCGGACACAACTGAGCAACTAAACTGACTGACTGACTTATGTCACCTTATTTCTTTCTCCTCAAATCCCTGTATAGTCTCTATTGTCTTCAGGAAGGAATAAAGAAATGAAAAAACTTACCCCTTCTATTAAATTCTTCATACTGTGGTAGAAAATTACAGGAAAACATAAACATAAGTACAATAAATTATTAAAGAATTTCTGATAGAAGCTTGCTCTTAGTAGAAAATATCTGTATGGTTGATCAAATTAAAATCTTTATCCAGACAAAACTACTCAAAGTAATTTATACTTCTTCATCACCACATCTTTCCATAAAACATTTCTCTTGTCTGGAAAATTCATTGTACCTAATTTGTTCATTAATCCATAAATATCCCTCAAGGCTTATTTAGAATTTAGCTTTCTCACCATTTTATAAGCTTTTATTCTTTATGTGGATTCCACAAGCCTCTTTCTAGCCATTCTCTGTGGTGCAGAGCATTGTACTTTAGAGAACAGCATGTTCTATTTATAAACTGTGTGAATTATCAGCAAAAACTTGTTTAAAAGGAACAAAAATGTACTTTTTTCTGTCATTTTTAATAGAATACTATAATGCAGCATTAAAGAAAATATTTTTCTCTCATATATAACAATCATTTAAATATATGAAAATATTATCATGGCATCACTATATTTTCTCTTTTCTAGGAAAGCTATCAATAACAGATATGTTTCTCCAATATGTTATTTCTAGACATTCACCATTTTATTGATTTTATTTTAGGAATTAATTATTGAATTGTTAAAAATAAAATAAGAGTCCAGGATATCTGCTTCTGACTATGGTAAATGAGCTTATATTGCCACAATTGCTCCAAACATAAAAAGTAGGAAAACACAAAAATGTAATTTATTTGCCATATTTCAAGAATTCTGTTTCCTAAGAATGCAAAGAACTTAAGAGAAAAAATCAAAGACAGAAAGTAAATATAAAAAGATGAGCCAAAACTTTCCAGGGTCGTTACTCACCAAGGAAGATGTCAGTACAAATACAAGAAGTCAAAAGCTGAACAAAGGAAAAGACTTTTTGTAGCAACATGGTTGGACCTAGAGATTGCCATATTAAGTAAAGTAAATCAGAGAAAGATAAATATCATATGCTATCTCTTATCTGTGGAATCTATAAAATTGTTGTTGTTTTTCAGTTGCTAAATCATGTCCAACTCTTTGACCCCATGCACTGTAAGATGTCAGCCTCCTCTGTCCTCCACTGTCTCCCGGAGTTGCTCAGATTCAGATCCACTGAGTGGGTCATGCTATCTAACTATCTCATCCTCTGCCATCCCCTTCTCCTTTGGCCTTTAATCATTTCCAGCATCAGGGTCTTTTCCACTGAGTCAACTCTTCCCATCAGGTAGCCAAAGTATTGGAGTATCAGCTTTAGCAACAGTCCTTCCAATGTATATTCAGGGTTGATTTCCTTTAGTATTGACTCGCTTGATCTCCTTGCTGTCCAAGGGACTCTAAAGAGTCTTCTCCAGCACCACAATTTGAAAGTACCAATTTTTTTGGCATTCATCCTTCTTTATAGTCAAACTCTCACATCAGTACAGGACTACTGGGAAAAAAAAAAAAAAAAAATTGCTTTGACTATACACAGGTTTGTTGGCAAAGTGATTGTGGGGAGAGCAAATTATCCAAGATGTCATGGTCAGGTTCTCTCACCACACATTTTGTAAATACTGACTGTGTAACAGCTGAGATCACTTAGAGCACTCTGCAGGCATATCCCAAGACATTCACTTGGTCATGGGCTACTTTGTGCTGTAGGGATATGAGTTCCATAGAGAAAGTAGTGGCATCACTCCTGCACCGTGGCTGTGTCTGTTGAGTAAGAGGAGAGACTATAGCATTAACTACTGCCACAGCAGCTGCATGACTCAGGAGAGAACACTGTTACGGCTTCTGTGTCAGCCAGGAGAAAATAAATGTGTCTGCAGTTCCTACGGCTCCTTGAGTCTCCTTCCAGCCTCTTAGCTCATGCCTTGCCTACCCTGGGTTCAGTAAACAGTGTGAACAGTGAGACAACTGTCATCATGAGCAGGATCAGCAATACAGTGATGTTTCTGCTTTTTAATATGCTGTCTAGGTTTATTAGGGTTTCCCTGGTAGCTTAACGGTAAAGAATCTGCCTGCAATGCAGAAGACATGGGTTCAGTCCCTGGACCACGAAGATTCCCTGGAGAAGGAAATTGCAACCTACTCCAGTATTCTTGCCTGGGAAATCCCATGGCAGAAGAGTTGGACAAAACTTGGCAAAACAAGAACAAAAACAACTAGGTTTGACATAGCTTTCCTTCCAAGGAGCAAATGTCTCTGAATTTCAGGGCTGCAGTCATTGTCCAAAGTGATTTGGGAGACTAAAAAATGAAATCTAACAATTTCCCCTATCTATTTGACTTGAAGTGATAAGACTGGATGCCATGATGTTAGTTTTTTGAATGTTGAGTTTCATGTCAGCTTTTTCCTTCTCATCTTTCACCCTCATCAAGAGGCTTTTTAGTTCCTCTTCATTTTCTGCCATTAGAGCAATATCATCTGCACATATGATGTTATTGGTATTTGTCCTGGCAATCTCGATCCTAACATGTTTCATCCAGTCCAGTATTTTGTATGATGTAGTCTGCATATAAGTTAAATCAGAACAGTGACAATATACTGCCCTGTCATACTCCTTTCCTACTTATGAACCAGTCAGTTGTTCCATGTACAATGAACTTATTTGCAAAATAAGAAGTAGACTTACAGACATACAATGCAAATGCTTGAGTACTAAAGGGGATAGCAGCAGGTAGGAGGGAGATAAATATGGTGTTTGAGATTAATATACACATACTATTATATATAAAATAGGCCAAAAAAATGACCCATGTATATCTCAGGGAACTGCACTCAATATTTTGTAATAACCTGTAATGAAAAAGGAGTTCCCAGGTGACTCAGCAATAAATAATCTACCTGCAATACAGGAGATGTGAGCTTGATACCTGGGCTGGGAAGATCCCCTGGAAAAGGAAATGGCAACCTACTCCAGTACTCTTATCTGGAAAATCCCATGAACAGAAGAGCCTGGTGGGCTACAGTGCATGGGGTTGCAAAAGAGTTGGACAGAACTTAGTGATTAAACAACAAACAAAACACAATAATGAAAAGGAATGTGAAAAAAATGTATATACACATACATATATGTATATGTATATATGTATATGTATATATATATATATATACACACACACACACACACACACACATATATATGAGACTGCTAAGAGAAATGGAGTTTAGAATTAGCCAAGGAGGGGAGGTCTTGGTAAAATGCCAGTCTCTCACTTGAGACATCTAAAGGTTCACAAACAATAGTAATAACAGTTTAAATAGTCTGACTCTCACAAAAACTGAAATAAATAACCCCAATATAAACATGCTTTATAGTGATCTGCCTCTTCCTTAATAGACTTCTAAGAAGAAGAAATAAAACTAAAAAAAAAAAATTTAAATAAAACATAATAGCAAGACTAAAAGAATAGCAGACTAGCTCTCTAAATTTTCACAACAAATGGCTGACAATTAATAAAAAATAAAAATCACCAAGTATACCAAAAGACATAATTATGAAAAACTAAGAGGAAAAATATAAAATAGAAACATAAGATTATACATAAGATTAAATATATTTTTATAACTAGAAACAGACTTTAAAATAAAGTTGATCATTTTTTTCCAGATAAAGAATTACACTGTGAAAAGTTTAAGCAGAAAAATAAAACCTATTTAAAAAATAGACAATGAAAATACTAAAATAAAAATATAATGCCTTTTAAAATTAGTCAGGAACTCAAAATATTGTATAAAATATGTACAGTACTTGTATGCTGATTCATTATAAATGCTGATCAAGGAAATCAAAGAAAAGGTGGATATACGGAGAGGCACACTATGTTCATGGATTGAAAGACTCCACATGGAGAAATCATCTGTTGACTGCCAAGTTTTATACATTTAATGCAATTCCTACCAAAATATCAGCCCATCTTTGTAGGTACAGGCAAGATTATTTTATAATTTATTTTTAAAGTCAAAGGAACCAAAATAGTTAAAACAGTTTTGAAAAAGAAATGGTAAGAAGGAAGAAAAGTATTCTATCAAATTTAAAATTTTATTACACAACTACAATATCCAAGACCACATGCTATTGTTAAAGGAATAGACATATTAGTCAATGGAACCATAAAAAGAAATCAGATTCAACCACATATGTCCAACTGACTTTAGCAACGGCAAAGAAACAATTCAATGGAGGAAATGTAACTTTTCAACAAATAGTGCTGTTAGACATGGGCATCCATAGACAAAAAAACTGAACCTCAATCTAAGCCTCATACCGTCTAAAAAAGACTTAAAATAGAGCACAGGAATTAAATGTAAAACTATAAATCAGTATAAAAACGGGAGAAAATATTTGAGCTCTAGGTCTAGCTCAAGTCTAATTAGACTTGATATCAAAAGCATAGTTCATAAAAGGAAAAAAAAAAGAAAAAGAAAAAGAACTTGGACTTCAAGAAAGTCAAAAACTGTTGCTCAGGAAATACACTGTAAGAGTATGAAAAGACAAGCAGCAAACAGAAAAAAAAAAACAAAAAGCTGCAAAACACATCCAACAAAGTACCAATTTCTAAACTATAAAATAATTCTCACGCTAACAGGTAAAAAAATCAAATTAGAAAATGGGCAAAAGACATACAAAGACATTTCCTTGAAGAGAATATACTGATGGTAAGTAAACACATGAATAGATGCTCAACATCAGCAGCCATTAGAGAAATGCAAGTTATAAGCAAAATAAGGGTCTACTCTATAGCAGAGCAAACTCTACTCAATAATCTATAATAATCTATATGGGAAAAGAATCAGGAAAGGAACTAATATATGTGCATGTATAAATGAATCACTTTGCTATACACATGAAACTAACACAATACTGCTAATCAACTATTTTGTTGTTGTTGTTCACTAAGGCACGCTCCACTCTTTCGTGACTTCATGAACTGTCACCCACCTGTCTCCTCTGCCCATGGGATTTTCCAGGCAAGACTACTGGAGGGGGTTGCCATTTCCTTCTCCAGGGGATCTTTCAGACCTAGGCATGAAATCTGTGTCTCTGGCTTGGCAGGCGCAATCTTTACCACTGAGCCACCTGGGAAGCCCTATACTCCAATATAATTTTTTTTTAATTAAATTAAGAAAAAGAAAGTAAACAACAGCTTAAAAGCTTTAAACTGTTTTAAAGTAATGACCAATCTAGGAAGCATATTAACAAGAAGAGACATTACTTTGCCAACAAAAGTCCATCTAGTCAAAGCTCTGGTTTTTCCAGTAGTCATGTATGGATGTGAGAGATGGACTATAAAGGAAGTTGAACGCTGAAGAATTGATGCTTTTGAACTGTGGTGTTGGACAAGACTCTTGAGAGTCCCTTGGATTGCAAGGAGGTCAGACCAGTCCATCCTAAAGAAAATCAGTCCTGAATTTTTATTGGAAGGGCTGATGCTGAAGCTGAGGCTCCAATACTATGTCCACCTAATATGAAGAACTGACTCACTGGAAAAGACCCTGATGCTGGGAAAGATTGGAGGTGGGAGAAGGGGACGACAGAGAATGAGATGGTTGGATGGCATCACTGACTCAATGGGCATGAGTTTGAGTCAGCTCCGGGAGCTGGTGATGGACAGGGAGGCCTGGCGAGATGCAGGCCATGGAGTTGCAAAGAGTCGGACACGACTGATCTACTGAACTGAACTGACTGAAACAACAGCTTGCCAATTTATATACATAAGTGTATATTTCATGAATGAGAATGACTTTCATTTTAAAAAGAGCAGAATAAGTTGTCACTACACATTTATTCAAATGGCTAAAATTAAAAATAGAGACAACACTAAATCCTGGAGAGGATATAAGAAAAATGGAACATTAATACATTTCAGTAAGGATGTAAAATAGTGCAGCCATTCTGGAAAACAACTTGGCAGTTTCACAGAAAGTGACATACTGTATTGCTCCATTGGTTAACATTCTTGAGATGAGAATTTATAGAAATGGGGACCATATTACTGGTTGCCAGGAGTGGAAGGGATTGAGGTGGGAGAAAAGTGGATATGGCTACAAAAGGACAATATGAGACATTCTTGTATTGATGGAAATATTCTGTAACTTAATTTTATCATTTTCAATATTGTGGTTGTGATATTATACTATTGTGTTACAATATATAACCATGGGGAAAACTGGGCAACAGTACATTAGATTTAGTGTACAATAACAATTTATGTGAATCTATGATTGTCTCAAAGTAAACCTTTACAAAAGATAAGTACACTAATATTAATATAATTTAACAAGACATAAGATGTTACTTGAGATAAATATGATTATGAAGGGGAAATGCAGCATTCCTAATGGTCCATGATTCTATTTGACTAGTCTCAAAATACATGAAGTAAAAATTGAGATACTAGTAGGAGAAATAACTAACTCACTGTCACTGCAGATTTAACATGTAGTTCTCAATAACTGATAGACAAAGTAGACAAAAAAAAAAAGAATGTAAAATACTATATGATTAAAAATATAACATAATTGACATATAGTACACTACATAGGTGAACTACAGAAAACAATTTTTTCTCAAATGCATATGAAATATTTGTGAAAGACTATAGTATGGTGCCATAAAATGTCCCAATAAAAGTTATAAAATTACACAGAATGTGTTCTTGGATCATAAAAGAATTATTTTAGAAATTAATAAAAAATGAAACTATATAAAAAAATATAACCAGTAACTTCTAAGTATCTCATCATTCAAATAAGACAGCACAAAATATATAGTAAATATTTTGGATGGATGATACAAAAATAGAAATATTGAAATTCTTAGGATGCAGTAAAACTCTTTACAGAGGAATATTTTTCTGATTAAAATTATATATTTAAAAAAGAAAATCAGTGATTTAATGTCCACCTTAAGAATTTGAGTAGTACATTTAATGTAGTCACTGATGACAGAAATGTAGAAGAATCAGCAAAGCCAAAAATTACATTATTTGAAAAGGTTGATAAAATTGATAAACTCCTGACAAAGTAATTCACAAAAAATGAGAAAGAATAACTTGTTAGTTTTTCCTCTGTGTGGATCACAATAAACCGTGGAAAAATCTGAAAGAGATAGTAATACCAGACCACCTGACCTGCCTATTGAGAAACCTGTATGCAGATCAGGAAGCAATAGTTAGAACTGGACATGAAATAACAGACTGATTCCAGATAAGAAAAGGAGTATGTCAAGGCTGTATGTTGTCACCCTGCTTATTTAACTTATATGCAGAGTACATCATGAGAAATGCTGGGCTGGAGGAATCACAGCTGGAATCAAGATTGCTGGGAGAAATATCAATAACCTCAGATATGCAGATGACACCACCCTTATGGCAGAAAGTGAAGAAGAACCAAAGAGCCTATTGATGAAAGTGAAAGAGATGAGTGAAAATGTTAGCTTAAAGCTCAACATTCAGAAAGCTAAGATCATGGGATCTGGTCCCATTGCTTCATGGTGAATAGATGGGGAATCAGTGGCTGACTTTATTTTCTTGGGCTCCAAAATCACTGCAGATGGTGACTGCAGCCATGAAATTAGAAGACGCTTCCATGGAGTTACATGTACTCCCCATCCCGATACCCCCTCCCACCTCCCTCTCCACCCGATTCCTCTGGGTCTTCCCAGTGCACCAGGCCAGAGCACTTGTCTCATGCATCAAACCTGGGTTGTTGATCTGTTTCACCATAGATAATATACATGTTTCGATGCTGTTCTCTCAAAACATCTGACCCTCACTTTCTCCCACAGAGTCCAAAAATCTGTTCTGTACATCTGTGTCTCTTTTTCTGTTTTGCACACAGGGTTATCATTACCATCTTTCTAAATTCCATATATATGTGTTAGTATGCTGTAAAGTAATTAGCCTCCAACTAATAAAAATAAATGAAAAAAAAAAAAAAAAGACACTTCCTCCTTGGAAGGAATGTTATGACCAACCTAGATAGCATATTAAAAAGCAAAGACATTCCTTTGCCAACAAAGATCCATCTAGTCAAGGCTATGGTTTTTCCAGTAGTCAAGTATGGATGTGAGAGTTGGACTGTAAAGAAAGCTGAGGGCAGAAAAATTGATGCTTTTGAATTGCAGTATTGGAGAAGACTCTTGAGAGTCACTTGGACTGCAAGGAGATCCATCAGTCAATGCTAAAGGAAATCACTCCTGAATATTCATTGGAAGGACTGATGCTGAAGCTGAAACTACAATACTTTGGCCACCTGATACAAAGAGCTGACTCATTTGAAAAGACCCTGACGCTGGGAAAGATTGAGGGCAGGAGGAGAAGGGGATGGTAGAGAATGAGATGGCTGGATGGCATCACCAACTCAATGGACATGAGTTTGAGTAAACTCCAGGAGCTGGTTATGGACAGGGAGACCTGGCGTGCTGCGATTCATGGGGTCGCAAAGAGTCAGACATGACTGAGCGACTGAACTGAACTGAACTGATCCCAAGGAAAGCTACCCGTTCAATGCAAGAACGATGAAGTTTCCCATGGTATATTTCAAAGAACTAGATTTTTTTTTAACTCAAACTCAAAGGACCCAAAATAGCCAAAGCAATCTTGAGAAAGAAAAGTGGAACTGGAGGAATCAGGCTCCTTGACTTTAGACATATGATAAAGCTACAGTAATCAAAACAGTATGGGGCTGACACAAAACAAGCTTATAGATCAATGGAGCAGGATAGAAAACCCAGAAATAAACCTGGCCATATACAGTCAATTAATTTACAACAAAGGGGGCAAGAATATGCAATGGAGAAAAGGTAATCCCTTCAATTAGTGTGGTGCTGGGAAAACTGGACAGTTATATTTGAAAGAATGAAGTAGACCATTCTCTGTCACCATATACAAAAATAAACTCAAAATGGGCTAAAGACCTGATTTTAAAACTGGGTACTATAAAATCCATAGAGGGAAGCATAGGCAAAACAATTTTTGACATAAATCTCCATAATATCTTTTGAATCCGTGTCCTAGTGTAATGGAAATTAAAACAAAAATTAAAATATGAGATATAGTTCAACTTAAAATCTATTGGACAGAAAAGAAAGAAAGCCATAAACAAAACAAAAAGACATCTTACACAATGGGAGAAAAATATTTACAAATGATGTGATTGACAAAGGATTAATCTCCAAAATATACAAATAGCTCACATAGCTCAATATCAAAAAGAAAAACAATCCTATAAAAAAATGTGCAGATGACCTAAAAAGACATTACTCCAGAGAAATCTTCAGTTCAGTTCAGTTCAGTCACTCAGTTGTGTCTGACTTTTTACGACCCCATGAATCACAGCACGCCAGGCCTCCCTGTCCATCACAAACTCCTGGAGTTTACTCAAACTCATGCCCATCGAGTCGGTGATGCCATCCAGCCATCTCATCCTCTGTTGTCCCCTTCTCCTCCTGCCCCCAATTCCTCCCAGCATCAGGGTCTTTTCCAATGAGTCAACTCTTCACATGAGGTGGCCAAAGTATTGGAGTTTCAGCTTCAGCATCAGTCCTTCCAATAAACACCCAGGACTTATCTCCTTCAGAATGGACTGGTTGGATCTCCTTGCAGTCCAAGGGACTCTCAAGAGTCTTCTCCAACACCACAGTTACCAAAAGCATCAGTTTTTCTGGGCTCAACTTTCCTCACATTCCAACTCTCACATCTATACATGACCACTGGAAAAACCATAGCCTTGACCAGATGGACCTTTGTTGGCAAAGGAATGTTTCTGCTTCTTAATATGCTATTTAGGTTAGTCATAACCTTCCTTGCAAGGAGTAAGCATCTTTTAATTTCATGGCTGCAATCACCATCTGCAGTGATTTTGGAGCCCAAAATATAAAGTCTGACACTGTTTCCACTGTCTCCCCATCTATTTCCCATGAGGTGATGGGACCAGATGCCATGATCTTAGTTTTCTGTATGTTGAGCTTTAAGCCAACTTTTTCACTCTCCTCTTTCACTTTCATCAAGAGGCTTTTCAGTTCCTCTTCACTCTCTGCCATAAGGGTGGTGTCATCTGCATATCTGAGGTTATTGATATTTCTCCTGGCAATCTTGATTTCAGCTTGTGCATCTTCCAGCCCAGCATTTCTCATGATGTACTCTGCATATAAGTTAAATAAGCAGGGTGACAATATAGAGCCTTGGCATACTCCTTTTCCTATTTGGAACCAGAGATAACCAAATGTACATTTTAAGATGTTCCACATCATCAATAATTATAGAAATGAAAGACAAAATTTCAATGGTGTATCACCTTACACTGGCCAGAAAGTCATCATTAAAAGGTCAACAAATGATAAATGCTGGAGAGGGTGTGGAGGAAAGGAAGCCCTCCTACGTTGTTGGTGGGAATGTATAGTGCTGCAGTCACTATGGAAAACAGTATAGAATTCCTCAGAACACTACATATAGAAGTGCCATACAATCCAGCAAAACCACTCCTGGGAATATATCTGAAAAATACCATACTTCTTAAAGATACATGCTTTTCAAAGATCATAGCAGCACTGCTTACAATAGCCAATACATGGAAGCAACTTAAATGCCCATTGATAGATAAATGGATGAAGAAGATGGAGTTATTTGCATCCCCAATGTCTTTATACATATATATGGCATCTTTATATACATATATATATATATATATATATACACACACACACATACATATATATATATATATGTATTTACATATATATGTATACACACACATAGGATATATAATTTGTATATATAATTTATATTTATATGCATTTATATTTATATATTTTATACATTTATATTTCTTTATTTATAAATATATATAATATAATATATAATATAATATATATAATTTGTATATATATATAAAATTTGTTGTTATTGTTGTTCAGTCACTAAGTTATGTCTGACTCAGCAGGGCCATGAACTGCAGCAACCAGGCTTCCCTGCCCTTCACTATCTTCCTGAACTTGCTCAAACTCATGTCCATGGAATCAGGGATGCCATCCAACCATCTCATCCTCTACTGCCCCCTTCTACTCTTGCCCTTAATCTTTCCTGACATCAGTGTCTTTTCCAATGAGTTGGTTCTTTGCATCAGGTGACCAAAGGATTAAAACTTTAGCTTCAGCCTCAGTCCTTCCAATGAATATTCAGGATTGATTTCCTTTAGGATTGACTGGTTTGATCCACTACTGTCCAAGGGACTCTCAAGAGTCTTCTACAGCACCACAGTTCAGAAACATCCATTCTTCAGAACTCAGCCTTTTTTATGGTCCAATTCTCACATCCATATATGACAACTGAAAAGAAACATAGCTTTGCCTATTTAGATCTTCATCAGCAAAGTGATGCCTCTGCTTTTTGATATGCTGTCTAGGTTTCTTATAGTGGTTCTTTCAATGAGCAAGCACCTTTCAATTTCATGGCTGCAGTCACCATCTGCAGTGATTTGGGAGTCCCCATAAATAAATTATCTCACTGTTCCCATTGTTTTCCCATCTATTTGCCATGAAATGATGAGACCGAATGCCATTATCTTCATTTTTTGAATGTTGAGTTTTAAGGCAGCTTTTTCACTCTCCTCTTTCACCTTCATCAAGAGGCTCTTTAGTTCCTCTTCACTCTCTACCTTAATGGTGATGTCGTCTTGAGAAGGTAACAGGCAGGAAGGCTATTTTCGCCACATAAAGAGGGAATAGACTGCTAATGTCAGATGTCTTCTATCTCTCTGTTAAGCAGCAGGAGGAAACAAACTACAACTGTCAGATTTTTTTTTTTCCCTTCTCTATATAAATTAAAAGGAGGTTTCTTTTAAAATTCTATGTTGGAGCACCTTGTTCCACATGAACTTAACTTTTCTCAAACCTTGAGCTAGCCAATGCACTTTTTTTATGGAAATGTTTGTGTGAAGCTACGTTAGTAAACTATGTGCTTACTTTAGACCCTGTCTTCAAGTCAGTTCTGGTTCTGTCTAAGACTTGACAAATCAGTATGCCTACTCAACAAACCAGTATATTTTACTCATGTGAATGTTCTCTTAAGCTTTGTTAATGAGACTGTGTATTTGCTTGGAAACATGCCTTTCTTCAAGATTCATGTCAATCGTTTTGTGGCCTGGGATGACTCACCTGGTGCCAATGTTATCTCAAAATGCATGTTTTTGGTGAGGGGCCTGGTGCCACTCTGAGTTTTGAGACATTTCCTTCTCTAATCAGCAGTCTGCTAATAGCTATATAACTTCCTGCTTTAGACTAGCGGGGGTGGGGGGGAGGGGTAGGAGAGGGAGGAACTCTTTCTGCCCCCTTCTGATGTCTATGTCAGAAGCTTTCTCTATCTCTTTTATACTTTAATAAAACTTTATTACACAAAAGCTCTAAGCGATCAAGCCACATCACTAGCTCTGGATTGAATTCTTCTCCTCTGGAGGCCAAGAATCCCAGCGTCTTTCTTGGCTCAGCAACAACCTTTCAATCTGCAAATCTGAGGTTATTGATATTTCCCCCAACAATCTTGATTCTAGCTTGCACTTCATCCAGCTTAGCATTTCTCATGATGTATTCTGCATATACATTAAATAAGCAGGGTGACAGTATACAGTCTTGATGTACTCCTTGCCCAATTTTGAACCAATCTGTTGTTCTATGTCCAGTTCTAACTGTTGCTTCTTGTCCTACATACAGATTACTCAGGAGGCAGGTAAAGTGGTCTGGTATTCCCATCTCATTAAGAATATTCTATTGTTTGTTGTGATCCACAAAGTCAAAGGCTTTATCATAGTCAATGAAGCAGAAGCAGATTTTTTTGAGGGGATTCCCTTGCTTTTTTTTATGATCCAGTGTATACTCACAATTTGATCTCTGGTTTCTCTGCCTTTTCTAAATTCAGCTTATGTATAAATATATATGGAAGTTCTCAGCTCATGTACTGCTGAAACTTAGCTTGAAGGATTTTGAGCATAATCTTGCTAACATGTGAAATGAGTGCATTTGTACAGTAATTTGAACATTCCTTAGCATTGCCTTTTTTGGTATTACTGAGCCATAAAACAATGAAATAATGCCATCTGCAGTGACATGAATGGAGATAAAATATCATATGAAATTCAAATATATGATCTAATATATATGCTTAGAATCTAAAAAAAATACAAAGATGAGTGAACTTAATTATAAAACATAAGTAGGCTAACAGACATACAAAACAAATATATGGTTATCAAGACTTTGGCTACCTTATGCAAATAGCTGACTCATTAGAAAAGACCCTGATGCTGGGAAAGATTAAGGGCAGGAGGAGAAGGGGACGACAGAGGACGAGATGGTTGTATGACATCACCAACCCAATGGACATGAGTTTGAGCATGTTCTGGAAGATGGTGAAGGACATAGAAGCCTGGCATGCTGCATTACATGTTGTCACAAAGAGTTGGACATGACTGAGCAACTGAACAACAACATAGTTACCAAAGGAGGGGAGAGATAAATTGGGAGTTTAGAATGAAAATAGACACACTACCATACATAAAATATATAGTAAATATATAGTAGGTAGACAGAAAAATAGATAACCAATAAGGACCTACTGTATGTCACAGGAAACTACACAAAACACCTTTCAATAATCTACAATGAAAGAGAATGAAAAAACTTTTATATATATGTATACACACACACACACACACACACACACATATACATATATGTATAACTGAATAATTTGCTGTACTCTTGAAACTAATGCAACATTGTAAATCAATCATATTTCAACTAAAAAATGTAAAATAAAAACCATATGGTAATGACCCAAAAGCAGACATATAGATTAATGGAACAGAAGAGAGTGTCCAGAAATGAACTTTCACTTAAATAGTTATGGAAGGTTTCCCATTTGGCTCAGAGTTAAAAAACCCACCTGCCAATGCAGGAGAAACAAGCTCAATTCATGGGCTGGGATGACGCCTGAGAAAGGAGTTGGCAACCTACTCCAGTATTCTTGCCTAGGAAATCTCATTGATAGAGGAGACTGATAGGTTAAGTCCATGTGGTTACAAAAAAGTCAGACACGACTTAATGATGAAACAGCAACAACAAATCTATGATAAAACACCAGAAATAGACAATATGGAAATGAGAATCTCTTTTTAGCAATTTGTGTTGGAAAACTAAGCAACTGCACACAAAAAAATTAAACTGGACTACTTTCTCATATCATATGCAAAAATAAACTCAAAATGGAGCAAAGATTTAATTGCAAGAACTAAAACCATAAAACTTCTGAAAGAAAACATAGGCAGTACATTCTTTGAAATGGTTGTAGCAACATTGTTTGGACTATCTCTCACCATGCAATGGAAACAAAAGGGAAAATCAGCAAATTGGATTGCATCAAAGTCAACAGCTATCAATAAACAGAAAAGGCTGAGCACTGAATGGTAGAAAATATTTTCAATGTCTAATAAAGAGTTAATGTCTATACAGATGGCTAACAAACACATGAAAAGATTCTCAACATCACTCATCATCAGAAAAATGAAAATCAAAATCACAGTGAGGTACCTTTCCACGCCAGTCAGAATGGCTACTATCCAAAAGTCTACAAGCAATAAATGCTGGACAGGATGTAGAGAAAAGGGAACCCTCTTACACTGTTGGTGAGAATGCAAACTAGTAGAGCCACTATGGAGAACAGTGTAGAGATTCCTTAAAAAACTGGAAATAGAACTGCCATATGACCCAGCACTCCCGCTGCTGGGCATACACACTGAGGAAGCCAGAACTGAAAGAGACATGTGTACCCCAATGTTCATCACAGAACTGTTTATAATAGCCAGGACGTGGAAGCAACCTAGATGTCCATCAGGAGATGAATGGATAAGAAAGCTGTGGTACGTATGCAGAATGGAATATTACTCAGCCATTAAAAAGAATACATTTGAATCCGTTATAATGAGGTGGTTGAAATTGGAGCCTATTATACAGAGTGAAGTAAGTCAGAAAGAAAAACACCAATACAGTATACTAATGCATATATATGGAATTTAGAAAGATGGTAATGATAACCCTGTATGTGAGACAGCAAGAGAGACACAGATGTATTGAACAGTCTTTTGGACTCTGTGGGAGAGGGCGAGGGTGGGATGGTATGGGAGAGTGGCATTGAAACGTGTAAATTATCATATATGAAACGAATCTCCAGTCCAGGTTTGATACATGATAAGGATGCTTGGGGCTGGTGCACTGGGATAACCCAGAGTGATGGGATGGGGAAGGAGGTGGGAGGGGGGTTCAGGATGGGGAACACATGTGCACCCATGGTGGATTCAAGTCAATGTATGGCAAAACCAATACAATGTTGTAAAGTAAAATTAATTAATTAATTAATTTTAAAAAAATCTTGAGAAAGAAGTAAAGACATTTTCCTTAATAAAAACATAAATAAATAAATAAAGCCAGAAATGATGCTATCAACTGTTTCTCCTTTGCCTTAGATATCACTGTCTTCAAAATATAATGTACTAATTTGAAAAGCAAGAAACAATATGAATTTTATGATTTGTATTTCTTTGGTTATTAGTGATAATAAAACATTCTGTGCCTTACAAAAAAAAAAGTTAATTTCTAAAGTAGACTAAGAACTCACTCAACTGAACATCAAAAAACAAAAAAGATTAAAAATGTGTAGAGGATACAAATAGACATTTTTTCTAAAAAAGTGATACTGTCAACCAAAAGACACATTAAAAATTGCTTAACATGAATGATCATCAGGGAAATGCAAAACAAAATCACAATGAGATAGCACCTCATGCATGTCAAAATGACAACAGATAACATGAATTGGCAATAATGTGGGGAAAAAGGGAACCACTGTGTACTGTTAGTAGGAATGCACATTGATGCAGCCACTATGTAAAATAGTATCAAGATTCCTCAAAAATTATATATATATATATATATGATATATATATGATCCAGCAATCCCACTCCTGGGTAACTTATCCAAAGAAAACTCTAATTCAAAAATATATGTGTGCCCTCATGTTTATAACAGCATTATTGACAACAGCCTAGACATAGAAAAAGCCCAAGTACATCCAATAATAGATGAATACATAAAGATGATAAGCTATATATACACAATGGTATATTACTCAGCAAGAAAAAAAAAGAGAGAGAGAGAATTAAATATTGACAAATGTGACAACTTAGATGGACCCAGAGGGCATCATGCTAAATGAAATGTCAGGCATAAAAAGACATATACTGCATGATTTCTCTTATATATGGACTACAACAAGCAAAACAAATGAATAAATGTTATGAAATAGAAAGCTATAGATACAGAAAAAAATTAGATGGTTGCCAGAGCAGAGAGGTTGTTAGGGGGGAAAAAAATGGTAAGGAGATTAAGAAATTCACACAAAAATAAATGAGTCACAAGTATGCAGTTTACAGTGTGTGAAATATAATCAATAATTATGTAATATTTTTTATGGTGACATAATACAGTTAGAATTTTTGTGGTGATAATTTTGAAATGTATAGAAATGTCAAATCACTATGTTGTTTATCAGGAACTAGAAAAGTGATAAGATTTGTGGTTACCAAAGGCTAATGATGAGAGAAGTTTAAAATGAAGGTAGTCAAAATGTACAAACTTCTAGTTGTAATTATGTACTAGGGAAGTAATGTACACTCTAATAAATACAATCAACACATATACTATCTTATCTATGCAGTCTGTTAAGAATAAATCTTGAGTTTTCTCACATTTATTTTTTCTCTATTTTAAAACTATCATGTTAGTTTTTTGTGTGATAATAATTTCAAGACATAAGTCAAACTACCATACACATCTTAAACTGATACAGTGCTCTATGTCAATTATATCTAAATAAACTGGAAGAAACAATAAAATTAATTTTATTTCAAAAATGTAAGGTCCAAGAATAGCCAAAATGTTCTTTAAGAGAAAAAGAAAAAAGAAAGACGAACAATACTGAATGGAAACAATTGGTATAAAACTGTAATAATTAATATAATATGGTATTAGTACAAAGCTAGAGTAGAACCCAGAAACCCTAATAAGGATATACACATACAGATACTACATATGATAAAGATATCATTCTTGAGCAGCAGTTGAAGATCAATCTTTTTTTTTTTCAATTTTATTTCATATTGAAGTATAGTTGATTAACAATATTGTGTTAGTTTTTGGGTGGACAGCAAAGCGATTCAGTTATAGATTACTTGTATCAATTCTTTTGCAGATTCTTTTCCCATTTGCATTTTACAGAATATTCAGCAGAGTTCCCTGTGCTATCAGTAGGTCTTTGTTGGTTATCTATTTTAAATATATAGCAGTGTGTATATGTCAGTCCTAATCGTTCTGGGTTAATTCGCTGCCCATGCTGAAAACATATTTTCCAATATTTCACACAACAGAGAATAATCAATTCTAGGTGCATTGCAGATCCAAATGACAATGGTAAATAAGTCAAACTTTTAGAAGATAATTTTTTTAAAATCCTCAGTATTTCAAGGTAGGCATATATTTATTAAGCACTAATCATAAAAGAAAAGCTTGATAAATTGGGCAACATTAATACTAAGAACTTGCAAGACTAAGTAAAAATAAAAATGAAGGCCACTGATTGCTAAAGATATTTGCTATATATTTAATGAGGAACTCTTTTCCAGTATATAAATTTAAAAATTCGCCCAAGTTAATTTTTCTAAAAAAAGAAAAAAAAATCCATTTCCATTAGAAATGTAAAAAAAAAAAAAAAAAAAAAAGACTTAATACTTAACAAAAGAAAATCTCCATACATCCAATGAACAGGGAATCCATACATCCTAATTTTCCTGAAATAGTGCTGGTTTGCCTCTATTGACATTGTTTCCA
The DNA here is from genome assembly GCF_023699985.2 of Odocoileus virginianus. NCBI lineage: Eukaryota > Metazoa > Chordata > Mammalia > Artiodactyla > Cervidae > Odocoileus > Odocoileus virginianus. The sequence goes on from NC_069683.1 coordinate 71,831,021, forward strand.
ATTATTGCCCCTTTCATTCTCTAAAGATATACATTATAGTATCTTAATATTATAATAAAATTTAGGGTCACTGATAGAGTGTTTTAAATGCTAGCAATACTTCCTATCCTTTCACTCACATGTCATTGAAATGTGACTTCAATTCCTCCTTTGAGTAGGAGCCATAGCCTTATTACCTATTACTTCATTTATCCCTTTGAATTTATCTGGATTTGTAACTGCAGTTGATAATTAAAATGCAACAGAAGTCACTTCAGAGGAGTGCTAGTGAAAAACCGAAGCTAGTCCCTATGAAAATGAAATACCACATAAAGAGAGAAGGCCCAGCTGACACCACAGACAAGACACTTTAGTGCTGCCATCTTAGATATCCAGCTCAAGCTGAGCTACAAAATGCTAATAGCAACAGGACCAGCCCCATGATGGAACATCTGATTACTGGCTGCTGGTTGCATAGTTCTGCTCAACTTTTGAAAATTCATTCAGCTCAACCATTATTATTTTTTTTTCTATTTATGTTATAATTCAATGAGTTTATTTTACAAATATAGCCCTGAAATCCAAATTCAAAATTCTTATAAGATGTAGTCATTCTAGTGTAACTATTATCTTCACTGTTTTGGACAAAGTCCTCATAAAATTCATATTAAAATTTATTTGATTTTAAGTAGCCAACCCATTGTTTCACTTTGCAGTCACTTTAAGGCACTTAAATTTTACCTGAACTACTACATAATGACTTTTTTCTTTCTAATTCTATGTTGACAAGGTTTTCTTTTTAGGCCCAAGTGTAACATATCCCTGTTAAGGGTCATTTGGTTACTTTTATGATTTAAGAATTATTTTAACTTCTGAAGGTACATTTAAATTTTCTTTCATAGTCAAAAATCAAGGGAAAGAACAAGATGGAGGAGGAGTACGTGAGCATGGCATGTATCTCTCTCCACAGATACATCAGAAATACACCTTCAGATGCAGTAGATCTTGCAGAACACCAGCTGAGAGCAGGCAGGAGTATCTGACCATCTGAAAGAATATGTAGAACCACACAAAACTCGGTAGGAAGAAGGAAGTAGGGAGAAAAAGGAGGGTTAACAGAACTGGACCTGTGTGTGTGTGTGTGTGTGTGTGTGTGTGTGTGTGTGTGTTGCGAGTCGGGGGGCGGGTTGGGGAACTGAAGCAGGGGTCTGATCTACATATCAGGGCAATTGTTTGGGACAAAGGAGAAACATTTGAGGCTGTGAGTGAAGCAGCTGACCTGTTACAGTCCAAACGGAACAAGAATCACACAGACAATCCTTGCTGCAGCCATGAATACCCCAGACAGGGATGCAAGTCCCCTAGAAGACACAGAGGCTGGGAGCTGGAGCGCAGGGATTGAGGAGTAACCCCAGGGAGAGGTCTGCTGTTGACTGTAGGGAGACAGCCCAAGGGGACATGAGGGAGGGGACTGTGGTGGGACAGGCGTGTGAAGGAATACCAGGCAGGCACGGAGGCAAGGCAATACTGCTGAGTCACGGGTAGGGGGTGGGGCCATCATTGTAGCCTGTCTCTGCCCACATTCCAGCAATGGCTGCTGAACAATAGAGAGCCTGGCCCTTTAAGCACCTGACACTGAACAACAGAATAGGACCCAAGCCGGAGAGCCCCTTTAAGAGCCCCAAAGCAACAAAGTAGAACCCTCGCCAGTGGAGCACTTTAAGTGCCTGAACGGGCAGAACAACACAGAAGGACCAGACAAAGAGACCCTCTGATCGCCAGCTGCCAGAGGCCAGTAAAAGACTACTAGGCCCATGGCTCCTGAGGCTGAGGAAATCAGTCAGTCAATTCAGTCACTCAGGGCATGTCCAACTCTTTGCAATCTCATGGACTGCAGCATTCCAGGCTTTCCTGTCCATCACCAACTCCCAGAGCTTGCTCAAATGCATGTCCTTAAAGTCAGGGACACCATCCAACAATCTCATCTTCTGTTGTCCCCTTCTCTTGCTTTCCATCTTTCCCAGCATTAGGATATTTTCTAATGAGCCAGCTCTTCACATCAGGTGGCCAAAGGATTGGAGCTTCAGCTTCAGCATCAACCTCCCAATGAATATTCAGGATTGATCTCATTTAGGATTGACTGGTTTAATCTCCTTGCAGTCCAAGGGACCCTCGAGAGTTTTTTTTTCCCAAAGCCACAGTTCAAAAGAATCAATTCTTCATTGCTCAGCTTTCTCAGCACTGTAAGGTCCAACTGTCACGTCCCTAAACGACTACTGGAAAAACTATAGATTTGACTAGATGGACCTTGGTTGGCAGAGTAATGTCTCTGCTTTTTAATATGCTATCTAGAGTTGCCATAGCTTTTCTTCCAAGGAGCAAGCGTATTTTAATTTCATGACTGCAGTCACCATCTGCAGTGATTTTAGAGCCTAAAACAATGAAGTCTATCAGTGTTTCCATTTTTTTTCCCACCTATTGGCCATGACATGATGGGACCAGATGCCATGATCTACATTTTTTTAATGTTAAAATTTAAGTCAACTTTTTCACTCTCCTCTTTCATTTTCATCAAGAGGCTTTTGAGTTCCTCTTCATTCTCTGCCATAATGGTGGTGTCATCTGCAAATCTGAGGTTATTGATATTTCTCCCAGCCATCTTGATTCTAGTTTGTTCTTCATCCAGCTCAGCATTTCACATGATGTACTTTGCATAAAAGTTAAATAAGCAGGGTGACAATATACAGTCTTGGCATACTCCTTTTCCAATTTTGAACCAACCTGAGGCAGTCAGTGTCCCTGTACTGTTAGCACCATCAGGGGCCCCAGGACCCAAGCAGCTGTTCCACTTTCATCCTCAATCTTCACTGGGACAGAGATGCCAAGGACAGAAAAAAGCCCTAATAATGCCATATCTCCTGTGACAATAGCTGCCAGTGCCCCTGCATAGCTGGCATTGCTAGGGTCCCCTTGATACAAGCAACCATGCCACTTCCATCCAGGATCACCACTGGGACAGAGCTTCCAGAGGCTAGAAAAATTCCTATGGACCTGTAGGTGAGGTCGCTTCAGTCATGTCCAATGCTTTGCGACCCTGTGGACTGTAGCCTGCCAGGATTCTCTGTCTGTGGGATTCTCCAAGTGGGAATACTGGAGTGGGTTGCCATGCCCTTCTAGAGAACCATATTTTCTGTTGGCCTAGCCACAGGCTCCCCTGAGTACCTGTTGCTTCCAGGCCCCTACAACCCAAGCAGCAGTGCCACCTTCACACCTGGTCCTCACTGGGGCAAACCCAAGTCCTTCAGGGCAGGCACAGGAACAAACTCATTTGGACGACTCACATGGAGAGACAGAGATAAAACCAGAGTTGAAAACCAGGGGCTGTGCGGCTAAGGAAGAGGACACAAAACCTCCTCACCAGCTGCACAAGCTGCAGATTAAATCCATATAATCAACTAGACAGACACTGTGTCTATGGAATACGTAAAAGGGCAATGAAAGTTCCCCAAAAGAAAATTCACTAGTTCTGATAGTTGTGAACATTGGAGGCAAGAGCACACAGAAGTAGGACCAGATTAGAGCCTAAGCTGCCCCCACAGTAAGTTCAGAGACCCACGCAGTAATGGTGGACATACTGGGGAGGCAAGTTGGACTGTGACTCCCGGGGAGGGAAAGGACACAGATCAAGAAAATCATTTATTATTCTTATATTTTACCTTATTCTACAGTTGCTTCTGGATTATTTTTTTCTTCTTTTCCCCTCCATTGTTATAGTTGTTGATTTCATTAGTGCTATCAAATCCATTAAGCTTTTGACATTTTTTTTAATGACACATTTTATTTCTTTATATATTTCTGCCTCTATGTTGAACTTTTGTGTTTCTGTGGGGTTTTCCTATTTTTTCTCCCTCTTATTTTACTTTAAATTTTTTAAATTCATTGCTATTCTTTCTATGTTTATTCTTTTGCCTGTTTTTCTTTTTTTTTCCATTTATTTTTCTTAGTTGGAGGCTAATTACTTTACAACATTGCAGTGGTTTTTGTCATACATTGAAATGAATTAGCCATGGATTTACATGTATTCCCCATCCCGGTCCCCCCTCCCACCTCCCTCTCCACCCGATCCCTCTGGGTCTTCCCAGTGCACCAGGCCCGAACACTTGTCTCATGCATCCAACCTGGGCTGGTGATCTGTTTCACCCTAGATAACATACATGTTTCGATGCTGTTCTCTTGAAACATCCCACCCTCGCCTTCTCCCATAGAGTCCAAAAGTCTGTTCTATACATCTGAGTCTCTTTTTCTGTTTTGCATATAGGGTTATCGTTACCATCTTTCTAAATTCCACATATATGTGTTAGTATACTGTAATGGTCTTTATCTTTCTGGCTTACTTTGCTCTGTATAATGGGCTCCAGTTTCATCCATCTCATTAGAACTGATGCAAATGAATTCTTTTTAATGGCTGAGTAATATTCCATGGTGTATATGTACCACAGCTTCCTCATCCATTCGTCTGCTGATGGGCATCTAGGTTGCTTCCATGTCCTGGCTATTATAAACAGTGCTGCGATGAACATTGGGGTGCACGTGTCTCTTTCAGATCTGGTTTCCTTGGTGTGTATGCCCAGAAGTGGGATTGCTGGGTCATATGGCAGTTCTATTTGCAGGTTTTTAAGAAATCCCCACACTGTTTTCCATAGTGGCTGTACTAATTTGCATTCCCACCAACAGTGTAAGAGGGTTCCCTTTTCTCCACACCCTCTCCAGCATTTATTGCTTGTCGACTTTTGGATAGCAGCCATCCTGACTTTGCCTGTTTTTCTGACTGTACTTTTCCTTATGTAGTTATTCTTTAATACATATAAATCTTCTTTATCTACCACTATTTAACTTTGCATTTCTATTCTTTCTTTCCTTTCTTCCTTTTTTTTTTTTCTTTTTCTCACAGTGATTGTTAGTTTGTTTTATTTTCATTGCTTTACCCCCCAGTTACCACGTGGATTTAGTTTTATTTTTCAGTTTGTGTTTTAGTTAGCTTCATTTTTAACTGGTTGATAAAAAAATTTTAACTGGTTGATATTTTGTTTCCTTTGTTTGCTAGGTCAATCTGTTGCACTTTATTTATTTTGGATTGCTTTGGTTTTGTTTATGGGTGTATACGTATGTGCATATATGCTGTTATTTTAGTTATTATTTGCCTGATTTTGTAAGTGCCATTTGTCTGGGCTGCCTCTTCTGGTTCTTGTGTCTGTGTGTTTGCTTTAATCCCATTTAATGCTATTTTAAACAAAGAAAAAAAATAAAAGTCTTTGTGGAATCTGTTTCCAGAGCCTTTGGAGTGGGAGCACTGACCCCAAACCCCTAGACTACCAGAGAACTCCAAACCCTAGGGTATATCAATTAGTTAGGGCTCCCACAAAGCCAGCCACCTGTATACAAGACCCAGCATCAACCAATTGCCATCAGCTCCCTGTGCAGGATGCCTCATGCAAACAACAAACAAGACAAAAATGCAAACTCAATCATCAGTAGATAGGATTACCAACTCATACAGCCCTGCCCATCAGAGGGAAAGAAAATAATAATAACATCCTCCCACAACAATGCAAGCACAACTCACACCCAACACAAAGCTGAGGCAAGCCACTGGTCCAACCTTACCCACCAAGGGCAGAAACTAAGACAAACAAAGAATTCAACCTCAAAGCCTGGGAAAAGGAGACCTCAAACAGAATAAGTTAAGGAAAAAAAAAAAAAAAAATACAGAAAAGGCAGAGAAATACGGAACAAAGAGGAAGGAACAACCTAGAAACACAAAACTCCAAATAAATTAAGAGGAAATAGGCAAACTCCCTGAAAAAGAATTCAGCATAATGATAGTAAAGATGATCCAAAACCTCAAAAATAGAATATAGAAAATGCAAGAATCAATTAACACATTTAACAAAGACCTAGAAGAAATAAAGAATAAACAAATACAGACAAACAACATAATTACTGAAATTAAAAATTAAAAAAAAAATACTCTAGAAGGAATCAATAGAAGTTCTGAGGCACAAGGACATGCAAGCGATCTGGAAGACAGAATGGTGGAAATAACTGCTGACTAGCAGAACTAAGTAAAAAGAGTATAAGAACTGAGGATAATCTGAGAGACCTCTAGGATAATATTAAATGCATCAGCATTCGAATTATATGGCCAAGAAGAAAAGAAAAAAAGGGGGGGTATGAGAAAATTTTTGAAGAGATTATAGTGAACTTTCCCCACATTGGTAAAGGAAATAGTCAATCAAGTCCAAGAAGTGCAGAGTATCATACAGGCTAAACTCAAGGAGAAAAATGCTAAGACATACTAATCAATCTGGCAAAGACTAAACACAAAGAAATAGTAAAATCAGGAAGGAAAAGCAACAAGTAATATACAAGGGAAACCCCATATATGTAACAGCTGATCTTTCAACAGAAACTTTGCAGGCCAGAAGAGAATGGCAGAATATATAAAGTACTGAAAGGAAAAATTCTGCAATGAAGATTGCTCTACCCAGAAAGGATCTCATTCAAAATTGATAGAGAAATCAAAAGCTTTAACTTTTAACACAAGCAAAAGTTAAGAGAATTTAGTACTAAAAAGTCAGTTTTACAAAAAAAGAAAACAAAAAGAAAAAAGTTAAGAGGACTGATATATACAGGAAATACAAGAAAAGAAATACAACAACAACAAAAACCACAAACAATTAAGAAAATAGGAATATATATCAATTCACTCACTCAGTCATGTCCAAATCTTTGCGACCCTATGAACCGCAGCAGGCCAGGCCTCCCTGTCCATCACCAACTCCCAGAGTTTACTCAAACTCATGTCCACTGAGTTGATGATGCCATCCAGCTATCTCATCCTCTGTCGTCCCCTTCTCCTCCTGCCCCCAATCCCTCCCAGCATCAGGGTCTTTTCCAATGAGTCAACTCTTCCCATGAGATGGCCAAAGTATTGGAGTTTCAGCTTCAGCATCAGTCCTTCCAATGAACACCCAGGACTGATCTCCTTTAGGATGGACTGGCTGGATCTCCTTTCAGTTCAAGGGATTCTCGAGAGTCTTCTCCAACACCACAATTCAAAAGCATCAATTCTTCAGTGCTGAGCTTTCTTCATAGTCCAACTCACATCCATACATGACTACTGGAAAAAACCATAGCCTTGACTAGACGGACCATTGTTGACAAAGTAATGTCTCTTCTTTTTAATATGCTGTCTAGGTTGGTCATAACTTTCCTTCCAAGGAGTAAGCATATTTTAATTTCATGGCTGCAGTCACAATCTGCAGTGATTTTGGAACCCAAAAAAATAAAGTCTGACACTGTTTCCACTATTCCCCCATCTATTTGCCAGGAATTGATGGAACCAGATGCCATGATCTTAGTTTTCTGAATGTTGAGCTTTAAGCCAACTTTTTCACTCTCCTCTTTCACTTTCTTTTTTATTTTTTTTACCTAACCTCTCTGTGCTTCCATATCTGAGCTTGGTGATCTTAGGCAAGTTGCCTGACATCTCTGTGCTTTCATGTTTAAGTTGTGTGATCTTAGGCAAGTTGTCTAAGCTCTCTGTGTTTCCACTTCTGAGCTCTGTGATCTTAGTCAAGTTGAGTGACATCTCTGTGCTTTCATATCTTAGCTGTGTGATCTTGTGCAAGTTGCCTGACTTCTCTGTGCTTCCACTTCCAATCTATGTGATCATAGGCAAGTTGCAAGAACTCTGTTTTTCCACCTAGGAGCTGTGTGATCATAGGCAAACTTGCCTAACCTCTCTGTGCTTCCACTTCTGAGCTCGGTCATCTTAGGCAAGTTTCCAACTTCTCTGGGCTTCAACATGTGAGCTGTGTGATCAGAGACAAGTCGCCTGACCTCTCTGTGCTCCCATGTAGGAGCTGTGTGGTCTTAGGCACATTGCCTGATATCTCTGTGCTTCCAATTCTCATCTGTTCAATCTTAGGCAAGTTGCCAGACCTCTCCGTTTTTCCACCTCTATGCTGTGTGATCTTAGGCAAGCTGCCTGACCTCTCTGTGCTTCCACTTCTGAACTGTGTGATCTTAGGCACATTGCCTGACTTCCCTATGCTTCCACATTTGAGCTGTGTAATCTTAGGCACATTGCCTGACTTCCCTATGCTTCCACATTTGAGCTCTGTGTCTTAGGCATATTGCCTGACTTCCCTATGCTTCCACATTTGAGCTGTGTGGTCTTAGGCAAGTTGTCTGACCTCTCTTTGCTTCCACTTCTGAGATTTGTTATTTTAGTCAAGTTGCCTGACTTATCTTTTTAGTTCCTCTTCACTTTCTGCCATAAGGGTGGTTCCATCTGCATATCTGAGGTTATTAATATTACTCAACCATAAAAAGGAGTGTATTTGTGTCAGTTCTTATGAAGTGGATAATCCTAGAGCCTATTATACAGAGTTATGTAAGTCAGAAATAGAAAATAAACATCATATATTAATGTATGTATATATGGAATCTGGAAGGATGGTACTGATGAAATCATTTGCAAGGCAGCAGTGGAGACATAGACATAGAGAACAGACTCATGGACATGAGGTGGGGAGCAGTATGGAGACCGTGGGATGTATGGAAAGAGTAACATGGAAACTTACATTACCATGTTGAAAATAGAAAACCAATGGGGATTTTCTGTATGACCCAGGAAACTCATGATGGAACATTGTAGCGAGCTAGAGGGGCAGGATGGGGAGATGGGAGGGAGGTTCCAGAGGGAGGAAACATATGTATACCTATAACTTATTCATGTTGCTGTTTGGCAGAAATCAACACAATTTTGTAAAGCAATTACTCTTCAAATAAAAAATAACTAAATTTAAAATACAAACAAAACAAAAAACAAAACACCATCCCAAGGAAACCAGAATTAAAAGAGACACATGTAGCCCAATGTCCATTGCAGCAGTGATTACAATAGCTAGAAGATGAAAACAACCTACATGTCCATCGCAGATGAATGGATAAGGAAGTTGTGATACATATACACAATGGAATATTATTCAGCTATAAAAATGAATGCATTTGAGTCAGTTCTAGTGAGGTGGATGAACCTGGAGTATATTATACAGAGTGAAGTAAATCAAAAAGAGAAACACAAATGCTGTATATGAATGCATGTATATGGACTTTAAAAAGAAGGTAACAATAATCATATATGCAGGGCAGAAAAAGAGACACAGATGTAAAAATCAGATTTTTCAACTCTGTGGGAGAAGATGAGTGTGGGATGACTTGAGAGAAAAGCATTGAAACATGTATATTACCATATGTAAAATAGATGACCAGTGCAAGTTTGATGCAGTGTTCTGAGACAACCCAGAGGGATGAGATGGCGAGGGACGTGGGAGAGGGGTTCAGGATGGGGGACACATGTGCCTGCCACTGATTCATTTCAATGTATGTCAAAAATCATCACAATATTATAAAGTAATTATCCTCCAATTAACACAAATAAAATGATAAAAGATCAAGCATAATTTCCTTTGAAATTGCTAATTTTCTGAGTTTACTTCTTACAATTGAGTAATCTGGAAATTTTATAAATATGTGTTAAAATGCTGGATGAAAAGTTATGTGAGATTACTGTAAATTGAATATTTCCAATGATATGATTTGATTTATATATAATGCATATATTGATAGGAAATGAGTTGATATACAAATGCAAATATGAAATAATTACTTATCTTTGCATATTTCTACTGAATGGCAATACAATGTAGAGATTAAGAAGTTTATATTTGGAACAAGACTAAGGTGATTTAAAACAATACCTGTGCTACCTCCACACCACAAGACATGAGGTAAGTTACTTAACATTTCCATGCCTAGGTAAAGGGAGAAAATGACAGTACCAGAAGTACCAGAGAAGATGACAGTACCATACACCATATAGGAATGTGAGAGTTAGACCATAAATAAGGCTGAGCACCGAAGAATTGATGCTTTTGAATTGTGGTGCTGGAGAAGACTCTTCAGAGCCCCTTGAACTCCAAGGACATCAAATCCTAAAGGAATCAACTCTGAATGTTGACTGGAAGGACTGATACTGAAGCTCCAATATTTTGGCCACTTACTGCAAAGAGCTGACCCATTGGAAAACACCCTGATGCTGGGAAAGATTGAAAGCAAAAGGGGAGGGGACAGCAGAGGATGAGATGGTTAGATAGCATCATCAGCTGAATGTACATGAATCTGAGCAAACTCTGGGAGATAACGGAGGACAGAGAAGCCTGGAGTATTGCAGTCCTTGGGGTTGCAGAATACGACACTACTTACCAACCAAACAACAATACATGCTTCAAACACCTTTTGTGATGATTAAAGGGTCTAATACATATAGATCACTCAGAGTACAATTGTGCAGTATAGCAGTTCTGCCTTAATACAGTAAATGCTCAATGATTGCTGCTGCTGCTAAGTCGCTTCAGTCATGTCCAACTCTGTGCGACCCCATAGACGGCAGCCTACCAGGCTCCTCCGTCCCTGGGATTCTCCAGGCAAGAACAGTGGAGTGAGTTGCCATTTCCGTCTCCCAATGATTGCTAGTTAGTAATTTTTATTTGGTGACATTATTGAGATGAAAATCAAAGCTGCTGAAACAAGAGGACTCAATCACATCGTGGCTCAAATAATATAAAATTGAATTCTTTTTTGCACTACTTTTCCAAGGTGAATGGTCCAAACTCAGGATATTCAGTGCCTCAAGTTCTTTCCACCAGGTGTTGCTTTGCCACCTCTCCTTAATTTTATCTACAAGATCACACAAAACCTCAGAAACGCCCATGCTCCAGGTGATGGGAGGGAAAGCATGCATGGAGCCCTGCATGTTCAAGGCCTTACGGTTCATGCTGCTGCTGCTGCTAATGCTTTGGTCATGTCCGACTCTGTGCGACCCCCATGGGCGACAGCCCACCAGGCTCCCCTGTCCCTGGGATTCTCCAGGCAAGAACACTGGAGTGGGTTGCCGTTTCCTTCTCCAATGCATGAAAGTGAAAAGTGAAAGTGAAGTCGCTCAGTCCTGACTCTTAGCGACCCATGGACTGCAGCCTACCAGGCTCCTCCATCCATGGGATTTTCCAGGCAAGAGTACTAGAGCGGGGTGCCATTGCCTTCTCCACTTATGGCTCATAATTTTATGTAATTTCCATTCACATCCCATGGTCAAAAAATATAGTTGCATCACTACATCTAGCTCTAGAGGAGTGTACTAAATGCAGTCTATTATTATTTGCTTACTCTGGAAAAAGGGGAAAGTGAAAAAGTAAAATGGTGGATTACAGTGACCTGGATAATACTTGATATTTGACATATGAGGTTGTTGCCTGTGAATGGTTACAATGGGTAGCTTTGATCAACACAATAAGAAAATGTCTCTTTAAATGGGTGTTTCCTAAATCATTGATATTAATGAACACTTCATATAGATGAAAGAAATACAGCAGAGATGCAGCCCAAGGTCAAATGCAACTTGCTCAATCTGTGCACAGTAGTATACTGACAATTAGAAAAATTCCTGCCATATAGAAAAACCATAGTATGTATCCATATAACAGTTTAAGTACAACTTTCTCAATTTTTTGTAAGTATAAAACCTTTCTCCAAAATGTAGGTCTAGAATTAGGACTTTGTAGAATGTTTTGGAAAATACACCTCTGGTTACTGCCTTGCTTCCAAATGTGCTTTATTTAGGTATAGTTTCTTAGAGATTTTAAATAAAAATTTTCTTTTATTTTTAGAAATATAGATTGCCAGGAAAAATATTAATAACTTTGCATATGCAGATGACACCACCCTTATGGCAGAAAGCAAAGAGGAACTAATGAGTATCTTGATAAAGATGAAAGAGAATATTGAAAAAACTGATTTAAAAGAACATTCAAAAAAGAAGATCATGGCATCCAGTCCCATCATTTCATGGCAAATAGTTGGAGAAACAGTGGAAATAGTGACAGACTTTATTTTTTTGGTCTCCAAAATCACTGCAGATGGTGACTGCAGCCATAAAATTAAGACACTTAGTCTTTGGAAGAAAAGCTATGACAAACTTAGTGTATTCAAAGCAGAGACATTATTTTGCTGACAAAGGTCCAAATATTCAAAACTATGTTTTTTTTTCAGTAATCATGTATGTATGTGAGAGTTGGACCATAGAAAAGTCTGAGCACTGAAGAATGGACACTTTCAAACTATGGTGATGGAGAAGACTCTTGAGAGTCCCTTGAACTGCAAGGAAATCCAACCAGTCAATTTTGAAAGAAATCAACCCTGAAAATTCATTGGAAGGACTGATGCTGAAACTGAAGCTCCAATACTTTGGTCCCCCGCTGTGAAGCATCAGCTCATTAGTAAAGACCCTCATACTGGGAAAGACTGAAGGCAGGAGGATAAGGAGATGACAGAGGAAGAGATGAATGGATGACATCACTTACTCAATGAATATGAGTTTGCGAAAACTCTGGGAGATGGTGAAGGACAGAGAAGCCTGGTGTGCTAGGGTTGTAAATGGTTGGACATGACTGAGTGACAGAGCAAGAACAATTGTGAAAATTTAAAGTGTAAAATATGTTAACTCGATATATAATATAATATGACTACCATATATACTTAATATATACCTATTTGCTGTATATATTTTGCTGCATTTGAATATATGGATACATCTGTAATACCATCATAGTCAGAGTGACAAATACAGCTATCATATTCAATAGAGTTCTTGCATCCCCTTGCTTGGTTTATTTATTTTGGTGGTAATGAGGCTGGGATCTGGGACCTGGGAACCTTTGCTATAGTGCTTGCATCTGGACAATCATCTCCTCAAGAAATAAAATACAAAGAACTATAATGGACTAAAAATAACTACTTGCATGCACAATTGAGGAAAATTATGGACAATAAGATACAAAAAGACAAAGAAAAAAAAAAAAAAAAAAACCCTGCCACTTCTAAATAGTTGAGAGCAAGAACAGTGCTTTGGGAACAAAATCAGGATGTTTTGCATGCCCCTGCATTCAACACCAGCCAAGTCACCATTCTAGCATGACCCCTTGACACAGCCCTAACTCAAGCCATGTAAGAAACAGGTTTGCCTTCCTTTAAGGAACAAACAGGGGAAACTTTACTCATTTTCACAGTGGAAGCACCAGGAAAGCCTAAATTTTTGGTTTGGCTTCTTTTCAATTTCTATTTGTTGGGGAAGGCTAAGAACCCTGGTTGGTTTCAGACTTAGTGGTACTCAACAGGGGATAGCTGTCTCCTCCGTGGAGGATCTGGTCACCTCCAAGACTATCAAATGCAGCATCCCCATGGGTGACAAATGACCATCTGAACCTCTTGTTTTAGTATCACCACATTTGGTAAGTCTGCTTTTCTGGCCCCGAGGAGCCACAGCACTCTCATTCAGGCAATATTTCTCTTCTCTCCGTAGTCTCTTTTCCTGTCCTGACATCTCTCTACTTCTCAGTTGTATCCTCCATGAGATGTCAGGCAGCTATAGTATCATTCCTCTAAGCATGTGAAAATATGCTCCCTGTGATCAGTTTTCACCCATCTCATTTTGATGGGTGAAAAACAGAGGTGGGAAAGGCTCACATTATACTGTGCAGACCCTGGTCCAGTAGGTTCAGGAGGTTTCTGAAAATGATAGAGGTTTAAAGCTCATTTTATCAGTTGACTAGAAATACTATCATCCCAGTTTTCTCACCTTTATTTTGTGCTTACACTTTATCTTTTCTCAATAACCTTCCTCCTATTTCACTCCTGAACCTTGTAACTTCACTCCCATCTTGTTTATGCTGAAACTTCTTGTGTCTTTGAGTCTTGGTCATTGCTGTCGTTGCTTTATGTAGTTTTTTGTTGTTGTTGTTTGTTTGTCTTCCTGTGCAACTGCTCCTGCAAGTCTCTGCTGAAATTGTAGGCATGGTGGAACACTTAAGCCTTTAAATACAAACACAGCAAACAGCCCATGCTGCCTGAGATTTCAGCCTTCGGTTACTTAGCAGGATTTTAAACAGGGAAAAAGGAGAGGAGCTTGCATCTCCTATGTCTTTTCATTGCAATTCACCTACTTGGGCTCAAGGAGCTTACATTTCTCTCCTTTGTCTTTGCAATGCAATTATCTTGCCTGCACTCTCAGGAACTATCTGATTCATCTATAGTTCCACAGACTGAGAGAAAAAAAAGAGAGAGAAACTTTCTTAAATTCAAGTTGGAAAACTATGAGATCTCTGGTTCTGTCTTTACATAATATTTAGTTTGTAATTTAGCTACATTTAATTGGCTTTAAAAAATTAAGTGCTTATACACATTATCAGAAATATAAAATAAACGCACCAAGATGTATTTCAGGTTCATGTGATCTGGGAGATATTCAATATTGAATTAATATCAGGTATTAAAGCTAGCTTAAGTTTGTAGATTAATTAATACAGACATATCTTTAGAATCATCAACACTAAGTATGGTGATTTTATTGTACTGATGGTTAGTGAAAGTCAGTAAGCACATGTTGTTTCTGTTATAAAATCTGGCAACAGAGAAAATAACCTGATGTGATCAAACTTTTAAGTAAATGTAACAGATAGCTTTTTGGTAAACTCAGTAGGAGTAATTATGTCTTGGAAATGTCCATCTAAAATAGTCCCTCCAAATTTTGGTGGCTTGAAGCAAAATTTAGTTAAATGATAGAAATGCACTGAACATCCAGGCCATTTCAACTAAGATGAAATACTTGAACATTTATTGCTAAACATATAAATTTACCTACATTTGTTTTCTTATGATAGAGAAATTAAAGATGTGTAGGTATATTAGACACAAGTCTGGTCCCACATACCATGTTAAGGAAAGAAATTGTGCTTTGGAAAGAAGCATGTTTCTAGAGGTTATGGGATATTCCAATCAGGGAATGCTAATGTAAAAGATAGTTTATGGATTTACTTACAGAAGGTAGGATGTAGATTTTCAGTAAAAGAAGATATGCAAAATGGAAATATATTTCATTAAAGGAAAAAGGGTGATTTTGCCTTAAAGATTATTTCTGAATAGAGGAAAATTGTATGGCTTCAGAAAGTTGCAAAAGGTCTGTGGAAAAGGAACACTGGGAAAAGAATTTTGTATGTGGTCAGGACTTTTTTTTTAAGATTGGATTACATTTAATTAGATAAGTAGATTTTATCAAGCATGTTTTCCTAGAATTCTGCTTTTGACAACATCATGTGAGTTTCTGTGTCTTAACTGATTTGTGTTTACTTTTGTAATCCTTTTTTCACCCTAGCGTGAGGATAAGTATTGTTTCATAGCGACCTATGATCTTATCTGACTTGATGTTTTAAAAATTTTTGAAATTTTTGACAGTCTTTACAAATATCAAATTTTAACTAAAGTTATTTTGATCACCATCTATCTTTGGGGTGTTTCAAAGGGCTCATGGAGCATCCAAAAGAGAGATCCTAAGTTAATTGTGCTCACGTGGTACATTAACTTACATGCAACGCACTGTTTAAATTCACTGTTGTTTTTATCAGATGAAATCATTGGGTTCGCTTCCTTTTTATTGTACTTGCCAAACAGATAGGGGAAATGGGTTTGGGCTCTACTGCTACCTAGTCACTTACCTTACTCTATGTACAAAAGTCCCCTGTGGGAATACGCCCACTGCTAGGTCTTCAGATCCTGACCTTCATGGGATCCTCCATTGAGCCCAGCTCCAATTCTTTCAGGAGTTTCTTTTTGAATCTCCAGGACCCCGTTCACTTCAGGACTTGGCAGTCCAAACAGTGTTGCAGAATACCAATTGGGCTGGCCACTTCAAAGCAGCATACATTCTAGGCTTTATAGATGCTCAATCTTGAGGAATACATCCCAACAGGGAAACTCATTGTAGGACATAAGCTTTATAGACAACAGATCCCCATCGAGGAGAGTCTTGGCAATGAACTGCTTCAAACTGCCCCTCCTGGGGACCCATTGGGCAATTGACTTTGTTGACCAGAGATGTCTGGTTATGTGATGGGAGAGTAGAGGACACTGAAAATCCCATTAAGTAAGAAGGGAATTTGGAGAACACTCCAACCCTCTTTCAGACAAAAGTCTCCTGGTAAATGTCTTTGGGATACCAGATTTCATTTCTAGGAACATTCTCAGTTGCAAGTTATTCAGTATGGGAGAATTCTCTTCTAAGTCAGAAGAAACCCCTCTGGAATGTATCCATAAAATTTGGAAATTTTTAAACATAGATAGGCTGAAAGGGAAAAATATAAACTTTAGTGTAAGAGTGCCTAGCTTTTATGTAATTTGGGGTATGGAGGGGGAAAAAAAAAAAAAAGCCCTGGAAATGGGTCTCTAAATTACAATCAGTTCAGTTCAGTTCAGTCGCTCAGTCGTGTCCGACTCTTTGCAACCCCATGAATCGCAGCACGCCAGGCCTCCCTGTCCATCACCAACTCCCAGAGTTTACTCAAACTCATGTCCATCGAGTCAGTGATGCCATCCAGCCATCTCATCCTCTGTCATCTCCTTCTCCTCCTGCCCCCAGTCCCTCCCAGCATCAGGGTCTTTTCCAATAAGTCAACCCTTCGCATGAGGTGGCCAAAGTATTGTAGTTTCAGCTTCAGAATCAGTCCTTCCATTGAACACCCAGTACTGATCTCCTTTAGGAAGGACTGGGTGGAGCTCCTTGCAGTCCAAGGAACTCCTGAGAGTCTTCTCCAACACAGCAGTTCAAAAGCATCAATTATTCGGTACTCAGCTTTCTTCACAGTCCAACTCTCACATCCATACATGACCACTGGAAAAGCCATAGCCTTGACTAGATGGACCTTTGTTGGCAAAGTAATGTCCCTGCTTTTTAATATAATATCCAGGTTGGTCATAACTTTCCTTCCAAGGAGGAAGCATCTTTTAATTTCACGGCTGCAATCACCATCTGCAGTGATTTTGGAGCCCAAGAAAATAAAGTCTGACATTGTTTCCATTGTCTCCCCATCTATTTGCCATGAAGTGATGGACCAGATGCCATGATCTTAGTTTTCTGAGTGTTGAGCTTTAAGCAAATATTTCACTCTCCTCTTTCACTTTCATCAAGAGGCTTTTTAGTTCTTCTTCACTGTCTGCCATAAGGGTGGTGTTATCTGCATATCTGAGGTAATTGATATTTCTCCTCGCAATCTTGATTCCAGCTTGTGCTTCTTCCAGCCCAGCATTTCTCATGATGTATTCTGCATATAAGTTAAATAAACAGGGTGACAGTATATAGTATACTTTTCCTATCTGGAACCAGTCTGTTGTTCCATGTCCAGTTCTAACTGTTGCTTCCTGACCTGCATACAGGTTTCTCAAGAAGCAGGTCAGGTACCATCTTGCAATTTGATCTTTTCTGTCACAAGATAGGAAAATAAGCTGAAGTTCCCTATGTTCAAGCCTTCATAGTCCTTTACCAAAATCCCACTCTATGTGGCACATATAATCAAAAGTTTGGGGAACCAGAAAACACTCCTGATGTTTTAGATGACCCCTTTGTAATCTTTTCCATCTCTCAGGGTGGAAACGAAGTTTCATCTGCTTCTCCAGAGTCACTTACTTTTCCAGAGATATCTACTCCCTGAAATCCTTCTGACAGATTCCAAACTCTGCCTTCCTATGTCACCATATAGCCTCTGCTACCCCACGAAGTGGAGGCTAGTCCCCTCATGGTAACTCATGTTGGAACTTGGATCAGAGAAGATGTTCCCTCTTAGTGAAGAGGTAAATTAGGGCACATGTGCCCTTCTCCTTAACCAATGTAGACAGACTGGGCTAATTTTCTGAAGACCTTAGTAAGTTAGCTGAAGAGTTGCAGGCCCTAAATCTTGCCTTTGATTTAACTTAGAAAGATGTCTACATAATTCAATCTACTTTGCTGTACCATTGAGGAAAAATAAATAATTTGGACATCATCCCAGCAGTACAGCAACCAGCTTTCTAGGGACCCAAACACAACATTTTGCTTTGGATGGAGTCACAGTCCCAAATCAGGAACTCCATTGGAATTATAATTCTCAGAAAGGAACAGAAGGAAGGAACCACATGATTCAGGGCATATTAGCAGGGGTGAGAAACTGTATCAAAACACCAGTTAACTATAAAAAGGCTAAAGCAATTCCCCAAGAAGAAGAAGAAGAAGAAGAAGAAAAAAGCCATCCCTTTCTCTGGGACAGATTATAGAAGCTTTTAGAAAATTGATCCTGAGGGTCAATGCCCTCTGGCATAGCATTTTATCAACCAGTCCACCCTTGATACTAGGAGTAAATTCCAAAAGTTACAATTAGGCCTCCAAACCTTCATGCCCCAACTCTTAGAGGTGGCCTTGGGAATATTTAATAATGGAAGTCAAACTGAGGAGGAAGGCAGAACTCAACATGAAAATAAACAGGCCAGAGCTCATACTAAACATGGCCATTGAAGTCAGCCATGCCTTGAAACCTCAGGACAACCCAAGGGGCTCAAGGAAATTTAACCACCCACATGGGGGTAAAGCCAGCAGGGGGGAATGCTTCAAGCACAAGTAAGCTAGCCACTGGGCCCATAAGTGCTAGAAAGATCCCCTAGTTCATAAGCAGTTTGAAAATGAACAGTTTATTGGACTGGGACTGTCTACAGTTCTAAAGAGTAAGAGGGGACTCCCATTCCTGATATGCCTATGCTAAACAACTGAGGTAGCCTGGGGATTCTGGCATCTTCCCTCCCCATTCCCCACCATGAACTGTCTCTCTCCTTCAAGGCGTGTCAAGTGGTCCTTGACATAGTAAGTAAGAAAATCAATTTTTCAATTGATTCAGAAGTAATTTACTCTGTCTTGATCTCTTATGCTGGGTTTCTCTCTCCTCTAAAAGTTCTATAACGATCAACGTCAACAGAAAGCCTCATACCTGTTACTTCACTGGGCCTCTCACTTGTCAATTTGAACAGTGTCAGGGAACATCACAGGCCTTTTTAGCTGTGCCTGAGTGCTCTGGAGAGATCTTCTGGGCTCCTCTGGGGCCATATTATGATTAGGAGACCCGAGAAGCCTCTTTTCCTGACTCTAAGAAATCAGCTAGAGGAACAAGAGTCTATTACCAGTCACATTCTGTACATAATAAACCCTGCAGTCTGGAACAAAGGAATCTCTGGGAGGGCTATAAATGTTCAATGTACAAAAATTAACATTAAGCCAGAAGTCATGCATCCTAGCAAGAGAGAATACCCCATAACTTTGGAAGCAAAAAAAGAAAGGGTTTGCAACCTCTCATAGATAAATTCTTAAAATATGGTCTCTTAATACACTTTCAGTCTCCATGCAATAACCCTTTTCTGCTAAATTTTCAGTCAAATGGAGGATATCAAATGGTATAAGACATTAGAGCAGTAAATGATGCAGTGATCCTTATATATCCCCTTCTGACCAATCCTTATATTAGCCTAGGTTCCTGGAGATGCCAGTTTACTATTCTCACCTTCTTTTGCATCCAACTTCATCTTTCATCACAATATCTGTCTCCCTTCAAAGGGACTGTCACCATTTGGGGCCAAATGTAACAATATACCTGTGCAGTGTTATTTCAGGATAGCCCACACTTATTGGTCCAGGACCTAGGAAAATGATTAAAAGGAATACACTTAAAAGAAGGAGCAATTCTACATGATATAGATGATTTATCAACTTGTAGCCCCACCATGGAGGCCTCAGATCAGAACCACTGTGGTTCTTAATTTCCTTGGGACCCAGGGCTATAGGATCTCTCAGAAAAAAAGTGCACATCTCAAAAAGTCAAATTAAATACTTGAGATATCTTGTAAACCCTGGAAGTAGACAATTATCTCCAGATAGAAAGCAAACTATGGTAGACGTAAGCACCTTAAAAACAAAGAAACATCTTCTCAGGCATGGAAGGATCTTGAAGAATTTGGTTTCCAGGATTTAGACTAATGACTAAGCTTCTATATGAAGCCACTAGAGGCCCAGATACAGAAACATTTCTTTGGACTAGGAAATAAGAGAAGATTTTATTCTATCAAACAGGGCTTAATCAGATCTCCTGCTCTGGGTCTCCCCAACTTAAAAAAAAGAGTAATTTTTCTTATACCTAGCTGAAAAGCAAGGGCAGCTCTGAGAATCCTCATACAAAAACTGAGAGAAGCTCCTCAACCTATAGGCTATTTTTCCAAAATTATATTTTATGACCCAAGTTTAGTCTCACTGTCTCTGGGTGGTAGCTGTCATCTCTTTACTAGTGGAAGATACTAAAAAGCTTACCTTTGAACAACCACTTGAGGAAGTATGGACTTAAGGAAGTCCAGACTCCTCATCAATGACAAGGAATTCTGGAGATTAAAGTCCACCACTGGGTAACTGGAGGCTGCCTTAACAAGTACCAGGTACTTAACAAGTACCAAGTACGCCTTGACTCCCCCAAGGTAATCCTCAAAATTTACCATATCCTTTATACCTGTCCATTCATTTGCTCAGTTGTGTCTGATTTTGCAACCCCATGGACTGCTGCCTGCCAGGCTTCCTTGCCCATCACCAACTCCTGGAGCTTGCTCAAACTCATGTTCATTGAGTTGGTCATGCCATCCAACCATCTTGTCCTCTGTCATCCCCTTCTGCCCCTTCCTTCAGTCTTTCCTAGTATCAGGGTCTTTTCTAATGAATCAGTTCTTCTCATCAGGTGGCCAAAGTATTGAAGTTTCAGTATCAGTCCTTCCAGTGAATATTCAGGATTGATTTCCTTTAGGATTGACTAGTTTGATCTCTTTCATTCCAAGTGACTCTTGAGAGTCTTCTCCAACACCATAGTTCAAAAGTCTGATCTATTAGGCCAGACCACAGAAAATCTTGAGGAGGAATGGTTTACTGATGGCAATCATTGTGTTAAGATAGGGTCATGAAGGCAGGTTATACTATTGTGAGCACACACAGTGTCATAGACGCAAAGCCTTTTCCACCCAACAAATCAGCCCAGAAGGCTAAACTAATGGCCCTAACCTGAGCCTTAACATTAGGGGAAAGAAAAATTAGAAATGTATACACAGACTCAAAATATAACTTCCTTCTTTTATATGCCCACACAGCTATCTGAAATGAAAGAGGATTTTTTTTTTTTTTTAATTAAAGGAGCATTGCTTTACAATGTTGTATTGGTTTCTGAAAGAGGACTTTTAAATGTAAAAAACTTCCCTGTAAAATATACAGCTGAGAGTTCACATCTAAGAGAAGCAGTTCAAAACCCAAAACAAACACAATTAACCACAATTCTCGATATTGAATATGGGTGGGGAAATTGAAAACAGGTCTCTAGTTTGTTCTCTTGGATTGCACAATATAAAAACTTTCTAGCAGGAGTTTTTCATTTACCCATAATAACCCTTTTCTTTTCAGTCATATTGATTGATGCTGTATTTTGTCTAGTACTCCATTGTTTCCCCTATCATTGTAAAACTGTGACTAAGACATTTTGATCCAAGAAGGAGACTTGGGACAAACTGGTCCAGTTCTTTCTGAAAATAGAAAAACATGTTAAGTTTTAAGCCTGAGGTTAACAAACATGAGTGTATCTCAAGACGAATGACTTCTTGGCAGAGGTGACATAGCCTCCTGTGTCTGGTCAGCCATAATGAAAACTCTCCCAAAATTAACTTGGTTGTTCCCTTTCTAGGCCCTTTAGTGGTTACTGTGGTTCCTTTCCTTTTTGATTCTCATTTCTTTAAGCTTTTGGTTAAGATTATGTCTTCCAGGCTCTGATAATTTGAAGTAAGGCTCATGATGGCTCTAGGAATTCAACCCCTTCCAGTTGAGAGTTGCCCAGGTTTCTACAAGTCCTTGGAAGTGTCAACAAGGAACTTGACTCTAGGATAGGCTATACCTCCAGGGTAGGCTAAGGTCTTCAGCCCCTGTCCAGCAAGAAGAAGGTTCAGATGAAGAAACTTTAGCCCCATACCCCATAGGAATAAGGGTACAGAATCTCTCAAAGGGAGATGAGATAGGCTGGAATCCAGTACCAGGGTTTGCACGTGGACACACCTCTCCTCAAGCAACAAAACAGAGGGAAAGTATGAAGAACTAAACAAACAAACAAAAAACTAAAAACTAAAAATAATTGCATACAAGCACAGTTGAGGCAAATTATGGACAATAAGATACAAAAAGATGAAAAGAAGCCAAATGTCATTTCTGAAGAGCCAGGTCAAAAACAGAATGTCAGGAGAAAAAGCAGGATACTGCATACATCCCCTGGACTTAACACCACAAAAAGCGTGGGAAAACCACCCAAGCCATTCCTCTGGCCTGACCCCTTGACATACCCTTAGCATCACCCTGTATAAAGGAAATATTTTCCCCTCCTTGGGGAGCAAGCAGGGGAACCTGGTACTTATTTTCACTTCTCCATGCTGCAGCAGGGTCCCGAATAAAGGCTTCCCTAGATTTTTGGTCTGGGCTTATCAATTTGTATTGATTAGGGATGATCAAGAACTCTGGTTAATATTGGTAACACTACTTAATGTAAGACTTACTGTCTTAAGAAGTTTAAAGTTTTAAAGTGCATCACATTGAATTGTTCACTATAGACACTATGCTGTATTGCTGATCTCTAGAACTTACTCATCACACATGACAGTAAATTTATACTCATTGAAAAATAAATTCTCAGTCCTTTACATTTAATGTTTCCTAGAATTCTAACCACCAAGCAGGGAACACACATAAGTAAACCCTTACAGGTTAATGGCTGGCTGCAGCAAACAGTGGTTTGTTATATTTTGTACCTGCCAGAGAAAGAGTTGGTGGAGAGTTCTGACAAAGTGTGATCCACTGGAGAGGGGAATGATAAACCACTTAAGTATTCTTGCCTTGAGAAACCCATGAACAGTGTGAAAAGGTAAAAAGATAGGACACTGAAAGATGAACTACCCAGGTGGGTAGGTGCCCAACGTGCTACTGGAGATCCCTGGAGAATTAGCTTCAGAAAGAATGAAAAGATGGAGCGAAAGCAAATACAGCACCTAGTTGTGGATGTGACTGGTGATGAAAGCAAAGTCTGATGCTGTAAAGAACAATATTGCATAAGAACCTGGAATGTAAGGCCCATGAATCAAGACAAATTGGAAGTGATCAAACAGGAAATGGCAAGAGTAAACATCAACATTTTAGGAATTAGCAAACTTAAATGGACTGGAATGGGTGACTTTAACTCAGATGACCATTATATCTACTCTTGAGGGCAATAATCCCTTAGAAGAAATGGAGAAGCCATCATAGTCAACAAGAGAGTCCAAAATGCAGTATTTGGATGCAATCTCAGAAACGACAGAATGATCTCTGTTCATTTCAAAGGCAAACCATTCAATATCACAGTAGTCCAAGTCTATGCCCCTATGGTAATGTTGAAGAAGTTGAAGTTGAACAGTTCTATGAAGACTTATAAGAACTTCCAATACTAACACCCAAAAAAGGTGTCCTTTTCTTTATAGAGGACTGGAATGCAAAAGTAGGAAGTCATGAAACACCTGGGGTTACAGGCAAACTTGGCTTTGGAGTACAGAATGAAGCAGGGCAAAGGCTAATAGAGTTTTGCCAAGAGAATGCACTGAATATAGCAAACACACAGTCCCAACAACACAAGAAGAGACTCTACATATGGACATAACAAGATGGTCAATACCAAAATTAGATCGATTATATTCTTTGCAGCCAGAGATGGAGAAGCTCTATACAAGAAGCAAAAGCAAGACCAGGAGCTGACTGTGGCTCAGCTCATGAACTCCTTATTGCCAAATGTAGACTTAAAGAAAGTGGGCAAAACCACAAGACCATTTAGGTATGACTTAAATCAAATCCCTTATGATTATACAGTGGAAGTGAGAAATAGATTCAAGGGATTAGATTTGATAGACAGAGTGCCTGAAGAACTACGGATGGAGATTTGTGACCTTGTACAGGAGACAGGGATCAAGACCATCCCTAAGAAAAAGAAACGCAAAAAAGCAAAACGGCTGTCAGAGGAGGCCTTACAAATAGCTGTGAAAAGAAGAGATGCAAAAAGCAAAGGAGAAAAGGAAATATATACCCATCTGAATGCAGAGTTCCAAAACTAGCAAGGAGAGATAAGAAAGCCTTCCTCAGTGATCAATGCAAAGAAATAGAGGAAAACAACAGAATGGTAAAGACAACAGATCTCTTCAAGAAAATTATACATACCAAGGGAATATTTTATGCAAAGATGAGCTCAATAAAGGACAGAAATGGTAGGGACCTAACAGAAGCAGAAGATACTAAGAAGAGGTGACAATAATACACAGAAGAACTGTACAAAAGAAATCTTCATGACCCAGATAATCACGATGATGTAATTGCTCACCTAGAGCCAGACATCCTGGAATGTGAAGTCAAGTGGGCCTTAGGAGCATCACTACGAACAAAACTAGTGGAGGTGATGGAATTCCAGTTGTGCTATTTCAAATCCTAAAAGATGATGCTGTGAAAGTGCTACACTCAATATGCAAACAAATTTGGAAAACTCAGCAGTGGCCACAGGACTGGAAAATGTCAGTTCTTTCCAATCCCAAAGAAGAGCAATACCAAATAATGCTCAAACTACTGCACAATTGCACTCATCTCACATGCTAGTAAAGTAATGCTCAAAATTATTCAAGCCAGGCTACAAAAGTATGTGAACCAAAAACTTCCAGATGTTCAAGCTGGATTTAGAAAAAGCAGAGGACCCAGAGATCAAATTGCCAACATCCCCTGGATCATCAAAAATGCAAGAGAATTCTGGAAAAAAAAAAAATCTACTTATGCTTTATTTATGACAAAGTCTTTGACTGTGTCGATCACCACAAACTGTGGAAAACTCTTAAAGAGATGGGAATACCAGACCGCCTGACCTGACTCTTGAGAAACTTGTATGCAGGTTAGGAAGCAATAGTTAGAACTGGACATGGAACAGCAGACTGTTTCCAAATAGCAGTACGTCGAGGCTGTATACTGTCACTCTGCTTATTTAACTTATATGCAGAGCACATCATGCAAAATGCTGGGCTGAATGAAGCACAAGCTGGAATCAAGTTTGTCAGGAGAAATATCAATAACCTCAGATATGCAGATGACACCACCCTTGTTGCTGAAAGTGAAGAACTAAAGAACATCTTGATGAAAGTGAAAGAGATTTGCACTTCTCTGATAATGAGTGATATTGAGCATCTTTTCATGTGTTTTTTAGCCATCTGTATGTCTTCCTTGGAGAAATGTCTGTTTAGTTCTTTGGCCCATTTTTTGATTGGGTCATTTATTTTTCTGGAGTTGAGCGGCAGGAGTTGCTTGTATATTTTTGAGATTAATCCTTTGTCTGTTGCTTCTTTGCCTATTATTTTCTCCCAATCTGAGGGCTGTCTTTTCACCTTGCTTATAGTTTCCTTTGTTGTGCAAAAGCTTTTAAGTTTCATTAGGTCCCATTTGTTTATTTTTGCTTTTGTTTCTAATATTCTGGGATGCGGGTCATAGAGGATCCAGCTGTGATTTATGTCGGAGAGTGTTTTGCCTATGTTCTCCTCTAGTTTTATAGTTTCTGGTCTTATATTTAGATCTTTAATCCATTTTGAGTTTATTTTTGTGTATGGTGTTAGAAAGTGTTCTAGTTTCATTCTTTTACAAGTGGTCGACCAGTTTCCCAGTACCACTTGTTAAAGAGGTTGTCTTTTTTCCATTGTATATCCTTGCCTCCTTTGTCAAAGATAAGGTGACCATAGGTTCGTGGATTTATCTCTGGGCTTTCTATTCTGTTCCATTGATCTATATTCCTGTCTTTGTGCCAATACCATACTGTCTTGATGACTGTGACTTTGTAGTAGAGTCTGAAGTTAGGCAGTTTGATTCCTCCAGTTCCATTCTTCTTTCTCAAGATTACTTTGGCTATTTGAGGTTTTTTGTACTTCCATACAAATTGTGAAATTATTTGTTCTAGTTATGTGAAAAATACTGTTGGTTACTTGATAGGGATTGCATTGAATCTATAGATTGCTTTGGGTAGTATAGCCATTTTGACAATATTGATTCTTCCAATCCATGAACACGGTATATTTCTCCATCTGTTTGTGTCCTCTTTGATTTCTTTCGTCAGTGATTTATAGTTTTCTATGTATAAGTCTTTTGTTTCTTTAGGTAGATATGCTCCTAAGTATTTTATTCTTTTTGTTGCAATGGTGAATGGTATTGTTTCCTTAATTTCTCTTTCTGTTTTCTCATTGTTAGTGTATAAGAATGCAAGAGATTTCTGTGTGTTAATTTTATATCCTGCAACTTTACTATATTTGTTGATACATGCCAGTCAGGATGGCTGCTATCCAAAAGTCTACAAGCAATAAATGCTGGAGAGGGTGTGGAGAAAAGGGAACCCTCTTACACTCTTGGTGGGAATTTTAACTAGTACAGCCACTATGGAGAACAGTGTGGAGATTTCTTAAAAAACTGGAAATAGAACTGCCATATGACCCAGCAATCCCACTTCTGGGCATACACACCAAGGAAACCAGATCTGTAAGAGACACGTGCACCCCAATGTTCATTGCAGCACTGTTTATAATAGCCAGGACATGGAAGCAACCTAGATGCCCATCAGCAGACAAATGGATGAGGAAGCTGTGGTACATATACACCATGGAATATTACTCAGCCATTAAAAAGAATTCATTTGAATCAGTTCTAATGAGATGGATGAAACTGGAGCCCATTATACAGAGTGAAGTAAGCC
This sequence comes from Odocoileus virginianus, assembly GCF_023699985.2. Classification (NCBI taxonomy): domain Eukaryota; kingdom Metazoa; phylum Chordata; class Mammalia; order Artiodactyla; family Cervidae; genus Odocoileus; species Odocoileus virginianus. The sequence continues at coordinate 71,857,822 of NC_069683.1, forward strand.
GGAAAGATAAAGACCATTACAGTATACTAACACATATATATGGAATTTAGAAAGATGGTAACGATAACCCTATATGCAAAACAGAAAAAGAGACACAGATGTATAGAACAGACTTTTGGACCCTGTGGGAGAAGGCGAGGGTGGGATGTTTCGAGAGAACAGCATTGAAACATGTATATTATCTAGGGTGAAACAGATCACCAGCCCAGGCTGGATGCATGAGACAAGTGCTCAGACCTGGTGCACTGGGAAAACACAGAGGGATCGGGCGGAGAGGGAGGTGGGAGGGGGGATCGGGATGGGGAACACATGTAAATCCATGGCTGATTCATGTCAATGTATGACAAAACCCACTACAGTATTGTGAAGTAATTAGCCTCCAACTAATAAAAAAAAATAATATAAAATAATTTAAAAAAATAAATAAATATGTATTATTTTTGAAAAAAAAAAAAAAAGAAAGTGAAAGAGAAGAGTGAAAAATTTGGCTGAAAACTCACCACTCAAAAAACTAAAATCATGGCATTTGGTCCCATCACTTCATTACAATTAGATGGAGAAACAGTAGAAACAATAACAGACTTGATTTTCTTGGTCTCCAAAATCACTGCAGATTATAGCTGCAGCCATGGAATTAAAAGATGCTTGTTCCTTGTAGAAAACCTATGACCAACTTGGACAGCATATTTAAAAGCAGAGACATTACTTTTCCAACAAAGGTCCCTCTAGTCAAAGCTATGGTTTTTCCAGTAGTTATGTATTGATGTGAGAGTTAGACCATAAAGAAATCTGAGCACCAAAGAATTGATATTTTGAACTGTGGTGTTGGAGAAAACTCTTGAGATTCCCTTAGAGTGCAAGGAGATCATTCCAGTCAATCCTAAAGAAAATCAGTCCTGATATTCATTGGAAGTGAGAGAGTCAATTCCTAGGCATGTTCATAAGAAGTCCAATGGTTCCCGAGGAGATAGGGGTCTGGATCCTCAAGCAGGAATAAGGGAAAAATGTGTTTTTGTTTTTGTTTTTCTCTACATCCCTTAGTCTTAGTCACATAAAACTTTTTTTTCTTTCTTTCTTTCTTTTTTTTTAATCCAGGAACTGATGGTTACACAACAAACAACTAAGTTTAAACTCTGTATTGGGATTATATAGAAACAATGTATCATGCTTGAGGACAGTTTCTCCTTCCTGAAAACCTGATTAATCTTGATATCTTAGAATATATTTTATGGGAGTGGGTCTGGTAGGATCTCTCTATTGTTAAATTCTAATCCTGTTATACTAGAATATAAATTTTATGGGAATGGATCTGGCAAACTTTTTATAACCTTGAATCATTCTTTTGATTTATTGTGATAACTAATTTTAAAAGTATACAGCTCCCTTCCTAAAGACTAGTGAGTGGGGTACTCTCCTTCTGATGTCTAAGTCATAAGTTCTCTCTGTCCCTTTTCTTACTTTAATAAAACTGCCACACAAAAGCTCTTGAGTGATCAGGTCTGGTCCCTGATCCCAAAGCTAAATCTTCTTCTGAAATCACGAATCCAGCATCGTTCACTGTAAGCTATCAGAAAGGCTGATGCTGAAGCTGAAACTACAATAGTTTGACCACCTGGTGTGAATAATTGACTCCTTGGAAAAGATCCTCATGCTGGGAAAGATTGAAGGGGGGAAGAGAAGGGGAAAACTGAGGATAACATCGTTGGATGGTATCACCGACTCGATGGATGTGAGTTTGAAAAAGCTTTGGGAGTTGCTCATGTACAGGGATGCCTGGCATGCTGCAGTTCATCGGGTCACAAAGAGTTGGACATGACTGAGTGACTGAACTGAAATTGATTCAATGCGCAGATTTAGAGCATTCCATTTAAGAGGTTGATTTTAGTGATATTTTCAGTTGTTTTAGAAATCTCTAGATACTTGGAATTTTCCAGAGAAGCAGCAAAAGAAGATCAGTTTCCTTTCTTATGTTAAAACTTCTGTGTCCCAAAACTTAGGAAACACCATGAGTGATCAGCACAAATTGTCACAAAACATTCATCTTCAATTTGATAAAATAAAATTTGTATTTTAAACCATGAGAAGATAAATTCAAACATGAAAATCTATTTTTAGGCATGATCATTCCCTCCCTCCCTTGTTTGCAGTGTTTCTGCTTTATATATTAAACCGAGCTCCTCAATGATGTTAGCTTACTGACTGCTTGAGCCTAAAGAACATATTTATTTATTTATTTATTTATTCTTCTGACTAGCAATGGAACTTAAAAAATAAAAAAATAGCAATCTTTCCCAACTCATATAGGGAATCATGATGATTTCTTTTCTTGCTTTCTATGTGCTTACATGGACTATATATCTTTGTTGAAATTTATGTAAAATTTCAGTACTTCATCCTGATGTAAAATCATTTGTATCAAAATGGATATGACTCTGCCCTTGACTTCTAAAAAATAGAACAGTTGGTGATTTTGATAGTCTGTCTCTCAGGTTGTATTGTTCAGGTTGGTTAGAAATAAATTTTCCTTTATTTTTTTCTTCTTAACATGTCTATTTCTGCTTTATTGACTATGCCAAAGCCTTTCACTGTGTGGATCATAATAAACAGTGGACAATTCTGAAAGAGATGGGAATACAGGACCACCAGACCTGCTTCTTGGGAAATGTGTATGCAGGTCAGGCGCTGTGCTTATTTAACAAATATGCAGAGTATATCATGAGAAACGCTGGGTTGGATGAAGCACAAGCTAGAATCAAGATTGCTGGGAGAAATATCAATAACTTCAGATATGCAGATGACACCACCCTATTGCAGAAAGTGAAGAAGAACCAAAGAGCCTATTGATGAAAGTGAAAGAGGAGAGTGAAAAAATTGGCTTAAAGCTCAACACTCAGAAAACAAAGATCATGGCATCCGGTCCCATTACTTCATGGCAAACGAATGGAGAAAGTAGAAAAAGTGGCAGACTTTATTTTTCTGGGCTCCAAAATCACTGCAGATGGTGACTGCAGCCATCAAATTAAAAGATGCTTACTCCTTGGAAGAAAAGTTATGATTAACTTGGACAGCATATTAAAAAGCAGAGACATTACTTTGTCAACAAAGGTCCTTCTAGTCAAGGCTATGGTTTTTCCAGTAGTCATGTATGGATATGAGAGTTTGACTATAAAGAAAGTTGAGAGCTGAAGAATTGGTGCCTTAGCACTGTGGTATTGGAGAGTCACTTGGACTGCAAGGACATCCAACCAGTCCATCTTTAAGAAAATCAGTCCTGAATATTCATTGAAAGGACTGATGCTGAAACTGAAATTTCCAATACTTTGGCCACCTGATGTGAAGAACTGACTCATTGAAAAGGACTCTGATGTTGGGAAAGATTGAAGGCAGGAGGAGAAGGGGACAACAGAGGATGAGATGGTTGGGTGGCATCACCGACTTGCTGGACATGAGTTTGAGTAAACTCCAGGAGTTGATGATGGACATGCCTGGTGTGGCGAGTCCATGGGTCACAAAGAGTTGGACATGATTGAAGGACTGAACTGAACTGATAAGCACATGAAAATACTCAACATCATTAAGCATGCTATTTATTAAAATAGAAATTGTAATGAGTCACTCCTAAGTTATAATTATCAAAATTCTGATAATATCAAAGCCAAAAGCTATCCTAGGTTGTGACAGTGGTAAAGAACTTGCCTGCCGATGCAGAAGGCACAAGAAATGTGGATTTGAGCCCTGGGTTGGGAAGATCCTTTGGAGGAGGAAATGGCATCCATGCCAGTATTCTCGCCCAGACAATTCCATGGGCAGAGCAATCTGAGCAGCTACAGTCCATAATGTCACAAAGAGCAACTTAGCTCTGTGAAGCAACTGATCATGTACAAAGTTTGTAGAGAAACGAATTCTTCCCCTGCTGGTCAGACTAGAAATGGTATATCTACTTTAATGTGTCTGTGTGGATGTGTGTGTTGGAGTTGGGCTTCCGTTGTTGTGGCTCAGATGGTAAAGAGTCTGCCCATAATGCAGGCGACCTGGGTTTGATTCCTGGATCAGGAAACTCCCCTAAAGAAGGGAATGGCTATCCACTCCAGTATTCTTGCCTGGAGAATTTCATGTACAGAGGAACCTGGTGGGATACATTCCATGAAGTTGCAAAAAGTCGGACAGCACTGAGCAACTAACACTTTCACTTTCACTTTTCATAGTTTATTTACAATGTTGTATTAGGTTCAAGTGTCAAACACAGTAATTTAGTTATACCTATATGCATACATATTCTTTTTCAGATTTTTTCCCCATATAGTTTATTACAGGATATTGAGTACGGTTCCCTGTGCTGTACGTTAGGTCATTGTTGATTTCCATCGATAGCAGTGTGTATATGTTAATCACAATCTCTAATTTATCCCTCCCCCAATCTTTCCTTTTTGGTAACTATAAATTTGTTTTCTAAGTTTGTTTTAGTTTTGCAAATAAGTTCATTTGTATCATTTTTGAATCATACATATAAGTGATATCATATAGTATTTGTCTTTCTCTGTCATACTTACTTTACTCAGTATAATAATCTCTAGTTCCATTCCTGTTACTGTATATGGAATTAAGTCATTCACTTTCTAGGTGTGAATTATATTCTGCTGCATATATGTACCACCTCTGCTTTGTCCATTCATCTGTCAATGTATACTTAAGATACTTCCATGTCTTACTCACTGTACATAGTGCTGCTATGAATACTGGGATGCATGAATCTTTTTAAGGAATGGTTTCTCCAAATATATGTCCTGGAGTGGGATTGTTCAGTAGCTTTACTTTTAACTTTTTGAATAACTATTCTCCATAATGTCTGCACAAGGCTGCATTCCAACTAACAGGATAAGAGATTTACCCCTTCTCCACACTCTCCCCAGCATTTATTGTTTGTAGACTTTTTGATAATGGTCTTTCTGACCAATGTGAAGTGGTACCTCGTTGCACTTTTGATTTTCATTTTGCTCTTAGTTATGTTGAGCATATTTTCATATGCTTTTGAGCCATCTGTATATCTTCTTTGAAGAAGTATCTATTTACATTTTCTGAATTTTTTTTTTTTTAGTTGCTCTTTTGATATTGAGCTGCATATGCTGTTTGTAATTTTGGAGATTAATCTCTTGTGGGTTGACTTGTTTCTAAGTATTTTCTCACATTCTATAGACTGTCTTTTTGTTTACTTATGGTTCCCATTGTTGTGCAAAGTTTTTCAACTCAGTTAAGTTTGATTTGTATATTTTTGTTTTTATTTTCATTACTCTAAGAGGTAGCTCCAAAAAGATATTACTGCTATTTATGTCAGAGAGTGTTCTATGTTTTACTCTAAGAATTTTATGTTATCCAATCTTACATTTAGATCTTTAATCCATTTTGAGTTTATTTTTGTGTAAGGGATTAAGGAATATTCTAATTTTATTTTTTGCATGTAGCCGTCCAGTTTTCCCAGCACCACTAATTGAAGAGAGTATCTTTTTTCCATTGCATATTATTGCCTCCTTTAATGTAGGTTAATTGACCGTAAGTGCCTGGGTTTATTTCTGGGTTTCCTTCCTGTTCTATTGATCTATAAGCCTGTATGTGTTCCGGCACCACCCTGTTTAGGTTACTGTGGCTTTATTAGATAGTCTGAAGTCAGGGAAACTGATTCCTTCAGCTCTGGTTTTCTTTCTCTAGATTGTTTTCGATATTTGGGGTCTTCTGTGCTTCCATACAGGTTTGCCACGTGGCAATAGTGGCAAAAAAAATCTTGCTTTCCAGTGCAGGAGACATAAGAGATACAAATTTGATCCCTGGGTGGAGAAGATCCCCTGGAGGAGGGCACAGCGACCCACTCCAGTATTCTTGCCTGGAGAATACCATGGAAAGAAGAGCCTGGCAGGCAACAGTCCATGGGATCACAAAGTACTGGACAAGAATGAAGTGACTTAGCACACATATTAATCCTAAATGAAAGTGAAAATGAAAGTAGCTCAGTTGTATCCAACTCTCTGTGACCCCATAGACTATACAGTCTATGGAATTCTCAAGGCCAGAATACTGAAATGAGTATCCTTTCCCTTCTCAAGGGGATCTTCCCAACCCAGGGATCAAACTCAGGTCTCCTGCATTGTAGGCAGATTCTTTACCAGCTGAGCCTCAAGGGAAGCCCAAGAATGATGGAGAGGGTAGCCTATTCCTTCTCCAGTGGATATGCCCAACCCAGGAATTGAACCAGGGTCTCCTGCATTGCAGATGGATTCTTTATGAACTGAGTTATCAGGGAAGCTAATTTTAAATGAGCATGTCATAAATAACATACCTTCAAATACATGAAGAAAATTTGATACATGGAGATTTATGACCACGTTCTCAGTAACTGGCAAAACAAATACAAATAAATAAAATTAATGGATAAACAACATCTGATCAACATTTTTGATGAACACTTTTAATCTTATTGGCAGGAGAGTGTGCATCATACCATAGAATGCAAATTATTTTCACATGAAACATTTACCAAGATATTTGAAACTATTGAGGGTATTGTATAAAATACCTGATCAGTATTCCTAAATATTATAAAGGTGATCAATAACAAAGAAAGTGTGAGAAGCTGAAGTTAGCTTAAAGATAAATGAATGTTAAAGGTAAGGAGGTATCCTGAAACAGGAAAGAAGACTAGGAAAATACTAATGATATCTGAATGAATTATAGACTTCAGTTAATAATAATGTACCACTATAAGCTCATTAATTATAACAACTGTAGCATACTAGTGTAAGACATTATAAGGGAGGAACTGAGTACAGGACATATGGGACTTTGTGTAGTAATCTTTGTGATTTTTCTATAAATTCAAAAATGTTACCAAAAGTATGAAATATTAAAATATACCCCCAAAAAAATACTAATGAACATCAACACATTGATTTTTTTAAAACTTGAAAATGACTAAAAAGAGTTAAAAAAATATTTTCTGTAATCTCACCACCCCAATTATAACCACTGCTAAGTTATGACCAACTTAGACAGCATATTACAAAGCAGAGACATTACTTTGCCAATAATGGTCCATTTAGTCAAGGCTATGGTTTTTCCAGTGGTCATGTATGGATGTGAGAGATGGGCTATAAAGAAAGCTGAGCATAGAAGAATTTAAACTGTGGTGTTGTAGCAGACTCTTGAGAGTCCCTTGGACTGCAAGGAGATCCAACCAGTTCATGCTAAAGGAGATCAGTCCTGGGTGTTCATTGGAAGGACTGATGCTGAAGCTGAAGCTCCAATGCTTTGGCCACCTGATGTGAAGAGCTGACTCATTTGAAAAGACCCTGATGCTGGGAAAGATTGAGGGCAGGAGGAGAAAGGGACGACAGAGGATGAGATGGTTAGACGGCATCACCAACTCGATGGACATGGGTTTGGGTAGACTCCGGGAGTTGGTGATGGACAGGGAGGCCTGGTATGCTGAGGTTCATAAGGTCAGAAAGAGTCAGACTCGACTGAGCAACTGAACTGAACTGAGTGGTCTAATGCATTTCTTTCACAATAATTTATTTTTAAAGAAGCATATATATTTTTGCCCAATTTAGATCTTGAATCCAAAACTTAATACTGTTTTGCCATCTTGCCTTTGCACCTAACTTCATAATCTAAATATTTTATCATGCCATTGCAGTCTTTAAAGCAAAATAAGTGCATAACATGAATTGAGTTCATGTATTATAGTCAATTTGTTTTTTAAAATAATATCAGACAATATATTTTTATTTTGATTAATTTTTAAGAGGATAATTATTATTCTAGTGGGGATTCCCAGGTAGTTCAGTGTTAAAAGAATCTCCTGTCAATGCAGGAGATGCAGGAGACACAGGTTCAATCCCTGTGTTGGGAAGATCCCCTGGAGGAGGAAATGGCAATGCACTGCAGTATTCTTGCCTGGGAAATCCCATGGACAGAGGAGCCTGATAAGCTGCAGTCCACGGGGTCTCAAAGAGTTGGACACGACTAAGCCCACAAACACATTATTTTGCTACATAGATATTTAAAATTACAATTATTTCTCCAGTACAAATTCTGGCAGTGTGTTACTACACCAGAGAGTAATAACATTATTTAGACACTTGATAGTTATTGTCAAGTTGCTTTATAGAAGATTTATTTCTACATTTACTCTTGCAGTTTATGAGCATTGTATAATTCTGTATGTTTTGCTAATGAGATCAATAATAATAACATCTATAGGTTCAATTTTCTTTCTTTGTTTAATGTTGATATATTTTTCATGCATGTATTTGTTTCCTCTGTAGAAACCCTTTGTTCTTTGTTCCTTGTGCTTTAACTAGAAACAGGCATCTTTCTTTGGGACTTTAATAATCATTCATATATTAGAGAATTTAACTCCTAGAAAGTCAAATATATTTCTAGTATTTCTATGAGTATTTTATTGTATGTAGTCAAATCTAAAAATGTTTTCCACTACCATGATATCCACTATTTGTGTGTTAATAAAACAGTTAATAAAATAGTTTTGTGTTGATAAAGTAGCAATGGCCAAAGGACGGGGAAAGGTCAGTTTTCATCCCAGTTCCAAAGAAAGGCAATATCAAAGAATGTTCAAACTACCACACAATTGCAATCATCTCACATGCTAGCAAAGTAATGCTCAAATTCCCCAATCCAGGCTTCAACAGTATGTGAACTGTGAACTTCCAGATGTTCAAGCTGGATTTAGAAAAAGCAGATGAACCAGAGATCAAATTGCCAACATCCCCTGGATCATCGAAAAAGCGAGAGAATTCGGGCGGGGGGGAATCTACTTCCACTTTATTGATTATGACAAAGTCTTTGAACGTGTAGATCAGAAAATACTGTGGAAAATTATTTAAGAGATGGGAATACAGACCACCTCACCTGCCTCTTGAGAAATCTGTGTGCAGGTTAAGAAGCAATAGTAAGTAACAGACATGGAGCAACAGACTGGTTCCAAATTGGGAAAAGAGTATGTTTAGGCTGTATATTGTTTATTTAAATTATATTCAGAGTACATTAGGCAAAATGCTGGACTGGATGAAGCACAAGTTGGAATCAAGATTGCCATGGGAAATATCAATAACCTCAGATACATAGATGACACCACTCTTATGGCAGAAAGTGAAGAGGAACTAAAGAGCCTCTTGATGAAAGAGAAAGAGGAGATTGAAAAAGTTGGCTTAAAACTCAACATTCAAAAAACTAAAATCAAGGCATCTGATCCCATCGCTTCATGGCAAATAGATGGGAAGACAATGGAAATGGTGACAGACTTTATTTTCTTGGGCTCCAAAATCACTACAGATGGTGAATGCAGCCATGAAATTAAAAGACTCTTGCTCCTTCGAAGAAAAGCTGTGACCAACCTAGACAGCATATTAAAAAGCAGAGACATTATTGCCAACAAAGATCTGTCTAGTCAGAGCTATGATTTTTCCAGTAGTCATATATGGATGTGGAAGTTGTAATATAAATACAGTTGAGCACCAAAGATTTGATGCTTTTGAAGTGTTATGTTGGAGAATACTCTTGAAAGTCCCATGGACAGCAAGAAGATCAAACCAGTCAATCCTAAAGGAAATCAGTTTTGAATATTCATTGAAAGAACTGATGCTGAAGCTGAAACTCCAATACTTTGGCCACCTGATATAAAGACCTGCCTCAATGGAAAAGACCCTGATGTTGGGAAAGGTTGAAGGCAGAAGGAGAAGGGGATGACAGAGGATGAGATGGTTGGATGGCATCACTGACTCAATGGACACAAGTTTGAGTAAACTCTGGGAGTTGGCAATGGACAAGGAAGCCTGGCGTGCTGCAATCCATGGGGTTGCAAAGAGTTGGACAAGAATGAGCAACTGAACTGAACTGAATTGTCTTTACAGTTCTTGTATTACATATGCATCCAATGTTGTATTCATCATATTGTGTTATACTTTATAACTTTATACATCTGTATCTTGTCTAAAACTAAGGACATTGTAAGGAAAAGCACTATGCCAGCTTTCCCTAATTATCTGTCAGGTTTAATACATTTTTGAAGTATCCTAGGTGTCACATTTTTCCACTAGGTAAGGAATCTCAGGATAAGAAGTTGTAAATCAGAAAGTCCATTTTTATGAAAACAGAAAAGTTGGAGTCTCTTCAAGACAGAACTTTCATTCATCCAAAATCACCCAAGCTGGTCATCTAGTTCTTTCTGAAAAGTTTTGAATAAGCTGACATAATTCCTCTATCTGTAAGGTTGTAATTTTCAAAACTTTAACAGACCCCCACCTGCAATCTGGCAAATTATTATCTCAGGAATATATTTACAAGTTAATTTATACACTTGTAGAGGTTTATTTTTGTAAATGTTTCATCCTTTTTCTTTACATACAGCCATTGTGTTAAAGAAATTCTACTATCTGGATTATACTAAGAAATATTTTGGTCTTCAGACTAAATTTAGAAATAACGTTTTTCTTTTCTTTTTTGTTGCACTGGGTCTTTGTTTCTGCATGTGGGTTTTTCTCTAGTTGTGGGGAGTGGGGCCTACTCTTCCTTGTGGTGCTTGGGCTTCTCATTGTGGGGGCCTTTCTTGCTGTGGAGCAAAGGCTCTAGGCACATGGGCTTCAATAGTTGTAGCACGTGGGCTCAGTAGATGCAATGGGCAGCTCTAGGGCCACAGGCTTCTCCTTCTGCAGCACACGGGCTCAGTAGGTCGTGGCTCCTGATCTCAAGAGCACGGACTCAGATATTGTGACACTTAGGATTAGTTGCTCTGTGGCATGTGAAATCTTCCTAGACCTGAGATCAAACCCATGGCCCCTGCATTTTCAGGTGGATTCTCATCCACTATGCCACCAAGGCAGTCCTTACCTCAGTAACAGAGGCTTGTTATTAAGTATGAACATGCATAAGTTATATATTTATTGTGTTTTCTTTTTCTTATTGTTAGGGAAATGTTTATTTTAGAATGTTGCAAAAGACAAAAATTTTATGACTCAGAAAAAAAATAAACACCCATAGACTCATCACTTCGACCAACTCTTTTAATGTACTCATAGTCTTTAATTCCTGTCTCTCTTTTCTTAGGTACTTTATTTGTGATCTGTAAAATTATTTGTTCTAAAATAAAAATATATGACAAAACTAGACAGCATATTAAAAAGCAGAGACATCACTTTGCTGACAAAGATCCATATAGTCAAAGCTATGGTTTTTTCAATAGTCATGTATGGATGTGACAGTTGGACCATAAAGAAGGTTGAGTGCCAAAGAATGGACGCTTTTGAACTGTGGTGTTGGAGAAGACTCTTGAGAATTCCTTGGACTGCAAGATCAAACCAGTCAATCATAAACAAAACCAATCCTGAATATTCATTAGAAGGACTGATGCTGAAACTGAAGCTCCAATACCTTAACCAGCTGATGCGAAGAGCCAACCCATTAGAAAAGACCCTGATGCTGGGAAAGATTGAAGGCAGGAGACGAAGGGGATGGCAGAGGATGAGATGGTTAGATGACATCACTGACTCGATGGACATGAGTTTGAGCAAGCTCCGGGAAATATTGAAGAACCTGAAAGACTGGTGTGCTGCATTCCATGGGTTCTCAAAGAGTTAGACATGACTGAGTGACCGGAAAACAATAGCAATATTCTTACATGGCTTCCCTTGTGGCTCAGACAGTAAAGAATCTGCCTGCAATGCAGGAGACCTGGGTTTGATCCCTGGGTTGGGAAGATCCCCTGGAGGAAGGAATGGCAACCCATTCCAGTATATTTGCTGGAGAAAACCATAGACAGAGGAGTCTGGCAGGCTACAGTCCATGGGGTAGCAAAGAGTTGGACACAGCTGAGAGACTAACACTTTCACTTTCATATTCCTACTAACAACCTAAGTTTATAAATTACATTTTACAAAAAATCAAATTTGGCTTATACCTACAAGGAAAGAAATGAATAATAGGAGCATGGTATTAGAATGACATAAATATAGTTTGGTTTACTATTAGTGAATGGCAATTTATTTTATTCTATTTTATATTTATTGAGTAGAATTGATGTACAATATTATATTAGTTACTATAGAGTGATTCAATTTTTTATAAATTAAAATCCACATATTTATTACAAAACAACTGTCATATTTCCCTGTTCTTTAGAATATATCCCTATAGCTTTTGTATTTTAAATAAAGTTTTGTACCTCTTAGGCCTATATCTCTACCTTGCCCCACCCCTATTTCTTCTCCCCACTAGGAGTTTGTTTCTGTATCTGTGAAGTCTCTTGTTTTATTTCTGGGCGCTCTATTCTGTTACATTGATTTTTGTGACATTAGCTTTTGATTCAGAGAAGGCACTGGCACCCCACTCCAGTTCTCTTGCCTGGAAAATCCCATGGACGGAGGAGCCTGGTGGGCTGCAGTCCATGGGGTTGCTAAGAGTTGGACACAACTGAGCGACTTCACTTTCAGTTTTCATGCTCATGCACAGGAGAAGGAAATGGCAACCCACTCCAGTGTTCTTGCCTGGAGAATCCCAGGGACGGGGGAGCCTGGTGGGCTGCCGTCTATGGGGTCGCACAGAGTTGGACACGACTGAAGCGACTTAGCAGCAGCAGCAGTAGCTTTTGATTACTGTATCTTTGTAGCATAGCTTGAAGTCAGAGAGAATAATGCCTCCAGTTTAGCCACTTTTTACTCACAATTGTCTTGGCAATTTTTATTTCTTTGTATCATTTTCATACTTCTTCATCAATGTTTTGTAGCAGCAGTTGGCAACTTTAACATATAGCCCATGCATGCAAATAACACAGACTATGCTTTTTCTGAACCTATATATATTAAAAATTTAAATAACACATTTAGAAGTATTTATTCTTCATTTATTCTCTTTGATAAGAAGAATTAAGATAAAGTATTCTTTAATTTTTTCATAGACTTTACCTAAAAAATTATCTCATTTTGAACTTTTTTGGGGAGAATTTTTTTAATTACTGATTAACCTCCTTGATAATTCTTGATCTGTTTAAATTTTTTATTACATCATGATTCAGTTTTGATGAGCTGAATAGTTTTAGGAATTTATTTTTTCTAAGTTATCTAATTTTCTGGCTAATAACCAATCATAACATACTCTCATGATCCTCTGTATTTCTGTGCCATCACTTGTTTATAATTTTATTAATTTGAGAAGTGTATCTTTTTCTTAACCTAGTTAGCACTTTGTCAATTGTATTTATCTTTTAAAAAACAACTGTCAGTTTATTGATCTTTTTTATTTTATGTCTTTGTTTCTATTTCTCTTATTTCAGCACAAATATTTATTATTTCCTTCCTCTACAAATGTACTCTTAGATTGTTCTTCCTTTCTTCATTTCTTCTGGAGTAAAGATGCTTCCTTTTTGAGGGTTTTTTTTTTTTTTTTCTTAATAAAGGCATTTATAAACTTTATTTTGCTTAGGACTGATTTTGCTGAATCCCAAAAGTTTTGCTTTATTGGATTCCATTTGTTCATGTCTCAAAATTCTTTTTATCTTCCTTTTGCTTTCTTTTCGTGACACATTGGTTGTACAGAAGTACACTGCTTAATTTTGATGTATTTATGAATTTGCCAGATTTCCTAACATATCAATTTCCATTATGGTTGAAAAATTAAATTAATTTAATCATAACAAACATATGTTTGATAAAACTTCAAGTATCTTCAGCTCAGTTCAGTTCAGTTCAGTCACTCAGTGATTTCTGGTTCCTCTACCTTTTCTAAATACAACTTGAACATCTGGAATTTCAGTTTGTGTACTGTTGAAACCTGGCTTGTAGAATTTTGACCATTAATTTCCTAGTGTGTGAGATGAGTACAATTGTGTGGTAGTGTGAATCTTCTTTGGCATTGCCTTTCTTTTAGATTAGAATGAAAACTGACTGTTTCCAGTCCTGTGGACACTGTTGAGTTTTCCAAATTTGCTGGTATATTGAGTGCGGCACTTCCACAGCATCATCTTTTAGCATTTGAAATAGCTCAACTGGAATCCCAAGCTTTGCTTATAGTGTGATGCTTCCTAAGGCCCACTTGACTTCACATTTCAGGATATCTGGCTCTAGGTGAGTGATCACACCATCGTGGCTATCTGGGTCATAAATATCTTGCCACCTCTTTTGAATATCTTATGTTTCTGTTATTTCCACACCAATTATGTCCTTAATTGTGCCATCTTTGCATGAAATGTTCCCTTGATAGCTCTAATTTTCTTGAAGATATCTCTGGTCTTTCCCATTCTATTGTTTTCCTCTCTTTCTCTGCATTGATCACTGAGGAAGACTTTCTTATCTCTCCTTGCTATTCTTTGGGACTCTACATTCAAAGGGGTATATCTTTCCTTTTCTTCTTAGTTTTTTTGCTTCTCTTCTTCCCTCAGCTATTTGTAAGGCCTCCTCAGACAACCATTTTGCCTTTTTGCATTTCTTTTTTTTTTTTTGGAAAGTGGCTTGATCACTGTCTCCTGTCCAGTGTTATGAACCTCTATCCATAGTTCTTCAGGCACTCTGTCTATCAGATCTAATCCCTTGAATCTATTTCTCACTTTCACTGTATAATCATAAGGGATTTGTTTTAGGTCATACCTGAATGGTCTGTTGATTTTTCTCCATTTTCTTCAATTTAAGTATGAGTTTTGTAATGAGGAGTTCATGATCTGAGCCGCAGTCAACTCCCAGTCTTATTTTTTGCTGACTGTATAGAGTTTCTCCATCTTTGGGTACAATCTGATTTCAGCATTGACCATCAGGTGATGTCCATGTGTAGAGTCATCTCTTGTGTTATTGGAAGAATGTGTTTGCTATGCCCAGTGCATTCTCTTGGCAAAACTCTGTTAGCCTTTGCCTTGCTTCATTTTGTACTACAAGACCAAATTTGGCTGTTACTACAGGTATCCATGGAGAAGGCGATGGCACCCCACTCCAGTGCTCTCGCCTGGAAGATCCCATGGACGGAGGAGCCTGGTAGGCTGCAGTCCATGGGGTTGCTGAGAGTTGGACACAACTTAGCGACTTCACTTTCACTTTTCACTTTCATGCATTGGAGAAGGAAATGGCAACCCACTCCAGTGTTCTTGCCTGGAGAATCCCAGGGACGGGGAAGCCTGGTGGGCTGCCATCTAATGGGGTCTCGAAGAGTTGAACATGACTGAAGTGACTTAGCAGCAGCAGCCAGTATCTACTGACTTCCTACTTTTGCATTCCATTCTGCTATGATGAAAAGGACATCTTTTGGGGCATTAGAACCAGAAGATATTGTATGTCTTCATATAACTGTTCAACTTCAGTCTTCGGCATTACTGGTTGAGGCATAGACTTGGGTTACTGATGTTGAATGGTTTGCCTTGGAAAGGAACAGAGATCATTATGTCATTTTTGAAATTGTACTCAAGTACTGCATTTCAGACTTGTTGACTATGAGGGCTACTCCATTTTTTCTAAAGGATTCTTGCCCACAGTAGTAAACATAATGGTCATCTGAATTAAATTCACCCATTCCAGTCCATTGATTCCTAAAATGTCAATGTTTACCTTTGCCATCTCCTGTTTGACCACTTTCAATTTACCTTGATTCATGGATCTAACATTCCAGGTTTCTATACAATATTGTTCTTTACAACATCAGATTTTAGTTCTATCACCAGTCTCATGCACAACTGGGCATTGTTTTTGCTTTGGCTCTGTCTCTTCATTCTTTCTGGAGTTATTTCTCCACTTTTCTCCAGTAGCATATTGGGCATCTACAGACCTGGAGAGTTCATCTTTCAGTGTCATATACTTTTGCCTTTTCATACTGTTCATGGGGTTCTCAGGGAAAGAATACAGAACTGGCTTGCCAGTTCCTTCTCCAGTGGACCACGTTTTGTCAGAACTCTCCACTGTAACCAGTCCATCTTGAGTGTCCCTACATAGCATGGCTCATAGTTTCATTGAGTTAGACAAGGCTGTGGTCCATTCGATTAGTTTGATTAGTTCTCTGTGAATGTGGTTTTCAGTCTGTCTGCCTGCTGAAGCACAAGGAAAAGAGGCTTATGGAGCTTCCTGATGGGAGAGACTGACTGTGGGGGAAACTGGGTCTTATTCTGATAGGCGGGGTCCTGCTCATTAAATCTTTAATCCAATTTTCTTTTGATGGGCTGGGCTGTTTTCCCTCCCTGTTGTTTGACATGAGACCAAGCTAAAAGAAGGGTAATGAAGGTAATGGTGACCTCCTTCAAAAGGTCGTGTGTATGCACTGTTGTATTCAGTGACCCTTACCCTTCAGCAGGCTACTGTCGACATACTTCTCCACTAGAGACTCCTGGACACTCACAGGCAAGCCTGGGTCAGTCTTTTATCGGGTCACTGCTCCTTTCTCCTGGGTTCTGGTGCACACAAGGTTTTTTTTTTTGTTCGTTTGTTTTTGTTTTTGTTTTTTTTTATTTTGATACCCTCCAAGAGTCTGTTTCCACAGTCCTATATAACTTCTGTAGTTAAATCCAACTGGCCTCCAAAGTCAAATTCCCTGGGGGTTTTCAGTCCCTTTGCCAAATCCCCAGATTGGGAAATTTATTGTGTTTCCTAGAACATTCTTAACAGTATGAGAATTTATTAGGTATTGTTGTTTTGCAGTTTATGGAATCATTTTACATTTGTTAATACTTATTTTTTGATTTAGATCTATCCTTAGAAGGTGCACTTTGGAAAAAAAATACAACTGTGTATTCTGCAGTTGTTGGATGGAATACTCTGCACGTGGCAGTTAAATCCATTTGTTCTAATCAATTTTTTTTTCCTATTGATATTCTGTCTGAATACACTATCTATTGTTTAGAGTGGAGCTTTGAGATGCTTACTATTATTTCATTACTGTCTATTTTTGCCTTCACATATAGCTCATTTTACAAGCCCAACATTACCCTGATAGTAAAACCAGATAAATACACAAGAGGAGAAAAGATATAGGCTAATATCCTTGATGAACATATATGCAAATATCCTCAATAAAGTACTAACAAACTGAATTCAAGAGCAAATTAAAAAGATTATGCATTATGATGAAGGGGCTTCATCCTTAATGCAAGGATCAGCTTATATATGCAAATCATTCAATGTGATTGATATACCACATTAACAAAAAAAAAAATGATAAGGTCATATCAGTCTTGTCCAACTTTTTGTGACCCCATGGACTATACAGTCCATGGAATTCTCCAGGCCAGAAAACTGGAGTGGGTAGACTTTCCCTTCTCCAGGGGAGCTTCCCAACCCAGGAATCAAACTGGGGTCTCCTGCATTGCAGGCGGATTCTTTACCAACTGAGCTAGGAGGGAAGCCCAGTCATCACAATAGATCCAGAAAAATCATTAGACAGAATACAACATTGTTTCATGATTAAAAACTCCCAAGAAATTGGATATAGAAAGAATGTGCCCAAATATAATAAAAGTCATATATGACAACTAATATCAAACTTATTAGTGAAAAGTAAAAATCTTTTCCTCTAAGATCAGGAATAATACATGGATGTCCATGCTCACCAATTCTATTGAGCATAGTACTGATAGTCTGAGCCATAGCAATCAGGCAAGGGGAAAAAAAAAGGCATCCATATTGAAAAGGAAGAAGCAAAATTATTTCTGTTTGCAGAATATGCAATCATATATATGGAAAATTATTGCAACTTTTTTAAAAAAACTGTTGAAATTACTAAGTGAATTCAGTAACGTTGTAGGTTACAAAGTTATCATACAATAATCAATTGTGTTTCTATATATTAACAGTGAGAAATGAATAAGCCAATCCTACTCACAATGGCATTAAAAAAATAAAATGCTTGAGAGTAAATTTACTCAAAGTGATGAAAGACTTTACACTGAAAAACATAATAGCTTGATCAAAGAAATTAAAGGAGAAACAAATAAATTGAAATATGTCCCATGTTCTTTAAAGGAAGAATCCATGTTTTGAAAATGTATATAGAACCCAAAGTGATCTATAGATTCAGTATAATCCTTATCAAAATTCTAATGGCATTTTTCACAGAAATAGAAAACAACTATACCAAAATGTGTACAGAAGCACAAAAGACCCCAAATAACCAAACCAATCTTAAGAAAGAAGGACAAACTCAGAGGCATCATGCTTCCTTGATTTTAAGCAGTATTACAAAGCAATTGAAACAGTGTGGTATTGACATAAAAATAGAAGCAGACCAGTGGAACAGAAGAGAGCTTATTTATATACCAATGTATATAAGGGAATTTAATTTTGACAAGGATGCCAAGAAAACATGCTTGAAGAATAATAATCTCTTCAATAAATGTTGCTGGGAAAACTGGTGACCAACATACAAGATAATGAAGTTAGACCCCTATTTTACACTACTCAAAAAGGTTAACTTGAAGTGAATCAAGACTTAAATGTAAGAAGCTATAAAATTCCTAGAAGATAAGTTAGGGAAACAGCTACATGGTATAGATCTTGACAATGATTTCTTAGATAAGACACATAATCACAGGCAACAAAAGCTAAAACAAGTAAATGGGACTACATCAAACTGAAAAGCTCCTGTACAGCAAAAGGAACAATAAATAAATTGAAAATGTGACTTACAGAATGGTAGAAAATATCTGCCACCCATATATCTTGATAAAGGGTTAAGATACTAAATAGATAATGAACTCATGCAAGTCAATAGCAAAAATGCAAATAATCCAATTAAAAGATGAAAATGATGAATCAGCCAGTTCAGTTCAGTTCAGTTGCCCAGTCATGTCCAACTCTCTGTGACCCCATGGACTGCAGCACGCCAGGCCTCTCTGTCCGTCATCAACTCCAGGAGTTTAATCAAAGCCATGTACATTGAATCGGTGATGCCATCCAACCATCTCATCCTCTGTAATCCATAGAAAACCCTAAAGACACCACCAGAAAACTACTAGAGCTAATCAATGAATATAGTAAAGTTGCAGGATATAAAATTAATACAAAGAAATACCTTGCATTCTTATACACTAGTAATGAGAAAACAGGGAAATTAAGGAAACAATTCATTTACCATTGCAACAAAAAGAATAAAATACTTAGGAATAAATTTACCTAAAGAAATCAAAGACCTGTGTGTAGAAAGCTATAAATACTGATGAACGAAATCAAAGATGACACAAATGGGAAAATATATCATGTTTATGGATTGGAAGAATCAGCATAGTGAAAATGAGTATATTCCCCAAAGCAACCTATAGATTAAACATAATCCTTATCAAGCTACCAATGGTACTTTTCACAGAACTAGAACAAATAATTTCACAATTTGTATGGAAACACAAAAAACCCTCAAATAGCCAAAGCAATCTTGGGAAAGAAGAATGAAACTGGAGGAATCAACCTGCCTGACTTCAGACTATGCTACAAAGCTACAGTCATCAAATATTATGCTACTGGCACAAAGACAGAAATATAGATCAATGGAACAAAATAGAAAGCCCAGAGAGAAATCCAAGCACCTATGGACACCTTACATTTGACAAAGGAGGAAAAAATATACAATGGAGAAAATACTATATCTTTAACAAGTAGTGGTGGGGAAACTGGTCAATCACATGTAAAAGAACGAAAATAGAACACTTTCTAAGACAATACACAAAAATAAATTCAAAATGGATTAAAGATCTAAATGTAAGACCAGAAACTACAAAACTTCTAGAGGAAAACATAGGCAGAACACTCTCTGAAATAAATCACAGCAAGATCCCTCCAGAGTAATGGAAATAAAAACAAAAATAAACAAATAGAACATGATTAAACTTAAAAGCTTTTGCACAATGAAGAAAACTAATAAGCAAGATAAAAAGGCATCCTTCAGAATGGGAAAAAAATAATAGCCAATGAAACAACTGACGAAGAATTAATCTCCAAAATATACAAGCGGCTATGAAGGTTAATACTGAAAAATAAAGAACCCAATCAAAACATGGGCCAAAGAACTTAAACAGACATTTCTCCAAATAAGACATACAGATGGCTAATAAACACATGAAAAGATGCTCAACATCCTCATTATCAGATAAATGCAAATCAAAATCACAATGAAGTATCCTCTCACACCGGTCAGAATGGCTGTCATCAAAAAGTCTAAAAGTGATAAACGCTGGAGAGGGTGTGGAAAAAAGGGAATCCTCTTAAAGTGTTGATGGGAATGCAAATTAGTACAGCCACTATGGAGAACAGTGTGGAGATTCCTTAAAAAACTGGAAATAGAACTGCCATATGACCCAGCAATTCCACTGCCGGGCATATACACCAAGGAAACCAGAACTGAAAGAGACACATGTACCTCAATGTTGATTGAAGCACTGTTTACAATAGTCAGGACATGGAAGCAACCTAGATGTCCATCCACAGATGAATGGATAATGACATTGTATATATACACAATGAAATATTACTCAGTGGAACACCTTACAGTCAGTTCTAATGAGATGGATGAAACTGGAACTTATTATACAGAGTGAAGTAAGCCAGAAAGAGAAATATCAATACAGTACACATATGTATGGAATTTAGAAAAATGGTAATGACAAATCTATATGCAAGACAGCAAAAGAGACACAGATGTTAAAACAAACTTTTGGATTATGTGATAGAAGGAGAGGGTGGGAAGATATAAGAGAAAAGCATTGAAACATGTATATTACCGTATGTGAAATAGATGATCAGTGCAAGTTCATTATAAAGCAGAGCACTCAAAGCTTGTGCTCTGGGACAACCCAGAGGGATGGCATGGGGAGGAAGTTGGGAGGGAGGTTTTGGGTTGGTGGGACACATGCACTCCCATGGCTGACTCATGTCAATGTATGGCAAAAACCACCACAATATTGTAAAGTATTTGCCTCTGATTAAAATAAATAAATCAATTTAAAAATATTAAAACCAACAAAGGAGCAGCAACAAATAATTTACAAGGAAATTTCTGTAAGGTTATCAGCTAATTTCTCAGCAGAAGCTCTGCAAGTCAGAAGGGAGTGGCACGATATATTTAAGTAATGAAAGGGAAGAATCTACAACCAAGAATGTCCTAAATAGCAAAGCTCACATTCTGATTTGATAGAAAAATCAGAAACTACAGACAAGCAATAGCTAAGAAAATTAAGCACCACCAAACCAGCTTTACAAGAAATGTTGAAGACATTTCTCTAGGTAGGAGGTAGAAAAAGGTCACAAGAAAACACGAAAAACACAAATGGGGAATCTCATTGGTGAAAGCAAAAATAGAGTAAAAGCAGGAAACGGTCCATACACAAGGCTATCAAAACCAGCAACTGTCACAAGAGAAGAGTACAAGTACAGGAAATGGGAATTTACTTTTGAAATTAAGAGACCAGCAACTGACCACAACTGTGTGTGTGTGTGTGTGTAATTATATTTATACATAGAGAGAGAGGGATTGCTATATCAAAACCTGGTGGAAAATGCAAACCAAAAAATACAATAGATAAACAAAAAAAGAAACAGCAATCCACTAAAGATGGTCATTTAACAAGAGAAGAGAACAAAAGAGGAAAGGAAGAAGAAAGAACTTAAAAAAGGAAAAAAAAAAAAACTCAAAACCATTAAAATGGCATAATTTCCTTAAATGTAAATAGATTAAATGCTCCAAGCAAAAGACATAGACTGGCTGAATGAATACAAAACAAGACCCATATATATGCTCTCTAGAAGAGATCCACTTCAGATCTAGGGACACATATGAACTGAAAGTGAGGGCATGGGAAAAGATATTCAATGCAAATGGAAAGTGAAAAAAGGTGGAGTGACAATACTTTTATCAGAAAAAAACAGACTGTGAAATGAAGACTGTTAAACGAGACAAGGAAGGACACTACATAGTGATCAAGGGATCAATCTAGGGAGAAGATACAACAATTGTAAATATGAATGTGCCAACATAAGAGCAGTTTAACATATAAGGCAAATGCTAACAGTCAAAAAAGGGGAAATTTACAGTAACACAATAATAGTGGGAGAATTTAACACCTCACATTCACCAGTGGACAGATCTTCCAGACAGAAAATTAATAAGGAAATAAACATCTTAAATGATAAATTATACTGGATAGACTTGATTGGTATTTATAAGGCATTCCATCCAAAAGTAGCAGAATACAATTTCTTCTCAAGCACACATGGAACATTCTCCAGCACAAATGACATATTGGGCCACAAATTAAACCTTAATACATTTAAGAAAACTGAAATCTAGTATCATTTTGGACCACAATGCTGTAAGATTAAAAATTAATTACAGGGAAAGAAAACTATAAAAACTTCAAACACATGGAAGCTAAGCATTATATTGGTAAATAACCATTTGATCATTGAAAAACTAAAAGAGAAAGCTAAAAAAACCCTAGAAACAAATCACAATGAAAATGTAACAATACAAAAACCTATGGGATGCAGCAGAAACAATTGTTTTGGAAATTGGGAAAAAGAAAGGAAAAGTTTATAAAAATAAAATCTTATCTCAATAAATAAGAAAAATCCCCAATAAAGGAACTCACCATATGTCTAAGGGAAATAGAAAAAGAAGAACAAATAAACCCAAAATTAGCAGAAGGAATGAAATCATTTAGACTGGAGCATAAAGTAAATGAAATAGTAACAAAGAAAACAATAGCAAAGATCAATGAAACTAAAAGTTCTTTGGGAAGATAAACAAAACTGATAAACCTTAAGCTGGACTCATCAATAAAAAAAATGGCAGAAGATTCAAATCAATAAAATTAAAAATGAAAAAGGAGATGTTACACTGACTTCACAAAAATACATAAGATCATAAGACACTACTACAAGTAACTATAACCAATAAAATAGGCAACAAAGAAAAAATAGAGAAATTCTTAGAAAGGTACAACCTTCCAAGACTGAACCAGGAAGAAATAGAAAATACAAAGAGACCAATCACAAGTACAGAAATTGAAAGTGTGATTAAGAAATTTCCAACAAACAAAGTCTAGCACCACCTGGCTTCACAAGGTATTCATATTAAACATTTAGAGAAGAGTTAAAACCTATACTTCTGAAACTATTCCAAAAAGTTTCAGAGGAAAAAATACTCCATAGTTCATTCTACAGGGCCAGTAACACCCTGATATCAAAACAAGACAAAAGTACCACAAAAAAGAGAAAATTATAGGCCAATATCACTGATGAACATAGAATCCAGCAACAGCAAACAGAATCTAGCAACACATTGAAAGGATCATACATCATGGTCAAGTATGATGTATCCCTGGAATGCAAGGATTCTTCAATATATGTAAATCAATCACCATGATACATCATGCTAGCAAATTGAATAAAAGTCATATGATAATGACAAAATTCAGCACCCATTTGTGATAAAAACTGTACAGAAAGTGGGTATAGAGTGAACCTACTTCAATATAATATAGGCCATATATAACAAACCCATAGCAAATATTCTTAATGCTGAAAAACTGAAAACATTTCCTGTAAGATCTGGAATAAGATAGGTTGTCCACTCTTGCCACCTTTCTTCACCACAATCTTAGAAGTCCTAGACATGTAAATAAGAGAAGAAAAATATATAAAAGGAATCCAATTTGGAAAATAAGAAATAAAATTTCACTCTTTGCAGATGATATATTTTATACAGGAAATCCTAAAAATGATACCAGAAAATTACTAGAGCTCATCAATGAATTTGGTAAATATGTAGGATACAAAATTAATACACAGAAATCTCTTGTATTTCTATACACTATCAATGAAATATTATAAATTGAAATTAAGGAAACAATCCCATTTTTCATCCCAGCAAAAGGAATAAGATATCTATGGAATCTATGAATAAAATGACTTAAGGCTGCAAAAGACCTGTAGTCAGAATACTGTAAGATATTGATGAAAAAAAAAAAATGACACAGATGGAGAGATATACCATGTACTTGGATTGGAAGAATCAATATTGTGAAAAAGATTGTACTATCCAAAGCAGCAGCAGATTAAGTGTAATCTGTATCAAAGTATCAGTGGAATTTTGCACAGAATTAGAACAAAACATTTTACAGTTTTTATGGAACTATAAAAGACCCCCAATAGCCAAAGCATACTTGAGAAAGAAAAATGGAGCCTGAAGAGATCAGGCTTCCTGACTTAAGATTATACTACAAAGCTACAGTAATCAAGACATTATGGAACTGGCTCAAAAACAGAAATATAGACCAATGGAATAGAACAGAAATTTCAGAGTTACTCTCAAGCACATATGGTCACCATAAGACAAAGGAGGCAACAATGGGCAAAAGGCAATCTCTTCAGTAAATGGTTCTGGGGAAACTGAACAGCTACATGTAAAAAAATGCATTTAGAAGACTCCCTGAAACCATACACAAAAATAAATTCAAAATGAATTAAAGACCTAAATATAAAGCCAGATAGCATAAGGACTTTAGTAGAAGATATAGGCAGAACATTCTCTGGCATAAATTGCAGCGAGATATGTTTTGATCCATCTCCTAGAGTGATGAAAATAAAAACAACAGTAAACAAGAGGGACCTAATTAAACTTAAAACCTTTTGCATAGAAATGGAAATAAAAAACAAAACAGAAAGACAATCCTTAGAATAAGAAAAAATACCTGCAAACCATACAATGGACAAACAGTTGATATCCAAAATATACAAACAGCTCATGCAGTTTTGATACCAGAAAAACAAATAACCCAATCCAAAAATGGCAGAAATAAACAAATATTTCCCCAAAGAAGATATACAGATGGCCAAAAAGCATAGGGGAAAAAAATGCTCAGCATCATTAATTAGTAGAAAAATGCAAATCAAACTACACTGAGATGTAATCTCACACCACTAAGAAGAGCCATCATAAAAAAAGTCTGCAAACAGTAAGTACTGTAGAGAGTGTGGAGAAATGGGAACCCTCCTACACTGTTGGTCAGAATTTAAAATGGTATAGCCACTATGGAGAATAGTATGACTGTTTCTTAAAAAATAGAGCTACCATATAATCATGCAATCCCTATTTTAGGTATATATCCAGAGAACACCATAATTCGAAATGATACATGCACCCCAATTTTCAACAATAGGTATGGAACATATGAATTTCTTTACAAAACAGAAATAGAGTCACAGATATAACAATAAATGTATGTTTACCAGAGGAAAAAAGTGGCAGGGGAAGAGAGGATAAACTAGGATGGATGGATATGTTGTGATGGATATGTGCACACTGCTGCTGCTGCTGCACTACTATATACAAAATAGATAACTAAAAAAATCTACAGTATAAGACTGGGAACTCAGTACTCTGTAATGACCAATGTGGGAAAAGAATCTTAAAAGAGCATGTTTGTGTATATGCACAACTGATTAATTTTGCTCTATAGCAGAAACTAACATATCATTTCAAGTCAACTGCACTCCAATACAAATTTTTTTAAAGAAAAATCATATGATTATCTCAACAGATGGGAAAAAAAAAAAAAGCTTTTGACGAAGTTCGGCATCCATTTATAATAAAGGCACTCAACTGAGTTCAGAGGGAACATACTTCAGGATAATAAAAACCAAATAACACAAACACACAACTATCATACTCAGTAGTGAAAAACTGGAAATATTTCCTATAAGATCAGGAATGAAACTAGGATGCTATTCTTTGTCATATCGCTTTGAAAGTCCTAGCTCCAGCCATCAGAAAAGAAAGAGAAATAAATAGAATGCAGGTTAGGAAGGAAGGAAGAAGTATTAATATAACTATTTTTTGCATGTGATATCATACTATATTTAAGAAATGCCAAAAACATCACCCAAAGCTCCTAGAATTCATCAATGAATTCAGTAAAACTCTAGCACTCAAGATTAATATATCTGCTGCATTTCTATACTTTCACAAGAAACTATAAGAAATGAAAATTAACAAAATAATATCATTTGCAATCACATCAACAAGAATAAAATACCTGGGAATAAGTCTCACTTAGAAGGTAAAAGACAGGTACTCAAAAGACACATTGGCAAAAGAAATTGAAGATTACACAAATAGATGGAAAATTATACTGTGTTCATGGATTGGAAGAATTAGTATTTTTAATATCAGTATACTTCCAAAGGCAATCTACAGGTGTCATGTAATGTTTACCAAAATAAAATTACTCTCCCCCACCCCGCGCCGGGACTAAAACAAATAGTTTTATGGAATCACAAAAGCATCTGAATAGCCAAAACAATTTTGAGAAAGATAAATAAAGCTGGAAATATCAGGCTCCCTGACTCCAAACTATTCTACAAAGTTACAATAATAAAACAAATATGATACTTGCACAAAACCAGACAGATAATCAATGGAACAGAATAGGAGCTCAGAAATAAATATATGAGAAAGATATCCTCTTAAGTGAATGTTGTTGGGAAAACTGGACAGTTACATGCAAAAGAATCTAACTGGACTACTCTCTGACACCATGCACACAAATCAATTTGAAGTAGAATAAAGACTTAAATGTGACATTTGAGATCATAAAACTTCTGGAAGAAAACATAAGCAGTACACTTTTTTATATTGGCCTTGCTAATAATTATGGATATATCTCCCCAGTCAAGGGAGACAGAAACAAAAGTAAACAAATGGAGCTACATCAAATTAAGAAGACTTTGTAGAGCAAAACAAGCTATCAA
This sequence comes from Odocoileus virginianus, assembly GCF_023699985.2. Lineage (NCBI taxonomy): Eukaryota > Metazoa > Chordata > Mammalia > Artiodactyla > Cervidae > Odocoileus > Odocoileus virginianus. The sequence goes on from NC_069683.1 coordinate 71,884,584, forward strand.
TAGAAAGGAAAGGTCACCTACTGAATTCGAGAAGATATTTACCAACAATATATCCCATAAGGCATTAATATTCAAAGTATACGAAGAACTCACATCAGTCAACACGGAAAAGAAAACCTATTAAAAAGTGGAAAGAAGACCTTAATAGACTTTTTTTTTCCAGAAAATGCATGCAGATGGCCAAGAGGCATATGAAGAGACAGTTAATGCCACTAATCATAAGGGAAATCAAATAATCAAAACCACTATGAGATATCATCTCACACCTGGTAGAATTTCTATTATCAAAAAGACCACAAATAACTAGTATTGTTATAAAATGTACAGCATGAAGAATATAGTCAATAATCATGTAACATCTTTATTTGGTGACATTTCATAAATAGGCTTATCATAACCAAGTGGTCATTTTGAAATACATAGAAATATTAAAGCACTATATTATGTACCAGGAACTGGCATAGTACTTTAGGTTAATTTTACCAAAAAACAAACAAACCAACTCAGAATAAGATCAGATTTTCAGATACTAGAGGAGGGGATCAAGGGGAGGGGAAACTGAATGAAGGCAATCAAAAGTATAAACTTCCAGTGTCAAGATAATTAAGTACTAGGGATGTAATACATAACATGATAAATGCAAGTAACATTGCTCTGTGTTGTATGCGAAAACTGTTAAGAGGATAAATACTAAGAGTTCTCATAAAAAGAAAATTAAATGCAAGGTTTCAACACACAGAGTTTGAATAATTTGTTGGTTGGATCAATCAAAAAATAAATATGATGGGTGGATACAGTAAATAATACAGTAAACTTGTCCCATTTAGATCTGTATACATTTATTTTCAACTTTGCTGGCCATTAGAACCAGTACCAAAACAAACCAAAATTATAACCAGATCTTCAAATGCCTGTATCTCAAAGAATGAAAGCAAAATTTCAAAACTAATGAAATGTATTTGATCAAACTGCTCTCTCACAAGCAATTAATAAATAAAAACATGCTGGAAGATACAGAACATGCTACTAGATTTTATTAATTAATTACAAAAACATTATTTTAGGGAAAAATTAAAAGATTTTCCTCATGAAAAAATTAAATCAAAATATTCTTTATTTTCTGCTTTTTAATATCCAAATTTCCATGGTTTACCTAAGAATTGACATACACTCTGCTATTAGAAAATATGCAATCATTCTCTCACACATTGGCTTAGTCTGTGTGTTGCTCAAATTTCTCTACCCATCTGATATGTTCTTTCTCTGTCTTACCTGTCTTACCATGAATTTCACTTATTGGATATGGATTCTACTCCAACAAAGATATTCTATATATTTTTATGCTTCTTCTAGAAGTACTTGGTCCATTTCAATTATATACATTTTATTTCTTCCAATTACAAAGGAAGTTCAACAACTTTTTCCACTAATTGGTTTAATGTCCATATATATTAAACTAATAATATATAGCTAATGTTCAATCATATTTTGGGTCATAATAAATGCAAATTATTATAAATATCACTAAATTTACATTAGAATATGTTTTCTTTTTTTATTAATAGAAGAATGAAGAAAAATTTGGATACCACTATGATCACAGTATTAAAAGTCTTTCATAATACAACCATGTCCACAGGATGCTATGTGGTTCCTTTGTCTACCATCTGTCTGACCTATATCCTAGCTTTCTTTATATGTATAGAATAAACAACCTAAGAATGGATACAAAGCTCATATACAGAAATATTCACTAACAGCAAAGTATCAAAAACATAATACAATCTCATTTATAACTACATTGAAAGAATAAAATAAGGAATTAATCTAAGAAGGTATTATAAAAGAATTTTACTCAACAAACTATAAGACACTGGACAAAAGTAAGTTGAAGATGACATGAACAGATGGTAAGATAAAGCATGTTCAAGGACTGGAAAAACTGATTATTAAAATGACCATATTACCTCAGGCAATCTACAAATCAATGCAATCTCTATCAAAATACCAATGGCATTTTCCACAGAATTAGAACAAATATATCTACAGTTTGCATGGGATCACAAAAGACCCTGAATAACCAGAGCAATCTAGAGAAATAAGAACAGAGCTATAGGTGGTATGTGCTCTGACTTCAGACTATACTACAAAGCTATAGAAATAAAAAGAGTGTGGTATTAGCCCCCCCCCAAAAAAACCCATGTAGACCAATAAAACAGAGTAGAGAGACCAGAAATAAACCTGTGCACTTATACTTACAGTCAATTAATCTATGATAAAAGAGTTAAGAATATACAGTAGGGGAAAGATAATCTCTCCAGTAAGTGCTGCTGGGAAACCTGTGCATCTACATATAAAAGGAGGAGATTAGAACATTTTCTCATACCACATACAAAAATAAACTCATAATGGATTAAATGTAAGACTAAAATCATTAAAACTTCTAGAAGTAAGGATAGGCAGAACACTCTTTGATATTCAGTTCAGTTCAGTTCAGTCACTTAGCCATGTGTGACTCTTTGTGGCTTCATGGACTGAAGCATGCCAGGCCTCCCTGTCCATATGAATCAGCAATATTTTTTGGAACTGTTTCCTAAGGCAAAAGAAACAAAAGCAAAATTTAAAATGGGGCTTAATTTAACTTAAAAGCTTTTACACAGCAAAGGAAACCATCCAGAAAACATAAAGACAACCTACTGAGTGGGAAGAAATATTTGCAAATTACATGAATGGCAAGGGGTCATTATCCAAAATATATGAGCAGTTCATATAACTTAATATCAAAAACAACAATCCAATTGAAAAACGGGCAGAAGACAACAATGCTTTTCTTTTTTTTTTTTAAGAAGAGATAGATATGGCCAACAAGCATGTGAAAATATGCTCACCATTGCTATGCACAAGGAACCTACAAATCAAAACAAAAATGAGATATCACCTCACACCGGTCAGAATGGCTGTTATCAAAAAGAACACAAATAAAAAATATTGGTGAGTATATGGAGAAAAGGGAACCCTGTACACTGTTGATGGGAATGGTAGTTGGTATAGTAACTGTGGAAAACAATGTGGAGTTTCTTAAGAAGAGTAAAAATAGAACTAGTATATAATTCAACAATTCTACTCTGGTTACATATCCAAAGAAAATGAAACTAATTGGAAAATAGACATGCACCCCAAAATTCATAGCAACATAATTTTCATAAGCCAAGATATGGAAGAAACTTAAGTGTCCATCAACAAATGAGCAACATAATTTCCATAAGCCAAGATATGGAAGAAACTTAAGTGTCCATCAACAAATGAATAAATAAATAAGATGCAGCATACATGCAATGGAATCTTATGCAGCTTTAAAAAAGAATGAAAATTTGCCATTTGCAACAGCATGAATGACTAAGTAGGTATTAAATTGAGTGAAATAAATCAGCAGAGAAAGACAAATACTGTATGTTATAACTTAAATGTGGAATTAAAAGGGAAAAAAAAAAACCATGAATTTAATAAAAGAGAAGCAGACTCACAGACACAGGGAAGAAGCAATTGGTTACTAGTAGGAACAGGTAAGAGGGAAGGATGCAAGATGAGGGGAGGGGCTTAAGAGGTACAAACTACTATGTATAAAATAAATAAGGCACAAGGATATGTTGCACAGCAGTAGAATCTAATAAATGTTTTATAAAATTTTAAATGGAGTACAACCTACAAAAATGTTGAATCACTATGTTGTATACTGGAAATTGATATAATACTGTAAATCAACCATACCTCACTAAATCAATACAGACTAATTTAGAATATTTTGAAAGTATGTAAAATGTGTAAAAGAAGGTTAAAAATACTTATGATACCACATCCCCCAAATAACCATTAATAATGTTTTCTTTGGCTTCAAGTTAGATGACAGAGTAGAAGAATGCTGTTTGGGAGTCTTGGGGAGACGCGTGGGTTCACAGTGGCTTGCTGTGGGATCAGGACCACTGCCAGCAGCATTCCTAGGGAATGCAGTGTGCTGGCATAAGTCCTCTTGGAAGAGGTCGCCATTAGGCCTAACAAAGACTATAGCACTTCCATGAAGAGTACAAGACTCCAGGACTCGGCTGCCTCAGGACAAACTACAGGGAGGGAGCAAGCCCCGCTCATGAGCAGAAAATCGTATTAAAGATTTGTTGAGCATGGCTCTGTCCACCAGAGCAAGAACCCAGTTTTCCCCACAGCCAGACCCTCCCATAAGGAAGTTGGCACAAGCCTCTTATCCTCATCCGAGGGCAGACAGTATGGAAACCACAATCACAGAAAACTAACTAAAATTATTACATTGATCACAGCCTGTGTAACTCAATGAAATGGTAAGTCATGCAATGTAGGGCCACCCAATTTGGACAGGTCATGGTTGGAGACTTCTGACAAAACGTGGGTGACTTGAGAAGGAAAAGGCAAACCACTCAGCATTCTTGCCTTGGGAACATCATGAACAATATGAAAAGGCAAAAATATAAGACACTGAAAGATAGCGCCCCAGGTCAGGAGGTATCCAATATGTTACTGAAAAAGACGAGAAATAACTCCAGAAAGAATGAAGAGTGTGAACCAAAGTGGATACGATGCCCTCTTGTGGATGTGTCTGATGGTGAAAGTAAAGTCTGATGCTGTAAAAAAAAAAAAAATATTGCATAGGAACCTGGAAGATTAGGTCCATGAATCAAAGTGAATAGGATGTGGTCAAACAGAATATGGCAATAATGAGCATAGACATTTTAGGAATCAGAGAACAAAACTGGACGGGAATGGGCAAATTTAATTCATATGATCGTTGTATCTACTACACGAGGCAAAAATCCCTTAGAAGAAAAGTAGTATGGACTTAACAGAAACGTAAGACATTAAGAAGAGATGGCAAGAATACACAGAAGAATTATACAAAAAAAGATCTTAGTGACCCAGATAACCACGATGGTGTGATCACACACCTCCAGCCAGACATCTTAGAGTGCAAAGTCAAGTGGGCCTTAGGAAGCATTACTATGAACAAAGCTAGTGGAGGAGAAGGAATTCCAGCCAAGCTATTTCAAACCTTAAAAGATGATGCTGTAAAAGTGATTCACTCAATATGCCAGCAAATTTGGAAAACTCAGCAGTGACCACAGGACTGGAAAAAGTCATTTTTCATTTCAATCCCACAGAAGGGAAATGTCAAAAATGTTCAAACTACCACACAATTGTGCTCATTTCACATGTTAGCAACATAATGTTCAAAATCCTTTAAGATATGCTTCTAAAATGCATGAACTGAGAAATTCCAGATACAAGTTGGATTTAGAAAAGACAGAGTAACCAGAGATCAGAATGCCCATCAGCAAACGAATGGATAAGGAAGCTGTGGTATATATACACCATCGAATATTACTCAGCCATTAAAAAGAATTCATTTGAATCAGTTCTAATGAGATGGATGAAACTGGAGCCCATTATACAGAGTGAAGTAAGCCAGGAAGATAAAGACCAATACAGTATACTAGCATATATATATATGGAATTTAGAAAGATATTAATGATAACCCTATATGCAAAACAGAAAAAGAGACACAGATATACAGAACAGACTTTTGGACTCTGTGGGAGAAGACGAGGGTGGGATGTTTTGAGAGAACAACATAGAAACATGTATATTATCTAGGGTGAAACAGATCATCAGCCCAGGTTGGATGCATGAGACAAGTGCTCCGGCCTGGTGCACTGGGAAGACCCAGAGGGATCAGGTGGAGAGGAAGGTGGGAAGGGAGGTTAGGATGGGAATACATGTAAATCCATGGCTGATTCATGTCAATGTATGACAAAAACCACTACAGTATTGTAAAGTAATTAGCCTCCAACTAATAAAAATAAATGGAAAAAAAAATTCAACATCCATAGGATCATAGAAAAAGCAAGGGAATCCTAAGGGGAAAAACTACTTCCACTTCATTGACTATGCTAACACCTCTGACAGTGTGGATCACAACAAACTGTGGAAAACTCTTAAAGAGGTAGGAATACCAGACAACCTTACCTGCCCCCTGACAAATCTTTATGAAAGTCAAAAAGCAACAGGCAAGAATACTGGAGTAGGTATCCATTCTCTGCTCCAAGGGATCTTCCTGACCTAGGGATTGAACCAGAGTCTCCTCATTGAAGGCATATTCTTTACCATCTGAGACACCAGGGAAGCCCCAGAATAGGCATGTGGTGGTGCAGTCACCAAGTGGTGTCTGGTTCTTGTGACCCCATGGACAGTTGCCTGCCAGGCTCCTCTCTCCGTGGGATTTCCAAGGCAAGAATACAGGAGTGGGTTGCCATTTCCTTCTCCAGGGTATCTTCCAAGCCAGGGATCAAACCTGGGTCTTCTGCACTGCAGGCAGATTCTTTACCAACTGAGGTACCAGGGAACTCACAATAAGCATGGGAATATTCAGAAAACAAAAAGATGGTGTCATAACAATAGCTCCAAATGTCCAAAGATGGACTGATGTAAGCAAAAAACAATACACAAAAGGACTAAGCAAAAGAGATCTTCATGACCTAGATAACCACAATGGTGTTATCACTCAGCTAGAGCCAGACATCCTAGAATGTGAAGTCAAGTGGACCTTAGGAAGTATCACTATGAACAAAGCTAGTGGAGGTGATGGTAATCCAATTGATTCATTTCAAATCCTAAAACATGATGCTGTTAAAGTGTTGCACACAATATGCCAGCAAATTTGGAAAACTCAGCAGTGCCCACAGGACCAGAAAAGGTCAGTGTTCATTGCAATTTCAAAGAAAGACAATGCCAAGGAATGTTAAAACTCCACACAGTTGCACTCATATCACACACTAACAAAGTAATGCTCAAAATTCTCCAAGTCAGGCTTCAACATTATGTGAACTGAGAACTTCCAGATGTTCAAGCTGGATTTAGAAAAGGCAGAGGAACCAGAGATCAAATTGTCAACATCTGTTGAATCATTGAAGAAGCAAGAGAGTTCCAGAAAAACACCTACTTCTGCTTTATTGAATATGCCAAAGCCTTTGACTGTGTGGCTCACAACAAACTGTGGAAAATTCTTCAAGAGATGGGGATACCAGACCACTACACCTGCCTCCTGAGAAATCTGTATGCAAGTCAAGAAGCAACAGAACTGGACATGGAACAACAGACTGGTTCTACATCGGGAAAAGAGTATGTCAAGGCTGTATATTTTTACCCTGCTTATTTAACTTCTATGCAAAGTACATCATGCAAAATGCTGGACTGGAATCAAGATTGCCAGGAGAAATATCAATAACCTCAGATGCACAGATGGCAGAAAGCTTATGGCAGAAAGTGAAGAAGAACTAAAGAGCCTTTTGATGAAGGTGAAAGAGGAGAGTGAAAAAGTTGGCTTAAAACTCAACATTCAAAAAACTTAAGATCATGGCATATGGTCCCATCACTTCATGGCAAATATATGGGGAAACAATAGGAACAGTGACAGACTTTATTTTCTTGGGCTCCAAAATCACTGCAGGTGGTGACTTCAGCCATGAAATCAAGACATTTGCTCCTTGGAAGAAAAGCTATGACCAACCTACACAGTGTATTAAAAAGCAGAGACATTGCTTTGCCAACAAAGTACTGTCTAGTCAAAGCTATGGTTTTTCCAACAGTCATGTTTGTATATGAGAGTTGGACCATAAAGAAAAGCTGATAGTCAAAGAATGGTGCTTTTGAACCGTAGTGTTGTAGAAAACTCTTGAGAGTCTCTTGGACTGCAAGGAGATCAAACCAGTCCATCTTAAAGGAAATCAGTCCTGAATATTCATTCGACTGAGTGATGCTGAAGCTGAAATGCCAATACTTTGGCCACCTGATGCAAAGAACTCACTCCTGATGCTGGGAACAAATGAAGGTGGGAGGAGAAGGGAATGAGAGAGGATAAGATGGTTGGATGGCATTGCCAACTTGATGGAAATGAGTTTGAGCAAGCTCTGAGAGTTGGTGATAGACAGGGAGACCTGGCATGCTGCAGTCCAAGGGGTCGCAAAGAGTTGGACATGAATGAGCGACTCAACTGAACTGAACTGAAATAACAAAATAATTAGTAAATAATTTAATTTTTGATTGTAGCCCAAAGTATAAAATGAATATATCACTCAGCTGATAAAGAATCTGCTTGCAAGGTGGGAGATCCAGTTTGATTCCTGGGTTGGAAAGGTCTGCTGTAGAAGGAATAGGCTACACACTGCAGTATTCTTGGGCTTCTCTGGTTACTCAGAGACCCGGATTTGATACCTGAGTTAGGAGGATCCCCTGGAGAAGATAACAGCTATCCACTCCAGTATTCTGGTCACAAAGACTCAAACATGACTGAGTGACTTTCACTTTCACTTTTCTTCATATTTATTTAACAAAAAAAAAATTAAATTTAAGAATGAAGATATAAGAGACAAATCTTTTCTACAAAATTCCAAGTAATACATGTAGATATCCTCTCATCCTGGAGAGTGAACCATACTTCATGACTCATTTCTTTGGACTAGATTAAGGAATGGAAAGACTGTAACCTTACAGTGGAGAAACCTTGCAAACACTTTACCTGTCAGCAATTTTTTTTTTTTTTTTTACCATCCAATCTTATTTTATTTCAATAAAATAAATTTAGACAAAAAAAGAAGACATGCACTATGATTTGTTTTCTTTGGAAATTGACAAGAAGTACATAAAATTTGGGGAGTTTTTAACATGAAGAATTTCTGTGCTCAGGGAGATACATATATGTAATATTGTCATACAAGTGAAGGGACTTTGAGCTTTAATAACAGAGGCAATAGGAGCCTCTAAATTAAAGAACTGAAAAAAGTGTGAAGGTACTACTAAATAATGAATTAGTACTACTAATAATGAAAAGTACTACTAATAATGAGTTTTTCCTATGCATATGTATATGTGACAGTAGTGATCATAGATACTATTTTTTTAATTTTATTGAAGTATAGTTGACTTACAGCTTATTTTATTTTTTTAATTGATTACCTCATTTATTATATCACTGCATTACATATCAAAGTTACATATACATGAAATTTCAACTTTGCCTAAGAACAATCACAATGCAACAGTCTGCTAATACTTTTAACATTTTTACTGAGGAAGATAAACACGTCAAATAGAGTTTATAACATAGAAGACAAATATATATTGTTCACAAGCATGAATTTGAATCTATACCTTTTGATCTTTTTTTTTTAATGGCTTGGGTTTGTTTGTTTGTTTGTTTTTTTCCCAATTATTTTCATTAGTTGAAGGCTAATTACTTTACAATATTGTAGTGGTTTTTGCCATACATTGACATGAATCAGCCATGGATTTACATGTGTTCCCCATCCTGATCCTCCCTCCCACCTCCCTCCCCACCCCATCCCTCTGGGTCATCTCAGTGCACCAGCCCTGAGCACTTGTCTCGTGGAAGCAACCTAGATGCCCATCAGCAGACGAATGGATAAGAAAGCTGTGGTACGTATACGTAATGGAATATTACTCAGGCATTAAAAAGAATTCATTTGAATCAGTTCTAACGAGGTGGATGAAACTGGAGCCCATTATACAGAGTGAAGTAAGCCAGAAAGAAAAACACCAATACAGTATACTAACGCATATATATGGAATTTAGAAAGATGGTAACGATAACCCTATATGCAAGACAGAAAAAGGGACACAGATGTATAAAACAGACTTTTGGACTCTATGGGAGAAGGCGAGGGTGGGATGAACTGAGAGAACAGCATCAAAACATGTATGTTATCAAGTGTGAAACAGATTGCCAGTCCAGGTTGGATGCATGAGACAAGTGCAAACAATTTCACCAGATGATGAAGATTATCACTAGCTATTTAAATGGGAATAGCATGGAACCCTGGTATGATGTGATAAGAAGGGCACTTCAATTCTATGGTATTCTTACCAAAATTCTATAGTCTCAATTAGCATGAAAAAAGCATCAAATCCAAACTGGAGGACACTCTACAAAACACGTTTTGTATTCATCCTAACGTTGAGGTCATGAGAAACAAAGATGATGAAACTTGCAGAGCAGCAGAGACACAAAGAATCTCCCTGCAATGCAGGAGACCCGGGTTCAACTAAATGCATTGAAGTATTCTGAATTGACTTATGCAGCAGAGTAAAACAGTAATGGAAAAACTAGTAAAATACAAAGTCTGGATTTTTTTTTTAACAGTAACATGCTAGTGTCAGTTTCTTAGTTTGGATAAATGTACCAAAGTAATGTAATCTAACATTATGTTAAATAAAACAAACTAAGTGAGAGGTATAGGGAAACTCTCCATAGTACCTCTCCAACTCTTCTATAAATCAAATATCATGCTAAAATGAAAAGTTTATGTTAAAAATTTACCTTATAAAGTAGACCAATAAAGCCTCTATCTCTTTTTAAAATTATCACTATGATGCCATGTATTTAACAGTGATGTATTGTAATATACCTTTTGATATCCAAATTATCACATATTCAACAAATGGAAAGATCTTCCAGTTAGCTGCTGAAAACGCTCATCATGAACTCAGTAACTATAATATCTTCATTTCTTTCTGATACAACACATTATTTCAAGTGCATTTGTGCTGTTTCTTCCATAGACCTGAAATGAGTCATTCCCTACACTTGAAATGTCTTTTAGGTAGGTATAGTATTAGATACCATAAAATGTGCACAAGAAATGCTGATTTTTATAGATTAGTCATTGTTTCTAAGTCTTTAGTATGTGGAACTAGAAAATACATATTTCATTGAAAATATAAAATAAGTCATTAATCCATGCAGACATTTCCAGTTCTAAACTGCCAGGTGTTTTACTTACTCTCTTTGATCTTAAGTAATTAGTCTCCAATTAAAATAAATTAATTAACTTTTTAAAGTTACAAAAAAAAATCATCTTTCTCTAATGCTTTTTACAAGAACACCAGCATAATAATTCATTTGCTTTGTGTAACAATATATACAAAACATTTTCCGAACTGTGATATCAGTATTGGCATCAACAATGTGTGTAAATCAATCATCAACAATTAGTGAAAGTAGTGCAAATTTTTGTATTTAGGAGATATCCCACTACAGAAAATGCCAGAATTATCTGCTTTTAAATAAATTAAAATAATGAAAACCCGAGTACCCATAGAAGGTTTATTGCTTCTTCCTCTTCACCTTGACTTCCTGTCCCTATAGTAAATACTCCTTCTTTTAGATAAATGGTAGTGTGCATATATGTGTCTCTGCCTTCCTTTCTCTCACATAATATATCCTTGAGGTCACTCCACAGAGGTATATAGAGGCACTTCTATTTCACTGAATAACTCACAGCACACCAATGTTTAGCACACCAATGGTACAAACTCATACCATAGTTTGTAAAATAGTCTCCTCTCAAAGGACATTTGGGTTGCTTTGGGTTTTGCTATGATAAACAGTACATAGCTTTGTACCTGCAACTTTTGTAACTCTGTTAGTGTATATCTGGGTTTCCCTGGTGACTCAGTGATAAAGAATCTGCCTGTCAATGCAGGAGACACAGGTTTGATCCCTGGGTCGGGAAGAGTCCCTGAAGAAGTAAATGCCAACCCACTTCAGTGTTCTTTCCTGGGAAATCCCATTGGCTGAGGAGTCTGGTTGGTTATAGCCCATGGGGTTAAAAAGAGTTGGACATGACTTAGACACTGAAAAACAACATATTAATATTTGGGGCAGAAACCTAAAATATGATTTCAGGTAAATTGAATTGTGATTAGCTTTAGTTACACAATCATTTTTTCACCTAGACTATTTCTACAGCTTTCAAGTTGGAGCTTGTTGCCTCCAGCTTCATCATATAGCATTGCTACACATTTCAAGATTTTAGATTTGGGGATCTAAAATGCAAATCTGATCATTTTATACCCTTACTGACAACTTGGTTTCTCTATCTCTACGAGATTCAGACAAACTACTGAATGAAACATTTCATGACTATCCTTTGCTTTGCTTTCCAACCTTACTTCCAGTACTAATCCCAATCCAACCTTACGTCCAGTAATACCTAGATTCTAGTAGTTTATAGAAAGGCCCGTGCCTACTCATGTCTTGCATATAATCTTTTCTCTATACCTAATCCATAAAACACACCCATAAAAACTCAGTTCAAATTATCTTTCTTTGTGAGTTCTTCCCTGATTCCCTCAAAGTCAGAATTAGACCTCCTATTTGCTCACACGGTACTCTATGCCTCCCTCTATTAGAACTTAGATCACATATTTTTTTGATAATTCCTTATTAATGAGAACTGCCAGAACTGTAAACAGTTCTTTATTAATGAGGTCTGTGCCAGAACTGTGCTGGAAATTTACATATATTCTATCAGAATAGAAAGTTAAGTAGTGTATCTATACTAATGCAACCATGACACTAGTCTCCTAAAATCTCAACCCACTTGCTTTACTCTAAAAGCCTGAGGTCTCTGAACTCATTACCACATTACTTTTAATGTAGATATACTACATTACTTTTCTAAATATTACATTACTTTTCTAAATATTGTGGATTCTTCCAATTTACTTTTTATCTTCCAGACCCCTTTTTGCACCTTAACTTTCACCTTAGCTCATTAACTCAGCAGGTTTTAATGAGGAAAATATGGTCTATGAAATTAAACAGATCTGAGCTTTATCCCTAACTCTTGGTTTTGTCAGTTACTAGAAAAATAAACTTGTGTCAGAATTTTAATCTTTAGACAGGTTTTCTAATCAGTTTAATAATATCTAAATTTTTCTGTAGATCAAATTATATATGTAAGGCAGGAAGAAAAGAGGACAACAGAGGATGATATGGTTATATGGCATTACCGACTCGATGGACATGAGTTTGAGCAAGTTCCAAGCATTGATGATGGACAGGAAAGCCTGGCATTCTGCTGTTCATGGAAGAGTCAGACATCAATGAGCGACTGAACTGAACTGAATTGAGGTTCACAAATATTAGGAATCTTACAGTAATAGCCAGAATTTTGTTTGTTTATCATTATATCTCAAGAACTTACATATCCTAGGTACTCAATATATAACTATTTTAGCATGAATTGTTTAATAAAAAGACTATTTCCCAGAAAACTTGCCTTTCTTTTAAGTTCCTTTTCTCAACTGAAAACCTGCTGAAAAACTTTTTAGAATAATCAGGTTTCAAACTTGAGGTTACCTTTGATCCTAACTCTTAAATATGTGCCACACTCCCATGACTCCCCAGCAGGTGACGAGTGTGCCCTGTCAGTTTTATCTTGGCAGTAACTTTTCTACTTTGTTTATCCTGTTTCTTTTTATGGTTTTATTCCAGATATTTGAGCCATTTCACTTTATTTTCTGAAAGGGCTGCCTATAAACTAAACTACTCTCAGCTTCTGCCTTTCCCATTTTTACATCACCAAACCACTTCACTATCACCAATGTCCCCTTTCTATATGTGTACATTCTAGACACCGCCTCATAGAATATATTAAGTACTTCCTTCCATATGCTCTCTTTAATGGTCCAACCTGACTTTCTGTCTTATCATCCTCTATAACCCCAAATATGTACCTCAAAACCACTCAGCAGTGTGTGTTTTATACCATCAGGCCTTGGCCACCATTTTTTTTTTTTACTTAGAAAGCTATACCTATCTATCAATATATATTTCTTCTCACTGGAAGTTCTCTACAAAAGCTTCACTGATACATTCTAGGTGCTATTTCTCCTCTCCTCTTTGACAGTGATTCACTGATTCTATGTGATCACATTCTGCACACCAAGTGAATGTTGTTGCTGTTTCTATTTTTAAAATATTTTTTTAAAATTTACAATGTTGTGTTGGTTTCTGCTACACAACAATGCAAATTAGTCATAATTATACATATATCCCCTCCCTCTCTATCACCTCTCCCTTCTCCTCATCCCATCCCTCCAGGTCATCACAGAGTGCCAGATTGGGCTCCCTGTGCTACACAGCAACTTCTCACCAGCAATCCATCTTACACCTGACAGGGTGTGTATGTTGATTCTATTTTATCCATTTGTACCACTCTCTCCTTCCCCCATAGGTCCACAGGTCCATTCTCTACATCTTTGTCCCCATCGCTTGAGTATGAGGTTGTGGTACATTAATCCATGGATTGCCCACAACATCAGGGCATTTCCCACAGTAGAACTGTCCAAATCCTGGCTGAATGGACATCTTAAGATAAAAGATTTGAGTAACTATAAGAAATTTTAGAAATCTTCAGGCTTGATACCTTCTTTTAATATATTAGTAAATTGTATTTCAGAAACTGAAAATATTTACTTAGAATAACCGCAAAGCAATAAAGTCAAAACATATGTATGTTTGATTTTCTCAGCTAGCAGCAACACTTTGAAATTTTGGTAGTGATATAGCAGGACCTTTTACCTCTGTTACAAAGAGAGGATCAAGAAATTGTTTTCTATACATAAATACGTACCTGCAATAAAAGGAGCTGTGTGACAAAATTTATGACAATGTTTGTTGTTGCTCAATCTCTCAGTCATGTCCAATTCTTCGCAAGCCCATGGACTGTAGCACGCCATACTTCCCTGTCCTTCACCATCTGCCAGAACTTGCTCAAACTCATGTCCCTTGAGTTGGCGATGCCATCCAAAAATTTTATCCTCTGTCACCTTGTTCTCCTTTTTCCTTCAATCATTAGTGTGTTTTGTTGTTGTTGTTGTTGTTGTTGTTTTTAATGAGTCAGCTCTTCGCATCAGGTGAGCAAAGTACTGGAGCTTCAGCTTCAGCATCAGTCCTTCTGATGAATATTCAGGGTTGATTTCCTTTAGGATTTACTGGTTTGTTCTTCCTGTAGTCCAAGGGACTCTCAAGAGTCTTCTCCAACACCACAGTTCAAAAGCAGCAATTCTTAAATGCTCGGCTTTTTTATGGTCCAACTCTCACATCCATACATGACTACTGGAAAAACCATAGCTTTGCCAAGACAGACCTTAGTTGGCAAAGTAACATACCTGCTTTTTACTATGCTTTCTAGGTTGATGATAGCTTTTCTTTCAGGGAACAAGCAGCTTTTAATTGCATGGCTGTAGTCACCATCTGCAGTTATTTTGGAGCCCAAGAATATAAAGTCTGTCACGGATTCCATTATTTCCCCATCTTTTCACCATGAAAGGACGGGACTGGATGCCATGATGTTCATTTTCTGAACATTGAGTTTTAGGCTGGCTTTTTCAGTAAGCAGGGTGACAATAAACAGCCTTGACAAACTCCTGTCCCAATTTTGAATCAGTCTGTTGTTCCATGTCTGGTTCTAACTGTTGCTTCCTGACATCCATACAGATTTTTTAGGAGGCAGGTAAGGTGGTCTGGTATTCCCATCTTTTGAAGAAGTTTCCACAGTTTGTTGTGATCCACACAGTCAAAGGCTTTAACACCATCAATGAAACAGAAGTAGATGTTTTTCTGAAACTCTATTGCTTTTTCTATGATACAATGGATGTTGGAAATTTGATCTCTGGTTCCTCTGCCTTTTCTAAATCCAGCTTGAATATTGTAAGTTATCGATGCATGTAATGTTGAAACTTGGAGAATTTTGAGCATTACTTTGGGCTTCCCTGGTAGCTCAGTTGTTACAGAATCCACCTGCAATGCAGGAGGCCTGGGTTCAATTCTTGGGTGGGGAAGATCTGTTAGAGAATGATAGGGTACCCACTCCAGTATTCTTGAGCTTCCCTTCTGACTCAGTTGGTAAAGAATCTGCATGAATTGAGGGAAACCTGGGTTCGCTCTCAGGGTTGGGAAGATTCCCCTGGAGAAAGGAAAGGCTACCCACTCCAGTATTTTTGCCTAGAGAATTCCATGGACTGTATAGTCTATGGGGTCACAAAGAGTTGGACACCACTGAGCAACTTTCAATTTCACTTTCACTTTGTTAGCATATGAGATGATTCTTTGGGATTGGAATGTAAACTGACCTTTTCTAGTCTTCTGGCCACTGATGAGTTTTCCAAGTTTTCTGGCATTTTGAGTGCAGGACTTTGACATCATCCACTTTTAGGAACTGACATAGCTCAGCTGGAATTCCATCTCTTCTGCTAGCTTTGTTCACAGTGATGCTTCCTAAGGCCTACTTGATCTCCCACTCTAGAATGTCTGGCTCTAGGTGAGTTATCACATCATAATGGTTATCTGAGTCATTAAGACCTTTTTTTGTTATAGTTATTATGGGTATTCTTGCCACCTCTTCTTAATATCTTATGTTTCTATTAGGTCCATACCATTTTTGTCCTTTATTGTGCCCATCTTTGCATGAAATATTCCCTTGGCATCTCTAATTTTCTTGAAGAGACCTCTAGTCTTTCCCATTCTATGGTTTGCCTCTATTTCTTTGCATTGATAACTTAGGAAAGCTTTCCTCTCTCTCCTTGCTATGGTATGGAACTCTGCATCCAGATGCTATTCATACAAAACTAACCATAGTGATCACATGGATCACAGCCTTGTCTAACTCAGTGAAAAAATTAACTATGCCATGTAGGGCCACACAAGATGGACAGGTCATTGTCGAGAGCTCTGACAAAATGTGGTCCACTGGAGAAGAGAATGGCAAATCCCTTCAGTATGTATGACACTGAAAGATGAATTCCCCAGGTCAGTCAATGCCCAGTATGCTACTGGAGAAGAGTGGAGAAATAGCTCAGGGAAAAGTGAAGAGACAGAGCCAAAGCAAAAGCAAAAACCTTCTGTGGATGTGACTAGTAAAGTCCAGTGCTGTAAAGAACAACATTGCATAGGAATCTGGAATGTTAGATCCATTCATCAAGGTAAATTGGAAGTAGTCAAACAGGAAATGGCAAGAGTGAACGTAGACATATTTGGAATCAGTAAACTAAATGGATGGGAATGGGAAAAATTTAATTCAGATGACCATTACATCTACTACTGTGGGCAAGAATCCCTTAGAAGAAATGGACTAGCTCTCATAGTCAACAGAGTCCAAAAGGCAGTACTTGGATACAATCTCAAAAATGACAGAATGATCTCTGTGTGTTTCCAAGGCAAACCATTCAATATCACAGTGATCCAAGTCTATTCCCCAACCAGTAATACCAAAGAAGCTGAAGCTGAATAGTTCTATGAAGACCTACATGACCTTCTAGAATGAAAACCAATATATATATATATATATATATATATATATATATATATATATATCCTTTTCATCATAGGGAACTGGAATGCAAAATTAGGAAGTCAAGAGGTTCCTTGAGTAACTGGCCTGTCTGGCCTTGGAGTACAAAATGAAGCAGAGCAAAGGCTAAAATTTTTGCCAAGAGAATGCACTGGTCATAGCAAACACACTCTTCAAACAACACAAGAGACAACTCTACACATGGACTTCACTAGATGGTCAATATGGAAATCAGATTGATTATATTTTTTGCAGCTGAAGATGAAGAAGCTCTATACAGTCAGCAAAAACAAGACTGGGAGCTGACTGTGGCTCAGATCATGAACTCCTTATTGCCAAATACAGATTTAAATTGGAGAAAGTATGGAACATCACTAGACCACGTATGACCTAAATGAAACTACTTATGATTATACAGTGGAAGTGACAAATAGATTCAAGGGATTAGACCTGATAGAGTGCTTGAAGAACTATGGATGGAGGTTAGGAACATTGTACAGAAGGCTGTGATCAAAACCATCCCAAAGAAAAAGAAATGCAAAAAGGTAAAAAGGTTGTCTGAGGAGGCCTTAAAAATAGCTGAGAAAAGAAAAGAAGCAAAAGACAAAGAAGAAAAGGAAAGATATAGCCATATGAATGCAGAGTTCCAAGCAATAGTAAGGAGAGATAAGAAAGCTTCCCTAAATGATCAATGAAAAGAAATAGAGGCAAAAAAATAGAATGAGGAAGACTAGAGATCTCTTCAAGAAAATTAGAGATATCAAGGGAAGATTTCATGCCAAGATGTGCACAATAAAAGACAGAAATGGTATGGACCTAACAGAAGCATAAGATATTAAGAAGAGGTGGTAAGAATACCCAGAAGAACTATTTAAAAAGATGTTGATGATCCAGATAACCACGATGGCGTGATCATTAACTAAAGCCAGACATCCTGGAGTGTGAGGTCAAGTGGATCTTAGGAAGCATCACTACGGACAAAGCTAGTGGAGGTGATGGAATTCCAGTTGATCTATTTCAATTCCTAAAACATAATGTTGTGAAAGTGCTACACTCAATATGCCAGCAAATTTGGAAAACTCAGCAGTGGCCATAGGACTGGAAAAGGTCAGTTTTCATTCCAATCCCAAAGAAAGGCAATACCAAAGAATGTTCAAACTACTATTCAATTGCACTCATCTCACACACTAGCAAAGTAATGCTCAAAGTTCATCAAGCTAAGCTTCAGTATTATGTGAACTGAGAACTTCCAGATGCTCAAGCTGGATTTAGAAGAACCAGAGATCAAATTGCCAAAATCTACTGGATCATAGGAAAAGCAAAAGAATTCCAGAAAAACATCTACTCCTGTTTCATTGGTGATGCTAAAGCCTTTGACTATGTGGATCACAGCAAGCTGTGGAAACTTCTTCAAGAGATTGGAATACCAGATCACCTTACCTGCCTCCTGAAAACCCTGTATGCAGGTCAAGAAGCAACAGTTAGAACCAGACATGGAAAAACAGACTGATTCAAATTTGGGACAGGAGTACATCAAGGCTGTATATTGTCACTCTGCTTACTTAACTTAATATGCAGAGTACATCATGTGAAATTCTGGGCTGGATGAAGCACAAACTGGAATCAAGATTGCCTGGAGAATATCAGTAATCTCGGATATGCAGATGACACCACCCATGGCAGAAAGTGAAGAGAAACTAAAAGCCTCTTGAGGAGAGTGAAAAAGACAGCTTAAAACTCAACATTCAAAAAATGAAGATCATGGCATCCAGTCCCACCACTCCATGCAAATAGATAGGGAAAACATGGAAACAGTGACAGGCTTTATTCTCTTGGGTTTCAAAATCACTGCAGAGGTGATTGCAGCCATGAAATTAAAAGTCAATTGTTCCTTGGAAGAAAAGCTATCACCAGCCTAGAAAACATAGTAAAAGGCAGAGCACTACTTTACCAACAAAGGTCTGTCTAGTCAAAGCTATAGTTTTTCCAGTATTCATGTATATGTGTGAGAATTCACCATAAAGAAAGCTGAGCAATGAAGAATTGATGCTTGAACTGTGATGTTGGAGAATAATTTTGAGAGTCCCTTGGACTGCAAGGAGATCCAACCAGTCCATCCTAAAGGAAATCAGTCCTGAGTATTCATCAGAAGGACTGATGCTGAAGCTGAAACTCCAATACTTTGGCCACCTGATGTGAAAAACTGACTCATTTGAAAAGGCCCTGATGCTGGGAAAGATAAAAGTCAGGAGAAGGGGATAACAGAGGATGAGATGGTTGGTAACATCACCAACTCCATGGACATGAATTTGAGCAAACTCTGGGAGTTGGTGATGGACAGGGAAGCCTGGGGTTGCAAGCAGTTGAACATGAATGAGCACCTGAACTGAACTGAACTGATTCAGATGTGTATATCTTTCTTTTTCTCCTTTGCCTTTCACTTCTCTTCTTTTCTCAGCTATTTGTAGCTCAGTTGGTAAAGAATCTACCTGCAATACAGAGACCAAGGTTTGATTCTTGGGCTGGGAATATTCCCTGGAGAAGAAAATGACAACCCATTCCATTATTCTTGCCTGGAGAATCCCATGGACAGAGAAGCCTGGAGGGCCACAGTCCTTGGAGTAACCAGAATTGGACACAGCTTAGCAACTAAACCACCACCACCTCTGAAAACCATTTTGCTTTTGTGTATTTCTTTTTCTTGGGCATGATTTTGATCACAGCCTCATGCAGAATGTTACTAACCTCTGTCCATAGTTCTTCTGGCACTCTGTCTCCCGGTCCAGTCCCTTGAACCTATTTGTCACTTCCACTGTATCATCGTAAGCAATTTGATTTAGGTCATACTTGAATGGCCCAGTGGTTTTCCCTACTTTCTTCAATTTCAGTCTGAATTTTGCCATAGGGAGTTCATGATCTGAGCCACAGTCAGCTCCCAAACTTGTGTTTGCTGACTGTATAGAGCTTCTCCATCTTTGGCTGCAAAGAATGTAAACAATCTGTTTTCAGTATTGACCATGTGTAGAGTCATCTCTTGTGTTGCTGCGAGAGGGTGTTTGCTATGAATAGTGTGCTCTCTTGGCAAATTTCTGTTAGCCTTTGCCCTGCTTCAAGTCCAAATTTTGTACTCCAAGTCCAAACAGACCAGTTACTCCAGGTATCTCTTGACTTCCTACTTTTGCATTCCAGTTACCTATGATGAAAAGGACATTTTTTTTTTTTTTTTTTGGTGTTCGTTCTAGAAGATTATGCAGGTCTTCATAGAACCATTCACCTTCAGCTTGTTTGATATTAGTGTCTGGGGCATAGACTTGGATTACTGTGATATTGAATGGTTTGCCTTGGAAACACACAGAGTTCATTCTGTCATTTTCAAGATTGCACCCAAATACTGCATTTTGGACTCTTGTTGACTATGAAGGCTAGTCCATTTCTTCTAAGGGATCCTTGTCCATGGTAGTAGATATAATATCATAGTAGTATATATATATAACATAGTTTGTAGTAGTAGTAGATATAATACTATTTGGAGGGCCAAAAATTCAAGATTAAAAGTGTAGGTGTTAGCTGTACCATTAGCAAATCCATTTTTATTTTTCACTTCTTTGTCTTCAGCATTGTTGATTATCATTTCTGATATATGAATGCACAACATTTGCCGCCGCCTCCACTTGCTGTCCTTCCTAGCCAAATCCAAACTCATTTTCTTTTGTTAAATCTTAACAAAAGAATTTGCCTTAAAGACAGGCATGACAGGAGGCTATATCTATATGTATATCCATGTAGGTATCAATATAGAGAAAAATATCTAGGTCTATATATTGGAAAATATAGCCAAGGTCATATAGCCAAGGTGCCATTATACTGGTTAGATGAAAAATAAAACTTGTTTTGCACCTCTATTGATAGTGGCATTTCATCCTATGAAACCTCAACTCTTCATTTTTGAGAACAGAAGTTAATAATTGCCTCTATGCATTAAGGAGAGGTAGACTATTTGCCCAGAAGGTGATGAATTTAATGGCTTTCTGGGTCTTGCAATTTTAATTTCAGTTAACTTCAACTTAAATTTTATGTGATCTATTTTATTATCTTCTTATAAGAGAAACAATAATATTATTACAGTTTGGCTTTTACACTGACAGAAAAGACAAAAAGGAAAACATTTCAAATCCCACTTGACTTGAAAAACTAAAGCCTTATCAACTAAATGACAAATGTATGATTTGTGACATCCAGTTACTCACAATTGTTTAAGTTGTTTTTTGTTGTGACAATTTGTAGTGAAATATAACAGAAAAGTGGAGGAATAACAACAAAAAGATGTATTTAAAAGCAAAATTCAGAACTTAGAGAAACACTCTGAAGAAAAGCACTCTGATGTTTTAGCAGGGATTATCAAATGTCATCCTCAAACTCCAAATACAGGCATTTGGTGACATCTAATAAAAGGATACTTGAAGTAGTAAAAGTAATACATATTTCAAGAATTCTTTACCAATTGGGCCCTTGTAAGAACTCCCCATTAATCAATTCTTTCTCTTCTTTTCCCAAATGTTAGATCAAATAAACACAGGCACTTCCTATATTCTTTCCTAAAATATAATAGAAGACAGTACTTTAAGTATAAAAGATACCAATACATTAAATGAAGGCATAATACCACTAGATTTCTAAAATTTCTTACAGTTAACCTTAAAGGAGAATCCTACCCTCTAACCATTCTTCAGAACCTTGGCTTTAGCTGATGTGACCCAGTCTTGCAGACTCTAAAACAATATGATTCAAGCAATGGCACCCAAAGACCTGTAAAGATTTAAAACACGTTTTCTTTCACAACTTAATGGAATTCGGGGACTGAATATACTGTCTAGGTCAGGAGACCTCAGATGGTAGAGAGGAAATCAGAAACCTTTCATCTATTGCTTCTGCAGTGGCTCTCTGGGTGTGGCACAGACTCCATCCAACACAGTCAAGTGAAAGGAAGTCTTAAAGATGACCTATGAATAGGCAGGGACACCATAGCTCTAAAACTTTCCAGGACAATTCATTTTCTTCTACCCTTTTAAAGCAACTACTGACATCATCATTGCAGTGCTTAAGCATTCCTGGGGTGACATGGAGTAGAGCTGAGTATTCTGGAGCTCCAGTTAAGAAAAGATGTGCATGAAAAACACCCATTTTTCTATTGGGCACATAGTCACTTGTGCACGCTAACCCAAGCGCTGCTCTTTTGGTTCTCTTTCCTCGGCCTCTGAACTATGTGCTTCCTAAATCCTGAGGCAGGACCAGCACAGAGGAAACCTGTCACCTGAAAAAGAGCCTGCGAAGAAAGGACTCTTTAACTCCCCTTCTTACTCTGTAGGTCAAGCGGTTCTTACTCCTAGTTCCCTGACTGTCAAAGAACAACGTATAGGCCCTAATCAGTTTTCATTTCTTAGTCCCTGCCCCACCTTGCTCGTTACCCTTCTTTGTTCTTTAGATTAACTTTCTTTCCTTGCTCTCTTTACTAGTCTGTTTCGGCCTCGCTGTGTCTCTTCCGCAGCCTGACCTTCCCCACTTCTTCGCTCGCTGGTGCCGGGCTCCTAGGCTCGCCGGCGGCTGCCCTTTGCGCCGTTCCTCACCCTTGCTCTCCCTGAGCCCCTCATCTCAGCCAGCCCCTTCTCAGGCCCCTCAGATTCCCTGGGCTGTTCGCGGATGAGAAGCATTCGCTGCAGCGCGGACGGGAGTCCTGTGCGCAGCCCAGCGGCAGGAGAGGGCGAGGCCGAGAGAAAGGCTGAGCTGGCGACGGAGGCAGCCGGTCCTCCCCAGAGCCTGCCAGAATGCGGCAGCGGGCCGGGAGCACCCGGAGGGACCAGCTCCCGGGGGCTCTGGTCGGGGCTTGAGGACCTGGCCCGCGGGTGGATTTCCAGCCTCACGTGGCCGCGGAACAGGGGCGCCTGGAGAGCAAAGAGAGGGGCCCTGGGGGTGCCCACCCTCAGAGTGGAACCTCCTGCCACCGCGGGAAGGAGAGAGGCGGGAGCGGTGACAGGGAAAAACCTGCCTCCACTGGCTGCGGAGCGTCGGAGAGCCTGGGGCGCTCCGGTGAGCAGCCGGGGGCGAAGCCCGCCGTGCGGTGGGCGAGGGACTTGCGGAGCTAGCGCTCGGCGCCCTCGGAGGGGCCGCCGGGGGGCGCGACGCGCGGGGCGGCGGGGGCCCTAGGTGGCCGGTGGCAGACCCCAGCCGCGGAGCGCGCGGCGTCCGCGGCGCCAGTGTGTGTACCCGTGTGTGTGTGCGCGCGCGTGCGTGTGTGTGTGTGTGTGTGTGTGTGTGTGTGTGTGTGTGTGTGTGTAGGTGAGAAAGCGAGGGCCGAGCGTGAGTGTGAGCTAGGCAGAGATAGAGCGCATGTCTCTTCCCTGAGAGCAGCCAGGAGCCGCTCCACCACCATCTTTTGCATGTGCAATATTTGCAGCCGGACAGCAAACCTCTCCCAGGGCTATGGAGACTGCGGGAAAAATCTGGCAGCTCGGGATGGATTGCTAAGGGAAGTCATAACCCTAAACCGTCCAAACCTCTTTTCGTTTTTTTTTTTTTTTCCCGGTTGTTTTTAATTTTAGCGCCATAGACCTCAATGCCTCTCTGAACGGTCTTTAGGAAGAGTGCGAGAGAAAGAGCGCGCGCCAGGGAGAGGAGAAAAGAAGATGAGGATTATTTGCAGACAGATTGTCTTGTTGTTTTCTGGAATTTGGGGACTCGCCATGGGAGCCTTTCCGAGCAGCGTGCAAATAGGTAAGCTCTGATCCTGTGGGGTATGCATGTAGGTGGCTGTAGCAGATACCGAAAGTGAGTTAAATGAGTTGCTGATAAGCAATTTAAGGGAACCGTCGGCGTCTCCTTCCCCCTCTTCTCTCGTCCTTTCTTCCCTTTATAAGGACTGCCTGCTTGGTGCTGGTTGAAACAGCACAGAGCGGTTCTCAGTCTATACTCCATCCATCCTCAGTCTATACTCCTATTTGCCTCATGTCGCTGAAGTAGGATTGCAATAAGTTGGGAGAAAATCTCCATAGGGTTTGATTGAATTTTGTCTAATATCTCTGTTCATTTCTTTCTCTGGAGTGTGAAGGGATCTAGAGTTTGCTTAAACAAAACAAAACCCATCCACTCTTCTTCCCGTGCTATAGGCAACAGCTTTCGCTATTACAAGAAGACATTGTTTAGGTAAAAAAAGAAAAAAGACATTTACACCCCGACCTCCTTGCCTTTGCTTGCTACCAGTTAACCGATTCCAAAATTATATCCCTTTCCTGGAACCTTTTCTTCTTTTGTTTTCCTCTTGAATTTTTTGCCCCTAATCCTCCCTCTGGACTTTATTTCTAGGGACCCTATCCGTCCTGTCCTTGGCTTTTTTTTTTTTTTTTTTTTTTGCTGTTCTTCCCTGTCTTTTGATGGGACGCAGCTATTGAATTCCTTCCAGCTAAGCCCAGGCTCACACTGCATCATTTCTTGTGGACAGTGCACAAACCGGGGCTAATTAGGCTGGGTCCAGGAACTGCATAAAAACAAAGTTCAGATCTCCCTTCTGATTTCCCTCTCACCTGCATGTCACCACAAACCTTCATTTCTGTATTTTAATGCAAATTGTCTTTTCTGCTTATCTGCATGCATCTTAGAAATGCCTGGAGCTGGTTTCTGTAGCAGTGTGCTGGGAATCTTAGGGAGGGCAAGAGAGAGAAGGCAAAACAGATTAAATGGTCTGTCTCAGAGGCCACTGTGATCATGACAAATTGGGACAGTAAAAAGCTGAGCTGTCCTAAAGACTGAAATACTAAACATACTCTTTAGAGACAAAGGGCAGTCTCCCAAAATGTGGCAGGGCTAGCTGCCTTATGTGTGTATTGGTGAATGGCCGTGGATTTCACAGTGCTTGGTGCGGGTGTAATAAGAGTTACAAGAGGAAACACTGAACGGGCTTTATCTGTTGTTTTTGATAGGTGGTCTCTTCATCCGAAACACAGATCAGGAGTACACTGCTTTTCGATTAGCAATTTTTCTTCATAACACTAGCCCCAATGCGTCAGAAGCTCCTTTTAATTTGGTTCCTCATGTGGACAACATCGAGACCGCCAACAGCTTTGCTGTAACAAATGCTTGTAAGTAAAACATAAGTTGAAGATATGTGAGAAGAGAGTTAAGATAGGGCAATAGAGTCCCTTTCCTCTGTATTATCACTGTTATTATATTTTAGAAAGGCATTCAAGCTCTCCACAGTTTGCTGGTTAGAGAAGAAATCAGAGTTACAGTCAAGATACAGTCTCAGGGATATTTGGCTGGTCTTTCCTTCTCTTCCTTCCTCCTTCCCTCCCTTCATCTCCCCCTCCCTCCTCCTCCCTCCCTCCCTTTCTTCCTTTCTTTCTTCTTTACTTTTTCTTGAAATTACTTTCTCCTTTAACGTTTCAGTATTATTCCTACAACCTGAATATCAGGTTAGTGAAAATTGTACTCAATTTTGTTTTTTATTTCTTTTTGTTTGGCTTGTATTTGCTTTTCACTTGAGTGAGCATACATCTTGCTTTTAAAGAAGACACATGCTCTGTTAAACTGGTAAAGGCAATGGAAGGTTTGTTAACAGTGAGAAAGCGGGGAGTGGTGGTGTGGAGGATGTATATTCCACTAGGTTGGTTGACACTGCAGATGATCTGCTGATGTCACTTGAGGCTGCCCTGCTCTTATATTCTGGGTTGTAAATGTCTCTTGCTATCAGGTAATGTATATATCCTATGGATATAACTCCATGGATTCTTACCTCGGTGGCAAATCATGTTAATCTCCAGTCCACTGAATTCATATGCTAACCCAGCTGGATCTGTTATCACCACAGAAAATTAAGATTTGGTGATCTTACCTAATGCTATAATTAAACAGTTTTTTAGAGCTCCCCTGTGAAAATACTGTATAACATAAAGTAAAAATATAAGCAACTGTGTATTAATTTAAAAATCAATAAAATATGATCAATAGAGCATTTAGGTTACGTTTCACTCTTGAGGGAAATACATGTTTTCCATACCTCCTTATTTTTAGATGCTAATTTACTGCTTCTTAAAATTTGTGTGTTAAGATAATTGTTATAGTTTATGTAAGACATGTAGGAATAGTTTCTATATAAAGTTTTGCACAACAATAATAAAATATTCAGTCTGCATTGTATAATATTTTTAGTATATCAAGCTGAGTATATTTTTATTTTGAAAGTACTCTTTCTAAGTACAAGAAAGTGTATTTTGAACAAACAAATGAACTTGAAAACAGAGTTTTTATGTGTTAGGAGCATATCTGTTTCATTTAATTCATATATATCTGCGATTAATTCATCTAACAAATAACATGATCATGTTTCCTTAATTTTAGGCACCTAATTAGTACTTTATTTTTGAATTTCATTTCATAAGGAGGTTAAAGCATTTGACTTTTTTTTAATCTGCAGCAATTGTATTAATTTGCAGGAATGCTTTAGTGCCTTTGAGTATTACTTAATCTGAAAAATCACTTCTTTTATTTAATAATAAAATCAATATTCATTATAAAGATAATTACATGGGAATTGTTTTTAAGCAGAAATGGACATAAATTAGAGCTAAGTTTATGGATAGTTATTTCTTTTAATGTCTTGTTATTATTTTATGTTCCAAGTTTTGATAGAGATGTCAACGTTTCAAATAGTTCTAGGTATAAAATATTTTCCTTAGGAGATGAATATTATCTGTTGATTTAGGTATTTTCCTTATATCTCTCTTAGGATTTTGGCAACAAAAACACTACTAAGTTTAAAAATAATTCATGATTCAAATACATCTGAAGGTACTTTGTCTACAGTAAATTGCTATTTAAATATATATTTTTATTATTTAATTTTGAAAGACTTCCGTAAAAGTGGAGCTATATTAATTTTATTTTTTCCAGATTAGGTTCTTAAGTATTCTAAAGTTTGTATTATGGCTTCCAGTTTTATAAACTACAGTAATAATTCTTTCTTTTCTCCTTCCGTATAATTTGTTAATCTCATTCAGGTTAATTTTAGTTAATATCATATAATTTATGTGATAAAAATGTTATATAGAATAAAATGTTAGTGGCAAAGAACCTGTAAACATAAGAAATTGATAAGAAACTGTACACATCATAAAAGGTAGAAACAGGTATAAAATATAGACAGTACACTCTTCTTTAACATGTTACAATTGAGAAAATTGAAGGTAAGAAAACAAAGTCTGCTTATTTTGATTCCAAGTGTAATGTAATGTTAGTGGTATCACGTTTTTCATAATCACTTGTAATTGACTTTGTGTACATGTTTAAAGTATTAAAAAAAAATAAGTTGTAAATAAGGGAAATACATTTTCTAGTGAAGAAAGGAAAATTTTTTGACAAATGAGTATGCCAAATGTCCTTAAGGTGAATATAAGCAGAATCTGGGGAAAATCAACGGTCAGAGAGTATGGGTCAGGTGACTGGTGTTTGTTAAATGAACTGACCAAAAGCCTGTACACGCATGATTTTCCAGTCTAATTAAAGGTGAAACATAAGCAATAAGCATGAGGCAACCTCATATATCAAGTGCTATGCCTTTGGGTGCAAAAGGTAAAAATAATGTTCTAGAGAATTAACATTAACTTATTCCTCACAGTGAGACAGACTAGATTTAAAAATTTTTCATGTTGTATTAAATATAAAGGTATAATAAGTGTTAAAGTAGGTTTATTTTAAATATGATTTTCCTAAAGTGAATCCTTGTAAAACTGCATAACCTAGTGTCTTTGTGAATGAGAACAACTATGCAGGTTATATTTATTTTATGAAATATACACTTAAAAACTAAAAAAGGCAGATTAAGGAATAAAGAGTATTATTGGTCATCTACTGGATAAATGTAATTTAAGGTTGATTCTTCTGTCTCAAAATTAAACTTTAAAGAATATTTTAGACAATCTAAATATTCTGTGTATGGAGTTTACATACTACTTAAGTGTCAACCCCAATAAACTCAAAATTTGCACTGTTGGGGTAAATCTCAAGTTTCTGAAGGAGAATGGGGTTTATTTTGGCTTGTAACTTTTTTTTTAACTGCATTTGTGTAAGATTAAATTAAAATACTGTTCTATTTTTAAACTATTCCCATTGTTGAAAAATCATACTTTGCCTAGTATAAAACTGAAATTATAAGAAATACAGATAATATAGAATTATGGCATATTTCAATAACAAAGTAAAGGTGTAATAGGTAGTCAAATTTCAAAATGTAATTAAAGATATACATTTTTTTTTGCTGTAATCTATTCAAAGTATGGGCTTTGCCAAAATAGATATTTAAAAAATAATTTGATGTGGACAATTTTCTTTAACAAAATATTATGCATTTGACTCCAAATAGCTATCTTCACAAGCAAACATGATAGGTAAATTGAGTATGCTCTCTGCAAAACATTTAAGACAACCTAAAATGAGGCTGTGTTCTTATATTTTTCTAATAGTTAATAAAGATGTTTTTGTTTGGAGGATGATATATCTTAAATTTGGTCAAAGCAATAATAACCAAAATACTGACATAGTCTATCATCAAGGTTTCTAAAAGATAAAAAAATGAGATATTGCAATTATTCCTTTAATTCAGTTATATTTGAAATCCTGTGAAAGAGGCAGTCTCTTTACAATAAAACACAGAGATGTTCAGTTTCTCAAATTATTCTTTCAATTTCAAATGGGTAGTAGGAAATACATAATGAGATAGATTAAGTAGTCATGCAGATTAAGTAGTCACTTAGGTGAAATAGAATTTTTGTTGAATATTTCCAACTTTTTAAACTTGGATAGGAAAGACTAACTGGTTAATATTTTTGTTGTCTTTTATTTGTTTATTTTTTAATGATTTGTTTATCTTACTCTCCTTTTCTGTCTAAAATCTGTCTACTCAGTGGTTTGCAATATGACGGATTGGAAAGTTGTAAATCAAGAATAGAATGCATATTATACCCTAGTAGTGATGAAAAAGTTGTTCTTTTTTACCTTAAATATTAATTTTATTTGAGAAGGGTTTAGTTATCAACCCTAAATATCCAAGTTGAGTGCTACTTGTAAAAGTAGGTTATTATGTAAAATATACTTGTTTAGTTAATCTAAATATGTTTTAAATGTGACAGTATATGCAATAGGGTCTGCAGGCAGTTTTGTTTATATACTAGGGACTTAATTCAAACATGTTAAATTTAAGGGTGCTGAATTAATAAGGTCTTTTGGCTTTAATAATGTTTAAATATTATATAAGAACATGAAACCCTAAAAAGGCATTCTAAGAGTATATATTGGACTGATATAATATCTTAAAAATGCTAAAATTAAAATTCTGATATTTTGACTTTTATAGGTTGTTATAAGAAATATATTAGAATATTGAATTCTATTGAATTGAACTGAATATTGTTTGACTTCTGATTGTTTTTAGGAAAATGAGTTACTGTAATTAGGTTTCCTTATTTTGAGTTGATAGCAAGATTCTATGTTGATTTGAAATAATTACTTAGTTTTATGATATTATTTCCCCCTTTTATCTTAATTTTCCATCATGAGATTGATGACAAAGATGAGTCATATTCGTGTGGCTTGGACCTTTCTTAAATGATGAACAATTTGTATTGATGTATTTCAGAATTGTCACAGGATTAAATTTCCATAAAGCCATTTGAAAAAATTCTCTTTACTTTTTTCTAATGAATTCTCCCAAGAGGTATTTATTTCTCAAAGAGGAACAATTTTTACTTTCTGACTTTAGGAATTATGTATATATCTTATTAACAGAATTTTACTGGTGTTCAGGAATTTAAAATGAAGAATAAATTCCATATACCTTACATTTTATTATAACACAGATTTTAAACTGTTTTTGCATACATGATTTTATTTGACCTCAACTAGTCTTGGAGTGAGCCTGTCTGAGAAGATAGTCATTATTTTTTAGGTAAGCCAGATTTGGCTCAAAGAAATCGCTTAATTTGCCAAAGACCATGTAGCTAATAAGTCACAGAGCTGAGATTTGAACCCAGTTGTTCTAGTCACTATCCTAGCACTTTAACCAGGAGACCATGGATGTGAAAAATACATCTGTACTGAGATTACTTGAATCAAGAAATAAAATAACTGTCTTTTTTTTCCCTAATTTTATTTTAATATTTTGAAGAAAATAGGGCAAGACATTTCTGGGCAACTTATTCATTAATCAGATGACAGTGACCGATGCAGCAAAGACTGAAGTCATATTTTGTAATGACTCTGCCCATTCACTCTCTAGATTAGATAATAAACATAGTCACTTATTCATTAAACATGTTTATCAAGGACAACTGTATTTAAGACATTCTACTGGAGAAGGAAATGGCAACCCACTCCAGTATTCTTGCCTGGAAAATCACATGGACTGAGGAGCCTGGTAGGCTACAGTCCACAGGGTTGCAAAGAGTCGGACACGACTGAATGACTTCACTTTCACTTTCACTAGAAATGAAGATTGATGTTTAGCCACTAAATCATATCTGACTCTTTTGCGACCCCATGGACTGTAGCCCACCAGGCTCCTCTGTCCCATGGAATTTCCCAGGCAAGAATACTGGAGTGGGTTGCCACTGACTTCTCCAGGGATTGTCCTGATGCAAAGATCTAACTCGTGTCTCCTGCATTGAAGGCGAGTTCTCTACCACTGAGCCACCCAGGAAGCCCAGAAATGAGGATACTGAAAATTATAAGTAGTTGCTGCCCTCAAGGAGCAGTGGGAGATATATACAAGCCAGTTATCACAGTTCAGTAAGACAAAGTGTTATGACAGAGAAATAGAGTGCTGTGACAGAGATTAACGCAGGAAGGAACATCAAACTTGGCATGCTCTCCTATGGGAGTTATTACCTGATCTGGGCTTTAAGGCTCTAGTTATTTGAAATATAGGCAGGAAGGAAGGCACCCCTCACCAAAGTAGCAGCACATGACAAGTCATCAAGGGATGGCGAGGCCAGGTGTGACTGAGCCTCTGACTATGGTTTAGTCTGACCGTAGTACTGAGTGTGAAGGGAAGGATAGGTGTGCTAAGGGATGAAGCTTTGTGCATCCACCCGGGGGCTTGAAGCTCTTGTAAGGAAACTCTTTTGAATAAAGGGGGGACCCATAAATGATTTAACACAACAGTGCCATAGTCAGATTTATGTTTTATAAAGAACAGGATGATTTCAAGAAGGAAAATGTATCAGAAGGGGGCAAAATGGGAAGAAAAAAACAGTTGTCTTGAAGTAATACAACTTAGGATGATAAGTTCTTGAATAAAAGTGGAAGCTCTGAGACAAGAGAAAAGTAAATAGATCCATACAGAACTGTTGACAGAATGTAGTGATGGATTGGATGTCTGTGTAAGCTGGTGAAAAGAAGTATGGTAAAAATTAAAGATGATTTCTTCAATTTTTAGTTCTGACAAATTATCAAAACCAAACCAGGAAGGGGCACACCAAAGAAGGAGCAGATTTGAATGAGGAAGGTGAGTTTAGTGTGGATATATGGATAAGGAGGCATTTAAATGCAATAGAGTTTTGGACATATGTATCTGGAGCTCTTGGGCTCACTCTGAACTGAAGAGAGACACTGAATAATGGCTGAAACCATGATGTGGATGATATCATCCAGAGAGAGTAAAAGCAGTGAAAAGAATGCTGAGGACAAAATCCCAGGAAATACCAGTACTTCAGGGACAAGGAGAGAAAAGGAAACTGAAGGAAATGGGTCAGAGTTCAGAGGAAAGTGAGGTAAGAATAATTCACGGGAGCCAAGAGATAGGAAGAATTTCAAGTAAATAGTGATCAATCATGTCTTTGACTGACAAATTTTAATAACAAGTTACAAGGGTAATTGATCTTTAACATCAGTCTTTTCTTCTCTTTTCTTTACTGTTTTTTTGTATTTTGACTAGAAAAAGAAAAAGCAACCTTTATTAATCCCACATAGATTCTATTAATTCATACTCTTTGTGTATAGTGGCCTAGAATATTCTTATAATTAGTGACAGGGATAATCTTTTCTGGACTTTTGATCCAGATGGGCTTGGACTTACAACCTGATAGTAAGCCAGTTACTTGAACTTTTGAGCCTCAGTTTCTTCATTCATTAACAAAAGACACATGCATTTTATGAGTATTGGAAAAGTTCTTGGAAAATATTTAGCCTATAATTATAACTCAATTAAATTTAGCTGTATTACATTTTCTGTGTCATATAGAACATTTATTTCTGAATCAGTGCAAAAATTTCAAGTTTATATTTTCTGTTTATATTTTGAAAAGCAATTTGTGTTTTGAATAAATATATTTTATTTATATTTCATAGGAATTTTTGACCTCTAACTTAATTTTAATTTATACACAAACCTAAATGCGTATTTGTCTAAACTATTTCTAAGTCCTACAAGAGGGTAACTTTCTTGGAAATCGGTGGACCATTTGGAGAAAGAATTGGTTCATGAATGGATTAAAGGGATTCATGGATTCTCCTAATTGTATGCAAAACTGTACATTCTTGAGTGTGGCATGTATGTATGCATGTATGTGTGTGTAAACAGAAAGTCTAAATTTTTGAATAGTTTATCAATGAATTTCAGTCACACACACACACACACACACACACACACACACAGCCCACAGCCCTAAAGGAGTTACACATAGATTAGATAAACAGTACTCCATTCCCTATCTTCTTCATTTCAAAAGCCAGTTGGATTTCATTTTTTAATCTAACCAAGAATTTTTCCATAAACTTCATCCCTAATAGCTTCTTTCTCATTATAGAAAATAATCAATGTGCCCTAGCTGGGAAAATGCTTGGTTTGGTCTTCTGCCTATTAAACTATCATCATATTATTTTTATTTCTTCTCAACTATCAAAAGGTCTACACATTCCACATCAACTCCTCTTATTTTTATCATGATTTGCCTTTTCCCTTAACTATAACCACTCCTACAGCAGTGTTCTTGAAGGTCATTAGTGATTTACAAATTAGTAAATTCCATTGTTCCTTAGTCACAGTCTTTTAATAATTTGCAGGATTTGACATAGCTGATAACCCCCTGTTCTTGAAACTCATTTCTCCTTGATACTATAATTAGCTAGTGATTATATGCCAAGGGTCTGTATTAACTACTTAAATTCTTACACAACTGTAAGAAACAGGCATGACTATTATTTTTATTTTATATATGGAGAAACTAAAGATTTGTAGTTAAGAAAATATGCCTAACCACAAAGCATTCAGGGCATCAGATCCTAAAGTTGGTTTTGCCTTCCATTCACACTAAAGTCTCCTGATTAGTATAGTATTTGTAAGATAGCCATAGCTCTGTGTGACAGTGGTTAGCTAACTCCTAATTTGAATAGAAAGATGTTTGCCTCAAAGTTACTCCTTTAACAATTTTCATTTACCCAGTGAATAAAATGCCACCACGTGTAAAAATGAATAAATACCACCAGGTTTAAAAATGAATAAATGAGTCTTTAAATGCTGCACAAACATTGGATACTTCATCATTTGGTCAACTACATAATCTTTACAGGAATGTTATTTGATGACTAGTGGTCAGCGAGTTCATTTCAGGTTTTCCCTTACATGTTTTTGGATTCCAATAAATATAATGAGGAATGTCTTAAAGATCATTGACTTTAAGTCAAAATTTCTGCAGTCTTCATAGCATCCTTTCTTGCCTCTAATTTAATAAAACTAGTGCACTGGGAAGACCCAGAGGGATCGGGTGGAGAGGGAGGTGGGAGGGGGGACTGGGATGGGGAATACATGTAAATCCATGGCTGATTCATTTCAATGTATAACAAAAACTACTGTAATGATGTAAAGTAATTAGCCTCCAACTAATAAAAAAATAAATAAATAAATAAATAAAAATAAAACTAGTACAGTCATAAATAAAAAGTTCAATGTTATCTTAGAAATGAAAGGTAAAAAATTGTGATGCAATAATTTTCTTTGAGCAAGCCATTATACTTCTCCAGCAAAAATTACACCTAAGCTATAACCATTGTTTGCTTATTTTTGCTTATTATGTCCTTATTTTTAAAAAAGCAGTTTCTCATTGTTGCTGCTGTTCAGTTACTCAGTCTCTTTGCAACCCCATGGACTGCAGCTCACCAGGCTTCCCTACCCTTTACCATCTCCCGGAGATTTCTCAAACTCACGTCCATTGAGTCAGTGATGCCATCCAACCATCTCATCCTCTGCCATCCCCGTCTCCTCCTGCCTTTAATGGTTCCCAGCATCAGGGTCTTTTCTAATGAGTTGGCTTTTCACATCACGTGGCCAAAATACTGGAACTTCAGCTTCAGCATCAGTCCTTCCAATGAACATTCAGGATTGATATCCTTTAGGATAGACTGGTTTGATCTCCACGCTGTCCAAGTGACTCTCAAGGGTCTTCTCCAACACTACAGTTCAAAAGCATCAGTTCTTCAGTGCTCAGCTTTCTTTATAGTCCAACTCTCACATCCATACATGACTACTGGAAAAATCATAGCTTTGACTGTATGGACCTTTGTCGGCAAAGTGATGTCTCTGCTTTGTAATATGTTGCCTAGGTTTGTCATAGCTTTTATTTCAAGGAGCAAGCATCTTTTAATCTCATAGCTATAGTCACCATCCGCAGTGATTTTGGAGCCCAAAACAATAAAGCCTGTCACTGTTTCCATTGTTTCCCCATCTATTTGCCATGCAGTCATGCATGCCATGGGACCGGATGCCATGATCTTCATTTTTTGAATGTTGAGTTTTAAGCCAGCCTTTTCACTTTCCTCTTTCACTTTCATCAAGAGGTTCTTTAGTTCCTATTTACTTTCTGCCATAACTGATGTCATTTGCATATCTGAAGTTATTGATATTTCCTACGGCAGTCTTGATTCCATCCTGTGCTTCATCCAGCCCAACATACTCATGAATAACTTTCTCATCAGTAACTTTAAATATATTACATATTGTGTTCTTTCCACTCATATTTTTATCATCTAAGTTCACCCATGAAAATTTCAAGTGATTTAGAAATCTTAAAAGCCAAAATATAATTTCAGTCTCACCACTAAGGGATAATCACAGTAAATAGATCTTTCTGGACTTTTCCTTTTATGTGTATAGGCCTAAAGTGAGCAGTAGAATACTATGAACATAAAATACCTATATATATATATATACATATATGTATGTATGTATATATATATACAACTTTTTAATAACTATTAATCTATAAGTGTATTTTATTAATGTTTTATTTCATGAAAAGTTTTCTCTCAGTATATAGACCTATCTTATTTTCTTTTACTGCTATGTAATGCCATTGTGCAAAGTTGCTGTTAAATGTAGCCAATACCCCTGGATCAACATTTATGTTGTTTCCCATTTTTTATGTTGCAAACAGAATAACAGTAAAACTATCTGAGTACCTGTGTGAATATCCCTATAGGATTAATTCCTGGAAATGAAATTACTATAACAAACAATGTGTATTTTTGCTTTTAGTCCATATTGTTAATGCCCTTTCCTCAAAAAGTATTATTTAAATTTACAGCAACCAAGATGTAAGAATGATTGGTTTTCTATGACATGCTAATACTAGTCATTATCAGTCTCTTGAATCTTCACTTGTCCTAATGGGTAAAGTTCAGTTCAGTTCAGATCAGGACTGCAACATGCCAGGGTTCCCTGTCCATCACCAACCGCTGGAGCTTGTTCAGACTCGTGTCCATCAAGTCAGTGATGCTATTCAACCATCTCATCCTCTGGCATCCCCTTCTCCTCCTGCTTTTCATCATTCACAGCATCAGGGTCTTCTCCAATGAGTCAGTTATTTGCATCATGTGGCCAAAATACTGGAGCTTCAGTTTCAGCATCAGTCCTTCCAAGGAATATTCAGGACTGATTTCTTTAGGATTGACTAGTTTGATCTCCTTGCAGTCCAAGTTACTCTCAAGAGTCTTCTCCAGCACCACAGTTCAAAAGCATCAATTCTTTAGCTTTCTTAATGGTCCAAATCTCACATCCACACATGACTACTAGAAAAAACCATAACTTTGACTAGACAGAACTTTGTTAGTAAAGCAATGTCTCTGTTTTTTTTTTTTTTTTTTAATTAATGCTGTCTAGGTTGGTCATAGCTTTTCTTCTAAGGAGCAAGCATCTTTTAATTGCATGGCTGCAGTCACCATCTGCAGTGATTTTGGAGCTCAAGTAGAAAAAGTCTGTCACTGTTTCCATTGTTTCCCCATCTATTTGCCGTGAAGTGATGGGACCAGATGCCAAGATCTTAGTTTTCTGAATTTTGAGTTTTAAGCCAGCTTTTTCACTCTCCTCTTTCACTTTCATCAAGAGGCTCTTTAGTTCCTCTTCACTTTCTGTCATGGAGTCATCTCCATATATGAGGTTATTGATATTTCTCCCAGAAATCTTGATCCCATCTTGTGGTTCATCCAGCCCAGCATTTCACATGATGTAGTCTGCATATTAGTTAAATTAGCAGGGTGACAATACACAGCTTGGACATACTCCTTTCCCAATTTGGAACCAGTCCATTTTTACATATCCACAGGACTGAGGAAACAGACTCTTGGAGGGCAGAAATAAAACTTTGGTCCAACCAGGATCCAGGAGGAAGGAGCAGTGTCCCCACAAGAGACTGAGCTCGACTTGCCTATGAGTGTCTGGGAGTCTCAGGTGGAGGCATGGTTCAACAGTGGCCTGCTGAGGGGTCAGGGGCACTGAATATCAGTGTGGGCATAAGTCCTCAGGCCAAACAACAGGGAAGGAACACAGCCCAGCCCATCAACAGAAAATTGGATTAAAGATTTACTGAGCATGACCCCACTCATGAGAACAAGACCCAGATTTCCCCACGAACAGTCTCTCCCATCAGGAAGCTTCCAGAAGCCTTTTATCCTTGTCCATAAAAGAGCAGACATAATGAAAACCACAATCACAGAAAACTAACCAAACTGATCACATGGATCACAGTCTTGTCTAACTCAATGAAACTATGAGCCGTGCTGTGTAGGGCCACCCAAGCCGGACAGGTCATGGTGTAGAGTCTTGACTAAACGTTGTCTACTGGAGAAGGAAATGGCAAACCACTTCAGTATTCTTGCCTTGAGCCCCATGAAGTGTATAACGGGTGAAAATGACATTTAATTGCTGCCTTAATTAGCATATTTTTTTATTAATAGTGAGGTTAAGAATATTTTCCTGTATCTATAAGACCTTTAATCTCTTTCTGTGTGAACTGTTCTTTCACTTTACCAATGTTTTCTTTTTTATTTGAGGAAGTGTTTTACAAACTATAGAACTGAACCGTTTGTTGTGATGTTGAAGATTATCTTTCTACTATGTTTCTCTGTGCCTTTGGCTTCCAGCTTCATTTATGATTCCTTTTACCATACAGACATTTACAATTTTTATATAGTCAAATCTGTGAGTCATTTTCTTCATGACTTCTAGATTTCATGCTATGCTTATAAAGGTATTCCTATCCTTAAAACTGTAGAATATTGTTCCACATTTTTTTTTTAGTATACTTTATGGTTTTATACTTTATATTTATAAGGCTAACTCTTTTGGAATTTATTATGTGTGTTA
Organism: Odocoileus virginianus; assembly: GCF_023699985.2. NCBI lineage: Eukaryota > Metazoa > Chordata > Mammalia > Artiodactyla > Cervidae > Odocoileus > Odocoileus virginianus. The sequence continues at coordinate 71,922,493 of NC_069683.1, forward strand.
AGTACTAATCTTTATTTTTTTTCTGTTCTATTTATTTGAAGCTTTTTTCTTTTTTTTTTTTTTTTACTGTTTCTTTAAACTGATACATTTGTGCAAATCTCCTGTAATCATGACTGAATTTGAGCTTGAACAGTTCTGTGTTTTAATTCTTCCCAGGTTCTCCTCTTTGCTGTTCTTCATCTCCCTGTCCTGACAGTCTCACATGGTATACTTGCTAGTTTTGATGTTTTTATTATCTGCTTTCTTGCTCCACCTATTACTTTCCTAGGTTTCCCCCCTGTTTGTTACCATCTGATCAGCTCCTCTTGTTTCTATATTCAAAGTTCATTACAAATATTTCCAACTTTCACCATTTCTAGCCCACATTTCTAGTGCAAGTCAATGATACTTTTCTAATAATTTAGAACTGAATATCCCGCTTCTGCCATTTCCTCTCCCCACCCACTTTACATACCAGAGCCAGTGGTTCCCTTCAGAATTGAAGCAAAATACTGTTTCTTCTTACTTAACACCCTCCAATGGTTTTCAGTTTCTTGGAATAAAATTGCAACTCTTTTAACAGACTTTGACTCTAAGCATGATCTGTCTCTTGTCCATCTTTTTGCCATGCTCCACCATGTTGGAGTCCACTCAGTCTTCTTTTTGGTTCCTACACATGATTTAATCCTTTCTTTTTTCTATGCCTTTGCATTTTCCATTCCCATTTTTTGGGGTGGGGAGTCCTCCAACGCAGTTTTTGTTGAGTAGCTTTTTCTGGATCTTCAGGACTCAGGTCAAAGTCATTGCCTAAGAGAAATCTTCCATGCCAACCTCTGTAGATTAAGCTCTCTCACACCCAAACTCCATTTACTTTGTACTTCATTGCCAACCCTATGATAATCTTTGTTTTGTTTTTTTTTAAACAATCTATAATTGTTATTTTCATTTGTTAACATATTTATCATCTATATTTCCAGTAGAATAAAAACTCCCATAACCAGGACTTTATTTACCTTGTTAAACAATATATCCTCATAGCCTTGCTCAATTCCTGGTACAAAGCAAGAATCAGTATGTATCTTTGAATATATGAATGAACAATGTGCGATGAGTTTTCTCTTCACTTATCTTTGGGGCATTCTTAAGATAGCTAAGACTTTTCATGTATTTTAGAAGAAAATTGAGCAGAGGATCTAAAGACAATAAGGTAGTGGATTCATCCCTTATCTTAAGCATATATATATATATATATATATGTTTTTTTTTTTTTGTCTCATTTGTTTTCATTAGAGTCATTTGTTTTGATGGGTTAGGTAAGGAGGAAAATAAGTCTTACAAAGAAGAAAATGGGAGTATTGATGCAAATTGATTTATATCACATTGGCCTGATGGCACTTTGATTAATTTAAATCTGATAGAAAAGAATTTCTAGGTATTTATAACATATGGTCTTTGCTGACAAAAGAACTAGAAAATGCTGATTCAGTACTCTTTTAGAGTAGAAGAAAACACACGTGGGAAGCCCAGTTGTATTAGTAAGCATGCTCAGGAGAATCATTTGTTCAGATGATCTGTTTGTTGGCTACTTCCTTGAGTGAGTGAGTGAGCGAGTGAAAGTCAGTCATGTCTGACTCTGTGCAACCCCATGGACTGTAGCCCACCAGGCTCCTCTGTCCATGAATTCTCCAGGCAAGAATACTGGAGTGGGTTGCCATTTCCTTCTCCAGCGAATCTTCCCAACCCCAGGGATTGAACCCGGGTCTCCTGCATTGGAGGCAGACACTTTACCATCTGAGCCACCAAGCACTGCTTCCTTAGCACTTCTTAAAGTTCATGAAATTAGAAGACATGTGAAAGAAGGCATCTGTAGTCAAATGTATAATGAAAACCTATCAATTCTTGATTACCTGCACTGCATATTCTATCAGTTTCACAATTTGCCAGTTTCTATAGCCCTTATCCCTCCTGTTTGAAATTAATTTATCCTTGTTTAAATTGCTTAAATTTAAGCTATGTATATAGTCTTACCTCAGCAAGTTGGAGAAGCATTTCACTATTTCTCTGCTCCAAAGATATAAAATCAAGATAAATACATATTTTCTGAAAAAAATATATGCATGCTTTCTTTTTTGTAAAGAAAAACCTGACGGTCCAAATGTTTTCCTTCTTGCTCTGATTACCAAGGAGCTCAATTTTCACATTTACTGATCAGTAACAACATTGATCCCCAGTTGGAAAAAAAAAAAAAAAAAGCTTTGTATCATTTTTCTAGATTCCAATATATTTTAGTGCATATTTTTTTTTATCTTTCTGACTTACTTTACTATGTATAATAGACTCCAAGTCCATCAACATCTCTACAAATTATCTATCTCTTTTATGATTGAGCAATATTCCATTGTATATATGTACCACATCTTCTTGAGCTTTCCAGGAGGCCCTAGTGGTAAAGGACCTGCCTGGCAATGCAGGAAACTTAAGAGATGCCTGTCTATACCTGTGTTGGGAAGATTCCTTGGAGAAGAGCATGGCAACCCACTCCAGTGTTTTGCTGGAGAATCTCCTGGACAGAGGAGATCCATCGGGTTGCATAGAATTCATAGAGTCCATAGGGTTGCAAAGAGTCAGATATTACTGAAACGACTTAGCATGCACACACCACGTCTTCTTTATCCATTCATTTGTTGTTTGACTTTTAGATTGTCTCCCTGCCCTAGCTCTTGTAAATACTACTGGAATTAACACTGGGCCAGGGCAGGAATAGAGATCCAGGCATAGAGAAGGGACATATGGACACAGCAGGGGGAAAGGAAGGCTTGGACGAATTGGGAGTGTAGGACACAATCTTGTGTAAAATGCATGTTGGGAATCTGCTATAAAGCATAGGAAGCCCATCTTTGTGACCTGTAATGACCTATATATGCAAGATGGGGGTTGGGGGTGAAAGGGAGGGCTTACATGTATACATATAGCTGTTTTACTTCATTGTAATGCAGAAGCCAGCACAACATTGTGAAGCAATTAAAATCCAATAAAAAATGAGCCTTGTTTATATATTTTGGTTTTTCTAAGCTAATAAATAATATATGAGTTTTATATATGATATGATGTAGATGTCAAACATTGTATACATAAACAATGTATAAACACTGTATATATAAGATATATAAATATATCTTATAAGACTGTACATATCATTTTAAGAAAGAAGCACAAAGGTACAGTATCTAAATTAAGAGTGTAGATGATACCCCTTTCAACGAAGGTGTTGATCAGCTTTTGCTTGAATAGTTAACTTCCCTATATAGTACTTTCTGTATATTGTATATGCCTTGGAAGATGATATATCAATAGGTAGATAATCTGTCAATTCCGTTAGATTGTGAGTTCTTTGAGGACAAGTGTGGTAACCTTATCTATTCCATGAGTCTATCACTGTACTAAAATTATGTTCTATGATTAATGAATGTCTGCTGACTGATTGTGGGGCAAGAGGAAGGAGGGAAGGAATCCATTTCTTGGTTGGCTATTATAACAACTAATTCCTATCCAGAATTGAATTAACATAACATAAATTAACTTCTTCTGCACATGAATCAAACCCTTCACAATTCTGAAAACAGATATCACAAATCCCTTTTGGACTTTCCCAGGCTAAATAACACTTCCTTATATGATATACTTTCTAAAACCTTTAACATCCTAGTTCTGGTATTTTGAATATCCCATGGATTTATCATAATTTTATTAAAATATATTCACCTGAATTAACCCATTCTCCTGTCATAAACTGTCCAGAATTAAACCACATTTTTGACACAGATGATTATTATCTGACATCATCTATCTAGGTGAGAATATTAATTCCAATTATTTAGGCATTATACATATAAAGTGTAGACCAAGATTATTTGACTTTTAATTAGCCTGTTGTATCACTCTGTTCTTGTTAAATTCATGGTCAATTAAAACTTAAAACTTTGCTGTTTATCCTACCTGAATTGCTACAAATCAACCTCTCCATAAGGCAGTTTTTAAAATTCAAAATGAAAGTTACACATTCAGTTCAGTTCTGTCCCCAGTCGTGTCCTACTCTTTGCCACTCCATGGACTGCAGCACGCCAGGCCTTGCTGTCCATCGCCATCTCCTGGAGTTTATGGAAACATCAAGACCATCTTGAGTTATAATTAAACTAGCTATAAACTATTTTCAACTCCATGTGACGCTTTGCTGTATGATTATCCTTATTGATGATCAAAATTAAAAACAAGCTGTGGAAGCAACTCATGAATCAATACTCTTTAGGTATGTTGGTAGTTAAATGTGAATTATCCTAAAATAATGTATGATCAAATTTCTCCATGTTGTTTATAAAAATTGTCATTTCACTGCACTTGTACTTTTTAAACATTAAAAAATACAAAGGCCATCAACTTTAATTGAAAAGGAAAATTTTAAATCCCTCAAGATGGCTGGGGCATTTAAAATTGATACAATGCTTTTGAAAATCAATTGGTCACAATAGATCAAAGACATTAAAAATTGTGCATCATTTGAACTCATGAAAAGAAGGAAATCTCTACTCATGAAAATGCTCATTAAAGCTTTACTTAGCAATATTTAGTTGGGGGAATGGTTAAATTAATTAAAATCCATCCCAGATTTTTTAAGGAAGAATGTCAATCATAATCCTCTATCTTGTCCCAACAGTCCTGATTTAAGAATTTTTTTCTGTGTCTATAGAGACTCTCTATATGTTTGCTTCCTTTCTTTGTATTATTTTTGTTTTGTTTTCTTACTGAAAAACCAGTGTCATAATAGGAAAGAAGAAGTGTTCTAGTCAGATATAAACAAGATGTTTTCAAAATGTAATAATGACTACTGGAGTTGGATAGAGCTATTTGAATGAATTTTTAAAAGCATCAGCTATTTTAGAAGACATAGATTTTCCACACCAGTCCTGACTCGTGTCAGGTAGGTACATTGTCCTGGAGGGGGTGTATCTCATGGTTCTGTGCAGATATATAAAAATTCTAGTCAATGACTGATATGAAAAATCACTATCATTGGCTTTGCTCAAATTCTTCTCTAATCTCCCCCCTCACCTCTCATTTTCCCAAGCACAGAAGATATTGAGGGAGATTCAGAAATTATGTGATAATCTACTTGGGTCTGAAAGATGCCTGAGATTTTGGCATTCTGTAAAGAGAAAAATATTTCTACAGACAAAAGAGTATCATAGGAAAAAAGTGTAAAGGTGTATGGACAATTTTGGGGAGCAGAAATGCAGAAGGAAAATAGAGGTAGGGGTGGGAAAACAGAGGGTCAAGTGGAAGGTTTGCAAACTTCACTACACAGGCAGGGAGGAGTCTTCAAATTGACTTTTAAGTTAGGATAAGGATTTTATTTCTCTTATTCTGGATCAGAAGACAACAAGAATCATTTTAAGCAGTTTATCACATATGTGTGTTCTAGGAAGAATTCTTGCACCACTCTTCATCATTCATGTATATAGTTTAGTGGAATTCCTTTCCATACCAAATACACAAAGAAATCATTTCCTAGGCATGAAATGCTGTTTTGCTACTTCAGTTGCTCTTTGTAAAACTCATTACTGTATGTGATTCTGCTCACTGTTTTCCATCAAGAGCTGGTACTTCCAGAAAAAAAAAAAAAAAAAAGCACCTCAGGTTATCATTTCAACCATGTACCTTCAAACAGAAAATCAGGTCTTTTATAATATGCAGGTTGGAAAAGAGTTGATATCTACAGGAGGGGAAAAGTGAACAAAACATCATCTGTAATGTGTTTAAAGGCAAATAAGTCTCCTTAAAGTTTGATATAGATGCTGATAGAACACTGCATATGCATTCCAGGTTAAATTTCAGACTGTCTTCCCTCTTTTAAATTACTGATCTTGGAAGAGATTTATTACTTACTTTAGTTGGCACAGATGAGCATCTATACTAAAATTGTGACTTGTCACTCAGTCACATAATGCAGAGTTATAAGAACTGGTTTTTAAAAAGTAAGCTGAAAAGTTGTAAGACTAGAATAATAATTAGTACAGTTATAAATAACTGTACATAACTTTATGCTTTTATTTATAGATATAAAAATATGTAGCATATACATCAGAATTTGTTGTGTACACATATAATATATTCATGACTTTAGCATTTAATTCTAATTATTTTTACAAAATTTGGTTATGACTGTATATTATGAAAACATAACTGGTTATGAAAATAAGCCTCACTTTACAGAAATGATAAAATCATAGATTAGAAACCAAGTGTGAATATTTTATTGAGAAGGAAGTTTTGCTAAACTTTTACCTTTTTTTTCTCAAAATAGAAGTATCCTTACTTCTCCTGCACTTTATTTCAAGGGGTAATTTTGCATTTCGTGATAGTAATACTCCAGTGCTTTTATGTTAATAGAGTGCAACCAGTGTGCTCAGTTTGGCAGAAGAGCATGTGCATCTGTGTATGCTCAGTCGCTCAGTCATGTCTGACTCTTTGTGACCCCCATGGACTGTAGCCTGCCAGGCTCCTCTCTTCATGGGATTTCCCAGGCAAGAATACTGGAGTGGGTTGCCATTGCCCTCTTCAAGGGATCTTCCCAACCCAGCGACTGAACCCGCATCTCCTGCAACTCCTCCATTGGCAGGTGGATTCTTTACCACTGAACCACTCAGGACCCCCAGAGTAGTATATAACTAGAGACAATATATAGGATATGACTTCAGTGAAAAAATAGACTCTTTGATTCCATTTTCATAAGAACCATAATACATACAAGATATTTAAAGTTACCATACCAAAGTTTTGGTAATGATTGTTTTTCTTTAATGCTATTATGCATAATTTTTGTTTTTAATTTACATATTTCTGAGGTTTTTATGTTTACAAAAAGCATACATTTAGAGTTTTCTGATTAACAATATTTAACTGAAAGAACATATTGTGCTCTCACCACTAAGTATTCTGTTTATCTTGCTCTATTCAAATGTGGCAGATAACCTAAGGAGATGTTTAGACATTTAAGCCAATATCAGATCTCAATGTCAGAATATCATGTCCACTTAGCAGTTGCCATGTTTGATCTCTTTGTTTACACACATTCATTATTTTAAAATGGAAATAGCTTGAATTAATTAAAAGTATTAAAATTAAGTCATTATGTTCCCTTTAAAAGAACCAAGAGAACATTTGGTGATTACAATCATTTTTTTCATTGCCAATTAAAATATGTAACTTACCAAGTCTAATAGTATATATTATTTTCAGTTCTGTAGAAAGCATAGTAACTGCGTGCCTGAGTTGATAGCTTTTGAATATCTGGTCACTGTCTTTCCTGAGTTGATAGCTTTTGAATATCTGGTCACTGTCTTTCAGTCATCTTTTTTCATTACCCTGGGCTTCTCCTGTGGTTCAGTTGGTAAAGAATCTGCCTGCAATGTGGGAGGCCATCCTGAAGGCAATGTGTTTATACAACTATAATAATTGTAGTAATATTTGCAATCATGCATGAGTCATCTATTCATATGAGGATGTCAATAAAGAATTGTTTTCCATGGTTTTATAGCATCTACATTCACATTGCCTTCAGAATGTTCACATTCTCCCCCTGGAAAGTAAACTCCTGGTTGACTAGGTTCCCATTGTTTTTGTGAATGAATCCCTAGTGCTTGGTTCATGGAACAATGCCTAGCATATATCACAAAATTACTGCTTATTGAGTTTATGGCTATGAGAATGGAGGGATTTATGATGAGATACTAGTGGTTTTTTGTTTGTTTTTTTGGCTTCATTTTTTTTCAAACGTTAGACTTTTTATTTCATATTGGGGTATAGCCAATTAACAATTGTGCTAGTTTCAGGTGAACAGCAAAGGGACTTAGCCATCCTAGATACTAGTGTTTTAAATCAATTTTTTGATCATGCAGTTAAGAACTGTGGCAGAGTTTATTTTTGTGTATGGTTTTAGAAAGTGTTCTAGTTTCATTCTTTTACAAGTGGTTAACCAGTTTTCCCAGCACTACTTGTTAAAGAGGTTGTCTCTTTTCCATTGTATATTCTTGCCTCCTTTGTCAAAGATAAGGTGTCCATAGGTTCATGGATTTATCTCTGGGCTTTCTATTCTGTTCCATTGATCTATATTTCTGTCTTTGTGCCAGTACCATACTGTCTTGATGACTGTGGCTTTGTAGTATAGTCTGAAGTCAGGCAGGTTGATTCCTCCAGTTCCATTCTTCTTTCTCAAGAATACTTTGGCTATTTGAGGATTTTTGTATTTCCATACAAATTGTGAAATTATTTGTTCTAGTTCTGTGAAAAATACCTTTGGTAGCTTGATAGGGGTTGCATTGAATCTATAGATCGCTTTGGGTAGTATAGCCATTTTGACAATATTGATTCTTCCAATCCATGAACACGGTATGTTTCTCCATCTGTTTGTGTCCTCTTTGATTTCTTTCATCAGTGTTTTATAGTTTTCTATGTACAGGTCATTTGTTTCTTAGGTAGATATGCTCGTAAATATTTTATTCTTTTTGTTGCAATGGTGAATGGTATTGTTTCCTTCATTTTTCTTTCTGTTCTCTCATTGTTATTGTATAGGAATGCAAGGGATTTCTGTGTGTTAATTTTATATCCTGCAACTTTACTATATTCGTTGATTAGCTCTAGTAATTTTCTGGTAGAGTCTTTAGGGTTTTCTATGTAGAGGATCATGTCATCTGCGAACAGCGAAAGTTTTTCTTCTTTTGCTATCTGGATTCCTTTTACTTCTTTTTCTGATCTGATTGCTGTGGCCAAAACTTCCAAAATTGTGTTGAATAGTAATGGTGAGAGTGGGCACCCTTGTCTTGTTCCTGATTTCAGGGGAAATGCTTTCAATTTTTCACCATTGAGGGTAATGCTTGCTGTGGGTTTGTCATATATAGCTTTTATTATGTTGAGGTTTGTTCCTTCTATTCCTGCTTTCTGGAGAGTTTTTATCATAAATGGATGTTGAATTTTGTCAAAGGCTTTTTCTGCATCTATTGAGATGGATTAAGTATCTAAATGTAAGACCAGAAACTATAAAACTCCTAGAGGAGAACATAGGCAATACACTCTCTGACATAAATCACAGCAGGATCCTCTATGACCCACTTCCCAGAATATTGGAAATAAAAGCAAAAATAAACAAATGGGACCTAATGAAACTTAAAAGCTTTTGCACAACAAAGGAAACTATTAGCAAGGTGAAAAGACAGCCCTCAGATTGGGAGAAAATAATAGCAAATGAAAGCAACAAAGGATTAATCTCAGAAATATACAAGCAACTCCTGCAGCTCAATTCCTGAAAAATAAATGACCCAATCAAAAAATGGGCCAAAGAATTAAACAGACATCTCTCCAAAGAAGACATACAGATGGCTAACAAACATATGAAAAGATGCTCAACATCACTTATTATCAGAGAAATGCAAATCAAAACCACAACGAGGTACCATTACACGCCAGTTAGGATGGCTGCTATCCAAAAGTCTACAAGCAATAAATGCTGGAGAGGGTGTGGATAAAAGGGAACCCACTTACACTCTTGGGGGGAATGCAAACTAGTATAGCTGCTATGAAGAACAGTGTGGAGATTTCTTAAAAAACTGGAATTAGAGCTGCCATATGACCCAGCAATCCCACTGCTGGGTGTACACACTGAGGAAATCAGATCTGAAAGAGACACGTGCACCCCAATGTTCATCGCAGCACTGTTTATAATAATAGCCAGGACATGGAAGCAACCTAGATGCCCATAAGCAGACAGATGGATAAGGAAGCTGTGGTACATATACACCATGGAATATTACTCAGCCATTAAAAAGAATTCATTTGAATCAGTTCTAATGAGATGGATGAAACTGGAGCCCATGATACAGAGTGAAGTAAGCCAGAAAGATAAAGACCAATACAGTATACTAACACATATACATGGAATTTAGAAAGATATTAATGATAACCCTATATACAAAACAGAAAAGGAGACACAGATGTACAGAACAGACTTTTGGACTCTGTGGGAGAAGGCGAGGGTGGGATGTTTCGAGAGAACAGCATCGAAACATGTATATTATCTAGGGTGAGACAGATCACCAGCCCAGGCTGGATGCATGAGACAAATGCTTGGGCCTGGTGCACTGGGAAGACCCAGAGGGATTGGGTGGAGAGGGAGGTGAGAGGAGGGGATCAGGATGGGGAATACATGTAAATCCATGGTTGATTCATGTCAATGTATGACAAAAATCACTACAGTATTGTAAAGTAATTAGCCTCCAACTAATAAAAATAAATGAAGGAAAGAATAAAAGAACTGTGGCAGATTCTGTATTAGTGACTCTATACACTATAAAATCATGAAAAACAATTCTTTATTGACATCCCCATATGAATAGATGACTCGTGAATGATTGTAAGTATTACTACAATTATTATATCTGTATAAACACATTGCCCTCAGGATTTAGAGGCTAAAAGTTCTATATTTAGAATCTCCAAGTGAGAAAGGACAGCCTAACAAGTGGCCTTCCCTCTGAGTTCATATATCTCAAGAGGATTGTTTCACCTGAATTATTGATACTTCCAGGATGCTCACCCATAACAGGGATATCTCAGCTTTCCATTTAAAATTTTGATCCAAGTGACAATGGTTTATTCTCATTTCTACTCCAAACTTTGTTTTTTACACAGCATCCATAAAAGTTTAGATGCCCCAACATTCTCACATTTCTACCTGTCTTCCAAGACAAATTTTTGTGTGTCTAGTGTGCCAAGAGATATTCCATTCTGGAGACCTCTTTGCTCTTAAGTGAAATTCTATCTAGGGATGACCACTGAAAATCTCAATGAAATGTGACAGATACTATGATTACATTAGGGAGGAATCAGCTAACTCCGCATGTGTGAGTGTTTTCTATAATGTACTTTTAAAGGCATTTTCTTTTTTTCCTCCCCAAGGGGAGTGGACAGTTTGACTGTCTCTTATAAGACCAAGATAATAGATTCAAGAAAAAGATTCAGCATAATACATACTAATTTGTTTAATGAAGTAAGATTGGGTGATCTATTCAGATGCCAGAATTCATATGGAATATAAAATAATACCAAATATAAAATACAAAACCAATATAAAATAAAACCAAATTATTTGTCAGTCCCAGATTTTACTCAACACCTATGAATCTGAACGACTCATGTTGTCTTATAGTCGTCAAATTACTTATCATATACTTTCTATATACATACGTACTTTCTATATGCTGTATTCCTTAAGCATCTGCATGTATTTGCCACCAAGTTATTCTGCCCCTGTTAATATGCAGCTTTTTAAGTGTTCAGTTATCAGTTTAGTTAATTGACTGTTCATTTGGCAACTGTCTTTTTCCTTCATTGTGCCACACATTTTATTGAAAAGAAATATTAGATGTGTATTGGATGTGATGTTGTGATATTTATGGCTTATAATTTGCTGGAAAAGTATAAATAACTTGATGTGAAATAAGAGAATAGGATGATGCTAAATTAGAATATGGTTAATCACCAAAGAAGGAATAACAGAAGAGGCCATACTTTATAAACATAAAGTTTAATAAGGCATAATTTAACATCTTGTCATAAAAGTAATTGGCAGGAAAAATAGAGGCATAAGTAAAAGAGAATTGAACAGAGAAAGCAGGCATACTGACCTCTTGAAAAGGCAGTAGGACAGTGCCCAGAAAAGTGTCTCATTGGATCCAGGTGGAGTTAGAGTGAGGGGAGATAGTTAGAGGAGCCCCTTGTAAATTCAGGACTGTAGAAGCCAAGAAACGGAGCTGATAACAGGGAACATCTCAAGTCTTGGCCAGGAGACTGGCATTATGAAAAGTAGAATTCAGGGTTCATTGTTTTGGCATGATATGCAGGATCAACTAGAGAGAAAAAAGGATAGATGCAAGAACATAAAATGAAACAGTACAAAAATGTCACTTATCTCTGATTACCTCTCATGGTTCTGGGTTCCCTTCAATCTATAGTTTTAACTGACTTTTCATCTTATCTCCTTATAAGAATCTACTCTTAGAAAGATGGTAGTGATAACCCTATATGCAAAACAGAAAAAGAGACACAAATGTACAGAACAGACTTTTGGACTCTGTGGGAGAAGGTGAGGATGGGATGTTTTGAGAGAACAGCATCGAAACATGTATATTATCTAGGGTGAAACAGATCACCAGCCCAGGTTGGATGCATGAGACAAGTGCTCGGGCCTGGTGCACTGGGAAGACCCAGAGGGATCGGGTGGAGAGGGAGGTGGGAGGGGGGATCGGGATGGGGAATACATGTAAGTCCATGGCTGATTCATGTCAATGTATGACAAAAACCACTACAGTATTGTAAAGCAATTAGCCTCCAACTAATAAAAATAAATAAAATTTTAAAAAAATCTACTCTAGACACTTCTGTTTACTTATACTTCTCACTTTCCAACCTCTTTGCTTTCTCAGTTCTATCCAACTTCAAAGACAATAAATAGCACTGCTTTAAATGTCTTTCCACCTTCTTTGCATAGGTAGAAACACTCCTATCCTTTTAATCAAGGTTCTTGTGGAGGGAGAAAGTATAGACTTGAGGTAGACATAGATTCAGTTCCCATCACTGTCACTCAACTGTGAATTTTTGATGAGCTAATCAACCTCTTTGAGTTTCAGGAGCCTAAAGGATAAATTAGGAGGAAAATTAATTTTTTAATTGGAAACATAAAACAGTGTGCATTAAAATATGTCATATAAATTGTTTAGGTATTGTCCTCTGAGGATTTGTGTAACTGCAGTAATCATTGAAATAATAATATGTATCATTCACTCAGCCTCATGTGAAGAAAATAAAATTCTGACTTTAATGGCTGATGAAAGTAAACTAGAAGGTGTCTCTACTATTTAGAGTTAAAAGATAGTAGAGAGTATTGTTGCTAAGTAGGATATGGAATGGAGATAGAATTAAAGGTCCTAGAGCAATTTCTGCTTTCATTTTATAGCTAATTAAATTACAAATTTCTGTCTGCTGGAGGAGTCCTGTAGGCATTTGGGTAGTCAAGTAGCTGCAGAATGGTCTGAGGTGAAGATATGGATTTTAGAATAGTCTGCATGTAGGTGACCATTAAAATATTAACAAGAAGGAGATTGCTGGAATGTATGCAGTTAGCTTAAAAAAAAGAAAAGGATTCCTGGGGAAGATCAATAGCAGGAGGAAGACAAAAGCTGTCATATTTGGTTCACAAGACTTTAAAAATGTAATTTATTTCCAACCTAAAAATCAGTAAATTGTACAAAAAATTTTGTATTTCTAACTTCTATGGAAACTTACAAAATCCTTATTACAATGTATTGGAATTTCCTAATGGCAGCAATAGTGTGAAGATTAGTGAGTGCCCCAGTTAAATAAGATCTGCTCTCTCTAGTCAGGTGATAGGAACCCTGAGGCCTACTTCCATTTAGGCCTTATATGCATTTGACTAGATGACTCCTGAGAAAAAAAACAAATAATCAAGAACAGTTTCTCAGAGATTCACAGCCCTGGCATATGTCTCAGAGAGGTGTGGGACTAAAACTGAAATATCTGTGATTAGGGAGCGACTGCTCAGCTTTAAAATCATTTAAGAAAGCAACCTCCCCAATATCTTGCAGTAATTAGAACAAATCAGAACATAAACATAGAAACTCCTTGAAGGTAGTTGTTCCATTGTGTTCTATGTTGTATTTTATATATTATGAGAAATATTAGTTCTGTATGTGCTTAGTAATTGCTAAATGTCCTTAATGAAAAGTGCAATTTAAATAGAAGAAATTTACTATTACACAGATGTGTATATCTGCTTGAAAATTATCTTAAAGTCAAGGTTGATTTTTTTTGGGGAGGGAGTGTCAGGAGTCATTGATTTTCACAACTGGTAGTATCGTCATTTCTTTTTGAAAGTTAGTTACTTGTGCCTCTCTGGGTCTTGATTGCCGTTTGTGAGCTTTCTCTGGTCATGGAGAGTAGGGGCTACTCGCTAGGTGCGGTGCATGGGAGTTTCATCGTGGTGGCTTCTCAGGTTGTGGGGCATGGGCTTTAGGGCACACGGGCTTCAGTGGCTGTGGCTCACGGGCTTAGTTGCCCTGCGGCACGTGAAATGCTCCTGGACCAGGGGTCAAACCCGTGTCCCCCCAGCTGGCAGACAGATTCTCAACCACTGGGCCACTGTGGAAGTTCAGTATTGCCATTTCTTAGAAGATTTTTATATGTCTATCTAAAACAGGAGTCCCCAACCTCTGGGATCTAATATCTGATGATCTGAGGCAGAACTATACAATAATAATAGAAATAAAGTGCAAAATAAATGTAATGCACTTGAATCATCCTGAAACCACCCCCTTCACCATGGTCCCTGGAAAAAATTGTCTTCCATGAAACTGGTCCCTGGATATTTGGGACCAAAATGTTGTGAACCACTGATCTAAAGTATGTATTATCTAAAGTATGTAAATTCAAGTGAACAGATTCCAAAGTATAAATTTACAAATTCTGTAGCAAGTTGTAAATCTTCTCAGTAGAGTATAAGCTTCTCATGGACAGAGTCTCCAGCTATGTTGTTTTATCACCTGAACATAGAACATAGCACAGTATGCAAATTGTAAAAACTCAGGAAATATTTTTGAATATGGATTTGCATTATTACTCAAGCTGTGAGTCCGCAAATTAAGTGTAATTGCACTGGAGTTTTTAAGTGGAGTTTGGAAATCTCTTGAGCCACAGAAATTCAGACTCTTTAAGTCAAAGAACTGTATTCCAGACCTAGTTCAATAACAAAATCAGAATCCAAACCTGGAAGACATTTTTTGAAATCGCATAAATGGCAACAACATTATAATTTATAAAACCTCTCGTATAGCTTATGTTATTTTATTTTTAATACAACCCTGAGAAATAGCTAGAAATATTAATCTGGAACCTGGGACTCCTAGCACTAACCTGGAGCAGTGCTCTTTGGCTGCAAATGGTTTCTGCCACTTCCTGGACATCATGACCTTAAGCAAATTGTTGAACGTTTTTGAGTCTCAGGTTCCTGATCTGCAAAACAGGGAAAATAGTAGCAACCTGAAGGGCTCCTGGGGGCTTTGATTAAGATTTCACTTGTGAAGTGCCTAGCATAGTACCTCCTGTGTGGATCAATCCCACTGTGACTATGATTATTTTGCTACTTGATTGTTTTGCTACTTGCCCAAGGTCCCTCAGCCACTAAGTGGACTCCAAACTGAAATCTCCTTACTTCAGATTCTATGTTTTCCATTCCACAATACACTACACAGGCTTAAAATTTCCACTATTTAATATCTCAGATTATAGACAGCCCCCAAATTTCTTAGGTTGCTTTTGTATACATACATAATACCATATGTGAGAGGGAGGTGGGAGGGGGGATTGGGATGGGGAATGCATGTAAATCTATGGCTGATTCATGTCAATGTATGACAAAACCCACTACAATATTGTAAAGTAATTAGCCTCCAACTAATAAAAATAAATGAAAAAAATAATAATAATACCATATGTGAAAAATAATCTTTTGGACTGGCTGCATGATTGTGAAACTAAAACATTGCTAGATATTCTAGGTATAGGTGAATGTTGGAAAAGTTTTCATAAAAACTAATTTTAAAAAGTGCATACTCTATAGTCCATGCACCAGAATTTTTACTAAGTGATTTTGAGGGTGTGTAATTTTGGAGTGAGACTTGAAGAATATGCATACCTTTGTCTGTAGAGCTGTGATAATACCTCACACATGTATAGTATGCCACAATGTTTCAAAAATTAGATATACAGAGTTTCTGATAAGTGTGTTGCCAGTTAAAACTACACCTTGAGTCTTTTTCTTAAATATCTACAATCAGATACAGGGGTCATATTTAAATATTCTATAAAAAAGCACTGTCAGAAACTTCAGAAATAAAGTATCTTTAATTTTCTTTAGAACACAAAATAGAAGCAGGGGAATTAACCTCTCCACGGGAAATTAACTGAGAAAAGTAAGATACAATGTCAGTATTTGAATTACAACTATACTAAGAAATATATAATTTGTGACTTAGGAGAAAGAAAACAATATTGTAAAGGGAAAGATAATATAAAGAAGAGCTGTAATAGTGCTGATAAATGATGCTTTCACAGTTAAGTGTCAAGCATAAAAATATGCATTATAAATTTCTTTGGTTTTACTCTAGGAGAAGTGGCTAAGTAAAACTGACATAGGAATTATGGACATTACAGTTCTGACAAAGAAAAAACTATGAAGGACATTTTGCAATTTCTGTAGGACTCACGGAGGTGAGCCTCATTCTGGGTTCATGCCATTTCACAGATCATTAGAAGCATGAGAAGAGCCTTTTTGCCTGGCTGAGCTGTGGCAGCATTCCACACAGACTCCCAGCCAGAAAATTCCCTCAAGTGGCCCTCACCATCACTGCACCTGACATTGTATTAGTGGCTAATGGCAGATTTTGGCCTTGAATATGAACCAGTATGAACTATTTCTCACATTTTTATTTGCAAGAGTTAAATATCAGAGTAGAATCTAACCTTATTTCAACTACTCTCCATAAAATCAAATCCTAAGAAAAGCATATATACATTATTGCATGTACTAAGAAACAGGAAGGAACAGCACATCTTCTCTCCCATCTGAGAGTGCTTCCAGAGAACCTGAGAGCCGAGTGATACACACCAGAGTAGAGGGCCCCTGCTTCATGCTTCTGTTACCATGAGTGCGTGCAGTGCTAAACACGGGCTCTTATTTATTGGAATCCTTTAAATGTGAAGGCATTTAAAGGCAGTTTTGGAATACAAAGTGAGCAGTTTTGGAATACAAAGTGAGCATCTTCTAATACATAGAAAGTGAAAGACAAAGGCCTTCTTGTGATTCTAGTTTTCTATCAGTTATTTTCATTAGATGAGTCCCCACATGGCATGTCTAACAGTGTAAAATTTTCATGTTTCTAAAAGAAGATAATAATCATGAAATGCACATTTTAAGGCAATAGTGAACAAAATTTGCAGAAGTATAAATAATATAATTTTCTAGGTTTTTTCCTAATAACCTGGTCCCTTCATTTTATCCCTCAAGTGTACTTCACCATTTTTCATCACACCTTTCATTTTCAAAGTGACTTTTTATTCAGAGTCTTGCATTCCTTACCCCACCTGACCTACATACCAAACCAAAATGTCATATATTTTTGTCCTTTTCTCTTCTTTATAGTAATCTACATAGGATTAACCTGGAAATCTATATAGGGCTAACCTGTAAAAGAGTGCCCCAGCCATTTTCTCTGGTGTTCCAACGTTTTGGAAGTCTGTGGTCTAAAATCCACCCTCATATAATGCACACCATATGGTGATGCTTCCCCACTGTTTTGACAATGTCATTGTAAACATATGCTTAGGAGAAAGGATGCTTATTTAAGCCATTAGATCTTTGTAAAGAAAAATTCTAAAATGATGACCTGGGATGACAGTATCTCTCAACAATGAGTCACTTCAAATAAGCCACAGAGGCAGAGGTGCTGATTTCTAATAGCACATGGCTAGAATTGAACCAGCTCATTACCTGAGATCCTGAATTCTTATAATGGTATATTTTTGTTACCATCATGTAAGTTTAAACTAATTTCACTGTCACCTTTTAGATGATATAGGTTGATTTTTCTGAAAGAACTAGAGTAGCTTTTATGCCGAGTTGTTATGCAAGAGTGAAATTGTGCGGTTCCTCTCCCAAAGAAATCCTGAAGCTGAAACACTATTGATGGTGAATTGATGTGAAACCAAAGCAGCAGACAGATCATGCTGATGTGAATAGGGGGAGATAAGGTGGAGAAGATGGTTCAGAAATACTGTGTTACTAGAGGCTATCCAGGCCTGCGGGCTTCCCCGGTAGCTCAGCAGTAAAGAATCCTCGTACAATTCTCCTGGGTTTGATCCTCGGGTCATGAAGACTCCCTGGAGAAGGAAATGGCTACCCACTACAGTATTCTTGACTGGAGAATTCCATGGACAGAGGACCCTGGTGGTCTGCAATCTATGGGGTCACAAAGAGTGGGACACGACTGAGCAACTTAGCACCACCATCAATGCCTAGAGTATGCACAAAAAAAATACCCAATAAGCAGAGTGTATACGCAGATCCCTTGAATTTGCTGAACATCTATTGTTCTAAATCTTATTACTTTATTCTGTAAAAACAAAAAACAAAACAAAACAAAAAACATAAATTCATTTTTTAAATAAATGCAATAATTACAAAGTAATGATATTATCAAATAGTTTTTCTCCTCAGGAGTCTACACCTTTGAGAGTATGTATATATCTATATCTATATATCTATATCTATATATATATATATAATTACTGCAAGTATTTGTACCACTTTGAAATAACATCTTCTATTATTCAGCCTTTTTGTTTGTTTGTTTTAATAGTGAAAACTCACTATTTTCATTTACCCTAATCTTTCAAAGTCTCTTTGTTGACCTTAGGTTTTCACACTTTAGCCTCCATAACTTATAGTGAACTACCATTTTCACTTCATCTCTATTTCTGGAGGGAAGTACTTTCTTTCTTTATCCACCTTTCTTTGAATTATTTAAACTCACTTTCTTTAGCTTTTTCAAGGTAAAGGAAAACTTTTTCAGTCCTCATTTTTCTGCTTCCTCATCTTTTACCTTTCCTATTAGTGAAGTTGCCCACATATTCTTTTCTATTATATACTATCAGTTCTCAAATTAAAGTACTACATGTAGTAGATAATCAGAAAATATTTACATGAACACTCAGTATTTCACTAACCATGCCTTCATTTTCCCTTAAAACAATAGAGCAACAAAGAAAGAGACAAATCTTCATAAATAAAGCAGGAAATATATCTTATCTCACACTTAATGGGAAAGGGAATACTTATTTAATCATAGTAATGATTAAGTACACTGATTCTCTTTTTTTAAATTTTTTGAAATGTTATTTATAATACCTACAATATTATGCTAGCTCCAGATCTACAACATAATCATTCAGTATTTCTATACATTACAAAATGATCTCAATAAGTCTAGTTATCATTGTCACTATGCAAAAATATTGCAATATTGTTCACTATATTCCCCATGCTTCACATTTCATTTTGTTACTCATGTATTTCATAACTTCAAGTTTGTGTCTCTGAATCTATCTAACCAATTTTACTCACATCCATCTTCTAATCCTGCACCTCTGGCAACAGAGGTGAAATGAAATGATATGGTATTTTGCTTTCCTTGACTTATCTCACTTGATATGATACCATCTAGGCCCATCCATATAGTCACAAATGGCAAGATTTCACACTTTTTTATGGATGAGCAATATTCCATTGACTAGGTATAAATCCATTGTCATAGATTAATTGACCATAAGTGTGTGGGCTTATTTCTGGGCTCCCTATGCTGTCCCATTGATCTATATGTCTTTTCTGTACCAATACCATATTGTTTTGATGACTGTAGCTTTGTAGTATGGTCTGATGTCAGGAAGCATAATGCCTCCAGTTTTACTCTTTCTTCTCAAGATTATTTTAGTTATTACAGGTCTTTTATGCTTCTCTATGAATTTTCAGATTATTTTTTCTAGTTCTTTATAAAGTTTCATGGCATTTCCAGGGAATTGCATTGAATCTGTGGGTTCTTTGGATAGTATGGTCATTGTAATAATATCAATCATTCCAATCATGAATTTGAGATAGATTTACATTTTTTTGTGTGTCACCTTTAATGTTCTTCATCAGTGTTTTATGTTTCAGAGTATAGGTCCTTCAGATTCCTTGGTTAAGTATCAGTTCAGTTCAGTTCAGTTGCTCAGTAATGTCCCACTCTTTGCGACCCCATGAATTGCAGCACACCAGGCCTTCCTGTCCATCAGTATAGTTTTATCTATTTTATTTTCTCTGATGTAATTTTGAACAAAATTGTTTTCTTGCTTTCTCTTATAGTTCATTATTAATGTATAGAAAACTAACAGATTTATGTATATTTATCCTATATCCTTCAACTATACCTCATTAATTTCTGAGTTCTAATAGTTTTTGGTGGAGACATTATGCTTTTTACATATAATAGCATACCATCTTCAGGTAGTGACAGTTTTACTGTTTCTTTTCCAATTTAAATACTTTTTATTTCCTTTCTTGTTTTGAATGCTGTGGCTAGGACTTCCAATCCTTTGTTTAAAAAGTGATAGAAGTGGGCATCCTTGTCTTTTTCCTGATTTTAGAGGAATAATTTTTTTTTTTTTACTTTCAATGTTAAATTGAATTTCTTTTTTTTTTTTACTTTTCAATGTTAAATTGAAGACTGTTAAATGTAATGTTAGATGTAGATTTTTCATAAAGTCTTTATTATTTTGACACATGTTCCCTCTATAATAGCTTTGATGAGAGTTTTTATAATGATTGAGTGTTGAATGTGTGTGGGTTTTTTTTCCATTTATTTTTATTAGTTGGAGGCTAATTACTTTACATCATTGCAGTGGTTTTTGTCATACATTGAAATGAATTAGCCATGGATTTACATGTATTCCCCATCCCGGTCCCCCCTCCCACCTCCCTCTTGAATGTGTTTTGTCACATTTTTCTGGTGCATCAACTGAGATGATTTTTATCCTTCCCTTTGTTAATGTGCTATATCACATTCGTTGATTTCCAGATAGTGAACCATCCTTATATGCCTTGAATAAATTCCACTTGATCATGTTGCATGATCCTTTCTATATATTGCTGAATTTGGTTTGCTATATTTTGCTGAGTATTTTTGCATTTATATTTGTCCAAGATATTGGCCTATAACTTCCCTTTTCTTATGTCTTTGGTTTTGATATCAGGGTAATGATGGGCTCATCTTACATAATGAAGTTCAGTTCAGTTCAGTCACTCAGTCGTGTCTGACTCTTTGCAACCCCATGAATCGCAGCACGCCAGGCCTCCCTGTCCATCACCAACTCCCGGAGTTTACTCAAACTCATGCCCATCAAGTCGGTGATGCCATCCAGCCATATTATCCTCTGTCGTCCCCTTCTCCTCCTGCTCCCAATCCCTCCCAGTGTCAGGGTCTTTTCCAATGAGTCAATTCTTCTCATGAGGTGGCCAAAGTATTGGAGTTTCAGCTTCAGCATCAGTCCTTCCAATGCACACCCAGGACTTATCTCCTTTAGGATTGACTGGTTGGATCTCCTTGCAGTCCAAGGGACTCTCAAGAGTCTTCTCCAACACTACAGTTCAAAAGCATCAATTTTTGTGGGGGTGATCATTTTCTACAAATTTTTGGAATAGTTTAAGAAAGATAGACATTAGCTCCTTATATGCTTTGTAGAATTCCCCTGTGAAGCCATCTGGTCCTGGACTTTTATTTTCTGGAAGATTTTTGGTTATCAGCTTAATTTCACTACAAGCGATCAATCTGCTGGGATTGTATGTTTCTTTCTGAATCAGTCTTGGAGTATTGTATGTTTCTAGAAATTTACCCATTTCTTCTAGTTTGTCCAATTTGATGGAATAACTGTTCATAGTATTTGTTTTCTTAAGATTTTTTTGTATCTCTGTAATATCAGTTATAATTTCTCCTCTTTTATCTTCTTATTTATGTCTTTTCTCTCTTTCTCTCTCTCTCTTTTTTTTTTCCTTGATAAGCTGGTCTAGAGGCTTAGCAATTTTTTTAATTATTAACAAGACAGCCCTTGGTTTTGTTGATTATTTCTATTGCTTTTTGTTTTAATATTTCTTTCTTTCTGCTGAACTTTTAGCTTTGTTCTTTTTCTAATTAATGATAGTTATGTTGTTTATTTGAGATTTTTCATATTTGTTGAGGTAATTCTCTATACATACATACATATATATATGTGTATATATGTGTGTGTGTGTGTATATATTTTGAGGTAAGTCTCTATACATATATATGTATATTTCTTGAGGTAATGTTGACTTATAGCTACATGTTGATCTATATTTACTTGTTTTAATTGATAGTCATTTAAGTTCAAACATTCTGAAAGATTCACATTTTTATTCACCTTCCCCACAGTTCATATATTTAACGTTGTATTTAAAATCTTCATGTCTAACTCTTAACCATTCATTGTATGTGCAGGTTATTTCACACTTCCTTATAGTGTGATTTCTATTTGGTTTGAAAATCATTACCAGGGGGCTGTAAGAAACTGAATGTGCATATGCTTATTCCTGGGAACAAGTCCAATAATTAATGTGTCATTTAAGATTACTGTTTCCTTATGGATGTTTACGTCCCCAGATATTGTTGTATGATTGTCAGTTTTCATTTCTATGTATTCTTCTTCCTGTAGCCTTTTATTTTCAATCTGAAGAAGAGCCTTTAACAATTCTTGTAAGGCTGGGTTAGTGTTAATGAAATCTCTAATCCTTGCATGTCTGGTAACTCCGCTCTCCCCTTCAGCTCTGAATATGATGGCCATGGTGCACATATCATAGGCCCTGGGTGTTCCCTCTCAGGACTCAGTACATCATGCCACTCCCTTCTGTCCTGAAAAGTCTCTTTTAAAAATAGGCTGGTGGCCTTTTGGGGGTCCCCTTGTACATGCCTGTGTGCTCCCTTTAAAAGTCTCTTTATCTTTTGATTTTGCCATTTAGGAAGTGTCTACAGGTCTCTTTGAGTTCATCTTGCTTGGGATTCTCTGCTTCCTATATCTGGAAATCTGTTTCCTTGTGCAGTTTTGGGAAATCTCAAGTCACAATTTTATAAAATACACTTTCAACATTTTTTTTCTTTTTTTAATTTTCTTCTCCTTCTTGGACCCTTAGAATAAGAATGTTTGTATGCCTGATGTTGTCCAAACAATCTGTACAATATACTTATTTTTGTAAATGTCTTCTTTTTGATGTTCTGATTGAGTGACTTCTATTAGATTTTCTAGCTCTTATGCATTTCTCTGTATCACCTCCTTTGCTGTTAATGCCTTCTAGTGTATTTTTCATTTCAGTTAGTGTTTTCTTCAGCTCTGACTGTTTCTTTTAGCATTTTTGTTACTAAATGCTTTGAACTCTTTATCTGGTAAATTATCTATTTTTATTAGGATTTTTCAGGGATCTTTATTACTCTTTCATTTGAAACGCATTTTTCTGTCTTCTCATTTTTTTAACTTTCTTTCCTTATGAAATAAGATAATAAGATAAAATAGTTACCTATCCTGATCTTGTAGGAATATCCTTTTATGTGGGGACCAGTTTGTTGTCTGCATGTGTCCAGTAGCTGTGGTAAGAGATCTGGATCTGAAGTTAGCACAGGTAACGTCTTCCCCCAGAACGTTCTGACAGCTACCACTTTGTTGGGAGGCAGGTAGTAGACATGGAGAGATTAGAGCCAGAGCAAGGTTTGACCCAGGGCTTTTCCTATGCTCCTTAGCAGTCACCCCTTTATTGGGGTGGTGGCAAGACCCAAGGAGCTGGAGTAGAAACCCTCAGAATCACCTCTTGCTCCTTCTAAGTTGGGCGCTCTCCTTGCTAATGACAGTGTTCCCTCTAGTGGAGAGCAATACCTGAACAAGAGGGATGAAGTGGGCGCCCTGTGCAGTCTGGGGTACAAGCTGTGGTGGTCCTGGCCAGTCATTCAGAGTCCCAGGCAGTTTCCAATACTGCTTCTGTGTAAGTACTGCTAATGTTTTCTTTTGTTTTTTCTTTTTTTCTTTTTTTTTCTTTTTTTGCCGTATTCAGAGACATTATCTAGTGCAAATTAGCTCTATCCCTTCTAGTTCTGCACACTCTCATTTGCAATGTCACCTGTGCCCTAGTTGAGAACAATGCTGGAGGAGGTGCCCAGAGGGGCTAAGCTTTGGGCTGGAAGGATCGTAACAAGTTGGTCAGACCAGTTTTCAATCTACTGCATCTATGTTGTTCCCAGGAATAAGGATATGCACATTCAGTTTCTTATAGCCCTCTGGTAAGCTCTCAGTGATTTTCTTATTTTTTTTTAAATTCCATAGTTATCAATTTTTTATTATATAACTGACTGACATATGTTTAAAATGAGATTCTGAAATGCCAATTTAATTTGCATATTGTGAGGAGATTTTTTCTTCCCATTTATTTTTATTTGTTGGAGGCTAATTACTTCACAATACTGTAGCGGTTTTTGTGATACATTGACATGAATCAGCCATGGATTTACATGTATTCCCCACCCTGATCCTCCCTCCCACCTCCCTCTCCACCTGATTCCTCTGGGTCTTCCCAGTGCACCAGGCCCAAGCACTTGTCTCATGCATCTAACCTGGGCTGCTGATCTGTTTCACCCTAGATAATATACATGCTTCGATGCTGTTCTCTCAAAACATCCCACCCTCGCCTTCTCCCACAGAGTCCAAAAGTAGGTTCTGTACATCTGTGTCTCCTTTTCTGTTTTGCATATAGGGTTATTGTTACCATCTTTCTAAATTCCATGTATATGCGTTAGTATACTGTATTGGTGTTTTTCTTTCTGGCTTATTTCACTCTGTATCATGGGCTCCAGTTTCATCCATCTCATTAGAACTGATTCAAATGAATTCTTTTTAATGGCTGAGTAATATTCCATGGTGTATATGTACCACAGCTTCCTTATCCATTCGTCTGCTGATGGGCATCTAGGTTGCTTCCATGTCCTGGCTATTATTATAAACAGTGCTGCGATGAACATTGGGGTGCATGTGTCTCTTTCAGATCTGATTTACTCAGTGTGTATGCCCAGCAGAGGGATTGCTGGGTCATATGGTAGTTCTAATTCCAGCTTTTTAAGAAATCTCCACTCTGTTCTCCATAGCAGCTGTACTAGTTTGCATTCCCACCAACAGTGTAAGAGGGTTCCCTTTTCTCCACACCCTCTCCAGCATTTATTGCTTGTAGACTTTTGGATAGCAGCCATCCTGACTGGCGTGTAATGATACCTTGTTGTGGTTTTGATTTGCATTTCTCTGATAATGAGTGATGTTGAGCATCTTCTCATGTGTTTGTTGCCATCTGTATGTCTTCTTTGGGGAAATGTCTGTTTAGACCTTTGGCCCATTTTTTGATTGGGCCATTTATTTTTCTGGAATTGAGCTGCAGGAGTTTCTTGTATATTTCTGAGATTAATCCTTTGTCTGTTGCTTCACTTGCTATTATTTTCTCCCAATCTTAGGGATGTCTTTTCACCTTGCTTATAGTTTCCTTTGTTGTGCAAAAGCATTTAAGTTTCATTAGGTCCCATTTGTTTATTTTTGCTTTTATTTCCAATATTCTGGGAGGTGGCTCATAGAGGATCCTGCTGTGATTTATGCCAGAGAGTATTTTGCCTATGCCCTCCTCTAGGAGTTTGATAGTTTCTGGTCTTACATTTAGATCTTTAATCCTTTTTGTGTATGGTGTTAGAAAGTGTTCTAGTTTCATTCTTTTGCAAGTGGCTGACCAGTTTTCCCATCACCACTTGTTAAAGAGGTTGTCTTTTTTCCATTGTATATTCTTACCTCCTTTGTCAAAGATAAGGTATCCATCGGTTCGTGGATTTATCTCTGGGCTTTCTATTCTATTCCATTGATCTATATTTCTGTCTTTGTGCCAGTACCATACTGTCTTGATGACTGTGGCTTTGTAGTAGAGTCTGAAGTCAGGCAGATTGATTCCTCCAGTTCCATTCTTCTTTCTCAGGATTACTTTGGCTATTCGAGGATTTTTGTATTTCCATACAAATTGTGAAATTATTTGTTCTAGTTCTGTGAAAAATACCGTTGGTAGTTTGATAGGGATTGCATTGAATCTATAGATCGCTTTGGGTAGTACAGCCATTTTGACAATATTGATTCTTCCAATCCATGAACACGGTATATTTCTCCATCTGTTTGTGTCTTCTTTGATTTCTTTCATCAGTGTTTTATAGTTTTCTATGTATAGGTCATTTGTTTCTTTAGATAGATATACTCCTAAGTATTTTATTCTTTTTGTTGCAATGGTGAATGGTATTGTTTCCTTCATTTCTCTTTCTGTTTTCTCATTGTTAGTGTATAGGAATGCAAGGGATTTCTGTGTGTTAATTTTATATCCTGCAACTTTACTAAATTCATTGATTAGCTCTAGTAATTTTCTGGTAGAGTCTTTAGGGTTTTCTACGTAGAGGATCATGTCATCTGTGAACAGGGAGAGTTTCACTTCTTCTTTTCCTATCTGGATTCCTTTTACTTCTTTTTCTGCCCTGATTGCTGTGGCCAAAGCTTCCAAAAATATGTTGAATAGTAGTGGTGAGAGTGGGCACCCTTGTCTTGTTCCTTATTTCAGGGGAAATGCTTTCAATTTTTCACCATTGAGGATAATGTTTGCTGTGGGTTTGTCATATATAGCTTTTATTATGTTGAGGTTTGTTCCTTCTATTCCTGCTTTCTGGAGAGTTTTAATCATAAATGGATGTTGAATTTTGTCAAAGGCTTTTTCTGCATCTATTGAGATAATCATATCTTTTTTATCTTTCAATTTGTTAATGTGGTGTATTACATTGATTGATTTGCAGATATTAAAGAATCCTTGCATTCCTGGGATAAAGCCCACTTGGTCATGATGTATGATTTTTTTTAATATGTTGTTGGATTCTGTTTGCTAGAATTTTGTTAAGGATTTTTGCATCTATGTTCATCAGTGATATTGGCCTGTAGTTTTTTTTTTTTTTTTTTTTGGTGGCGTCTTTGTCTGCTTTTGGAATTAGGGTGATGGTGGCCTCATAGAATGAGTTTGGAGGTTTACCTTCTTCTGCAATTTTCTGGAAGAATTTGAGTAAGATAGGTGTTAGCTCTTCTCTAAATTTTTGGTAGAATTCTGCTGTGAAGACATCTGGTCCTGGGCTTTTGTTTGCTGGAAGATTTCTGATTACAGTTTCTATTTCATTGCTTGTGATGGGTCTGTTAAGATTTTCTATTTCTTTCTGGTTCAGTTTTGGAAAGTTATACTTTTCTAAGGATTTTTTCATTTCTTCCAAGTTGTCCATTTTATTGGCATATAGCTGCTGGTAGTAGTCTCTTATGAACCTTGTATTTCAGTGTTGTCTGTTGTGATCTCTCCATTTACATTTTTAATTTTGTTAATTTAGTTCTTCTCCCTTTGTTTCTTAATGAGTCTTGCTAACGGTTTGTCAATTTTGTTTAGTTTTTCAAAAAACCAGCTTTAGCTTTCTTGATTTTTGCTATGGTCACTTTAGTTTCTTTTGCATTTATTTCTGCCCTAATTTTTAAGATTTCTTTCCTTCTACTTACCCTGGGATTCTTCATTTCTTCCTTTTCTAGTTGCTTTAGGTGTAGAGTTAGGTTATTTTTTTGACTTTTTTCTTGTTTCTTGAGGTAAGCCTGTAATGCTATGAACCTTCCCCTTAGAACTGCTTTTACCGTGTCCCATAGGTCTTGGGTTGTTGTCTTTTCATTTTCATTCATTTCTATGCATATTTTGATATCTTTTTTGATTTCTTCTATGATTTGTTGGTTATTCAGAAGCGTGTTATTTAGCCTCCATATGTTTGAATTTTTAATATTTTTTTTTTTTCCTGTAATTGAGATCTAATCTTACTGCACTATGGTCAGAAAAGATGACTGGAATGATTTCATTTTTTTTTCAATTTACCAAGGCTAGATTTATGGCCAAGGATGTGATCTATTCTGGAGAAGGTTCTGTGTGCACTTGAGAAAAAGGTGAAGTTGATTGTTTTGGGGTGAAATGTCCTATAAATATCAGTTAGGTCTAACTGGTCCATTGTGCCATTTAAAGTTTGTGTTTCCTTGTTAATTTTCTGTTTAGTTGATCTATCCATAGTTGTGAGTGGGGTATTAAAGTCTCCCACTATTATTGTGTTACTATTAATTTCCCCTTTCATACTCATTAGCATTTGCCTTACATATTTTGGTGCTCCTATGTTGGGTGCATATATATTTATAATTGTTATATCTTCTTCTTGGATTGATCCTTTGATCATTATGTAGTGTCTGTCTTTGTCTCTTTTCACAGCCTTTATTTGAAAGTCTATTTTATCTGATATGAGTATTGCAACTCCTGCTTTCTTTTGGTTTCTGTTTGCATGAAATATTTTTTTCCAGCCCTTCACTTTTAGTCTGTATGTGTTCCTTGTTTTGAGGTGGGTCCCTTGTAGACAGCATATATAGGGGTCTTGCTTTTGTATCGATTCAGCTAGTCTTTGTCTTTTGGTTGGGGCATTCAACCCATTTACATTTAAGGTAATTATTGCTAGGTATGGTCCCGTTGCCTTTTACTTTGTTGTTTTGGGTTCTCATTTTGGGCTCGTGTTTCTGTGTTTCCTGTCTAGAGAAGATCCTTTATCATTTGTTGGAGAGCTGGTTTGGTGGTGCTGAATTCTCTCAGCTTTTGCTTGTCTGTAAAGCTTTTGAATTCTCCTGCATATCTGAATGAGATCCTTGCTGGGTACAATAATCTATGTTGTAGGTTATTCTCTTTCATTACTTTAAGTATTTCCTGCCATTCCCTTCTGGCCTTAAGGGTTTCTATTGATAGATCAGCTGTTATCCTTATGAGAATCCCTTTCTGTGTTATTTGTTGTTTCTCCCTTGCTGCTTTTAATATTTGTTCTTTGTGTTTGATCTTTGTTAATTTGATTAATATGTGTCTTGGGGTGTTTTGCCTTGGATTTATCCTGTTTGGGACTCTCTGGGTTTCTTGGACTTGGGTTGCTATTTCCTTCCCCATTTTAGGGAAGTTTTCAGTTATTATCTCCTTGAGTATTTTCTCGTGGTCTTTCTTTTTGTCTTCTTCTTCTGGGACTCCTATAATTCGAATGTTGGGGGGTTTCACATTGTCCCAGAGGTCCCTGAGGTTGTCCTCATTTCTTTTTATTCTTTTTTCTTTTTTCCTCTCTGCTTCATTTGCTTTCACCATTTTATCTTCTACCTCACTTACCTATTTTCTGCCTATGTTATTCTACTTTTGGTTCCCTCCAGAGTGTTTTTTATTTCATTTATTGCATTATTCATTTTTAATTGACTCTTTTTTATTTCTTCTAGGTCCTTATTAAACATTTCTTCCATCTTCTCAATCTTTGTCTCCAGGCTATTTATCTGTAATTCCATTTTGTTTTCAAGTTTTTGGATCACTTTTATTATCATTATTCTAAATTATTTTTCAGGTAGATTCCCTATCTCCTCCTCTTTTTTTTTTGACTTGGTGGGCATTTTTCATGTTTCTTTACCTGCTGGGTATTTCTCTGCCTTTTCATCTTGTTTAGATTGCTGTGTCTGGAGTGGGCTTTCTGTATTCTGGTGGTCTGTGGTTCCTTTTTAATGTGGAGGTTTTACCCATTGGGTGGGGTTGGATGATTGGCTTGTCAAGGTTTCCTGGTTAGGGAAGCTTGTGTCGGTGTTCTGGTGCATGGAATTGGATTTCTTCTCTCTGGAGTGCAATGGAGTGTCCAGTAATGAGTTTTGAGATGGGTTTTTGTGTTAGGTGTGACTTTGGGAAGCCTGTATGTTGACGCTCAAGGCTATGTTCCTGCGCTGCTGGAGAATTTGTGTGGTATGTCTTGCTCTGTAACTTATTGGCTCTTGGGTGGTGGTTGGTTTCAGTGTAGGTATGGAGGCTTTTGGATGGTCTCTTATTCCTTAATGTTCCATGTAGCCAGGAGTTTTCTGGTGTTCTCTGGTTTTGACCTTAAGTCTCCTGCCTCTGGATTTCAGTTTTATTCTTCCAGAAGTCTCAAGACTTCTCCAACTATACAGCACTGATAATAAAACCTCTAGGTTAATGGTGAAAAGATTTTCCACTGCGAGGGACACCCAGAGAGGCTCACAGAGTTACATGAAGAAGAGGAGAGGGAGGAGGGAGGTAGAGATGAGCAGGAGGAGAAAAAGGGGGACTCAAGAGGAGAGAGACAGATCTACGCAGTTCTCTGTTCCCAAAGTGTTCTCCATAGCCCAGACACCCACAGAGATTCACAGAATTGGATTGGGAAGAGAAGGAAGAGGGAGGAAATAGAGGTGATCTGAGGGAGAAAACAGAGTCAAAAGTGGGAGAGAGTAATCAACACACTCTTATGTAAAATGGGTACCGAATATTGGATTCTTAAATGTCCAAAATTTATATCAAATACTGAAAAACAGAGATTAAAAATCTAGAGTAGAGGTTGGACTCTTAAAAATACAATATACAATATTAAAAACAAAAACAAAAACACAAAAAAATTTAGAAATATATATGAAGTTAGGTTTAAAAATATGGCTTCTCTCTCTTTTTTTTTTTTTTTTGCAAGGTTATAGTGAAATGAGAATGAAAATTAAGGAGTAATAGACGAGTAATAGGGGACTTTAAAAGAAAATAAGAGAAAAAAATTAAAACAAGAAAAATTTTTTTCCTAATTAAAAAAACTAGTAAAAATATATGAAAATGAAAGTTAAGGAGTAATGGGGGAGTAATAGTGAATTTTAAAAGAAAATAAAAGAGAAAAAATAAAAAAAGAAAAGAAAAGAAAAAAATTTTTTAATTGAAAAAAAAAAAGTAAAAATATATCTAGGAATTTCTCTGGAGCTGTCGCGGTCAGTGTGGGTTCGGTTCAGTTTCAGATAGCTGTTCATTCCATTTTACACTTCTCAATATCTATAGGCCCCTTCCGGTGTAGTCGGTGTTATCTACAGGTATTTTAATCTGTTGCACCAGTCCCTTCTGAAGCGGTTCCCTTTGTTTATTTGGCTTCTGTTTGCCGGTCTCTTCAGTGTCTAATTTCCACCCTGACACAGGAGGGTGGAGGTGGTCTCTTGTTTAGGTTCGGTTGTTCAGTTGCACTGTGGGGAGGGAGGAGTGCTGCAGGCAGATATCACTGGCACGTGTGGGGAGGACACACAGTATTCCGGCCACACTGGGTTTGCCTCCGCTCACCGGTGTGTGCACTCCCGTCTACACTGCTCAGGCTCCCGGCTGCTCTATATGGAGAGGGCCCTGCATTGCGTGCGGTTCCAGTTTTCGGGTATTCCACAAAAGCACAGACTCGGTTGGGCCTGCGTTTTGTGCCTTCCCCAGCCCGAGCAGCTCAGGCAGCCAGGAGCTTGACGGGCACACTCTTCCTGGGTATGGTACACTTCTCCCCTCCGTGGTCCCAGCCTCAGTTTCTGGGCACACCGGTCGGGTGCGTGTGCCTTATGTCTATTCTTGGGAGCTGGCCTCTAGCCTCGACCCTCCCGGCGGATGTCGTCCATCCAGAATCTCAGGAAGTCTTTGGTTAGAAACTGGAGGCCTGTTTGCAGTTTGGCAGGGGATGCCGTCTCTGGGGCTGAGTTTGCCCCTCCCCACCCCCACCCCCCACCCCGCCTCCTGCCTCCTGTGGGGATGGGTCAGTCTGCAGCTGGCTAGCTCTTCTCTGGAATTGCTCAATCCCTTTGTTCTGCGAATGGGCTGACAGTGTTTGGGCCGGTTAATTTTCTCTCTTTCTCTTGCTATCCCACAGTTTAAGTTGCTATCTCATGATAGCTCCCTCCAATTGCCCTCAGGGCATTCAGGCCCAGTCCTTACCCTAAGCAATGCCGCCTGCTCCTCTCTGTTCCTCCCCAACTTGCTTGTGGCGGATGCGGGCATCTGGAGTACTTTTCTGCTGGGAGTTGCTTTTAGGCATGCAATCTGTGGGTTTTATTTATTTTTCCTCCCATTGAGGTTGCCCTCTGAGTTTCAAAAACTTCTCCCAGACCCACCAGCGAGAGGGTTTCCTGGTGTTTGGATACTTCCTCTATTACGACTCCCTTCCCGGGATGGGTCTCCACCCCTAGCTCTTTTGTCTCACCTTTTTATCTTTTACATTTTGTCCTACATTCTTTTGAAGATGATGGGCTTCTTTTCTGGGCACCTAATGTCTTCTGCTAGCGGTCAGAAGTTTTTTTGTGAAGTTTGCTCAGCATTCAAATGTTCTTTCGATGAATTTGTAGGGGAGAAAGTGATCTCCCCATCCTATTCCTCCGCCATCTTGGCTCGTCCCCTCTCATTGATTTTCAAACAAGCTAAGAGGACTCATTTTCCCTGTGTCAGACCCCAGGCATGGAGTACACAATATGTGGCTTGAATCACTCATTCCCTGAGCCTATGATATGTCCCTCCTCTTTCATGTCCTCTGCTAGGGGTATGGGACTTGACCTCCTCCCTTAAATTACTTGGTTTCATATGAATCTTTCTTTACAGTTTTGGCTGTAGAAAAGCTTTACTGACAGTCTCCAGGTTGTTTTCAATGTTGCTCGATATGTAGATGTATTTTTTCATGTCTTCCTACTCCTTCATCTTGATCTCCCTTACAATTGATAATTTTTTTAAATAAAAAAATAATGTATTTGTTTTCAGTTCAGTTAAGTTCAGTTGCTCAGTCATGTCTGACTCTTTGGGACCCCATAGACTGCAGCATGCCTGCCTTCCCTGTCCATCACCAACTCCCAGAGCTTGCTCAAACTCATCTCCATCGAGTCAGTGATGCCATCCAATCATCTCATCCTCTGCCATCCCCTTCTCTTCCTGCCTTCAATCTTTCCCAGCATCAGGGTCTTTTCCAATGAGTTGGTTCTTCCCTTCAGGTAGCCAAACTATTGGACCTACAACTTCAGCGTCAGTCCTTCCAATGAATATTCAGAACTGATTTGCTTTAGGATGGACTGGTTTGATATCCTTGCAGTCCAAGAGTCTTCCCCAACATCACAGTTCAAAGGCATCAATTCTTTTGTGCTCAGTTTTCTTTATGATCCAACTCTCACATCCATGCATGACACCTGGAAAAACCATAGCTTTGACTAGATGGAACTTTGTCGGTAAAGTAATGTCTCTGATTTTAATATGCTGTGTAGGTTTGTCATAGCTTTTCTTCCAAGGAGCAGGTGTCTTTAAATTTTATGGCTGCTGTCACCACCTGAGGTGATTTTGGAGCCCAGGAAAATAAAGTCTCTCACTCTTCCCATTGTTTCTCCATATATATGCCAGGACGTGATGGAACTAGAGGCCATGATCCTCATTTTTTGAATGTTGTGTTTTAAGCCAGCTTTTTCACTCTTCTCTTTCACTTTCAACAAGAGGTTCTTTAGTTCTTCACTTTCTGCCATAAGGGTGGCATCATCTGCATATCTGAGGTTATTGGTATTTCTCCCAGCAATCTTGCTTCCAGCTTGTGCTTCATCCAGTCTGGCATTTCACATGATGTACTCTGCTTGTAAATTAAATAAGCAGAGTGACAATATACAGCCTTGACATACTCCTTTCCCAATTTGGAAATTTTCTCATGGGTTTCCTGGGTTCTGGTGTGTACAAGGTATTGTTTGAGTCCTCCAACCATCTCTGGTGGGTATGTGGTTTGATTCTAAAGGCAGTTTCACCCATCCTTCTGTCCTATTGGAGCTTCTCCTTTGCTCTTGGATGTGAGGTATCTTTTTTGTGGTGAGAATCAGCATTCCCCTTTAGAGGGTTGTTCAGCCGTTAGTTGCAATTTTGAAGTTCTCACAGGAGAAGATGAACACACATTCTTTACTCTACCATCTTGGCCAGATCTTCAATTCACCTGTTAGGCAATTTTTGAAAATCAGCTATAAGAAATAAAACAATTAAAATCACAGTAATTAGAGTACTAAAAAATAAATCTATGCATACTAGTTTTACTGTTTTAAAAACACTTATTTTGTAAACTATGTTGTGCTGCTTTGGATTAACATTTTGTTTTAGACCTTTTCCCAATAAATTATCCAAAAATATTGTTTTAATGATCAACTAATATTTCAAACTATAGAAGTTAATAGTATATTTAACTGATATTTTTAAATGGTTTAATTTTTCCAGTTTATAACAAATTTAAGTAACAATTTGGTCATATTCCTGCTTATTTCCATTGGGTTTGTTTATAGAATTACTTCATTAAGGAGCATGCATATTTAAAGGCTCTTGATACTTACTGTGAAATTGCTTTCCAGACAGACAAATATGGCCATCACTAGTGTATTATGACATACTTTTTGTCACACTATATATTAATTTTTATTTATTTTTTAACTGGATGACTTTTCATAGTTAAATATTTTCATTTTGTTTTGCTTTCTTTGTTATGTATTTTAAACTACATTTCCTTTGCTCAGTTTTTACATTTTCCTTAATCTAGCATGAAAAAACAAATTAGATTAAATTAATCTGTTTCAACTCAAGCAGAACATATTTTATAGCATTATTCTTACCCTAATTATTATTTTTATTCATGATGTTTAAAATTATGCAACTTTGCTATATAAGCTTTTAATGAGCACTTACAAATGTTTATGAGTGTCTATCCAGTGTTGTCATGATAATATTGAAGAAGCTAAAAGTAAAATAAAATAGAACTTTGATTTATCATTTAAATCTAGAAACTTATTAGCATTTAATAAGTAATGTAGAATAACTATTAAGTTTATATGCATAGTAAAATTCTGAAATTAGCAACTATGTTAATTTTTAATTAGAATTTAATTTCTATCAAATCTAGATCTAGTGGTCGTTTAACCTAAATTGTTGTATTATATTTGGCTTTTGCTTTCTACTTACCCTAGCCATTATCTTCTCTTTGATGTTATTTCCCAGTTCAATCTGGACACTGATGTTTATTTTGGTAATTATATGAACAGAAAATTGAGAAGAATTTTTATGCTTAATGGTTTAGCTGAGGCTAGTACTGAGAGCATTAATATGGTAATAGACTTGATAGGTAAGATATGTCCAATATGGGAAATTGTTTTTAATATCCAAAGAATACTTACATATAACAAAATAGAGCATATCTTAACAAACATATGGGCCAGCATATGATATCATTCTATGTCATCCCTCATTTCAGTCATGTGGATCCTATGGGCCCTATGGTGATGTCATTCACCAATTTCACTTCTAGCCCATATAAAATTGACACCTGTCTATCCTTCAGTACTTTGCTGTATTGAAAAAAGTTCTCCAGTGAGTGTTCTGCTAGTGGTCCACAAAGCAGTGTTACCTGTATTTCATTCCTTGCAAGATATAAAATTGCCCTTTCCGACCCTCCTTCTGTGCTTTCACAGAAATGCACATTTGTAGGAGGAGGCGTGGGCAGCAAATAAGAGCCCTCATTGCATTAAACAGTCACCCGTCCATCCTGAGGGATACTCATTATTCACAAAACAAAATTGAACACTCTGACTATGTTAAATGGTATGCTGAAATTTCACCCATACAGATGGATCACATCCAACAATCCTTGGGGTGTTAAGGGGTGATTTAAGGGGTGATCCTTATTCCAAATTAGGGACCTAAACCTTGACAGTCATATAAAAACTTCAAAGGTATTAATTAAACTATGCCATCAATAGTCTTAATTTTTAAGCAAACATATAACTGGCAAAAGAAGCCTTCCTCCCCTACTTTACCAGTCACTAAAGTTCCAGAAAAGAATAGATGAATCTAAATTGATCTAGACCACATGTCTTAGATCCTAGGTTTAGGCTTTCTATTGGACTCTATTAATGCAAGATAAGTTTTATTATATAGTTTAATCAGAGACATCTAGCTTAAAATAAGGTTTGTTTTTAATTCTGATTCAAATCCAGGTCCTACACATTCTATAAACATTTAGGTAATTTATTTAGGTACAGTATTTCATATTTCTTCTATGACTTTTGTTTTGAGTACTGGTCATAGTTCAATACAATACAGTATGTTTGATATATTCACCATTCTATCTACTTCTTAATTCCTAAAAATATTCTAAACATTCAAGGGAATGATGGTAATATCAGTGTAGTATAGGAACATGAAAAAGATGACACTGTAGAATTATTTTAAAAAATCTCTCCTTTAGAAAATGCTTATGTCTGTCAATGGTCAATGTTATATAACCAGTTAAAATGTCCCTGTCTTTTGTATTTTGATCCTATGTTTCCTTTTGATTTAATTAGAGATTTTAAAAAGATTCTAAAATATGTTCTGCTGAAGTGCCAATAAATTAGATGTACCTCATTTTCCTGATCTCCTTCATTGGAATTGGTGGGAATCATCCTCATAGCAGTAATGTAAATACTACTAGTAGTTGTAGATGTGAAAGTAACAGTACTTGTAACATTGTGTTACATGCAATTATTCCTGCTGTGGTTTGACTAACTTAGTTATACCAATATAACTTAGTCAGATATAAAGCTCAGTAAGAGAAGAGCTCTGCATAGAAAGATTTTTCAAAGTAAGTTGCTGAAAACCTGATTGCTTTTGCCAAAGCTGGAAAAATGGCAAAATCCAGAAATGCTCCTTGACAGGAGGTCAACTGATTTGGAAAGAAAGTGGGAAGAAATAAACCCAAAATGCAGCTGTGCTTTGCCTCAGGCCCTATTTACAGCTTCCTTCAAGCAAGTGAATAACTAAAGCATCCAGTTTAAAGAATCAGGAGAGGATTCCAATGGCATCTGTTTAAACAGGGAGAAGAAATAAAATACAAGCCATCAACATTATTTTGTAGCAGTTAAAAAGAATTAATGGAACTTCTCTAAGTCATAATTAAACAGTATAAAAACAACAAAAGCAGCAAATAATCATAGTAACTCTGTAAAGTTTCTGTTAAATTGACAAAAAACAGATATAGCATGCAAAGGACAAATGGGTATTTATTTAAATGTATAATCTAAGATATTAGGGAAAAAAACTAAAAAACAGGTATCGAACTTATAAAAAAATTAGACTATGATATCTATGAAATGAATTATAAGAGTGAAAAAAGAACATAAAGAGTTTAAAGGGAGCTGGAAAAATTAAGTAAAACATTTGATCAGAAAAGCAAAATCACCTCAAAGCTTAAACCTACATTAGCAACATCAATAAGTAGAATCAGCATTTTTAAAGAAGGATAGAGTGGAGAATATATCACACAATGAAGAGTTGCAGAACCAGAACCTAAGAAATGATGGATTAGCTATTATAGGAAGATAATTATAGGTTACCTAATTATAGGAAGATAATGTTGGTCAAATATATAAATAATTGGCATTTTTAAAGATGAGGAAAGAATGAAAAAATGAATATAATGAAGTTCCAGATTTGGAACAATGTTCACTTTTAAGTTCTGTGTAGTAAAATCTTGTTATATTTTGTGAAATAAAGCTCATGCTTTATGGCAAGACAAAAAAAAAAAAAACATAAAAAAAGTTTTCTCTGCCTTTTGGCTTCCTCTATCCCCTGTGCTCTGCACAGTGTATCTGCCTTATGCATTGACCAGATCTCTCCCATCAACAGAAATACCTGTGTGCTGAGGTATGTTTAATCATTCAGTCATGTCCGAATCTTCACGACTCCATGGACTGTAGCCTGAGAGGCTCCTCTTTCCACAGGGATTCTCCAGTCAAGAAGACTAGAGTTGGTTGCCATAACCTCCTCCAGGGGATCTTCCTAACCCAGGTCTCCTGCACTGCAGGCATATTCGTTACCATCTGAGTTTCCAGGGAAGCCCATGAATACTGGAGTGGGCAGTCTATCCCTTCTCCAGGGGATCTTCCTGACCCAGGAATTGAACTTGGGTCTCTTGCACTGCAGTTGAGGGGGGTAAACAGTTAACCATGTGTACTTATGTGTACTTTTCATACTGTTCATGGGGTTCTCGAGGCAAGAATACTGAAGTGGTTTGCCATTCCCTTATCCAGTGGACCACGTTCTATCAGACCTCTCGACCATGACCCATCTGTCTTGTGTGGCCCCCCACGGCATGGCTTAGTTTCACTGAGTTAGACAAGACTGTGGTCCTGTGATCAGATTGGCTAGTTTTCTGTGATTGTGGTTTCAGTGTGCCTGCCCTCTGGTGCCCTCTCGGAACACCTACTGTCTTACCTTGGACATGAGGTATCTTCACGGCTGCTCCAGCAAAGCGCAGTGTTACTCCTTACCTTGGATGAGGGGTATCTCCTCATGGCCGCCCCTCTTGACCTTGAGTGTGGAGTAGCTCCTCTTGACCCTCCTGCACCTCCAAAATCACTGCAGATAGCAAGTGCAGCCATGAAATTAAAAGACTCTTCCTCCTTGGAAGGAAAGTTATCACCAACCTAGACAGCATATTAAAAAACAGAGACATTACTTTGCCAACAAAGGTCTGTCTAGTCAAGGCTATGGTTTTTCCAGTGGTCATGTATGAATGTGAGAGTTGGACTGTGAAGAAAGCTAAAAAATTGATGCTTTTGAACTGTGGTGTTGGAGAAGACTCTTGAGAGTCCCTGGGACTACAAGGAGATCCAACCAGTCCATCCTAAAGGAGATTAGTCCTGGGTGTTCATTGGAAGGACTGATGCTGAAGCTGAAACTCCAATACTTTCGCCACCTCATGCGAAGAGTTGACTCATTGGAAAAGACCCTGATGCTGGGAGGGATTGGGGGCAGGAGGAGAAGGGGACGACAGAGGGTGAGATGGCTGGATGGAATCACTGACTTGATGGACATGAGTTTGAGTAAACTCTGGGAGTTGGCGATGGACAGGGAGGCCCGGTGTGCTGGGATTCATGGGGTTGCAAAGAGTGGGACATGACTGAGGGACTGAACTGACTGACTGATACTTTTTCAATGGTTACTAACAATAGAAAGGTCTTACCAGACCCACTCCCACAACATAAGAAGATTAGTCAGAGAGTTTGTGTTAAGAAGGAGAAACACATTCTCAAGCAAGATACATTGTTGTTATATATTAGTACACAGCTTAATGAAAAACATACCCTTGAGCAAGAATATGTTCTTTTCCTGTGTAATCATTTGCTCTGAGCTTAAAGAGAGTTAGTTTTAGGCAAAATAGATTGTTGCCATAACAACTCAGAGCTCAAGACAAAAACTGTCTTATGTGACTGAGACAAAGGAATGTAGGAAAAAAAAAAAAAAGGCTTGTCCTTTCCTCCTCCTCGAGGGCCCTGCACTCCTTACCAACCTACCTAAGAATCAACTCTCTCACTAACTGTATGTGTTGCGTGCTAAGTTGCTTCTGTCCTGTCCAACTCTTTGCAACCTTGTGGATGGTAGCCAGCCAGGCTTCTCTGTCTATGGAATTCTGGCAAGGATACTGGGGTGAGTTGATGTGCACTCCTCCAGGAGATCTTCCTGACCCGAGAATCGAACCTGGGTTTCTTAAGTCTCCTGCATTGGCAGGCAGGCTGTTTACCACTAGTGCCAATCTGGGAAGCCCATACTAATTGTATGGTTACTTATATATAAAAACAATATCAAAAATGCAATGAATCAAGACATAAATCACAACTTTGCTCTTTCTAAAAATAATATTAGAGGATAAATTTCAATAGACAAACATTTTATAAAATAAGTAAGCTTATTTGGAAATTTATGATATTGAATATCTGGAGATAAATGTAATTATTTAAACAATATTAGTCATAAACTCTAATAATT
The DNA here is from genome assembly GCF_023699985.2 of Odocoileus virginianus. NCBI lineage: Eukaryota > Metazoa > Chordata > Mammalia > Artiodactyla > Cervidae > Odocoileus > Odocoileus virginianus. Next base: position 71,961,959 of record NC_069683.1, read on the forward strand.
ACTATTGAAAGTGGAAGAAGCTTTAATTCTTAAAATAAAGTGTAATAGTAAATTAAATTAAATTCACTGTTACCATAAAATAATTTGTTTCAAAAGTGGAGATTAGTAAGTACATTTCAGAGTGGAGTGAGTTATAGTAGACACTGTTAACAGCTGAAGTTGGTACATTAAGAAATGAGCACATTATTTAGAGTGACAATTTACACTCTAAATTACTAGAAGGCTAAATAATATGCAAATTGTAACATAACTGATAGAAATTAAGGAGAATATTAAGGAAATCAAGAAAATAAAAAAATATAAGATGGAAAATTGTTATAATAATATAATTTGATAGCCTCAATTATTAGCATATAATGTTTATGTTGTATAAAATGTTTTGTATTCTGAAGAAAACATGGTCTATTCAATTGCCTCAGAGAGTTTAAAAATATATATATTTGCAGAGATCTTAAAAAATACCAAAAAGAAGGCATAGAAGGAGGGAGGGAGAGAGAGAAAGATTCTGGAATGAAAAAGGAGGGAAGGATAGAGCCAAAAAGGGAGAAAAAATTTCTAGGTTTCAACAACCCCTTGAGTAGGTACTGTTATTATGGCCACTTTATACTCATAGATTGCAGAACAGAGAGTTAACAGCTTTGCCTAAGGTGTCACAGATTATGAGAGGCAGGTTTTGGGTTCCACCTTGGGTGGCCTGGCTCCATAGCCCATGATCTTCACTGCCATACTCATGCTGTACTGCTTATCAAAAAAAGTTGATGTTAATGTGAAAAGCACTAAATAAGTTAAGAAAGGTCACTTGCTACCTCAGTTAAGTTCAGTTCAGTCGCTCAGTTCTGTCCAACTATTTGTGACCCCATGGAGTGCAGCACACCAGGCTTCCCTGTCCATCACAAACTCCCGGAGCCTGTTCAAACTAATGTCTATTGAGTAGGTGATGCCATCCTACCATCTCATCCTCTATCATCCCCTTATCCTGCCACCTTCAATCTTTCCCAGAATCAGGGTCTTTCCCAATGAGCCAGTTCCTTGCATCAGGTGACCAAAGTATTGGAGCTTCAGCTTCAGCATCAGTCCTTCTAATGAATATTCAGGGTTGATTTCCTCTAAGATTGACTTGTTGGATCTCTTTGCTGTCCAAGGGACTCTTAAAAGTCTTCTCCAACACCACTGTTCAAAAGCATAAATTATTTGGTGCTCAACTTTCTTTATGTTCCAACTCTCACATCCATGCATGACTACTGGAAAAACCATAACTTTGACTAGATGGACCTTTGTTGGTAAAGTAATGTCTCTGCTTTTTAATATGCTGTCTAGGTTGGTCATAGCTTTTCTTCCAAGGAGCAAACATTTTTTTTTTTTTTTTAATTCATGGCTGCGGTCACCATCTTCAGTGACTTTGGAGCCCAAGAAAATAGAGTCTGTCACTATTTCAATTGTTCCCTATGTATTTGCCATGAGGTGATGGGACCAGATGCCATGATCTTAGTTTTTTGAATGTTGAGTTTTAACCCTGCTTTTCCACTCTCTTCTTTCATTTTCATCAAGTGGCTCCTCAGTTCCTTTTCATTTATTGCCATGGAGATGGTGTCATCTGTGTATCTGAGGTTATTGATATTTCTCCCAGTAATCTTGCTTCCAGCTTGTGATTCATCCAGCCCAGTGTTTCACATGACATATTCTGCATAAATTAAATAAGCAGGGTGACAATACACGGCCTTGACGTATTCCTTTCCCATGTCCGTTTCTAACTGTTGCTGGTTGACTGGCATACAGATTTCTCAGAAGGCAGGTAAGGTGGTCTGGTATTCCAATCTCTTGAAGAATTTTTCATAGTTTGTTTTGATTAACAGTCCTGAGTATGAACTATCATCTGACCTGTACATTTAAGAAGATTGTTTTATCTCTGCAGAAAAAAAAAAACCACAACAACAATATAAGTTAAATGAAATGCAGGCTTTAAACCTAGTGGCTAGTAGGGGCCATAGAAAATATATAAAGAACCAAGGAAACAACATTGGTGAGTGTGATAACCCTCAATTCCAGTAATTAACATTGGAATAAACACATTTATGCTAAGGAAACAATTATTGTTAATTGATATAAGTTTGAGCTTTCCCCACCCTTTTTTATGAGCAGCAGTTAAACTTTTCAGGTTACTCATAATATTCAAAATTATTTTATAAATATTGGAATACATTTTCTTTTCCTTAGTTAACAAAAGAAATATCATGATTCTTAGATGTGTTATACATCTTCCATTTATTTGCCCTTAGTAATGTTGACTGGGGGGCTTCCCTGGTGGCTTAGATGGTAAAGAATCTGTCTGCAGTGTAGGAGGCCCGGGTTCAATCCTTGGTTTGGGAAGGCCCCTTGGAGAAGGGAATGGCTACCCACTCCAGTTTTCTTGCCTGGAAAGTTCCATGGACAGTGGAGCCTGGCAGGCTACAGTTCATGGGTTGCAATGAGTCAGACATGACTGAGCGATACTGCTAACCTAGTGTTAGAAGTGATGCCAAAATCTTAAGAAAAAGATGAAGGGGCTGGTCCATATACTCTTGACGAAAGTCATTTCTAAGTTTCTTTAAATTACTGTTTAACTGTCTTTCCAAATCCATTGGTAAATCTGCTCTGATGTGACTTAGTGTTCTGAATGTTGTAATACGTTTCCAGTTTTCATCTCCTCATGATAGTATTCTCAACTATCAGGTTGCCTGAGACATAAATATATGATTTTACACCATTTATAGATTTTTCATGTGGACATAGCAACCTGAAGTCAAATCAAAGTAACAGCACAGGAGTTTTGTTTTGTATTTTTTTTTTTTTTTAATATGGCACTTAGAATTTAAAGGCCCATATAGTTTAAAAAAAAAAATGAAGTAAACAAAACAAAACCAGAAGGATGTTTTACAATAGCAGTAAATAGAATCATAAATAGAGTCTAACACTATAAGGATAAAAACTTAAAAATGGATTCTATTGCCTAGGAAATAAGCAGTACATTTCATTGTGGCTTTATTGTCTTTGCAAATCAGTTTGACATGACATATTTAGTGTAGACTTTTAAGAGCCAACAGTCTTCACATTTGACCTTGACAATTTGCATGACTAGGATGATACTTTAGAATAATTAGAATTGCTTTCTGTTGTTTCCTTCCACTTTTCAACTATCTTTGATCTTCATAAAATCTCTTTGCTATAAATTTGATATATATTTGCAACTTTACACTAAATAGTAACTAATATTCTCAGAAAATTAGTTCATCTATCCTACTGAAAAAGATATAATAAGATATTATAAGAAGATATTATATCCACTTCATTGGAACAGTGGATGTTGTCACCTATGCAGCTCAAAGGCTATGTGAACTGAGAACTAGAAATAAAAATGTACCTCTTTTGCTGTCTTGCATACTCAGAGGGATGGGGTGGGCAAGGAGGTGGGAGGGGGCTCAGGATAGTGGGACACATGTACATCCATGGCTGATTCATGTCGATGTATGGCAAATACCACTACAATATATTAAAGTAATTAGCCTCCAATTAAAATTAATTAATTAATTTTAAAAAGTGTACTTCATGTTCAATACAGACACGACTACTCTCCTTCAGGAAAGACAGAATTTTCTTTTGAATATGTGTGTCCATTTCAAGACTCAGCAAGTTTCTCCTGGATTTATATCTTTATTTGGAGATTAAAAATAGTTCCTTTATTTATAGCTAGTAAATATTGATGTTTCAACAATAGAGTTACTTTAGAATTATATGGTATTATTGAATCTATGCTTAGAAGGTATGGAAAATTCCAGAAGATAATATGTATTGCATCATAACCATAACACTTTATTGTGTCTCAGACAGCCACATAAAGACCAGTGATAAGAAGCAATGGATTACAGGACATAGAGAAAATATCGACTTCATTCTTAGAAATATTGGAATCCAGTTTACTATTTGCTGCTATAAAACTCTTAGTCTATGTGGAAATTTCACCTTCAAAAGTTGTAACTTAAAGAAACAGTTATGGAGTTAATGATTAAATATTGGTACATACACTACATGATGGATGCACAACATGAAAAATATACAATTGCATACTGGACTTTCTGATTGAAGTTTGACATTTTTTTTTTTTACTTTATTTAGTATCTACATTAATTTAAGAATCTAAAATAGTCTGTTTGAAAGGAATATGTTTTGTTATGTATGCAAAATTAGATAAACTTCTAGATGAAAAGGAAAAATAAAATTTATATATTCAAAGAAAGTGCAGATGGGAGGCAATTTCATTGCCGTGAAATATAATTTTAGATTTTTATTATATCTTTTAATTTAGTCATTTGTGTTTACACATATTTTATCATTAAGTTCCTCATTTTAAATATTATTTTTACAGAAAATGTTAACATAGTTTATAAATAGAATGTTAAGAAGTTGAAGACTATTAATATGAATATCATGTAGTCTAAACTTGCAAAATATTTGGTTATATTGCCTTTCTTAGGTTCCAAGTAATCTGTAGTATCACTTAAATATATATATATAGATATTCAAGTTATGTGGTGGACATTGTCATCATGTACCAAGAAAGGTTACATTTATTGAACAATTTATGTACTTATATACTTAAATTTGCAACTTAGTACCTATAGAGAGAAATATGTCTAGTAATGAAACATTTTACCAATTTGAAGAAAACGAGCAAACAAAATATTTCAAGGCACAAAGTGAATTTTCTAATTTAAAGAATGTTGAATCTATTATTTTTAGTGCTTTACTTATGATTATAACACTGTCTTAAAAATTATACTTTCTGTTCTGAATGTATCTAGAAATCTGAAACATTTATGCAGAGGTAGGATGCTGAGCTTGGACTACGCCTTTTGTAAAACAGCATCACAATTTTTCAAAGACTATTACAGTGAATACAATATGTTTTAGAATAAATTACAAATATTTGGGATTAATAAATATTTAAGTGTGTCTTTTTGAGGTTTAAAATATCTTTAGATGAATTTGCTATATGCTATGAGTTTATAGGATAAAGAAGATGAAAGGACTGAATTTTTATTTTTTATCCTGGATAGATTTCCTCCTTTAAAACCTGCAGTCTACACTGTAAAAATGAAGCCCAGAAAACCAAGTAGCTGATCTTTAAATGGAGTGTTTTTAATGCAATTCATAAAATGATCTGTTGTATCATAAAGGGAATACCTGATCACCTTATCTGCCTCCTGAGAAATCTGTATGCAAGTTAAGGAGCAACAGTTAGAAGTGGACATGGAACAACAGACTGGTTCCAAATTGGGAAAGGAGTACGTTAAGGCTGTATATTGTCACCTGCTTATTTAACTTATATGCAGAGTACATCATGCGAAATATCAAGCTGGATAAAGCATAAGTTTGAAGCAAGGTTACTGGGAGAAATATAAATAACTTTCAAAGTGCAGATGACATTCCCCTTATGGCAGAAAGAAAAGGACTAAAGAGCCTCTTGATGAAAGTGAAAGAGGAGAGTGAAAAGTTGGCTTAAAACTCAACATTCAGAAAACTAAGATCATGGCATCTGGTTTCATCACTTCATGGTGAATAAATGGGAAAATCATGGAAACAGTGAAAAAGTTTTATTTTTTTGGGCTCCAAAATCACTGCAGATGTTGACTGCAGCCATGAAATTAAAAGATGTTTGCTTCTTGGAAGAAAAACTATGGCCAACCTAGACAGCATATTAAAAAGCAGAGACATGACTTTGCCAACAAGGGTCTGTCTGGTCAAAGGTATGGTTTTTCCAGTAGTCATCTATGTATGTGAGAGTTGGACTATAAAGAAAATTGAGCACGGAAGAATTGATGCTTTTGAATTGTGGTGTTGAAGACTCTTGAAATTTCCTTGGACTGCAAGGAGATCCAACCAGTCAATCCTCAAGGAAATTAGTCCTGAATATTCATTGGAAGGATTGATGCTGATGCTGAAGCTCCAATTCTTCAGCCACCTGATGCAAAGAACTGACTCTTGGAAAAGACTCTGATACTGGGAAAGACTGAAGGTGGGAGAAGGGGATGACAGAAGATAAGATGGTTAGATGGCATCACCAACTCCATGGACATGAGTTTGAGTAAGCTCTGGGAGTTGGTGATGGACCAGGAAGCCTGGCATTCTGCAGTTCATGGGGTCACAAGGAGTCAGACACAACTGAGTGACTGAACTGATCACAAAGGAAAATCTGAAGGGTGTCTAAAAAAAGAAAAGGTCACTTTTCTAGATAAAAATATGTGGGTTTAAGAGGGGTGATTTCTGTGGGGACCAACTGGTGAGGTCTATGAATTCAATATAAGTAAATTCATGCAGAAAGGCATGAGGGTCTGAAAGAAAAATATTGACAAATAAAACAACAGGTGGCAGAAATTATTTTGGTTGTGATATTTTGACATCAACAAAAAATATTATAAGGATATAGACTCAAATGTGAGATGAACAGAGATTACCCAAATCATTACTGAAGCTTTGGAGGATGTTTCTAAGAGATGTTGTCTATGGAAAAGTAGCAGGATGTAATAAACTTACAATTCCCTCCATAAATGTGATTTGAAAAGTAGGTTAGTAGTTAAAACTCCAACTGAACTTGAATTTAAAATTTTTAAGTCAAAATAATAGATGGAAATCACCCCTTTATCTCTTCTTCTAAAACCCTAAAAAAAAAAAAAAAAAAAAAAGGCATTCAAGTGATTAATCTCAAAAACATGCGAGCAACTCCTGCAGCTCAATTCCAGAAAAAATAAATGACCCAATCAAAAAATGGGTCAAAGAACTGAACAGACATTTCTCCAAAGAAGACAACAGAGGCTAACAAACACATGAAAAGATGCTCAACATCACTCATTATCAGAGAAATGCAAATCAAAACCACAATGAGGTACCATTACAGGCCAGTCAGGATGGCTGCTATCCAAAAGTCTACAAGCAATAAATGCTGGAGAGGGTGTGGAGAAAAGGGAACCCTCTTACACTGTTGGTGGGAATGCAAACTAGTACAGCCACTATGGAGAACAGTGTGGAGGTTTCTTTAAAAACCGGAAATAGAACTGCCATATGACCCAACAATCCCACTCCTGGGCATACACACAGAGGAAACCAGATCCGAAAGAGACACGTGCACCCCAATGTTCATCGCAGCACTGTTTATAATAGCCAGGGCATGGAAACAACCTAGAATTCCTTCAGCAGACGAATGGATAAGGAAGCTGTGGTACATATACACCATGGAATATTACTCAGCCATTAAAAAGAATTCATTTGAATCAGTTCTAATGAGATGGATGAAACTGGAGCCCATTATACAGAGTGAAGTAAGCCAGAAAGATAAAGACCAATACAGTATACTAACGCATATATATGGAATTTAGAAAGATGGTAACGAAAACCCTATATGCAAAACAGAAAAGGAGACACAGATGTACAGAACATACTTTTGGACTCTGTGGGAGAAGGCGAGGGTGGGATGTTTTGAGAGAACAGCATCGAAGCATGTATATTATCTAGGGTGAAACAGATCAGCAGCCCAGGTTAGATGCATGAGACAAGTGCTCAGGCCTAGTGCACTGGGAAGACCCAGATGGATCGGGTAGAGAGGGAGGTTGGAGGGGGGATCGGAGTGGGGAATACATGTAAAACCATGGCTGATTCATGTCAATATATAACAAAAACCACTACAATATTGTAAAGTAATTAGCCTCCAACTAATAAAAAATAAATGGGAAGAAAAAAAAAAGATATAAATCCACATTGATGGAGGTAGTGGGGAAAGGCCATTAGTAGTTCACAAAAAATTCACAGAAACAAAGCAGAAAGTGAAGCAATGAATTTGAACAAACTAAGAAGGTTCATGTCACAAAAATACATGGAAGTTTCACAATATTAGTTCATTCCTCACCTAACCCCTGTATGACAGCTGCTTGGGATTAGTAACCCAAATGTTATCCATATTAACTTTCAAACTTTTCTTTTTTGAAAGAGATGACTGACACTATCAAGGTTAAAGTGCCAAATATTCCTTTTTGAAGACTTATACATCTTGGTCATGAGCCTTTCACCCATCCCTGATAAGTTGATTGGATAGGAGGAAGTCTTGAGAGACTTCTGGGGAAGGTATGTCTCACTAAGATAAAGAATGTTAGGAGAAAACATCCCTTTACTTCATCATATTTGCCATGTCTACTTAGGATATCTGGATTGCCACAGATTTTTTTGTTAGTAAAGGACAAACCTATAACCCTCTTTTCTGAATAGAACCATTGCATTTATGATTAACCCTGGAATAACCTACCTTCATATTTATAGATTTTCCACAGCTTAAGGCATTTTACTTAATCATTGTGTTATTGAGGCCAAAATACTTCCAACAGACAGCCTCACAAAAAGCTTTCGACTGACAAACCCCTACCCTATCCAAAGTCCCAGTCAGTTTTTATTAGCCAATTCTAAAGTATAAGCAAATAGGCAAGAGGCACCAGACTTTTGAGGAAAGCCCATAATGTGGTACTAAATGAATACTTTAAAAATACCACAGAAAAGAAAAATAATTCAATGAAAAGAACATAAATTTAAGGCTGAAACCGCTAACCATATTATCAGCAAGTTTATTGTCCCTAGCAACTTCTAAAAGATAAGAGATTGAAGTCACAAAAGAACTAAATGCAATTTGTAATATCTGGATCCTGTTTAGATTCTGATTCAAACAGCTTTTTGAGAGACAAATAACATTGAGATAAATAGGAAAATAAGAATATAAGCTGGATATTAGATGAAATCAAGGAATTAATTGTGTTAGGTAATAAAAGGACATTTACTAGATGATGAAAATTTATGTGCTTTTAAAGAAATTTATGCTTAATTCCTTGTACAAAAAGATATATAAAAAAGATGGGATAGCATTATGTCTGGACTTTGCTTTTTAATCAAATCTACCTGAGTTGGGAGGATCAAGGGAAAGGGAAAATATAAATAGAATGGTAAATTATTGATAATGATTAATTTTGGGTGATGGCATATGGTGATTAGATATTTTTTGCAAATATAGTTGCCCCTAGAGAAGACTTGGTTAAAGAAAGATGAGACAACAGATTTTTTTGTCATTATAGGACTTTCTACACCACTTGATTTTTTTTTTAATCATGTCCATATATTTCAATTTAAAAAAGTAGTGAATTTATTCTTCTAGTATAACCATTAAGGAACTGTAAAGTTGAGGTAATAAGGCTTTAAACTGTGCAAAGTATGTGTGAATGTGTGCGCACACACCAAATGTATATTAAAAATATGGGCTCAATAGTATCTGACAAGGTTAAAGGATGTGATGTGGCAAGTCAGGCAAGACTTAACAAAGTAGATGAGATTTTATTTGTTACGGAATAATAGTAGGCCATATACATTTATTCTACCTTATACACAATTAGAAATTTGACAGTCCACTATAAAATGAACTCCCCAGGTCAGTAGGTGCCCAATATGCTACTAGAGAAGAACAGAGAAACAGCTACAGAAGGAATGAAGAGAGCGAGCCAAAGTGGAAACACCCAATTGTTAGTGTGTTTGGTGGTGAAAACAAAGCCCACTGCTGTAAGGAAAAATATTGCATAGGAACCTGGAAGGTTAGGCCCATGAATCAAGGTAGATTGGAAGTGGCAAACAGGAGATGGCAAGAGTGAACACTGATATTTTAGGAATCAGTGAACTAAAATGCATAGGAAGGGGTGAATTTAATTCAGAGGACCAGTGTATCTACTACTGTGGGCAAGAATCCCATAGAAAAAAATGGAGTAGCCCTGAAAGTCAATGAAAGATGCCAAAATGTAGTACTTGGGTGCAGTCTCAAAAAAGACAGAGTGATCTCTGTTTGTTTCCAAGGCAAACCATTCAATATAAGAGTAATCCAAGTCTATGCCCCAATTAAAAATGCCAATGAAGCAGAAGTTGAATGATTCAATAAAGACCTACATGACCTTCTAGAACTAACACCCCCCAAAAATGTCCTTCTCATCATAGGGACTGGAATGCAAAATTAGGAAGTCAAGAAACACCTGGAGTAACAGGTAAGTTTGGCCTTGGAGTACAAAGGCTAACAGAGTTTTGCCAGGAGAAAACACTGATCATAACAAACACCTTCTTCCAACACACAAGAGACAACTCTACACAAGGACATCACCAGACAGTCAATACCAAAATCAGATTGATTTTATTATGTGCAGCAAAATATGGGAATGCTCTATACAGTCAGCAATAACAAGACGAGGAGCTGACTGTGTCTCAGATCATGAACTCCTTATTGCCAAATTCAGGCTTAAATTGAAGAAAGTAGGGAAAACCACTAGGCCATTCAGGAGAGACCTAAATAAAATTACCCTTATGATTATACAGTGGAAGTGAAAGTATCAAGGAATTAGATCTGACAGTGTGCCTTAAGAACTATGAACAGAGTTTCATAACATTGTATGAATGGAGTTAGTGATCAAAACCATCCTCAAGAAAAAGAATGCAAAAAAGCAAACTAGTTGTCTGAGGAGGACCTAAAAATAGCTGAGAAAAAAGAGAAGTGAGAGGCAAAGGAGAAAAAGAAAATGTATACCCATGAGATGTATACCCATCTCAATGCAGAGTTTCAAAGAGTAGTAAGAAGAGATAAAGCCTTCCTCAGCAATCAATGCAAAGAAATAGAAGAAAACAATAGCATGGGAGAGACTAGAGATTTCTTCAAGAAAATCAGAGATACCAGGGGAACAGTTCATGCAAAATGGGCACAATAAAGGACAGAAATGGTATTGACCTAACAGAAGCAGAAGATATTAAGAAAAGGTGACTATAATACAAAGAACTATATATAATACATCTTAATGACCCAAATAACCATGATCACTCACCTAGAGCTAGACATCTTGGAGTAAAAATTCAAGTGGGCCTTAGGAAAGTATTGCTATGAACAAAGCCAGTGGAGGTGATGGAATTCCAGCTGAACTATTTCAAATCCTAAAAGATTATGCTGTGAAAGTACTGCATTCAATATGCCAGAAATATGGAAAACTCAACAGTGGCCCCAGGACTGGAAAAGTCAGTTTTCATTCCAGTTCCAAAAGAAGGGCAATGTGAAAGAATTTTCTAACTGTTGCACGATTGCACTCATTTCAAATGCTAGCAAAGTAATGTTCAAAATTCTCCAAGCTAGGCTTCAACACTGCATGAACTGAGAACTCCCAGTTGTTCAAGCTGGAATTAGAAAAGGTAGAGGAACTGGATATCAAGTTGCCAACATCTGTTGAATCACAGAAAAAGCAAGATAATTCCAGAAAAACATCTACTTCTGCTTCATTGACTACACTAAAGCTTTTGACTGTGTAAATCAAAAGAAACTGGAAAATTCTTCAAGAGATGGGAATACCAGAGAACCTTACCTGCTTCCTGAAAAACCTGCATGCAGCTCAAAAAGCAACCGTTAGAACAAATCATGGAACAACAGACTGGTTTCAAATTGGGAAGGGAGTATCTCAAGGCTGTATATTGCCTTCTGGCTTATTTAACTCATATACATAGTGCATCATGCAAAATTCTGGGCTGGATAAATCTTAAGTTGGAATAAAGATTGGTGGGAGAAGTATCAATAATCTTAAATATTCAGATGACACCAACCTAATGGCAGAAAGCAAGGAGGAACTAAAAAGTCCCTTGAGGAAGGTGAAAGAGGAGACTGAAAAAGCTGGCTTAAAGCCCAAGGTTCAAAAAGTGAAGATCATGGTATCTGGCCCCATATCTTTATGAAAAATAGATGGGAAAACAATGGAAACCATGACAAACTTTATTTCTTGGGCTCAAAATCACTGCAAATGGTGACTGCAGCCATGAAATTAAAAGATGCTTGCTTCTTGGAAGAAAAGTCATGATGAACCTAGTTAGCATATTAAAAAGCAGAGACGTCACTTTGCTGACAAAGGTCCATATAGTCAAATTATGGATTTTCCAGTCATCATGTATGGATGTGAGAATTGGAACTTAAAGAAAGCTGAGAGCTGAAGAATTGTTTCTTTTGAACTGTGATGTTGGAGAAGACTCTTGAGATTCACTTGGACTGCAAGGAGATCCAACCAGTCCATCCTGAAGGAAATCAGTTCTGAATGTTCATAGGAAGGAGTGATACTTGAGCTGAAGCTCCAATAATTTGACCACCTGATAGAAAGAACTGACTCATTGGAAGAGACTGAAGGTAGGAGTAGAAGAATCGACAGAGGATGAGGTGGTTTAATGGCATCACTGACTCAAAGGACATGAGTTTGAGCAAGGTCTGGGAGATGGTGAAGAACAGGGAAGCCTGGCATGCTTCACTCCATGAGTTCTCAAAAAGCTGGACATGATTGAGTGACTGAACAACAACAAAAACATCATTTTATAGAACACTTATAAGATATATATTTCATGGGTGGATAGGAAGGGAAATGACAATGCTAATAGTTCAAACAGAGGAGGTTAAATTGAGATGGAAAAGGGGATCTGTCAGATCAGTAGGCCATAGTAAAGTGACAATACTTAATTTTTAGAGAGAAAAAATGTTTTACTCTTGACTCATTCTGAAATAGAGTTTTTAGAAAGATGGGGAATACTATCTGACAAAGCAAATACTATGTAATTAGAAAGGCATCTGTAGAAAGGTGAAAGTAAATTATGTAGGAGAAAGCTAAATATTTCAGAAAATATAATGGTTGAAAGCAGAAAAAGCAAGTTCCAGCCTGAGGCTGAGAATTCCTCAGCGTTGATGAGAAGAAAGATAGAAGGGCATATCTGTTCTTTAACTACAAGTGAAGATTTCATTGTAGTTGCACTCATACACTCTCACACTAAATTGTCTGCTGCTTTAGAGCTATGACAGAGAAAGGGAAATACTACATAATAACATATTCTAGAATATAAAATATTCTAGAAATTAGTTGACAAAATAAATTTTGCCAAACACACTTATATAGCAGATAATCCAAAATGTCCTTATATCTTTATGAGGAAACATTGTTATTGGATACCAGTAATTATAAACTCATGTCTCTGAGAAAGGAAAAAATTAAAAAGTATAACTCTTGAAAACTATGAACTCTTTTTATCTAGTCCATCAATTTACTCAGCCAATTTTTTATATTGAAAGGTTTATATATCTAAAGTGCGTAAGATTTCCAATTCAAAGTTACTTGGTCAAGAAAATTTTGTCATATTATAAAGCTCTCTAGAATACACAGTTCAATGACAACAAAAATCTCATTATAGTCGTAAGTAATGCAGATTATCTAAATTCATCTATTTCTTCAACAGGCATTTATTGAAACTCTACTATATTCGAGGCATAAGGGCTATATAGATAAGAAGGCAGTCATTACTCTCATGGAACTCATACTCTTATGTGGAAAATCAACATGGAAATATGTTTTCAAGTGACAAGTGTTGCAATATACATCTGTATAACATAATATGCAAGCAGAGATGATGGCAGAACTCACAGTGCTCAAGTTTTTATTCATGTTTGCTAGTAGCTTAGTCAAAATATAAGAGTTTTGGAGCCAGACAAACCAGACGCCCTTATTGGTTATAAATCATAATAATATTTACCTCACAGGGTTGGTAGGAAAACTGAATAAGAAGTTTTATGTATCACTAGCAGCACACAGAGAATCATGTAAAAAGTGATATCCCACTCTTCAACAAATAATTTATGTGTCTAGTGTATGGAGTGAACTAATCAAGCCTTTGTGGATACCTTAGAGAAAAGGTAGCAAAGCTGTTGATTTCTTGAATACTAGATTCTAGTAATGGGGTGATTAGATGTGTTTTCTCATTTGAAATTCATCTGTGGTCAGGATGTAAATAACTGAGTGTCAGACAAGTGAGGATCAGGAAAAAGAAAGTCCAAACCAGAGACTTATGATCAAAATGAGCTTGTCAATTTTGAAGCAGAAAGTAAACCAACATTTCTATCGTGAAGACAGGGTGGCAAGTAATAAAGAAAGTGAAACAAGATGAGATCCAAAACATATGTGCATGTAAGGACTTTGAAAACCAGAATAAGGAGTTTTTATTTCTATCCTTAGTTGGGATAAGAAACAAAAAACATAACCTGATGTATAAATGAAAATGAAAACTCTAACTACTCAGATAGGTATTTTGTAGCTTTGATGTTCAGTTCAATTTCGTCACTCAGTTGAGTCCGACTGTTTGGAACCCCATGGACTACAGCACACCAGGCTTCCCTGTCCATCACCAACTCCAGGAGCTTGCTCAAACTCATGTCCATCGAGTCGGTGATACCATCCAACCATCTCAGCCTCCTTTGTCCCCTTCTCTTCCTGCCTTCAACCCTTCCCAGGATCAGGGTATTTTCCAATGAGTCAGTTATTCGCATCAGGTGGCCAAATATTGGAGTTTCAGCTTCAAAATCAGTCCTTCCAATGAATATTCAGGACTGATTTCCTTTAGGATTGACTGGTTTGCTCTCCTTGCTGTCCAAGGGACTCTCAAGAGTCTTCTCCAACACCACAGTTCAAAAGCATCAATTCTTTGGCACTCAGCTTTCTTTAAGGTCCAACTCTCACATCTATACATGACTACTGGAATAACCATAGTTTTGACTAGATGGACCTTTGTCAGTCAAGTTATGTCTCTGCTTTTTAATATGCAGTCTAGGTCGGTCATAGCTTTTCTTCCAAGGAGCAAGTGTCTTTTAATTTGATGGCTGCAGTCACAATCTGCAGTGATTTTGGAGCCCAAGAAACTAAAGTCTGTCACTGTTTTCATTGTTTCCCCGTTCATTTGCCATGAAGTGGTGGAACTGTATGCCATGATATTAGTTTTTTGAGTGCTGAGTTTTAAGCCAAATTTTTCACTCTGTTCTTTCAGTTTCATCAAGAGGCTCTTCAGTTCCTCTTTACTTTCTGCCATAAGAGTAGTGTTATCTGCATATCTGAGGTTATTGATACTTCTGGCAATCTTGGTTCCAGCTGTGCTTCATCCAGCCCAGCGTTTTGTGTGATGTACTCTGGACATAAGTTACATAAGGAGGGTGACAATATACAGCCTTGACGTGCTCCCAGTTTGGAACCTGTCCGGTGTTCCATGTCCATTTCTAGCTATTGCTGGTTGACCTGCATACAGATTTCTCAGAAGGCAGGTAAGGTAGTCTGGTATTCCCATCTCTTGAAGTATTTTCCACAGTTCATTGTGATCCACATAGTCAAAGGCTATGTTATGTCAATAAAGTAGAAGTAGCTGTTTTCCTGGAACTGTCTTGCTCTTTCAATGATCTAACAGGATGTTGGCAATTTGATCTCTGGTTCCTCTCTTTTCTAAATCCCACCTGAACATCTGGAAGTTCTCGGTTCACGTACTGCTGAAGCCTCACTTGGAGAGCTTTGATGTGATTTATATTATCTAGCACATCTGTTGAAGAATCAGTAGTCTTTTCTATATGCAAAATAACTTGCTAAAACAACCAATTAAAATCTTACTTTGTTAGACTAGTGTGACTTAATTAGTCCTCTGTAAAAGACAGCAATATTCTGGCCAAGCTTCAGAAGATAAAGTATTGTGAGACCAAGATGTCAAAGGTGACTCCAATCAAGATGGTGGAATAGAAGTTGTTAAACTCACCTCCTCCCACAAATACATCAAAAACATACCTACATGTGGAACAGTTCTCACCAAATACCTGCTGAACACTGGCAGAAAATCTCAGAGCACTAAAACTGAAAGAAAGATCTCCACATAACTGGATAGGATAAAAGAGAAAGGATTCAGTACAGGCCAAGCACCTCCAGGAGAGAACTGTGAAAGAGAAACGGTTCCCTCACCTTGGTAAGCCTCTTCACCAGTGGGGAGACCAGGTGGGAGAGAAAGGTAGCTTCAGAGACTCAGAGGCCTGCAGTAGCCAGTTTGCAATAGCATAGAGGGCTACCTCCTTTTACTCCTCAGTCCACGATGTGCATCCACTGGTGTGGGCAGGGGCTGAGTGCTAAAACTTGTGCTTCAGACTACAGACCCAGGGAAAGGACTGGAGTTGACTATGTGGAGAAAACCTGAAAGGGCTGAAGTGTGATACAGGCTGCAACTGGAGGTGTACATGAGAGGAACCCAGGCCCATCACAGAGGGCAAGCATCATTATTAGCAAGTTCATGAAGAAAAGGACAAGGCCCACCATAGCATCCTCTTTCTCAGCACAATTTCAACTAGCACGGCAACAGTTCTATGGGCTCTGGAACCCTACAAGCACGAGAGTGTTGCCCATATATGGAAACGGGGCTGAAATCAAAGCTGATTTCCTGGGACCATGTAACTTAGGAAGCTGGACTGAAATCTGAACCCTCTCCTTTCAGGTGTGGCTTCCACAGGTTTACAGCTCAGCCCCTGGGGCTTTGTAAACTCTGGGACTCTGGGTCATCCCAGTGGACTATGGGTGCTCCTGTGCCTGGGGTGAGTCCAGCATTAGCAGCCACAGGCGTAGTGGTGTGCATATGGGGAGGTTAGGCCTAGGCCAGACTGCTTCTGTAGCTCCCAGTGAAGGTCTGGATGCACAGCTGCTGTGACCCTGG
Source organism: Odocoileus virginianus (assembly GCF_023699985.2). NCBI lineage: Eukaryota > Metazoa > Chordata > Mammalia > Artiodactyla > Cervidae > Odocoileus > Odocoileus virginianus. Next base: position 71,978,567 of record NC_069683.1, read on the forward strand.
TGCCTGAATTCAGTGGAAGTGTGCTTGTGGTCTGCTCCGGTGGACCTGTGAACACAGCATCTGCATTCCCACATCTGAGGAGCGCCAAGGGCAGTGCTAACAGCAGTGCACTTTGTGAGCCTGCACAGTGGGCAGCACCACAGAACGCACTCCTTAGTTGACGGCTCCAGCAGACGAGTGCTCACGGGCTCGTCTCAGAGTAGGAGTTTTCCAAGCCTACCTACTTTGCATCACAGCTCAGAAATACATCTTGGGGCTTCCACTCCAACAACTAAAAAGCAGAGCCTACTCCTGACAGAGCTGTGACAAACACAGAGCAAAGGGGAGGCCCCATTCAGTATCCAATGCAGGCTGTGGTAACATCACTAATCACACCCGTGATCAAGGAGATAAAGGCTAGCACACACTGAGGAAAGATACAAAAGGCATCCACACTAAAAACAGTCCTCACATCAAAACTAGTAGCCCACTCAGCCTACACAGGAGTGGGCTCACGTAAAAGTGGCCTTCCGAGAAAACAGTGTATAACTATTTCCCTGAACCTATAGGCTTAAAGACATATAGATAAAATGAAGAAACAGAGAAACTGTTTTCAATTAAAATATCAAGAGTATTCCCCTGAAAGAACAATCAATGAAAGAGACATGTTCAATCTAATAGACATTAAGTTCAAAAAGGAGGAAATGAAAATACTGAAGGAATTAAGAAAGACTATCAATAGAAACTGGATTCCTAGGTGGCTCAGTGGTAAAGCATTTGCCTAGCAAAGCAGGAGCCACAGGAGATGTGGGTTTAATCCTTGGACTGGGAATATTCCCTGAAGGAAGAAATGGCAACCCAGTCCAGTATTCCTGCCTAAAATCTCCTATGGACAGAGGAGCCTGGCAGGCTACAGTCTAGGGTATTGCAAAGAGTCAGACATGACTGATCAACTGGCCACATGGTCATCAATGGAACAGCAAAGTACTGTAAAAAGGAATGAGAAACTGTAAGAGGAAACAAGAATATTTAGAAAACTCTTTACCAAGACAAAAGCCACGCTAAAGACAAAATAGCAAATTGAATAATATAGAAGAACAAATAAGTGATCTGGAAGATAGAATAATGAAAATCAACCAATCAGAATAGCAGACAGAAAAAGAAATGGGAACAAAAAAAAAAAAAAAAACAGTACAAGATAACTAATATGACATGTGCCAGTCTATACATGATAGGGATCCCAGAAGGAGAAGAAACAGAAAAGAGGATCAAAAAATGTATTTGCAGAAATTATGACTGAAAACTTCCCAAACCTAAAGAAGAAAGCACAAAATATCTAGGTACAGGAAGCACAAAGCTTCCCCCAAAATATAAACCTAAATAAATCTATAAGACATGTTGTAATTAAAATGACAAAGTTAGATAAAGAGAAGATTTTGAAGATGAGAAAAAATAGTTAATTACAAAGCAACCCACAGAGGACTATCAACTGATTTTTCTACAGAAACATTGCAGGTCAAAGGGGAGTACAAGATATTTTGAAAGATTTGAAAGGGAAAATTCTGCAATGTAGGATACTCTAACCAGAAGGATTATCACTTAGAACAGAAGGATAAATTAAAAAATTCTCAGACAAGCAAGAAAACTAAAAGAATACAGCAATACCAAACTTATCCTAGAATAAATATTAAAAGTTCTTCTTTAAATAGAAAAGAAACAAAAATCTGACGGACAGAGAAAATCACAATGGGAAATTAAATCACTTCAATAAGTCAGTATATATGTTTTAGGAAAAAAAATGTGAAAGAAATGGTAACCACACTGAAGAGCACAATGATAAAAATGAAGATGTGCAAGTGGACATCAAAATCATAAAATGTGGGGAAAGAGAGTAAGAAAGCATGGATTTTTAAAAATGTGTTTCAGCCTGTATGACTACTAATCTAAAGCGAGTAGATACAGGACAGGGTTAACATACTTGAAAAACAGGGTAACCACAAATCAAAAACATACAATAATTTCACAAAAATCAAAAAGAAGAGAACACAAACATAATAAAAAAAGGTTTGGGGGGAGAATGGATACATGTATGTTTATGGCTGAGTTGCTTTGCTCTGAACTTGAAATTATGACAACATTGTTAATCAGTTATATTCCAACACAAAATAAAAAGTTAAAAAAAAAAGAAAAACATCACACCACAAAAGGAAAAACAAAAAGAAAAAGAAAGGAACATAGAAGAAATACAACTGGAAAACAAGGTTTAAAATGGCAATAAATATAAATCTATCAATAGTTACCTTAAAGGTCAATAGACTGTTCCAATAAAAAGATACTGAGGGGCAGATTGGATAATAAAATAAAAGCCTATAATATGCTGCTTACAAGTGACCCACTTTAGGGGGAATGACACATATAGATCGGAAGTAAAGGGATGGAGAAAGATATTTCATGCAAGTGAAAACGTCAAGAAAGCAGGGGTAGTGACAGCATCAGACAAAACAGAGTTAAAATGCATGCCATAAAGGAAGATAAAGAAGGATACTGTATAATGATAAAAGTATCAATAAAAGATAATATTACACTTGGTAACATATATGTACACAATACAAAAGCACTTAAATACATAAAATAGATACTAACTGACTTAAGGGAGAAACTGGCAGAAATACAATTGTAGTAGGATTGTAGTAGGATTTCAACACCCAAGTCATAATAGACAGATATTTGAGACAGAAAATCCACAGAGATGACAGGACTTGCCTTTTAAGAGGAAACAGAGACCCTAAATAAAACAACAGAGTGGCTAGACTTAATTGGTATTTTCAGCATATTATATATTTTTAAAAAAACCATAATACACATTCTTTTCAAATACACATAGAACATTCTATAAGATTGACCATGTATTGGGTCACAAAATATGCCTCAACAAAATTAAGATAGAAATTAGTTAAAGCATTTGTTCAAACATCTTTTCTCACCATGACAGCATGAAACTAGAACTCAAGCACAGAGAAAGAAATGAGAAAAAAACAAAACAAAACAATTACATGAATACTAAGCAACAGGTTTCTAAAAAAAAATCAGCAAGTGATGCAATCAAAGAGGAAATTAAAAAATACCTTGAGACAGATGACAATGAAAACACAAAAACCATACAAAATCTATGGGATGCGACTAAAGTAGTTCTTAGTGGGATACATAGTGATACATGTCTTTCTCAAAAAAAAAAAAAAAATAGAAAAACAAAATTCAAATAAACAACCTAACCTACCACCTAAAAGAATTAGAAAAAGAAGAACAAACGAAACCTAAAGTCAGCAGAAGGAAGGAAATAATAAAGATCAGAAAGGCAGTAAGTAAAACACAGAAAAAGAGACATAGATATACAGAACAGACATTTGGACTCTGTGGGAGAAGGCGAGGGTGGGATGTTTCAAGAGAACAGCATCGAAAACATGTATATTATCTAGGGTGAGGCAGATCACCAGCCCAGGTTGGATGCATGAGACAAGTGCTCGAGCCTGGTGCACTGGGAAGACCCAGAGGGATCGGGTGGAGAGGGAGGTGGGACGGGGGGGGGGTCAAGATGGGGAAGCCATAAACAAAGCAAAAAGACAACTCCATTTATTTGGATCTACACATGCTGACTCTTATTCCAGGTTTTTAACCATTGCTCTGTGTCAATGTAGAATTCTTCATGGAGAATGGCATTAGGACAGGACCAGACGGAATACTTCACAGAGCTAGGGCATAATACTAGGTACTGGGAACTGGAAATGAAAGGAGTCCAGAAAGTAGAAAGCACAAGTGTGAAGCAATTTGTCTGAGTGTAACATACAAACAAAACATTAATTCATATATAAATAGTGCACACACACAACTGAATCAGTTTTCTGTACACTTGAAACCAATATAACATTGTGAATTAACTATACTTCAATTTAAAAATCTGAAAATATTAAAGAGCTAAAAGTCTCCTTTGATCTTGGTTTAAAAAATAAATGAAGGGAATTTCCTGACAGTCCAGTAATTAGGACTTACTGCTTTCACAGCAGTGGTCCAGGTTGAGTCCCTGGTCAGAGAATTAAGATCCCACTGGCTGTGCGGCATGGTCAGAAAAAAAGAAAAAAGTGAATAAAACCTGAAGTCTAAATTCCAGTACTTTTCCTGAGCTTTGCTTATCTGTTTCTAATCTTCTTCTGCTGGACATTGCCAGCTAGATTCTCCTGGCACAATGTCCAAAAAAAGAAAATAATAATAATAATAATACTTTTATCCTTTCATCATTTGCTGCATTTCTTAGAGTACATACATTTCAGTTATATATGCCAGAAAACTAGGAGCCACATTTATATTTCCTACACTTGCTACATTAATTAGTTACCAAACCCTTATTATTCCTACCAGGTATCTCCAGAATTTCTCTCTTATTCCATGTCCTCTTTTCCAATTTTACAGCCTCTGTTCTAATTTTATCTTCTCCCTGAATCACTAAAATATTCTTTTTTGCATGTACCAGCTTTACACTAATCTCTTTGGATTTCACTCTATCTTCCATACCAGAATTAAAACAGAATTAAAGCATATATAATTAACATATAGATATAATATATATAATCTCGTCATATGTTCACTTTCAATATTCTTTATCACTTTCAAATTCAGTCACACAGGATGTGCAGCCACTGTTCATTTATTCATACTGCTCTTTCCGACTGGGTATACTTTAACCAAACCTTTATACAAACGAAATCTCATAATCTCTCTCCCAAGACCAGCTTCACTTTTTTACTCAGAATGTATAATGCTGTGATTTATTTTCTCTCTGACCTATTTCGTTCGATCCTTTATCACAGATAGTCACAATGCATTTTTCTTTATGGTTAATTTGTTGATCTCTCGAACCCTATTGCCTTTTTAAACTTGGCAACTGGAGACTTCTTTTGGCTGTGTTGGGTCTATGTTGCTTTGTGCCAGCTTCTTCTAGCTGTGATGAGCGGTGCTGCTCTTCACCACTATGCACAGGCTTGTCACTGTCGTGACTTCCCTTGTGGAGCACCAGCTCGAGGCGCATGGATTCTGTTGGGGCACACAGGCTCAGTAGCTGTGGCGTATGTGCTTAGTTGCTCCATGGCATGTGGAGTCTTCCTGGAGCAGGGATTGAACCCCCGTCCCCTGCATTGGCAGGCAGTTTTCCATCCACTGCACCGCCATGGAAATCCAAGATCAGAGACTTAAAAGATGAGTATATATTCTTGGTATACCGGGTACCCAGCAGAGTGTCTCTTCACATTAAGGAAGTTTGGGAGTGCATGAACATCATGTGTTTTGTATCCACATGATTCTATATCGTCGTTCTTCAGTCCTTCCCAAAGCGCTACCTTAAGCGGGACCAAAAGTGTATATCTTGCAAAATTGTTTCTGCAGGCTGCTGATCCTGTATGAATACACTTGTTTTACATATTTTAAATAGATAGCGAATGGGAAGTAGTGAGCTCAACCTGGCGATCTGTGGCAACCTAGAGGGGTGGGATGGGGTAGGAGGTGGGAGGAAGGTTCAAGAGGGAGGTGATATATATACATACATATATATATATACACACACACACACACACACACACACATATATATGTATATATATACACACACACTTAGAACTGATTCACATTGTATGGTAGAACCTAACACAACATTGTAAAGCAATTATTCTCTATTTATTTTATTTTATTATTATTATTATTATGGTTTATTTTTTGCATACAGCCAATTTTATTCCCAGAGTCCCAGAGTCTTGTCCTATCGAAATAAAATTATCTTTGTCTTGGAAAAAGTCTGATGAAGGCACCAAAATCCTATTATTCACGTTCCCCCAATGATACTTAGAATGCTCTTATCATCCTTTCAAGATAACTTCAACTTATTAAGAGTTAACATTCTAAAGATGTATAAGGAAGTGCCAGCCTCATCTGCATTAGCAAGGTCCTTTCTATTAATATAGCATGGGTTGGCCTGTTCATTCACCATTGACTCTTTGCAACCCCATGGACCATAGTCCACCTGGCTCCCCAGTCCACGGAATTCTCCAGGCAAGAATACTAGAGTGGTTTGCCTTTATTCTCTGTTTAAAAATAAGTATGCCAATAGGGCTTCATCCTTTTCCAGCAGCCCAGGTCTGTTATATCAATTTCCTTGCCTTTTCCAGCTTCTAGGGGCCCTTTGTGTCCCTTGGCTCCTGGTCTCTTTCTACCAACTTAAAAAAAAAAAAAAATAGCAACAGTGAATTTTTTTGTTGTTGTTGAGGGCTTTTTTTTTCAGTTGAAATATAGTTGAATTACAATGTTGTGTTAACTACTGTTGTACAGCAAAGTGACTAATACATATTATTTTTCATATTGATTTCCATTATGATTTATCACAGAATATTGAATATAGTTCATCACTAATTATTAGAGAAATGTAAATGAAAGCTACAGTGAGGTACCATCCCGTACTGGTCAGAATGGCTATCATAAAATACCTACAAATAACAAATGTCAGAGAGGGTGTGGAGAAGAGTGAACCTTCCTACACTGTTGGTGTAGCCACCATGAAAAACAGTATGGACATTTCTCAGAAAACTATACAAATAGATAATACATACAAATATATAATCCAGCAGTCCCACTCTTGGGCATATATCCAGGCAAAACTATAATTCAAAAAGAAAGATACACTATAGAAGCACTGTTCACAATAGCCTAGACGTGGAAGCAACCTAAATGTCCATCAGCAGATGAATGGATAAGAAGATGTGGTACATATATACAATGCAGTATTACTCCATCCTAAAAAAAAATAATAATAATGCCATTTGACAAATGTTCTTCTTTATGCCTTTCTACCATAGTCACTTCATCCTCTCTGACCACATCTGGTAAAGATTATTTACTTTCATAGGTTCATGTGGTTACATTAGTCATTCTTGGATAATGTAAGATAATCTCCTCATCTCAAAGTCATTAGTCATTTCTGCAAGACCCCTTTAGCTCCATAACCTGTATTCAATTGATCCCAGGGATTGAAACGTGAATGCCTTTGTGGAACCATTTTTCTACCTTTTCTACCTTGCCTTGTTTTCAGAATGGATAAATGGTTTGGGGATCTGTGAGAGGGAGTTAAAAGGACCATACAGAGGAAGTGATCAAAACAAGTTTCATTTCTGATGTTGATAATGGATCAAATGAGTTTCAAAATCAGAATTTATGTAACTATGGATTTAACTGTATGGTCCATATAATATTAGAGAAAGAAAAATTAAACTGAAAATCTATTCTTAAATAAATACCTATTAATATTCATAAAGTTCTATTCCATTTTTACAACTGATATTTAGGGACTCTGTAACAATGTACATCCCAGACTCCACCCACTATGGATGCTGACTCAATAGGCCTTTGATTGGGTGTAGACTTTCACTTTTTAACATTCATATCAGGTGATTCTGATTGTGTACATTTACTACAATGCTCTTACTGAAAGTGAACCACTGCTTTGGAGAATGTATATATTATTCAAAAGTGACATTCAGTATGAAATAGAATAGTGTGATATAGAGTTTTAAATTAAAGTAAATATAATGACTAAGGTCTATGAAAAATACAACATTTTAACAAGTTATTACAATTCTTTTGTCATTTAATAATTGTATACAATTAAAATGAGTTGAATTATCATAAATTTTGGTTTTATTCAAAATAAATTTATTTATTGGTCACCCTACACATATATATGGGCTAACTGCTATGTGAGGATCGAAGTAATCACACCTTTAGAAAGCACGTTAGTCTTACCCATTCTACTTTAAGGTAAAGAGGAAAGAAGTTCTTTATAATAATGGAAAAATAAGGTAATTGTAGCTCATAAATTACCAAAGAAAATGTTTGTTTTAATATTACTATATTTAGTTTACTTTAAATATAATACAAATTGAAGGATACTTTCTAACACTAAGGCCCAAGAATGGAACTTCCTGAGAAAGACAAGTCTGGTAGCCCCAGTAGAAATAAACTGACTTTTTAACATAAAATTCAGAACAACTTTCCAATGTAGAGCTTAATATTGACCTGTATTGGCAAGAATAATGGCATCCTCACAGCCAAATAATTGGACATATTTTTATTTTACTGCATTATCACCTGTTATTTACTTCAGAGATGCAGTCATTTCCATAAGGTAGTTCAGCTGTGAGTGCTATAAGAAATGATACATGTTAATTAAAGAATTAATTAGGAAAATTAATTTTTCTAATTTTTGATTATTTTTACAAATCTAGAATTTGTTGTCTAATCCTATAGTTTCCTCATCAATTTTCGTGCACACATACATATTATAGCTATTTATTAAATACCAGAATTCATTTAAAATATGTGTTTTCAGAATAGGTCATTTGTGTCCTTGTAGCTGATTTGAACTTACCTAATTGAAAATCAGATTGGATAGTTCACTTAATTTTTCTAATTAAACTCTTCTAATCTATCCCCTTTGCTTTTAGGATAACTCTAAATACCTAAGCAGGGCTGGAAAGATCAACAGTATCTGACTCCTACTCACCTCTCCAGCCTTACTGCATATATTTACCTCCACCTACCAAAGTTACAGCTATTATAGTTCAGCTGCTGGGAGTCACATTTTCTGTACTCTCTTTGAACATGTTAGCACGTTTTTCTATTTCAAGAACACTCCACTCTCTCCACATTCTGCCTGAGTACCTACTAATATTATTAATACATCCAAACTAGCACTATGAACTAAGTGCAAGTTATCTTATTTATCTAACTGTATTGTATTTGCTTACATTATCCCTGAACTATAAACCTGTTGAAAATAGAACCCAAAAATAAGTTAACTGAAAGAAGTGTTGTCCTGGTGCTGAAAAGGTGATTGAAACTAGGTACCTGGCTCCACAGAATAATGGAAAAGCAAACAAAAAAGATTGAAAACACATATTAGAGTGTTTTATGGTAAGTAACATTGACATGCACTATACATATTTAAGGGACTTCCCTGGTGGCTCAGAGAATGAAGAATCTGCCTACAGAGGAGGAGACCCAAGGTTCAATCCCTAGGTGGGGAAGATACTGTGGAGAAGGGAATGGCTACCCACTCCAATATTATTGCCTAGAGAATTCCATGAACAGAAATGCCTGGCAGGCTGCAGTCCATGGGGTCCCAGAGTAGAACACAACTGAGCAACTTTGACTGTCACATGCTATGTAAAACAAAGTGTACAAATCAAAATGTTTTCTGACCTTTGCACTGGAGTTGGCAAAATGTAAAACTAGAAGGAATCCCTTTACAAGTTGATGCAAATAAATGTTTTCTTCCAAATGAAAAAGAAGCACCCACTCTCATTTTTTCCACATTCATCTCTCATAAAATAGCTCTATTGTATTTAAAGTTCCCATGTTTCTATATTACTTAGAAATAAAGATTAAAATTTTAATTAACTGGTGTTTAATTAATTAAAGACAAGAAAGTACTTAAAACAGGTGCATGGATTATTTTTCTTACATTCAGAAACTTCATTACTGATAAAACTATTTCTTAAAATTATCTATATCAAATTATAAAATCAACTTATAAGATTATAGTTTTAGTGGCAATTTTTTTTTCAATAGTAGAATACATCTAATCTTTTTAAAATGTAAGTGGATTTTCAGGTGTTCTTAGATGTTTAAATGTAGTGATACTTAAGGAAAGGACTACTTCACCACTTGCATACTCAATCCATTTAAAGTTACGTCTGTATTTGGAAAAAAACCACTACAATATTGTAAAGTAATCAGTCTCCAACTAATAAAAATAAATGAAAAAAAAAAAAGAATATCTAGTTGGAATATAATGTGCTACTTACCTGAATGACATATGAATCATGAAGAATGTGAAAACATATGTAGAAATGGAGAAATAGCACTTTAAATGTTTACTTATTTTATCTAGTAGTAAAATATTTTATGAGTTCCTTGTAGTCATGTTATGAAATATGTATGCATTTTGATAACATGTGTATTCCATGATATATTTACATTTTTCCATGCAAGTAAATCAGTTTCAAATTTTGAGCAATGTTGAATTAAAGCAAGTTTAGCAAGGTAATGATGTGTATGTATGAGTGTGTGGTGAAAGAATTGGTTAATTTTTATTCAAAGAAGTCAGGTCCACATCTCTTATAACTTGACATCTACCAGATGTTTTAGAAACCTATTTGCCAAAGATGATCTCTGTTGAAAGAAAAAGGATGGAGTAGACTTCTGAAGACAGTAGTAATGCTGTGGCCAAATACATGCTATATTACAATTCAGTCATGAGCAAAAATTATGAGTTTCTATCTGTTGAACCACATTGTTTTGGTGTGTTTGCAAATTTGAAATCATATGCATAAGTAGAGAACCCAATTATTTCAGCATTTCCATTAACATATACTTATATATACTACTAAGATATGCATACTACCTAGGATGTAAATATATGTATATATATATGTATTGTGTTATCACAGTTATTACTACTGGGCATTAAAAGTGTGCATCAAAAGGAAAACCTAGCTTCCAAGTTTAAGAAAAGGAGTATTGCAAGAAGAAAATGGAAGGTTATTTTAGTATCCCTATTTATAAATATGAAATAATCTTTTACTCCATGAAAAAATAGAACAAATTCAGGTGAGAAACTCAGTTGTAAGATCAAAAACTCAGTAGCACTAGGCCATCATCTTACAGATGAAAGTATTAACTATCTCTTAGTCCTCAGGGACTTGTAAAGAATTGAAGATGTAAGTGCTATGTAAAAAAGGAAATCTCTGTGTGGAGAACATTTTTAAACTACTAAAAGGGTTCCTTGGGGGATAGGTTCTTATTGTAGCTGACAGGCAGAATGTTCATGTTCTTTTCAAGAATTTTCACTGTAGCTGAAGCTCAGGAAAGCTAGTCAATTAATGGCACAGACTTTGAGTTGGTTTCTTTCTTTTTTTTTTTTTTTTTTCTATTTTCAAGTAATTAGGTATGAATTGATGGCAATATAGGAAAAAATTTCCATGATTCCCCTTTGTGTGTGATTCTGACTTTGTAAAAAGCTATCTGCTGCTTATTTGTAGAAAGCATTTCTAATGTATGATTTTTGTGACCTAGGTAATTTTTAACTGAAATATTCTGTACATTTTAGCAATACATTTCATAAGAATATAATTACTTGAGCCATCTACTTATTGACATGATCAGAATTACAGTTCTAACATTTAGGAGTCAAAACACAGTTTATTGACCAAGAGATTTAATTAATCCTTAGAGTATCTTTCTTGCTTAATTTTTAATAGAAAATATAGATAGTCAAAGGGAATTTGCTGTATATCTCAGGAAACTCAAACAGGGGCTCTGTATCAACCTAGAGGGGTGGGATGGGGAGGGAGATGGGAGGGAGATTCAAGAGGGAGGGGAAATACGTATACCTGTGGCTGATTCATGTTGAGGTTTGACAGAAAACAAGAAAATTCTGTAAAGAACCATCCTTCAATTAAAAAAAATAAAAATAAATACTGAGGCATTTAATAGTAAACATAACTTGACACTTAAAACTCTATCTCAGATGTCACAGTCTTCCCTAATTAGAATTCAGTTTGAATTTTTGAATTGTTTTCTTAAGAACAATATCTATAAGAACTGTCAAATGTTACAGTTATTACCTAATTAATTTCAGTGATTTTTATAATCTTGGATGCAGAATATCTACCTCCCTGTATGTAGTATTTGATTGCCTATAATGGTGATTTTTTTTATTATTTCAAAAATCATTTTTTTTTTTTAGATTATGAATCAGTTTTTTGGCAAATGTATTTCTGCATTCTTGTATTTATACTATTTTAATTATGCAATTTGAAAAAATATGTAGCTATACTCCAGATATATCTAGTCATTTTATTTGCTCCCAGACTAACTATAATGATTCTAAGAATACCCACAAGATATTACCAACATGCCTTTGATCTTTTCACATCAGCCTTTTCACATTTATAAATATATTACTTTATTCAACAAGTATTTAATAAATACAAACTAACCAAGGTAAGTATTTAAGCACAGGGTATATGTTAATAAATAAATAAAATGGAGAATATTCTTTTTTAAAATGTAGCATATAAGTATTGACTTCCTAGGTGGTTCAGTGGTAAAGAATCGGTTGGTCAATGCAGGAGATGTGGGCTCAGTCCCAGAGTCAGGAAGATACCCTGCAGAAGGAAATGGCAACCCACTCCACTATTTTTAGCTTGGGAAATCCCATGGACAGAGGAGATTGAAGGGCTATAGTCCATGGTATCACAAGAGAGTCGGATATGACTTAGCGACTAAAAGAACAAAATAGAAGTCTTGGAAAGAATAAGAGGAAGTAGGTGAGTTCTTACACTACTGATACATAAAAATTTGTTATACCAACTGTATTAGGGAATTTGGTAGTAAATAGAATTATTAATGGAACAACAAACTGATTCCAAATTGGGAAAAGAGTGTGTCAAGGCTGTGTATTGTCACCCTCCTTATTTAACTTATATGCAAAGTACATTACATGAAATGCTGGGCTGGATGAAGCACAAGCTGGCATCAAGATTGCTGGGAGAAATATCAGTAACCTTAGATACACAGATGACACCACCCGTACAGCAGAAAGTGAAGAGGAACTAAAGACCCTCTTGATGAAAGTGAAAGAGGAGAGTGAAAAAGTTGGCTTAAAACAGCATTCAAAAAACTAAGATCATGGCATCTGGTCACACCACTTCATGGAAAATAGATGGAGAAACAATGGAAACAGTGACAGACTTCATTTTCTTGGGCTCCAAAATCACTGCAGATGGTGACAGCAGCCATGAAATTAAAAGACACTTGCCCCTTGGAAGAAAAGCTATGACCGACTTAGACAGCATATTAAAAAGTAGAGACATTACTTTGCTGACAAAAGTCCATGTAGTAAAAGCTATGGTTTTTCCAGTAGTCATGTATGGATGTGAGAGTTGGACTATAAAGAAAGCTGGGTGCCAAAGAATTGATGCTTTTGAACTGTGGTGTTGGAGAAGACTCTTGAGAGTCCCTTGGACTGCAAGGAGATCAAACCAATCAATCTTAAAGGAAATCATCCCTGAATATTCAATGGAAGGACTGATGCTGATGCTGAAACACCAGTACTTTGGCCACCTGATGCGAAGAACTGACTTGTGGGAAAAGACCCTGATGCTGGGATAGGTTGAAGGTGGGAGGAGAAGGGGATGACAGAGGAAGAGGTAGTTGGATGGCGTCACTGACTCAATGGACATGAATTTGAGCAAGCTCCAGGAGTTGGTCATGGACAAGGAAGAATTGTGTGCTGCAGTCTATAGAGTCGATAAAAGTTGGACAAAACTGAGTGACTGAACTGAGCTGAGCATTATTAAAAATTCATGCATATTTTTTTCAAACAAGCTTTTGGTATCTACTCTAGAAAAATACCTACACAAATATACACAAGGCAGTTTCAATATTTTACAACAAGATTGTTTTCATTAGATGAAATAGAAGAACAAATCAAATGTCTTTCCATAGGTACTGGCTAAATAAACTTCCCTGTAATTTCTTTCTTTCTTCCCTTTTTTTTCATTTATTTATGTTAGTTGGAGGATAATTACTTTAAAATATTGTAGTGGTTTCTGACATACATTGATATGAATTTTTCCAAGATTGTTTGCATTAGAAGTAGAGGAACAAACCAAATGTCTTTCCATCAGTAATGGCTAAAAAACCTTCCCAGTAATTTATACAATGATTTGAGTGAATAGGACAAAAGTTCCATTTGGTTTGTAGAACATATTTACTAGATATATTTAAAAATATCTATATAAATAAATCAAGATATTTGCCAGGGTGTGTGTGTGTGTACATGTATATTTATAAATGCATAGAAAGAAGTCACAAAATGTATACATGAATTGATAATAGTAATTACTTATGGGGGAAAAACTGGCTATGTGGTGATGGTAAAGGTGGATTTTAGCATTATTTCTCATATTCCATATACTTAATAATTGTAAAATTAAAAATAAATAGCAAAAAATGAATTTAATGTGATGCATGCTATAGAAGCATGCTTGAGTAAAGAGCTGCTGCTGCTGCTGCTGCTGCTAAGTCGCTTCAGTCGTGTCCGACTCTGTGTGACCCCATAGACGGCAGCCCACCAGGCTCCCCCGTCCCTGGGATTCTCCAGGCAAGAACACTGGAGTGGGTGGCCATTTCCTTCTCCAGTGCATGAAAGTGAAAAGTGAATGTGAAGTCGCTCAGTCGTGTCCGACTCTTCACGGCCCTATGGACTGCAGCCCACCAGGCTCCTCGGTCCATGGGATTTTCCAGGCAAGAGTCCTGGAGTGGGGTGCCAGTGCCTTCTCCAAGTAAAGAGCAGTAAGTAACTAACTTTAGGTGTGTCTAGAACAGGGAAAGCTCACATGATTGAGTTCAACAGGTATTAAGTGCATGTGTTACATTCCAAAGTGTGTTTTACCAATTTATATCTTAAAGTTTTCATGGATTTATAGCATAGATTTTGTGCAATTTTTCCAATGGCAAAACTTCCTACAATGCCATTACATACTGTTTACCTCAAAGGCTCACATTTAGGATGGCTCCTCCCTCTCCACTGCCCGCCCCACACTGACTATGCTGTCTCCTCTTTCGTGTCCTCCTCCTTGGTCCTATGGATCTCATGCAGCCTTTTCCTCCAGAAGTCTTCTAGATATCCCTCATGACCCTCCCACCACAGTGCATTCCCTAATCTGTTGCTTTTCTTGTGAGGAAAAGCTCTCTATTGAATTCTAGCTGCTGTAATATTTCACCTCATTATGCATTGTATCTACTAATCATTGTACTGGGTGCTGTGAGTACCAAATGAGTCTGGTAAAGTCTCATCTTCAAGAAGATTCATTTTTAGAAGGGGAAAAGATTCAGGTTGATCAGGAAGTGTGCTGCTGCTGCTGCTAAGTCGCTTCATTCGTGTCCGACTCTGCGCGACCCCATAGAAGGCAGCCCACCAGGCTCCCCTGTCCCTGGGATCCTCCAGGCAAGAACACTGGAGTGGGTTCCCATTTCCTTCTCCAATGCATGAAAGTGAAAAGTGAAAGTGAACTCGCTCAGTTGTGTCCGACTCTCAGCGACCCCATGGACCGCAGCCTACCAGGCTCCTCGGTCCATGGGATTTTCCAGGCAAGAGTACTGGAGTGGGGTGCCATTGCCTTCTCCGAAGAAGTGTGCTAACACCATGTAAATGTAGAGTTGCATATGTGTGCTCAGTTGTATCCAACTCTTTGCAGCCTCATGGCCATAGAATTTTCCAGGCAAGAATACTGGTGTGGGTTGCCATTTCCTACTCCAGGAGATCTTCCCAACCAAAGGATTGAACCTGTGACTCCAGGCATTTTTTTTTTTTCTCTCCACTGCACCACCTGGGAAGCCCCAAATGCGGAGATAGTAGTATGTAATGAGGACAATGATCACCAAGGGAAACAATTAAATTTAAAAGGCAAGGATAGAAAAAAAATTTCACAAAGAAGGTGAAATTTTGAGTGAACATTGGAAGAGCAAATTGTGCTCTTTCTGGAACCTGAAGGATGATTTTAATGATTCAGCTTAAGAGGATATATTTTAATAACCACAGAAATGTTCAAATACTTTGGAATTGCTAGAGAAAAGAATTATTGGGGAGCAGATTAAGCAGGTGAAAATTTCTCTTTGCATATTTACTATTGAATACTTGGCAATTACATAGTAATAAAAATGGCTCAAGCAGTAGACAATCTGCCAGCAATCCAAGAAGCTCATGATACTTGGTTCAACCTCTGGATCAGAGAGATCCCTTGGAGGAGGAAATGGAAACCCACTCCAGTATTCTTGCTTGGAAAATCCCATAGACAGAGGCTCCTACTGAGCTACAGTTCATAGGGTCACAAAGAGATACAACTGAGCATATGTGCATAAGTAGATTACATAGGTCACATATTTTAATAAGAAAAATGAGCAATTTTCAAAATTCAGTTATACTAAGTACAGAATTTGTAAAGCACAAAAGTAGTGTTACTATTAATGCATACATGTGAAAAAATAAGACTTAAAATTATTTTCACCATTTCTAAAGGAGTGACAAGTGATGAAATCTCTAATTTTTATTTATCTCTAGAATAAATAATAAGTCAGTAATTAAGCTATAAAACCTTAAGTACAAAGTGCATTTGGTGTGTCTTCTGATGAAGTAAAGAGAAGGGCAAAGTGATAAGCACAGTCAAGCAATAAACCCTTGATGCTTGTGGCAAAAGAATACTGGAGTAGGTTGCCAATTCCTCCTCCAGAGGAATCTTCCCAACCTAGGGATTGGTCTGTGTCACCTATGTCACCTGCATTGAAGATGGATTCTTTATCCACTGAGCCATCAGGGAAACCCAATTAACAATTAGTTAACTGGGCAAAAACAAGTTGAGGTAGCTTTCTCCTGTTTTCCTGACCAAGGAACATTCCTAATGAACTGCATGATTGGTTAATAAAGTATCAACAAAGAAGACAATGTCAGAAAACATGAAATAGGCAATGCAATAGAACTAGAGATTTTTTTCAAAAATAATTTAAAATTCAAACAAAAAGAGTTTATCCAGGTACTCCCTCCCTAACCAAAACAAAGCAAAATTTCAATTCAGATCTTGAGAATTTGTAGTATATTAAATTTTTAAATGTATTTTATGTTGCCACCTCTCAGATTCTTTCTTGTCTAGTATACCTCATATTCCTTTTGAAATTAAAAAGTAGTATAGACATGCAGCAATTTCAGTCTAGAAAGAATATAGTTTTTGAGTTGAGCCCTGAATGAGAAAACTAGCCAAGCAAACACCTACAGAAAGAAATGCAGGTTCAGGAAACAGCCATTGCAAAGCCAGTCTGGCTAGTGTGCATGAACAATGGTGGTATTTCTATTAGTAAATGATCAGGTCACAGAGGCAGAAAGACTAAACAAATCCTTGTAAATTATGATAAGGAATCTGGATGTTTCACACTGTAATCTTTATATGTCTGTGTCTTCTATAAACCTGTTCAGAGACTAACTCCATCTCATCACCCAGTGAAGTTTGTACCACACCTAGCACTAAGCAGACATTCAATAAATATTTTTTGGATAAAATCATATTGGAATTTGATATTTCCATGTGAAAGTCGCTCAGTCCAGTCCAAGTCTTTGTGACCCCATGGACTACAGTCCATGGAATTCTCCAGGCCAGAATACTGGAGTGGGTAGCTGTTCCCTTCTCCAAGGGATTTTCCCAACCCAAGGCTCAAACCCAGGTCCCCGGTATTGCAGGTGGATTCTTTACCAGCTGAGCCACCAGGGAAATTTCTATTCAAGTAGGTACTTTAAAAAATATTATAGTTTGTGTATTTCAAAGTCTGGGAGCAAGCAATATTTAAGCTAGGATTTGGGTCACTAACAATAAGAAACTTCTGTATGAGTAAATGTAAAGGTCATGCAGGGGCCCAATTAGGTAGATATTTTAAGCTTAATCTATTTCAGCATTGACTATGATGTTTCCTTTCTCACTTAGAACTCTAATGGGCTTTACCCATTATCATTATCTTGCTCATTAGTGAGCAAGCATTTCAGAAGATTAAAAGAGAGTGGTAGGAGTTGAAAATTGTTCCCACTTGTCTTATTCACTCTAACTCTACATTTAATTGGGGGAGCTAATGCTTTTCTATTTCACCTTTCTATTCATAACTGTTTATGAATAGAAATGCAGTATGGTTTTTGACATTTCATGTAAGCCACACCAAATTTGTATTCTACACTTACTTAAGCAAGTTGCATAACCTGTTGCTGCATGAATAAGCTCTGTGTTTAGTATCCAAAGTTCATCTCTGAATTTCAGCTTTTGAAATTAATTTCTGAGTGTTTTTCTACAGGAACTTGTCTTTGAAATTGCCATTGATACTGATGTCAGTGAAGTATATCAAGAAATTATAAGATGAGACTCTGAATAAGCCATTCTGTATAATTTTTTAAAAAGTTAAGCTAAAAGCATACTAAATGAGCCAATTGTTTGTAGAAATAAATAAAATGAAGCAAGCATTTCATCATAAAGGGTAGGATGTAAGGTCTTTTGGGGTTCAAGGGGATAATTTAGGAGAGGATTGTAGTTAATTTTTCCACTTGAAGAGAATTCAACCTTGAATGGAATGTCTTAGAGAATTTCTTTTTTTTTTTTACTGAAAAGAAAAAGACAAGGACAAGATTTGGAGGTTCAACTAAGGAAATTTTGATCTAGTGAATGATTTGTCAAGGTTCCCTAGAGAAACAGAATCAATATAATGTGTATTTATATATACATACACATATATATATGTGTATGTGTGTGTGTGTGTGTGTGTGTGTGTGTGTGTGTGTATATATATATATATATATATATATATATAGAGAGAGAGAGAGAGAGAGAGAGAGAGACAGAGAGATTTATTTTAAGGAATTGGATTACATGATAATAGAGGCCAGCAAGTCCAAAATTTGCTAAAGTATTGGCAGGCTGGAGACCCAGGGAAGAGCCATGTTGTAGTTCAAGTTTAAAGACCATCTGCTGGCAGAATTTCTTCTTGATTTGGGAAGGTCAGTTTTTGTTCTATTAAGGCCTCAATTGATTAGATGAGGCCCACTCACATACAACAGAGGCCATGTGCTTTACTCAAAGTCCACTGATTTCAAGGATAATGTGATTCAAAAATACTCTCATAGAAACATCCAGAATAATGTTTGACCCAGAATCTGGGCACCATGGTTCAGCCAAGTTCACACATAAAATTAACCATTACAAATTACCCATTGTCACCTTGGCACCTATATGCATCTCCTAAAGCATACTTAATGTTTCAGTAAAGACAATAATTAAGTCATAATTCTGCCTAACATGATACAACCACAACCATCCTTCATACTACTGAAAATGGCTAATCTTTTTCCAAGTAAGAAACAAAGTCCTTACGTGATGCTTACTCTTTTCCTTGACATCCTGTAACTTAAATATGATGATGTAAAGTTAATAATACTTAAATATTATGATGCAAAGTAAATGCACTTTGTGTTACATGATAGGAGAGGACAAAAAACAAATATATATATTTGTGTGTATATATATGCAAACTCATGTATAACAAAATAAAGAAAATATTCATGATAATTATAGTCATGGTTTCTATAACTACCCTTGTGATCACAGCTGGTATGACCTCAGCAAGCATCTCATCTCAGCTGGTCATGGTTCATTAGCTGGTAAGGAACCCCATTCAGTATCACAGTAATCTAAATCTATGCCCCCACCAGTAACACTGAAGAAGGTGAGCCTGTCCTTTTCATTATAGGGGACTGGAATTCAAAAGTAGGAAGTCAAGAAACCCCTGGAGTAATAGGCAAATTTGGCTTTGGAGTACAGAATGAAGCAGGGCTGATAGAGTTTTGCCAAGAGAATGCACTGGTCATAGCAAACACCCTCTTCCAACAACACAAGAGAACACTCTACACATGGACATCACCAGATGGTTGGCACGAACATCAGATTGATTATATTCTTTGCAGTCAAAGATGGAAAAGCTCTCTACAGACAGCGAAAACAAGACCAGAAACTGACTGTGGCTTAGATCATGAACTCCTTATTGCCAAATTCAGACTTAAATTGAAGAAAGTGGGGGAAACCACTAGGCCATTCAGGTATGACCTAAATCAAATCCCTTATGATATACAGTGGAAGTGAGAAATAGATTTAAGGGACTAGATCTGATAGACAGTGTGCCTGATGAACTATAGATGGAGGTTTGTGACATTGTACAGGAGACAGGAATCAACCATCCGCAAGAAAAAGAAATGCAAAAAAGCAAAATGGCTGTCTGAGGAGGCCTTACAAATAGCTGAGAAAATAAGAGAAGTGAAAAGCAAAGGAGATATACCCATTTGAATGCAGAGTTCCAAAGAAGAGCAAGGAGAGATAAGAAAGCCTTTCTCAGCAATCAATGCAGAGAAATTGCAGTAGAATGGGAAAGACTAGAGATCTCTTCAAGAAAATCAGAGATACCAAGAGAACATTTCGTGCAAAGATGGGCACAATAAAGGACATAAACAGTATGGACCTAACAGAAGCAGAAGCTATTATGAAGAGGTGGCAAGAATACACAGAAGAATTGTACAAAAAAGATCTTCACAACCCAGATAATCACAATGGTATGATCACTCACAGTCACCTAGAGCCAGGCATACTGGAATGTGAAGTCAAGTGGGCCTTAGGAAGCATCAATACAAACAAAGCTAGTGGAGATGATGGAATTCCAGTTGACCTATTTCAAATTCTAAAAGATGATGCTGTGAAAGTGCTGCACTCAATATGTCAGCAAATTTGGAAAATCCACCAGTGGGCACAGAACTGGAAAGGGTCAGTTTTCTTTCCAACCCCAAAGAAAAGCAATGCCAAAGAATGCTTAAACTACCACACAGTTGCACTTATCTCACACACTGGTAAAGTAATACTCAAAATTCACCAAGCTGGGCTTCAGCAATATGTGAACTGTGAACATCCAGATGTTCAAGCTGGTTTTAGAAAAGGCAGAGGAACCAGAGATCAAATAGCCAACATCTGCCAGATCATCGATTAAGGAAGGAAGTTCCAGAAAAAAACATCTATTTTTGCTTTATTGACTATGCCAAAGGCTTTGACTATGTGGATCACAATAAACTGTGGAAAATTCTGAAGGAGATGGGAATACTGGAACACCTGACCTGCCTCTTGAGAAACCTGTATGCAGGTCAGGAAGCAACAGTTAGAATTGGACATAGAACAACAGACTGGTTCCCAATAGGAAAAGGAGTATGCCAAGGCTGTATATTGTCACCATGCTTATTTAACTTATATGCAGAGTACATCATGAAATATGCTGGGCTGGAAGAACACAAGCTGGAATCAAGATGGCAGGGAGAAATACCAACATCCTCAGATATGCAGAGGATACCACCATTATGGCAAAAAGTGAAGAACTAAAGAGCCTCTTGATGAAAGTGAAAGAGGAGAGTGAAAAAGTTGGCCTAATGCTCAACATTCAGAAAACTAAGATCATAGCATCTGGTCCCATCACTTCATGGAAAATAGATGGGGAAACAGTGGGAACAATGGCTGACTTTATTTTGGGGGACTCCAAAATCACTGCAGATGGTGACTGCAACCATGAAATTAAAAGACGCTTGCTCCTTGGAAGGAAATTTATGACCAATCTAGATAGCATATTAAAAAAACAGGGACATTACTTTGTCAACAAAGGTCCATCTAGTCAAGGCTATGGTTTTTCCAGTGGCCATCTATGGATGTGAGAGTTGGACTGTGAAGAAAGCTGAGTGCTGAAGAATTGATGCTTTTGAACTGTGGTGCTGGAGAAGACTCTTGAGAGTCCCTTGGATAACAAGGAGATCCAACCAGTCAATCCTAAAGGAGATCAGTCCTGGGTGTTCATTGGAAGGACTGATGCTAAAGCTGAAACTTCAATACTTTGTCCACCTGATGTGACTCATTGGAAAAGACTCTGATGCTGGGAAAGATTGAGGGCAGTACGAGAAGGGGATGACAGAGGATGAGATGGTTGGATGGCATCACCGACTTGATGGACATGGGTTTGGGTAGACTCTGGCTGTTGGTGATGGACAGGGAGGCCTGGCATGCTGTGGTTCATGGGGTCACAAAGAGTCAGACATGACTGAGTGACTGAACTTAACTGAACTGAAGGAATCCCAAACTCTCATTCCTAAGACATAGGTGTTAGGATGTTGTATGATACAACTGTTCAGGTTTCTTAGGTGTTCTAAATGAAGACAAATTTCTCTTTGACTTTCTTAAGCACTATTTCTAAAATATTGAAAAGGAAATACCATTAATGGTATAAAAGAGTAAATATGCTGAGCTAGTCCATGCTCCATTTCTCTTCAGTTTGGAACCCCTCAGTGGTCAAAAATGGACACTTTTTTTTCAAATGTATAATTAGCAACAAAGCTTCTACTTAATGTCATTTTTTAGTCATTAAGTCATGTCTGACTCTCTTGCAACCCTGTGGACTATAGCCTGCCAGGCTCCTCTGTCCATGGGATGTCCCAGGCAAGAATACTGGAGTGGATTGTCATTTCCTTCTTCAGAGGATCTTCCTGACCCAGGGACTGAACCTGCATCTCCTGAATTGGCAGGCAGATTCTCTTATCACGGACCTGCCTGCAAAGCCCTTTCAGCACAAAGTGCAAACTAGTTAACTCCATTAAATTTTATTTGCCTTACAAAATAGTACTTCTTGATTACTTTCTATCAAGTAAAAGGAGCATTTCAAGGATCATATGATGCTCTTTTCGTTGGAGACCAGTTTAAGCAAGATTTTCAGAAGGCTGTTAGGATCTGTCTACTTGGCAGTGGGATTTAAGCAAATAGCAAGCAATGCACTTCTTGAATAGAGATGTCATTAGCCCAGCAATGAGTATTATGTAACCCTGTGTACAAAAACAAGTCAGGATCAGATTTTTTTTTCTATTTTGCTCTCTTATTTTAACCCAGCACTGCAGTTGGCTCAGATGACTAATTAAGCAACACTAAAATTTAAAGAAGAGTGGATATTGGAACCCCAACACTAATCTCTTGGAAATGGCAGTCACCTTCACAGTAATAAATGATTGGAATAGTGATTGTACTTGTCTTTAGCAAAAACCATATGCTTGAACTGATGGTGCATCCTCCGATGTGAAGAATGTCAAAACCTTCACCCATCATATAAAAATGCCCCGTAATCTAGTCATTATTTTTAATGCATGAAATCCTCTCAGATAGAAAAAAAATCTAATATTAATAGTAACTTTGAAATACAAAACCCATTTATAATAATGTATGTCTTGGATTTTTTCTAGTCTTAGAGCTCTAAGGAATAAATTGGAAAGCTATGATTAAAACATTTAAGATAGAGTGCAAGTATAGGAAATTTAAAACTTTTTCTCTGTGTATATTAAACCATATGTTACTTTAACAGGCATTTTGGTCAAAGATATTAAATAATAATTATATTCAAGTTTTATGGCATTTGATATTTTGCAAATAAATCATTGTATATGGTGACCTCTAAGATGACATTAATTAATATTAATTAATTACTTTTTCTTTACTCATACTCAGAATCAATCTGAAGCAGTCAATTGCTAATATTTTTGACATTTTAAAAAAATCAATATTTTGATTAGGAAATGTATGGTAACAGACAATATTTACTTAAACTTCGAACTAAGCTTAAAACCAAGGTTTCTGAAGGCAGAATTTTTTTTTCCAAATATAAAATAATATAGAACCAACTTTTTAGACACTTCTTAAGGCTTTCATTTATGACTCAATTATGGAGTATATCATCAAAGAGTATATATACAATGTTTCATTAATTTGTTATTTATGGCAATATTTGGTTCTACTTTCTAATTCTTCTTTGGTGTGAATAATAAGATATAAAAAAAACTTCTATGTGATTACCATTAAATTTCTCAAACGATACATGATATGTTGATCTGACTATTTGATCATAATTTTTTGATAATACGGTGTTATTTAATAACATAGGATTAAGAAAAAAAACAGGGAGGGGGAAAATGAAAGTTGTGAAAGAGTGAAAATGGGGAAAGAGGAAGATAGAGAAGAAATAGAAATAAACGCATATTATTGGAATGGGGGTGTGCCACACAGAATGTTTCAAGGGAAGCTTAGTTTCAGTATGACATATTTTATGTCTTTAGGATATCCTTAGCTTGAGAATACCCTGGATGATATTATACAAATAGGGAACAGACATTGTATGATTTGTTCATCATTATACCATGTATCCATTACAACTGTATGTGTAACCCTAATTCTTGGCATCTGGTCCCATCACTTCATGGGAAATGAATGGGGAAACAGTGGAAACAGTGTCAGACTTTATTTTATGGGGCTACAAAATCACTGCAGATGGTGATTGCAAGCATGAAATTGAAAGATGCTTACTCCTTGGAAGGAAAGTTATGACCAATCTAGATAGCATATTAAAAAACAGAGACATTACTTTGTCAACAAAGGTCCATCTAGTCAAGGCTATGGTTTTTCCAGTAGTCATCTATGGATGTGAGAGTTTGACTGTGAAGAAAGCTGAGCACTGAAGAATTGATGCTTTTGAACTGTGGTGCTGGATAAGACTCTTGAGAGTCCCTGGGACTGCAAGGAGATCCAACCGGTCCATTCTAAAGGAAATCAGTCTTGGGTGTTCATTAGAAAGACTGATGCTGAAGCTGAAACTCCAATACTTTGGCCACCTCATGCGAAAAGTTGACTCATTGGAAGAGACCCTGATGCTGGGAGGGATTGGGGTCAGGAGGAGAAGGGGACGACAGAGGAAGAGATGGCTGGATGGCATCACCAACTCGATGGACATGAATTTGAGTAAATTCCAGAAGTTGGTGATGTACAGGGAGGCCTGGCATGGTGTGATTCATAGGGTCGCAAAGAGTCAAACACGACTGAGCGACTGAACTGAATGAATGCTTTATGCCTCCATCATTTGTATGTGTTAATGAGTTGCTTTTGTTTAAATTGCTAAACTAAAATGATGTGAAGATTATGTCGGCTTACAGTGAACACAGTAAACAAACAAAAAACAAACAAAAAACAGGTGATTTTTGTTTCTGAGGAAAAGTAGGATAAATTGAGACCCCATGTACTGCAGCACACGAGGCTTCCCTGTTCATCACCAATTCCCAGACTTGACTCAAACTCATCCCCATTAATTCGGTGATGCCATCCAACTATCTCATCCTCTGTCGTCCCCTTCTCTGGCCTTCAATCTTTCCCAGCATCAGGGTTTTTCAAATGAGTCAGTTCTTCGAATCAAGTGGCCAAAGTATTGGACTTTCAGCTTCAGCATCAATCCTTCCAATGAATATTCAGGACTGATTCCCTTTAGTATAGACTGCTTAGATCTCCTTGCAGTCTAAGAGACTCTCAAGAGTATTTTCCAGCACTAAAGTTCAAAAGCATAAATTCTTCTGTGCTCAACGTTCTTTAGAGTCCAATTCTCACATCCATACATCACTACTGTAAAAACCATAGCTCTGACTAGATGGACTTTTGTTGGCAAAATAATGTCTCTGCTTTTTAACATGCTGCCTAAGTTGGTCATAACTTTTCTTCCAAGGCACAACATCTTTTAATTTCACGGCTGTACTGATCATCTGTAGTGATTTTGGAGCCCACCTCCCCCCCAACAAATAAATAAATAAATAAAGTCTTTCACTGTTTTCCCATATACTCTCCATGAAGTGATGGGACTGGATGCCATGATCTCAGTTTTTTGAATGTTGAGTTTTAAAACAACTTTTTCATGCTCCTCTTTCACTTTCATCAAGAAGCTCTTTAGTTCTTCCCTTTCTTCCATAAGGGTTGTGTCATCTGCATATCTGAGGTTACTGATATTTCTCCTAGCAATGTTGATTCCAGCTAGTGCTTCATCGGCCAAGCATTTCTCATGATGTACTCTGCATATAAATTAAATAAGCAGGGTGACAATACAGAGCCTTGACATACTCCTTTCCCAATTTGGAACCAGTCTGTTGTTCCACGTTCAGGTCTAACTGTTCCTTCTTGACCTGCATACAGATTTCTCAAGAGGCAGCACAAGTGGTTTGATATCCTGATCTCTTTAAGAATTTTCCACCGTTTGTTGTAATCCATACAGTCAAAAGCTTTGGTATAGTCAATGAACCAGGAGTAGATGTTTTCTTGGAACTCTCTTGCTTTTTCTACCATCCAGCGGATGTTGGCAATTTGATCTCTGGTTCCTCTGCCTTTTCTAAAGCCAGGTTGAACATCTGGAAGTTCATGATTCACATACTGTTAAAGTCTGGTTTGGAGAATTTTGAGCATTATTTTACTAGCGTGTGAGATGAGTGGAATTGTGTGGTAGTTTGAGCGTTCTTTGGCATTGCCTTTCTTTGGGATTGGAGTGAAAACTGACCTTTTCCAGTCCTGTGGCCAAGGGTGAGATTTCAAACTTGCTGGCATATTAAGTGCAACACTTTCACAGCATCATCCTTTAGCATTTATAATAGCTCACCTGGAATTCCATCACCTCCACTAGCTTTGTTCATAGTGATGCTTCCTTAGGCCCACTTAAGTTCACAATCCAGGATGGCTGACTCTAGGTGAGTGATCATACCATCATGATTATCTGGGTTGGGAAGATCTTTTTTGTACAGTTCTGTGTATTCTTGCCACCTCTTCTTGATATCTTCTGCTTCTGTTAGGTTCAGAGCATTTCTGTACTTTATTGTGCCATCTTTGCATGAAATGTTCCCTTGGTTTCTCTAATTTTCTTGAAGAGATCTCTAGTCTTTCCCATTCCATTGTTTTCCTCCATTTATTTGCATTGATCACTGAGGAACACTTTCTTATCTCTCCTTGCTATTCTTTGGAACTCTTCATTCAAATGAATATACCTTTCCTTCTTTTCTTTGCCTTTTTCTCTTCATAGCTCCTCAAACAACTATTTTGCCTTTTTGCATTTATTTTTTCTTGGGGATGGCCTCAATCCCTGTCTCCTATACAGTGTCAGGAACCTCCGTCCATAGTTCTTCAGGCACTCTGTCTATCAGATCTGATCCGTTGAATCTATTTCTCACTTTCACTGTATAATTGTAAACAATTTGATTTAGGTCATACTTGAATGATCTACTGGTTTTCTCTAATTTCTTTTATGTAAAACTGAATTTGGCAATAAGGAGTTCATAATCTGAGCCACAGGTACCTCTGGGTCTTTTTTTTTTTTGCTGACTGTTTAGAGCTTTTCCATCTTCGGCTGCAAATAATATAATCAATCTGATTTTGGTATTGACCATCTGGTGATGTCCATGTGTAGAGTCTTCTCTTGTGTTGTTGGAAGAGGGTGTTTTCTATGACCAGTGTATTCTCTTAGCAAAACTCTGTTCGCCTTTTCCCTGCTTCATTCTTTACTCCAAGGCCAAATTTGCCTGTTACTCCAGGTATCTCTTGACTTCCTACTTTTGTATTCCAGTCCCCTATAATGAAAAGGACATATTTTTTTGTGTGTTAGTTCTTGAAGGTCTTGTAGGTCTTCATAGAACCATTCAACTTCAGCTTCTTCAGCATTACTGTTTGGGGCATAGACTTGGATTATCGTGATATTGAATGGTTTGCTTAAATGAATGGAGATCATTGTGTCATTTTGAGATTGCATTTCAGACTCTTTTGTTGACTATGATGGCTACTCCATTTCTTCTAAGGAATTCTTGCCCTCAGTAGTAGATATAATGGTCATGTGAGTTAAATTCACCCATTCCAGTCCATTTTAGTTCACTGATTCCTAAAATGTCAATGTTCACTCTTGCCATCTCCTGTTTGACCACTTCCAATTTACCTTGATTCATGGAGCTAACATATCAGGTTTCTATGCAATATTGCTCTTTAAAGAATCAAAATTTACTTCCATCACCAGTCATATCCACAACTGGGTGTTGTTTTTGCTTTGGTTCCATCTCTTCAGTCTTTCTGAAGTTATTTCTCCATGGATCTCCAGTAGCATATTGGGCACCTGCTGACCTGGGGAGTTCATCTTTCAGTGACCTTATCTTTTTTCCTTTTCATGCTGTTCATGGGGTTCTCAAGGCAAGAATACTGAAGTGGTTTGCCATTCCCTTCTCCAGTAGGCCACGTTTTGTCAGAACTCTCTACCATGACTCATCTGTCTTGGGTGGACCTACACAACATGGCTTATAGTTTCATTGAGTTAGACAAGGTTGTGGTCCATGTGATCAGATTGGTTAGTTTTCTTTGATTGTGGTTTTCAGTCTGTCTGCCCTCTGATGGAGAAGGATAGGAGGCTTATGGAATCTTCCTGATGGGAGAGACTGACTGAGGGGAAAACTGTGTCTTGTTCTTATGGGTGGGACCATGCTCAGTAAATCTTTAATCCAATTTTCTTTTGATGGGTAGGGCTGTGTTCCCTTCCTGTTATTTATCTGGGCCAAATTATGGTAGAGATAATGAAGATAATGGTGATCTCTTTCAAAAGCTCCCTTGTGGGCAGTGGTACCCTCAATGCCTCAATTCTGCAGCAGGCCACCGCTGACCCACGCTTCTGCCAGAGACTCCTGGACACTCACAGGCAAGCCTAGATCAGTCTCTTGAGGGATCACTGCTCCTTTTTTCCTGTGTCCTGGTGTGCACGAGGTTCTTTTTGTGCCCTCCAAGAGTCTATTTCCTCAGTCTTGTGTAAGTTCTAAGAGTCCTCAATAGAACATAGTAAATTGACAGATATTCTCATATAGAAAGTGTACTTTTCTAAAAAACCCTTTATCTTAGTTTCATTAAAAAGATTGCTCAATATTTGATGTATGCCTTATTTCCCATAAGTCATGTAAAGAATTGGAATCTTGAACAACTATTTGCACTGATTCTTTTTGTGAATAAAAATAATATGATTGATCTGTCTACAAAAGAATAGTATTCCTGGTATGTCTGGGTGATAGCATTTATGATCAGGTAACACATCTATGTATCAATTACCTGCCTCCTAGATTCCTTTAAGTCTGGTTTTGCCACAAAAATCCTAGCTACAAAAAGAAAGGGAGTGAGAGAGAGAAGGAAGGAAAGAGAGACAGAAGCTAGGAGAGAGGGAGGGAGAAAGGAAGGAAGAAGGGAAGAAAACAGAAAAATTCTTCACATACTCATAAAACTGAAATAAAACTGAAAAATATCCAATGGCTGCAGCCTATTTTTCAGAAGTAGATGTCACTTCAGAAATAGAGGTCACTTCATTATAGTGAGATTTTCAGTCAAAACTCTAAGCTTAAAATGTAAATTTTAAAAAATGTTGTGTTCAAACATACCGGACTTAGTCCCTGGTTTGAAATCACTGCCAAACTGGTTCTGTAATAGCATGAAAATATAATGTAAAATCATATGGACTTGCCATTTTAAAGGTCAAAACTGGCAAGATTCAACACTTTATTATATTTCAACCTGATAGAAGAGTAATAGTCACTACAGGGTATGTGGAGAGAATACAAAATATAAGTGTTGACCAATAGCTCCTAATTACATAAAAGAGAAAAGTATGAAAATTATGATTTATATATGATTGGAAAAAAATTTAAAGTGGATTAGATTGGATTGAGGATGAAAGTAAGATGGAAGACATCTTAAGAGAAAAGAGAAATACCAACAAATTTATGAAAGAGGAAAAATGTAGAGTGTATCAGGAGAGTTATAACAGAAAAAGTAGCCTTCTATGTGTTGCATGTGAAAGAACAGAAAAAGGCTAGAATCTAAAGGTTAACAATAGCCAGATTTTAAAGATCTTTGACACTACATGAAGAATTTATGAATCTAGTATATTACAGAAAAAATAACAAAAGTTTCTCATTCACATATGCTGTCCTGAAATTTTTAAAGATAGATAAGGCAATGGCATGGATATTGGACAAAAGGAGTATGAGAAAACCCTTAAAGCTGAGAAATAAAATTGAAACTATTGCAGCAATGATATTCTGGCAGTAAACCTAGACCAAAATTAGTAAAAAAAAAAAAAAAAAAAAAACGGGGAAAAAAAAAAAAAAAAGGCTTGAAAAAATGTTAGGAGTTAGTTGAAAATTTTTGCTGTCTTCTGTGGACAAGACTGGGACTTTCCATTGGCTCAGCAGTAAAGAATCCAGCTGACAATGCAGATGTGAGTTCAATTGCTGGGTCGTGAAAATTCCCTGGAGAAGGAAATGACCAAAGTATTGCAGCTTCAGATTCAGCATCAGTCCTTCCAATGAATATTTAGTGTTGATTTCCTATAAGCATGACTGATTTGATCTCTTTTCTGTCCAAGAGACTCTCAAGAGCTGTCTTCTCTTATACCGTCATCAAGAGGCTCTTTAGTTCGTCTTCGTTTCTTCCATTAGAGTGGTACCATCTGAATATTTCTTCTGGTAATCTTGATTCCAGCTTGTGATTCATCCAGCCCAGCATTTATCACGATGTACTCTGTGAGTTAAAAGACGCTTACTCCTTGGAAGGAAAGTTATGACCAATCTAGATAACATATTCGGAAAAGGCAATGGCACCCCACTCCAGTACTCTTGCCTGGAAAATCCCATGGACCGAGGAACCTGGTAGGCTACAGTCCATGGGGTCGCTGAAGAGTCAGACACGACTGAGCGACTTCACTTTCACTTTTCACTTTCATGCACTGGAGAAGAAAATGGCAGCCCACTCCAGTACTCTTGCCTGGAGAATCCCAGGGACGGGAGCCTGGTGGGCTGCTGTCCATGAGGTCACACAGAGTTGGACACGACTGAAGTGACTTAGCAGCAGCAGCAGCAGCAGCAGCAGCAGCAGCAGCAGATAACATATTAAAAAGCAGAGACATTACTTTGCCAACAAAGGTCAGTCTAGTCAAGGCTATGGTTTTTCCAGTGCTCATGTACGGATGTGAGATTTGGACTGTGAGGAAAGCTGAGTGCCAAAAAATTGATGCTTTTGAACTGTGGTGTTGGAGAAGACCCTTGAGAGTCCCTTGGACAGCAAGGAGATCTAACCAGTGCATCCTAAAGGAGATCAGTCCTGGGTGTTCATTGGAAAGACTGATGATGAAGCTGAAACTCCAATACTTTGGCCACCTCATATGAAGAGCTGACTCATTGGAAAAGACCCTGATGCTGGGAGGGATTGGGGGCAGGAGGATAAGGGGATGACAGAGGATGAGATGGCTGGATGGCATCATCGACTCGATGGGCATGAGTTTGAGTAAACTCCAGGAGTTTGTGATGGGTAGGGAGGCCTGGCATGCTTCGATTCATAGGGCCGCAAAGAGTCAGACACGACTGAGCAATTGAACTGACTGTACTGACTGACTCTGCATAGAAGTAAAATAAGCAGGATGACAATATATAGCCTTGACATACTCCTTTCCCAGTTCTGAATAAGTCAATTTTTCCATGCCTGGTTCTGACTATTGCTTCTTTACCTGCATATAGGTCTCTCAGGAGACAGGTTACGTGGTCTGGTATTCCCATCTCTTTAAGAATTTTCAACAGTTTGTTGTGATCCACACAGTAAAAGGCTTTAGTGTAGTCAATGAAGAAATAGGTTTTTTTTTTTTCTCGAATTCCTTTGCTTTTTCATGATCCAACAAATGTTGGCAATTTGATCTCTGGTCCCTCTGCCTTTTCTAAACCCAGCTTGTACATCTGAAATTTCTTGATTCGCATACTGCTGAATATTAGTCTGAAGGATGTTGAGTATAACCTTATAATATGTGAAATGAGTGCAATTATATGGTCTAAATAATATAACGAACTAGTGAGTGTATGAGAAAAGAAAAATGAAGAAAACACATATATAGATAGAAAATTAATGGTTACTAGTTGGGGGGAGGTAATACAGTAGTAGGGGAGTGTGAGGGAAAAATTATTGGGTATAAGCTAGGCTCGAGGATTTATGCTACAACATGGGGAACATAGCCAATATTTTTCAATAATTTTGAATGAAAGTAACATTTCAAATTTGCAAAAAATATTTTAAAGTAACAAAATAAAATTGTTATAATTATTTTTAAGGAGAGTTAAATTTTATTGCCAAAATATTGCTCTATAATTTGCAGAAGTAAATCATAATTGATACCAAAAGAGTACAACTTTCAAGAGAAAGTTTTTCAAAACATTGAATGAAACCCTTAGTTTCTAATTGGTCTAGTTCACCTTCATTATGATCTTATTCTCGCTCCTTTACTTCCGTTATCAGCAAGTCATGTGATAGAATCCTCTCATGCAGTCAGCCCAAAACTTTGCACTCCAAATTTCAACCTCTCTAGAAACTAACTTTTGTGCAGTAGGGCTTCAGGAGGTTGTAACCAAAGCACGATTATTCTTTAACTTTGAAGCTTTGCCCATCTTTGCAGAAAGGCTTTCAAGTTCCTATCAGCAGCTTCTGGTCTAGTCCTTATACTATAGCTATACTTCATTAGTTCTTATCCTTACACTTCAGCTAACTCCCTTTTCTTGGAGCAGCCTTCTGCTACCCCTGACAGAAGAAGCATTTTACTTGCATTTTCCCCTTGCACCTAAAGAAATGCAGTGTTTTCATCTCTCTTGATCTCATGACTTTTCTGACCTTTCAGAAGAGGAGTATAAATTGATTTCCATGGCAACCTCAATGCCGCAGCCTTTAGCAAGTTTATACTTCACTTTCCCTTATATTTGAGTTGACATTATTTTTCTTAACTGAGCTCATGTTCATTTGCTGGCAGAAGCTGCATTTTTTTTAAAAAGATCTTAGAATGTCACTCCGAAATAAGTCAGTCATATTGAGAAAGACAAATATCATATGATTATTGTTTATATCTGGGATCTAAAGACACGGTACACATGAACTTATTTACAAAACAGAAATACAGCCACAGGTGTACAAAATAGAGTTGTAACCAGAGGCTGAGATTGGAGAGGGATAAATTGGAAGATTGGGATTGACATATACTCACTACTGTATATAAAGCAGATAACTAATAATGACCTACTGTAGTGCATAGGGAACTCTTCTCAATACTCTGTAATGATTTATATGGTAAAAAAATCTAAGAAAGAGTAGGTATATGTACATGTATAACTGATTCACTTTACTGTACCCCTGCAACTAACACATCATTTTAAATCAACCATACCCCATTTAAAATTTTAAAATAGTAAATAAATAAGTCACCTTTTGTGGGCAGCTTTAATATTTCACCAGTCTGCAGTACATATGTGGCTAAATTAGCTCTGTGCAGGTTAATCAGTCACTTTTACCTTAATGGAAATTAACAAATTCTGATAGGTTTACTCTTAACAGAGTTAGGGAAGAGTAGGGTCTGAATAGGGATATTAACATAAAAGGGACAGTCCTAAAATAAAGATTCAAAAACAAAAGGATCAGGGATAAACATAAATCTTATTTTACAACATTCTCACAACTTCTGTGATAAAGTTGGTTAAATAACAGAAATATGTATGTATTTTAAGTAAAAAGATATATGCACATCTATTTCAAAATTTTGAAAATATTCAACCACCTACTGTGGATAGATATTTTCTTGCCCAGGGTGGAGATCAGTCCAAGTGATTTTTCCAGGGATTTTTAAATAATCACATTTCAGATACCACTTATATTTAATAAAAACAAAGTTACTAAAGAATTGCCATAACTTCAAGATCAAATATTTAAACTATGTGGGTTAATTAATTTTCCCATTGGTCTTTTTTGTGTTCTTTCTCTATGTGCCTTTTATATTCAGTTTTTATTTGAAACTGTCATAAGGACCTAAGGTTTACTTGGAGATTAGTCAGAAATGGCTTTTTATAATGCTGTGTAGTTTCTGTGTATGTGTGTTTGTGTGTGCTTCTGTATTTGTGCACTCATGTGGGGAAGGAATTCTTGTTATACCATTATCCTATACACAAATAACTGATTATATTGTATCAATTTTCTTTAATATTAAGGGCTTCTTAAAATTTTGAAATAGAAAATAAATGAACGCTTTTCTTGAGTAGATCTTGCCTTCCCTTTGTGTTAGTACTTCACTGAGTAGTCAAGGGCAGAGAATGGAATATATATATATATATATATATATATAGATAGATAGATAGATAGATAGATAGATATAGATATAGATATATAGATATATGTATATTTATATTTATATATGTATGTTTCCAGATTGTGTTGTTTAAATACAGAAAATAAAAGGGAAGAAATAAGAACAAGACAGAATAAGGAATTTCTTAGGAAAAAAAATATACTATACTTCCTTCATAAAATTTTCCAATAAGGAGAAATTAAATTGTCTGATGAAAATCATATGTAATATCTATTGATCCTGGATAATATTTCACTTAGATTAATTAAAAGTTAGTTTTAAATCATTGAATCTCAGTTTTCCCACGTATAAAATAAAGATGATAGTAGTAAAGTCACAGGACTATTTTGATGATTAAATGGATAATCTTACTGAAGCCTATTTTGAAACGCTGTCACATACTATTAAATAGTAGATATACAAACACATATTGCTAAATTCTAAAACCATACACCTAAGAGAATATCTAAAATCAGCAAAAACTGAGTTACAAGTTAACCCCATGGTGGTAATCATTTTGAAATATACATTTCCTAAGATATACAGGGAAACTACTGCACAATAGCACTCATCTCACACGCTAGTAAAGTAATGTTCAAAATTCTCCAAGCCATGCCTCAGCAATACATGAACTGAGAACTTCCAGATGTTCAACCTAGTTTTAGAAAATGCAGAGGAACCAGAGATCAAATTGTCA
The DNA here is from genome assembly GCF_023699985.2 of Odocoileus virginianus. Classification (NCBI taxonomy): domain Eukaryota; kingdom Metazoa; phylum Chordata; class Mammalia; order Artiodactyla; family Cervidae; genus Odocoileus; species Odocoileus virginianus. The sequence goes on from NC_069683.1 coordinate 72,013,004, forward strand.
ATATCCGGCTGGATCATCAAAAAAGCAAAAGAGTTCCAGAAAAACATCTATTTCTGCTTCATTGACTACGTGAAAGCCTTCGACTGTGTGGGTCACAATAAACTGTGGAAAATTCTGAAAGAGATGGGAATACCAGACCACCTGACCTGCCTCTTGACAAACCTGTATGCAGGTCAGGAAGCAACAGTTAGAACTGGACATGGAACAACAGACTGGTTCCAAATAGGAAAAGGAGTATGTCGAGGCTCTATATTGTCACCCTGCTTATTTAACTTATATGCAGAGTACATCATAAGAAACACTGGGCTGGCAGAAGCACAAGCTGGAATCAAGATGGCCTGGAGAAATATCAATAAGCTCAGATATGCAGATGACACCACCCTTATGGCAGAAAGTGAAGAGGAACTAAAAAGCCTCTTGATGAAAGTGAAAGAGGAGAGTGAAAAAGTTTGCTGAAAGCTTAACATTCAGAAAACTAAGATCATGGCATCTGGTCCCATCATCTCATGGAAAATAGATGGGGAAACAGTGGAAACAGTGTCAGACTTCATTTTTGGGGGGCTCCAAAATCACTGCAGATGGTGACTGCAGCCATGAAATTAAAAGACGCTTACTCCTTGGAAGGAAAGTTATGACCAACCTAGATAGCATATTAAAAATCAGAGACATTACTTTGCTAACAAAGGCTCATCTGGTCAAGGCTATGGTTTTTCCAGTGGTCATCTATGGATGTGAAAGTTGGACTGTGAAGAAAGCTGAGTGCCGAAAACTTGATGCTTTTGAGCTATGGTGTTGGAGAAGACCCTTGAGAGTCCTTTGGACTGCAAGGAGCTCCAACCAGTCCATCCTAAAGGAGATCAGTCCTGGGTGTTCATTGGGAGGACTGATGCTGAAGCTGAAACTGCAATACTTTGGCCACCACATGCGAAGTGCTGACTCGTTGGAAAAGACCCTGGTGCTGGGAGGGATTGGGGGCAGGGGGAGAAGAGGATGACAGAGGATGAGATGGCTGGATGGCATCACAGACTCGATGGGCATGAGTTTAAGTAAACTCTGGGAGTTTGTGATGGACAGGGGGGCCTGGTGTCCTGCAATTCATAGGGTTGCAAAGAGTCGGACATGACTGAGCGACTGAACTGAACTGAACTGATAAGTTTGACGGTGTTGTGATGTTGATGATGGCAAAGATGATGATGATGATGATGAAAAACAGGATAATAGCCATCATTTACTTAAGTACATTACATGGATTAGACCTGTAAGAGAAACATTGCATATGTAATCATATAAATTTCTTTAAGCTGGTATTTATTGAGTGATTTTTTAAGAATTATTGGGTACACAAATACTCCAATGGTACCTCTCATCTCCAAACACCCAGTGCTATTAGAAAATAATGATATTGACTGGGGCAAATTAAATGTCAATGAAATATGTGTTATCCCTTCAAACTCCAATAGATCCATCCCTTTGATTGGAAAGTATTACTGTGTTCAAATGTAAATCCCTCATAAAACCAACTGGGAAAAAAGAATCCATCTTAACATGTTCCATTAGAAACCAAAATCAAAGAATGGACTTGTACCCATTTAACTATAGCTAGACTCAAAATAGTCACTTGTATAACTATGCTTTTACATAACCTTTTGATAATTCATTAGTTCAGCTTTAGATATGAAAGATATTTGGATATCTGAGATAGATATGGAATTCTGTATTGTAATCACTCAAAACTACAATGATGTAATATGAAACAACATATCAGTTGAGTATTTTTTCCCTTAGAGATTAATGCACATAATTTAACAAAAATTATTAAATTAACTTTGGTTTGGTAAAGTCACTAATTCATGTCTGACTCTTTGCAACCACCTGGACTGTAGCCCATGAGGCTCCTCTGTTCATGGGGATTCTTCAGGCAATACTACTGGAGTGGGTTGCCATTTCCTTCTCCTGGGGATCTTGCTGACCCAGGAGTCAAAACCAGGTCTCCTGCATAGTAGACACATTCCTTACCAATTGAGATATAAGGTAATTGTAGTATTTTTTATCTCAGCTAAATGATGCAGTTTTGAACATTGCTAAACATGAATAGATATGAAACATGTGAAAGCATATTGTAGCATTTTTGACATACACTGTACTTCTTGGGGGTGGAATATATTAGATTCTGTATTCATAGCATTTTGCCACTAAGTCGCTTGGTCATCATCTGTCAGAGACTTCACTGAAGGGAGGGAGTTGAATGCTTCAACTACATCTATACCACTATAGTCATATCAGTCACTCAATCGCATTCGGCTCTTTGCGACCCCATGGACTGCAGCACACCAGACTTCCCTGTCAATCACTAGCTCCTGGAGTTTGCTCAAACTCATGTACATCAAGTAGTGATGCCATCCAACCATCTCATCCTCTATAGTCCCCTTTTCCTCCTGCCTTCAATCTTTCCCAACATCAGAATCTTTTCCAATTAGTCAGATCTTCACATCAGTTGGCTAAATTATTGGAGTTTCAACTTCAGCATCAGTCCTTCCAATGAATATTCAGGACTAATTTCCTTTATGGTTGACTTGCTTGATCTCCTTGTTGTCTGAAGGGGCTGTCAAGTGTCTTCAACACTACAGTTCAAAAGCATCAATTCTTCAGTGCTCAGCTTTCTTTATAGTCCAGCTCTCACACCCATTTAGGACTACTGCAAAAACTATAACTTTGACTGGACAGATCTTTTTTTCCAAAGCAATGTCTTTGCTATTTAATATGCTCTCTAGATTGCTCATAGCTTTTCCTCCAAGGAGCAAGTGTCTTTTAATTTCATGGTTGCACTCATCATCTGCAGTGACTTTGGAGCCCAAGAAAATAAAGTCTCCCATTATACCCATTGTTTCCCCATCTATTTGCCATGGAGTGATGGGACCAGATACCATGATCTTAGTTTTCTGAATGTTCAGTTTTAAGCACTCTCCTCTTTCACTTTCATCAAGAGGCTCTTTCATTCCTCTTCATTATCTGCCATAAGGATGGTGTCATCTGCATATCTGAGGTTATTGATATTTCTCCCAGCACTCTTGATTGCAGCTTGTGCTTCATCCAGCCTGATATTTTGCATGATGTACTCTCCATATAAGTTAAATAAGCAAGGTAACAATATACAGCCTTGATGTACTATCTTTCCAATTTGGAACCAGTCTGTTGTGCCATGTCTGGTTGTAATTGTTGCTTCTTGACCTGCGTACAGATTTCTCAGGAGGCAGGTAAGGTGTTCTGGTATTCCCATCTCTTTAAGAATTTTCCATCATTTGTTTTGATCCAAAAAGTCAAGGAATTTGACGTAGTCAATAAAGGAGCAGTAAACATTATTCTGGAACTCTCTTGCTTTTTCAATGATCCAAAGGATGTTGCCAATTTGATTTTTGGTTCCTCTGTCTTTTCTAAATTCAGCTTGAACATCTGGAAGTTCACAGTTTATGTACAGCTGAAGCCTTGCTTGGAGAATTTTGAGCATTACTTTACTAGTGTGTGAGATGAGTGCAATTGTGTGGTAGTGTGAACATTATTTGACATTGTCTTTCTTTGGGATTGAAATGAAAACTGATCTTTTCCAGTCCTGGGACCACTTCTGTGTTTTCCAAATTTGCTGGCATGTTGAATGAAATACTTCCACAGCATCATCTTTTATCATTTGAAATAGCTTAACTGGAATTTCATCTAGCTTTGTTTGTATTGATGCTTCCTAAGGCCCACTTGACTTCACATTCCAGGATGTCTGGCTCTAGGTGAGTGACCACACCTTCGTGGTAATCTGGGTCATGAAGATCCTTTTTGTGTAGTTATTCTGTGTATTCTTGCCACCTCCTAATATCTCCTGCTTCTGTTAGGTCCAGACTATTTCTGTCCTTTATTGTGCCCATCTTTGCATGAAATGTTCCCTTGGTATCTCTAATTTTGTTGAAGAGATCGCTAGTATTTCCCATTCTATTGTTTTCCTCTATTTCTTTGCATTGATCACCGAGGAAGACTTTCATATCTCTCCTTGCTATTGTTTGCAACTCTGTAATCGTATGGATATATCTTTCCTTTTCTTTTGCCTTTAACTTCTCTTCTTTTCACAGCTATTTTCAAGGCCTCCTCTGACAACCATTTTGCTTTTTTGCATTTCTTTTTGTTGTGATGGTCTTGTTCACTGCTTCCTGCACAATGTTAAGAACCTCATCCATAGTTCATCAGGCACTCTGTCTATCAGATCTAATCCCTTGAATCTATTTGTCACTTTCATGTATAATCATAAGGGATTTGATTTAGGTAATAGCTGAATGATCTAGTGGTTTTTCTTACTTTCTTCAATTTAACTCTGAATTTTGCACTGAGGTGGTCATGATCTAAGCCACAGTCAGCTCCCCATCTTATTTACACTGACTACATAGAGCTTCCCTGTTGGCTCAGCTGGTATGGAACCCACCTGCAATGAGGGAGACCTGGGTTTGATCCCTGGATTGGGAAGATCCCCTGGAGAAGGGAATAGATACTCACTCCAGTATTCTTGCCTGGAGAATCCCACGGATTGTATAGTTTGTGGGGTCACAAGGAGTTGGACGTGACTGAGTAACTTTCACTTCACTTCACTTCACATAGAATTTCTCCATCTTTTGACTGCAAAGAATATAATCAATCTGATTTCAGTATTGACCTTCTGATGATGTCCATGTGTAGAATCTTCTCCTGTGTTGTCAGAAGACTGTGCTTTCTATGACCAGTGTGTTCTCTTGGCAAAACTCTGTTAGCCTTTGCCCTTCTTCATGCTGTACTCCAAGGTCAAACTTTCCTGTTACTCCAGGTGTTTCTTGACTTCCTACTTTTGCATTTCAGTCCCCTTTGATGAAAAGAACATCTTTTTTGGGTGTTAGTTCTAGAAGATCTTGTAGGTCTTCAAAGAACTGTTCAACTTCAGCTTCTTCAGCATTATTGGTTGAGGCATAGACTTGGATTACTGTGATATTGAGTGGTTTGCCTTGGAACCGAACTGAGGTCATTCTGTCGTTTGTGAGATTGCTCCCAAATACTGCATTTCAGATTGCTTTGTTGGCTATGAGGGCTATTCCATTTCTTTAAGCGATTCTTGCCCACAATCATAGATACAATGGTAATCTGAATTAAATTCACCCATTCCAGTGCATTTCAGTTCACTGATTCCTAATATGTTGATGTTCACTCTTGCCATTCCCGGGTTGGCCACTTCTAATTTACCTTAATTCATGGACTTAACATTCCAGGCTTCTATGCAATATTCCTATTTATAGCATCAGACTTTGCTTCTATCACCAGTCCCATCGACAACTGGCTGTTGTTTTTGCTTTGATTCCATCTCTTCATTCTTTCTGGAGTTTTCTCCACTTTTGTCCAGTAGCATATTGGGCAGCTACGGACCTGGGGAGTTTATCTTTCAGTGTCCTATCTTTTTGCCTTTTCATACTGTTCATGGTGTTCTCAAGGCAAGAATACTGAAGTGGTTTGCCATTCCCTTCTTCAGTGGGCCACATTTTGTCAGAACTCTCCACCATGACCCATCTGTTGGATGGCCCTACACGGCATGGCTCATAATTTCATTATATTAAACAAGGACATGTGATCAGTTTGATTGGTTTTCTGTGATTGTGGTTTTCATTCTGTCTGCACTCTGCAGGATAAGGATAACAGACTTATGGAAGCTTCCTGGTGTGAGAGACTGACTGAGAGGGAAACTGGGTCTTATTCTGATGGATGGGGCCATGCTCAGTAAATCTTTAATCCAATTTTCTGTTGATGGGCAAGACTGTGTTCCCTCCCTGTTGTTTGACCTGAGACAAAGGTATGGTAAGAGTAATTAAGGCAATGGCAGCATCCTTTGAAAGGTCCTGTGCACACACTTACACACTCAGTGCCCCTGATCCTGCAGCAGGACACTGCCAACCCACGCATCCACCAGAGACTCCTGGACGCTCCTGGGCAAGTCTGGTCCAGTCTCTTGTGGGGTCACTGCTCCTTTTTCCTGGGTCCTGGTGTGCACAAGGTTTTATTTGTGCCCTCCAAGAGTCTGTTTCCCCATTCCTGTATAAATTCTGTAATCAAATCGCACTGGCCTTCAAAGTCAAATTCCCTGAGGGTTCTCCGTCCATTTGCCAGATCCCTAGGTTGGGAAATCTGTTGTGGGTCCTAGAACTTTCTTAGCAGTGTGAGAATTTATTTGGTATAATTGTTCTAAAGTTTGTGGGTCATCTGCTCGACACATCTATCATGGGGTTAATAGCAACCTCCTCCAAGAAGGTTTATGCCACATGCTGAGTGACCCAGGTCTGCTGTAGCCAAAGCCCTGCCCCTGCGGCAGACCACTGCTGAACCATTCCTCCACAGGAGACACTCAGACACACAGAGACAGGTCTGGGTCCTGGTGCACACAAGGTTTTGCTTGAGTCCTCCAAGCATCTCTGACAGGTATGCAGTTTGTTTCCAAATGTGATTTCACCCCTTGTACCATCTTGCTGGGCTCCTCCTTTGCCTTTGGACATGGGGTATCTTTTTTTGGTGCAATCCAACATTCTTCTGTTGATGGTTGTTCAGCAGCAATTTGTAACTTTGGAGTTGCCACAGGAGAAGATGAGCTCACAGCCTTGTTCTCTGCCATCTTGTAGAGACTATATCACTTTATGTTATTAATATTAGTAGATTGTATTTTTTAATATTGTCACTCCCACAGTCATGAAAAGTCACAACTAAATAAAATAAATGAGTGAAATAAAATAAAAGCTCAGAAAAAAAGGAGTGAACATATAACTAATAATAATGTCTGCTATTTAGTCCCTTGCAGACAAATATTTGTGCATGTTATGAAAATAATTCTTGCATATCACTCCATTCTTGCTTCTGATAAATATGCAGTTTATCAGCAAACTGGCAAATGACCTCTGACCAAAGGAAAAATAAAACATTGATGGGGTTTAGGATTTCTAAAATCAATTATTAAGAAGCCCTAATCAGTGTTTTTGACCTTTAGGAAAAGAAAAAAAAATAATGTTTAATTTCTAAACTTTACAGGATTTAAAAGAGAAGATGTAAATATTCCTAGAGACTGTGAATTCTGTGCTGTGCTCAGTCGCTCAGTCATGTCCAATTCTTTGCAACCCCTTGAACTGTAGCCTCCAGGCTTCTTTGTCCATGGAATTTCCCAGACAAGATTTCTGAAGTGGGTTACCATTTCCTACTCTGGGGATTTTCTCAACCCAGGGATAGAACCTACGTATCTTTCATCTCTTGCATTGGCAGGTGGATTCTTTACCACTGTGCCAGCTATGAAGCTCATTCCTAGACACATGCTGTCCCTAATGGCCAGAGGGAGATCTGGCATTTCTTCCTGTGTCCTCACACAGTGTAATATTCTTTCTAGCATGTTATTATACTTTATTATTATTATTATTAGTAGTAGTAGTAGTAGTATTGTCTTACCTGTTATTCATTGTAAACCCTTGAAAAGTGCATATTTTATATTCATTTTCTTCCTTCCTTCCTTCCTTCCCTCCCTCTTTTCCCCTCTTCCCTCCAGAAGCATGTTCTTAAAGTCTACCAAATCCAGTCTACCAAATCTAGACCCTAACTCTCTTGTTTTTATCTTCTGTATGTGTACTTTGTGCTGTACATTCAACCACAGTTTAGCCATCACTTTTTTTTCAGTGAAAGACCCCCAGTTTGCCTCTTACTCCAGGCTAGTCCAGTGTCTGAATGTGGTATCCTACAACATAAGAATTTAACTAAAATTTAACTACCTGTGGAAATCACAAAAAAAATATTTAATAGGAACAACTATGTGTCAGGTATTCTTTAAGATACATCAATGAACAAAACTGAAATCCTTGTCTCCTATAGTTTATATTTTATGTTTTGCCTAGAAAAGTCAAACTCATAGTAAACTCTTCTTTATATTGCCTCTTGTGTTTGTTTCTGATTCAATTTAGAGCACTTTTTAAAATTATAAAACATTTTTAAGTTCTCACACCCATTGATTTTTTTTCTTTTCTTTTTTTCCATTTATTTTTATTAGTTTGAGGCTAATTACTTTATAATATTATAGTGGTTTTTGTCATACATTGACATGAATCAGCCATGGATTTACATGTATTCCCCATCCCGATCCCCCCTCCCACCTCCCTCTCCACCCAATTCCTCTGCATGAGACAAGTGCTCGGGCCTGGTGCACTGGGAAGACCCATTGATTTTTGAAACTTCTATCTTTATGTTTCAACTAAACTAATAAACTAAAGAATTAAATTAACCATGCCTTAAATTGAATGTTGCATTCTTAGAAATAAGATACAATATATGTATCTTATGTGTGTGTGTATATATATATATATATATATATATATATATACATGCATACATACGTGTGTGTGTGAGTGTGTGTGTGTATTTGTGTGTATACACACACATATACTTTTCTCTTAGGAATTTTTCTTTTACTTCTAAGTGTTCAACTTTGGGTAAAATTTTAAACTTTTACTAAGTATGTTTTCTTTTTTTCAAAATGTATATAATAAGGTTTTATTTGATCATCTATCATGATGTTCAGAAATATTGTAAGAAAATGGTCATCAAAAGGCCACTTATACGGTCACAAAAGTCTAAACAGATGTGGAATTTAGGGATTAAAGTTAACAAAGTAATTTGCCCAAAAGTATAACTTGCCTAAGTGTCATTGTTGCTAAATTGTATCCAACTTTTTGTCATATCATGGACTGAAGCATGCCAGGCTCCACTGTTTTCTATCTTCGGGGGCTTGCTCAAATTCACATCCATTCGTCAGTGGTGCTATCTAATCATCTCTTCCTCCACCACCCTCTTTTTCTTTTGCCTTCAATTTTTCCCAGCAAAATGGTCTTTTTGCATCAAGTAGCCAAATTATTGAAACTTTGGCCTCAGCAACAGTTCTTTGATGAATATTACAAATTTATTTCCTTTAAGATTTACTGTTTGGATCTCTTTGAAATCCAAGGCACTACCAAGAGTCTTCTACAGCACACCACTGTTTAAAAGCATCAGTTCTTCAGTCCTTAGCCTACTCTATGGACTAACTCTTTTCTTGACCTGCATACAGGTTTATCAGGAATTGGGTAAGGTCGTCTGGCATTCCTATTTTTCTCAGAATTTTCTACAGTTTCTTGTGATCCACACAGTCAAAGGCTTTAGATTAGTCAGGAAAGCAGAAGTAGATGTTTTTCTGGAACTCCCTTATTTCTTCCATGATCCAACGAATGTTGGCAATTTGATCTCTGGCTCCTCTGACTCTTTTGAAACCCATTTTGTACATCTGGAATTTCTCAGTTCACATACTACTGAAACTTAGCTTGAAGGATTTTCAGCATAAACTTGCTAGTATGTGAAATGAGTGCAACTGTACCATAATATAAACATTCTTTGGCAATGTTCTTCTTTGAAGTCGAAATGAAAACTGACCATTTCCAGTCCTGTGGCCACTGCTGAGTTTTCTATATTTGATGACACATTGAGTGATGCACTTTAACAGCATCATCTTTTAGGACTTCAAATAACTTAGCTGGAATTCTGTTACCTCCATTAGTCTTGTCCATAGTAATGCTTCCTAAGGCCCACTTGACTTCACATTCCAGGATGTCCAGGTCTAGGTGAGTGACCACACTTTCATGGTTATCTGGGGCGTAAGATCATTTTAGAATAATTCTCCATATTCTTGGCACCTCTTCAAAATCTCCTCTGTTTCTGTCAGCCCTTAACAATTTCTGTCCTTTATTGTGTCCATTTCTGTGATTGTGGTTTTCATTCTGTCTGCCCTCTGATGGATGAGGATAAGAGGCTTGTGTAAGCTGTATGGAGATGAAAAAGCAACAGTTAGAACCAGACATGAAGCAACAACCTGTTTCAAAAATTGAAAAGGAAAGGGGTACATCAAGGCTGTATATTGTCAGCCTGCATATTTAACTCCTATGCAGAGTACATCATGCAAAATATCAGGCTGGATGAAACACACACCGGAATCAAGATTTTAGGGAGAAATATCAATAACCTCAGATATGCAAATGACACCATCCTTATGGCAGAAAGCAAAGAGAAACTGAGTAGCCTCTTGATGAAAATGAAAGAGGAGAGTGAAAAAACTGACTTAAAATTCAGCATTCAAAAACCTAAGATTATGGCATCTGGTACCATCACTTCATGGCAAATAGATGGGGAAACAGTGAAATTTTCTTGAGCTCTACAATCACTGCTGATGGTGGCTATAGCCATGAAATTAAAAGACGTTTGCTCCTTGAGAAAAAAGCTATGACCAACCTAGATGGCATATTACAAAGCAGAGACATGACTTTGACGGCAAAGTTCTGTCTGGTCAAAGCTATGGTTTTTCCAGTAGTCAAGTATGGATGTGAGTTGGACCATAAAGAAGGCTGAACACTGAAGAATTGATGCTTTCTTTGTGTTGCTAGAGAAGACTCTTGAGAGTCTCTTGGTCAGCAAGCAGATCAGTCTTCTAAGGGAAGTCAAACCTGAATATTCATTGGAAGGACCAATACCTCTTTACTTCCTAATTTGCATTCCAATCCCCTATGATGACAAGGATTTTTGTTTGTTTATTTGTTTTGATTTTAGTTCTAGAAGGTGTTGTAATTCTTCATAGAATCATCACCTTCAGCTTTTGTAGCATCAATGATTGGGGCATAGACTTGGATTACTGTAATGTTGAATAGTGTGTCTTGGAAATGAACCAAGATTGTTGTGCTGTTTTTGAGACTGTAACCAAGTACTGCATTTTGGACTCTTTGGTTGACTATGAGGGGTAAGGGATTCTTGCCCACAGTGGTAGATATAATGGTCCTATGAATTAAATTTGTCCATTCCCTTCCATTTTACTTCATAGATTTCTAACATTTTGATGTTGACTTTTGCCATCTCTTATTGACCACGTCCAATTTGCCTTGAATCATGGACATAACATTCCAGGTTATGTTCCATGCAATGTTGTTCTCTACAGCACTGAACTTTACTTTTACCACCAGACACAACCACTTGAGCATAGATTCTGCTTTAGACCAGCTGCTTCATTCTTTCTGAGGCTATCCATAATTGCCCTCTGCTCTTCCCTAGTGGCATATTGGACACCTTCCAAAATGAGGGTCTCATCTTCCAGTGTCATATATTTTGCCTTTTTATACTGCCCATGAAGTTTCCCAGGCAAGAATACTGGAGTGAGTTGCCATTTCCTCCTCCAGAGGACCACATTTTTCAGAAGTTTTCACTGTGACCCGTCCATCATGGGTGGCCCTACACGATGAGGCTCAGAGCTTAAGTTAGTTTTGCATACCCCTTTATCACCACAAGGCTGTGATGCATGAACGGGCCCAAGGGAGTAGCAGATCTGAACTCAAGATTGCTTTGTCACACTTTTTCTTCAGCTTTACACTTATAAGGCTATTTAGACAAGGCTAAAGTACTGTTTATTTGTTCATTTAATCTGAGCTAAAATTCTTTATGAAACATATTAACTACACATTTCCCATTTGTGTCTTGCCGAGCACTGCATTTATGTCACTGTGTTTTATGTTGTTTTGGTGAAGGCCAATTACGTTTGCCATCTATTCCCAAGTGATTTTCTTCTCTGCTATGACAGTCAGTCATTGCTCAATCAGTCTTTTTCAGTCCATGGAGTGGCTCCATAGCCAGCCTCACTGCTGCTCTTTGGCACTACCTTCTTTTCTCTTCTTAAGTTTTCATTCTAGGAAAAGGAGGAAGTGATGGGAGGAGCAATCTTTCTTCTTCCCTTTTTCTTACTTTTTTTTTTTTTAAACAGTGGCCTTTCCTGAAAAAGTCATTAATCAGTATTTTTCTCCTAACGTTTGTTTGGAGGACAGCTTTAAAATCTCTTAATTTTATAGTCACATGTATTTCTTTGTTGTGTGCTAAATGGTAGTTTCTTTGAAGTATTTGAACTAATTTCAATCAACTGATCTGCCTCTTGAGAAACCTGTGTGCAGGTCAGGAAGCGACAGTTAGAACTGGACATGGAACAACAGACTGGCTCCAAACAGGAAAGAAGTACGTCAAGGCGGTATATTGTCACCCTGCTTATTTAACGTCTATTCAGAGTACATCATGAGAAACACTGGGCTTGAGGAAACACAAGCTAGAATCAAGATTGCTGGGAGAAATATTAATAACCTCAGATATGTAGATGACATCACCCTTAAAGCAGAAAGTGAAGAAGAACTAAAGAGCCTCTTGATGAAGGTGAAAGAGGAGAGTAAAAAAGTTGATTTAATGCTCAACATTCAGAAAACTAAGATCATGGCATCCAGTCCCATCATTTTGTGGCAAAGAGGTGGGAAAGAGTGGAACAGTGGCTGACTTTATTTTTCTGGGCTTCAAAATCACTGCAGATGGTGATTGCAGCCATGAAATTAAAAGACGCTTGCTCCTTGGATGGAAAGTTATGACCAACCTAGATAGCATATTAAAAATCAGAGACATTACTTTGCTAAAAAAGGCTCATCTGGTCAAGGCTATGGTTTTTCCAGTAGTCATGTATGGATGTGACAGTTGGACTATAAAGAAAGCTGAGCACCAAAGAATTGATGCTTTTGAACTGTGGTGTTGGAGAAGACTCTTAAGAGTCCCTTGGACTGCAAGGAGATCCAACCAGTCCATCCTAAAGGAGATCAGTCCTGAGTGTTCACTGGAAGGACTGATGCTGAAGCTGAAACTCCAATACTTTGGCCACCTGATGCAAAGAGCTGGCTCATTTGAAAACACCTTGATGCTGAGAAAGATTGAGGGCAGGAGAAGGGGACGACAGAGGATGAGAGGGCTAGATGGCATCATCAACTCCATGGACATGGGTTTGGGTGAACTGTGGGAGTTGGTGATGGACAGGGAGGCCTGGCGTGCTGTGGTTCATGGGGTCGCAAAGATTCAGAGACGACTGAGCAACTGAACTGAACTGAACTGATTTACTTCTAAACACTTTAAATGTTGACTAGCATTGCGTTCTTATCTCCAATTTGCATCACCTCCGTTTTAAAAGTCTTTAGTGGATCCCCATTGCACCATGAATAAGGGAGAAGTAAAGTGTTGGCTCTGATGGTAAAAAGTCTGCCTGTGATTCAAGAGACCAGCGCTCGACCCCTGGTCAGCAAATCCCCTGGAGAAGAGAATGGCTTCCCACCATAGTATTCTTGCCCGGAAAATTCCATGAACATTTTACTGAGTCTAAGTTCACTCTGCCGGCTGCACAACAGGCCAGTGAATCCAAGAGATGGGATGTTGAGGCGAGGAATATGACTAAGTCAGAAAGCTGCCTGACCTAGAGGATGGCAGACTAATGTCTCAAAACGACCATTATCCTTGGGGTCTGGATGTCAGGTTCTTTTATAGAACTAGGAAGAGAAGAGGTGAGGAAGTAAAATAGGAAAGGCAGAATAGAGAGAGAGGTGGGGAAGTAAAAAGGGCCATCAGTTTTGCAAACATCTCTGGCAATCAAGGAAGCATCAAGGAAGGGAGGGATGTCTTAATATCTTTTTGCTTTTAGCATTTCATAGATGGACAGGATCAGATTATCTCTCTAATATCTGAAGAAAGACCCTTTAAATGTATGACAAAACCCACTACAATATTGTAAAGTAATTAGCCTCCAACTAATAAAAATAAATGAAAAAAAAAAAAAAACTGACAGAGGGGTCATTATGTATGACTATACAAAAGCAACAAAAAGCAAGTCAAAGAAACACTTCCAACTTAGAATCGGAATTGGTTCTTCTCTGCAACAGACAGAGGAGCTTGGTAGCCTACAGTCCATGGGGTCACAAAAAAATCAGACACAATGGAGTGACTCAAGGTATTTAAGATAGTTCTTTTTTATTTTTTTGCAATTTTTTTGTTTTTTAAAAAAATATTTTTCTAGATCGCTTACATTTGTGTTAGAATTCAATATTCATCTTTCTCTTTATGACTTACTTCATCCTGTAGAATAGACTCTAGGTGCATCCACCTCATTAGAACTGACTCAAAGGCCTTCCTTTTTATGATTGAGTAATATTTCATTGTATATATGTACCACGACTTCTTTATCCATTCATCTCTCGATGAACATCTAGGTTGCTCCTATGTTTTAGCTATTGTAAATAGTGTATCCAATGTATGAAGTGGATACAATCCAATGAACAATTGGATACATGTGTATTTTTCAATTTTGGTTTCCTCGGGGATTATGCCTAGGAGTGGGATTGCTGGGTCATATGTGGTTTTATTCCTAGTTTTTTTAAGGAATCTCCATGCCGACTTCCACAGTGGCTCTATCAATTTGCATTCCGACCAACAGTGCAAAAGTGTTCCCTTTTTTCACACCCTTTCCAGCATTTAATGTTTGTAGACTTTTTGATGATGAACATTCTGACAGGTGTGAGGTGATATCTCATTGTAGTTTTGACTTGCATTTCTTTAATAATGAGAGATGTTGAGCATCTTTTCATATGTTTGTTAGCCATATGTGTGTCTTCTTTGGAGAGATGTCTGTTTAGGTATTTTTCCCACTTTTTGATTGGATCTCTTTCTTCCTGGTATTGAGCTGTATAAGCTGCTTTTATTTATTTATTTTTCCATTTACTTTTATTAGTTGGAGAGTAATTACTCTACAATATTGTAGTGTTTTTTTCCATACATTGGCATGAATCAGCCATGGATTTACATGTGTTCCCCATCCCAATCCCCTCTCCCACCTCCATCCCCATCCCATCCTTCTGGGTCTTCCCAGTGGACGAGCCCTGAGCACTTGTCTCATACATCCAGCCTGGGCTGGTAATCTGTTTCACCCTTGATAGTACACTGGTTTAAATGCTACTCTCTCAGAACATCCCACCCTCGCCTTCTCCCACAGAGTCCAAAAGTCTGTTCTGTACATCTGTGTCTCTTTTTCTGTTTTGCATATAGGGTTACCATTACCATCTTTTAAGATTCCATATATATGTGTGAGTATACTGTATTGGTCTTTATCTTTCTGGCTTACTTCACTCTGCATAATGGGCTCCAGTTTCATCCATCTCATTAGAACTGATTCAAATGAATTATTTTTAATGGCTGAGTAATATTCCATTGTGTACATGTTCCATAGCTTCCTTATCCATTCGTCTGCTGATGGGCATCTAGGTTGCTTCCATGTCTTGGCAATTATAAACAGTGCTACGATGAACATTGGGGTGCACGTGTCTCTTTCAAATCTAGTTTCCTTGGTGTGTATGCCCAGGAGTGGAATTGCTGGGTCATATGGCAGTTCTATTTCCAGTTTTTTAAGAATCTCCACACTGTTCTCCATAGTGGCTGTACTAGTTTGCATTCCCACCAAGAGTGTAAGAGGGTTCCCTTTTCTCCACACCCTCTCCAGCATTTATTGCTTGTAGACTTTTGGATAGCAGCCATCCTGACTGGCGTGTAATGGTACCTCATTGTGGTTTTGTTTTGCATTTCTCTGATAATGAGTGATGTTGAGCATCTTTTCATGTGTTTGTTAGCCATCTGTATGTCTTCTTTGGAGAAACGTCTGTTTAGTTCTTTGGCCCATTTTTTGATTGGGTCATATTTTTCTGGAACTGAGCTGCAGGAATTGCTTGTATATTTTTGAGATTAATCCTTTGTTTGTTGCTTCATTTGCTGTTATTTTATCCCATTCTAAGGGCTGTCTTTTCACCTTGCTTATAGTTTCCTTTGTTGTGCAAAAGATTTTAAGTTTCATTAGGTCCCATTTGTTTATTTTTGCTTTTATTTCCAATATTCTAAGATGTGGGTCATAGAGGATCCTGCTGTGATTTATGTCAGAGAGTGTTTTGCCTATCTTCTCCTCTAGGAGTTTTATAGCTTCTGGTCTTACTTTTAGATCTTTAGTCCATTTTGAGTTTATTTTTGTGTATGATGTTAGAAAGTGTTCTAATTTCATTCTTATACAAGTGGTTGACCAGTTTTCCCAGCACCACTTGTTAAAGAGGTTGTGTTTTTTCCATTGTATATCCTTGCCTCCTTTGTTGAAGATAAGGTGTCCATAGGTTCATGGATTTATCTCTAGGCTTTCTATTCTGTTCCATTGATCTATATTTCTGTCTTTGTGCCAGTACCATACTGTCTTGATGGCTGTAGAACCTGAAGTCAGACAGGATGATTCCTCCAGTTCCATTCTTCTTTCTCAAGATTGCTTTGGTTATTCGAGGTTTTTTTGTATTTCCATACAAATTGTGAATTTATTTGTTCTAGTTCTGTGAAAAATACCATTGGTAGCTTGATAGGGATTGCATTGAATCTATAGATTGTTTTGGGTAATGTAGTCATTTAAACAATATTGATTCTTCCAATCCATAAACACAGTATATTTCTCCATCTGTTTGTGTCCTCTTCGATTTCTTTCATCAGTGTTTTATAGTTTTCTATATATAGGCCTTTCATTTCTTTAGGTAGATATACTCCTAAGTAATTTATTCTTTTTGTTGCAATGGTGAATGTTATTGTTTCCTTAATTTCTCTTTCTGTTTTCTCATTGTTAGTGTATGGGAATGCAAGGGATTTCTGTGTTTTAACTTTATATCCTGCAACATTACTGTATTCATTGATTAGCTCTAGTAATTTTCTGGTAGTGTCTTTAGGGTTTTCTATATAGAGGATCATGTCATCTGTGAACAGTGAGAGTTTTACTTCTTCTTTTCCTATCTGGATTCCGTTTATTTCTTTCTCTGCTCTGATTGCTGTGGCCAAAGCTTCCAAAACTATGTTGAACAGTAGTGGTCAGAGTGGGCACCCTTGTCTTGTTCCTGACTTTAAGGGAAATGCTTTCAATTTTTCACCATTGAGGATAATGTTTGCTGTGGGTTTGTCATATATAGCTTTTATTATGTTGAGGTATGTTCCTTCTTTGCCTGTTTTCTGGAGAGTTTTTATCATAAATGGATATTGAATTTTGTCAAAAGCTTTTTCTGTATCTATTGAGATAATCATATGGCTTTTATCTCTCAATTTGTTAGTGTGGTGCATTACATTGATTGATTTGCAGATATTAAAGAATCCTTGCATTCCTGGGATAAAGCCCACTTGGTCATGATGTATGATCTTTTTAATATGTTGTTGGATTCTGCTTTCTAGGATTTTGTTAAGGATTTTTGCATCTATGTTCATCAGTGATATTGGCCTGTAGTTTTCTTTTTTTGTAGCATCTTTGTCTGGTTTTGGTATTAGGGTGATGGTGGCTCCATAAAATGAGTTTGGAAGTTCGCCTTCTTCTTGCTTTTATATTTTGGAAGTTAACCCTTTGTCAGTTGTTTCATTTGCTATTATTTTCTCCCATTCTTAGGCTTGTCTTTTCACCTTGCTTATAGCTTCCATTGATGTGCAAAAGTTTTTACTTTAATCAGGTCCCACTTTTTTACTTTTGTTTTTATTTCCATCACTCTAGGAGGTGGTCCATAGAGGATCTTGTTTTTATTTATGTCACAGAGTGTTCTCCCTATGTTTTCCTCTAAGAGTTTTATAGTTTCTGGTCTTACATTTAGGTCTTTCATCCATTTTTAGTGTATCTTTGTGTATGGTGTTAGGAAATATTCTAGTTTCATTCTTGTACATGTAACTATCCAGTTTTGCCAGCACCATTTATTCGAGAGGCTGTCTTTGCCCCATTGTATATTCTTGTCTCCTTTGTCAAAAATAAGGTGGCCATAGGTTCATGGGTTTATTTCTGGCCTTTCTATCTTGTTCCATTGCTCTATGTTTCTGTTTCTGTTCCATTATTCTGCTGTCTTGATGACTGTATCTTTGTATTATAATCTGAATTCAGGAAGGTTGATTCCTCAAGCTCCATTCTTCTTTCTCAAGACTACATTGACTATTCAGGATCTTTTGTGTTTCTGCATCAACTATTAATTTTTTTTCTAGTTCTGTGAAAAATGCTATTGGTAATTTGATAGGGATCACATTGAATCTGTAGATTGAGTTTGGTAGGATAGTCATTTTCACAATATTGATTCTTCTTACCCAGGAACATGGAATATCTCTCCATTTGTTTATGTCATCTTTGATTTCTTTCAACAGTGATGTTATAAATTTCAGTATACAGTTTTTTTTTTTGTGTCTCCTTAGGTAACTTTATTTGTATATATTTTCTTCTTCTTCCTCATTATTATTATTACTACTACTACTATTATTTTGCAATGGTGAATGTGATTCTTTAATTTCTCTTTCTGATATGTCATTGTTAGTATATAGACATGCAAATTGTTTCTGTATATTGATTTTGTATCCTGTGACTTTGCTAAATTCACTAATTAGCTCTATTAATTTTATGATAGTGTTGTTAGGGTTTTATATATACAGTATCATGCCATCTGCAAACACTGAGAGCTTTCATTCTTGTTTTCTGATCTGGATTCCTCTTATTTCTTTCTCTTCTCTGCTTAATGTAACTAGGACTTCCAAAACTATGTTGAATAATAGTTATGAAAGTGGACACCCTTGTCTTGTTCCTGATCTTAGAGGGAATGCTTTCAGGTTTTCACCATTGAGAATAATGTTTGCTCTAAGATTATCATATATGGTCTTGACTATGTTGAGATAGATTCTTTCTATGCCCATTTTTTGAAGAGTTTTAATCATAAATGGGTGCTAAATTCTGTCAAAGGCTTTTTCTTCATTTGTTGAGATTATCACATATATATTTTAATCTCTCAAGTTGTTAATATGGTGTATAACATTGATTGATTTGCAAATATTGAAAACTCTTTGCATTTCCTGTTATAAACCCAACCTGATCATGTTGTATGAGCTTTTGGATATGTTGCTGAATTCTGTTTGCTAAAATTTTGTTGAGGATTTTTGCATCTATGTTCATCAATGATATTGGCCTATAGTTTTCTTTTTTGTTGGTATCTTGTCTGGTTTTGGTATCAGGGTGATGGTGTCCTCACAGAATGAGTTTGGAAGTGTTCCTTCCTCTACAGTTTTTTGGAAGAGTTTTAGAAGGATAGGCATTAGCTCTTCTCTAAATGTTTGATAAAATTCTGCTATGATGCCATCTGGTTCTGGGCTTTTGTTTTTTGGGAGATTTTTGATTACAGCTTCAATTTCAGTGCTTATAATTGGGTTGTTTATAATTTTTATTTCTTCCTGGTTCAGTCTTGAATGACTGAACTTTTCTAAGGATCTTTCCATTTCTTCTATGTTATCAATTTTATTGCCATATAGTTGTTCATAATCCACGTGCAATGTGGGAGACCTAGGTTCCATCCCTGGGTTGGAAAGATTCCCTGTAGAAGGGAAAAACTACCCACGCCAGTATTCTGGCCTGAAGAATTCCATGGATAGCCCATTGGGTCACAAAAAGTCAGACAGGACTGAGCAACTTTCATGTTCACTTGCAATAATCTCTTATAATCCTCTCTATTTCTGTATTGTCTGTTGTAACTTATCCTTTTTCAATTCTAATTTTGTTGATTTGATTCTTCTCTCTTTTTTCTTGATGAGTCTGGCTAGAAGTTTTGTCAATTTTGTTAATCTTCTCAAAGAACCAGCTTTTAGTTTATTAATCTTTACTATCATTTCTTTCATTTCTTTTTCACTTAGTTCTGCTCTGATATTATGATTTCTTTCCTTCTGCTAATTTTGGGGCTTTTTTGTTCATCTTTTTCCAGTTGTTTTAGACATAAATTTAGATTGTATATTTGATGGTTTTTGTTTGTTTGTTTCTTGAGGTAGGATTGTATTGCTATAAACTTCCCTCTTAGAACTGCTTTTTCTGAATCTCATAGGTTTTCAGTTGTTGTGTTTTCATTATCATTTGTTTCTAGAGAGTTTGTTTGTTTGTTTTCTTTTGATTTTTTCAGTATCCTGCTAGTTCAGTCTTGAACTGAAACGTATTCTTTAATCTCATTGTGTCCGTATTTTTTACAGTTTTTTTTTTTCTCATAATTGATATCTAGTCTAATAGCATTGTGGTCAGAAAAGACAGTTGACAT
The DNA here is from genome assembly GCF_023699985.2 of Odocoileus virginianus. Taxonomy (NCBI): domain Eukaryota; kingdom Metazoa; phylum Chordata; class Mammalia; order Artiodactyla; family Cervidae; genus Odocoileus; species Odocoileus virginianus. Next base: position 72,033,031 of record NC_069683.1, read on the forward strand.
GATTTCAATTTTCTTAAATTTACTGAGGTTTGTTTTGTGACCCAAGATGTGGTCTATCCTGGAGAATGTTCCATGTGCACTTGAAAAGAAGGTTTATTCTTCTGCATTTGGATGGAATGTCCTGAAGATATCACTGAGATCCATCTCTTCAACTGCATCATTTAAGACTTGTGTTTCCTTATTAAGTTTCTGTTTTGATGATCTGCCCATTGGTGTCAATGGGGTGCTAAAGTCTCCTACTATTATTGTGTTACTGTCAGTTTCTCCTTTTGTGTCTGTTAGCGTAGGTCTTATGTTCTGAGGTTCTCCTATTTTGGATCAGTCAGTCAGTTCAGGTGCTCAGTCGTGTCCAACTATTTGTGACCCCATGAATCACAGCATGCCAGGTGTCCCTGTCCATCACCAACTCCCACAGTTCACCCAAACCCATGTCCATTGAGTCGGCGATGCCATCCAACCATCTCATCCTCTGCCATCCCCTTCTCCTGCCCTCAATCTTTCTCAGCATCAAGGTGTTTTCAAATGAGTCAGCTCTTTGCATCAGGTGGCCAAAGTATTGGAGTTTCAGCTTCAGAATCAGTCCTTCCAATGAACACCCAGGACTGATCTCCTTTAGGATGGACTGGCTGGATCTCTTTGCAGTCCAAGGAACTCTCAAGAGTCTTCAACACCACAGTTCAAAAGCATCAATTCTTGGGTGCATAGGTGTTTACAATTGCTATGTCTTCCTCTGGGGTTGGTCCATTGATCATTGTGTAGTGTCCTTCCTTATCTCATGTAATCTTTATTTTAAGGTCTATTTTGTCTGATATGAAGATTGCTACTCCAGCTTTCTTTTGCTTTTCACTTGCAGGGAATATATTTTTCCATCCTCTGACTTTCAGTCTATATGTGTCATTATGTCTGAAGTGGGATTCTTTTAGACAGTATATATATATATATATATATATATATATATGGGTCTTATTTTGTATCCATTCAGCCAATCTTTACCTTTTTGTTGGAACATTTAATCCATTTACATTTTAAGTTATTATTGATATATATATGTTCCTATTGAAATTTTCTTAATTGTTTGGGCTTTCACTTTGTAGACTTTTTTCTTCTCTTGTATTTCTTGACTATATAAGCCCTTTTAACATTTGCTGTAATGCTGATTTGGTGCTACTGAATTATCTCAACTTTTGCTTGTCTGAAAAGTTTTTGATTTCTCCATCAATTCTGAATGAGATCCTTGCTGGGTAGAGTAATCTTGTTTGTAGGTTTTTCCCTTTCAATACTTTAAATATATCCTGCCATTCCCTTCTGGCCTGCAGAGTTTCAGCTGAACGATCAGCTGTTAAACATATGGGATATCCCTTGTATGTTACTTGTTTCTTCTCTCTTGCTGCTTTTAATATTCTTTCTCTGTGTTTAATCTTAGTTAGAGTGAATAGTATGTGTCTTTATCCTTGGGTTTATGCTGTATGGGACTCTTTGCACCTCTTGGACTTGATTGATGATTTCCTTTTCCTTGCTGGGGAAATTTTCAACTGTAATCTTTTCAAAAATTTTCTGATACTCTTTTTCTCTTCTTTTCCTGGGACCCCTATAATTCGAATGTTGGTTCATTTGATATTGTCCCAGTGGTCTCTGAGACTATCCTTAGTTCTTTTCATTCTTTTTACTTTTCTCTTGTTCTTCAGAAATTATTTCTACCATTTTATCTTCCAGCTTACTGATTTGTTCTTCTGCTTTAGATATTCTGTTATTGTGTTCTTATTGAGTATTTTTAATTTCAGTAGTTGTGTAGTTTGTATTTTTATGTTTATTCTGTAATTCTTCTATGTTTTTGTTAATTGGATATTCCATTTTCTCCATTCTGTTTTTAAGGTTTTCTATCATCTTTACTATCATTATTCTGAATTCTTTTTCAGGTAATTTGCCTATTTCCTCTTCATTTATTTGGACTTCTGTGTTTCTAGTTTGTTCCTTAATTTGTGCACTACTTTTCTACCATTTCATTATTTTTCTTAAAATTTATTGTGTTTGAGATCTCCTTTTTCCATGCTTCAAGGTTGAATCATTTATTTGTTTTGGTTTCTGTTCTCCTAAGGTTAGTCCAATGGTTTGAATAAGCTTCTTATAGGGTGAGATTTGTGCTGTTGTTGCTGTTTTGTTTTTTTTTTTTCCTCCCCCCCTCTGATGAGCAAGGCTGAGTGAGGTGGTAGTCCCGTCTGCTGATGATTGGGTTTGTATTTTTGTTTTGTTTATTGTTTGGATGAGGTGTTCTGCATAGGGTGTAACTGGTGGATGGGTGATGTTGGGTCTTGTATTCAAGTGGCTTCCTTTGTGAGAGTTCTCACTATTTGATACTCCCAAGGGGAGATCCAATCATTCCATCCTAAAGGATATCAGTCCTGGGTATTCATTGGAAGGACCGATGCTGAAGCTGAAACTCCAATATTTTGGCCACCTCATGCGAGGAGTTGACTCATTGGAAAAGACCCTGATGCTGGGAGGGATTGGGGGCAGGAGGAGAAGGGGACAACAGAAGATGAGATGACTGGATGGCATCACTGACTCGATGGACATGGGTTTGAGTAAACTCCGGGAGTTGGTGACGGACAGGAAGGCCTGGCGTGCTGCAGTCCATTGGGTCAAAGAGAGTTGGACACGACTGAGTGGCTGAACTGTACTGAACTGAACTGACTGAGGCTTAGTTCTCTGGTAGTCTTGAGTCTTAGAGTCAGAGCTCCCAATCCAAAGGCTCAGGGCTTGACCTCTGGTCAGAAATGAAGATTCCACAGGTGGTTTTTATGGCATTAAGTGAGATTAAAACAAATACCCAATAAATGAGCAACCAAAGATAAACCTCAGACAAATCACAGTTACAAAATCAAGCAAATAATAATAATAATAATTAAAGTAACCAAATATACACATATGCATATACACTTATAGACAAAATCAAATAGTCCAATAAAAATAAAGTATAATAGATTGACCCAGTGAACAAAGGAAGCCAAAAATTATATCTACTATTTGAGAACAAAACTAAGTAAAGTGCAAACTGGAAAACAAAACAAAAGCAAGGTGCCAAGTGGGGATTAAAACAATGAAAATGAAACTAACAAATATGTGGAGAGGAAAGGAAAGAAAGAATAGATATGCCAAATTAAGTTGAAGTAGATAAAGAAGATTTATATATACTAAAGAGTAACTGCAAGGGGAAAAGAACAGTAGGTAAAGCAAATGGAGAAAGAAGTGTAGGAAAAAATATCAATAGGTTTTAAAAAATTAAAATTAAAAGAAAAGAAAAAAGGAAGAGGAAAGGAAAAAATGGAAAACTCCATAGAACTGCAAAATCCCAGTGTAGAAGCAGAGGTTTATAACACCCATAAAAAACGTGCAATTAAATTTTAAAAACTCAAGAACTGAATGAAATTTCATAGCACCAATAAAATCAACAGCTACAACAGAGGGAAGGGGGAAGAGGAAAAAAATGTGAAAGAAAAATAAATCATGCAAAAGAAACTGCAGAACAAGTGAACACATAAGAATAATATATACATATATATGTATTTTTTCCCTTTAGTCACTCCTGTCAATATCCTTTCCCTCACTGGGAGTCGCAGTCCACCTCACATCCCTAGGATGCCCTCCATCCCTCTGCTGGTCTCTGGACCTGCTGTTGGGGTAGCTGAGATTCTAATCTGGTCCTACTCTGGTGTGCTCTTGCCTCCAATGTCCACACCTATTAGAACTGGTGCATTGTGTGTGTGTGTGTCTGTGTGTGTTGGGGAGCTCTCAATGTCCTTTTACATATTCCGTAGACACAGTCTGCCTAGTTGACCATGTGGATTTAATCTGCAGCTTGTACAGCTGGTGGGAAGATTTTGGGTCTTCTTCCTTAGCCACACTACCTCTGGGTTTCAACTGTGGTTTTATTCGCACTTCTGCATTTGGGTCGTCCACTGCGGTTTGCTCCTGAGGTTGCCCTGGAGGACTTGGGTCTGCGTCTGTGATGACCAGGTGTGGAGGTGGTGCAGCTGCTTGGGTCACAGGGGTTCTGGCAGCACCAGCCACTCAGACGAGTTGGTAGCTAGGGCAGCATTGCTCTAGAATATAGTGCTCTAGAAGCGTATGGCAACCAGTATTAGCCAATACACTCCAGTATTCTTGACTGGAGAAACCCTCTGACAGAGAAACCTGGCAGACCACAGTCCACAGGGTCAAAAAGAGCTGAACCAGCCTGAAGTGATCTGGTGTGCATAGATGCAAGACATTTTATTTTTTTTTTTTTGCCTGTGGCAACTCTGCCGCAGTGAGGGTTGAGTGTGAAGATGGCACAGTTGCTTGTGTCACTGGGACCCTGGCAACGCCAAGTGTGCAGGGACAAGAACTGCCTCAGCCACAGGAGTTATGGCCCTCTCAGAGTCTTTTTTTGAACCTCTGGTAGCTGGTGATCAGAAGGCCTCTTTGGCTAGTCTTTCTCCGTAGCTCTGCCCATTCAGGCACTCTCTTGCCTGGGTCCTTCTCTACTGTTCTGTTCTTCAGGTTCTTAAAGGAGCACTCTGTGTGGAGTCCTACTCTGTATTTCACTGTGTCAGGCATTTGATGGGCCAGCTTCTCTATGGTTCAGCTGCAGACTGTGGCCTGTCGGGAGAGAGGCTATGATGATGGCTCCACCCCCTTCATGTGATTCAGCAGTATCGCCTTACTTCTATGGCTACCTGGCTTTCCTCCACAGCCATTTCCCACCACGGTCTCCTCCCTCACATCCCCTCAGTCCGTCTCTCCGCAGTCAATAGCAGCCCTCGCTCTGGGATTGCTCCACAGTCCCAGCTACAGCTCCCAGCCGCTGCGCCTTCTAGGGGAACTGCATCCCTGTCTGGTGTACATATGACTGTGGCAAGGACTATCTGATTCTCATTCCATGTAGGCTGCCACAGATCAGCTGTTTCACTCAGCTTTAAATGTTTCTCCTCTGACTCAGACAACTACCCTGATGTGGAGATCAGACCCCTACTTCAGTTCCCTTAGCCCCAGAAAGCAGGTCCAGTCCTAGTAACACTCCTCTTTTTCCTCCTAGTTCCTTCATCCTATGGAGCTTAGATACTTTCCTGCTAGTCAGGTACTCCTATCTCCTCTCAGCTGGTGTTTGGCATGCACTCCTGTGCCTCAAAGTGTATTCCTGATGCATCCATGGGGAGAGATGTATTCCACATCCACCTACTCCACCACCATCTTGTTCTCTGTGCTCTTTCTTGAGTCTTGACTTTGTAAACATTATTCCCCATACTTGGTAAAAGTTCTCTCACATTTTTGGTCTGATGTATTCACTGTTCCTGGCTTAAGTTTGGAGACTATCATATTCAGAATTTTCTTCATCCTCTGGGACTGAATTAGGTGTCTTTCCTCTGTGCTTCCCTGGTGGCTCAAATGGTAAAGAATCTGCCTGCAATGAAGGAGACCGGGGTTCGATCCAGGGAAGGTACCCTGGAGAAGAGAATGACTACTCACTCCTGTATTCTTGCCTGGAGAATTCCATGGACAGAGGAGTTTGGGGAGCTACAGTCCACGGGGTCACAGAGTCAGACAGGACTGAGCAACTAACACTTTCATTTTTATCTGTGCTTATATGTCACACAGTGATCATCTCTATCATAAGATTTAAAACACATGGTACTGAAATTGCCTATTTACATTCTTGCTTACCCACTAGCCTACTATCTAGTAGATAGCCACTACCTACTTACCCACTAGCCAAATATCTAGTAGATAGTATATAGTCACTACTATCATTTGTGTTAAACACAGTGCTTAACACATAGTATTTAGCATCATCTGTTGAAAAAGTGCTTAACTACTATGAAAATATTTATATTCATGCAGGTAGTATGCTTCCATAATATCTATCTAGAAGTCCCTTTTGGAAGTTCACAAGTCCTCCAAGACGATCAGAGGCTTTAGAATATATACAAATGTGTTTTTAAATTAAAACTTTTCCTTATTTCAAAGCAGAATGTACCTATTACCTGTTGGTCAAGAATTCACTTCCATTATTGAACAGAGTATGTATGTTCATATGAGTATGAAACAAGGTTTATTTAGGGTATTGGGTAACATTTTCTGCAAGTGTAAGGCAAACATAATTTTGAACCTCCTTGAATGAAATTAAAGTGTGGAGAAATCATGGATTAATATCTTCACTTAGTTTCTTCCACCTGAAAAGTGTTAACTGCTCAATTTGTGACAACATTAGAAAATGAATAAGAAGAAGTTAATAAACATAATACACATTCAAATCTGATACTATCAGACTTTAAAATGACTTCCCCTGAAGTTAGGTGTGTGACTTAAAACTATAAAATGTTTCATTTTTATATTTTTGCTGGAGAGTAAATATTTGACCATAGTTATATATATTAATTTTTCTCAAGCCATTTTTATTCTTACACACTTTTTTCCAGTCATTTATGAAAAATGAACTTGTAGCTACATATAGCTTCATACAACCCACAATAAAATTCCAATTAAAAATAAAGTAAAACAATTGAAAATAAAATTTAATATCCATCCAACCTGGGCTGGTGATCTGTTTCACCATAGATAATATACATGTGTGAGACAAGTGCTCAGGCCTGGTGCACTGGGAAGGCCCAGAGGGACCGGGTAGAGAGGGAGGTGGGAGGGGGGATCGGGATGGGGAACACATGTAAATCCATGGCTGATTCATGTCAATGTAAGACAAAAACCACTACAGTATTGTAAAGTAATTAGCCTCCAACTAATAAAAATAAATGGGAAAAAATTAATATCCAAGTCATTCAGAAGATTCTAAAGTAATACAGGAAAATACAGAGGTAAACTGATCAATATACTGTAAGTAACATATTTAATCTCTCACACACACATGTTATATACATATACATAATTAAAAAATATTAAAAATAATAATAAAGATAATAAGAAAACTAGGCATGGGAAACATATAACTTATGGCTGAAAACAAGAATGGGAAGAAATTCATATAATAAAGATATTTTTTAAAGTATTAACAAATCACAAAAATAATACTAAATAACATATATAGTATTTTTAAATTTAAAATTTTTATTGATATATCAATATAATTTAAACAAAACATTGTGTAAGTTTAAGGTGTAAAATGCAATGTAATATATTCATATATTGCAATATGATATCCCTAATAGTATTAGTTAAACCTGTATCATGAGAGAGAATGAGAGTGAAAGCCATTCAGTCATACCCAACTCTTTGCCACCCCATGAACTATACAGTCCATGTAATTCTCCAGGCCAGAATACTGGACTGGGTAGTCTTCCCCTTCTCCAGGGTATCCTCCCAGCCCAGGGATTGAACCCAAGTCTTCCACATTGCAGGCGGATTTTTTATCAACTGAGCTATGAAGGAAGCAGAAAATTTGTATCATGCCTCGTAAGTATAATATTTTTGTGATGATGAACAACTAAAATATAATCTCTTAACTGTTGGTCTTTTAATGGACTGGAACCTGGTGGTCCGGTGTCTACGATAAGAAAGTAAGAGAGCGCTTGTTGGTCCTTTAATGGACTGGAACCTGCTGGTTCCGAGAGTGAGAGAGAGAAAGAGGCTGATATCCCCTGGTTTACATGGAAAGCCAATAGAGCCCTGTTCTCAGGGCTCGCGCTGCTGCGCGGAGGCACCAGGCGCCCTCTCGAGTGGGTGAAGGCACAGTGCGCCTTCTCCAGAGGGTCTTAGAAGCCCAGGCAAGAAAGTGAGCTCAGCGGGCCTCTGTGCTCCAAGGAATTAGCCAGAAATAGAGAGAGAGAAGGAATAGAAAGAAAGACACGGGGACCAAAGCTCTGATGGAGCAAAGGTGTTTTAATCAACATGGCGTGGGCGTATATACTGTAGTAATTCCCAGCAAAGATAAAGATTAAAATTCCAGACTTACAAAACATAAGATGATCGCTATCAAAGAGAGAGAGTTGCAAACAATCATCTTTTACCATTTGGCTCATAATAAGGAAGAGGGTACTTATCAAGGTAATGAGAAATGCCTGGATTCCTCAGCCCTGGGGAAAGGCGTGCCTCTCCTCTGAATTCCTGAATATTCAGGAATCAATAAGGGCCAGAGGGTTCCTGACAGATCCAAAACTGCACACAGGAAGCCTCTTGTTAAATCCTTCCTCACAATTTCCTTTTATTATATTTGTAAAAAAATAAAGTCTTGACCAAATGAGTTTTGTTAGTATTAACCAACCTTATAGAAAGGCAACGATAAACAACAAATACAATTATCAACACAATCACCAAAGTTACAGTTCTAGATGCTGTGGGTAATACTTTGAAACCATCCTTGTGGGTCTAGCCCAGATAATTTGTTTAGCTAAAGTTTAGTGGAGGAGAAAGTTTCAAAGATTTCCTTTTGCAGTAATTGTACACTCAGGGAGACATTATCATGTGAATGAAATTTGATTTGTTCCCAGCTGTAGGTACTATGATTGAAATGAACATGAGTAACACAAAATTGGCAATTAATGCAAGTTACAGATCAAGTTGTAAATTCCTTATGTCTATAACAAAAGGAAGTGGGACACAGGCCTATATAATATGACTGATTATAGCGAAAGAAATAGTTACTATGACCACGACTGGTCTCTGTGAAATGTCTGGTCCGAGTCCCAAGTTCTTTGGTGCTGGCAGCAAGTTTCCATATGTTTTATATGTCTCTAGTTCAGGCCCAATTTGTTTATTGAGGATGATTCGAGGAGGAGGAGGATGTCAGCAAAGAAGTCCTTTGTCATGGTAATGTTTCAACACTGTGTTAGTAACCTTTTATATAATGTTTTTTTGTTCTTTCCCTAAAGTTTCAGTAGTAAACATGGTTCACAGACAAAGGGCAGCAATGTCCGATAGTCTTCTTTTGGAGGCAGGACAAATGCCCAAGTTTGTCAGCTGACATTTATGCATAATTCTGCTGGGCCCATACACAAAGGAAGGACTTCATAACCTAAAGAAATGTTAATTAGTTTTCCCTCCTCCCCAGGGTGTAAGGGTTCCAGGGAGGGGGCATATGGGTGGAGTCATTGGTTGATATGATGGGTCTTGCCTCCGTCCACATTATGACCTGAAATAAACTGGGGTTGGGTAAGTAAATTAGTTAATCCGGCTTGAGCTGGGTGTCTCAGGCCAACGGAGCATAGCGATAAGATTTCAGGACTCTGAGGCATCCCCTGTTGAGAAATCAGATTCTTAACTTGATTAGTGAGGGTTTTTATTTACCCCCAAGTGGGGAGATCATAGGGTTGATGTCGCTGAGGGTGGTGCTTTCTGGAGGTCTTTAGAGCAGCCATGGCCTGTATTGGAATTTCTTCCTCCCAGGGTTCTTGTTGTTTCCATTTTGAATGTCAGGGGCCCCCTTGGGTCGAATTTTCCGAGGAAAAAGTTTGTTGGATCCACCTGGGGAAATGCAAGCATATCCCTTTCCCTGTAAGATTAATTTCTCAGATTTCCATTGTTTCATTAACCTGTCTTGGTACCAAATGGGCAGGGGAAGAGAAGTGTCCTTCAATTCCTCGAAATGCCTTTCTGCCCTTGTTAAAATATTTCCCTGTGGCAGGTTTAAAAAATTTAAAACAAATAAAATTGTATTAACAATAGTCATGGGTTTAGAAAATATCTTATGTTGGAATCTAGTAAAGTCTGCTTTAGATAAGGAAGACAGTAGTGTATCTGTGTATTCCCCTTTCTTTAATTTTTTTATTTGTAACTTTAGTGTGTGATGTGTTCATTCGACTATGTCTCATGTCTGTGGATTATAAGGAATACCTGTAATATGTTTAATAGAAAAAGATGGTAAAAAATTGTTTAAAGTATTTAGAAATATAGGCAGGGCCAGTGTCTGTTTTAATAGAACTAGGAGTTTATGGTGGAGGTTTCTGTATCTATTAATACAAAAACTGAATATTTAGAATCAGAGACTATATTAATGGGGTAAGGATATAGGCAAATAACTTGAATAAGAGCATATAACTTATTTTGTTGAGCAGAATGAAATTTAGTGTAAAAGACTTTGTATTTTTTAAGAGACCAGAAAGAAGTTTTGGCGTTTTTAATCCTATGTAAAAAACCTCAGCTTGTGGTATAGGCTGTGAGAAATAATAAATTTAGTATTTTTGAAGAAATTCTACAGCTTACCAGAAGGATAATGATATGAAATTTTTCCAAAATATTTTAGAAAAGCTATTTGGAAATCAGTATATGTTTGTAATGTGTTCAAATTGAGACTTATTTGTAATAAAGATTTATTAAGGTATAAAGGATATAGAGAAAACCTCTGGCATAGGCATCAGAAGGGGGCGGAAAGAGTGCCCCCCTGCTAGTCTCTGGCCAGATATCATATAACTACCAACAGTCTGTTAATTAGAGAAAGGAAATGTCTCAAAACTGAAGAGAATAGCACCAGGCCCCTCACCTACAACATGTACTTTGAGATAACCTTAGCACCAGGTGATTTGTCTCAGGCCACAAGATGATTGACTTGAATCTTGAAGAAAGGCAGGTTTTCAAGCCAATACACTTTCATTAACATAGCTTAAGAGAACATTTGCATGAGTAAAACATACCGGTTTGTCAAGTCTGTCCTGAGTCTTAGGCAGAACCAACTTGAAGACATAGTCTGGGGTAAATGTATAGCACATTAACATAGCTTAAGACAAACATTTCCATAAGAAAAATGCGTTGGATAGCTCAAGTTTGAGAAAAGTTAAATTCAAGTGAAACCAGGTGTCATTATGGCAACAGAGTATTTTAAGAGAAACCTCTTTTTAAATTTGTATGAGAAGACAACACAAATATATATATATCTCGCTAGTTTGTTTTTTCCTGCTGCTTAAGAGAAATAAAAATGTCTGACACTTGCAGCCTATTTTTTTCCATTTGGAGACCCCTGTCCTTTTTGCCTGTTAATTCAAACTAGATTGGCCAATAAAAGACTGAAAGTTTGGGGGCCGGGGCCCAAAAAGTCTAGTAGGTATTCTAGAGGGGACTGCTTGAGGGTAAAGGAGTTTAGCACTGGTATAATCGAGGGCAGCACTGCCGGATATTGAGGGTTTGAGGGAAAAGATGGAATTTGCCCCTGGTTTTTGTTGAAGGGGATCTGGGAGGTCTCCTGCTTGGAGTTTCCCGGAATAGGTTTTTCTTTAATATCAAATTTAGATTTACACTCTTTGGCCCAAAGCATTCCTCTACAGCAGTGGGGGCAGACTTTTGGAGGTTTTTTTATTAACGTTCTTAGGGCAGTCCCTTTTTAAATGGTTTTTATCTCCACATGTAAAACATCCTTCATTTCCCTTTTTAAAGCAAATAGCCATTGTCTCAGCTAACATTTGCATTCTTTGAGTTACTGATCCTAGATTGCGACAAGCCTTCAAATAATCAAAAATTGTCCCTGTATCACGAATTGGGCTATTGCTCTTTGACATTCCTAATTTGTATTTTCATAAGCAAGTAATTTTTCTAGTTGCCTTTTAGCTTTTTTTTTTTTTTTTTACAATTACTGTACGAGAAATAGCAGTTTCTAATCTAGCTAAGAAATCGGCATGTATTTCATTAGGTCCCTGTAATATTTTAGTGTAGCTACCCGTAGGCTCCCCTTGAGGAGTAATTCCATCCCAAGCTTCAAGGGCCACTGTTTTTAATTGATCATGCAAGAAAGGAGGACATCGTATTTGAGCTTCTATAGCGTCAAATTGTCCGGTGTCAGTTAACATTTCAAAAGTAATTTGGTTTTGGGGAGCGCCAGCTCGAACATTTCTGTTAGCATGATCTCTGGCTCTATCTTGAAACCACATTGTCCTTGAAGATACTCTCCTGGTTTAAGGAGAGCTTTTATTAAAATTCGCCAATCAAAGGGAATAAAATTTCCAATATTAGACGCCAGAGCATTTAGAATCTCTCTAGTAAAAGGCGAATGTGGCCCATACAAAGTTACAGCCCTTTCACTTGTTGTATGTGAAAAAGGTTAATACCTTCATATTGTGGTGTTATTTGCCTCTGAGCGTCAACATTTTTTAAATCTGGAAAGGGGGAGAAACCTTCAGCTTCAGAGACTTGCAATTGCAAAGCCAGCAACTCAGAGAGCCTCCGTAGGGAAGCAGGTAGATTACTGTTATTCAGAAAGATGTTGTCAGTTTTAATGTTAAAAGGTGTCTTAGGGGAGTCTTTGTCAAAATCATTAGCTTTTATCGAGGGAGAGACTTTGGGATATGTGCCCTCTGGCAGGGGAGGAGCGCTTGGAGCAACCGGGGCAGGGTTAGTAGGAAAATCTTGAAATATCTTTTGTTGTTCTAATTGGGCCTTTTGTAAGGTATCATTGTCTAATTTATATTCATGTAATAAGTGTTCTGCCTGTTGCCAAATATCAGGAAGTCTAGAATTACCTTGAAATGACAGAATCACAGTTTCAATGAGAGCCCATAGGGGCCTGAAATCTATCGGAACTACCTTCATAGGGAACCAAGGGTTACATTCAACCACTGTCTGAAGGCAAGCCTCTATTCTCTGGCCTGAAACCGAAAATCCCTGAACTTTAAATAAGTGCTGAAGTAAAGTAGAAAAGTGAGGGGCCTTTCCATCCAATTTACCCGTGTCTTAGTACTTACCAGCCTCAATAGGCCCTGGGGGTCACTCTGTCCGAAGCCACGTGTACCAGAGTCCCTGTTTCTGGGCGCCACTTGTTGGTCCTTTAATGGATCGAAACCTGGTGGTTCCGAGAGTAAGAGAGAGAAAGAGGCTGATATCCCCTGGTTTACATGGAAAGCCAATAAGGCCCTGTTCTCAGGGCTCGCGCTGCTGCGCGGAGGCACCAGGCACCCTCTCGAGTGGGTGAAGGCGCATTGTGCCTTCTCGAGAGGGTCTTAGAAGCCCAGGTAAGAAAGTGAGCTCAGCGGGCCTCCGCGCTCCAAGAAATTAGCCAGAAATAGAGAGAGAGAGAGAGAGAGAGAGAGAAGAAAAAAAGAAAGACACGGGGACCAAAGCTCTGATGGAGCAAAGGTGTTTTAATCAACATGGCGTGGGCGTATATACTGTAGTAATTCCCAGCAAAGATAAAGATAAAAATTCCAGACTTACAAAACATAAGATGATCGCTATCAAAGAGAGAGAGTTGCAAACAATCATCTTTTACCATTTGGCTCATAAAAAGGAAGAGGGTACTTATCACTGTAATGAGAAATGCCTGGATTCCTCAGCCCTGGGGAAAGGCGTGTCTCTTCTCTAAATTCCTGAATATTCAGGAATCAATAAGGGCCACAGAGTTCCTGACAGATCCAAAACAGCACACAGGAAGCCTCTTGTTAAATGCTTCCTGACTTAACAACTCTGAAATTTATAATATAATGTTGGTGTCCATAATCACTATTCTGAGCATTACAGTTCCAGGATTATTTATCTTCTAGTTTTTAGTTTAAACAACATCTTCCAATTTCCTATACTCTCCAACCCTTTCTATCATTCTACTATCTATTTTTATGAATTTGGTTTCTTAGATTGCATGTATAAGTGATATCATACAGTACTGTCTTTCTTTGCCTGACATCTCACTTTACATAATACTCTCAAGGCCCAGCCATATGTGCAAATTACAAGATTTCTTTCTTTTTTGTGGCTGAATAATATTCCTGTGTGTATGTTTGTGTAATACCAGCATATCTCATTTTACTACTCTTCACTTAATTGCCCTTCACTGATATTGCATTTTTTATGATTTGAAGGTTTGTGGCAACCCTATGTCAAGCAAGTCTGTTAACATTTTTCCAACACCATTTGCTCACTTTTTGTCTCTGTGTTGTATGTTGGTAATTCTCATAATATTTCAAATTTTCATTATATAATATTTATTAAGATGATCTGTGATCTAATGTTACAAATGTGATTGTTTTGGTGTACCATGAACCTTGCCGATATTAGAAAATACACTTAATTGATAAAAGCTGTTTGTGTTCTGACTGTTCCATTAATCGACCAACTATTACCTCATCCCTCTTCCTCTCCTCAGACCTGCATATTCTCTAGGACACAAAAATGCTGAAATAAGTCAGTTGGTAATCCAACAATGACCTCTAAGTGTTCAAGTGAAAGGAAGTCACACATTTCTCACTTTAAGAAAAAAGTTAAAAATTATTAAGCTTAATGAAGAAGGCGCGTTGAAAGCCTAGATAGGCAGAAACCTAGGGCTCTTGCACTAAACAGGTAGCCAAACTGTGAATGCAAAGAAAAAGTTCTTGAAGGAAATTAAAAATACTATTCCAGTGAACAAGTGGTAAGAAAACAAAACATTCTTCTTACTAACATGGAACAAGTTTTACTGGTCTATATACAAGATCAAGCTAGCTACAATATTCCCTTGAGTTAAAGCCTAATCCAGAGCAAGACTCTAAACTTTCTTCAGTTCTAAGAGGGCTGAGAGAGCTGGGGAAGCTACAGGAGAAAAACTTGAAGCTTAGTAGAGGCTAGGTTTAAGGAGATAAGCCATCTTCATAATATAAAAGTACAAGGTGAAGCAGCAAGTTCTAATGTGGAGGCTGGAGGAGGTTATCCAGAAATCTATCTAAAATAGTTAATCAAGATAGCCACACTAAATAATAGATTTTCAATGTAGATGAAACTGCCTTATGTTGGAAGATGATATCTTTTAAGACTTTCAAAGCTAGAGAAGACTTCAAAGCTTCAAAGAACAGACTCTCTTGTTAGATGCAAACTTCAAATATAAGTTAAAACTAATGTTTATTTACCATTCCAAAAATCCTAGGTTTCTTAAGAATTATGATGAATCTACTCTGCCTATACTATATACATGAATCAACAAAGCCTGGATGACAGAACATAAGTTTACAACACGGTTTATTGAATAGTTTAAGCCCACTGTTGAGACCTACTGCCTAGGAAAAAAATTCCTTTGAAGATATTACTGCTCATTGACAGTGTATCTGATCACCCAAAAGCTCTGATGGTGAGGTACAGTGAGATACATGTTGTTATCATGCCTGCTAACACAACACATTCTGCAGCCAATGGATCAAGGAGCAATTTTTACTTTCAAGTCTTATTGATGGTGATTCTGCCAGTGGATCTGGGCAAAATAAATTGAAACCCATTCGGAAAGGATTCACCATTCTAGATGCCATTAAGAACATTAATGCTTCATGGGAAGAAGGCCAAAATATTAACATATAAAGGAATTTGGAAGAAGTTGATTTCAATCCTCATGGGTAACTTTGAAGGGTTGAAGACTTCAGTAGAGGAAGTAACCTCACATGTGGTGGAAATAGCAAGAGAACTAGAAGTGGAATCCAAAGATGTGGCAAAATAAACTGCTTAAATTTCATGATAAAACTTTAGCAAATGAGGAGTTGTTTCGTATGGATGAGCAAAGAAAGTGGTTTTTTGAAATGGAATATAATTCTGGTGAAGGTGCTGTGAAGATTGTTGAAATGATAACAAAGGGCTTAGAATATTATATAAACAGTTGAAATAAAAGGACTTGAGAGGGCTGATTCCAATTTTGAAAGAAGTTCTATTGTGGGTAAAATGCTAGCCAACAGCAATGCATGTTGCAGAGAAATTGTGAAAAGAATAGTCAATTGATGCAGCAAATCTCAGTGTTGTTTTATTTTAAGAAGTACCAGAGCCATGTCAGCCTTCAGCAACCATAACCCTGATCTGTTAATAATCGTCAACATCGAGGCAATATCCTCGACCAGCAAAAAGATTACCACTTGCTTTAGGTTCAGATGATGGCTAGCACTTATTAGCATTAAACCATTTGTAATTAAGATATGTACTTTTTTTTTTTTTTTTTTTAAGATATAATGCTGCATGTGTGCTAAGTCACTCAGTTATGCCTGACTCTGTGACCCTATGGACTGTAGACTGCCAGGCTCCTCTGTCTATGGGTTTCTCTAGGCAAGAGTACTGGAGTGGGTTGCCTTGCCCTCCTCCAGGGAATCTTCCTGACCCAAAGAACAAACCCGCCTCCCTTATGTTTCTTTCATTGGCAGGCGGGTTCTTCACCACTCACACGTTTTGGGTAGCCCACATATAATGCTATATTTCACTTAATAGACTGCAATATAGTGTAAAGATATCTTTTATCTGCATTTAGAAACCAAAATGTTTGCGAGACTTGCCTTGTTGATATATCCACTTTGTTGCAGGGATCTGGAACTGAACCATCAATAGCTCCAAGGTTTTCTGTATATCCAAAAATGGAATTGCTGGATCAAATTGTAGTTCTGTTTTGGGGTTGCTGTATCCTCCTCCAGGGGATCTTCCCAACCCAGGGATCAAATCCAGGTCTCCCACATTGCAGGTGGATTATTTACCATCTGACACCAGAGAAGCCCAAGAATACTGCAGTGGGTAGCCTATCCCTTCTCTAGGGTATCTTCCCAACCCAGGAACTGAACCAGAGTTTCCTGCATTGCAGTTGGATTCTTTACCAGCTGAGTTACCAAGGAAGCTTTAACTTCGTAAGGAGCTTCCATATTGCTTTCCTTAGTGACTGAACAAGCTACATTCCCACCAATAGTAAACATCTTCACATTCCAACCAACACTTGTTATCTCTTGTCTACTTGATAACGACCATTTCAACAAATGTAAGGTTATACCTCATTGATTTTTGAATTGTATTTCCCCGATGACTAGTGAAGTCAGTCATCTTACTTTATTTGGAAAATGTCTATTTAGTTCTCATTTTTTAAACAGTTTCTTAAAAACAGTTGTATGAGTTCTTTATATGTTTTGAATGTGAAACACCTTATATGTTTTTCAAATATTTTCTCCCATTCCATGAGTTGTCTTTTTCATTTTGTTGTTTCTTTTGCTGTGCAGAATCTTTTTAGTTTGATGTCATCCCACTTGTTGACTTTTATTTTTGTGCTTCCAGTATCATATCTAAAAATTATTTCCAAGACCAATGTCAAGGACTGTTCTTTATGTTTTCTTCTAGGAGTTTTACCATATCAGGACTTATATTTAAGCCTTTAACCCACTTTGAGAAATTTTCCTGAGTGGTCTAACATAGGGGTGCAATTTCATCTTCTTCATGTGGTTATCAAGTTTTTACAACACCATTTGTTGAAGATCATTCTTTCACCACTGAGTGTTCTTGGCTCCCTCACCAAATATTAGTTATAAATTTGGAAGTTTGTTTCTCTGCTTTTGATTCTGTTCTATTCATCTATGTACCCATTTTTATGACAGTACCATACTGCTCTAATTAATTACTATAGCTGTGTATAGCATGAAATCAGAAAATGTGATACCTGCAGCTTTGCTCTTATTTTTCATAATTGTTTTGGCTATTTGGAGCCGTGGATACACACAAATGTTAGGATAGTTCTTTTTCTATTTATGTGAAAAATTCCACTGGAATTTTGGTTGGGATTGCATTGGTTGGGCAGTTGTACATTTTAGCAATATTAGTTCTTCTGATCCATGAATGCAACAATTTTTCCATTCATGTGTGTCTTCTTCAATTTCTTCCATCAAATCCTCATAGTTTTCATTGTACAAATCTTACACTTCTTTGGTCAAATTTATTCATAAATATTCTATTGTTTTTGAGGCTATAAGCATAGACATCACTTTGCCAACATAGGTCCATGTAGTTAAAGTTATTTAAGGTTTTTCCAGTAGTCATGTACAGATATGAGAGTTGGACCATAAAGAAGGCTGCATATTGAAGGATTTATGCTTTTGAAGTGTGGTGCTGGAGAAGACTCTTGAGAGTCCCTTGGACAGCAAGGAGATCAAACCAGTCAATGCTAAAGGAAGTCAACACTGAATATTCTTTGGAAGCACTAATGCTGACGCTCCAATACTTTGGCCACCTCATGTGATGAACTAACTCTTTGGAAAAGATGTTCATGATGGGAAGGATTGAAGGCGTGAGGAGAAGAGGATGGCATCACTGACTCAATGAACATGAATTTGAGCAGATTCTGAGAGATAATGAAGAACGGGGAAGCCTGGTGTGCTGCATTCCATCGGGTCACAAAAAATCAAACACAGCTAAGTGACTTATCAACAACATGATAAGTTTTCTTTAGTTAATTTTCAACTGTTTTGCTGTTTGTGTACAGTTGTTAGAGCAATTGATTTCTGTATGGTGATTTTATACAATGTGCTGATACATACATTTATACTGATAGCCTAATGGAAGTTTCTTTGTAGGGTCACTATCAATCCTTAGTTGCTGTTGAAATTCTTTATCTTTGATTTTTGACAGTTTCTTTATAATGTGTCTTGGAGAGGTCTTTTTTAGAGTGATCTCTCAACTTCGTGAACTTGGATGTCCAGTTCTCTCCCAGGTTTAGGACATTTTCTCAGCTATTATTTCTTTTAAATAAAATTTGTGTTCACTTTGCCCTCTCTTTTTCTGGACTCTGTTTATTCTATTCGTTCTTTTTATGGAACCCCATAGAGCACATTTTTCTTATTTTTTCCATTATTTTTTCTTTATTCTCTTCTAAGTGAGTTATTTCAAACTCCCTGTTCTATAACTCATTTATTGCATATCCATTTGTCCTGCTCTACTGCAGATGCTCTTTATTATATATTTTATTTCATTCACTGAATTTTTAAGCTCCAGAATTTCTGTTTAGTTCTTTTATATAATTTCTGTTCTTTTGATAATTATCTCATTTTGATCACTAATTTTTTTTTTCAAGATTTCATTGCAAAGTCTTTCTGAGTTTCCTTATAGCTTGTTGAGTTTCTTTAAAAAAATTAAAAACTATTTTGAGGTATTTATCAATTAGATCATGTACTTCAATGATCCTTTCAGCTCAATTATTGGAGAATTACTTTTAATGATAATATTATGTTGACTTTTTTAAGTTCTTTGTAGGTTTACATTGCTTCTCTTATATTTGATGTAGCAGACATCTCCTTAAATATTTGCTATTTTCCTTCAGATGGGTTTTTCTGTTTGGAGCTGTATCTTATACTCATCCATGTGTGCTCAGTTGAGTCTGACTCTTTGCGACCCCATGGGCTGTAGCTTACCAGGCTCCTTTATCCATGAAAATTTCCAGGCAAGAATACTGGAGTGGGCTCCCATTTTTTCCTCCATGGGATCTTCCAGACACAGGGATCAAACCTGCATCTCCTGAGTCTCCCACATTGCAGGCAGATTCTTACCTGCTGAGACATACAGGAGCTGGAAGCTCCTATATCTTTTACAATATGAGACCAAAAAAAGCAAAAAAAATCTAGGGTTTTCTCTTTTTCTCTATAGGTACATTATAATCTTCTCCTTCTTGTGGTATAATTCTTAAGCTTTGTTGTCTATCTACTCTGGTTCTTAACAACTAACCAGGATGCTACTGGAAACTTCTGTTTTGCAAAAGGTGGCACTATAGCTCGTTTCTACCTTCTCCCTTGTTCACAGATCCTGGCACATTTTCTGAATGTACTTTCTGTCTACTGTATCTTGCCCTTCCCTCTACACAATAAGCTGATCAGTGTGGCAGGTGGTGTGTGTTTAGCACCTGTGGCCTGCAGACCTAGTAAGGAGATACTCAGATGAGGTATATTTGGAAGCTCACCAGTGTGGACTTCCTGGGGAAGTCTACTGTGCAGACTGCAGGAACTGTATTCCTTTAATGTACTCTGCTATTGTTATCTGCCTCTTTCTTGGTCATCCCTCTCCTTCAAATCATAGATATCCTGCCTCAGTACGCTGTGTGCTGCTGGAGAGAAATGGGTTCACTGATCTCCCTTGTCATTACAAGAAAGTGTTGCCAGTGAATTTAAAGTTCTTTCTTCATCACGAAATAACTCAGAAATGAAGCAGAAGTTAAGAAAGTAAAACGAAAGTTTATTTATTAAAAAAAATACACTCTCAGGAGGAAAGCTGGCACACAGGTGAGGAGCTACAACCCCTGCTCTTTTTGTCAAGCTGGTCTTGTTATTGCTGCTGTTTAGTTGCTAAGTCACATCCTACTCTTTCTCAGCCCCATGGACTGTAGCCCCCTAAACTCCGCTGTCAGGGGATTTCCTGGGCAACAGTACCAGAGTGGGTTGCCATTGCTTTCTTCAGGGGGTCAGCATACAAATAAAGGGGAGAATAATTTACTGGGGGAGGAGGAGTTTCTGGTTCAAGTTCCCTGATTTTTCATCCCAGCTCTATTTCCTTAGGGGAGGAGGGATTTTGTCCTTATTTAGCTTAGATCAGAAGTATCATGGTGTCAGTGAATGATGAGTACTTCTTATGTGTAAGGTTAAGTTTATTGTAATGAGAGCATAAAGAACAAAAAATTACATTCAGATGCAAGACATTCCTGCCTTTCCCTACTTTTCGTTGCTACCAGGACACTTATCACCCAAAATATGTGGTTTCTTGTTTCTTGTCAGTCTTGAGGTTCCTGCTTTTCGTCTGCCTATAGACTCCCTCTGTTTACAAGATCTGTTATTTCCTGGATCCTGGTCTCTGCCCCCATTTCTTTGCTCACACCTAGCTACCTGCCTCTGTAACAAAAGATGGCCACTGTTGGATAGTTCAGTCACATGAGGTATTGCATGAGGTGGGTGTGGGGAGTGGAGTGGGGATAACAATGGTAAAGTTCTCACTGTCTTCACTGCATCCTAGCTAGTATATTTTTTTCTCCAATTGTCTGCTAGAATTCCCCCTCAAGAGAAATTTCGCTTCTGCAGTTTGGCTCTTAATTATGCATATCTTCCCAGGTCAGCTCTAATCAGGTTTTTTCCTGACTTTGGTAGGCGATGGAGGCAGCTTGGCTGCTCTGCCAGTTCCACAGCCTGTACTATCTGTCTGCCTGTGTTGGATACACAAATGACAAGACTTTTCCAAGTCCCTTGTCATGTAACATTGGATCCCATTACTCCCAGAAGGGTATCTAATTTTTTGTTGAAAAGGGGACAAAAGTAGAAACTTTCCTTGTGACAATGATGCTAATTTCACTCATATATAGTGTTTGAGGTGTGCCAGCCATTGTTCTAAACCTTTTTTTCATTTTTTAAAGCATTTACTCCTATGAGAGATGTGATATTATCTTCACATGAAATAGGTAACTGAAGGACAAATAGGATAAATGACAACACAATGTTAGCTAACTAGAAAATGACAATGTCTAGATTGAATGTGGGCAAGGATTCCTTTCCATATAAAATCAGGTAAATATTTAAAATAAGGACAAAGCTACAATTATGAAGATAAAATAGAGCACAGAAACTTATGAATAACCATCAATTAAGTAGTGGGTTTTTATTGTTCTCTTGAACAGTTTGATATTCAAACAAAATGATGTCATTAAAACTTCTGATGTTAGTTCTTGTAATTTATATCAAAGAAATAATTCAAAAATTAAATAGTGAAAAGGTTTTGTGCAAAGATATTGCAATATTTGCACAGAAAGCTTAGTATGGCAAGTCTGAGTAGTTGAAATAAAGTGAAGTGAAGTCACTCAGTCGTGTCTGACTTTTTGTGATCCCATGGACTGTAGCCTACCAGGCTCCTCTGTCTATGGAATTCTCCAGGCAAGAATACTGGAGTGGGTTGCCATTTCCTTCTCCAGGGTATCTTCCTGACCCAGGATCAAACCCAGGTCTCCTGCATTGCAGGTAGACGCTTTACCACCTGAGGAAAATAATGTCAAAAATTGATGAATTGTTAAATAGATTGGAGATATTGTAATAAACTTGATATTGCCATTAAAATTATATATTTCAAAAATATAAAGCAATACCAACAAGTATCTGTGAAATAAAATTACATGGAAGGAAAAAATACATTTTTTGGAGTACAGTAGTTTTACAATGTTGTTAGTTTCAGGTATACAGTAAGGAGAATCTATTAAATATATGCATATATCTACTCACTTTTAGATTATTTTCTCATATAGACCATTACAGAGTATCAAGTAGAGCTCCCTGCGCTATACAGTAGGTCCTTATTAGTTACTTATTTTATGTAATGTGTATATGTCAACCTCAAACTTCCAATTTATACGTCCCTCATTTAAACCTGGTAATCATAAGCTTATTTTCTACATCTGTGACTCTATTTCTGTTTTGTAGATATGATTATTTATATCCTTTATTTTACATTTTGTATATAAACAGTATCGTGTGGTATTTGTCTTTCCCTCTCTGACTTACTTCACTGAATATGACAACCCTACCTCCATCCATATTGCTGCAAAAAGCATTATTTTGTCCTTTTCTAAGGCTGAGTAGTATCCCATTGTATATATGTACCACATCTTCTTTATTCATTCCTGCATTGACGGACATTTAGGTTTCTTCCATATGCTGGCTATTGTAAATAGTCCTACAATGAATACTGGGGTGTTTGTCTCTAAATTATGGTTTTCTACAGATACATGCCTAACAGCAAGATTACTGGATCATATGGTATCCCTGTTTTTAGTTTTTTAAGGAACCTCTGTATTGTTCTCCATAGTGGCTCTATTAATTTGCATCCCCACCAACAGTATAGAAGAGTTCCATTTACCCCATAATTTCTTCAGCATTTACTGTTTGTGCATGTTTTGATGATGGCCATTCTGACTCATATGAGGTGATACCTCACTGAAGTTTGAAGTTGTGTTTCTCTAATAATTAGTAATGTTGAACATCTTTTCATGTGTTTTTTAATCATCTGTATGTCTGGAGACATACATGTATGGAGAAATCTGTATTTAGGTGTTCTGCCAATTTTTTTATTTGATTTTTTTGATGTTGTTACCAAGTCCAAGCTCTCTCTGCTTGCTGCAAAACAGGCCAATGAATCTGAGAGACAAGATGTTGAGGCAAGTAATACACCTTTATTTGGAGAGCTGGCTGATCTAAAAGACGGAATAATAATGTCTCAAAATAACCATCTTGTTGGGGTCTGGATGCCAGGTTCTTTTATGGATCAGAGATGAGGGGGAGGTGAGGAAACAAAGTAATAAGGTCATTAATCTTGCAAATATTTCCTAGAATGGCAAGCCTCAGACAGGGTGATGTGTTCATTTCTTCCTTCCTGTCATCTACAGGTGGATAGAGTACTGAACAAAGACACTTTAATTTAAAGGTCTGGCAGTGGGACAGGATTCTGAGCCAGGCCATTATGCATGATCATAATAACAAAAACAATGGAAAGCAATTCAAAGAAACAGTTCCAACATGGATTCTCAATTGACTTCTCCCTGCACCAATTCCCCACTATAAAACCCCTACAATCCTGTAGAAAAGGGGCAATGGCCCTTCTAATTGCTACATCAGAAGGATCTTTCTGGGAGTGTCCAACGTCAGTGCCTGTGTTCCAAATGTTGAGATTTGTCTTAATTTTTTCCCCTTGGAAAGTATCAATTTTACAAGAAAAGACTTAGAAAAACCCATGAGGCAGCATCTAAAGTTAAGGAGTTTAGCACTTTATATATGGGAAGATGCAAGGACTCACTAAAATCACTTCATTGATAGTACCTCAGCTATTCAGGGCCTGTAGTCCTCTATTCCTAGAGTTTCCTCAGGGTTCACCACAGGGTGTGTCCGCAATCTGATGATTGCCTCATAGCAAGTATTCTCCTTTCCTTGGGGCTCACCAGCTCACACGCAAGGGCTGGACTTGCTGATTCCATTTCTCGGAGCTTACCTTCTTGTCAGGAATTTGACCAATATTTGGGAGGCACTTCATAATCAAATTTTGTCCCATGGTGCTGGGAAGCTCATGGCATATCAGGCAAAAATTCTTGATATGTCATTTCAGTTCAGTTCAGTTCAGCCACTCAGTCATGTCCGACTCTTTGTGACCCCATGAACTGCAGCATGGCAGGCTTCCCTGTCCATCACCAACACCCAGAACTTACTCAAACTCATGTCCATCAAGTCGGTGATGCTATCCAACCATCTCATCCTCTATCATCCCTTTCTCCTCCTGCCTTCAATCTTTCCCATCATCAGGGTCTTTACAAATGAGTCAGTTCTTTGCATCAGGTGGCCAGAGTATTGGAGTTTCAGCTTCAACATCAGTCCTTCCAAAGAATATTTATGACTGATTTCCTTTAGGATGAATTCGTTGGATCTCCTTGCATTCCAAGGGACTCTCCAGATCTTCCACAACACCACAGTTCAAAGGCAGATATTCTTCAGTGCTCAGCTTTCTCTATATTTCAACTCTCACATCCATACTTGACTACTGGAAAAACCATAGCTTTGACTAAATGGACCTTTGTTGACAAAGTAATGTCTCTGCTTTTTTTTTTTTTTTTTCCATTTATTTTTATTAGTTGGAGGCTAATTACTTTATAATATTGTAGTGGCTTTTTTGCCATACATTGACATGAATCAGCCATGGATTTACATGTGTTCCCCATCCTGAACCCCCCTCCCATCTCCCTCCCCATCACATCCCTCTGGGTTATCCCAGTGCACCAGCCCCGATCACTTGTCGCATGCATCACCAATACAGTATACTAACGCATATATATGGAATTTAGAAAGATAGTAATGATAACCCTATATGCAAGACAGAAAAAGAGACACAGATGCATAAAACAGACTTTCGGACTCTAAGGGAGAAGGCGAGGGTGGGAGTATCTGAGAGAACAGCATCAAAACATGTATATTATCAAGTGTGTCTCTGCTTTTTAATATGCTGACTAGGTTGATCATAACTTTCCTCCAAGGAGCAAGTGTCTTTTAATTTCATGGCTGCAGTCACCATCTGCAGTGATTTTGGAGCCCCCAAAATAAAATCTGTCACTGTTTCCATTGTTTCCCCATCTATTTGCCATGAAGTGATGGAACCATGAACTTAATTTTCTGAATGTTGAGCTTTAAGCCAACCTTTTTCACTCTCCTCTTTCACTTTAATCAAGAGACACTTTAGTTCTTCTTCACTTTCTTCCACAAGTTTGGTGTCATCTGCATATATGAGGTTTTTGATATTTCTCCCAGTAATCTTGATTCCAGCCTGTGCTTCATCCAGTACAGCATTTGTCATTATATACTCTGCATATAAGTTAAATAAGCAGGGTGACAATATACAACCTTGACATACTCCTTTCCCAATTTGGAACCAGTTCATTGTTCCATGTCCAGTTCTAACTTTTCCTTCCTGACCTTCATATAGATTTCTCAAGAGGCAGATCAGGTGGTCTGTTATTCCCATCTGTTGAAGAATTTTCCAGTTTGTTGTGATCCACACAGTCAAAGGCTTTTGTGTAGTCAATAAAGCAGAAATAGATGTTTTCCTGGAATTATCTTGCTTTTTTGATGATCCAGCAAATGTTGGCAATTTGATCTCTGGTTCCTCTGCCTTTTCTAATCCAGCTTAAACATCTGGAAGTTCATAGCTCATGTACTGTTGAAGACTGTCTTGGAGAATTTTGAGCAATACTTTGCTACCATGTGAGATGAGTGCAATTGTGCAGTAGTTTGAACATTCTTTGGCATTGCCTTTTTTGGGGGTTGGGATGAAAACTGACCTTTTCCAGTCCTGTGGCTACTGCTGAGCTTTTCAAATTTGCTGGCATATTGAATGCAACACTTTCACAGCATCATCTTTTAGGATTTGAAATATCTCAACTGGAATTCCATCACCTCCACTAGCTTTGCTCGTAGTGATGCTTCCTAAGGCCCGGTTGACTTCACATTCCAGGATGTCTGCCTCTAGGTGCCATGATATGTCATGGCAAGTGCTAAACTTTGGACCCCATCAATAAATTAAAGGTTCTTTGAAGGTTGTCTAATTATAATCTGGGAGACATTTTCCCTTGTTGCTTCTTCCAGTTCCTAGATTCACACTATTCCAATTATTTTGTTATAAATGTGATCTATTTTCTCAAGACATTTAGCTGTAGAAGTTTTGTTAAAGGCCTGATTATATACTCAGAGTCTCTAGTGATAAAGGACCTGCTTGCCAGTGCAGGAGCCATAAGAGTATAGGTTTGATCCCTTGGTTGGGAAGATCTCCTGGAAGAGGATACAGCAACTCACTCCAGTATTCTTGGGAGAATTTCATGGACAGAAGAGCCTGGTGAGTTACAGTCCATGGAGTTGCAGAGTCAGACATGACTGAACCGACCTAGGATGCAAGCACTGTCAGAAGCAGTAACCTTGTACATTTGACAGGATGCAAGTAACACAGCTAGTAACCCTGACAAAGACATAGTGCAAAGAGGAAACACAAAGCACTTGAAAATTAAGAACAAATTTAAATAATGATTAGTATAACTAGCTATAGTCCAGTTGTAATAACTGATTTAATGTATTATCTGCAGTTTCGCTGTAATGGCCATACATACTTATGCGTGGCTTAACCTTTGAGATAAGCATGTGCCACTGGCAGAATAATCAGGTAGAGAGAAAAAGATAAGTGTTCCAATTCTACTCACAAAAGACATAGTCTACCAAACTACTGAAAGTCACAATTAATTGAAGGAGATTTTCCTCACATCTGGAAAGCACATATTTAGACCTTTTTAAGTAGAAACCATAGAAAATTACAGCCATATTTACCAGTTTACTGAGTCCTATGTAACTAGTATGTTTTGTTAACAGAATTATGAGGTCATCAGTTTTCTCATTAGAATTCTTCAAGTTTTTACTTAGTTCAGTATTATGATCTGAAAGACAGAAACGTGTAAAAATCCAAATGTCCTTTTTATAAATCTTGAAGAAGAACACTTTTCCAAAGGCATCTGAATGAAAACAGAACTGTCTGTTTGACAGTTAATGACAAAAAACTTAAGAAGGCACGTTTATATCTAATGCAATTGACAAAGTAACCTGGTCACTACTGTGACATACAACACTTTCAGAAAGAAACTAGAATTATGGACAGCAAGGAGATCAAACCAGTCAATCCTAAAGAAATCAGTACTGAATATTCATTGATCCTGAAGCTGGAGCTCCAATACTTTGGCCACAGAACTGACTCATTGGAAAAGACTCTGATCCTGGGGAAGATTGAAGGCAGGAGAAGAAAGGGATGACAGAAAGTGAGATGGTTGAATGGCATCACTGACTCGATGGACATGAGTTTGAGTGAGCTCCGGGAGATGGTGATGGACAGGGAAACCTGGCGTGCTTCAGTCCGTGGGGCCGCAAAGAGTTGGACACGACTGCGTGACTGAACTGACAGACAGATGACTGATATTATTCTACCAGGATATATCAGATTTTTAGGATCTTTATATAATCTCTAGAATATCTTTATCATTTACCACATTATAAAACTTAAATTTTATTACTCATTTGATAACGTTTCACATGCAGTTTAACACACCAAGTGAATCAGTTAGTTTAATCCCTCCCTCCCGTTGGGCCCCTCAGGGGCCCTTTGAAGCATCCCAAAGTTAGCAAGAGGACAAGGGAGCTTTATTAGAATTTGATTTGGGAAGTTTTGTCAAAAGAGCAACAAAACAAAAACATTTTAAAGTACAGTAAGATCATAGATCACTGTGAAACAGTAGTTATTTACTTAACCGAAGTGACAATAAAAGATTTCAAAGGCAAAAACAGATTATTTAAAAGGTAAACAAACTTGAAATCTCTTATTAAAGGCAGTTTAACATCTTCAGAAAACTTGTCTTTTCTAACAGAGAGGTCAAGTTTAAGCTTTGCACCAACTTACTTTAAAGGTTCATTTACTCAATTAAACTTGTTTAAACTTGGTCAGTCCTGGCTGGTCATGTACAAAACTCCTTCCTCGGCGTCTACTTTTCACAAACTTCCTATCACTTTATTTTAGTACAATATTAACTTTCATGTTGTTGAATATCACAAGAGATCCTAAAATATGATTATTTCTAAAAGTTCACTCAAAACTCTTATCACATTTGCATTTTCTTTCCTCAAAAGTTACATTATATCGAGTTACTTTCCTTGCTTGGATGTATGTATGTGATCCTTGGATCCTTCTATGATTTGAGAGTTGGACTATAAAGAAAGCTGAGCACCGAAGAATTGATGCTTTTGAACTGTGGTGTTGGAGAAGACTCTTGAGAGTCCCTTGGACAGCAAGGAGATCCAACCAGTCCATCCTAAAGGAGATCAGTCCTGGATGTTCATTGGAAGGACTGATGCTGAAGCTGAAACTTCAATACTTTTGCCACCTGATGTGAAGAACTGACTCATTGGACAAGATCCTGATGCTGGGAAATATTGAAGGTGGGAAGAGAAGGGGACGACAGAGGATGAGATGGTTAGATGCCATCACTGACTCAATGGACATGAGTTTGAATAAGCTCTGGGAGTTGGTGATAGACAGGGAGGCCTGGCATGCTGCAGTCCATGGGGTCACAAAGAGTTGGACACAACTGAGTGACTGAACTAAACTGACTTTCTTGCTGACAAATTTGCAACAAATATAATAAGATCTTATTTAGTTTATATTAAACCTAGGTACAATGAAAATATTGTATTTCATGTTGATGACCCAGAGGTATCTATATTAATTATATTAACAAAACTGAACATTATTACTAGTACCAATTTAATATTGAGCATTTCCCAGTTCATGTGAACCTGAAATTAATTTAGCTTAATTTTTCTTATATTCAGAATTATTTGGTTTGTAAGCACTAACTTTTGTTTAAGCCAATTAAATAGAGCTTTCACAAGTCAGTCACATCAATGCTATCCTAAAAAAATATATATAAACACACAAACAGTGAGTCTTCAGTTCTTATTTCAAAATTTCAATCATAAATCAGGTGCAGCAATGTAAATCCCATAAGTTTACGAGAAGTTAAATTAGAATTGTGTTGCTCACAGATGGAACAAGTCAAGCCCACTTGCCTAGAGGGCTAATATTTGCATAAAAAGAAATTTCTAATTACCTTGGACAAGCCAACTTCTAAATTATATTCTCCTCTTGAAAATTTGCATTCTAAAAAAGACTACAGAAATTAGGGTTCATGAGAAGACCAGGTAAGATATTTGCATCTCAAAGATACAGACTAGTTCTTCCTAGGATGGCTTTGTTTTCCCCTTGTTTAATACTGAGAGTGAAAGATGTGAAGGTAAGCCTAAAAGACAGGCTTAGGAATTTGCCTTATAGTCCTGCCAGGAGTGCAGCAGCCAGAGGCGAGTGGGCTCAGTGTTTTTGCCTGAAACAGTATATGCCTAGCAATGCCCATGTGTGCCAAGTCGCTTCAGTCATGTCTGACTCTTTGGGACTCCATGGACTGTATCCCACCAGGCTCCTCTGTTCATGTGAATCCATCAAACAAGAATACTGGATGGAGCTGCAATTTCCTTTTCCAGAGCATCTTCCTGACACAGGGATCAAACCCGCATCTCTTGCATTGGCAGGCAGGTTCTTTACAACTAACACCAACTAGGAAGCCCATAACAATGCACAGAAGTTGTCTTGTTGGGGGCAAACACTAATGGTCTGCTCCATTCCCTGACTCCCTTATCCTGTCATGGGAGTCTTCAAGCGGAAGGTGCCCTAATGGCTTTTAAGTGCCTGACCCATGCTTACACAATTTTAATTGGTCTGGTCCTCAGCTTAAGGGACAAAGAGGAAAAGAGGGTCCTCACCCATTTGGGTAGTAATTACTGGGGACAGTGGATTATAGGGCCTTTGGAACACTCCACAGTGCAACCCTGGCCAGAGTTCCCCAACTGCTTCCACAGGCACTAGCCTGTTTGCAGAGGGTTCAAGGAGACAGAAATGAGAGTAGGGGGAAACTTTATAGAAAGTACTTCTCATTTTAGCTTGAGCAGTTAGTACCAGATGTTTGTGTATTACCAAAGTAGCCAGATGAACCAAAATCTAACCACCCAGAAAATCACACTAACCTGACTTCCCAGTCTCATTAGATCTGTGACCTTTGTCCAAATTGCATTATAAATGGAATTTTCCTTAATGGGGAAGCTCCCCAAGTTGAAGCTAAAACTCCTCACTATCAAAGTTACCTAGGCCTCCTGTAGGAAAAATTAAATCAGATGTCTCAGGTCCAAGGGAGCCCCTGGGTCTCTTCATTCATTATCAAAGTGTTCCTCTCCTTTGCAAGGTGTTTGTGAAATTGTGTAATTGGGTGCCATTTAGAGACCATCACTTTTCTGTTCCTCACATATCTAACATAGGTCTAAAGAGGTTTCCTTCAATACAGATGAAATATTTGTCATCTTTATAAGTTTGATAACACCAAAGCATAAAAGACATCAGCAAATTTCATGATACACACACACACACACACACACACACAAATAAATTGCATTGATGCACAGATGAACCAGTTCCCAAATCAGGTAAATAAATTTTCTGTATAAAAGTGAACTGCTACAACTTGGGTGGGCTTAAACCCCCCTATGAACTAGTTCCCAATGAACCAGTTCCAACTCAGGTAAAGTCTAAAACCTTCCCCTGCCATCAGGATACACCATCCAAATTGGCATGCCCCATAAAGGAAAAGTCCAAATTGAGGGGATAATATATTCCCAGCACACCAGAGAGACATAGCTTACAAAATCAAGTCCATAAACTCATAGCACAAAGGGGCACACAAAACTGCAAACAAACTGGCTATTGAATTGGGTAGACTTACCCCATGAAATTGATTCCATTGATTAATAGAAGCTTGTCAGTTCCTTGCTTCAACTGAAAAGTGTAGGGACAGCCAGTGCAGCTGGAAGGAATCTTGAAGGAAGGATCTGCAGGACAGACGGACCTGGCAGCTGCTAGGGCCTTGCCCCATTATTTCCTGACTGTGTTGGCTAGCCATAAGGAGCAGGGCTGATGTCTGGCTGAACCAAATTTGTTACTGAGTCCAAGCTTGCTCTGCTTGCCACGTGACAAGCCAATGAATCTGAGAGAGGAGGTGTTGAGGCAAGGAATATGCTTTTATTCAGAGAACCAGATGACTGAAAAGATGCCAGAGTAATGTCTCACAATAACCATTTTGTCAGGGAGGGTCTGGATGCCAGGTTCTTTTATGGATCAGAGATGGAGAGGGAAGTGAAGAAACAAAGTAAAGAGGCCATTAATCTTCTAATGGTTAAATCTGTAGGCTGATGTGTTAATTTCTTCCTTCCTGTCATCTACCAGTGGATAGAGTTCTGAACAAAGGCACTTTAATAGTGAGTCAGAGGGGCAGGATTCTGAGATAGGCCATTATGTGTGATTCTAATAACAAAAGCAAAGGCAAGCAAGTCAAATAAACAGGTCAACATGGAGTCAGAATTGACTTCTCCCTGAAACAAAATTGAGCTCCATGAGCTGTCTGTACATTTTGGAGATTAATTCCTTGCCAATTGCTTCATTTGCAAATACTTTCTCCCATTCTGAGGGTTGCCCTTTTGTTTTGTTTTTAGTTTCCTTTGCTGTGCAAAAGCTTTGACACTTAATTAAGCCCCCCCCCCTTTTTTTTTTCATTTTTCTTATTTGCCTTACTCTAGGAGGGAATGGGAAAAGATTTTTTTTTGTAATTTATGTCACAAATTGTTCTGCCATTGATTCCTTCTAAGATTTTTATAGTATCTGGCCTTACATTTAAATTATCACTCAATTTAGAGTTTATTTTTCTGTATGGTGTTATGCAGTGTTCTAATTTCACTGTTTTACATGAAGCTGTTTTATTTTCCCTGCACCAACTTATAGAAGAAACTGTCTTTTCTCTATTTTATATTCTTCCCTCTTTTGTTAAAGATAAAGTGACTATAGCTGTGTGGGTCTATCTCTGAGCTTTCTATCCTTTTCCATTGATCAACAAATACTTCTTTTTTTATGCCAGTTTCATACAGTCTTGATGATTGTAGCTTTGTAGTATAGTGTTAGGTCAGGGAACTTGATTCCTCTAGCTCCATTTTTCTTTCTCAAAGTTGCTTTGGCTATTTGGGGTCTTTTGTGTCTTCATACAAATTGTAAAACTTTTTGTTTTAATATTGTGAAAAATTCCATTGATAATTTGATAGGGATTGCATTGAATCTATAGACTGCTCTGAGTGGCATAGTCATTTTGATAAAATTAGTTGTCCCAACCCAAGAAAATGGTATGTTTTTGCATCTGTTTGTGTAATCTTATATATATTTTCACCAGTATCTTACAGTTTTCAGGCAAAAAAAACAAAAAAAAAAAAAAAAAACTCAAATGAGTAACACACCAGGAAACACATTAATCAAACTAAAAATAAATTAAATACAAAGAAAAAAGTGTTAAGAGCAGCAAGGGGAAAGCAGCAAAAATTACACAAAGGAATCCCCATAAGGCAATCAGTTAATATTTCAGCAGAAACTCTGCAGGTCAGAAGGTAGTAGCAGGGTATATTAAAAGTGATGAAAAGTAAAAAAAACTGAAATCAAGATAACCCAACAATGCTCTCATTCAGATTTTTCTTTTATTTGTTAAAATTATTTTAAATTATTTATTTTAGTTAATAAAATGTAATTATTTATTTTTAACTGCAAGATACTTGATTTACTTTGTTATGCTGGCTTCTGCCATACATCAACATGAATCAACCATAGTTATACACATGTCCCCTCTCTCTTGAAACCCACTCCCCCTTCCCACCCCACCTCATCCCTCTAGGTTGTCACAGAGCTCCAGACTGAACTCCCTGAGCTATACAGTAACTTCCCATTAGCTATGTTTTACACATGATGATGTATTTATCTCAATGCTATTTGCTCAATTCATCACACCCTCTACTTCCTTCCCCAGTGTCCATAAGTCTGTTCTCTATTTCCAAGTCTCTATTCCTGCCCTGCAAATAGGTTCATCAGAAACATTTCTCCAGATTCTGTATATATGCATTAATACACAATATTTGTTTTTCTCTTTCTGACTTAACTTCACTCTGTATAACAAGCTCTAGGTTTATCCACCTCACTAGAACTGACTCAAAAGTGTTACTTTTCATGGCTGAGTAATATCCCATTGTTTATATGTACTTCAACTTCTTTATCCATTCATCTGTCAAAGGCATGTAGGTTGCTTTCATATCCTGGCTATTGTAAATAGTATTTTAATGAACATTGGGTACATGTGTCTTTTTCAGTTATGGTTTTCTCAGGGTGTATGGCCAGTAGTGGGATTGTTGGATTTGGCTGAGAACTCAGAAGCTTACAGACAAGTAAAAGCTAACAAAATAAAGTACCACTAAAACAGTTTTAAAACAAATGCTAAAAGGAGTTTCCCTAGGCAGGAGACAGAAGAGAAGGGAACAAATGAGAAAGAGAAGAAAAGAGACCTACAAAAGAAACCCAAAACAATTAAGAGAATGGCAACCAAGGAACATACATGATCAATGATTACCTTAAATATAAATGGATTAAATGCTATAACCAAAAGACATAGATTGACTGAATGGATACAAAACCAAGATTAGATATATGCTGTCTACTATATACCCACTTCAGATCTAAGGACAGATTCAGACTGAAAATGAAAGGATGGAAAAAGATATTTTGTGGAAAAGGAAATCAAAAGAAGGCTGAAGTAGTAATAGTAATATAAATATACAGAGTTTAAGGAATAAACAGGAAACAAGGAATAACACTGCATAAAGATTAAGGGATCAATCAACAAGGTGTAACAACTGCAAATATATATGCACCCAACATGGGAAAGTCTCAATATACAAGGCAAATTCCAACAACTATCAAAGGGGAAATCAACAGTAACAGAGCAATAGTAAGAAACTTTAGCACCCCTCTTATATCAATTGGCAGATTATCTATACAGACAACTAACAAGGAAACACAAGCCTTAAGTGACAGATTAAACTTCATAGGGCATTCCATCTGAAAGCAGAAGAATATGTTTTCTTCCCAAATGCACACAAAACCTATTTCAGGATAATCACATCTTGGTTCACAAATAAAACCACAGTAATTTAAGAAAGTTGAAATCATATCACGCATCTTTTCCAACCACAACACTGTGATTAGAAAACAACTACAAGGGGAAAAAATAGTAAAAAAAAAAAAAAAAAAAAAAAAAAAAAAACAAGAAACAAATGGAGGTTAAACAATATGTTGCTAAATAATCAATGAATCATGAAAGAAATTAAAGAGGAAATTAAAAATACCTATAGACAAATGACAACAGAAGCGTAGTCAAAACCTATAGAACATAACAAAAACAGTTATAAGAGGGAAGTTCATAAACAATGCAATCTTACTTTAAGAAAACAAATCTCAAATAAACATCCTACCCTTACATATTAATCAACTAGAGAAAGAAGAATAAACAAAACCTAAAGTCAGTAGAAGGAAAAGAATCATAAAGATAAGAGCAGAAATAGATGAAATAGAGATAAAGAAATAACAGCAAAGATCAATGAAACTAAAAGCTGTTGTTGCTCCTTTTTTTTGAGAAGATAAACAAAACTGATAAACCTTAAGCTAGACTCATCAAGATAGAAGGAAGAGGATTCAATTCAATAAAATTAGACACAAAAAATAAGAAATTACAACATACACCACAGAAATATAAAGAATTTGAAGACATTACTACAAGCAGCTATACATGAATACAAAGAGCAACCTAGAAGAAACAGATTTTTAGAATGGTATAAATTTCCAAGACTGAAACAGGAAGAAACAGAAAACATGAACAGACCAATCAGAGTTTAAAAAAAAAAAAAAAAGCGAAGAAAACATAACAATAATCAAGAAACAAAAAAGCTGAAAATCAAGCATAAAAAAATAAAAAATGTGTAATAGAGAAATAAAAATATATTAAAAATGTAAGAAGTAAAAATAATAAAACAACAACAAAAATTCCCTGGGGCTTCTGCTACGGATATCCTTGCCTCCATGGTGAACCACAGCTAACCCCTGCCTCCTCTAAAGGCCCTCAAGACCCTAGGCAGGTCTCTGGACCCACTGTGGGCACTGTGGGGGCAGCTCAGACTCCGACCTTTCCCAGCTCCTGCATGTATGTGCCCACAAAGTCCATAGATGCTAAAGCTAGACTGATCTCGGTTGTGGAAGCATTCATTGTCTGTTCAGATGCTCCGCAAGTGCTGGGTTTACTGGGTGATTGTGAAGTTTAATCCACAGCTTGTGCAGTTGCGAGGAGAGATTTCAGTTCTTCTTCCTTAGTCTTGCAGCCTTTGGTGCTCACCTTTGGTTTGGGTCCCACCTCTGCATGTGGGCTACCTTCAGGTGTCTGCTGAGGTGTCTGCCCCAGGATAAGGGGGCAAATGTTGGGACTGGAGGCATGCTGTTCCATTTTGGCTGGGTGGGGTGGGGCACCAATTGACTGGGGCACTCTTGCTAACTTAGGTGGGATGGGCAAGAGGTGGCGACCGAAAGGTGGATACTCACTCAGGTTAGAGAAGAATAAGGCAGCAATTAGTGGGACACTCGTGCTTGCTCTGGCTGGAGACCCTCACAGTGCCCAGGGCAGGGGCTTGCATGTGGGGAAAGAGGCCTCAATTGCAGCCCTGACTTTGCATGTCACTCAACATCAGTGCCTGTCTTCCATGGCAGTTTGTGCTTCCTCCTGGGGCATTCCTGGCTTCAAAACTCCCCACTGCCAGCCCCTGAAGCTGTCTGCACACAGCCAACAGTAGTCCTCTCTCTGGGTAGACTCTCTAAATCCCATGTTTAGCACCTAGCCTTTGCCAGCATCAGCAGACACTTATCTGTTGCTCAGATATGAAAAACTGTGGCGTGGACCATCTGTGTAAATCTTGTTCTGTCCTGCCTGCTACAGACTGACCTCTGCAATTTCCTCTGATAGCCAGCCCCCAAGGCTTCCCTTCTATTTCGGCTGGTCTCCCAGCTAGTGAGGGGGCTTCCCTGAGTCCAGTAACTCTCCTTTCCTTCAGGTTACTGCAAGCAGACAGGGCTGTGGGTCCCCTCCCATTTCCTCTTTTCTTTTTCTTCCTTTTCTCTTTCATTTAACCTGGTTACATTGGGATTTTTCTTGTCGTGGTAGGTGCCCGAAGTCCTCTGCTAGTGT
The DNA here is from genome assembly GCF_023699985.2 of Odocoileus virginianus. NCBI lineage: Eukaryota > Metazoa > Chordata > Mammalia > Artiodactyla > Cervidae > Odocoileus > Odocoileus virginianus. Next base: position 72,068,960 of record NC_069683.1, read on the forward strand.
CCATGAGCCGCTCTGTGAAAACTGTTCTACTTGTAGATATATTCTTAATGTGCCTGTGGGGAGAAGTGAAACCTAGGTCCTCCTATTCCACCAACTTGACCCAAACTCTAGATGACTTAAAAAAAAAAAAAAATTGTTAAGTATACTGTTACTAGGACTCTATTAACCCTATGTATACCAAAAAATAAACATTGGTAAAGAGAAAGACAGCAGTTATTGCATAATGGAGATAAAGCAATAGATGATTTTTAAATGTTTCCTTTTTAATGTTTTACATTTCTTAAAAAAATAAATTCACTTCTCAATGCACTTAAAAACATAAAAGAAAATTAAGACTATAGTTTTGTTTTTAATTTGCCAAATTCTCAAACCTATTACCTTCTGCCTTTTCTGCATTAGATTCCAAAGTCTAATGGGATATGTAAAGAATGAGTAGTTTCTTGTGAATTTTTAAAATATTAATCTACTTCATTTAACATTTTAGTCATTGTACATTCAAGTGCTAACAATACTTTTCTGTAAAAAATAAAATTAACAGTATTTCATTTATTTTGCAAATATACACATAAGAGTAAATAAGAGGATCTAAAACTCTCGATATTTTAGAATTATAAGTGTATCTTCTTTATCTAATTTATTTCAAAGTCTCACAGATATTTCCAGCTCTATAAATACAGTAAATACTTATTCAATACAATTTAAAGTGTGTTTGCTTAAAAGGATAGGTTTATTACCTTCATTCAATAAGAGTCTGTAATACAGAATAGTCTGTGGCAGCCACTAAAGAAAAAAATTCTTTCCCCATAAGTTTTTATTAATCAATTTATAACCTAGTTAACCATTAAATTCAATTTCAGGGAATGCTAATGAAAAGTATAGATTCTATGAGACCTTGTAAGAAAGAAACATGATAGTGTGGCTCTAAGGACCAGAAGTTAGAAGTCTTATTAGGCCTACCTAGGAACTTGGTCTTCATTTCATGTAAACGTTTTTTAATGACTTCAGAAAAAAAAAAAAAAGAACAAATTTACACTTTTAGAAAGATCACCCTGGATCCAATGTAGAGAGAGAATTGAAGGAAGATATGAATGATTGCTGGGAGTTTATTAAGTAGCCTAAGAAAGATATGGATGGGTACAAAAAAAAAAAAAAACTATAACAACTGCAGCAAAGAAGATTAAATATTTCAAATAAACCTAAAAAGAAATATGCATTACTTTTATAAGAGAAACTTTAAACCATACCTGAGAGATACAAAATTAGACCTGAATAAGTGGAAAGACATTCCATCTTCTTGTGTGAGACTATTCAACTATAAAGATGTCAATTTTCCCTTAAACTTATAAACTTAACTCAATCTTAGTCAAAATATTAACAGACTCCTTTATGCTATAAAACAAGTAAATAATGCAGTTCGTATGGAAAAGCAAACATACAAGAAAAGGCAGGAAAACACTGAAAAGGAAAATGTATGAGAAGATATTAGCTGTGGCAGATATAAGGTTATAAAGATTTACTTCAAACTTTCTGTTAAGAGAACAGAGGAACAGAATGGAAAACCCAGAAATAGATCTAAGTACATAAATAAATTTATTATATGATAATATATTTAGAACAACAATGACTCAAAGATGGAGTTTCAAATTAATGATCATTGACCAACTGGGAGATCACTTGGAAAATATAATATTTGATAAATATCACACACCATATACCAGAATAAATTCCAAATAGATCAGGAATCTAAATATAAAAGTGAAAATAACACAAGAACTAGAAGAACACTGGGATGAATTTCTTTTTATCATCACAATAAGAAAATACATTTTATTTCTCAAACTGTAGAAAAATGAAAGAAAAAACACTGATAAATTTGACCTCATGAAAGTGAAAGTTAAAAAAAAAAACTAAATAACTTGAAGTATCACAGATAATTGATGAACTTGGAGAAAATAATTGTAATGTGTAACACAGACAGCAACACTATTGATACACTGTTCTTGTTCACTCACTAAGTTTTACACAACTCTTTGTGACCCCAAGTATTTCAGCCCACCAGGCTCATCTGTTCTCCACTATCTTTCAGTTTTTGCTCAAATTCATGTCCATTGAGTGGGTGATACTATCTAACCATTTCCCCCTCTGCTGCCCATTTCTTCTTTTGCCTTCAATCTTCCCCAGCATTAGGGTTTTTTTTTTTTTCCCCAATGAGCTGGCTCTTCACTTCAGATCCCCAAAGGATTGGAGCATCACCTATGGCATCCGTCCTTACAATGAATAATCAGTATTGATTTCTCTTAGGATTGATGTGTTTGATCTCCTTCCAGCCTAAAGTACTCCCAAGTATTTTCTCCAGCACCACAATTCAAAAGCATCAATTCTTCTTCAGTGTTTAGCTTCCTTTATGGTCCAACTCTCACATTGTACATGAATACTGGCAAAAACACAGCTTGGACTATACCAACTTTTGTTGGCAAAAGTTGCTTTATAATGTGCTGTCTAAATTTGTCATAGCTTTCCTTCCAAAGGGCAAGCATCTTTGAATTTCATGGCTGTGGTCAATAATGCAACTGCTTTATAATGTGTTGTCCAAATTTGTCATAGCTTTCCTTCCAAACAGCAAGCATCTTTGAATTTCATGGCTGTGGTCACTGTCCTCAGTGATTTTGGAAACAAAAAATAAAATCTGTCAGTGTTTTCATTTTTTCCTTTTCTATCAAAGTGGTGGTGCCATGATTTTAGTTTTTTTGTTTTTTTTTTTTTAATGTTGAATTTCAAGCCAACTTTTTCACTTTCCTCTTTCGGTCTCATCAAAAGGCTCTTTAGCTCCTCTTCAGTTTCTGAAGAGTGGTATCATCTGCATATCTGAGATTGTTGATATTTCTCCCAACAATCTGGATTCCATGTTGTGATTCATCCAATCTGAGATTTCAAATGATGTACTCTGCATACAGGACTTCCCTAGTGACTCAGCATGTGAAGAATCTGCCCATGATGCATAAAATGCAGGAGACTCGGATTCAGTCCCTGGGTCAGGAAGATCCCCTGGAGGAGGGCATGGCAACCCACTCCAGTGTTCTTGCCTGGAGAATCCCACGGACAGAGGAGCCTGGTGGGCTACATACCAAGGGGTCACAAAGAATAAGACATGACTGAAATGATGGAGCATGCACATATGGACTCTGCATATAAGTTAAGTATGTGGGGTGACAGTATACAGCCTTATCATACTCCTTTTTCCTATTTTGAGCCAGTCAGTTGTTCTATGTATGGGTTTAACTGTTGCTTCTTGACCCTGTTTTAGGTTTCTCAGGAGAAAGGTAAGGAGGTCTGATATTCCCATCTCTATAACAATTTTCCCAGAGCTTGTAGTGATCCATACAAAGGATTTAGCATAGTCAATGAGGCAAAGGAAATGTTTTTCTGGAACTCTTTTTCTTTCTCTATGATTCAGTGACTGTTGGCAAATTTATTTCTTCCCTCACTTCAACTAGCTTTACTCTTTGTAATGCTTTCTAAGGTCCTCTTGACTTCACACTCCAGGATATCTGGCTCTAGGTGAGTGACCACATCATCGTGGTTATCCAGGTCATTAAAATCTGCTTTGTATTATTCTTCTGTGTATTCTTGCCGCCTCTTCTTAATCTCTTCTGCTTCTGCTGGGTCCCTACCTTTTCTGTTCTTCATCATGCCCATTGTTGCATGAAATGTTTCCTTGATATTGCCAATTTTTCTTGAGAGATCTCTAGTCTTTCCTATTCTGTTGTTTTCCTCTATTTGCATTGTTCATTTAAGAAGGCCTTTTTATCTCTCCTTGCTCTTCTCTGGAGTTCTGCATTCAGTTGGGTATGTGCATGTTTGTTAGTCGCTCAGTTGGGTTTGACTCTTTATGATCCTTGGACTGTAGCCCGCCCAGCTACTCTACTCAATACTGCAGTGGGCTGCCCTTCCCTTCCCTAGAGGATCTTCCAAACCCAGGGATCTATCCTGGGTCTCCTGTACTCCAGGCAGATCCTTTACCATCTGAGCCACCAGGGAAACCCCCATTTGGGCATGTCTTTCCCTTTCTCCCTTGCTTTTTTCTTCTCTTCTTTCCTCAGCTATTTGTAAAACCTCCTCAGACAACCACTTTGCCTTCTTGCTTTTCCATTTCTTGGGGATGATGTTAGTCACTGCATCCTGTACAATGTTATGAACCTCTGTTCATAGTTCTTCATGTACTCTGTCTACCAGATCTATTCTCTTGAATCTATTTGTCACCTCCAATGTATAAGGGATTTGATTTAGGTCACACCTGATGGCCTAGTGGTCTTTCCTTATTTTCTTCAATTTAAGTCTGAATTTTCCAATAAGGAGCTCATGATCTGAGCCACGGTCAACTCCTGGTCTTTTTTTTTTCTGACTCAATAGAGCTTCTCTGTCTTTGGTTGCAAAGAATATAATCAATCTGATTTCAGTATTGAACTTCTGGTGATGTCCACATGTAGTCTCTTGTGCTGCTGGTAACTGGTGTTTGCTATGACCAGCACATTTTCTTAACAAAACTCTGTTAACTTTTGCCCTGCTTCATTTTGTACTCCAAGGCCAACCTTGCCTGTTACTCCAGGTATCTCTTGACTTCCTACTTCTGCATTCTAATCCCCTACTATGAAAAAAACTTTCCAGGTGGCATAGTGATAAAGAATCTGCTCCTGCCAATGCAAAAAAAAAAAAAAAAAAATGCAAGAGATGCAGGTTTTATCCCTAGGTCAGGAATCCCCTGGAGTAGGAAATGGCAACCCACTCCACTTTTCTTACCAGGAAAATTCCATGTAGAGAGGAGCCTGGCCGGCTACAGTCTATGAGGTCACAAAATGTCAGAGACAACCAAGTAACTGAGTACACAAACATGCTGAAAAGGCTATCTCTTTTTGGTATTAGTTCTAGAAGGTGACTAGGTCCTCATAGAATCTGTCAACTTCACCTTCTTCAACATCAATGCTTGGAGCATAGACTTCGATTACTGTAGTGTTAAGTGGTTTGCCTTGGAAATTAACTGAGCTCATTCTGTTGATTTTGAGGTTGCACCCAAGTACTGCATTTTGTACTCTTGTTGACTATAGTGCCTACCCAATTTCTTCTAAGGGATTCTTGCCCACAGTGATAGATATCATGGTCATCTGAATTAAATTCACCATTCCCATCCATTTTAACTCACTGATTCCTAAGATGTTGATGTTCAGTTTTGTCATCTTCTGTTTGACGAGTCCAATTTAACTTGATTGATGGACTTAACATGCCAGGTTCCTATTCAATATTGTTCCTTACAGCATTAGACTTTATTCAATACCAGAAACATCCACATTCACCATCAGATACAATTGAGCATCATTTCCACTTTGGTTCAGCTGCTTCATTCTTTGTGGAGCTGTTAGTAACTGACCTCTGCTCTTCTCCAATAGCCTATTGGACACCTTCCAACCTGAGGGGCTCGTCTTCTAGTATCATATCTTTTTGCCTTTTCATACTGTTTATGGGCTTCTCATAGCAAGAATACTGGAGTGGGTTGCCATTTCCTCATTCAATGGCCCACTGTTTGCCAGAACTCTTCACTACAACACATCCTTATTGGGTGGCCCTCCATGGTATGGCTCATAGCATCATTGAATTACACAAAGGGAGGTGTGATCTTTTATCCTAATACATACAGTCCTCTTAAAACTAAAATAAAAAATAAAAATAAAAAGATCAATATCCCAAAAACAAAATAAGAAAAAGACCCAAGAATAAATTCACACACAGGAAAAAAAGATAAAACATACCCTTAAATAAATTATTTTAAAATTTCATTTGTTTGGAAAAATTTAAAAATATGACAGCACATCCTCTTGGTGGTGAACAGGGACTCACATATTGTCAGTGAGAATGCAAACTGGTAGGACCCTTCTTATGGAAAATTTAACAATATGTAACAAAACTCTGTGTGTATGTATATATATATATATATATATATATATATATATATATATATATATACTCAAAGGTGTATCTTTTGATACACTTATCTTTTGATCTTTTGATTTTTTTGATCTGGTCATCCCACTTTTAAGAATCTATCCTGAAGATACACCTCCAGCAATACGTATGCATAAGGTTCTTTGCAGTACTGTTTGAATTGCAAATTATTGGAAATTACCTAGGTGATCTTACACAGCAGAGTGCCTGAATACAATAGAGTACATTACCATGTTTTAAATGAGATAGCTGGTAAGAAGTTGCTATATAACTCAGGGCATTCTGTGATGACCTAGAGGGGTGGGATTAAGGGAGGGGAAAGAGGGAGGTGATATATGTATAATTATGACTGATTTGCATTGCTGTCTGGCAGAAACCAGCACAACATCGTAAATCAATTATTCTCCAATTAAAAAATAAATTTAAAAAATGAATAAAGAAGACCTCTACAAGATAAAATGAAGTAATTTCCAAGCTATATTGTTAAGTTTTTCCTTTTTAATCTTCTTGCACACAGATTGTCACACACGGGAAAACAGGAAGGGGATGAAAGCTGCTGCACAGACTATGCCAAAGTGCAGAGAGAACAATGGAGAGAGGGCACGTGGGTTCTTTGCTGTGTGTGCCATGCAGGTTGTCTCTCACTTCACCAGTGCATGCCTCACTACCCCTTACATAAATTATTTGATGGCCTGCAGCCTCACCAGATTAGGCCAGTATCAGAGCATTGCATCCTCATCTTACTCAGGCTTATGCCAAAGGTGAAGACAGTGTCTTTGGCGAAGATACTAATGCTTCAGGGTGTATTAGACCTGTTAGTTGATGCTAGAGTCATACCAGGTGGCTAAAAGAAGAACAGTGTTTGAAAAGTCCCAAAATAACAAAAGATGGTGTAGCTACTGCAAAGTCAATTGCAATACTGAAAAAATATAAAAATATTGGAGCTATACTTGCTTAAAAATGTTGCCAATAATACAGATGAAAAGACTGCAGACCCACCACCACTGCTGCAATACTGATATTCTCTATTACCAAAGACAACTTAGAGAACATTGAAAGTCAAGTGACTGTGCTGGTCGCTCAGTCATGTCCAACTCTTTGTGACTTTATGGACTCTAACCCACCAGGCTCTTCTGTCCGTGGAATTCTCCAAGCAAGAATACTTGAGTGGGTAGCCATTCCCTTCTTTAGGGTATCTTCCCACTCCAGGGATCAAACCTGGGTATCTTGTATTGAAGGCAGATTCTTTACCATCTGAACCATGAGAGAAGCCCAAAGACAGCTTAGAGAAGATTAGCAAAGATGTTAATCCAGTGGAAATCAAAAGAGATGTGATCTTAGCTATAGATACTGTAATTGCTAAACTTAATATGCAGTCTAAAACTGTATTAGCCCTTGAAGAAATTGCTGATTGCTAAGATTTCACCAAAGAGATGGGCTATATAAAATGATGGATAAATCCTGAATGAGAATTATAAATTATTAAATGGAAGTTTATTTCTTCATATTTTTATGCATCAGAGATCAGAAATGTGAATTTCAGAATGCCTGTATTCTATTTAGTGAAAAGAGAGTGTCTAGTCCATTATTCATGCCTTTGAAACCGCCAATATTCATTGTTGTCTTTGATAATGATTGCTGAAGATATTAATGGAGAAGCCGTAAATACTTGCCTTTTGGATAGGCTAAAAGTTGGTCTTCAGATTGTAGCAAAGTTCCAGATGTTGTTGATAATATGAAAAACCTGCTTAAGGGCATGCCTGTCACTGCTGGTGGGCTTCCCAGGTGTCTCAGTGGTAAAGAATCCACCTGCAAATGCAGGAGATACAGGTTCGATCCCTGCATTGGGAAGATCCCTGGAGGAGGAAATGGCAACCCACTCCAGTATTCTTGCCTGGACAATCCCATGGACAGAGCAACCTGGCAGGTATGGTCCATAAGGTCATAAAGAGGAGGAAACTAGTGAGAAACAGAACTCACACATCACTGTTTGTGATTCAGTGCTTGGAGAAGAGAGTTTGACCTTAAATCTTGATGCTAATGTTCTCACTCATGACGTAGATGAAATTGGGTAGGTCATGGTGACCAAAGATGAAGCTCTGCTCTTAAAAGGAAAAGGTTGACAGTCTCAAATTTAAAAGCATGCTCAAGAAATCAATGAGAAGTTAGATATCATAAGAACACTCTAAATTCTTGTCATGATCATTGTTTAAAAAATATAGATGTACAAAAATTATTGATAATTGACAAAATCATGCTAAGTTTCTCAGTAGTTTGTTGTGATGCTATGCTTGGAGATTTTGTGAATATGATGAAGAAAGGAATTATTGATCCAACTAAGATTGCAAAAGTTTCTTTATTGGGTGGTAAAGAAGAGAAAGATCCTGGAAATCAGTGGAATGGGGGATGATATGTTCTAATTATCAATGAACTAAGACAGGATGTTTGAGACAATGTTTCTCACCAACAATTTCAGAGAAGTCAGTTGAAGAAAGTGACTGTAGAAAATGCTGTCTGATATTTAAGAGATTTGTTATAAACATCAATTATGAGTGTCAGTTGACTATGTAATGATTTACTACTGTCATTGTCCATACTTATTGATATTAATAATTATTTTGTATTTTAAATAAAAAAGTCATTTGTACAATCATGAAAAAGGGACATGTGAAAGAGTATCTGCATTATGCTATCCTTTATGTAAGGAAAGGGGGCAATGATAGAAAACATATTTATCCACTGATCTCTTCAAAAGAAATATCAGAAAGATAAAGCAGAAACTCATGAAATTGGTCACCAGTATTAGGTGGATAGGAATGGAAATGAAAGAATGTGAAAGGAACCTCTAAGTATAATTTCCTGTGTAGCACTGTCTTTTAGGATGTACCCTACAACAAAAATATATGATAAAACTGTTTTAATTTTTAATTTTTCATACTTAATTTCATATTTAATTTTTCAGCACTGCTTTATTATAAGACATAGATTGCCAAAAGTAATAAGCTATTTGTATTGTAAGCTGAAAAGAATGAGAATCATAGAGTAGATGTGAAGCAGTCTCTTCTGAGGATAGCAAGAAAAATAGAGATTTCAACTGTGCCTTTAGATTCGCAGTCAGGTTGATGGAAACAAATAGCCCCATTAATTCACCTTAAAACCTAAATGAAGCAAACAATTGGCCAACCAGAGGTGTAGAACCAGTATAGAATTCAAAGACTCAAGAGACAGTTTTCTATAACAGGTTAACCTGAAGTATCCTTTAATGCACATTAATGAAGTCTCCTTTATGTACATTTGGGAAGGTCCCCTGGAGGAGGAAATGGCAACCCACTCCAGTATTTTTGCCTAGAGAATCCCATGGACAGAGGAGCCTGGCGGGCTACAGTCCATGGGTTCGCAAAAAGTTGGACACAACTGAGTGAATAAAACCAGATGTAGAGGGAGACCAAAATGGAATACAAGAATAGCAGTAGTACAAAATACCTAGCTACTAATATATTACAAGTAAATTATATAACCATACTTAAAGGGGTAGAGAAAAAAGAATTCACTTAGTAATTTTGGGAAACAATATTTTGCTTGGGGAACAAAATTTAATTTGTGTATACAGTACACAAATATATACTACTGTTGACTTAAAAAATAGTCACAACCTAAAAGCAAAGTTTAGGACTTCAAACACAAGAGGCAGCATCTCAAGTAACCCTGAAAGCAATACTTCAAGGAGATGAGAGGGGAACCAAGTTACATTGAAGTTTTGCAATAAATGGTAGGTCAAAATGTCAAAAGATTAATTAATTAAAGAAAACTAGATATCCCAATTTAAAGACTTCAGTTCTTTTCTAGGAATGGGACAATGCAACAGTCTGGGCTCACTGAAATCATTCTTATGATATGATTCTCAGCTATCTGTGGCCAGTATCCTTTGTTTTCACATCCTTAGTTTCCTTGGGACTCACCAGCTCACGTTGGAAGGCTGTAATCACTGGTGACTGTGACACCCTTTGTTTATAATACAGTAGGCAATACAGTAAGTCCCCTACATACAAATGAATTCCATTCTGAGAGCATGGCTGTGAATTCAATAAAGTTAGCCTAGGTATCCAACTAGCACAATCTGCACTATAATAGATTTATAATACTTTTCACACAAATGAGTTCAGTTCAGTTCAGTTGCTCAGTCGTGTCCAACTCTTTGCGACCCCATGAATCCCAACACGCCAGGCTTCCCTGTCCATCACCAACCCCCGGAGTTTACTCAAACTCATGTCCATCTAGTCAGTGATGCCATCGAGCCATCTCATCCTCTGTCGTCCCCTTCTCCTCCTGCCCCCAATCCCTCCCAGCATCAGGGTCTTTTCCAACGAGTCAACCCTTCACATGAGCTGGCCAAAGTACTGGAGTTTCAGCTTCAGCATCGGTCCTTCCAATGAACACCCAGGACTGATCTCCTTTAGGATGGACTGGTTGGATCTCCTTGCTGTACAAGGGACTCTCAAGAGTCTTCTCCAACACCATAGTTCAAATCAAAGGCATCAATTTTTCGGCACTGAGCTTTCTTCACAGTCCAACCCTCACATCCATACATGACCACTGGAAAAACCGTAGCCTTGACTATACATACCTTTGTTGGCAAAGTGATGTCTCTGCTTTTTAATATGCTATCTAGGTTGGTCATAACCTTCCTTCCAAGGAGTAAGCATCTTTTAATTTCATGGCTGCAATCACCATGTGCAGTGATTTTGGAGTCCAATAAAATAAAATAAAATAAAGTCTGACACGGTTCCCATTGTTTCCCTATCTACTTGCCATGAAGTGATGGGACCAGATGCCATGATCTTAGTTTTCTGAATGTTGAGCTTTAAGCCAACTTTTTCACTCCCCTCTTTCACTTTCATCAAGAGGATTTTTAGTCCTTCTTCACTGTCTGCCATAAGGGTGGTGTCATCTGCATGTCTGAGGTTATTGGTACTTCTCCTGGCAATCTTGATTCCATCTTCTGTTTCTTCCATTCCAGCGTTTCTCATGATATATTCTGCATATAAGTTAAACACGCAGCATGACAATATACAGCCTTGATGTACTCCTTTTCCTATTTGGAACCAGTCGATGTTCCATGTCCAGTTCTAACTGTTGCTTCCTGACCTGCATATCGGTTTATCAAGAGACAGGTCAGATGGTCTGGTATTCCCATCTCTTTCAGAATTTTCCACAGTTTATTGTAATCCACACAGTCAAAGGCTTTGACATAGTCAATAAAGCAGAAATAGATGTTTTTCTGGAACTCTTTTGCTTTTTCGATGATCCAGCGGATGTTGGCAATTTGATCTCTGGTTCCTCTACCTTTTCTAAAACCAGCTTGAACAACTGGTAGTTCACGGTTTACATATTGCTGAAGCCTGGCTTGGAGACTTTTGAGAATTACTTTACTAGCGTGTGAGATGAGTGCAATTGTGCAGTAGTTCCAGCATTTTTGCTATTGCCTTTCTTTGGAATTGGAATGAAAACTGACCTTTTCCAGTCCTGTGGCTACTGCTGAGTTTTCCAAATTTGCTGGTATATTGAGTGCAGCACCCTCACAGCATCATCTTCCAGGATTCGAAATAGTGAAACTGGAATTCCATCACCTCCACTATCTTTGTCCGTAGTGATGCTTTCTAAGGCCCACTTGACTTCACGTTCCAGGATGCCTGGCTCTAGGTGAGTAATCACACCATGATGATTATCTGGGTGGTGAAGATCTTTTTTGTACAATTATTCTGTGTGTTCTTGCCACCACTTCTTAATGTCTTCTGCTTCTGTTAGGTCCATACCATGTTTGTCCTTTATTGAACCCATCTTTGCATGGAATGTTCCCTATGCTATCTCTTATTTTCTTGAAGAGATCTCTGTCTTTCCCATCCTGTTGTTTTCCTGTATTTCTTTCACACAAATAATACATCACAAACACAAAGAGTGAATAAAGCATATCTAATATCATAGTACAGTACCTTGAAATGCACAGCACACAGCAGTACAATACACTAGCCCAACAGCTGACAGAGAGGGGCGGGCATCGAGCATGCAGGCAAGAAGTGTTGCTGAATGGAGGAGACACGGGGTTGGAAATGGCAGAGCTGAAGGAAAGTTAGCAATAGAGTACAGAGAGCAAGCTTCAATTTCACTCACACTCAAGTTTATGACACAGGTTCTGGTTCCTCACTGGATTCAGTTCTATCTACCCTCTTGGAAAAAAAATCCAGTGGTGTCTGAGTAGTAGTTGCTTTTTTCCTCATCATGGATGACATGGTAGCATTGAATTGCCTTCTGATCAGCTGCTGCAACTTCATGTACCATTCCACATTTAGTTCCTGTGTCTCAAAAACTAATAGTGCCTCCTCAAACAAAGAAAAATCCCTTTGCCATTTCTTGTACCATGAATCTCTTCAGCTCTTCAGTTACTTCTTCTTCCTCTTGTCTGTCTTCATCCTTTCTCTGGGCCTCCAAATCCATCAGGTCTTCATTAGTAAGTTCCTTGTGTTGCACATCAAGGAGTTTAGTGGTTTTCCTTTTGCAGATCTAGCTCCAGCTTCTTGCTGAGGGTCAAGTTGCAGAGAACATCTTTGAACTACTCATCCACCTTCTCGAATTCATGAAAATTGTGAATGAGCTGCAGGCAAAGTTTCTTCCAAACTCCACTCATGGTGACAGCCATAATCTCACACCAAGGAAAGTCAATGCTTGTTATGGCCTTGTAGATGCTATAGTTCTTCCAAAATTGTTTCAAGGTTGTTCCTGATTTGTCACTCATCTTTACTCTGACTAAAAGTGTGACATAAATAATATTTCTTGAAAGTCACTATAACTCCCTGACCCATAGGTTGAATGAATGATGTAGTATTCAGTGGTAGATGCACTACTTTGATGTTGGGATGAAAGGCATCAATGATGGGAAGTGACCTGGAGCATTGTTGTGCAGCAGAAGAATGTTGGGTGGGATGTTCTCTAAGCAACATTTCTCTATCTCCAGGATAAAGTGGTGTAAATAACAGTCCTGGATTACAGCCTGTGTAACTGAGGCTTTGGGGTTATCTTCCCCACAACAGAAAGAGAGCTCCTGGCTATGTGTTTAAGGTCTCATGGGTTCTCTGTGATAAAGTAAGAGAGGCTTTATCCTTTTTTTTTTCTTTTAAAATGTTATGTTTTATTAAAATTGTAAGGATAGTTTTTCATGTTTAGTTATAAACTACTGAAACACTATAATAGTCACAGTTCACTCTTTTGTAGTCGTAAAAATCCAGGGATACAAATTTCTTTTTCAAGACACTATACAGAAAAAAAAACAGAACCCAGGGAAATTGCAAATATTTGTGTTAAAAACTTTTAAAAAATAAACATTTGCTTAAAATATTTGCCAGAAAAGCAAATATTTGTCTTAAAACTTAAAAAAAAAAAAATTCTTTCATGTATTATACTAAAAATGAAGGTGTTTTTCTCCCTTTCTTTCCTTAATTGACAAGAATAACTTCACAGAGGTAGTGTGCTTGAAGAGAATTTCTCAATGACAGCTACCTTTCAGCAAGGTTGCTCTGGTGTTTGTCACCCATGCTATAGTACTCTAAAGCATTCTCTTTACTAAGAAGGTGTTGCTTTGGCAAAGGATTTAGTCTGCCTGACATGTAATGAATTTTTATTTTCCTGTTTATGATTTTTTATTTTATATATATATATATTTTTTTCCACTTATTTATATTAGTTGGAGTCTAATTACTCTACAATATTGTAGTGGTTTTTGACATACATTGATATGAATCAGCCATGGATTTACATGTGTTCCCCATCCTGAACCCCCCTCCCACCTCCCTCCCTATCCCATCCCTCTGGGTCTTCCCAGTGGACCAGCCCTGAGCATTTGTCTCATGCATCAAACCTGGACTGGCAATCTGTTTCACAATTGATAATATACATGTTTCAATGCTATTCTCTCAGATCATCCCACTCTCACCTTCTCCCACAGAGTCCAAAATTCTGTTCTATACATCTGTGACTCTTTTTCTGTCTTGCATATAGGGTTATCATTACCATCTCTCTAAATTCCATATATATGTGTTAGTATACTGTATTGGTGTTTTTCTTTCTGACTTACTTCACTCTGTATAATGGGCTCCAGTTTCATCCACCTCATTAAAACTGATTCAAATGTATTCTTTTTAATGGTTGAGTAATATTCCATTGTGTATATGTACCACAGCTTTCTTATCCATTCTTCTGCTGATGGGCATCTAGGTTGCTTCTATGTCCTGGCTTTTATAAACAATGCTGTGATGAACACTGGGGTACACATGTCTTTTTCAGTTCTGGTTTCCTCGGTGTGTATGCCCAGGAGTGGAATTGCTGGGTCATATGGTAGTTCTATTTCCAGTTTTTTAAGAAATCTCCACACTGTTCTCCATAGTGGCTGTACTAGTTTGCATTCTCACCAACAGTGTAGGAGGGTTCCCTTTTGTCCACACCCTCTCCAGCATTTATTGTTTGTAAGCTTTTGGATAGCAGCCATTCTGACTGGCGTGTAATGGTACCTCATTGTGGTTTTGTCTTGCATTTCTCTAATAATGAGTGATGTTGAGCATCTTTTCATGTGTTTGTTAGCCATCTATATGTCTTCTTTGGAGAAATGTCTGTTGAGTTCTTTGGCCCACTTTTTGATTGGGTCATTTATTTTTCTGGAATTGAGCTGCAGGAGTTGCTTGTATATTTTTGAGATTAATTCTTTGTCTGTTGCTTCATTTGCTATTATTTTCTCCCATTCTGAAGGCTGTAGAGGGGCTTTATCTTTATATGACCAGGAACATTGCCACTAAACAGTAGAATTTTTGATCCTTTGCTTCTTTACAGCCTGGTATCAACTTTTCCTCATTACTGATATAACTTTAGTCTGGCATTCTCTTCTAGTACAGTTCTGTCTCACCCACATTAAAGACTTGCCTGAATAAAGATGTGCCTTCATTATTAATTTCTTAAAGAGTTTCAGGAAATTCCTGGGCAGCTACCATATCTGCACTCACTGCCTCACCATTTACTTTCATGTTGTGAAGGTTGGCTCAAGCCTTAAACCAATGAAACCAGCTATATCTGATATTAAAAGATGTGTCCTCTAATCTTTTGCTGTATTTCTTCTTCATGTCTTTATAAAGGCTTTAGTCTTTCTCTCAAAACAGCAGTAAGCTGAGCAGGACTGAATACTGGATGCTGATCCTGCATCCACATGCTGAGAAGTTTCTTCATCTCTACCACTTTTCCAAACTTCTTCAATATTGTTGTAAACATCATCAGCAGAGCAGACTTTACATGTGCCATGATCTTGTTCTTCTGAATTGTGCTGATGGTTGAACAATTCGTGTTATAAGAACAAGCAACATCTACCATCTTTTAACTTTGCTTCATTCAATCATTTTCACTCTTTTTTCTCAATCATTACTGTTTAGCATGTCTTAGCAGTACTAGCTATCTCATTGCTGCTTTTGTCCTTGCTTCCAGACATTCTGGGCTTGAAATAAAGATACTGCAATACTGTATAGTACTGTGTAATAAATACACAAAAGCACAACGACTTGTAGAGGATGCTGCATGTGACAACATATACCAGACATGTAAACTAACATGTGATTGGGCATGTGAACACATGTTCATCTTTGAAAGTTTACAACTTGAAGTTTTGTATGTGTGGGACTTACTGTATTCCATTTATCAGTCACATTATTAAGCCAACATTAGTTAATCTACTTATTTGATGATCATACATATCAATATAGTGGATCATTGCTAAAGCAGACAGATTGTTAACGTATGCACAATACACTTTTGACCTGTGTAATGTAAATGTATTCACCTAATTTTGTTCAAAGCAACATTCCAAAACTAAATTTATGAAGAGGAGAAAAATTATTCCTTCATTAGTTATAGGAGACAGCAGTGGCACCCCACTCCAGTACTCTTGCCTGGAAAATCCCATGAGGAGCCTGGTAGGCTGCAGTCCATGGGATCACAAGGAGTTGGACACTGAGAAACTTCACTTTCACATTTCACTTTTGCTTTGGAAAAAGAAATGGCAACCCACTCCAATATTCTTGCCTGGAGAATCCCAGGGATGGGGGAGCCTGGTGGGCTGCCGCCTATATGGTTGCACAGAGTCGGACATGACTGAAGTGACTTAGCAGCATGTGTTATAGCATACTTGTATTTTACATTGTCCAGATTTTTTCTCATTATATAGAACTTGATTGCTACGGATTACAGCCATATACTTCCTTTGGGGAAAAAACCTGAAAATGAACAGAGTAGAAACCACTCTGAAAATAAAACTGTTGACTCAGAACACTATTTCTGTAAGAGTGAATTTTTTTTTTTTTAAGGGCAACTTTAAGAAGAAATTTCAGGGATGATGGTATAGGAAAGTAGGCTGTTTAGTGAAATCAACATTGATTAAGAACGGTCTATGTCCCAGACAGTATAAGAAATTTTATTGATATAATCTTTTTAAGATGTGGTATATGCCCTTAAGGGTTTAGAACCAGATAGGCCTTGACTTGAGGCTCAATTTTATTCTAGCTCAGCAGTTAACTAAACTATACTATTTGGACAAGCTAAAAACCTCTCTAAACTATGGTTTCACCCTCTTAATATGGGAATACCACAACACTTATTTTGAAAACCTGTGAGAATTAAATGTAAAATATTGTGAAGGTAATTTGCCTGAAAATAAATGTCAGTGTTTCTTTCCCTTACCCTTTATTACAGCATTTTTTTAAAGAAGATTCAGCTTTAAAATACATGGATGTTATAGGTTATAAGTCATTATATAAATGAAAACAATTGTTATTAAGAATAATTAGAAAAATGGCCTTGATTTACTCTTATCAATCTCATAAATGAATACACATTTTTGTGCATTTTCAAGGTCAACATCTAGTCATAGGACATTGGAAAATAGGATGGCTTTTTCCTGTATGGTAAAGATCTGGTGTATCTAATTCATGTTAAATTGTCCAAGAGATTTATGTCGTGAATATTTAGGTATAAAAGTAAAATCTTCAGACAGCAAAAATAAACTCAAGGGAAATAAAAAGGTATATAGGCACATTACTTATCATGCTATGTCAGCTGTATAATTCAGTAAATTTCTATCTTATTCAGAATAAGAAAATACCATGAAATGGAAATGGGATAAAAAATACAAAATTCTGCCACATACAGGAAGATTTCAAAGTCAATTCATATTTGCTTCTCAACAAAAACATTATTTCAATACTTCAACTCATCTTATTTTTGTGCATAATTTAAAAATTACATTACTTTTTCCCCTTATTAAACTTAGTGATCTTTTTCATATAGCTTTTTGTTAACACTAAAAAAATTTGAGTGAATTATCTATAAGCAAATCATTGAACTCCAGATATAAAGGTATGTTTGGACCAGACCATTCCTCAAAACTAGTGAATGTTCCAAAAATGTGAGCATAGTGTTAAAAAGGCACTGGAAAAATTATTTCATTAACAGACATCATATAATAAATTTAAACACATTTTAGAAATGGAAATATCACTCAATATTTTTGTATATGATAATATATTTAATTTCATGATGGAGATATAAAAATAGGGTTTATCTTTAGAAATCTGAGCAAAACTCTTCTACTAATAGGTTACTATTGCAATATAGAACACAAAAACATTCTGAATGCATTTAATTTTATTCCTATGGACACACACTCAAAGGAAATTTATAAAATGAAATTACTTATCAAAATGATAGCATTATGGGAATTATTCAATTCTTTTCCAATGCTTTAATAAATAAAACCCATGCTTGGTTTATGAAAATCCCATCATGCATTATACATTCCAATTTTAACTGCAAGTGTTTGCTCTTTCCTGAATGATCGATGGGAATAGATGCTTTCAATATATTTTCAACTACCTGTTTCTCTGTTTTGTACAAGAAGCTTTTTTAATTTAGGTTTATTGTTGAATTACTCAGGGAAATGAGTTCATGAATTACTAATTAATATATTCTAATTATGAGCATAAAATATTTTAAAGATGCAGAAACACAAACCAGAATGGAAACTTAAATTAACTTGAGGCCATTAGTAACAAAAGGACAATTTAATAACTATTAGCAACTGATCCAGAGAAGCAATAGTAGGTACAGCTGTTGGCAAACCAATTACTTGTGCACTGGCAGACTTTGGAACTTGTAGATGCTTCAGTGAGCACAGTTATGCTACACTAATTTTATCTGTTATAATGGTATTATTGAAACCACTAAATTTAGAAAGGCCTTGGGACAGCCTGTGATTAGGTTTAGGGTTTATATGACTTAGGTTTTATAAAATATTTTTTGAGTTTCTTGTATGTGAGAATTAGAGAATTTTTTTGTCAACTTCCAAATTCAATTTACAAAAATATTACTAGAGGCTATATTTGATAAACCAAAATTATATTTTTTACTTTTTTTAGGAATTGATCTCAATCTTATTTTAGCAATTTTTATGCTGAAAATTATAAAAATTTATCGTGAAATACTTTAAATTCTAAAAAAAGACAAATAGAAACCAAATAAACATATAATTGTGATTTAAAAGCTGTTGGGTCAACTTTTACATAAAAGAAATTATTTTGGAGAATATATGTCACAAAATTAGACCATGTTCAATTTCTTGATATTTTAATAGTGCATTACCACTTCTACATAACCTTGTTGAAGTCTCCCTGTAATAAATGATGGACAAGTCACCATAGAAGAATAATGTGTCACAAATCAACAACCTCGATCGACAGTAGAACCTAGTATGTTAATATTATTAGTCATAAGACTAGCATAGTCTACTATGAAATAACATTAATTGTCCTTCAAGATGTAATTGGTTCATTTTTAAATAAATCTACCTTAATGGATGGACTTCCAAATAATTATTTTATTCAGATTCATCAGAAATCTATATTGCTCAAATTAGATATGTCAATGCAGGCATTTATTGAACTACAATGATAACATCTGCTTTAGAATATAATACAACTTTACTGCACCGAATGTTTCTGTGACTTTAACCAAGTTGGAACAGACCCAGAGATCTGTGAGTGTTTGTGTGTTTATGTGTATGGTATTCTGACTGTTTCAACAGGCATCTTTGAAAGTTTTCTATTAGTAAAGAGTCTAGTTTACATTTCTTTATGTCCACAAAAGGATCGTAGTCAAACCATATACTTTTCTGCTCTCCAATGTAATTGATTCCCCATCAACATACAACTCAGAACTTTCTGCCATCAAGATCAGAATTGATATAACCATAATCACAATTGATTGCTGTGCAATTCTTTTTTTTTTTTTTTAATCTGGCACACAGGTATTGTATCTTATGGAGAATTTCTAAAGACTGTGCTATTAAATAAGTCTAATCTTCAGTTTGAGGCAGGAAAATATCAATTACCTATTTACTATGTATCACTTTGACACCCAGCAGAGCTGCCAACCATGACAATCAGTAGATGCCATAATTTATCATATTATTGAATCTATTAATTACATTTCTTGCAGACAAGTTGTTGAGGTCATTTTCTATTATGTCTATGTCTTCTCTATATGAAGTTCCATGTTTAAAATATATTTTAGAATTTAACATTGGAGAAATCTTTCTTTCCATCTCTGGAATGTTTTTACCCACTAGAAGGAAGAGTAATTAACTTTCCATTTTTCCTTTTTTTTCCTTTGATGGCCAAGAAGCCTACAGACAGATGTTTCACTCTAATTAACAGTCAATTGATTAGCATATGAAATCTGATAAGGATAAGACCATTTACATCAAGATAAAAGTAATAGGAAGTCTGCATAGAAGATAGCTACTTTGAGCCAAGTCTGAGAATATAGACTATATTTAGACATTAGACAGGCAGAATTAAATACAGGATTAAATATAGCTCTGTTCTGTTTAGAAAAGGAAAAGTTGCTATGACAAAAAGACCTAAATATTTCAAAATCAATGAAAGAGAAGTCATAACTCTATAATGCGTGTTTAAGTCAACAGAAGAAGAGTTTTCCTCTATGTCACTTATGGGCACCAAGGATCCTTTCATTTTATGGTGCTGGCATCCCATAAATCCATCCCTGCCATCTGCCTTCAGCTAGCAGGAAAAAGCACAAAGTACATGTGAGAGGTGAAATGTGTCAAGCTAGAAAGTGGCTCATATCATTCTACTCAATTTTCATTGGGAAAGACTTATTTGCTCAGCCACCAGCAACTGCAAATGAGACCTGGAAATGTGACGGAACTGAGTGATAGGAAGCAAAACAGAGTAGATGCTAGTGAACTCTGACACAAATATTAAAACAATAAATTACTTATAAAATACAAATATTCTTGGGGATACTAATAAGTGTATTTTTCCCTTAGCCATGTCTATAATTTCTCTATAAATTTCTTAGCCATTATAGCTATTTGTTTTTCCACACATACAAAAACTTTATCTATATACTAAAAGGTTTTGAATCTATTGAAAAATTCTATATTTACAGGCTACTATCCTATACTTCAGAACATTTATTAGTTGTGATTAAATGCAGATTTCATTGAGAGCACAGAAGAAAGAACAAACATCTGTTGACATAAAAAGTAAAATAATTTGCTTACTTTTACAGTCTATTAGATAATATATACATTTCAAAAGATTTTTAAAGATTTTATTTATCACTGGATTCTCAACTTCCTCAATTTCAATAATTTTGAATGATCATGAAGTTGTTTAGAACCTTAGTTTTCTAAATTAAAATTTACTGCATCACTGAAAACCTAAAATATCTATGCTATATCAGAACATGATGCCTAGATACTCTGATTAGAAAAGGATTGATAGACAGTTTCCCAAAACCTCTGTACTATACACCTTCACTGTACAGATGAGTATATTCTGGCTGTATGCTATTAGCAGCATATCAATGTACCCTAGTACAATTTTCTAGAGTAGAGTTGTTGTGTTTAACATCAATACCACTTTCTATAGACATATTATGTGTCTATAGACATATTTCTATGTGATATAGTATTATGAGGTTTCATAACAGTAGAAATATTCATATATAACAGCAAAATTCTGTAAAAAGGAGGAATTATTGAAAAATCTACACTCAAATAGACTACAATTCAGCACTGAACTAGATAATATACTACATTATAATGTAAATTACTTTGCTGCCTTATATTCAGAAGAGAAAAATTTCTCACTTTCTACCACTTGATAAGCAGTTGCTCTAAATCAGAAAATAAGAAACTCTAAAACTGTGCCTTTCCCTACTTTCCATAACCCTTATATCTTATATCAATTCAGTTCAGTCACCCATCATGTCTGACTCTTTGCAACCCCATGGACTGCAGCATGCTGGGCTTTCCTGTCCATCACCAACTCCAGGAGCTTGCTCAAATTCATGTCCATCGAGTCAGTGATGCCATCCAACTATCTCATCCTCTGTCGTCCCCTTCTCCTCCCACTTTCAGTCTGTTTCAGCATCAAGGTCTTTTCCAATGAGCCAGTTCTTTACATCAGATTGTCAAATATCAGAACTTCAGCTTCAACATCAGACCTTCCAATGAATATTCAGGACTGATTTCCTTTAGGATTAACTGGATTGATCTCCTTGTTATCCAGGGACTCTCAAAGAGTCTTCTCCAACACCACAGTTCAAAAGCACCCATTCTCCAGCTTTCTTTATGGTCCAAATCTCACATCCATCAGGACTACTGGAAAAACCACAGCTTTGACTACAGGGACCTTTTTGTGGTAAAGTAATGTCTCTGCTTTTTAATATACTGTCTAGGTTGGTCATAGCTTTTCTTCCAAGCAGCAAGCATATTTTAATTTCATAGCTGCAGTCACCAGCTACAGTGATTTTGGAGCCCCCCAAAATAAAGTATCTCACTATTCCCATTGTTTCCCCAGCTTTCACCATGAAGTGATGGGACCAGATGCCATGATCTTAGTTTTCTGAATTTTGAGTTTTAAGCCAGCTTTTTCACTCTGCTCTTTCACATTCATCAAGAGGCTCTTTAGTTTCTTTTCACTTTCTATTAAAGGGTGGTGTCATCTGCATATCTGAGGTTATTGATATTTCTCCTGGCATTCTTGATTCCAGCTTGTGCTTCATCCAGTCTGGCATTTCACATGATGTACTCTGCATATAAGTTAGGTATGCAGGGTGACAAAACACAGCCTTGATGTAGTCCTTTCCCAATTTTGAATCAGTCCATTTTTCCATGTCCAGTTTTAACTGTTGCTTCTTGACCTGCATTCACTGTTCTCAGGAGGTAGGTAAGGTGGTATGGTATTCCCATCACTTAAAGAACTTTCCCCAGTTTGTTGTGATCCACATAGCTAAAAGATTTGGCATAGTCAGTAAAGCAGGAATATATGCTTTTCTGGAATTCTTTTGTTTTCTCTATGATTCAATGGATATTGGCAATTTGATCTCTCATTCCTCTGTATTTTCTAAACCTGGGTAGCTGCTCCCTTCTCCAGGGGATCTTCCCAATCCAGGGATCAAGCCCAGAACTCCCACATTGCAGGTGGATCTTTACCAGCTGAGCCATAGGGACACCCAAGAATACTGGAGTGGGGAGCCTATTCCTTGTCCATGGGATCTTCCTGACCAAGAAATCAACCCAGGGTCTCCTGCATTGCAGGCATATTCTTTACCACCTGAACTACCAAATCCAGCTTTATACAGATGTTTATTTTAATAAAAATCTTTCATGAAATTTTACCTATTTATCTATAAATATTCAAGAAAAGTGAATATTTTTCTTCTTATTTTGAAGATTAAACTGACATTATCTTAAACTCCATAGGCTGACACATTAGAAAGATTAGAGCTCAGAATTCCTTAGATGCCAGTCCAAATGTGCCCTGTCCATAAGTCATCTTTTTAAAATTCATTTTCCATGTCAGTTCAGTTCTGTTCAGTCCCTCAGTCATGTCTGACTCTGCGAGCCCATGGACTACAGCATGCCCGGTTTCCCTGTCCATCACCAACTCCTAGAGCTCACTCAAACTCATGTCCATCGAGTTGGTGATGTCATGCAATCATCTCATCCTCTGTCGCCCCCTTCTCCTCCCACCTTCAATCTTTTTTTCCATGTCAGATTATGACAAATCCCATTATAGGTAACTTTCCTATGTGACTATAAATAGAGCATATTTGCTTAACAAAAGGAAGAAAGAAAAATATTAAGGGAAGAAATTCTCCTCTTACCTGAGCTACTGTAACAGTTACTATTAAAGAACTCGTATTGATGGGCTTTTTAGAGAATGTGAAATAAATCTCAACTTTATTCTCTACTAAAGCAAGATTCCACCTAAGACAAAGTCTTTGACTAAGTGACACAGTTCTGAATTCCTAAAAGCATATCATTACCAATTCGTTTTTGTTTTTTTTTTTTTCTTGCAAATAAGAATTAGTCATACTGGGTGAGAGAAATACAAATACCAATGAGAATAAGCCATCTGGCTAAGATTAACAATGATCTTAGAGGATCTTAGAGGATCTCAATCATCTCAGAGGAAAAGCAAAATGGAGTGAAACTGACTACAATATGCAATTGCAGGATTTGTTGTTATGAAAAATGAATGAATCATTGCTTAACTATGTACTAAAGTCAAAATCAAGTTATGTACTATGGTTCACCTCAAATATATACCCCATATGAGAACAGAATACATATAATCTTAAAAATCCTAAGAGCCATAGTACCTGTGAAACTCATGTACAAAATTCATTGTTATCACACAAGTATATAGAATATATGTGAAACACAGCTGAGCTTTTCTAATATTTCACTAGTTTGTAAATGGATCTATGGTATAATTAGCAGATGACTTATAGCTATATGAGACTCTAGGCAGCAGTACAAATTGTATATTGCATGTACAATAAGCACACTCTCTCTTCCATCTCGGTTGTCGTGATGCTTTTTAACAAACCTCATTGTTAGGGTGAATGGATGGGCAGATGACTATTTGAGGCAGGTGAAGATTTCAAAGATTTTGAAGCCTATATAAATAACAATAGAAAATTATTGCTGAACCATGATAACATATCTAGAAAAGAATGAGGAAACTTTAGCTTACTATAGATGGAATGATTATCTAACACAGGCAAACATGCCTATTAACACACATGATGCAAGGCAAATATTAGCTATTAGAATCATCCTTTTAAGAATCTGGGAGATCTCACAGGTTGTGATGTGACGGAGTGCCAATATTCACAAAGATCTATTAATAGAGTCTTCAGAGATAAAATATGTGTCTCTCTGAGGGAGGGATTCTCAATTAAAAATGTTTAGCAATTCTCTTTACAAGAAAATTTGCATACCTTTCACTACAATAAAGGAAACTTGATAGCAGAGAGTTACAAAGATCAATCACCTAAAAATAGCATTTATTTATTATCAAAGATATGCATACTCAGAGTCTTAAATCTTTTTTTGTTTGTTTTGGGTGGCAGTGATTTTTTTTATTGTTTGTTTACCTAGTTAACTAATATCCCTTGAAAGGAGGTAAAACAGAAGCCTGAGTAACTGTTAGTGTGAGCACTGATAACAGGAGAGCTGCCATCCATTGCTCCATCAGCAGCTGTTTCCTTAGACTCATCAGAGCATTGAAATGGAAAAGATTAGTGCTTGCTCAAACTCCCAGAGCGGAATTCTTGTGGATTTCAATCAGTGGCCTACTTAAGAGTTTGGAACCAGAAAAGAGACACAAGGTGAGGAATTACACATGAATGAACTTACATCCCAGGTATGTCTGTTGAGCTCCATATTTAAGGCATTGACAGCATTGCAGCCTTTACTCGTAAAACATCGATCTTTCTCTATCTCACAATCTCTCTTAACCTTTCTCTCTCTCTTTTTTTTTCTTTTTGATATGAAGAATAATGTTTTGAATCATTTTTAAATTTAAAAGGAAGTCAACTGATTATAGTTTAGCTGCATGGTACATACAAGCTTAATCTCTTCAACCATTAGTACCTGGTCTTGGTGCTCAATTTTTTAATTCGAAGTTTAGAAAGTGCTATAAAGAGGTCTAGTTTTCACCCAAAGGATATTAATGAGTAATAGAATTCTCCATTTTTCCTATTACTGTGTTTGCTAGAGAGAATTGTGATTGGTATTAGGAATTATCAAGATGATTAGGTAATTACAGTATAGTTTTCCCATGAGCCACTATGTTTTGGCAGATTATGATTCCTGACCTGTTATGGACATACCTGTTACCAAATCAGCAGTTCTTTGTGCATGGGCATGTTTTTAAGCTTTGTAAACATTAGAAACAAGTCATTTGGAGAATTCTTAGCAGGTAGAGAAACTTGTATAATTATGAACCCCTTTAGAACAGGAACCGAGTTATGTAGTCCTCAGGACATGGCATAGTGGGCAGCAGGAACAAATAGGCACTCAGCATAGAGTTTATTTAAAATAAACAAGTATGATCAGTTTATTCTGAAAACTAAGTGAAGAAACCCTCATCACTCATTGGGCTTTTCTTCTTCAGGGCCTTGAGTAAAAGGATGCAAATATATAACACAAAGATGTTGTGTCACTTTTTTCTTTGCAAATGATTCAGATGGACTTTGACTAAGTGGGAAAGAAAAAAATTGTTGATGGAGAAAAGGAGCCTGACTTGGCATGGATAATATTCCAAGTAATGACTATTGAAACTGTAAATGTGGATGGTTTCCTATTCTAGATTGCATTCTTCCCAGCAAATATAACATCCTTCAAAATTACATTGCTCACATAATTGCTAATTAGTCTTTCAGTCAGCATATTTCATTCTCAGATTCCTCATAAACAGTACTATTGAAATTTATTTATGTTTTCATTTGTTATTGTGGTAAAATTTATGTATAGTGAAATGAATAGATATTAAGTATTCAATTTAATGAGTTTTGGTAACTGCATTGATCTATGGACCCATGATCCTATAATTCCAGAAAATTCCTTAATGATTCCTTCCAATCAATCCTCACATCTATAGACAATTATTGTTCTCATTTCTTTCACATAGATTTTACTAACTTGTTCTTAAATTTCATGTAAATGAGTCACATGAAATATACTCTTTTTTCTACTGAACGTAGTGTTTCTGAGATTCATCCATGTTGTTAAATGCATCTCTGGCTCATTCTTTTAAATTGGTGAATAGTACTTATACAGTGATTCATCTATTCTATTGATGGGCACTTGGATTATTTCGAGTTTAGGTGATTATGAATAAATCTACTACTTTTGTACAAGCTTTTCAGTAGTCATGTGATTTCAGTTGTCCAAAGGGTAGAATTGTTGGACTGCAGGGGTAAATGGCTTTTAATTTCATAAGAAACAAACAATTTTCTGAATTATTATACAAATTTACACTCCCATCAGCAACATATGAAAGTTTCAGTTGCTTCTTTACTTAAGCAGAAGTGTTAGTCGCTCAGTGCTGTTGGACTCTTTGCAACCCCATGAACTGTAGCCCATCAGGCTCCTCTGTCCATGGAATTCTCCAGGCAAGAATACCAGAGTGGGTAGCCATACCCTTCTGCAGGGGATCTTCCTAACCCAGAGATTGAGCATGGGTCTTACACATTGCAAGCAAATTCTTTACCATCTGTGCCACCATAATGCTGTAGATGTGACGCTTCAGTTCAGTTCGGTTCAGTCACTCAGTCGTGTTTGACTCTTTGCATCTCCATGGACTGCAGCATGCCAGGCTTCCCTGTCCATCACCAACTCCTAGAGTTTGCTCTATTTCATGTCCATCAAGTCAGTGATGCCATCCAACTACCTCATCCTCTGTTTTCCCCTTCTCCTCCTGCGTTGAATCTTTCCCAGGATCAGGGTCTTTTCCAATGACTCAGTTCTGCACATCAGGTGGCCAAAGTATTGGAGTTTCAGCTTCAGCATCAGTCCTTCCAATGAATATTCAGTACTAATTCCCTTTAGGATTCCTAAAGGAAGCTTGCATAGTTATAAATTAATGTTACCTCAATAAAAACATTTTTTAAAGAAAATAATTAGGGGCCTCTCTTATTTACATTAAATTTAATTAATTAATTTAATTAATTAATGTACAACATTATATTGAGTTGATCAGAAAGTTCATTTGAATTTTTCTGTAACATCTCATGGAATAACCCAAATGAACTCTTTGGCCAATCCAATATTTTTACTTCTATGTAAATTACAGCAGGCACCCCTGGTAGTTCAGCTGGTGAAGAATCCACCTGCAATGCAGGAGACCCTGGTTTGATGCCAGGACCAAGAAGATACCCTGGAGAAAGGATAGGCTACCCACTGCAGCGTTCTTGGGCTTCTCTGGTGGTTAAGACAGTAAAGAATCCATCTGCAATGTGTGATACCTGGGTTCCATCCCTGGGTTGAGAAGATCCCCCTGGAGGAGGGCATGGCAACCACTCCAGTGTTCTTCCCTGGAGAATCCCAATGAACAAAGGAGCCTCGAGGGCTACAGTCCATGGGATCGCAGAGTCAGACACAACTGAGCAACTAAACACAGCACAGCACAAACTATGGCATCCTTATCAACAAAAGTTTAGTTATACTAGTGACCATAAAACTGATCTCCTTTACTCAATCCACCTACTCAGTTCCTGCCTTGCCACTCAGGTAAATATTATTCTGTTCTGTGTCTATGCATTGCTTCTTGTTTTATTTGTTCATTTATTTTTTGTTTGTTTATATTTTTATATTTTACATATTAATTAAATAATATCATTTGTCTTTCTCTCTCTGACTTATCAAAATGAAAACACAACTTACTGAATGAAAGAAAATATTTGCAAATCATATATCCAATAAAGGGTTAGCAGCCAAAGTATATAAGGAACTCACACAATGCAACAAGAGAAAAACAAACAGCCCACTTAAAAAGACAAAGGAGCTGAATAGACATTTTTTCCAATAAGACATACAGATGGCCTACTGGTACATGAAAAGATAGCATCACTAGTTATTAGGAAAATACAAATTAAAACCACAATGAGATAATACCTCATGGTTATTATTCAAAAACTGAAGAAATAACAAATGTTGGTAAAGAAGTGGAGAATAGGGAACACTCATACGCTGTTGGTAGAAACTCAAATTGGTTCAATCACTATGGAAAACAGTATAATGATTCCTCAAAAAGTTAGGAATATAACTAACAAATAGCTATGTCACTGCTGGGTATTTATCCATAGAATATGAAAACACTAATTCAAAAGCAAACATTCATTTTTATGTTCGTCAGGGCATTATTTACAATAGAGAAGACATGGAAATTACCAGATGGATGAATCCATCCATCACTAGATGGATGAATAAAGATGCAGTCTTGCCACTTGTGACAATGTAAATGGACCTTGAGCATTATGTACTTTAGTCTTTAAAGTGTTGGAAAATATATTCACCTGCTATCTGTGAAGAGAATATCTGCTGATTTTCTACACCAAAGGTGCAAAATTGTGTCAACATGCCAAATTTGGTCTCTAGACTACTATTTTCTTTAGCCAACAGTAATTTTAAAATTTTAACTATGACAAACTATTTTCAAATTTTGAAATAACATAAAATTCCAAGTTTCTGGCTTTCCCAGAACATTTTAAGATTCAACATTCCCAACCCTATATGTCTGTGTAGCAATCATTTGTTAAAGCAGACAAGCAGCAAATTGTTTCAGACAGAGAAGCACTTTTCATTTTGCCGGGAGCCTGATGTCACTCTTCATCATCTCAAACTTTTTTTTTTATAAAGTAGACTTACCAAAAATGAAATATTTCATGTACCCATGGTCATGTCTAGTGTGAGAAAATAAAATATAAGGCCTAAAAAATTATGAAGTTTTAAAAAAATTAAAAAAGCATATATCTTCATGAAAATGAAAAATGTTTAAACAGAATGCTTTTAATAAGGACAAAGAGTACAATGTGGGCTTGTCTTAACTTACAACCAAATTGCTTGACTCACTTTAACTGCTCCACCTCTTGGGCATTTATGTTTTAAAGTAACACAAACTATTAACACATGTCTTGGTGCCTATTCTATCAAGTGTCAACTCACATTTTTGAGAAGTGCACAAAAGTTTCAGTACCTAAATCTCGTCTGTCATATCACAGAAATACCACAACATCACAGACTGAGTCTGCAGAAGAATTGGTTGCTCTTTTGGAATATTATTCCAATCCCTCTAGAGATATCAGGAATAAAGTATATTTGGGAATTAACTAGATAGGATCTATGCAGTGCTCAACAGCCTCCAAGTTTTATCTAAAGTTGTAAATTGCAAGAGTCGCTGGTTTCCAGAAGTCAAGTGGGATTGGAGCAGTCTGACTTGAAGAATTTCCACAGACAGTATCATATTGTTTGATTCCTTCTTCTTGAGACTGGAGTCTTGTTCTTGGAATTGGGGGCTGCTTCCTATATTTCATCTGGTTGATTATACTGTGACTTGGGCTCCATGTTTAAGGGTTTTAACATCTAGATAATTTCCTTTGCTAATTAAAGAACCCCTTAAGCTTCATTGAAAAAAAAAATTATGTATATATATGGGGCAGATGGCTCCCAAAGATAGAACAGTTTTAAAGAGGGAGAAAATTCTAGTTCTTCTGTTAGTGGTTTTGATTTATTTCTGAGTACCACCTAAAACCCAACAATGTCCCTTTCCTTCTATTGTTGTATTCTGCCTGAATTTTCATTTCCCTCTCACATCTTTTCTCCATTCTCACAAACTGGTTAAGGAAATCACCAGATTCAAGGACTCATGTTTAATTTCTATTCTGACCATTAACATCTGGGAATATTTTTTTTGTTATTTATAAAAATAATTTATGAACCTGTACTCCAAGATGAAGGAATATGCTATTATTTGATTTCTTGCACTGATTATACAAATATTTATTGAGGATGCAAAGCACTGTAAAAATTGCAGCAGATAGATTCCTGTAGAAGGTCCAGCTCTAGTGGGTTTTACAACCAAAGAGAAAAGAAATTTCATTAAACTTGCAATTGCACAATTATTAATCTTGACCTTTATAATTTTCTCCCTTCTTCCTGGAGCATTTTGCCCTCAGCTATTCCCACTGCAGGATAAATCTTACCCTCCCAATCATTAATATTGGACATGAAGAGCTTAAATAGCCCAAGACAAATTGCATTAGAGATGTGGGGAGAACTTTGATCTTCAGCTCAAAAATAGTTTACTCTTTGCAGAAGACCAGTCATGATCTTCATACATTCAAAATAAAATTTATTTTTCCTAATTATAAAAGTAATGAATTTTGAGTATAGCAAGTTTGATATAGCTGGACATTATAAAAGAATATATAAAAATTCTATATACTTCCCTCTCAGTGACAGCTCTTCTTAATATATTGACACATATTCTTCTATTCTCCTAATCTGAAATCATGTTGTATATTCAACTCTGTAACTTCTCAATATTGGGAAATTAAGTAGTTTCCAATTTCCCTGTACTGCTATGCTATCGATATTAGACATCTTTGTGTATTAGTCTGATACTTCCTCCTGATGGTGGGCAGTGGCAGTGACCTACAGCTCCCATTCAGTTACTCAGGAGGATAAAAGTATTGTCTACAACTATTCTGCTTTTTACTTTCAGAACCGCATTCAATAAATTAGATAAGATATTGCACAATTCTTGATTTTGCCCAACTGTAGATAAATGTGAGTGTTCTGAGCAGACGGAAGGTCAAGAAAGTTCAGCTATGATATTCCATAGGTTCAGATCAGTTCAGTTCAGTTCTGCTGCTCAGCTGTGTCCAACTCTTTGTGACCCCATGAACCACAGCACGCCAGGTCTTCCTCTCCATCACCAATTCCTGGAGTCCATCCAAACTCATGTCCATTGAGTCGATGATTCCATCTAACAATCTCATCCTCTGTCATCTCCTTCCTCTCCTGCCCTCAGTCCTTCCCAACATCAGGGTCTTTTCAAATAAGTCAGCTCTTCGCATCGAGTGGCCAAAGTATTGGAGTTTCATATTCAACATCAGTCCTTCCAATGAACACCCAGGACTGATCTCCTTTAGGATGGACTGGTTGGAACTCCCTGCAGTCCAAGGGACTCTCAAGAGTCATCTCCAACCCCATAGCTCGAAAGCATCAATTCTTCGGCACTCAGCTTTCTTTATAGTCCAAATCTCACATCCATACATGACCACTGGAAAAACCATAGCCTTGACTAGACAGACATTAGTTGACAAAGTAATGTCTCTGCTTTTTAATATGCTGTCTAGGTTGGTCATAACTTTCCTTCCAAGGAGTAAGTGTCTTTTAATTTCATCACTGCAATCACCATATGCAGTGATTTTGGAGTCCAAAAAAATAAAGTCTGACACTGTTTCCCCATCTATTTGCCCTGAAGTGAAGGGACCAGATGCCATGATCTTAGTTTTCTGAATGTTGAGCTTTAAGCCAACTTTTTCACTCTCCTTTTTCACCTTCATCAAGAGACTCTTTAGTTCTTCTTCACTTTTTACCATAAGGGTGGTGTCATCTGCATATCTGAGGTTATTAATATTTCTCCCAGCAATCTTGATTCCAGCTTGTGCTTCTGCCAGCCCAGCATTTCTCATGATGTACTCTTCATATAAGTTAAATAAGCAGGGTGACAATATACAGCCTTGATGTACTCCTTTTCCTATTTGGAACCAGTCCATTGTTCCATGTCCAGTTCTAACTTTTGCTTCCTGACCTGCATACAGGTTTCTCAAGAGGCAGGTCAGGTGGTCTGGTATTCCCATCTCTTTCAGAATTTTCCACAGTTTATTGTGATCCACACAGTCAAAGGCTTTGGTATAGCTGATATAGGAGAAATAGATGTTTTTCTGGAACTCTCTTGCTTTTTCAATGATCCAGCAGATGTTGGCAATTTGATCTCTGGTTCCTCTGCCTTTTCTTAAACCAGCTTGGACATCTGGGAGTTCATGGTTCACATATTCCATAGGTTAGGAGACATTAAATGCATTTTCAATTCTCAGTATTTTCAACTTAGAGTGAGTTTATCAGGATATAACCTCTCAAGGGTGATCAGTATGTATATATTCCTTTAAATTATATGAATTCTTCAAAAAAATATTTATTTGGCTGCATCTGGTCTTAGTTGTGGCACATGAAATCTCTCACTGTGTAGCATAAACTCTCTAGTTGTGGCACTAGGGCTCAGTATCTGTGGCTTGTGAGCTTAGTTGTTCTACAGCATGTGTGACCTTAATTTCCCGATCAGGAGCCAAACCCCTGTCTCCTGCATTGTAAGGTGAATTCTTAACTACTGGACTACCAGGGAAGTCCCAGTTATATGAAATCTTGTTTCTATCAGCAGTAAATACAAGCTCCAGTTTTATCATGCTTTTACCAATATTGATTTTTTTTTTAAACAGACTTCTCTAACTTCAAAGGTTAAAATAGTATCACTAACCTTTATTTCCTTGAAATTATATTTCAGCTTATATCTATACATCATCTGATATATATCTTATATTAAGATGTTGTAACTATGATATATATTGCATTAGTAGTTCAGTCATGTCTGACACTTTACAACCTCATGAGCCCGCCAGGCTCCTCCATCCAGGGATTTTCCTGGCAAGAATACTGGAGTGGGTTGCCATTCTCTTCTCCAGGGGATCTTCTCAACACAGGGACTGAACCCAGGTCTCCAGCATTGCAGGCAAACTCATTACCAGCCTAGCCACTAGGGAAGCCGTATAATATATATATACACAATAATAAAGTAGAGTAAATAAATATTTATTTAAGTACTTATTTAAGTAAATATTAAGTATTTATTTAAGTAAATATTTAAAAACTTAAGTTCACAACCAAATTTCCATGCTCAAGTTATTTTTATATTGAAATCATATTATAACCAAACTAATATAATCACATGCTTAGAATTTGTCACTCCTATAAATCACCTTATTTTATTTTATTTTTTCATTTATTTTTATTAGTTGGAGGCTAATTACTTTGCAATATTGTAGTGGTATTTGTCATACATTGACATGAATTAGCCATGGATTTACATGTATTCCCCATCCCGATCCCCCCCCACCCCGTCAACCTCCCTCTCTACCTGATCCTTCTGGGTCTTCCCAGTGCACCAGGTCCGAACACTTGTCTCATGCATCCAACCTGGGCTGGAAATCACCTTATTAAAAAAAAAATTATTTTTCTTTTAAATGATTTTTCACTTAATTAAATATTAAGACTGTTAGAGATGTAATAGCTCAGACTTAATGACCCCACAATTCAATTCCAGGAAGAAAACAAATGGACACTGAAATCTGGCAAAGAATAAGATTGAGAGATACTTATTTTAAAAGGAAAGAGGGGGATAAAACGCTCCTAATTATATACAAATGTCTCAGCAGTGAGCAATCACGAGAAAGGAAGTGTTGGAAAAGTACTTGACATTTAAATGTCAATTTAATCAAATTATGCAATTTTTAAACTGCAGTTGAGTGCAATGGGCTCTTTAAATTTTTTAAGCCATATCTCTTCCTAAAATGGTCCAGGAGCATTTGGTTGCTTAAGCTGTGTTTTGAAATTATGTAAAGAATGACTGACCAAACTACCTCCTTACACTTTAAAAATAAACATGTAAATTTAAATTTTGCATTTCTCAAGAATAAAATACATCAACATATCTAATGAACAATAATGATTTGTTAACTTCTGTGGTAAATTAATAAGGTGATGTTCCAAAGAATAGATTAGAGAGTTCAGTTCAGTTCAGTCGCTCAGTCTTGTCTGACTCTTCCCAACCCCATGAACCGCAGCACGCGAGGCCTCCCTGTCCATCACCAACCACCGGAGTTTACTCAAACTCTTGTCCATCAAGTTGGTGCTGCCATCCAGCCATCTCACCCTCTGTCGTCCCCTTCTCCTCCTGCCCCCAGTCCCTCCCAGCATCAGGGTCTTTTCCAATGAGTCAACTCTTCTCATGAGGTGGCCAAAGTATTGGAGTTTCAGCTTCAGCCTCAGTCCTTCCAATGAACACTCAGGACTTATCTCCTTTAGGATGGACTGGTTGGATCCCTTTGCAATCCAAGGGACTCCTCAAGAGTCTTCTCCAACACCACAGTTCAAAAGCATCAATTTTTTGGTGCTCAGCTTTCTTCACAGTCCAACTCTCACATCCATATATGATTAGAGAGTTAGGGTGTGTAAATTCTAAGAAGGAAAATAATTCCTACAATGAGGAGAAAAGGATATAAGATTCTTACTCCCTACTAACTTATTTACATTGTCTTTGATAGGAATTAACTTTAACCCCAAGTCCCTTATCCTCCCTAATCTACACCATTCACTGGATAGAGAATTAATAATTATCTTAGATTTCCCACAATATCAGGTTATAAGGAAACTGTGATGAGTGGGTAAAAAATGATTAGGAAATATCTCAAGGAAATGTTAACTCAGTTTGGCCCCGAAGTGCAATAAAATTTGAGCTCTGAATTGAGCACTAATGATACAGAGGTAGCTTTTTCTCTCTAGCTTGACTGTCAAATGCTAATTCCTGTTGTTGGGGAAAAGTAAAACTCTGTGTTTCATCACGCATTATTGTCACAGAAGGCTTCCTTCCGGTAAAGAATCTACCTGCAAGGCGAGAGACCCAGGTTCGATCCCTGGGTTGGAAATATCCCCTGCAGAAAGGAATGGCAACCCACTCCAGTATTCTTGCCTAGGGAATTCCATGGACTGAGAAGCCTGGCGTTCTACAGTTCATGGGGGTCACAAAAAGTCAGACATGACTGAGTGACTAACACTTATCGCCACAAAAGTTATAAAGGTGTCTGCCAGTGTAAGTAAGAGCACAGGATTTAGAAATCAAATGACAATTTGACTGTCATTTTTACTATTTAATTCTGTGACTTTGGACAAATCTTTTCTCTCTGAGCTTTAGTTTTATAAAATATGGATAATCGCTACTTTATCAGATTTTTTAACAGGATTAAATATAATACACATATATATAGTTATTATAAAATACCTAAACAATGTAAGTCCTTAGTAAATATTAGCTATTTCTAACAGTGTTCTTAATGCCAAGCCATAGAAACTAATTCTAGCTCACTGAAGTCAAAAACTAATTCATTAGAAATTTACTAATTACTTTTCATAAATTTCAGGCTGACTAGTTAGCTAGATCCAGAAATAAGATATGAACATTGCACAAACCAACCACAAAATGATCCAGCGAGGACACGTGTGTGCTGTACACAGAATATAGCCTCTTGCACCAGAAACTCCTTAGGACTGAAACCTGACTGCCACCACAGAAAGCACCCTGTGATTGCTACGCATCATTAATACCTACTTGGATTGGCAAAATTCAGATCATGAGCTGTACCAGTTAGAATCTAATCATGACTTAGAAGCCACATAATTTATTTGTTAGGAGTAGGGGCTGGGAAAGGGATTTATTATATAGAATCATTAATACAATGAAATTAAGTACTAAAAGGCATACAACACTGTCCAGAATTAGCAAGTGCAAAAGAATAGCTACAATCCTAGAGTGAGGAAAAGTGAACAATAGGAATTAAAAACAGAGGAAGGTTCCCTGACAAGGAAAGAAATTCAGACTTCTGTGAAGAGAGTGTAGTTACCATGGGAAAGTGCAGTCTGCAGGTAGCAAAGAAACCTTCCAGAAATTGCAGGCAAATCTTGATTTCTAGAAATGATCCAGAACAAATCTGTTGAATGAAGGGTTTGAGTTAGCAGAGTTCATATCTTCAGGAGCATTTGAAGCTGCTATTGTGGAGGGTGTATAGGTTTGTAGAACAGCTGTGTGTTGCTAGTATATTCTAGTGTGCTGGAGAAGCTTGGAAGCCTCTAGTGGGGAGAGTGTGGCCTGGGGTGCTGTTGGAGCTCATCAGAGGGAGCTGTTGGACACCTGCTTGGGAAAATAATAATGGAGGGCCAAACCCTAAAGAAAATATCTACCTTATACTATCACTTTGTGCCCTCTGTGAAAGCCTCACATTCCACCAGCTGGCAAAGGGAATATTCACAGGATCCAGCACCAGTGTTACAAGGCAGGATCAAGAGCCAATATCACATGAAAACACAGATTTGGAACAGAGGGGAATGAGTCACAGAAGTTCACAGGTGAGTTTCCAGGAAACTGGGAAGGAAGGCTGTTTTCCAGTAAGGCTGGGAAAAAAATACCTGGCATTTTCAGGCTTCAAGATTCATGAGGTGGTAAATTTCCTGTACACAGGCAAGCATTTCCAATATCAGGCAGTCAAAAATATTAACATGCATTGCACTATCATTAATTGCACAATTTACACATTGCTTTCACATTTGTTATCTCATTTGATGTAGCTTTAGCTACATTTATGTCCATATTGTAACATAAAAACATCCTCTTTATATATTATGTTTCATATCACCTTTTTTCTTGTGTGCAGATTGTGGCTAGATGTAAATTCAGTGTATAGGCAAACCAATTTTGTTAGATAAATCATGTACCTTTAAGGCATAATAGTTGAAAAAGTTGATACAGCTTAATAAATGTCTATCTCATTGTCATAAAGTTACCAAACTCCAAGAAAATAATTATAACCAGTAATATCTTTAATATCACATTATTGGATGAAATAACACTTCATATAAGATACTGTGTTAATAGTATTAATATACCCACACATTTAGATAGAAATGATAAGGGTGTATATATGATACATATAAGAAACAGGCATTTATTTACAAATAGACATTGATGGACTCCCACATAAATATAGAATGGATGTATTCTTTGCATCTGTAAGTAGTTTTTTCTCTCATTCCTTGGTTTCTCTTTGGTTTCCAATGACTTCTATTCTTATCCTGCTTTTAATGTCCCCATTCTGCCCAGGCAGCCTTGGAAACTAATGACCCCTTATCTTTTATGAATCACTTTTTTCTATTATTATTCTAGGATTATTCTATGATATCACATTGTACTGACTTTATTTTCATTCTCATACCTTTCCTACTAGGGCTAGCCTCAATCTGTAAGTTTTTTTTCTAAAATTTTCACCTCCCCTAAATTCAAAGGGCATTTATTTTTAATATGATCAAATATTCTATCACCAGCTCTAGATGTATGAGTTGAACTGCCTAATTGGCATTTCTCTTTGAACTTCTTCTAGGCATCTCAAACTCAGTATGTACAAAACTGGACTCACTAAACTTTCTACAGCTTGTTCTGCCTCAGTGAATGGTGAATACCCCAGCTATCTTTCAACCAGTTGCTTTCACAGGAAACTGGGGCATGAATTTTCCTAATACTCACATATCATTAATTACAGAAGTTGATTACTTCTACTTTCTAAGTATAGCTTGAGTCCGTGTATTTCCCTCCATCTTCACAGCCTCTGAATTCTAAACTATCATCAGCTATTGTCTGGATGACTGCAATGGGAGATATCAAGTTTCCCAGACTCTAAGATTTGTTGTTCAATTGCTAAGTTGTGTCTCTCTACAACCCCATGAACTGCAGCACACCAGGTTTCCTTGTGCTTCACTATCTCCCAGAGTTTGCTCAAACTCAGGTCCATTGAGTCAAGGATGCCATCCAACCATCTGATCCTCTGTCACCCCCTTTTCTTCTTGCCCTCAATCTTTCCCAGAATCAGGGTGTTTTCCAATGAATTGACTCTTCACATCAAGTAGCCAAAATATTGGCACTTCAGCACCAGTCCTTCAAATGAATATTCAGGGTTGATTTCCTTTAGGATTGACTGGTTTGATCTCCTTGCAGTCCAAGGGACTCTCAAGAGTCTTCTCCAACACCACAGTTCAAAAGCATCAATTCTTCAGTGTTTAGCCTTCTTTACGGTGGAACTGCCATGTCGATATATGACTACTCGAAAAACCATAGCTTTGACTACTATATGGCTCTTTGTCAGCAAAGATACATGATTAGCCTTGTTTAAATTTTCCACATAACAGTTAGTATTCTAAAAACACAAGTCAGAGTACTTTACTCTTCTACTTCCCAATAAGAGAGTGATTTCCCATTGCCCTTAGGATAAAGTCCAAAATCCACATTGTCCTTACACATCTTCTCAAAGACCTGTCTTTGTATTTCTTCTTCAGATTTAACACTTTCTGTTTCCCCTCTCTCTCTAGGAAGCAAATGAAATAGACTCTTTAGTTTTTTTATAGCTTTTTGCAATTTACATTTGTTGTCTCCGACAAAATTTTCCTCACTTTGTGACTGACATATGCCTAGTTAACACTGAGATTAAATATATATGCTTTACTAATCTCCCCTTTTGTTGGGATCGAATTTTGTAGTCATCATTTAGAGGACATTAATATTAGGTGAATAATCAGGAAGACTATATATATAGCTAGTGAAGTCGCTTAGTTGTGTCTAACTCTTTGCAACCCCATGGACTGTAGTCTACTAGGCTCCTCCCTCCATGGGATTCTCCGGTCAAGAATACTGGAGTGGGTTGCCATTTCCTTCTCCAGGAGATCTTCACGACCCAGGGATCGAATCCGGGTCTCCCACATTGCATGCAGACTCTTTAACCTCTGAGCCACCAGGGAAGCCCATAGATAGATAGATAAATAGATAGATAGATAGATAGATAGATAGATAGACAGACAAACAGGCAGACAGAAAGAAGAGCAAAACTAAAAAGAAAAAATTCATTATTGTTCACTTCTCTTAAAAAAATTTGCTTATGTTAGAAGATTATTATATTTGAAAATTTTATGATTTTTCAGAAAACAATGAATCTTAGTATATAACTTCTGAAATTGTTATTTTCTTTCACAGCATTCCAAATAATCAAATTATTTAGAAAAAATTTAGAATCTCCTTGTGTAATATATTGTACAAAAATTGTGTCTATCAGTCTTTCCAACATTTGACATAAATTTACTTAAACATAATTAAATCTTATATTTCAAAACTTATTTTCCTTCAGATAAAATGAATAAATGGTTCCTCATTTTATTGGCCAAGAAACAGCTGTACATAAATTTTGACTTTTTTTTTTCAAAAATCTATGTTCCAATACAAAGTTTGATGATTTTTGTCATAAATAATTTTAATTTTAATTATTCT
Organism: Odocoileus virginianus; assembly: GCF_023699985.2. Taxonomy (NCBI): domain Eukaryota; kingdom Metazoa; phylum Chordata; class Mammalia; order Artiodactyla; family Cervidae; genus Odocoileus; species Odocoileus virginianus. The sequence goes on from NC_069683.1 coordinate 72,108,115, forward strand.
AAGAAAAGTTATTAGAAAAAAGGTTTTAGTATAAAAGCAAGAAGATATAAACTTTCAATTTTAATGCTATATGTGAGACAGATGTAAAGAACAGACTTTTGGATTCTGTGGGAGAAGGAGAGGGTGGGATGATTTGAGAGAGTAGCATTGAAACATGTATATTGCCATATATGAAACAGATCGCCAGTCCAGGTTCGATGCATGAGACAGGGTGCTCAGGGACAGTGCACTGGGATGACCCTGAGGGATGGGATGGGGAGGGAGCTAGGAGGGGGGTTCAGGATGGGGAAACATATACACCCATGGCTAATTCATGTGAATGTATGGCAAAAACCACTACAATACTGTAAAGTAATTAGCTTCCAATTAAAAAAAAAAAAAAGATTGCAATCATAGTGATTTTACACTAGGGTCTATTCTGATTTCTCAAAACCCAAAAATATTTTCTGTTTTCATTACACACACACACTCAGACACACACACAGAGATTCAGTCAGATAAAATAGTATTCTTTGAATGATATATCATGATTTAATATCATAGGGAATGAAATAGCATTTTCATTAAACACTATTCTGTTCTATAATATTCTAATAGTTTCAGTTCAGTTCAGTCGCTCAGTCATGTCTGACTCTTTGTGACCCCATGAACCGCAGGACGCCAGGCCTCCCTGTCCATCACCAACTCCCAGAGTTCACCCAAACTCATGTCCATTGAGTCAGTGGTACCATTCAACCATCTCATCCTCTGTCGTCCCCTTCTCCTTCTACCCTCAATCTTTCCCAACATCAGGGTCTTTTCAAATGAGTCAGCTCTTCGCATCAGGTGGCCAAAGTATTGGAGTTTCAGCTTCAACATCAGTCCTTCCAATGAACACCCAGGACTGATCTCCTTTAGGATGGATTGGTTGGATCTCCTTGCCGTCCAAGGGACTCTCAAGAGTCTTCTCCAACACCACAGTTCAAAAGCATCAATTCTTCTGCACTCAGCTTTCTTTACAGTCCAACTCTCACATCCATACATGACTACTGGAAAAACCATAGCTTTGTAAGAACTTTTTTAACTATGAAAACTCTGGAAGTAATCCTAAGACTTCACAAAAGTTAAAAATATAACTTTGATAAAGTAACTGAAGTGTCTCATTATTTCTATTTTGTGTTTTCCTTCTTAGTGCACAATTCAGATGTTTGAAAGTTGTTCTTGAAGTTTGAGTATAGGCAAAACTATGTACCATCACACACAAGTAAACCAACCATTTTATGGCCATTACTAACATTTGACTACTGGTTTTAAAATTATATTCTAGAATGGGAAAAATGTAGATGCTTTTATAGTTGAACTAACTACCCTGAAAATATTTAGTGGCTCCATCTAGTCATGTTTACTTGTAAATTATCTTTCAAGATTTTGTTCAGGGTGATTTGCAAATGCACAATTAAAAAGGAAAAAAATTTGAACAGTGAATACTGCATCTTACTTGTCTGAGTTATGTATGTGTTGTTCTTTTTAAATTGACAGTTAAAACTTGGTTTGCTTTAAGATGTGGCTTTTTAACACAAAAATCAATTTTCTATAATCTCTTAAGACCTACTTCTATTTCCATGAAGTATAAGTATATTTATCATGCATAAAGGTATAATGGCCAACATCCCTTCAGTAGAACAGAATGGAAGAAGTGCTTAACCAGTGATTTTCCTTTCAAGCAGTATAGTAGAATGAGCATGAATTTTGGAATCTGATGGGTTAAAAATTTCTCTTTTATCACTTAGATGAAGAAACTTATACAAGTTACATAGCTTTACCAAATTTCACTCCTAAAAAAGAAAAAGAAAAAGCATAATGCCTACCTTGCAGGGTGGTCAGGAAGTTTGAATGATATAATCAATGCAAAATGACTATTACAGAGCCTGACACACGTAGGTATTTAATAATTAAGCTGTTTTACCTTTTGCTTCTCCAGCTAGCTGTCTAAATGGCTCCCTCATGCTGTGCAATGGCATTAGAACATTTGTATATGTATCCTTAGCCTAAAGCACAGAGTTGGCAGTCCCATTAAAAGTATGTAAGCTGTAAGTTCCAAACAAGCTATATGTAAATTAGCTTTGGTAAAATTGTGTCATCTTAAATACAATACATAAATATACTTTGTGAAAATACAATTTTGCATGTTAGATTTGCTTGAAATGGCTGCTTGTATTATTCAAAATATTAGTTAGAGCCAAATATCTTAATGAACCACAAATACTTTTCACACATGATCTCTTCTTTTTCTCCATTGGCTTGGTTATTCATTCAGCAAATATTTACTGACCACCAACTATGTGCCACAAACTATGCTGGATGCTGGAGGAAAAAACTTTTTTGATTAAAGCAGCCAGAATCCTTGCTATCCAAGAATTATGTCTAGTAGTACCAACATACATTAAACAAATGTCACAAATTCTGCATTTAAAATAAGTATTGACACTTCAGTTATTCAGGAAGCATAATATTCATGAGAATAGTTGTTTCTAAAACCAACTATTGAGTAAAAGCTATTGAGGAAAACCTACTCAAATACCTAGCTAATACTATTCTATTCCACTTTTGATTGATATTATCCACTTCTACAACATTCAAATCTTTTTAGGAAGACAGTTGTGTCTCCTCAAATGAAGAAAAGCTTTCAACATATTATTTAGATCTTTGAAAAAAAAGTCTATCCAGCACAAAAAGAAGCTACTGAAATTATGCTACTGAGTTATATAGTATAAAATATAGATGATGAATCAAAATTTTCCATTAAGGGGCCACTTAAAGGTAAAACTATACTCAAAATCCTTGAATGTTAAGCAGTAAATTACTGGCTACCCTTCTCTCTACCCTTTCTTCATGATTGGAAGCTAACAAAGAACCAAACATATTTGTTATGATTTAGTTGCTTTTTAGAATTAGTTTCTTCCTCTCCTTTTACCTTCCTTCCCTCTAAAGGCTTACTTCTTGAGTCCTTTAGTCATATATTAGTAGTATAAAAAAAGGACTGATCTTCTTGGCACCCAAACTATTGCCAAGGAAGCCATCTTACACTAACTGGTATCTTGCTTCACATGCTGAGTATTGCAGATATTCTTCTGCTTATTCCTTTATAGGCCTTGAAAGAAAAAAAATGTGCCGTTGGTTTCCATTATGATGGCCTGACTCCAGAAAAAAAAGTGCAAACAATTTGGATATTTTTGCTAAGCTTTCAATTAGTTTAATTTGAATTTAGATGTTCTTTCTAGCTGAGTCATCATAACAATGAAGGGGAACATGTACAGTGCTGTGCAAGTGCAGCTCATGATTATATCTCATTGTAATGTTTGATGGCCTTGTCCAGAGCATCTTCAGAGAAGACATCTGAGAAAATAAAAGAATTTAATTGTGATATAATTAAAGTGAAATATTTTTTCTGTAATTTGAATTTTAACTTGTCATTTAAAGTGATGAGCTTCATACAGTTTATGTACTGTAGCTAACCACCACTTAGATATCTAACAAAATTAGCTTTTACATATTAATAAACTATAATAATGCCTTCAAGGCATAAATTGATGAATTCTGGGTCTACCATGTGCTAATCACCATCTTTTTTAACCTTTTCAAATCTGAACGTGAAGAGTTAATCATTTTAAGAGCAAGTAATTAAAGAAAGAGTAAAATGCTTAATGAATACTTGCTGACTTTTTCAAGATTTCATATAAACTGTTAGTGCTTTAAGAGAAATTATTTTAAAGATTCAGATGGGAGATCACATTTCTTTTAAAAGAAAAATAAATGGAAGGAATCTAAAAATTAACAGGTAGAAACTAGGTGAATTCATAGTGGAATAGAGTAGTCAAGAAAGTCTAGGACCAGGAGCTATACAGAGTGAAGTTCAGGAAAGCATACAAGACTAGGAATAAATAAAATTTCACATGCAACTTCAGATTCTGTGCTGTAGGTATACCTGTAGTCTCATCATCTCCTAGCTAGTAAAAATTAAATATATAAAAATGAAATTATAGGATCACTCTGATAAAAATATAAAAGTATAGTTTTGGTCAATGGTGAAGAAGAGGATCATTCTATTGACTGAATTTTAAGTTGTTAAAAATTAATATATAAATTGATAATTACATAATTATAGTTATATAATATATTAATATTATATATTATATATTAATGGTATGTGTTAATTATATATTATATTTATATATTATATTAATTCATTATAATATTATAATTAATTAATATATTAGTTATATTGATTGATTATATTAATATAATTACAGTTATAATTATATAATTAGATTGTATATGGTATCAGATATATAATTTGATGATTATATATTTGATAATTTGATAATAATTATATGACAATTACTATATAATTTTGTATAACTGATTTCCTTATAATGAATCATTACATTTCTATGTCATAAGAGCTCACAGTTTTGGGGTTTTTTTTAATTTATTTATTTTACTTGGAGGCTAACTACTTTACAATATTGTAGTGTTTTTTGCCATACATTGATGTGAATCAGCCATGGGTGTACACGTGTTCCCCATCCTGAGCCCCCCTTCCACCTCCCTCCCTATCCCATCACTTGGGGTCATCCCAGTGCACCAGCCCTGAGCAGCCTGGCTTATGCATCAAACCTGGGCTGGTGATCTGATTCACATTTGATAGTATACGTTTCAATGCTATTCTCTCAAATCATCCCACCCTTGCCCTCTCCCACAGAGTCCAAATGATTGTTCTATATATCTGTGTCTTCTTTTGCTGTCTTGTATATAGAGTCATCATTACCATCTGTCTAAATTCCATATATATGCATTAGTATACTGTACTGGTGTTTTTCGTTCTGACTTACTGACTTACTTCACTCTGTATAATAGGCTCCAGTTTCATCCACCTCATTAGAACTGATTCAAATGTATTCTTTTTAATGGCCAAGTAATATTCCCTTGTGTATATGTACCACATCTTTCTTATCCATTCATCTCCTGATGGACATCTAGGTTGCTTCCATGTCCTGGTTATTATAAACAGTGCTGTGATGAACATTGGAGTACACATGTCTCTTTCAGTTCTGGTTTCCTCAGTGTGTATGCCCAGCAGTGGGATTGCTGGGTCATATGGCATTTTAGTTCCAATATTTTAAGGAATTTCCATACTGCTCTCCATAGTGGCCGTAATATTTCACATTCTCACCAACAGTGTAAGAGGGTTCTCTTTTCTCCACACCCTTTCCAGCACTTATTATTTGTAGACTTTTGGATACCAGTCATTCTGACCAGTGTGAGTTGGTACCTCACTGTGGTTTTAATTTGCATTTCTCTGATAATGAATGATGTTGAGCATCTTTTCATGTGTTTGTTAGCCATCTATATGTCTTCTTTGGAGAAATACCTGTTTAGTTCTTTGGCCCACTTTTTTGATTGGGTCATTTATTTTTCTTGAATTGAGCTGTAGGAGCTTCTTGTATATTTTTGAGATTAATTCTTTGTCAGTTCCTTCGTTTGCTATTATTTTCTCCCATTCTGAAGGCTGTCTTTTCACCTTGCTTTTAATTTCCTTCATTGTGCAACAGCTTTTAAGTTTAATTAGATGCCTGTTGTTTATTTTTGCTTTCAGTTCCATGACTCTGGGTGGTGGGTCGTAGAGGATCCTGCTGTGATTTATGTTGGAGAGTGTTTTGCCTATGTATTCCTCAAGGAGTTTTATACTTTCTGGACTTACATTTAGATCTTTAATCCATTTTGAGTTTATTTCTGTGTATGGTGTTAGAAAGTGTTTTAGTTTCATTCTTTTACAAGTGGTTGACCAGTTTTCCCAGCATCGCTTGTTAAAGAGACTATCTTTTCTCCATTGTATATTCCTCACTCCTTTATCAAAGGTAAGTTGTCCATAGGTGCGTGGAATTACCTCTGGGCTTTCTATTTTGTTCCATTGATCTGTATTTCTGTCTGTGCCAGTACCAAACTGTCTTGATGGCTGTAGGTTTGTAGTATTGCCTGAAGTCAGGCAGGTAGATTCCTCCAGGTCCATTCTTCTTTCTTAGGATTGATTTGGCTATTCAAGGTTTTTTGTATTTCCATATAAATTCTGAAATAATTTGTTCTAGTTCTCTGAAAAATACCGTTGGTAGCTTGATAGGGATTGCATTGAATCTATAGATTGCTTTGGGTATACTCATTTTCACTATATTGATTCTCCCAATCCATGAACACGGTATATTTCTCCATATATTTGTGTCCTTTTTTATTGGTTTCATCAGTGCTTTATAGTTTTCTATATATAAGGTCTTTTGTTTCTTTAGGTAGATTTATTCCTATGTATTTTGTTCTTTTTGTTGCAATGGTGAATGTAATTGTTTCCTTAATTTCTCTTTCTGTTTTCTCATTGTTATTGTATAGGAATGCAAGGGGTTTCTGTGTGTGAATTTTATATCCTGCAACTTTACTGTATTCATTGATTATCTCTAGTAATTTTCTGGTGGAGTCTTTAGGGTTTTCTATGTAGAGGATGATATCATCTGCAGACAGTGAGTGATTTACTTCTTCTTTTTCAATCTGGATTCCTTTTATTTCTTTTTCTTCTTTGATTGCTGTCGCTATAACTTCCAAAACTGTGTTGAATAGTAGTGGTGAGAATGGGCACCCTTGTCTTGTTCCTGACTTTAGGGGAAATGATTTCAATTTTTCAATATTGAGGATAATGTTTGCCGTGGGTTTGTCATATATAGGTTTTATCATGTTGAGGTATGTTCCTTTTATTCCTGCTTTCCAGAGAGTTTTTATCATAAATGGATGTTGAATTTTTTCAAAGGCTTTCTCTGCATCTATTGAGATAATCATATGGTTTTTATCTTTCAATTTGTTAATGTGGTGTATTAAATTGATTGATTTGCAGATATTAAAGAATCTTTGCATCCCTGGGATAAACCTCAATTGGTCATGATGTATGATCTTTTTAATATGTTTTTGGATTATGTTTGCTAGGATTTTGTTATGTATTTTTGCATCTATGTTCATCAGTGATATTGGCCTGTAGTTTTCTTTTGTCTGGTTTTGGTATTAGGGTGATGGTGGCTTCATAGAATGAGTTTGGAAGTTTACCTTCCTCTGCAATTTTCTGGAAGAGTTTGAGTAGGATAGGTGTTACTGCTGCTGCTGCTAAGTCACTTCAGTCATGTCTGACTCTGTGCGACCCCATAGACAGCAGTCCACTAGGCTCCTCCGCCCCTGGGATTCTCCAGGCAAGAGTACTGGAGTGGGTTGCATTGCCTTCTTAGCTCTTCTTTGAATTTTTGGTAGAATTCAGCTGTGAAGCTGTCTGGTCCTGGGCTTTTGCTTGTTGGAAGATTCCTGATCACAGTGTCAATTTCAGTTCTTGTGGTGGGTCTGTTAAGATTTTCTATTTCTTCCTGGTTGTTTCAGAAAGTTATACTTTTCTAAGAATTTTTCCATTTCTTCCATGTTGTCCATTTTATTGGCATATAGTTGCTGATAGTAGTCTCTTATGATCCTTTGTATTTCTGTGTTGTCTGTTTTGATTTCCCATTTTCATTTCTATTTCTGTTGATTTATTTTTCTCCCTTTGTTTCTTGATGAGTCTGGCTAATGGTTTGTCTATTTTATTTATCTTCTCTAAGAACCAACTTTTGCTTTGTTGATTTTTGCTCTGTTTCTTGTGCTTCTTTTGCATTCATTTCTGCCCTAATTTTTATGATTCCTTTCCTTCTACTAAGCCTGGGGTTCTTCATTTCTTCCTTTTCTTGTTGCTTTAGGTGTAGAGGTAGGTTATTTGACTTTTTTGTTGTTTCTTGAGGTAAGCTTGTACCTATGAACCTTCCTCTTAGCACTGCCTCTACTGAGTATCAGAGGTTTTGGGTTATTGTGTTTTCATTTTCATTCTCTTCTATGCAGATTTTGATTTATTTTTTTTATTTCTTCTGTGATTTTTTTTGGTTATTCAGAAGCATGTTGTTTAGCCTCCATATGTTGTAATTTTTAATACTTTTTTTTTCCTGTAGTTGACATATAATCTTATGGCATTGTGATCAGAAAAGATGCTTGGAATGATTTCAAGTTTTTTTTTAATTTACTAAGGCTAGATTTATGGCTCAGGATGTGATCTATCCTGGAGAAGGTTCCGTGTGCACTTGAGAAAACAGTGAAATTCATTGTTTTGTGGTGAAATGTCCTATAGATATCAATTAACTCTAACTGATCCATTATATCATTTAAAGTTTGTGTTTCCTAGCTAATTTTCTGTTTAGTTGATCTATCCATAGATGTGAGTGGGATATTGAAGTCTCACACTATTATTGTGTTAATTTCCCCTTTCCTACTTGTTAGCATTTGCCTTACATATTGTGGTGGTCCTATGTTGAATGCATATATATTTATAATTGTTATATCTTTTTCTTGAATTGATCCTTTGATCATTATGTAGTGTCCTTCTTTGTCTCTTTTCACAGCCTTTATTTCAAAGTCTATTTTATCTGATATGAGTATTGCTACTCCTGCTTTCTTTTGTTCTCCATTTGTGTGAAATATCTTTTTCCAGCCCTTCACTTTCAGTCTGTATATGGCCCTTGCTTTGAGGTGGGTCTCTTGTAGACAGCATATATAGGGGTGTTGTTTTTGTATCCATCCAGCCAGTCTTTGTCTTTTGGTTGGGACTTTCGACCCATTTACATTTAAGGTAATAATTGGTAAGTATGATCTTGTTGCCATTTACTTTGTTGTTTGGGGTTCAAGTTTCCTGTCTAGAGAAGATCCTTTAGCATTTGTGGAAGAGCTGATTTGGTGGTGCTGAATTTTCTCAGCTTTTGGTTGTCTCTAAAGCTTTTGATTTCTTCTTCATATCTGAATGAGATCCTGCTGGGTACAGTAATCCAGGTTGTAGTTTTTTCTCTTTCATCACTTTAAGTATGTCCTGCCATTCCCTTCTGGCCTGAAGAGTTTCTATTTGAAAGATCAGCTGTGATCATTATGGGAATCCCCTTGTGTGTTATTTGTTGTTTTTGCCTTGCTGCTTTTAATATTTGTTCTTTGTATTTGATCTTTTTTAATTTGATTAATATGTATCTTGGGGTATTTCACCTTGGGTTTTGTCCTGCTTGGAACTCTCTGGGTTTCTTGGACTTGGGTGGCTATTCCCTTCCCCATTTTAGGGTAGTTTTCAACTATGATCTCCTCAAGTATTTTCTCACGGCCTCTCTTTTTGTCTTCTTCTTCCGGGACTCCTATGATTCTAATGCTGGGGCATTTGACATTGTCCCAGAGGTCTCTGAGGTTGTCCTCATTTCTTTTAATTCTTTTTTCCTCTCTGCTTCATTTATGTCTACCATTCTATCTTCCACCTCACTTATCCTATCTTCTGACTCAAGCTATTCTACTGTTGGTTCCCTCCAAGTGTTTTTTTGTTTTAAATCTCATTTATTGCATTATTCATTATTGATTGACTCTTTTTTATTTATTCTAGGTCCTTGTTAAACTTTCTTGCATCTTCTCAATCCTTGTCTCCATCATACAGTTATCTGTAACTCCATTTGGTTTTCAAGATTTTGGATCACTTTTACTGTCATTGTTCTGAATTATTTTTCAGGTAGACTCCCTATCTCCTCCTCTTTTGTTTGGTTTGGTGGACATTTATCATGTTCCTTTATCTGCTGAATATTTCTCTGCCTTTTCATCTTGTTTAGATTGCTGTATTTGGGGTGGACTTCCCCCCACTGTGGGTGGGCTTGGGCAAGTGGCTTGTCAAGGTTTCCTTGTTAGGGAAGCTTGTGTCGGTGTTCTGGTGGGGGGAGCTGGATTTTTTCTCTCTGAAGTGCAATGAAGTGTCCAGTAGTGAGTTTTGAGATGTTTATGGGTTTGGTGTGGCTTTGGGCAGCCTGTATATTAAAGCTTGGGGCTATGTTCCTATGTTGCTGGAGAATTTACATGGCATGTCTTGCCCTGGAACTTGTTGGCTCTTGGGTGGAGCTTGGTTTCAGGGCAGGTATGGAGGTTTTTCAGAGAAGGCAATGGCACCCCACTCCAGTACTCTTGCCTGGAAAATCCCATGGACAGAGGAGCCTGATAGGCTGCAGTCCATGGGGTCGCTAAGAGTCGGACACGACTGAGAGACTTCACTTTCACCTTTCACTTTCATGCGTTGGAGACCGAAATGGCAACCCACTCTAGTATTCTTGCCTGGAGAATCCCAGGGGTGGGGGAGCCTGGTGGGCTGCCGTCTATGGGGTCGCACAGAGTTGGACACGACCGAAGCGACTTAGCAGTACCAGCAGCAGCATGGAGGCTTTTGGATGGAGCTCACAGTTTTTAGAAACTAAGATTTAATTAAAAACTAATAGTGAGCTGGCACACAGGTGAAAGGGAAGAGAGAACACACATAAATGCATTAAGGTTTTATATGGCACTTACCAAGTGCCAGTTATTGTATTTCATGTGTTGTGTTGGATACTGTTGTGAGAAAAGTAGGCGTGATTCTTTGTCATCACAGAATTCATAAACTCTTTTATGTTTTCTTGGTTAGTTTCCTCTCCTACCCTCTGCAACCACTTGAAACGTGCAGTTTTAAACACCAGTCTCAAATCTCACTGATACAACTTTACCTTTTATATCAGTGCAACTAGAAAATTATCAGCCCACATCTTACCTAATCTTTTCATGTGTGGAATCTATGGAATGAGGTCCCCTTCACACACATGCACATTTCATTCAAGGTCAATCTTATATTGACCCCTGACCCAAAAGATTCTGCTTTTCTGGGGCCTTACTTAATTACTGTCCCTTTTCTCTTCTTTATTCTATCTTCCTCTCTCCTGGCTCCACTTCTTCAATCCATAAGCATGTTTAAGTTTCTCCTTTCCTCCCTCAAGGGTGTCCCAAGATAATATCAATGTTACCACTTGATATTCTGTAAAATAATATTCCTTTGAAGATAGATTCAGCATTACATCATTAACAAAGACAAGAGTTTATTGGTATCTAATCCTATTGTTGATGGGATCATGCATCTGAAAAAGTATTATTGGGAACTTTCTAATACTCATATTGCTGATTATCTACTAGAAGTTATTATGTACAAGAAATTTGATCAGGAGTTCCTGGATGAGAAGTCATGTCTCTCCTACAGTGACAAGAACCTCATCAACCCCATGGACCAAACAGCATACTTTGGCTGTGTCACTCTCCTCTTTTTCCCTCTCCTCTTTCACCTTCATCAAGAGGCTCATTAGTTCTTCTCTTTCTGCCATAAGGGTGGTTTCATCTGCATATCTGAGTTTATTTATATTTTTCCCGGCAATCTTGATTCCAGCTTGTGTTTCATTTGGATCCAGTCTGCTGTTCCATGTCCAGTTTTAACTGTTGCTTCTTGACCTGCACACAGATTTCTCAGGAGGCAGGTCAGGTGGTCTGGTACTCCCATCTCTTGGCACAAATTGTTGGGATCCACACAGCCAAAGGCTTTGGCATAGTCAATAAAGCAGAAGTAGATGTTTCTCTGGAACTCTCTACAATAGCCTGCTTATTGATTTCTATGTCTTCAACCTTAACCTTCATAGACAGGTGTCATTTTCTCCTGTCTGCCTTCTCTATGTCACCCTGACTTCTTTTGTGCTTCCTCATTCCCTGTACCAATTCTTTATTGCATTCACCATCCTGAATATCAATTTATATCTCTATCTTGTCCTCTAGCCTGTGAATTCTCGGTGAAGATATCTTATTAACTGTACTTTATTAAAAATGTTTAACACAATAACTAAGCAGTATGTAAGCATCTGTTGAATGACATAGTAATAGTGTTAAGTCTACCCTTTTTGCAGTGCATTCTTTCTGCTACAAATGGAACATTAATGCTTTTTCAATATTTTATACAGTTTGCCCAAACCAAGAAACAGTTATGTTTATGTAGGAAAATGGATAGGTTAGTCATCTAAATTCAGGTATCTACAAGACTGGGCTATTACCATAAATATCTGAAATATCCTAGTAGTAGTAATAAGAAGTGATTTATCTTGCAGCTTACTAAGGAGTGCACCCTCCACCATAAAACATTCATACTCAACTGAAAAAAAAAAAAAACTGGGGACAAATAAAGCTCATATTCTCTAGATTCATGGGTTCAAGTTGGTGATACCTGCTATAGATGTACTACAACAAATAACCCCTGTCACTTTAGCTCAGAAAATGGCAACACGTGGAGGAGGAAATGGCAACCCACTCCAATATTCTTGCCTGGAGAATCCCAGGGACCGGGGAGCCTGGTGAGCTGCTATCTATGGGGTCGCACAGAGTTGGACATCACTGAAGCGACTTAGCCTGCATACATACATACATATAAATGTATTTTATATATTATTTACAAATTGGATAGTACAAAAGATAATGTAGCTTTAATAGTTTTATATTTTCTGTTCTGCTTTTTTGACAGATCCAGTGTGTCCACATATCATGCATTACACTTCTCAACTTTTTCATAATGTTTCCAATTTTTATTGATTTCATCATAGTGACATATTTTCTATCTGCAGGTTCCAATCTTACTTTTGTTGCTATAAATACAGTAAATTTCCAAAAAGAGTAATTAAGATTTTTATAAGAAAAATGAGTAACGTTTTTTCTGTACTCTGATAATATCTGAGCATTGTTGTTTTTGTTGTTTAATTGATAAGTCATGTGGAACACTTTTGCAACCCCATGGACTGTAGCTGACTAGGCTCCTCTGGCCATGGAATTTTCCAGACAAGAATACTGGGGTGGGTTGGCATTTCCTTCTCCAGGGGATCTTCCCAACCCAGGGATTGACCTGCATCTCCTGCATTAGCAGGTGGATTCTTTACCACTAAGCCACCAGGGAAAATGAAAGCACTGATTCAGAAAGATATGTGCTCCCTAGTGTTCATGACAGCATTATTTACAGTTATAGACTATGGAGGCAACCTTGGTGTCTATCAATGGGTAGATGGGTAAACAAGATATAGTGTATGTATGTGGTGCAATGTCACCCAGCCATAAAGGAGACTGAAGTTATGCCATTTGCAACAAACGTGCATGAATTTGGAACATATATTGACCTGGATAGGGTGGTTCAGACACAAAAGGACAAGTACAATGTGGTTGAGTGGAATCTAAAAAATAAACTAGTGAATATAAAACAACAGAAACAGATTCATGGATACAGAGAACAGACAGGTGGTTGAAAGTGGGACTAGGTAAGGGCAAGGTAAGGATAAGGAAAGATAGATAAAATAAATAAAAGACAAGGATATATTATACAAAACACGGAACATAGTCAATATTTTATAATAACTAAAAATTGAATATGTTTTACAAGTTGTGAATAACTATGTTGTACACCTGAAATGTATGTAATACTCTACATAAACTGTACGTCAGTCAAAATAAAAAATAAAGAATGAGTATAGGGAGAAATTATCAGTTCCAAAGAGAATAATTTTAACATTAGATAAATTTCTGTGACCTATATTTTCATGTACTAAGGAATAACTAATATTTTTCTTCACATAAAATGTAAATGATAATAGTAACAAAAATAAAATAGCAATAATAGTAAATGAAGTAATATATGTTAATGTTCTTAGTAAAATGTAAAGACCTATCTAAATGAATAAGCTGTTATCTTTAATTTTTTAATCTTTTGCCTACACATCCTAGCATTTCTGTAGCAGAAAAGGCTGGAAAAATTACTCACTGCAATAGATTTTCACAAATGTTAACAACGTCAGCTACTTTACCAAAGCCATCAGAGTGGATAATTTGTTTACTTCTTGGGTATCTACCGATGTCATAATGACCAGCAGGTAGAACAAGTGAAGTAACACATAAGCACAAATACCTATTATGTTTACCTTGACTAATCAATGAGAAGGAAGAACCAACAGATCTAAGCCAATATCCCCAGCATAATAATGCATTTTACCTTACAATCCTTATAAGTTCACCTATATCTGGCTCACAAGTTCTTCCCTAGCTCTATCTGCAAAATGTAAGAACTACTTCAATTGTTGTTCTAACTAACCATTTGTAACATTATTTGCATTGGTAAATATTAGTATAAAGTAGAGGTCTATCACCATAGCAGCTAGCAATGAGACTTGCATAGTTCAATTTATGTTGAGACCCGTGTCCAACATGGCCTTGTTCCAACACATTCTTAAGTTACCTCACTTCTGTGATCATAGGAATATAAATATCCTTTAGTCTCCTCTTTTTTAGCTTACCTCCTTTTCCTAAATGTTTGTCTTACTGTTCTTCTTCCCCTGAACTTACAGACTCATCACATTCTATTTCTGATAACCAAAGTTAATATATTCCCCTCCTCCAATATTAATAGATGCAATTTGTATTAATATTATCAAAAATTATTATTGAAATATGTCTATAAACATTTATGCAATATGTCTACAACATGTAATATCTAATATTAATTGTATACATAAACCTAGTAGCTGAGAGAAACAAATAACTTGATTACAATATAATAATAGAAAGAAAGTAATAAAGTTTCTGAGAGAATGATAATAGATTATATAAAATGATAAGCTTGCTTAAAATATTATTGTTTTTTTTTTTTTTAATTGGGCTTCCCAGGTGGCACTAGTGGTAAAGAGTCTGCCTGTCAATGCAGGAAACACAAAAGATGTGGGTTCAATCCCTGGGTTGGAGAGATCCCCTAGAGTAGAAAATGGCAACCCACTCCAGTAATGTTGCCTGGAATTCCATGGGCAGAAGAGCCTGACCAGCTACAGTCCATGGGGCCACAAAGAATTGGACATAACTGAGCACACATTATATGAGTTACAGATGTGCAACAGAGTGACATATTTATTCACTTGTTCACTCAACAAAATATCCACTGGGGAATATAAGATGACTAAGACTCCCAGGAATCTCATGGTTATTGCTAGGGATAGACAATATGAAAAATAATTATAACAAATATAGCTTAAAAAGTTCAGTGTTTTAAAAAATGCATAGAGTAAGGAAGAACAAAAGAGGAGGGGCCTCTAATTCAGCCTAAGGAAATCAGGGAAAGTTTGTGAGACAATAAAATTTCTGCATTATTAGGATTGATAACTCATAGGAAGGCCAAAATATATCAAGGGTTATGCCAAACATAAGTTTGGATGAAATTACTAGTTTAGACCACAACACCTTAGTAACATATACAGCAAAGACTTACAGAATTATTACTAATTCTATAATATGAAGCATACATTTTAAAAACAATTATAGATATATATATATATAGATATAGATACTATGTGTAAAATAGATAGCTTGCAGGAAACTGCTGTAACACAGGGAGATCAGACTGGCACTCTGTGATGACCTAGAGTGATGGTGGAGAGGGGTGGATGGGAGGAAGGCTCAAGAGGAGGGGATATATTATAGTTGATTCACGCTGTTGTGTGGCAGAAGCCAACAAAATATTGTAAAGCAGTTCAGTTCAGTTCAGTCTCTCAGTCGTTTATGACTCTTTGCGACCCCATGGACTGCAGCATGCCACGTTTCCCTGTCCATCACCAACTCCCAGGGTCTACACAAATTTATCTCCATTGAGTCGGTGATGCCATCTAACAATCTCATCCTCTGTTGTCCCCTTCTCCTCCATCCTTCAATCTTTCCCAACATTGAGTCAGCCCTTCACATCAGGTGGCCAAATATTGGAGTTTCAGCTTCAACACCCAGGACTGATCTTCTTTAGGATGGACTGATTGGATCTCCTTGCAGTCCAAGGGACTCTCAAGAGTCTTCTCCAACACCACAGTTCAAAAGCATCAATTCTTCAGCACTCAGTTTTCTTTATACTTCAACACTCACATCCATACATGAACTACTGGAAGAACCATAGCCTTGACTAGATGGACCTTTGTTGGCAAAGTAATGTCTCTGCTTTTTAATATCTTGTGTAGGTCGGTCATAGCTTTTCTTCCAAGGAGCAAGCATTTTTTAATTTCATGGTTGCAGTCACCATCTGCAGTGATTTTGGAGCCCCAAAAAATAAAGTCTGTCACTGTTTCCATTGTTTCCCCATCTATTTGCCCTGAAGTGATGAGACCAGGTGCCCTGATTTTAGTTTTCTGTATGTTGAGCTTTAAGCCAATTTTTTCACTCTCCTCTTATGTTTCATTGAGTGACTCTTTAGTTCTTCTTCACTGTCTGCCATAAATGTGATGTCATCTGCATAGTGGAAGTTATTGACATTTCTCCCAGCAATCTTGATTCCAGCTTGTGCTTCATCCAGCCCAGCGTTCTCATGATGTACTCTGCATATAAGTTCAATAAGCACAGTGACAATTTACAGCCTTGGTGTACTCCTTTTCCTATTTGGAAACAGTCTGTTGTTGCATGTCCAGTTCTAACTGTTGCTTCCTGACGTGCATACAGATTTCTCAAGAGGCAGATCAGGTGGTCTGGCATTCCCATCTCTTGAAGAATTTTCCACATTTTGTTGTGATCCACACAGTCAAAGGCTTTGTCATAGTCAATAAAGCAAAAATAGATGTTTTTTCTAGAACTCTATTAAGAAGAGGTGGCAAGAATACACAGAGGAACTGTACAAAGAAAGATCTTCATGACCCAGATAATCAGCTTCATTACTTAAGTCATTCCATAAAGCCTAGTAAAGGAATTATGTGTTTATAATGTACAGACACCTACACAAGATTTCATGGATCACAAAGAATCCGGGAAACATTACAGCACAAAAGGAACACAGTAAATACCCCATAATTGACCTCAAGGAAATGATGATCCATGAATTGCCTCACAAAGAATGCAAAATAATTGTCTAAACGTTCTCAACCACAGGAGAGGACAGATAAGCAATTTAAAGAAATCAGGAAAGCAATACCAAGAAATGGGAAGTTCAACAACAACAGCAACAAATAGAAATAGAAAATATAAAAAGAACTAAATAGGAACCTTGGAGTTCAAAAATATAATGACTCACTGGAGGACTCAATAGAAAGTTTCACCAGCAGGCTGAACCAACAATAGAAAGAATCAGTGAGCTTAAAGACACACTACATGTAAATATCCAATTGGAGTAACATTAAAAAAAAAAAAAAAAAAAGGAGGAAAGAAAGAAAATGAAGAAAACCTACAAGACTTAAGAGATACCATAAGATAAACAATCTATGCATTATGGGAGTTCTGGAAGAAGAGAAGAAAATAGGAACTGAAAAGTTGCTTAAAAAAATAATGGTTGAAAATTTCCTAGATCAGGGACAAGATTGGGACATTCAACATCATTCAAGATCATAGGTCACTAAATTCAACTCGAAGGGTTCCTGTCCTTTTGCATGTTTATTGAATTTTCACCATTCTTTTCTGATATCTTGAAACGTCTTTATTATCATTGCTCTCAGTTCTTTTTCAGATAGGTTGCCTATTTTCTTTTCATTAATTCGGTCTTAGAAGTTTTTACCTTGCTCCTCCATCTGTAACATATACTTTTGTCCCTTCATTTTTTTGTATGAATAAGATTGTGTTCCTGTCTTACTAGTTGTTTGGCCTGAGGTTTCCAGCAGTGAGATTTGCAGGCAGTTGGGTAGAGCTGAGTCTTTGTGTTGAGATGTGAATCTCTGAGATACCTCACTTGGATTAATATTCCCCGGGTCCTGACATATTTTGTCACTCCAGCAGTTCGGATTCAGTACTACCACCTCAGGGCCTCAGGCATGATTTCTGCACTGCAAATGGGGATGCCTCAAGTTGTGGAGTGTGGGGGAAAAAAGAGAGAGAGAGAGAGAGAAAGGAGCATCAACATATATACACTATCATGTATTAAGTGGCTAGCTGTTGAGAAGTTGCTGTGTAGCACAGGAAGTCCAATCTGGCACTCTGTGATGACCTGGAGCAATGAGATGTGGGGAGGGGAAGGAGGTTTGGGAAGGAGGGACGTATGTATACTTATGGTATACATAGACGTATACATATGTATACTTTGTGTTGTTGTATGGCAGAAAACAACACACCACTGTAAAAAAAAATAGAAAAAAGAAAAAGAAAAGACTTGAATAGGCATTTCTCTAAAGACAAACTGATATATGAAAAGATGCTCAACATTAGAGAATCAATCAATCTGGGAAAGGCAAATCAAAACCACAATGTGATATCACTTCACACCTGTTAGAATGACTAATATCAATAAGACAAGTGATAACTGTGTAAAAAGTAAAACTGTAAAAGATGTGGAGAAAAAGGAAAGCTCAAACTTTGTGAGGGGGATGGAGGATACAAATTGGTATAGCCACTATAGATAACAATATAGAGGCGCCTCAAAAAATTAAAATGGCACTACCATATGATACATTAATGCCACTTTTGGGTGTATATCTGAAGGGAATTAAATCACTATCTCAAAGAGATATCTACATAGCCGTGTTCACTGCAGCATTATTGTACATGATTGTTATACAGTAGCCAGTGCAAGGAAACAACATAAGTACTCACTGATAGGTGAATAAATAATATAGATAATTCATATTTTTATGAAATTTTATGAACGGATGCAAAAGTATAATTTTTAGCACCAAACTGAAAGCCAGTATCTTAGATTGGAGTTCCAAATCTCTGAAACTCTTTTTTTCAGTAAAGTATAAATTAAGATTAATTGAAGCAGATTAACAGATTAGTTCGTACATAAAGACTGAGAGTGGGCCAACTTGCACGAAAAATCCACTTAATTTTGCATGAGAATCAAAGGAACAGGAAAGCATGAAATAAGAAACTCACTTAGTAACTCCAAGCTATATACCAAATTAATAGTACTTACAACAGGTCAGTTCAGTTCAGTCGCTCAGTCGAGTCTGACTCTTTGCGACCCCATGAATCGCAGCACTGCCAGGCCTCCCTGTCCATCACCAACTCCCGGAGTTTACTCAAACCCATGTCTATCGAGTCGGTGATGCCATCCAACCATCTCATCCTCTGTCATCCCCTTCTCCTCCTGCCCTCAATCTTTCCCAGCATCAGGGTCTTTTCCAACGAGTCAACTCTTTGCATGAAGTGGCCAAAGTATTGGAGTTTCAGCCTCAGCCTCAGTCCTTCCAATGAACACCCAGGACTGATTTCCTTTAGGATGGACTGGTTGGATGTCCTTGAACTTCAAGGGACTCTCAAGGGCCTTCTCCAACACCACAGTTCAAAAACATTAATTTTTCGGTGCTCAGATTTCTTCACAGTCCAACTCTCACATCCATACATGACCACTGGAAAAGCCACAGCCTTGCCTAGATGGACATTTTTGACAAAGTAATGTCTGTGCTTTTTAATATGCTATCTAGTTTGGTCATAACTTTCCTTCCAAGGAGGAAGCGTCTTCTAATTTCATGGCTACAATCACCATCTGCAATGATTTTGGAGCCCCCCAAAATAAAGTCTGACACTGTTTCCACTGTCTCCCCATCTATTTCCCATGAAGTGATGGGGCTGGATGCCATGATCTTATTTTTTCTGAATGTTGAGCTTTAAACCAACTTTTTCACTCTCCTCTTTCACTTTCATCAAGAGGCTTTTTAGTTCCTCTTCACTTTCTACCATAAAGGTGGTGTCATCTGCATATCTGAGGTTTTTTATATTTCTCCCGGCAATCTTGATTCCAGCTTGTGCTTCCTCCAGCCCCGCGTTTCTCATGATGTACTCTGCATATAAGTTAAATAAGCAGGGTGACAATATACAGCCTTGATGTACTCCTTTTCCTATTTGGAACCAGTCTGTTGTTCCATGTCCAGTTCTAACTGTCGCTTCCTGACCTGCATACAGGTTTCTTAAGAGGCAGGTCAGGTGGTCTGGTATTCCCATCTCTTTCAGAATTTTCCACAGTTTATTGTGATCCATACAGTTGAAGGCTTTGGAATAGTCAATAAAGCAGAAATAGATGTTTTTCTGTAGCTCTCTTTTTTGATGATCCAGTGGATGTTGGAGATCTGATCTCTGGTTCCTCTGCCTTTTCTAAAACCAGCTTGAACATCTGGAAGTTCACAGTTTATGTATTGCTGAAGCCTGGCTTGGAGAATTTTGAGGATTACTTTACTAGTGTGTGAGATGAGTGCAATTGGTGCAGTAGTTTGAGCATTCTTTGCCATTGCCTTTCTTTGAGATTGAAATGAAAACTGACCTTTTCCACAAATATATCCAAATCTTGGTGGAACTTTCATGAGGTTAAGGTCCAATCCAGCAATACTTCTATTAGATGCTTTAAATCAAAGAATTTAATTGAATTCAAACTGAAAATATACATGTTAAATTATGATGTTTCTCATAACTTCCAGGAAAATTATAGCAAGTTACATAGTCAGAACAAGCTTTCTAGGTTAGTGAATCTACTCCGTTAATAAAATTTTAGTTCCTAATGAATATAGAATTAGAATTGAATATTCTTTCTAGGTAGAATTTCTTTATAAACCCTAATGCAAACATTCATGAAAATAATTGGTATTTGTTATACAGAATCTGAATACTTGGTTTTCGATGAACTGTGGAATTTTACTCTCTAATCCTTTTGTGTTCATATTAAACACTAAAACTACTTAAATTTATACACAAATATAGAAAATTTGTGTTCATAAGATCAACTACTTACTAATTGCCTCATATATATAGACTTACATGCATGCTCATTTGCTCAGTCCTATTCAACTCTTTGAGACCTCATGCTCTGTGGACCATCAGGCTTCTCTGTCCATAGATTGTTCTGGGAAAGAATACTAGAGTAGACTACCATTTTCTACTCCAGGGGACCTTTTCAACACAGGGATCAACCCACCCATGTCTCTTGTGTTTCCTGCATTGACAGGTAGATTGTTTACCACTGAGATACCTGGGAAGTCCAGTCTTACATATATTATCTCATATGATCCTTGGCATTTTGTATATTCATTGTTGTGGTTGTTCAGTTACTCAGTCATGCCTGACTATTTGAGACCCCATGGACTGCAGCATGCCAGGCTTCCCTGTCCTTCACTATCTCCTGGAGCTTGCTCAAACTCAAGTCCATGGAATCAGTGATGCCATCCAACCATCTCATCCTCTGTCATCCACTGCTACTCCTGTCTTCTATCTTTCCCGGTCTTCTTTTTTTTTTTTTTAAATGTTTAAAATACAGTTTTTTTTTTGTTTTTTTTTTGTTTTTTTAATTTTTTATTAGTTGGAGGCTAATTACTTTACATCATTACAGTAGTTTTTGTTATACATTGATATGAATTAGCCATGGATTTACATGTACTCCCCATCTTCTAATGAGTCAACTCTTCACATCAGGTGGCCAAATTACTGGAGTTTCAGTTTCAGCATCAGTACTTCCATTGAGTATTCAGGTCTGATTTCCTTTAGAATTGACTGGTTTGATCTATCAGTTCAAGGGACTCTCAAGAGTCTTCAACCACAGTTCAAAAACATCAATTCTAGGTGCTCAGCTTTCTTTATGGTCAAACTCTCACATCGATACATGACTACTGGAAAAAGTATAGCCTTGACTAGATGGACCTTTTTTGCAAAGTAATGTCTTTGATTTTCAATACACTGTCTAGATTTGTCATGGTTTTCTTTCAATGAGCAAGCATCTAAATTCATGGCTGCAGTCACCATCTTCAGTGATTTTGGAGCCCAAGAAAATAAAGTCTCTAATTGTTTCCATTGTTTTACCATCTATTTGTCATGAAGTGATGGGACCAGATGCCATGATCTTGGTTTTTTGAATGTTGAGTTTTAGACAGACATTTTAACTCTCCTCTTTCACATTCATCAAGAGGCTCTTTAGTTCCTCTTTGCTTTCTGCCGTAATACTGGTGTCATATTCACATCTGAGGTTACTGATATTTCTCCTTGCAATCTTGATTCCAGCTTGTGCTGGATTTTTGCATATATTCCAGCTTATGCTGAATTTTGCATAATATACTCTGAATAAAAGTTTAATAACCAGGGTGACAATGTACAGCCTTATAATACTCCTTTCCCAATTTGGAACCAGTCTGTTGTTCCATGCCCAGTTTTAGCTGTTTCTTCTTAACCTGCATACAGGTTTCTCAGGAGGCAGGTAAAGTTGCCTGATATTCCCATTTCTTAAAGATTTTTCCAGTCTGTTGTGATCTACACAGTCAAAGGCTTTAGCATAGTCAATGAAACAGAAATAGATGTTTTCCTGGAATTCTCTTGACTTTTCTATGATCCAAAGGATGTTAGAAATTTGGAATCTAGTTATCTAATCTAATCTAATTTCTAATCTAATTTAGAAATTTAGAAAATCTGCCTTTTCTAAATGCACTTTAACATATGGAAGTTCTTGGTTCACATCCTGTTGAAGCCTAGCTAGAAGAACTTTGAGCATTACTTTGCTAGCATGTGAAATGAGAGCAATTGTGAACTGGTTTGAACATTCTTTGACATTGCCCTTCCTTCGGACTGAAATGAAAACTGACATGTTTCTGTCTTGTGGTCAGTGCTGAGTTTTCCAAATTCCCTGGCATACTGAAGGCAGCACATTCACAGCATCATCCTTTTAGGGTTTGAAATAGCTCAGCTGGAATTCCATCACCTCCACCAGCTTTTTTTGCAGTGATGCTTCCTAAGGCCCACTTGACTTCACACTCCAAAATATCTGACTCCAGGTGAGTGATCACACCATCGTGGTTATCTAGTCTTTATGATCTTTTCTGCATAGCTCTTCTGTCCTTGCCACCTCTTCTTAATATCTTCTACTTCTGTTAGGTCCATACTGTTTCTGTCTTTTATTGTACCCATCTTGCTTTAAATGTTCCCTTGGTATCTCTAATTTTCTTGAAGAGCTCTCTAGTCTTTCCTATTCTATTTTTACCCTCTATTTCTTTGCACTGATCACTTAAGAAGGCTTTCTTATCTCTCCTTCCTATTCTTTGGAACTCTGCATTCAGATGGGTGTATCTTTCCATTTCTCCTTTACCTTTCACTTCTTCCCCCCCGCCCCCCTCCCCCAGCTATTTGTAAGGCCTCTTCACACAACCATTTTGTCTTTTTGCATTTCTTTTTCTTGGGGATGTCTTTAATCCCCACTTTCTGTACAATGTTATGAACCTCCATCCATAGATCTTCAGGCACACTGTCTATCATATCTAATCCCTTGAATCTATTTGTCACTGTCCCTGTATAATCATAAGGGATTTGATTTAGGTCATACCTGAATGGCTTTTTGGGTTTCCCTAATTTCTTTAATTTAATTCTGAATTTTGCAATAAGGAGTTCATGATCTGAGCCACAGTCGACACACCTGATTTTTTTTTTTTTTTTTTTTTTTTTTCTGACTGTATAGAGCTTCTCCTCCTTCCACTACAAAGAATACAATCAGTCTGATTTCAGTATTGACCATCTGGTATTGTCCTTATGTAGAGTCAACTCTCATGCTGTTGGAAGAGGGTGTGTGTTATGACCAGTCCAGTGCATTCTTTTGGCAAAAGTCCATTCGGTTTTGCCCTGCTTCATTTTTTTACTCTAAGACCAAACTTGCCTGTTACTCCAGGTATCTCTTAACTTCCTACTTTTTCATTGTGGTCTTTACGATGAAAAGGACATCTGTTTGGGGTATTATTTATGGAAGGTCCTGTACATCTTTATAAAACCATTCAAATTCAGCTCCTGTTCATTAGTGTTTGGGGTATAACCTTGTGAACTGTGACATTGAATAATTTGCCTTGAAAATGAAAGAGATCATCCTGTTGTTTTTGAGATTGCACTGAAGTACTTCTGTAGCCAGAGCCCCTGTGCCCTGGCAAGTTACTGCTGAACAGTGCCTCCACAGGAGATCCTCATATACTCAAAGGCAGGTCTGGCTCAGTCTCTTGTGTAGATCACTTCTCCATTCTCTGGGTCCAGTTGCACAGAACGAATTGTTTGCACCCACCAAGAGTCACTGGTGGGTCTGTGATTTGATTTTAAACATGATTGTGCCCCTTCTCCTGTCTTGTCTGGACTTCTCCTTGCCCTTGGAGTGGGGTATCTTTTTTTGGTGGGATCCAACATACTCCAGTCGATTGTTGTTCAGCATTAGATGCAATTTTGGTGTTTTTACAGGAGAAGATGAGTGCAAATCCTTCTACTCCACCATCTTATTCATCTCAACTGTGACAAATAAGAATAAGGAATTTATCCCAGTCTGGGATTAGTATAAGATGACACCACTCTTATGGCAGAAAATGAAGAGGAACTAAAGAGCCTCTTGATGAAGAGACACTTATTTATTGGAAGAAAATCTATAACAAAGCTAGACATTACTTTGCTGACAAAGGCTCTTATAGTCAAAGCTATAGTTTTCTCAGTAGTCATGTACGGATATGAGAGTTGAACCATAAAGAAAGCTGAGCACTGAAGAACTGATGACTTAGAACTGTGGTGTTGGAGAAGACTCTTGAGAGTCCTTTGGACTGCAAGGGGATCAAACCTTAGTCAATTCTAAAGGAAATCAACTCTGAATATTCACTAGAAAGACCGATGCTTTAGCTTTAGCTAAAGCTCCAGTACTTTGGCCACCTGATGTGAAGAGCTGACTCCTTAGGGAAAAAGAAAAAACAAAAAAAAACTGATGCTGGGAAAGGTTGAAGGCAGGAGGAGAAGGGGACGACAGAGGATCAGATGGTTGGATTGCATCACTGACTCAATGGATATGAGTTTGAATGAACTCCAGGAGATGTGGAGGACAGGGAAACCTGGTGTGCTGCAGTCCATGGGGTCACAATGAGTTAGACACGACTGAGTGACTGAATAATAACAAACTGGTTATAAGTAAAAACACTATGGTTTTAACTTATTTGCAAAGTTTGCAGACTTTCCCCTACATCTTAATGTCAAGCCTATCTTAGTCTTATTTATATGAACTTAAACTGTGGTCCCTTAGTTGGGCTTTAATTTTTATGGAACATGCATGCATCTCTTAGAGAACATCATCTAAAGAAAATCAATAGCACTTTTATTTTTTCATTGTTACCCTCTTCTGATTCAATTAAATATCTTAGACTCTATCCCCAATTTCAAGACACATAATAGAAAAGGACAAAGGAAACATTTCCAGATTTTATTAATTTATCTTATCTAATTATTCTTCATAATTTCCTATGTCCCAGATATAGAAAATAGATATAAATGTTACCAGGATTGCCATTTTCTTCAAGCACCTATTACTGCAAGTTTCTTATGTTTCACAAGGAACTATTCCACTATCCAACATTCTAGGCTTCTTAATGAATTTCTCAATTGAAGTTGTATGTAAGTCTTTCTATAACTAAAAAGTTCTTAAGCTAGCTATATAAACCCAGGAGAAATAGGCCTTTAACCATATGTGATTAACTGTTAAGAACTTGGAGTTCAAACATTCTTGATTTACTGTATATACAATAAAGAGCACCATTTAATTCAGGTCTATATCCATTAAATTTTATTTTAAAAGTCACCCAAGTTTGAAATCAGTCATGTCAAAAGAGGATCAAAATATGATTTTGCAAGAATCTTGAGAAAAGTTTTCTTTGTTTTTTTTTTTTCCCCTCTCTTTATGAATTTGCTTTCTTGTCCTTGTAACAACTGGGAGCATGGGAAAGAAAGATCAAGATCAAGATCATTTGTTTACCTGAAGTTCTTTTAAATACTTCAGGAAAATTTGGTTCCATTGGGTTTGAGAATTGCTTCCACCTAGAAGATAAAAACTGTGGAAAATTCTGAAAGAGATGGGAATATCAGACCACCTGACCTGACTCTTGAGAAGCCTGTATGCAGGTCAGGAAGCAACAGTTAGAACTGGACATGGAACAACAGACTGGTTCCAAATAGGAAAAGGAGTACATCAGGGCTGTATATTGTCACCCTGCTTGTTTAATTTATATGCAGAGTACATCCTGAGAAACACTGGGCTGGAGGAAGCACAAGCTGGAATCAAGATTGCCGGGAGAAATATCAATAACCTCAGATATGCAGATGACACCACCCTTATGGCAGAAAGTGAAGAGGAACTAAAAAGTCTCTTGATGAAAGTGAAAGAGGAGAGTGAAAAAGTTGGCTTAAAGCTTAGCATTCAGAAAACTAAGATCACGGCATCTGATCCCATCACCTCATGGGAAATAGATGAGGAGACAGTGGAAACAGTGTCAGACTTTATTTTTTTGGGCTCCAAAATTACTGCAGATGGTGACTGCAGCCATGAAATTAAAAGACGCTTCCTCCTTGGAAGACAAGTTATGACCAACCTAGATAGCATATTAAAAAGCACAGACATTACTTTGCCAACAGAGGTCCATCTGGTCAAGGCTATGGTTTTTCCAGTGGTCATGTATGGATGTGAGAGTTGGACTGTGAGGAAAGCTGAGCACCGAAAAATTGATGCTTTTGAACCGTGGTGTTGGGGAAGACTCTTGAGAGTCCCTTGGACTGCAAGGAGATCCAACCAGTCCATCCTAAAGGAGATCAGTCTTGGCTGCTCATTGGAAGGACAGATGCTGAGGCTGAAACTCCAATACTTTGGCCACCTCATGCGAAGTGTTGAGTCGTTGGAAAAGACCCTGGTGCTGGGAGGGATTGGGGGCAGGAGGAGAAGGGGACGACAGAGGATGAGATGGTTGGATGGCATCACCGACTTGATAGACATGGGTTTGAGTAAACTCCGGGAGTTGGTGATGGACAGGGAGGCCTGGCGTGCTGCGATTCATGGGGTCGCAAAGAGTCGGACAAGACTGAGCGACTGAACTGAACTGAGAATCTACACAGTAGCTCCGCTGGTGAAGAATCTGTCTGGAATGCAGGAGACACCAGTCCTATTCCTGGGCTGGGAAGATCTCCTGGAGAAGGGACAGGCTACCCACACCAGTATTCTTGGGCTTTCCTGGTGTTTCAGATGGTTAAAGAATCTGCTTGCAGTGAGGGTAGACCTAGGTTCTATCCCTGGGTTAGGAAGATCCCCTGGAGGAGGGCATGGCAACCCCCTCCAATATTCTTGCCTGGAGAAGCCCCATGGACAGAGGAGCCTTGGCGGATGGCAGTCCATGAGGTCACACACGACTGAGCGGCTAAGGCACGCACGTACACAGAAGCTACGCAACGGGCCACAGTCCCACTCACCTTCTAGGACAGCACAATAATGACTTTCCAGATAGCATAACCTCTTGTTTTTCAATGTAAACCAAGAGAACTCTAACGTTGTGGTAAAAACTGAAACTGACTTTGCAAAAGAAAACAAAAAGTAACAATTTAGACCAAGTAGCAAATGCAATCCAATTCAAAATAGAAAAGATAAATAAATGCATATAGCTTAAGAAGGATAGCACTGAGGTAATTTAAATGCTACTCCAATTAATAATCATACATTTTTAAGTATAATATCATATTTTTGCATATAATAAAAATACAGAATAAAATGAGGATTTGTCATACTTAAAAATTTCTAGCATTGGATTTGTCACATTATCATGGAGAGCTATATATTACTTCATTTTAGTCAAAATTTCCTTAATTCAAATTGGTTTCTTGAGTAAACCTCTTGTTATCTCATTCATTGCAGGGCATTGAGTACAGCCTCAAGAGTTCATTAATTATTTATATGATTGATTGCATACTTCACTTTTTCTCTTTCTTCATATTATATTCCTGACATATTAATGATTTAGAATTTTTTTCATAAACTGTAGATGTGGAGTCAACAATTTTAAAGTTTGCTAATAGTTTTTTTCTTCCTCTTCTCTTTTAGTCTGTTCCCAGTATTCCAGAGGAGTATTTGCCATTTTTGGACTCTATGATAAGAGGTCAGTACATACCTTGACCTCATTCTGCAGCGCCTTACATATCTCCCTCATCACACCAAGTTTTCCTACTGAGGGGGAGAGCCAGTTTGTGCTGCAGCTAAGGCCTTCCTTAAGAGGAGCCCTCTTGAGTCTGCTGGATCACTATGAATGGAACTGTTTTGTATTCCTGTATGACACAGACAGGGGTAAGTTGAAATTCCACATCTACATAAGCAAAAGTCTAATTTTCAGTTTAAATGGCTTTGCATCACTTGTGTGATTTAGCAATATATTTTGATCCCTAATATGGCTTAAATGAGAAAATGGTCAATATGAATTCTTACTGTTTTTATCTTGACTTGGGGAAAAGTTTCTAATTAAATGAGCTTCAAATTCACAAGGTCACTCAAGCAATGTCTTCTCTGTTACTTAGTTTAAATTGAATTAGATTTTTTTTTTTAAATTTTCATGATGCTATTTCAGGTGCAGTCATAAAATAAGTGTGTGTGTGGTTTATTTATTTATTTTTTATTTTTTTACCTCAAATGCATACCCCTTAATATTTCAGAAGATTTTAAAACAGTATCAGGTTGAGTTAAATGTGTAATTGAAGGGTCATGACAGTGAGAATAAAGATTTAGTGGTAAGAGCTCTGCTTGCTGGCAACCTTTCACTTTATCTTTTCTATAAGTCTATATAGATTAGTAACTGATAAAATATGATCCTTGTATTGAATAAACAAGATAGATAACATTAAATTATTGAAATACATACAATTTTGTACAATGCTGAAATATTTTGACTTTATTTGGAGGTATATCTTAAAGAATTCCAATTTTACTCAGTTTTGCTCTTTATTTGTTGACCAAAATCATAGCAATATATTATGTTTCAAAACGAACATCCGGGAAGCACCTATAGGGTTTTGTCCAGTCTATTTTCCTTAAAGCATAAGATTTATGAGCAAACAAGAAGTTATAGTAAAAGTTCAACCAGACAACATTTTAAGAATATACTTGAATAAGTCCATCTGTAAAATAAATTTAAAATAAATGTAAAAATAATAAACAAGCAAAATAAGTCATTTGAATATATAATTATCTTCAAAATCCAATTATCCAGAATCTTATATTCAAAGATGAAAATTCATTAAATGAATTCATTTCTCATTAAAATTTGCATATTTTATGATATTTAATTTACACACCAATTTAAGCCATTCTTGGTAAACTTGCCATTTGGAAACAAGCTCAGAAAATTTAATATCATCAGTGTATTTTCTTCAGGATTGTAGCATGCACTTTCTCACTTGAAAATTTGGGAGCACATCTATATTTCATAATGTCATTTTCCAATAGCTGGCAATTGGAAAGCATTGCAATTCAAAGCACCCTGGTGATGGTGGTTTAGTTGCTAAGTCATGTCCGACTCTTGAAACACCATGGACTGTAGCCTGCCAGGCTCCTCTGTTCATGGGATTCTCTAGGCAAGAATACTGGATTGGGTTGCTACTTCCATCTCCAGGAGATTTTCCTGACCTAGGAATTGAACCCAGGTCTCCTGCATTGCAGGCAGATTCTTTACCAACTGAGTTACAAAGCATCCTAGAGGATAAACTATGGATTAAAAAATTACCACTCTGTTCATGTCTAACTTTTGGAAATATCCTTAAACAAAAGGACATGAAAATGGAATCATAATACAAATTAAAACAACGAGATACTACTATATATCTAGCAGATAACCAAAATTCAGATCACTAACAATATCAAAGGATGATTAGGACATGGAGAAACAGGAATTCTCCTTCATTGTTTGTGGGAACACAAAGTGGTATAGTTACTTTAGAAGACAATTTGACGATTCCTTACAAAATTAAGTTATTCCTGCTATACAATCCATCAGCAATGCTCCTTAATATTTTCATCCAAATCACAGAAAAATCATCACACAAATGTTTATAACAGTTTTATTCATAATAGTCACAACTTAAAAGCAACCAAGATGCCCTTCAGTAGGGGAAGAGAAGATTAAACTGTGGTTGCTGTTCACTCATTAAGTCATGTCAAACGTTGAGCCCCATAGACTGCAGCATGCCAGGCTTCCCTGTCCTCTGCTATGTCCCAGAGTGCTCAAATGCATGTGCATTGAGTCAGTGATGCCATCCAACCATCTGATCCTCTGTCATCCCCTTCTCCTCCTGCCCTCAATCTTTCCCAGCATTGGGGTCTTTTCCAACAAGTCAGCTCTTTGCATCAGGTGGCCAAAGTACTGGAGCTTCAGCTTCAGTATCAGTTCTTCCAATGAATATTCAAGATTGATTTCCTTTAGGATTGACTGGTTTGATCTCCTTGCTGTCCAAGGGACTCTCAAGAGTCTTCTCCAGCACCTCAGTTTGAAAGTATCAGTTCTTCAGCACTCAGTCGTATTTATGGTCCAACTTCTCACATCTGTACATGACTACTGGAAAAACCATAGCTTTGACTTATATGGACCTTTGTTAAAAAAGTGATGTAGCTAATTTTTAATATGCTGTCTAGGTTTGACATAGCTTTTCCTCCAAAAAGCAAGTGTCATTTAACTTTTTGGCTGCAGTCACTGTCTGCAGTGATTTTGGAGTCCAAGAAACTAAAATCTGTCACTGTTTCCACCTTTTTGCCACTTATTTCCCATGAAATGATGGGACTGGATGCCATGAGCTTGCTTTTTTTTTTAAATTGAAGGATAATTACAGCATTGTGTTGGTTTCCGCCATACATGTACATGAATCAGCCATCGGTGTACGTATGTCCCCTCCCTCTTAAGCCTCTCTCCCACCCCACCCCATCCCACTTGCTTTTTGAATATTGATCTTAAGCAGGTTTAAATGAAAGCGTTAGTCACTCGGTTGTGTCCAACTCTTTACAACCCCCTGAACTGTAACCCACCAGGCTTCTCTGTCCATGGAATTCTCCAAACAAGAATATTGGAGTGGGTAGCCATTCCTTTTTCCAGGGGATCTTCCCCACCCAGGGATCAAACTCGCATTTCTTATTCTGATTTGTGTTGTTGTATGGCGGAAACCAACGAGACTTCTCAGTCACTCAGTCCTGTCTGACTCTTTGCAGCCCTGTGGACTGTAGCCTGCTAGGCTCCACTGTCCATGGGATTTTTCCCAGAAGGAATGCTGGAACGGATTTCTATTTCCTTTTCCAAGGGATCTTTCCAACCCAGGCATTGAACTTACATCTCCCATGTTTCCTGCACTGGCAGATGGATTCTTTACCACTGAGCCACCTGTAAATCAATTATCCTTCAATTAATACATAAATAAATATAAAAAAATTATGCTTTGATTTGCACCTGTTTATACTTTTTAGGATATTCACTTCTGCATAACAATTCAGATGCTCTAATCTTAAACCAACTCCCATTACTTTTACCATGAGATCACTATAATGTAAGCAAACAATACTTGGTTACTTAAAGCTTCTTTTTCCTAGCTAAATATCTGCCGTCAAAGGATTAAATTCATCATGGTACAAACACTATTTCTCCTAATAAGCATCTTGAAATCATTAACCTACTTATTAGCTTGCTGCACAAAATGCCTCCTTTTTCTTGTTATCACCCAATAATTGAACTGGTTTACTTCTAACCAACTGATGCAAGTCACTCTCTAGAATCTCTAGTTTCTCTTCAGTAACTTACTTTGGGATGAATAGCTAGTCATTTGAACTGTATTCCGTGGTAGTAACTCAGAGCTTCCAAGGTGGTTCAAGTGTTAAAGAATCTGCCTGTTAATGCAAAAGCTGCAGGAGACATGGGTTTGATCCCTGGGTTTGGAAGATCCCCTGGAAGAGGAAATAGCTTTGCACTCCAGTATTCTTGCTTGAATAATCTCATGAACAGAGGAATACAGAGTTGGACATGATTGAGTGACTGAGCACACACACACATAGTAACTCAACCCAACTTTCAAGTATACACCTTTATTCCAGGTGGTAATTATATGAATTAAAAAATAACATGTTTCTTATGTTCATTTGATTCACTCTGCCATGATATTAACATTTTTCTCAATATTCTGGGTCTTACTCAAGCACTTCCAAAGGACAAGAATAACTTTCCCCCTTTGAAATTATTATACTTATTTTATGATTTTAGGATCACAAACCCAGTTTAACTCCTCTTAGATACTGTGTTTAAAATTATGCCTCATTATCACAAACTGAAGTATGAACCTCAGTTATGAAAGTGTGATTAACTTTTATCATAACATTGTTGGCTAAGAGCCATCTATATTTTTACATCATTAAGAATTAAAGGAAAAAAAGTAATTAAAGGAACATTCACACATCAACATTAGAGACCAGAATTTTTAAAAAATAGTGCACAAAACCAAATGTAAAGAAATAAGGTAGCATGGTATATTTTAGTACTTTTATCTAATCCTCCACTGTCATTATGAACTGCTCATCGAAACATTTCATCTATTAAAAGTAACTGCCTTAATATGATCCTGAATTTCTCTATGAACTTGAGTGAAACATAACTTACTTTTATTTTTTTAATTTATTTATTTTACTTGGAGGCTAATTACTTTACAATATTGTAGTGGTTTTGCCATGCATTGACATGAATCAGCCATGGGTGTACATGTCTTCCCCATCCTGAAACTCTTCCCTTCTCCCTCCCCATCTCATAACTTTCTGATGTCTCATAAGTTCTTATTTTGGAATAAATTATTTCATTGATCCACTGAGTTATTTCTTAAATTGTCATCACTTATTCTATTCTTTCCGTTGAAATGGTGGAGGAAAAAATAAAGATAATAGGTGGTGTAAGTGATCTCTTTACCCATTTAATGATTCAGTGTATCTATTTATCCATTTAGCATTCAATAAACCTTTGTTGCTCAGATTTCATCAGGTAATTTGATAAGTATTAACAATGCAACAATGAACAAGACACTACTGAAAATACACTCTTGCTATGACTTCATTAGGAAATAGTACACAGCATTCTACTCGACAGCTAGAAACTTGCCTTTGATTCATAGCTTGGTGTTTTTACAATTTTAAATTGGAACACAATTACTTTCCATAAAAATCATTGCCTTTTGAGGAAAAAAACATGGAACATCATTTAAACACAAACTTTGGTAAGATTTTTGTGCTAATAAAGATGACATTATTAAGTGCTTTAAAACATGGCTTATGTACCTACCTGAGAAACTGAATTTTAAATTTTGTTTAACTTTAATTGATTAATTTGAATGGTTACATTTGCCTAAAAGCTGCCATATTGGAAAACACAGCATATCTAACCAGTGAGCTCATTTATAATAATTTATTTCACTTTGAGTGAAATTTCCAAATCTCTTTTTGATTCATATTTTACTGTGTAAGAAAAGAACTTAGAGAACATCCTGTGCATAATCCTTTTATAGTAACTTTCACACTGCAATATGTATACATTTACATATCTTTTCTTCCTTTAGAAATGAAAGTTCTCCAGTTATTGTTATATCTTTTTATATCTATACCTTTCATTTTTAACATAGTAATGCCTGTTAGGCATACTATAAATATTAAATACATGAATTAATCAAATGAAGTCATTGGCAATAAGTATCAAATAATTTCAGAGCTCTAAAAACTAATCATGTAACTCATTTTTTATTAAAAGGCTTCCTAGGTGGCTCAGCAGTAAAGAATCCACCCTCAAGGCAGGAGACCCAGGTTCAATCCGTGGGTCAGAAAGATCCCCTAGAGAAGGAAGTGGCAATGTACTCCAGTATTGTTGTCCAGAGAATCCCATGGACAGAGTCTAGTGGGCTACTGTCCATGGGATTGGGTATCATATTTTAATGGACCGGACAGTTCATAGAATAGTCAAAATGAAAAATTCTCTTGTAGGAATGGTACTTGAATTGAATGCAATTTTATTATCATGAAAAAATAGTGAGAAAGCTGAAAAATAATGCTCTTAATTTAGATACATTAAATATTTTTAAAATTTTTAAATAATATTTTCAGTAATATAAAATCTTGAATTTTTTTCATATTTCCTTGAGTGAAAAAGACATTAATTTAAATATTTATAAAATAAATAATGGTCAATCTTCAATAAACCTTTTCAAAATAAATATTTTTACCTGGGTCTGTTGCCCAAAATTTTAAGTATTTATGATGTGTTTAAGGCCATTTCTAACACCATTGATAATGAGGTGAAGTTATGATCAGTGGAAAAAAGAAGAAACATAAACCTCACATTTTT
The DNA here is from genome assembly GCF_023699985.2 of Odocoileus virginianus. Classification (NCBI taxonomy): domain Eukaryota; kingdom Metazoa; phylum Chordata; class Mammalia; order Artiodactyla; family Cervidae; genus Odocoileus; species Odocoileus virginianus. Next base: position 72,142,152 of record NC_069683.1, read on the forward strand.
TTTTTAATTCCAATGAACTCTGTCCATATTTTTCATAAGTGTTATACGATGGCCATCAACTTTGATCTCATGTCTAACCTAAGCAATAACTGACACGGACCTTATTTTACTTAATCTTGGTTCACTTTAAAGTTTAATGCTCAATGTTTTACCTACACCAGTACTTTCCAAGCTATTGGTGTTGTTTCACCAGTTACTAAATATCTTTTACCCATTATCTTAATAAATATTATATTTTTATGTAAATTATGTCTAGAAGAGATATATGTGACAACGCATGGAGGATAAAACTTTACTTTGTTAGTTTTGGCTTGTTTCCTTTTGTCTTTCATGGTTTTTTGGGGAGGTGAGCTTTTCTTTTGTTATAAAAATATGTTCTATACATCGCATAACCTATGTAATGAGAAGCTTAAAAAACAACACTGTGGATGGCATAATATGCATATGCTGATTATCCTTTGCTGAAGCCAGTGCAAGTGATGAAGGGATGGAAAAAGAAATAGGTTTGCCTGGGGAGGGGAGGCATTCTTGCTATTTTATTTCTGCTTCTTAGTTTTCACCACATACATACCATTTACTTTTAAACTGCCTTAAATCCATTTGCAACAAAGTTAAGATCTAAGTAATAGAAAAATGAGTAAATGAAGAAGCATGAGATACCTCTTAGTATCCCTTTTACTCACCTCAAATTAAACCTGTATAAATCACTCCAAAAACTCTCCTGTCTTTCTTTTGGGTTCAGCTCCAATTTTGTTTTCTACTTTTTTCTCACATTGTTTCATTTTATTGTTCTTTCCCTCTTTCTCTCCTTCCCTCAGAACCTAGAGTGGGTAGGCAACATGAATGATTTCAATCACACTGAGAACCTTAATCTTTCTCTCATCCATTACCAATTATGGACTCCTACAATCCCCTTAAACTCAAATTTATAATAATGTAGAGGGATGACAGAGCAGATAACTCTAAGGAATACAGTCTAATGACTTCAAGTCACACAAAAGTAAAATTACTGATATCTACTCCTTCTTTGAAATCTTTTTCAAATAAGAGTGAGACGGGAAAAATCAAGGGTAATTATGCAGTTATATAACCTGTCTCCTGGACTTAGAGTGCTTAGCATCTACAGTACTGATCATAAGCACCTTTTTGTTTTTTCTCATCCCTGACTCATCCCAAATTTTTAATTACCACACATACTGATACTCTGCTAACATACATCTACTATTAAGTGTGCCCCTTAAAATGCTTCAGGACCATTTTTCTGATTAAAAATAAAATTAGAAACAATATCAAGACAGTTAATTGACATACAAAGTTAGGAGAAGTAAGAATCTTATAAGTTATAACTGGGTATTTTTATGACCCCATAGACTGTAGCCCACGAGGCTCCTCTGTCCATGGGATTATCCAGCAAGAATCTGGAGTGGTTGCCATTTCCTCCTCCAGAGCCCTTCCTGACCCAGGGTTTGAACCCCACATTTCCGTCAGTTCCTGCACTGGTGGGTGGATTCTTTATCACTGAGCCACCTGGGAAGCCCTATTATCCAAGAAAGGATGAGTAATTTATCTTTAATTATTTATGGCATTAAGCCCTATTGTCAACTTATTTTCTAGCCCCCCCAAAAAAATCTTTGTCTAAAGCACTTACCAGGATGAAAATTAATTCTCTTTTGTAAACCTCCCATGACAACTTTCAGGCAAATATCTGTTTATAGTGAATACATTAGGATTTAGACTATATTTTATATCTCATCCAAACTTGCTTGCTGACTTTTATTACATGTAAGGTCAGACTGATGTGCCAAATACTCACCTATTGCAAATTGCCAAGTGTGAGGAAAACCCATTCCAACAAGAGGGAAACAATACAACTATATCTTTCAAAAATATAGTCCTGCCTTCCTGCTGGATCCAGGTCACTGGAAGAGCAAAGGAAAATACAGGTGTAACAATGGAGCTTACTATGGAGATTCTAACTTGTATCTGAGGGGGAAATAGTACAGTAGTCCCCTCTTATCCTTGGAGAATATGTTTCACCCCTAGTGGATGCTTGGAAACATGGATAGTGCTGAATGTTTCATATGTTGTTTTTCTAGTGATAAACTTTAATTTACAAATTAGGCACAGGAAAGACTAATAACAATAACTAGAAACAGAAAGTTATAAAAATGTACTATAATAAAACTTATGTGAATGTAGTCTCTCACTCTAAAAGTATCTTATTGTAAAAACGTGATGCCTTTTCTATCTTAACTGAGCATTTATCACAGAATATGCCCATACTTTTACAGTTTGTACAACAGCAAAACTAGTACAGATTTCTATTTTCTTCTTCATACTTTCATGGATAGAACATTTGTTCCAACCATGGACCTTAGCAATTTCATCATACTATTTTTTTGCTTTCTTATCAAGAATTTTCACTTTTATACTTAAAGGAAACACTTTATGACTTCTCTTTAGTATATCCAGATTTGCCATAATCACTGCTCTTATGCTTTGGGACCAAACTTAAGTAAAATAAGAATGACTTGAACACAAGTACTGCAATACCTTGACAGCTAATCTGGTAACCAAGCCAGCTACTAAGTGAATAAGGTGCAGGATAGCTAGACAAAGGGAGGATTCACATCTCAGGCAGAATGAAGCAGGAACAGTAGGAGATTTCATCACACTTCTCAGAAGGTCACATAATTTAAAACATAAATTACTTATTTCTACACATTTTCATTTAGTATTTTTAGACCATGGTTGAGCTAAATGTTGCTGAAACCATGGAGAGTAAAGCCTCGGATAACAGAAACTAATGTGATCAGAAAGAGGCAAGGCATTCCCTGCTGCCTGCATAGCCTCTCCGGTTGTTACTGCAAAATGTATTGGGGCTTCTCAGGTGGCGCTAGTGGTAAAGAACCTGCCTGCCACTGCAGGAGGCTTAAGAGATGAGGGTTTGATCCCTGGGTCAGGAAGATCTGCTGGAGGAGGACATAGCAACCCACTCCAGTATTCTTGCCTGGGGAATTCCATGGACAGAGAAGCCTAGTGGGCTACAGTCCATGGGTCACAAAGAATTGGACACGACTGAAGCAATTTAGCATGCATGCATGTGATGTTTATTCCCTGTCCCTGTTAACCCAGAGTCTATAGGCTGTTGTCACTGTGGGCTAAAAGGGGGAGAAGTGTACTAAAGGGTGAGTGGATAGAATTAAGGAATATTGATGGGTATTTTTACAAAGAGGATTTGTGTCCAATCCCTTTTCACTGTGAGAGAAGTCAAAAGAGCTGCACACCTATCTGTCATCTCCCACTCTCCCTGGCCATGGAATGAAAAGTTGAGGACAAATACTGGCAGTGGCAACCCACTCCAGTACTCTTGCCTGGAAAATCCTATGGGAGGAGCCTGGTAGGCTGCAGGCCATGGGGTCGCTAAGAGTCCTACACAACTGAGCAGCTTCACTTCACTGGAAGTTAAATGCTGAAAGAATGCTGAAATCTGGCAAAGAGAATGAATCAGAATAGGATTGCCCAACAAGGCAGAGATTAGCAAAGAACAATGATATGAAGCTAAAACAAGGGGAGTCAAAGAAGAAAGAAGAGCCAGGAGCAGCAAAATAAGTAATGGGTTGGCAGAATGAAGAAATTCTAAGGTGAAATATAGATGCTTACAGTTGCTTTTGTGGTGCCAAAAGACTTTCGAGCATTCATTTGAAAGGTTAAAGATGTCTGAGTGGGAGGGCAGAGGAAACAAGTATGCACTTTTCATGAATATTTGAGCTTAATTTGAATATTAAATTGTTAATAAATTAATAATTTAGTTGTTGCTTAGTAGGCACTTAGACACACATTGTTGAGTGACTGACAGATCACCTTTCTGGACATTCTTCCTTTGTCACTTATTCCCACTGTGTGCTCAGTCTCTAAACAAGAAAATAAGAACATAACTGGGTGGGGGGAGAGATCATGGAGGCAGAGTTGAAGGACACAGAACTCGCTTCCCTCAAAGTACACATCAAAAAATACACCCACCTGTGGAACAGTACTCACTGCAAACTCACTGCCAGTGGAGACTGGAAGAAACAGTGTACAAACCAAGTGTAAGAAAGATACACACAGAATCAGGTAGGAGGGGAAGAGAAGCAGTCAGGTTGGGACAGTGCCCTCAAGAACGGACACAGAAGAGGAGCCTGCCGGGCTGGTTGGAAGGCCAGTGGCAGTGAAGGCAGGCTGTGGGGAGCCTAGACTCCACTCCTGAGGAGCACACACGCACTCCTGAAACAGGGCAGATTGAATCTGTATGGCCAGTTTCCCAGGATCACCCCTGCACAGACCCTACCCTAAACTGAGTGACTGCCTCAGTCCCAGTTGCTTTAGGACACAACTCCATGCTGGGGTGAAGGCTGCTGCAGCTGGGGCTAGCTCAGCTGTGAGGGACAAAGGCAGCTCAGGATCTGAGCAGGGCAAGGGCAGCTGTGATGGTGCTTACACAGGCAGTGTATCAGAGCCACCTTGGGGTTCCAGCTATGGTGGGACTGCCATAGCCCATGCCCAGATCCACGTGGGCCTCCCGCACCAGCCCTTCTACCCAAACACTGCTCCCCTTAGGGGCGAGGGCACAAGTGCTATGGGGTGGCAAAGCACATACTTAAAGGGAATGCAGCCAGCTCAGATTTAACCATCAGAACTTATGCTCCAGCAACTTAACACCCACCTCCAACCCAGATAGAGCAGTGAAGGCCTGAGCATAGGAGATGCCCCAGCTACACCTGACTGTGGTGTGGCCACTGCATGTCAAGGTCCACCTCCTTCCAAGGTGATAGCTACTAGCACATCCTGGGAAAAGGCAAGTCTTTTATGTTCACATCAGATCCAGCTCTACTGACAAAGTCAGTGGGCACATGCAAACTAAACACAGACACTCCCACACAAAGACATCCTCCTGCAAGATTGCAATAGGTAAACCCTTCACTTAATTTCATAAAGGCAGAGAAAGTTAAACAGAATGAGAAGACAAGTTTCAATGGAAAGATTAGGAAAAAACAATGAAAAAAACTAATGAAACAAATAATTTGCAAGATAAAGAGCTCAAAGCATTAGAATAAGGATGCAAACTGAATTAGGGAAAAGAGTAGTAATAAAAATGTTAACTGAAATAGGGAAGTTTGGTGAAAATTATAACAAGAAACTAGAAGATATATAAAAAAAGAAGCAGTCAGAATTGAACGATGCAATAACTGAAATGAAAAACACATTAGAAGTAATTGACAGCAAACTAGATGATAGTTGATAGTTTTTCACTTTCACTGATCTGGAAGACAGACTAATGGAAATCACCCCATTAAAACAGCAAAGAGAAAGGCAAAGTTTTAAAAATAAGAACAATTTAAGAGGGCTCTGAGACAACATGAATTGTACCAGCATTCACATTACAGTCCCCAGAGGTAGAGAGAGGGAAGAGAGTCAGAAATATACAGGAAGCACAGAGGGTTCCAAACAAGATGAACCAAAACAGCTCACACCAAGACACAACATAATTAAAATGGCATAATTTAAAGATAGAACTCTAGAAGACATCAAGTGGAAACAGCCACATACAAGAACTGTCATGGGGCTATTTGCTGATGTTTTTGCAGAAAATTTGCAGGCCAGAAGGCAATGGCAGTGTATATTCTAAGTCCTGAGAGGTAAAAACCTGCAACCTAGGATACTCTTGGGCTCTTCTGGTGACTCAGATGGTAAAGAATCTTCCTGCAATTCAGGGGACCTGGGTTCCATCCCTTTGTGGGGAAGATCCCCTGGAGAAGGGCATGGCAACTCACTCCAGTATTCGTGCCTGGAGAATTCCCATGGACAAAGGAGCCTGTTGGGCTACCATCCATGGGGTTGCAGAGTCACATACAACTGAGCAACTAAGCACAGACTGACAGGATACACTACCCAGCAAGACTATCATTTAGAACAGAAAGATTTTCTCTCAAATCAGGAACAAGACAAGAAGGTCCATTCTCACTCCTTCAATTTAACTTAATATTGGAAGTCCTCACCACAATTCTGGTGGCTCTATGGTGGGCTTAATGAAGATCTCTTCCAAGATGGCTTATGCCACACCCAGCTCTGGCACCCAGAACCCCTGCCCCTGCAGCAGGCCACTGCTGACCCATACCTCCACAGGAGACACTCAAACACTCAACGGCAGATCTGACACAGTCTCTGTGGGGTCTGCTGGTGCGCAATGTTTTGTGCCAAAACTTACAATTTACACAGGACTAGGGAAACAGACTCTTGGAGGGCAAAAAAAAAAAAAAAAAAAAAAAACACAAATCTTGTACATGCCAGGAACCAGGAGAAAGGATCAATGACCCCACAGGAGGTTGACTCAGACTCACCTGTGAGTGTTCAGAAGTCTCCAGCATAGGTGTGGGTTGGCAGAGGCCCACTTCAGTGTCAGGGGCACTGAGTGCTTCAGTACCTGCATGGGGCCTTTTGAAGGAAGTCCCATTATCTTCATTACCTCCACCAAAGTTTGGTCTCAGGTCAAACAACAGGGAGGGAACACAGACCCACTCATCAAGTGAAAATCTGATTAAAGATTTTCTGAGCATGGCACACCCATCAGAACAAGACCTAGTTTTCCCCAGAGTCAGTCTCTCCCAGCAGGAAGCTTCCATAAGCCTCTTATCTTATGCTTCAGAGAACAGACAGAATGAAAACCACAATCAGAAAAAACTATCCAAACTAATCACATGTATCACAGCCTTGTCTAACTCAGCGAAACTGTGAGCCACCCAAGATGGATGGGTCATAGTGGAGAGTTCTGAAAAAATGTGGTCCACTGGGGAGGGAATGGAAAACCACTTCAGTATCCTTGCCTTGATTATCCCATAAAGACCATGAAAAGGCAAAAAGATATATCACTGAAAGATTAATTTCCCAGGTCCGTAGGTGCCCAATATTCTACTGAAGAAGAGTGGAGAATTAACTCCAGAAAGAATGAAGAGATGGAGCCAAAGGAAAAACAATGCCCAGTTGTGGATGTGACTGGTGATGGAAGTTAAGTCTGATGCTGAAAAGAACAATTATGCATAGGAACCTGGAATGTCATGTCAATGAATTAAGGCAAATTAGAAGTGGCCAAACAGGAGATGGAAAGAGTGAGCATCAACATTTTAGGAATCAGAGAACAAAATGAACTGGAATGGGTGAATTTAATACAGATGACCATTATATCTATTACTGCTGGCAAGAATCCCTTAGAAGAAATGGAGTAGCCATCATAGTCAACAAAAGAGCTCCAAATGCAGTTGGTGGATGCAATCTCAAAATGACAAAATGAACTCTGTTCATTTCCAAGACAAACAATTCAGTATCACAGTAATCCAAGTCTATGCCCCAACCAGCAGTATTGAAGAAGCTGAATTTGAAAGGTTTTAGAAGACCTACAAGACTTTCTAAAACAAACATCCAAAAAAAGATGTCCTCTTCATTATAGGGGACTGGAATGAAAAAGTAGGCAATCAAAAGATACCTGGAGTAACAGGAAAATTTGGTCTCAGAGTACAAAATGAAGCAGGGCAAAGGATAACAGAGTTTCACCAAGAGAACACACTAGTCATAGAAAACACCCTCTTCCAATAACATGAGAGATGACTCTACACATGGACATCACCAGATTGTCAATATCAAAATCATATTGATTATATTCTTGGCAGCCAAAGATGGAGAAGCCCTATAGAGTCAGCAAAAACAAGACCAGGAACTGTCTATGGCTCAGATCATGAACTCCTTATTGCAAAACTCGGACTTAGATGAAAGAAAGTAGGGGAAACCACTAGACCATTCAGGTATGACCTAAATCAAATATCTTACAATTATAAAGTGGAAGTGACAAATAGTTTCAAAGGATTAGATCTGATAGACAGAGTGCCTGAAAAACTATGGATGGAAGTTCATTACTTTGGACAGGGGGCAGTGATCAAGACCATCCCCAAGAAAAGGAAATGCAAAAAGGCAAAATGGTTGTCTGAGGAGGCATTACAGATAGCTGAGAAAATAAGAGAAGTGAAAGGCAAAGGAGAAAAGGAAAGATACACCCATTTGAATGAATAGTTCTAAAGAATAGCAAGGAGAGATAAGAGAGTCTTACTCAGTGATCAATGCAAAGAAAAAAAGGGAAATGATAGAATGGGAAAGACTAGAGATTGCTTCAAGAAAGTGACAGATACCAAGGGAGCATCTCATGCAAAAATGGGCACAACAAAGGACAGAAATGGTATGGACCAAACAGAATCAGGAGATATTAAGATGAGGCAAGAATACACAGGAGAACTATACAGAAAATATCTTCATGATCCAGATAACCATGATGATGTATTCACTCACCTAGAGCCAAACATTATTGAGTGTGAAATCAAGTGGGCCTTAAGAAGCATCACTACAAGCAAAGCTAGTGGTGATGGAATTCCAGTTGAGCTTTTCAAATCCTAAAAGATGATGCTTTGAAAGTGCTGCACTCAACATCTCAGTAAATTTGGAAAACTCAGCAATGGCCACAGGACTGGAAAAGTTCAGTTTTCATTCCAATCCCAAAGAAAGGCAATGCCTAAGATGCTCAAACTACCACACACTGTACTATTCTCACATACTAGTAAAGTAATGCTCAAACTTCTCCAAGCCAGGCTTCAACAGTATATGAACTGTGAACTTCCTCAAGCTGGATTTTAAAAAAGGCAGAGGAACCAGAGATGAAATTACCAACATCCTCTGGATCATCAAAAAAGCAAGAAATTTCCAGAAAAAAAAAATCTATTTCTGCTTTATTGGCTATGCCAAAGACTTTCACTGTGTGGATCACAACAAAATGTAGAAATGTCTTAAAGAGATGGGAATACCAGACCACCTTACCTGCCTCCTGGGAAATCTGTATGCAAGTCAAGAAGCAACAGTTAGAACTGGACATGGAACAACAGACTGGTTCCAAATCAGGTAAGGAGTATGTCAAAGCTGTATATTTTGTCACCCTGCTTATTTAACGTATATGCAGAGTACATTATGCAAAATGTCTGGCTGCACAAATCACAAGCTGGAATCAGGATTTCCAGGAGAAATATCAATAACCTCAGATATGCAGATGAGACTACCCTTATGGGAGAAACCAAAGAAGAGCTAAAGAGCTTCTTGATGAAAGTGAAAGTGAAGAGTGAAAATGTTGGCTTAAAAGTCAACATTCAGAAAACTAAGATCATGGAATCCGGTCCCATCACTTCATGGCAAATAGACAGGGAAACAACGGAAACAGTGAGAGACTTCATTCTGGGGGGGGGGAGGGGGGCTCCGAAATCACTGCAAATAGTGACTGCAGCCATGGTAAAAGATGCTTGCTCCTTGAAAGGAAAGCTATAATCAACCTACACAGCATATTAAAAAGAAGAGACATTTCTTTGCTGACAAAGTTCTGTCTAGTCAAAGCTATGGTTTTTCCAGTAGTCATGTATGGATGTGAGATTTGGACTTAAAGAAAGCTGAGCGCCAAAGAATTGATGCTTTTGAACTGTGGTGTTGGAGAAGACTATTGAGAGTCCCTTGGACTGCAAGGAGATCCAACTAGTCTATCCTAAAGGAAATCAGTCATGAATAGTCACTTGAAGGACTGATGCTGAAGCTGAAACTCCAATAATTTGGCCACCTGATGTGAAGAACTGACTCATTTTTAGAGACCCTGATGCTGGGAAAGATTTAAGTCAGGAGGAGAAAGGGATGACAGAGGATGACATTGTTGGATGGCATCACCAACTCGATGGACATGAGTTTTTGCAAGCTCTTGGAGTTGATGATGGACAGGGAGGCCGGGTGTGCCACAGTTCGTGGGGTTGCAAAGAGTCAGACATGACAGAACAGCTGAACTGAACTGAGCTGAATTCACCACAATTCTCAGAAAAAAAAAAGGAAATAGGAGCATTCAAACTGGAATGTAAGGAGTAAACTGTCACTCTTTGCAGATGACATCATTTTAAAAGAAAATCCTATGGTCTGTGTCAAAAAAAAAAAAGAACTGATAAATCAGTAAATTTACAAGATAATTATATATTATAGTATCCATTCCTTTTCCATACATGAATCATGAGGTATCAGAAAGAAAATTTAGGGGGACAAATTCCATTTACAATCAAATAAAAAGTATAAAATGCCTAGAAATGAAGTTAGCCAAAGAGATGAAAGACATACTTTGAAAGCTGAAAAACATTGATGAAAGAAATTGAAAACAATACAAAGAAATGGAAAGATATCCTGTGTTTTTAGATTGGAAGAAATAATTTTGCTAAAATGCTCATACCAGAGAACTTTACATATTAATGCAATCCCTATAAAAATATCCACCATATTTTTCACAAAGCTAGAACAAATAGCCCTATAATTTATTTGCTGTTGTTCAGTCACTCAGTCGTGTTTGACTCTTTGCCACCCCATGGACTGCAGCATGCCAGGCTTCCCTGTCCTTCACCATCACACAGAGTTTGCTCCAACTCATGTCCATTGAGTTGGTAATGCCATTCAACCATCTCGTGATGCCATGCAACCATCTCCTATAATTTATGTGGAACCACAAAGACCCCAAATTGTCAAAGCAGTCTTGAGGAAAAAGAACAAAGCTGCAGGGATCATGCTCCTTGACTTCAGACTATCCTACAAAGTTGCATTAATCAAATCAATATTTTATTGACACAGTAATAGATGCATAGATCAAGGGAATGTAGAGAACCCAGAAAAAAAAGAACCCAGAAATAAAAGAACCCAGAAATAAGTTCACACTTATGATGTGATAAAAAAAAAAAAAAAGAGGCAAGAATATACAATGTGAAGACTGTTTCATCAATAAGTGGAAATCAGATAGCTACATGTGAAAGAATGAAATGAGAACATTTTTTCACATCACATACAAAAATAAGCTCAAATTGGATTAAACACCAGAATCCATAAAGTTTCTAGAAGAATACATAGGCAGAACCCTTTACATAAATCATTACTAAATTGTAACTATAAATCACAAACATAGTTACATAAAATATAATCATAAGCATAATTACATAAATTATAACTATAGTTTTTTGGATCTGTCTCCTAAGGCAAAGAAAACAAAATGAATACTACAAATGAGACTTACTTAAACTTAAAAGGTTTTGTGTAGCAAAGGAAATCATCAACAGATCAAAAAGACAGCCTACTAAACTTGAAAAAATGACATGCAAATAATATGATTGATACAGGGTTAATATCCAATATATATAAACAGCTCATATAGTTCACTATCAAAAAAAAAAGTCTAATTAAAAATTCAACAAGAGACATGAATAGATATTTTTCCATAGAAGACATACAGAGAGCCATACAGGCATACAGATAGACATACAGGCACATTTTTCAAAAATGCTTCACATTGCTAATAATTAGAGAAACACAAATTCAAACCATAAGAAGGTATCATCTCACACCTTTCAGAATAACTTTCATCAAAAATTCCACAAATACATGTTGGTGAGGATATGAACAAAAGAGAACCCTGGTACACTGTTGGTGAGAATGTAAATTGGTGCATCATTATGGAAAATAGTATGGAGGGTTCTCAAAAAACTAAAAATAAAGCTACCATATGATCTAACAATTCTACTGCTGCAATATGTCTGAAGAAAACAAAAACATTAATCTGAAGAAATACAAGCACTCTGTTTATAACAGAATTATTTACAATAACAAAAATGTAGAAACAAACTAAGTGTCCATCAATAGGTGAATTGATAAAGAAAATGTTACTCAGCCACAGGGGAAAAAAAAAAAAAGAAAAGAAAGAAAATTTGACATTTGCAACAACATGGATGGATCTAGAGGATATGCTTAGTGAAATAACTAAGATAAACACAATACTATATGTTATCACTTATATGTAGAAAATAAAAAGTGAAACAAGCCAATGTATATGACAAAACATAGACAGACTCACAGATATAGAGAACAAAGTAGTGGTTACCAGTGGGGAAAGAGTAAGGGTGAGGGCAAGATAGTGGTGGGGAGTTAGGTACAAACTGCTATGTACAAAATAAATAAGCAACAATGATTTGTAGTACCACACAAGGAAATATAGCTATTATTGCATAATAACTTTAAATGGAGTATAATCTAAAAAAAGAAAAAGAAAAATACTGAATAACTATAGTGTACCCCTAAAAATAATGTAATATTATAAATCAGATATACATCAATAAAGTATACAAATAAGTAAAGTATTAACAGATAAAATATTTGGAGGCCCTAGTCACTGGAAAGGTGATTATGCCCTGCCAAATAGAAATTCAACAAATTACAAAATACATGTGTAGGGATTGAAAAGAGTTCTAATTTTCTCTCATGGTGACCACTTTAATGTTTTTTTAAAAATATATTAAAAGCTTTTTAAAGCCTTTGCTGTGATAGAACCCTGAGCATATGCTAAAGCTGTCAACAGAGTTATTCAGCCACATCTGAGGGGCAAGGGGAGCAAACACGCTCCATGAGAGTCCTTAAAGTGATGAAACGTGGGTATAATGCTTTAGCAACTTTTTTATCCTGAAAGGTCAAGCTGCATGAGCTTTCTCTTGGTTCCACCTTTTCAGTGACCCATAACTTTCTAAAGCAGTAAGTTGGCAAATGAGTTGCAATTTCCTGACAACTTCTTCATTTAAAAAAATGTTGCTTAATTAAAAATCTGAGAGGAAAAGTTAGAGCTCTGATTGAAGACAGGGCCTCAAGATAATTTGAAGTGAAGTGCAGTTGTTCAGTCGTGTCCAACTCTTTGTGACCCTGTGGACTCTAGCCTTCCAGGATCCTCAGTTCATGGGATTTTGCAGGCAAGAATATTGGAGTGGGTTGCCATTTCCTTCTCCAGGGGATCTTCCCAACCCAGGGACCGAACCTGGGTCTCCCACATTGTAGGCAGACGCTTTACCCTCTGAGCTACCAGGAAGCCCCAAATAATCTTCCTTCTATTATGAAAATGAAACAAAATGTGCATGTAATGACAATGCATAATTAAGGCTAAAATACTTACAATGTAACGCTTATGTCAGAGGTGAGCTTTACTCAACTGTGTTTTTATGGTTTATTTGCCATGTTATAACACATATGCTATTAGAACTATGGAAAGCACTAACTTATGATGTGAAGCAATGGAAAAGAGTTCTTAGATATAACTTCCTTAGTTTAATCTATGATAGCCCTGATAATCTTTTGCATGCTTAAATAGAAATAATTCCAATATTATTTCAGTTCTATAGCCCAGATTTTGCCCGTGGAGGACAGTCCTAAGACTATAATGTTGTGTCTGAATTCAAAATCAAGCTGTGCTACTTATTAGGTGTTCCTTAATACAATCAAATCTCAATTTCCTAGCCTGAAATATAATATTAGTAATCAAATCTACCAGGCTACTGAGTTATATACAAAGTGATAATAAGTTATATATAAAGCTACATATAACTACATAAGTTATAAGTTAGTCCCTCTGTTGTTGCTGTTGTTACTGTTTTTATTCTTGGTAATAATAATATACTAATATCATAATAATTTAGGCTTAAATTCCTATAAACATTTAAAGTTTTAATATTATTAGCCATCAATCAAAGGAGTTTAGTTAATTTTTATATAATATTTTATAAGACAAATTTTATTATAAGATAGTAGCTTATGAGATAAAAACCTTGAAGATAAAATTCTTAAAGAGATGGGAATAGTATACCACCTTAATTGTCTCTGAGAAACTTCTCTGAAGATCATAAAGCAACAGATAGAATCAGACATGGAACAACAGACTAGTTCAAAATTGGGAAAGAAGTACGACAAGGCTGTATATTGTCACCCTGCTAATTTAACTTATATGCAGAGTACATTATGTGAAATGCCAGGCTGGATGAATCACAAACTGTAATCAATATTGGCAGGAGAAATATCAACAGCATCAGATACACATTTGATGCCACTCTAATGGCAGAAAGTGAAGAGAAACAAAAGTGCCTCTTCATGAGGGTGAAAGAACTGGCTTGAAATGCAGCTTTAAAAAAATTATGATCTTTACATCTGGTCCCAACACTTCAAGCAAACAGAAAGGGGAAAAGAGGCTGCAGTGACAGATTTTATTTTGGGGGGCTCTAAAATCACTGTGGATGATGACTGTAGCCATGAAATTAAAAGATGCTTGCTCCTTGGAAGGAAAGCTATGATAAACCAACACAGTGTATTAAAAAGCAGGAACATCATTTCACCAATGAAAGTCCATGTAGTCAAAGCTATGATTTTTTCCAGTAGTCATGTACAGATGTGAGAGTTGGATCATAAGGAAGTCTGAGGGCTAAAGAATTGATGCATCTGAACTGTGGCACTGGAGAAGACTCTTGAGAGTCCCTTGAACTACAAGGGAATCAAACCAGTTGATCCTAAAGGGAATACTGCTGAATATTCTTTGGAAGGACTGATGCTGAAGCTGCAGCTCCAATACCTTGGCCACCTAATATGAAGAGCCACCTCATTGGAAAAGACTATGATGATGGAAAAAAATGAAGGCAAAAGGAGAAGGGGGCAATTGAGGATGAGATGATTAGATAGTATCATGGACTCAGTGGACATGAATTTGAGAAAACTTTGGGAGGTAATGGAAGACAGAGGAGCCTGGCATGCTGCAATACATGGAATCACCAAGAGTCTGACATGCCTTAGCAACAAAACAACAAAAACAACAATACATAGGACAGTTCTGATTATAAATGCTAAATTGATGACTGAATCATAAATTTGTGATTTTCTTTTTTCATTTCCTTCATGGACTTCCTCTAACTTCTCTTAAAATGCTGGCCTTCCCCCATGGGGTCTTGCCTCAGCCACTTTTCCTCTGTAAATTTCCATTCATGATTAGAATTTACTTAATGATTTTTTATTATTACCTTCTTTTATGAAGTTCAAATTTCTTAAGTGATACTTTATAATACATCTCTTGACTGCTTGTCACACACCATTATATAGTCCACTTCTCCTGAAATACCAAGCCCCATTGAAAATGGCCTTTCTAAAGATTTTCAGTCCTAGGTTCTCTCACTGGCCTTGACAGCTCTTCAAGTGCCATTCCCTCAACTTCAAACATTTATTGCATATCTGTGGAATAAATCATTCATCCTTCAGGTATGAACATAACTATAATAGCTTCAAGAAGTCTTTTCCTACATCTACATCAACCCTCTAGTGAGTTAACCCCTCTTTCGTGTACTCTGATAGTATTTTGCATTATCTCTATTGTGCTCAATTGCTAAGTCATATCTGACTCGGTGCAACCCCATGGACTATAGACTGCCAAGTTCCTCTGTCCATGGAATTCTCCAGACAAGAATTGGGGAGTGGGTTGCCATTCCCTTCTCCAGAGGATCTTCCCAACTCAGGGATTGAACTCACATTTCCTGCGTTGCAGGCAGATTCATTACTATCTGAGCCACCAGGGAATCCCTTTATTATCTCTATCAAACCTGATACTTAACTCTTTGTTTAATTCTATGCCTTTGTCATTGGATTGTTTAAGGTCAGTAATAGCAGGAATTCTGTCTTACTGAGTTTCCCTAAGCAAGGACTGGACCAGTTATTTAGTCACACTCAAAAATACAAATCAATGAATCTTATAGTCTTGTCCTTAGTTTTGTGACACGTTTACATGGTAACTATTGAATTTCCCATTTGTATCTAAAAGCTCAGCATTGTAAGAGTGAAGCTACCACCATCCCCCTCAAACATGTTCCTCTTCATACATTCTCTATCTTGGAAGGTAGTTCTCTGCCTTGCATGCTAGACTTGCTTCTCTCTTCTCCAAACCAATCATCAACCTTGCCAAATGTGTTTTACATAAAATGATGCCAAATTCATCCTTTCTTCTATGTAAATGCACAAAAGAAAGATTTGAGGAGGATAGTAGTGAAGACTTTGCTCAAGCCTTCTTCATTCTCCTGCATCAATCAATGTCTCTCCTTGGCTCCAAGACTGTTCTTAAATCCATCTTCCATTCACTTGGAAGGGTGAATTACTTGCAATACAGACCACAAATTGTCACTTTTCTGCTTTAAAATCTTCAAAAGTATTAGGAAATTGTGCAAGGAAAGCCCAAGAATACTGGATCGGGTAGTCTATCCCTTCTCCAACATATCTTCCCGACCCGGAAATCGGAATTGAACCAGGGTCTCCTGCATTGCAGATGTACTTTTTACTAATCGAGCTATCAGGGGAGCCCAATTCCTTGTAGTCCACACCAAGACAACTGGGGGCCTGGCCCACGAACTGTAGTTTGCAAACTGTATGTAGATCGCCTTTTTAAAAGCTCTTAACTTTTAAACATTGTGTTGTTGTTTAATAAGATTAACTATATTAAATTAAAAGTTCACTAACATGTTAGAAGTGGTTCTTCAATTATACAGCTAAATGGAGTGTTAGGACACATGTATGAGCCTGCAAACCTTCCCAGCACATCTCTTACACACACTCCTTTAGAATGTCATAATATTTAAACTCAATAGGACTAAACAAAATACTCTTTGTTAAATTTTTGCTTAGATTCCAAGTAATAGCTTTTCTGACAATTATTTTCTTGATGATTTTGTCTCTAATTGGTTAATTAGAATAAACTGATCTCTAACACTGAAATCCAAATTTCCAAGCTATGAATTATTAGTTTGTTTTGTAAATATGTATCTGCCATAAATATTTTTGTTTGCTTGAGGAATTTTTACATCATAGTGCATTGTATACTATATGCTAACAGATTACAGAAAAAAGCTATTTGAGACCAACTTCAGAAGCAACTGTTGTCTCAAATTTAAGGACCATGTTTCAAAGTAGAGCAGTGGATGAAATACAAAATAAACAGAGGATATGGGTAAATATCAGGTTCAGAGTAATAGGAGATTCTAATACCTTTGCTGACTGACAAGTGATCAGTCATTTCCAGCTGTGCAATCCTGTAGCCCTCGTGGATCCTCTGTTCGTGGGATTTTCCCAAGCAAGGAAACTGGAGGGTGTTGCCATTTCCTTCTCCAGGGGATATCCCCAACCCAGGGATGGACCGAACCCATGTCTCCTGCGTCTGCTAAATTGGTAAGCAGATTCTTTACCACTAGCGCCACCTTTAGGGGAGGACAAAAGAGTCTGGAGAAATAAGATTTTTCTAGAAGAAAAGGGAGTGAAGAAAGAAGACACTCTTGGTAGAGTAGGCAGAGTAAATCAAGATGTGAAAGTGAAAAAGCTCACGGAGTGTTTTTCAGATGCTAAGAAGTCTGGTTTGGTTAAATCTTTGGCGTATGGGATTTACAGTTGAGGCCAGTGATGTAGTTGTGGTGACTATGCTTCACTAATATTATATGTTGGCCCTGTGCCATTGTGTATTTACTAAAGCTTTTTAAACTCCTGAGAGAGTATGGAATGTAACTAGAATCATCAATTCATGGAAGAAGAGATAAAACCTACTAAACAGATGGAATATACCAGAAGAGATGGTGACTAAACACAGTAATCATTGTCATACAAAAGATTACATTCTAACTATTTTTCAAAGTTTATTTTCAGGTTTTATTCTGTTTTGATAGTTTCCAGATTAAGACCAATAACAAACAAGCATTCTTTCTCTACTAGAGGAAAATAGCATAAATGTTCTCCTCTATAACATCCTGCCACTTCAATTTGGAAAGTAGAGAATAGAATTTTCAGGGATATTGCTCTCTGGATCATTTACATTTTTGTTTACTATACCTTGCCAGAAATGATTCCATGTCATAGGATATTTTATGTGAATGCACATGTTAACTTTGTTTCTCTCTTACTTCATTGGGAATCACTTAGCTCTTTTCATATGGATTTTAGAAAATGATATTTGGAAGGGGCATTTCTATCAATTCTAATAAGAAAAGAGTTGAGCTATAAGTCATTTAAAAATTTTATTTACTTATATCTTAAAATCCCCCGAGCATAACCTTAAAAGTCAATTTAGAAAAAGATGACAGTAGAGTATAAAATTAAACTAACATTTTGTCACTGATAGATCCTGAAGAGATTATTTTTCTGCAGTTTTATATTAAATTTTATAATTTATGTTATTATTTATATTTTTACCTGAAATATGTTATTTGATAAAGTAATTAGCCTAATTACTAATAACTAATAACTAATAAAAAATAAATGGGGAAAAAACAAAAAGAATCTTCACTGAAAATAGATTCGGTTCAGTTCAGTTCAGTCACTCAGTTGTGTCTGACTCTTTGTGACCCCATGGGCTGCAGCACGCCAGACTTCCCCATCCATCACCAGCTCCTGGAGCTTGCTCAAACCCATGTCCATCGAGTAAGTGATGCCATCCAGCCATCTCATCCTTTGTCATCCCCTTCGCCTCCTGCCTTCAATCTTTCCTAGCCTCAGAGTCTTTTCTAATGAGTCAGTTCTTCGCATAAGGTAGCCAAAGTATTGGTGTTTCAGCTTCAGCATCAGTCCTTCCAATGAATATTCAGGACTGATTTCCTTTAGGATGGACTGGTTGAATCTCCTTGCAGTCCAAGGAGCTCTCAAGAGTCTTCTTCAACACCATAGTTCAAAAGCATCAATTTCACAAGTAAATCCATGGCTGATTCATGTCAATGTATGGCAAAAACCACTACAATATTGTAAAGTAATTAGCCTCCAACGAATGGAAAAAAAGAAATCAATTCTTTGGTGCTCGGCTTTCTTAATAGTCCAAATCTCATACCTACACATGACTACAGGAAAAGTCATATCTTTGACTAGATGGTCTTTTATTGACAAAGTAATGTCTCTGTGTTTTAATATGCTGTCTAGGTTGGTCATAGCTTTTCTTCTAAGGGGCAAGTGTCTTTTAATTTCATGGCTGCAGTCACCATCTGCAGTGATTCTAGAGTTCCCCACTTCCCCCAAAATGAAGTCTCTCACTGTTTCCATTATTTCCCCATGTATTTGCCATGATCTTAGTTTTTTTAATGTTGAGTTTTAAGCCAACTTTTTCACTCTCCTTTTTCACTTTCATCAAGAGGCTCTTTAGTTCTTCTTTGCTTTCTGCCATAGAGTTGTATCATCTGCATATCTGAGGTTATTGATATTTGTCCCAGAAATCTTGATTCCAGCTTGTGCTTCATCCAGACCAGCGTTTCTCATGATGTACTCTAAGTTAAATAAGCAGGGTGATACAGACTTGACATACTCCTTTTTCAATTTGGAACTAGTGCATTTTTCCATGTCCAGTTCTAACTGTTGCTTCTTGAACTGCATACAGATTCCTCAGGAGGCAGCTCAGGTGGTCTGGTATTCCCATCTCTTTAAGACTTTGCTACAGTTTGTTGTGATCCACACAGTGAAAGGCTTTGGCATAGTCAATAAAGCAGAAACAGATATTTTTTTTCTGGAACTCTCTTGTTTTTTCTATGATCTTATGGGTGTTGGCAATGTGATCTCTGGTTCCTCTGCCTTTTCTAAATCCAGCTTGAATATCTGAAAATTCTACATTCACATACTGTTGAAGTGTGACTTGGAGAATTTTGAGCATTACTTTGCTATTGTGGAAGATGAATCCAATTGTGTGGTGGTTTGAACATTCTTTGGCATTGCCTTTCTCGGATTGGAATGAAAACTGACCTTTCCAGGTGTGGTCACTGCTGAGTTTTTTTTTTTTTTTTTAATTTGCTGGCATATTGAGTGCAGCACTTTCACAGCATCATCTTTTAGGATTTGAAATAGTTCAGCTGGAATTCCATCACCACCACTAGCTTTGTTCATAGTGATGCTTCCTAAGGCCCACTTGACTTCACATTCCAGAATGCCTGGCTCTAGGTGAGTGATCACACCCTCGTGGTTATCAGGATTATTAAGATCTTTTTTGTACAGTTCTTCTGTGTATTTGTGCCACCTCTTCTTACTATCTTCTACTTCTGTTCAATCCATACTATTTCTGTCCTTTATTTGCCTATCTTTGCATGAAATATTTCCTTGGTATCTCTAAGATTTTTGCAGTTATCTCTACTCTTTCCCATTCTCTTGTTTTCCTCTATTACTTTGCATTGATCACTGAGGAAGTCTTTATTTTATTGATTATGATTATGAAATTTATTATGCAATAGAATCATCATATGTGAAAAAAAGTTTGTTTCGGTTTGTTCTATATATGTTTACATTGCCAAATAAACTGAGTTTGCAGAATACAAAAATACATTTTAAAAATCATTCTTAAAAGTAAGTAAGTATTTGACAAGCTGATTTAAGTATAATTGCTATTTCCTTGCTACAAATGTAAGTATGAGTAGCATGGAAATAGCGTTTATTATAAGTCTATTTACACCATGAATAGAGGTATTACACCTGATATATTGCATTTCTGACCTAACAAAGTTTTAGTTTTCATATCTTTCACAGTAATAAGGAACCATTCCTACCAATTACTAGTCTTTCTTTTTAAAGAAAGATATTTTCTATTCTTCAGGGTACATTATAATCACAAGACAAATATTATCAAAGACTCTAATGTGATATATCCAACTAGGGATTATTTTTTTGTTTGCTTTTATGCATGTAATGTCTTTGAAAAATATTTCTCAAAGGCATCTAAGTGTGTAGAAGTGATATATATATATATAAGTGTAGATTAATAAAAACAACATAAAATAAAGTTATTTATCTCGAATCATATGTAGTTTTTTTGTTTGTTTTATGCTGCCTTATATCATTTGTAAAGTAATATATATATATATATATACATATATATATATAAATTAAACTTGAACCAATTGTAACATAGCACTAGTACTTTTAATGGATTTACACATATTTCCAAACTCTTAATTGGGCATACATATATATATGTATGTATATATATATATGACTTAGCTTACTAATTCAAATAAAAAGTAGATCAAAGGCAGAGGCACCATCATATATAAGCTGTGTTGCTACTATAGCTTCTTTTGTTGTTATCCGGCCTGCCCTTTTCTATTTTGGTATTCTTTATTATTATTATTTGACAAAATAATAATAATAATTGGTATTATTTGTTATTTTGGGTATTTATTATTGTTTTTTTTTAATTTTTATTTTATACTAGAGCATAGTTGATTACCAAAGTTGTGTTAGTTTTAGGTGTACAGCAAAGTGATTCAGTTATACATATATATGTATCTATTTTTTTACAAATTCTTTTCCTATTTAGTTTATTACAGAGTATTGAGGAATGTTCCCTATGCTATAGAGTAGGTTCTGGTTGTCGATTGCTACCATAGCTTCTTAAATGATTTCTCTGCTTTTGTCCTTATGCCTAACCTTGGTGAATTTAGAACAAAACATATGACTTGAGATAAGTACATTGTTCTAAATTCATCAGGGTTAAGCATAAGCCCAACGTGTTTTTGATGATTCATGAATTTTTATAAACAAGAAGAATATGCTACAAAATGCAAGTGGAAAAAATATGAACACTGAAAAAGGTTAATTATAGATATTAGAGGACTGCTGCTTTCTAGTGGTGTCTGAGGTCTTTCAAAAATTAGAATCCAATAATAACAAGCACTCATTTAAGGCATAAAATATGCAGGCATAATTCTAAAAACTATATATGTAAACTCATTTCATAGTCATAGCATTCTGAAGTGACTAATATTATTTCTATTTGTAAAGATCATAAATTTGAGACCTACAGAGGTTGCATAACTTGTCCAAGATAATACAGCAAGTCAGTGGAAGATCCAGGCTTCAAATCTGGGTAGCTGGACTTCAAAATCTGTGCTCAACACACTACACTATGCTACTAATGAAAACCTCCACCTTTAATTTGAATCAGAGATAGGGAATTCTCTGAAAATCCAATGGTTAGGGCTTGGTACTTTCACTGCCCAGGCCCACATTCCATCCTCAGTCAGAGAAACTAAGATCCTGCAAGCCCAGTGTCAGGAAGAAATAATAATAATAATAATAGTAATAATAATCAGAGATAGCCAAAGAAGATGGCAGAGTAAACAGACTCTGGACAGTTTGTATATATCACTACGCCTCACTGGGAAATCCCAACAATCTCTGAATTGCTCAAAAAAGAACCAGTCACAGATCCAAATATTTCAGCTTTAGAAATTTATTTCGGCATGGACATCTGAGTCCTGCAGCTGCTGTGTATGGTCTTTTGTGTGGTCACAGGTGTTGGCTGTACCACTAGAGCACACAATGGAGAATGACAAGGCAAGCATAGTAGGGACTGCCAGCCCCAAGAGGTAATGTGCCAAGTTTAGTACTGAAAGTCAAAGATATTCCTGTGCCGGTTTTCTTCTAAATGCATTTTTATTTAAGAAAAACAAAGCTGTCTTCTAAAAACATCATCTGTGGATGGATAAAGGATGGCACTGCTTTAAAAAGAGTAGCATTAACAGGCTTTGAAAATTAAAATTTTATTTTAATTAAAATTGAATGTAATAGAGTAATGAAATCAGACAGTTATATCAAGGAATAACCACTTGAATATCAAGTAAACAATAAGAATCTATATATTTTTATTTTAGGAAGTCAAAGTGTTGCTTATGTTTTCATGGGGAAAAAAATAAAACAGTGAAAAATAAACCATAACCAGTGCTTAAAAAACAAACAAACAAACAAAAAACAAAAACACCTGGAACTTTCTATAAATAGAGGCTTCAATGACTGTATTAAGTGGTGTTTTGGTCAAAGGGGACTAGAGCCTTCCTTATATGAGTTGAGTCATCCAACTGACTTAAACAAATATCTGTGGATGATGATTAATCATGTGTACTATTGCAAGATGAATATACACATAAACTGTAGCTCTTGATAGCAAAAAAGAAAACAGAACACAAGTCACTGTAATATAAATGCATGAAGAAAGTAACATAATAAAATTACAAAGAAATCTTAGGATTCAAAGGAAGAAGACCCCCTTATCAGATTTGAGACTAAGATGGTCCTAAGTAGGAAGTAGAATTTGAGTTGGTACCTAAGAAGTTAAAGCATGCTTTCAACTAGAGAAAAAGGAAGGCATTCCGAGGGAGGGGGGGGGGATTGAATGAATAAAGGGGAAGAGATGGGAAGATAAAATTTCAACATGAATGGAGATCTGTTCACATTTTCTTGGGCAATGTTTCAGTAACCTAGAAAAGATTAATGTCTAGTAAGAGAACTGTGAACCAAAGGACAAGTACTAGGTCTTGTTCAAACTCCTCAGACCAGTGGTTGGATGTATAACAGGCATTTGGAATTTAGGTGAAATTAAGTGGCTTGTAAGTGAAATGTTAAATGAAACAATATGTGTAATAATATCTATGTAGATAACCATTATGTAATTAATGTAAGTGTGTGTGTGTGCTCAGTATTGTCAAACAAACTCTTTGAGACACCATAGACTGTACTTAAGCTCCTCTGTCCATGGAATTTTCCAGATAAGAATACTGGAGTGGGCTGCCATTTCCTACCCCAGGGGATCTTTCAGACCTAGGGATCGAAGTGGCTTCTCCTGCATTAGAAAGCAGACTCTTTCCCACTGCACCAATGTAAACCATACAAGGCACATTAAGGCACATACAAGACTGTGCACAGAAACAAAGAATGCAGATTAATTTGCCTAGACAGTCAGAGAAGACTTCAAAAAGGATAACATTTAAGCTAAGCAGATTTTAAGGAGTAACTAGGGGACTTCCAGATGAAGTGAGGGAAGAATGGTATTGTTTAGAGATGACAGGATATACAGCAGCATGATATATTATGCAAATGGTAAATTGTTCAGTATGGTTCAATAAAAAGGAAGTGGGAGATGATTGGCAGGGAGGATGTGACTGACTGAGAATGTTTGGGACATATGAAAACAAATGATGTTGGATTGTACATGCCCTCCTGAGAATATGGACTCTGTGTCCTAGATAAGGGGGTGCTAATAGTTATTTTAGAATATTGATATTATAAAAGATTTTGCTTCAAAAATATGACACTCAAACAATACGGAGAATAAGGTGAAAGTGGTAAGTTTCTACAAACTAGACAAAGCAACCATGAAAATTAGAATGTGACACATAAATAAGTAAAAATGAGCATAGGAAAGCCTATATACATAAATGCTAACACATAAAAGTAAAGTGAAGTCGCTCAGTCGTGTCCAACTCTTTGCGACCCCATGGACTGTAGCCTGCCAGGCTCCTCCGTCCATGGGATTTTTCAGGCAAGACTACTGGAGTGGGTTGCCATTTCCTTCTCCAGGGGATCTTCTCAGGAGAAGAACCCAGGGATAGAACCCAGGTCTCCCACACTGCAGGCAGACTCTTTACCGTCTGAGCCACCAGGGAAGCTTACATAAGTGCTAGGAAGGTGTTATATTCATGAATCATCAGAGTAGGCTGGTTTCAGACAAAATTTATCATTTGGGATTTGGATTCAGATTTTTTTTTTAAGTTCTTGCATTTTAATTTTTATCTTACTTTTAAGTAACAAAAAGCAAAGTAATACTTTACCTCATGGGTTCCAACATGAATTCTGTATTTCAATATGTACTAAAGATGCTAGTAACATCAATATATACATTTTCTTCATGTCATAAACATCAGTTATATTGCTAATTGGTGTATTTATTTTATTATTTGGTGTAATAGTAATACACATATAGAATATGATAAACTGCTCTAGCTTGCTATAGCCTTATACTGTATGTAGCATCCTGGTGCAATGAGAGTTTGACTGTGATGACCTGAATATTTCATATATTAAGTATTAGAGTGCATGACTTAGCAATACCCTCCAACTTAACAAAATTTTTAGAAATAAACCCAATCATTCAATCTTTCCCTATTTCTAAGCTTCCAATTAGTCCTGAGGATAGACATAAAATGGTATCACTTTGTACCATTACAAGCTGATCTAGGCTCTCACTTCTGCTAAGTGATTTCTGCTTATCCCTACTTAAAATCTTGTTATTTTGCCCAAAGTTCTTATTTAAAGTGTTTTTATATTTCTCACAGATATCAAGCTGGCCTTTTCTTTTCTCCCTTAATTCTCTGGAGATCAAGTTGTTTTTATTGAGGCCATTTAACATGAGTTACCTCAATATTTATCCACATCAGAATGATCTGAATACTCCTCGTATGTTCTTTCTGCCTTCAAGAAATAGTCTTTGAGGATATTTCTCCAAATATTCAAGGGTAACTCTCTAAACATTATCTCTCATATTACCCTTTGATCATCTATCTACACAACCATTTTGGCCTTCAGTTTTCCCTCTTTGTCTATACATAAGACCAAAATCTTCCCAACTGTAAGCCAACTTTCAGCACTCTTTGTAACCTGAACTCTCCTGAGCCAGAATGCTAAGTCCCTCATCATCACATTCATTACAACAGAGTCTACAAAATTCTTCCTACATTTTCACACCTTGATCCTTTGCAATTTGGGTTCTACTACCACCACTCTACCCTACAGATTTAACCTCTTCAAAAATTAACCTTCATCTTTCCAAATCCAAAGATGTTCCAGATATTTCACATTCTTATATGCTTCTTATTCTTTATCCTCTTTAATTGCTCTTTGGTATCTGATATTATTTTGCACTAGTTTTGAAACAGTATATTTCCATGATCATCCTCAGTACAGTCAGACCTCCATAGCCATAGGTTTCACACCTGAAAATTCAACAAACTGCAGATCAAAAATATTCAGAAAAAATTCTAGGAAGTTCCCCAAATCAAAATTATTTACATAGTATTTGAGAATATTGGAGGATGTACAGAGATTTCATGCAAATACTACATTTCATATAAGGGACTTGGGCAACTGTGGGTTTTGGAATCTGCAGGAGTCCTGAAACTGATACTCTGCAGATGCTAAGGGACAACGGTGCTGTTTGTTCTCTGCCTTATGTCCCTCATCCTAAGCATTAGTATTCTCCACATTCAGTCCTTACTGCTCAACTCTGCTCTCTCAACATACTCTCTGGAGCCAATGCTGCTTGTACCATTGCTTTCAATGGTAATTTTTTTTTTTTTAATAATTTTGATCTGAATGATTCCTGAATCTCTACCTCTGTATGAGGTCACGCTAAAACTTCAGTCCCTTTTTTTCAAACAAATTCCTCTAAGAAGGTATAATCAACATTTTAAAATAGACTAGCTATTGATTGACTTGCACAGCTAATATTTAAGAAATAGACACTGAAATGATTAGGATTAAGGGATCATAATATATACATTTTGCGTCAAAAAAAAGTATGTATAACCATGGAATATATACATGTACATGTATATATAGATAGACAGATAGGTATACACATTTCTGTGTAAAATTGATAACTCTAGGTAAATTTGTGTATATGGATTTTTCTTGTATTATTTTTACACTTAAACTTTCCTGTAAGCTGAAATTATTTCCAAATGTAAACTAAAAAAACATGTGC
Organism: Odocoileus virginianus; assembly: GCF_023699985.2. Taxonomy (NCBI): domain Eukaryota; kingdom Metazoa; phylum Chordata; class Mammalia; order Artiodactyla; family Cervidae; genus Odocoileus; species Odocoileus virginianus. The sequence continues at coordinate 72,168,613 of NC_069683.1, forward strand.
GATGTAATTGAAATTGCACTGAGAGGTAATTTTATACTTTTGAAGAAACAACATAAAACAAGAAAATTAGATACAAATAAATTAATCTTTCAACTCAAGATGATTAAAAAACAAAAAGACACACTTTATATATCTAAGTTAAACATGTAGAAACAATTAAATAATGTGGTCAAGGGCAAAAATTAATGTGTGTGAGTAATATATATGAGTATCCCTGTTTTGGGAAGATTCCCCTGGAGTAGGAAATGGCAACACACTCCAGTATTCTTGTCTGGAAAATTGCTTAGACAAAGAAGTCAGACAGGCTACAGTCTGTAAGGTCAGAAAAGAATTGGACAGACTTAGTGACTAACCAACAGCAACAATAAAACTGCAGGTAATTTTCACCTACTAATTTATTGCTAAATAGGTCCTCATTCACTCCCCATTGAGATGAACCATTCTATTTAATATTCATATGTCTTTCCTTACATCTGGTTAAAATAAGTCCTTACTCCTTTTAGTGCATAAGCATTGAGGAAAATCTTTACCATTGTTTCAATGGTGACCTAAATAACACATTAATCAAATAACATCTTTTTTTTTTATGATTTCAAATACCATCAGGATGAAGTGTTCATAGTTCATGGAAATATGAAAGAATGCCTGGAAAATTTCACTTTCTAGAGTCCAGTTTACATATTAGAATGGCAGCCATTCATCTCAGTAATTTTATGTGAATAATTAAAGTGAAATAATAGTCCCCAAAAGAAGTTACTTCTTCCAACCACTCACTTGAAAGTAACAGGAGTGTGCTGTAACAGGAATGCAAATAAACAGGAATGTAAGTAACAGGAATGTAAATAAAATCTTTAAATAACTAAGTAAAAAGGAGGATGTTTAAGACACCAATCAAGTAAAACATTATTAAAAGTCTCATCACTGTTAGAGTACAGAGCTCAGCTCATATGTAAGTTATCAAAATATGACAAATATCCCCATTTATATTCAATAGCTCACATTTATGGCCTTTGCTTCATTGGTGGTGCTTCCTGGTCCCAAAGTCAGGACACAGAAAGGTCTCAGTAAGGGAAAAGGGTCAGGAGCTGAAAAGTCACCTGGCCGGGTAGGAGGATGCTTTTCTGGTTCATGTTTTCACTTCATAGTTTCTATACTTCAAGAATGGCTCATATACTCATTCACTCCACAGATACTGATTCATGAGTCTAAGCCAGACTGAACTGTATTTTCTCTTCTTAGTTTTTATTCCAAATTTCTGTTAAAGGGAATTCTTGGCCAAGATTTGGTAAGGAATTCCCCTTGAACTAAGGATAGTGGGCTCCTCATGTTTCCTAAAGTTTCCCTGATGCTTTTAAAAGCATTTTAGCTTCTATTACTGAATGTTATTTTGTTATAAATTTAGGGATTCCATCTTATAGATTGTATATTAAGAAAAGGAGATCATTAATGCCTTGTGGAAATCCCTAAGTATATATTTTTTGCAAAGATGCACACACTTTTTCAAAATGACCTTCTTGTTTTACTAAGTGAATGCAAATAAAATATTTAAATAACTAAGTAAAAGGGAGGATGTTTAAGACACCAATCAAGGAAAACATTATTAAGTCCCATCAATGTTACAGAGTACAGATCTCAGCTCATACACTATATCTATGATCATAGTAAATCACCCAAATCAGACAGATACCTACATTTATATTCAATAGCTCACATTTATGGACTTTGCATTTTAAATGAATAGCAGTTACTTGAAAACTATGGAATGTCTACTTTCAGTGGGGCATTGATTGACTCAAGGAGTTACTTGAAAGAATAAATGCATTAGAATAATGTAAGTACAGAGCTGACTAGCTGACTTACTGACTAGCTCTCAAAAAAGATAAATGTATCAAACCTACCCTACTGTCTGCTTACAGAAGTTTCATCATGTGTAGCATGATGAAATATATATATATATATATATATATATATATATATATTTAAATCAAAGATGAAGTTTCTAGATATATAAAGTGAATAAGGTTTTTTTTTTTTCATTTTTGTTTCACAATTTCTGGGGTATACTTCATTTTATATTGGTGATTATATCATACTTCATGCAAAATAAAATTTAAAGCTTCTATATAGAATTAGATCCTACAGAAAAGAAGCACTGTTTACTCATTAGTACTCTTTCAATTTATTTATATTCAGTCGCTGAGTTGTGCTCAACTCTTTGCAACTCCATGGACTGCAGAATGCCAGGCTTCCCTGTCCTTCACCATCTCCCAAGGTTTATCCAAACTCATGTCCATCAAATCGATGATACCATCCATCTCATTTGATGCCATCCCCTTCTCCACCTGCCTTCAATTTTTCCCAGCATCAGGGTCTTTTCTAATGAGTTAGCTCTTCGCATCAGGTGACCAAAGTACTGGAGCTGCAGCATCAATATTTCCAATGAATATTCTGGGTTGATTTCCTTTAGGATTGACTGGCTTGATCTCCTTGCAGTCCAAGGGACTCTCAGGAGTCTTCTCCAGCACCACAGTTTGAAAGCATCAATTCTTCAGCACTCAGCTTTTTTTATGATCCAACTCTCACATCCATAAATGACTACTGGAAAAACCATATATTTGACTATAAGGACTTTTATAGGCAAAGTAATGCCTCTGCATTAAGTAGTTCATGATCTAAGCCACAGTCAGCTCCTGGTCTTATTTCTGCTGACCAAAGAGAGCTACTCCATCTTCAGCTAAAAAGAATATAACCAATCTGATTTTAGTATTGACCACATAGTGATGTCCATGTGTAGAGTTGTCTCTTGTGTTGTTGGAAGAGGGGGTTGCTATGACCAGTGCATTCTTTTGTACTCCAAGGTCAAACTTGTCTGATACTCTAGGTGTATGTTGAGTTCCTATTACTGCATTCCAGTTCCCTATAATGAAAATAACATCTTTTTTTGGTGTTAGTTCTAGAAGATCTTGTAGGTTTTCATAGAACCATTCAACTGTAGCTTCTTTGGCATTGGTGGTTGGGGTATAGACTAGGATTACTGTGATGATGAATGCTTTGCCTTGGAAACAAACCAAAATCATTCTATAATTTTTGAGACTGCCCACAAGTACTGTATTTCAGACTCTTTTGTTGACTATAAGGGCTGCTCCACTTATTCTAAGGAATTCCTGCCAACAGTAGTAGATATAATGTTTATAATGTTTATGGGAGAATATAAATTCACCCATTCCTATCCATTTTTGTTCACTGATTCCTAAAATGTTGATGTTTGCTTTTGCCATATCCTGTCTGATCACATCCAATTAATTTAACCTGATTTATGGACCTAACATTCCAGGTTCCTATGCAATACTGTTCTTTACAGCAATATTGCACTTTTCTTGGAAGAAAAGCAATGACAAACCCTGACAGAATATTAAAAAGCAGAGACATTACTTTGCCTACAAAGATCCAAAGCTATGGTTTTTATAGCTGTCATGTACAGATGTGAGAGCTGGATAGTAAAAAAGGCTCAACACTGAAGAATTGATGCCTTTGACCTGTGGTGCTGGAGAAGATTCTTGAGAGTCCCTTGGACAGCAAAGAGATCAAACCAGTCAATCATAAATGGAACAACACTGAATATTCACTGGAAGTACTAATGTTGAAGCTGAAGCTCCAATACTCTGGCCACCTGTTGGGAAGAGCTGATACATTGGAAAAGACCTTGATGCTGGGAAAGATTGAAGGCAGGAGGAGAAAGGGAAAACAGAGGATGAGATGGTTGAATGGCATCACTGACTCAATGGATATGAGTTTGAGCAAGCTCTGGGAGCTGGTAAAGGACAGGGAAGCCTGGTGTGCTGCAGTCCATGGGTCTCAAAGTATTGGAACTGCAACAACTGCTTTCTAAAATGCTGTCTAGCTTTGTCATAGCTTTCCTTTCCAAGGAGCAAGTGTCTTTTAATTTCACGGCTGCAGTCATCATCCAGAGTGATTTTCAGCCCAAGAAAATAAAGTCTCTGTTTCCACTGTTTCCTCATTTATTTGCCATAAAGTGAGTGGACTGGATTCCATGATCTTAGGTTTTTGAAAGCTGAGTTTTAAGACAGCTTTTTCTCTCTCCTCTTTCACTTTTATCAAGAGGTTCTTCAATTCCTCTTCACTTCCTGCCATCTGGGTTGTGTCATCTGTGACAGGTTGTTGCTGAACCACGAAAGACGCCAGGATTCTTGGCCTCCAGAGGAGAATACAATCTGGGGCCAGAAATGAGGCTTGATCTCTCAGAGCTTTTGTGTAATAGAGTTTTATTAAAGTATAAAAGGGATAGAGAAAGCTTCTGACATAGACATCAGGAGGGGGCAAAAAGAGTACCCCCCCTTGCTAGTGTTAGAAATGGAGTTATATATCTTTTAATTAGTTATTACAATGAATCAAAAGAATGTCTGGAAGTTGTAAAAAAATTTACCAGACCCACTCCCACAATTTACATTCTAAGATATCAGGATTAGTCAGAAGGTTTTCAGAAAGAAGAAACTCCTCAAGCAGTATATATTGTTGTATAATCCCTAGTACAGAGTTTAAACTGAGTTGTGTAATTGACTAAGACTAAGGAATGCAGACCAAAAAAAAAAAAAAAAGCTTGCCCTTCTTTCCCCTTCCTTGAGAATTATAGACCCTTCTCGCCTTGGGGACCCCTGGACTTCTTATCAACCTGCCTAGGAATTGACTCATCTGCATATCTGAAGTTATTGATACTTCTCCTGGCAATCTTGATTTCAGTTTGAGCTTCATCTACCTTGACATTTTGCATGATGTATTATTCATATAAGTTAAGTAAGCAGGGTGACAATATTCAACCTTGACATACTCCTTTCCCAATTTGGAACCAGTCCATTTTCCATGTCCAGTTCTAACTGTTGCTTCTTAACCTGCATACAGGTTTCTCAGGAGGCAGAAATGGTGGCCTCATATTCCCATCTTTTTAAAAATTTTTCCAGTTTGTTGTGATGCACATAGTCAAAGGCTTTCCCATAGTCAATGAAACAGAAGTAAATGTTTTTCTCAAATTATCCTGCTTTTTTTATGATCCAGTTGATGTTGGCAACTTGATTTCTGGTTCCTTTGCTGTCTCTAAATCCAGCTTGTACATCTGGAAGTCTTGGTTCACATACTGTTGAGTCCCAGCTTGGGTAATTTTGAGCATTACTTTGCTAGCATGTGAAAGGAGTGCAAGTGTTTGAACATTCTTTAGCAGTAGCCCTCTTTGGGATTGGAATGAAAACTGACTTTTTCCAGCCCTGTGGCCACTGCTGAGTTTTCTAAATTTGCTGGCATACTGAGTGCAGCACTTTAACAGAATCATCTTTTAGGATTTGAAATATCTCAACTGGAATTCCATTATCTCCACTAGCTTTGTCCATAGTGTTGCTTCCCAAGGTCCACTTGATATCACATTTCAGGATGTCTGGCTCGAGGTGAGTGATCACAATATTGTGTTATCCTGGTCTTTAAGATCTCTCTTGTATAGCTCTTCTGTGTATTTTTGCCACCTCTTCTTAATATTTCTGCTTCTGTTCAGTCCATGCCATTTCTGTCCTTTACTGTGCCGATCTTTTCATGAAATGTTCCCTTGGTATGTTTAATTTATTTGAAGAGACCTCTAATCTTTCCCATTCTATTATTTTCCTCTATTTCTTTGCACTGTTCACTTAGGAGGGCTTTCTTTTCTTTCCTTGTTAGTCCTCAGAACTCTACATTCAGATGGGTGTATCTTTTCTTTTCTTCTTTGCCTTTTGCTTCTCTTCTATTCTCAGCTATTTCTAAGGTATCCTCAGACAATCATTTTTCATTTTTTGCATTTCTTTTTCTTGTGGATGGTTTTGATCACTGCCTCCTCTACAAACCTCCATCTATAGTTCTTCAGGTACTCTATCAGATCTAATCCCTTGAATATATTTATTGCTCCCACTGTATAATCGTGAGGGATTTGATTTAGGTCATACCTGAATGGCCTAATGGTTTTCCTTACTTTTTTTTTTTTAAGTCTGAATTTTGCAATAAGGAGATCATATTCTGAGCCACAGTCAGCTCCCAGTCTTGTTTTTGCTGATTGTGTAGAACTTCTCCATCTTTGGCTGCAAAGAATATAATCATTCTGATTTCAGTATTGACCATCTGGTGATGTCCATGTGTAGAGTCATTTCTTGTGTGGTTGGAAGAGGGTGTTTGCTATGACCAGTGAATTCTTTTGGCAAAACTCTGTTAATCTTTGCTCTGCCTCATTTTTTACTCTTAGGCTAACATGGCTATTACTCCAGATATCTCTTGCCTTCCTACTTTCGCATCCCAGTCCCCTATGATGAAAAGTACATCCTTTTCCTTGTGTATGTTTGTTCTAGAAGGACTTGTATGTCTTCACAGAACCATTCAACTTCAGCTTCTTTGGCATTAGTGGTTGGGACATAGACTTGGATTACTTTGATGTTGAATGGTGTGCTTTGGAAACAAACTGAGATCATTCTGTCATTTTTCAGACTGCCCCAGTTACTATATTTTGGACTCTTTTGTTGATTTAATTTCTTCTAAAGGATTATTGACCAAAGTAATAGATATAATGGTCATCTGATTTACATTTGCCCATTCCCATCCATATCAGTTTACTGATTCCTAAAATGTGGATGTTCACTCTTGCCATCTCCTGTTTGACCACTTCTAATTTACCTTGATTCATGGACCTAACATTCCAGATTCTTATGCATTATTTTTCCTTACAACATCAGAATTTACCTTCACCCCCAGACACATCAACTACTGAGTATTGTTTCAGCTTTGACTCAGCCTCTTCATTTCTCCTGGAGCTATTTCTCTGCTCTTTTCCAGTAGCATATTGGCACGTACTGAACTTATGAGTTCATCTTTCAGTGCCATACTTTTTTGTTTTTTCATACTGTTCATGTGGTTGTAAAGACAAGAATGCTGAATCCCTTCTCCTGTGAATCATGTTTTGTCAGAATGTTCCATCAGGACCAGTCCATCTTGGTTGGCCCTGCACAGCATGGCTGATAGTTTCATTGAGTTATCCATGTGGTCAGTTTGGTTAGTTACCTGTGGTTGTGGTTTTCATACTGTCTGCCCATAAAGATAAGAGGCTTGTGAAATCTTCCTGATATGAAGGACTGGCTGTGAAGAAAACTGGGTCTTGCTCTGGCCATGCTCAGTAAATCTTTAATCCAATTTTCTGCTGATGTGTGGGTCTGTGTTCCCTCCCTGTAGTTTGCCTTGAGCTCAAACTATTGTAGGGTTAATGACGACCTCCTCCCAAAGGATTTATGTCAGCATACCATGCCTCCCAGTATTGCAGGAAGGGGGACCCCTTCCAGGGCCTGAAAGTGGGCTCTTGTCTAACCCTCAGAAATGAATTGTCCAAGGAGACACATGTGCTGACAAAGCAAGAGATTATTGGAAAGGTGGGCAGATAAAAGTAGGGTAGGGGAATCCAGGAAAAGGGCTCTGCTACATGGCTCACTTTTATAGTGATGGGATTAGTTTCTGTGTTGTCTTTGGCTAATCATTCTGACTCAGAGTCTTTCCTGGTGGCACACGCATTGCTCAGCCACAATGGATGCTAATGAGAAGGATTCTTGGATGTGGTTGGACAATTGATGTCTTCTTTTGACCTTTCCAGAACTCTTCCAGTTGGTGGTGGCTTATTAGTTCTGTGTTCCTTAGCAGGACCTCTTATCATAAAACAATGTAAAAGGTTACTATGGTGCCTGGCCAGGGTGAGTGGTTTCAGTCAGTATGCTTCCACTAACACCAGAACTGCTACAGTCAGTGTCCCTGGCCCTGTAACAGGCCAGTGTTGACCCATGGCTCCACCAGAGACTCCAGAACACTCACAGGCAAGTCTAGCTCAGTCTCTTATGGGGCCACTGCTCCTTTCTCCTGGGTCCTGGTGCACACAAGGTTTTGTTTGTGCCCTCCAAGAGTATATTTCTCCAGTCCTGTGGAAGTTCTGTAAACAAAATCCATTGACCTTCAAAGTCAAATTCCTTGGGGGTTCTCAGTCAATTTGCTGGATCCCCAGGTTGGGGAATTTGTTGCGGGCACTAGAACTTTCACAACAGTGCAAGAACTTCTTTGGTATAATTGTTCTACTGTCTGTGGGCCACCTGCTTAGTGGCTCTAAAGTGGGGCTAATGGTGATCTCCTCCAAGAGGAGGAGGCATAAGTCGATGCCACTCACTGAGCCTCTCAGGACTGTTGCTGCCGGAGCCTTGTCCCTGTGGCAGGACACTGCTGATGTGTGCCTCTGCAGGAGACCCTCAAACACTCACAGGCAGGTCTGGCTCAGTCTTTGTGAGAATCACTGTTCCTTTCCTTGGTTCTAGTGCACACAAGGTTTTGTTTGTTCCCTCCAAGCATCTCTGGCAGTATGATATTTGATTTTAAATGTGATTTCACTCCTCCTATCATATTGTTGCATCTTCCCCTTTGCTCTTAGACAGGGAGTATCATTTTTGGTGGGATCCAACACTCTCCCATTGATGGTTGTTCGGCAGCTAGTTGCAATTTTGGTGCTCTCACAGGAGAGGATTAGCATAAGTCCATCTACTCTGGCATCTTGAAGGCTCACTCTTTCTATTTATAAGTAGGATCAATTCAACTCAGAGTTCTTATAGAAATCACTTACAATCTCCCATCACTTAGGCAATAATACATAGTGCAACTTCCATTCACTTTTTTTTTTTAAGGTTGAACACTTTTTACTATATTAGGTGAATTTCTTTTCTGGGAAACTCTCTTTAACCTCTATTTTAAATACATATGCATTTTAAAGTGTATATTGCTCATTTGCATGACTATGGTATGATCATTCACCTAGAGTCAGACATCCTAGAATGCAAAGTCAAGTGGGCCTTAGGAAGCATCACTATGAACAAAGCTAGTGGAGATGATGGAATTCCAGTTGAACGATTTCAAATCCTAAAACACAGTCCCATTAAAGTGCTGCACACAATACGCCAGGAAATTTAGAAAACTCAGCAGTGGCCGCAGGATTGGTAAAGGTCAGTTTTCATTCCAATCCAAAAGAAGGGAAATGCTAAAGATTATTCAAACTGCAGCACAATTGCACTTATCTCACACACTAGCAAAGTGATACTCAAAATTCTCCAAGTCAGACTTCGACAGTATGTGAATTGAGAATTTACTGATATTCAAGATGGATTTCAAAAAGGCAGAGGAACCAGACATCAGATTATCTATATCCTTTGGATCATATACAAGGCAAGAGAATTCCAGAAAAACATCTATCTGTCTAATTGAGTATGCCAAAGACTTTGACAGTGTGGATCACAATAAACTGTGGAAAATTCTGAAAGAGATGGAAGTATCACATCACCTGACCTGTCTCCTGAGAAATCTGTATGCAGGTCAAGAATCAACAGTTAGAACTGAACATGGAACAACAGACTGGTTCTAAATTGGGAAAGGAGTATGTCAAGGCTCTATATTGTCACCCTGCTTATTTAACTTATATGCAGAGTACATCATGCAAAATTCAAGGCTGAATGTAACAAAAGCTAGAATCAATGTTTCCAGGAGAAATATCAATAACTTCAGATATGCAGATGTCACCACCCTTATGGCAGAAAGTGAAGAGTAACTAAAGAACCTCTTGATGAAAGTGAAAGAGGAGAGTGAAAAAGCTGGCTTAAAACTCAATATTCAAAAAATGAAGATCATGGCATCTGGTCCCATCACTTCATGGCAAATAGATGGGGAAACAATGACAACAGTGACAGACATTATTTTGGGGGGCTCCAAAATCACTGCAGATCGTGACTGCATCGATGAAATGAAAATATGCTTGCTCCTTGGAAGAAAATCTGACAACCTAGACAGCATATTAAAAAGTGGAGACATTACTTTGCAGACAAAGGTCCATACAGTTAAAGCTATGGTTTTCCCAGTAGGCATGTATGGATGTGAGAGTAGGACTATAAAGAAAGCTGAGCGCCAAAGAATTGATGCTTTTGAACTGATGTTGGAGAAGACTCATGAGAGTTCTTTGGATGGCAAGGATAACAAACCAGTCAATCCTAAAGGAAATCAGTCCTGAATATTCATTGGAAGTACTGATGCTGAAACTGAAATTCCAATATTTTGGCCTCTTGATGCAAAGAGCCGACTCACTGGAAAAGACCCTTATTCTGGGAAAGATTGAAGGCAGGAGGAGAAGGGGACAACAGAGGATGAGATGGTTGAATGGCATCACTGACTCAATGGACGTGAGTTTGAGCAAGCTCCAGGAATTGGTGATGGACAGGGAAGCCTGGTGTGCTGCAGTCCATGGAGTCATAAAGAGTCAGAAACAACTGAGCGACTGAACTGAACTAAGCCAGGAAGAAATAGAAAATATGAACAGATTGATTATAAATGCTAACTGAATTTGTAATTTAAAAACTCCCAACAAACAAAAATTTAGGACAAGGTGGTTTCACAGGCAAATTCTAACAAACATTTAGAGACGAGTTAACACATATTCTTTTGAATCTATTTTAAAAAAAAAATTGCAGAGGATGGAACACTCTTGAACTCATTCAATGAGGTCAACAGCACCCTAATAACAAAACCAGACCCAGATACTATAAAGGAAGAACATTACAGCCAATATCACAGATGAACATAGATTCAAAAATCATCAATAAAATATCAGCAATCTGTGTCAAACAAGACATTAAGAGATCATATACCATGATCAAGTGAGATGTAATCCCAGGGATGCAAGGATTTTTTCATTATCTGCAAATCAATCAGTGTGATACACCATGTTACCAAATTAAAGAATAAAAAAGCATTTCAATAGATGCAGAAAAAGCTTTTGATAAAATTCAGAAATAATTTATGACAATAACTCTCCAGAAAGTGAGCACAGAGGGAACATATGACATACCCACAGCTAACATCATACCCAATGGTGAAAAGATGAAAGTATTTCCTCTGAGATCAGGAACAAGACACAGATGTCCACTCTCTCCACTTTTATTCAACATAGTTTTGGAAGTCAGGCTCTTCTGTCCATGTAATTCTCCAGGAAAGAATATTGGAATGGGTAGCCATTTCCTTTTCCAGGGAATCTTCTCAACCCTGGGATCAAACCTGAGTCTCCTGCATTGCAGGCAGATTTTTTTTTACCATCTGAGTCATCAGGGAATCCGGATACTATACATGGAAAATCCTAAAGATGTTTACTTTTGAAGTTCTAGTGAACCCAAGGGTAAATTATACACAATAACCTAGAAAAAATAGTTGGAAAAAGAATGTCTTCCTACCTCCCAAAAGAGAAGCATTTATTTCTACACTGCAGATTTATTTTGCAATAAGTAAGAAGATATTAAGCTTTTTGAGTAATGTTTGCTTAAAGATTCAGAGGAGAGAGTAGACTTTTGTTAATTGTAAAATAAATAAATCTGAAGCAGAAGCAGGAGATGATGCCTAAGAAAAACTCAATATGTTTTCTAAAGCATAAAGATAAGCTTGCAAGCTATTCCCCTTACTGAATTTAGCACCACTTGTAACCAGGTCACACATAGTGTATCTGGCCTGGGACTAAGTTCTCTATCAGTTGTAGTAACAATAACCCTTGACCTATGCAGTTTAGACCTTTTCCCACCAGGAAACTTATCTGACCTTCACCTCATTCCCTCAGGATATGTCTAGATATTTACTAATTAATCTCACAAATTCATCAGAACTAATTTTTTAATGAATGATTCTGAATAAAAATGCATTCTACCAAGATATGCATTTGATGTTAACATAGTTTCTTAGAAAAAAAATCTCACAACCCAAAGTTTTCATACCAAGAAATTTTCAAGTTTTGAGACTTTTTAAGCATATGCTTTTGTTTCAGTGATAATAACCACAAAAAATTAGTGAAGGATTATTGAATATCCTTTATAACTAAGGGGTGTGTCATTTTGGTTTTTCTATAAATGTGTGAATTTTTACTCTCCATCTTCCCAAACCAGAGATTGAACCTAGGTCTCCCACACTGCAGGTGGATTCTTTACCATTTGGGTGACCAGGGAAGCCCAAGAATACTGGAGTGGGTAGCCTATCCCTTCTCCAGGGGCTCTTGCCCATCCAGGAATCCAACCAGGTCTTCTGCATTGCAGGCCGATTCTTTACCAGTTGAGCTACCAGGGAAGCCCCCATTACATGGCATCAAACAATAAAGCAAAGGTATAGGGCTTAGTTTTTAAGGTGATGTTTTTCACATTAGCATTCACAGACTCTGAGAGGTCTGAAGATAGTCTTTTGGGTCTGTGATTTCCCAAGTTTGAGAAACACTACCTTAAATTCAAGACTGAATCAAATGCATAAGCGGCAGGATGAAGATTAGGCACTGTTGTGAGTAGATCTTTATGTCCTTCTCAGATCACACCAAGGAACTGCCCACTTCTCATCAACAAAATCCCAACAGGACTTCATCGTGTGCTATGGAAAGGTCAAGGGTTCAAACAGAACTGGCTCGAGTTTAGATTCTGGCTTCAGCATTTTCTAGCTGCTTATCAGACTTTCCAATCTTCTGGTAGGGCTGAGGATAGAGTGAAATAATAAATGCAAAAGTGTATTGGTACTCAAATCAATACTAGGCCCATAATAGCTGTTTAATAAAGGTTTCCCCCACTTAACTCAGAATTTAGCATGAAATTGAGATATTCTGACACTAAATTCAGTGGTTTTACCTTTTTAATGCCAAAGTAAAAGTGTTACATCGCTCAGTCATGTCCAACTCTTTGCAACTCCATACTCTGTCCATGGAACTCTCCAGTCAAAAATACTGGAGTGGGTTGCCATTCCCTTCTCTAGGGGATCTTCCCAATCCAGGGATCAAACCTAGGTTCCTGCATTGCAAGCAGATTCTTTACTCTCTGAGCCACCAGGGAAGCTCTTATAATGCCAAGTTGCCCTTGAAAGAAAACTAAAAGTAAAATAATTCAAGGATATTTTTTTTTACTGTGATTCTTTATTGTTTCCAATGAAGAGTAGAAAATATATGTATTAATTGTATCATTACCATGGATTAGAAGACATTTTGAACTAATCTAATCTGAAACAATTTACTGTGTGTCGTTCTCAAACATTTGGGGAAGTTTAAAACCAAAATAAAGGAACACAAAGCCCCACAATCTTCTCATTTTTAGAGTCACTTTCAGTCTTAGCCTCACACAGCTGTTATACTGGGAATTATCCAACTGCAGAGATACATCTCTTTCCACTCATTTGCATAATTCTGAATTCCTTTCAGAGGATACTTAATACCAGTGCAGAAATATAAAGACTCAACAACAGTCATTTAAGGAAGAATTCAACCAACTAGAACAGCTGTTCATCAGAAATGTTGCAAAGCTTCCTTTATCAACCATATGTTTCTTCCTGGCAGTTGTAATTCCAAAATTATATTGGTTACCTTTTATTCTGGCATAGTATTAAAATATTTCTCAGTTGTGCCATTCAAAACATGGCAGGCCTTGAAATAGGAAAACATAAAATAGCTTCTTGGTTTGTGTGCATGTGTATAAAAGAGAAAAAAAGAATTATGCACCAGTATTTAGCTTCACCTTACTCAGTTTTGTGAAGTTGCATTGTAATACATTGATCATATACATGTTGATTTAGATGTAGCAAAATTATTAGAGCATAATCATCTTCAATGCCAGCCTACCTGGGTTTACATCCCGATTTTACCTCCTATGTTATGTGACTTTGGGTTGCTCATCTCTCTGTTCCTCACCTTAACATGTCAAATGGAGATAATAATACTACCTTCCCTATATACTTGTTTTGAAAGATTGAGTGCATTTATGAAAAAGCTTAGAACAATGCTTGAATCATCATAAGTATTACATAAGTTATAGTTTTCATAATTAGTATTATTTAACATTATCCCATAAATTTATCCCTATGTTGGTTTAGCAAGTTAATTGCAATATAATTTGGTTACGTTAAAACTGGACTTCCCTAGTGGCTCAAATTGCAAAGAATCTGCTTGCAATAAAGAGATCCAGGTTCAATCCCTGGGTTGGGCAGATTCCCTGGAGAAGGGAATGACAACTGACTCCAGTATTCTTGCCTAGAGAACTTCATGGATGGAGGTGCCTGGCAAGCTACAGTCCATGAGGTCATAAAGAGTCAGCTATGACTGAATGACTAATCAGATTTAATTTGGAAGACATTTACATTGGAAGATAAAAGAAACATTTTCTGTAGTCTGTTAGACATCACATTTTCATAATTTGCATACAGACTAGACAGCTATTAAAAATTTAATTATGTTATTAAAATAATTATTTCACTATTAATTCTTGAATATGAGCATGTCATCGTTTAAATGGCATGAGTACAGGAGTCTGCCCCAACTTGCTCATCTTTGTAACCCTGGTAATTAGCACAGTACTGGACATGTATTTGCACTCAATCAGTATGTGCTGAGATCTATTTAGTAAATGAGATCTATTTAGTAAATAGTGGAGATTGGTTTATACTTGTTGAATTTTTGTGATTTTTTGCACAAATCATATTTTCTATTGTATCACAATAAAGTACCAATTTTCCATTTTTAAGTCATGCAAAGTTTAAACTTTACAAGTATTTCTTCCAATCAAAGATTTAACCATACTCCTTTTTCTGGCATAAATCAGATTTGTGTTGTTAAAAAGAAAATGAAAGTGAAAGTTGTTCAATGGTGTCTGACTCTTTGTGACCCCATGGACTAAACAGTCCGTGGAATTCTCCTGGCCAGAGTACTGGAGCGGGTAGCGTTTCCCTTCTCCAGGGAATCTTCCCTCACCCAGGGATCAAACCCAGGCCTCCTTTATTGCAGGCGGATTCTTTACCAACTGAGGTAACAGGGAAAGCCATTGAAAAGAAAAGAGCTCTTAAAACGTAACTGCTTTTCCAAGGAAAAAATAATTTAAAAAAAGCATCACTTAATTGGATGGACTATAGTTGTGGTTCTCAATAGAGATTCTGATTTGGTGGATATGGGATGTATTTCAGAATCTGTAGAAATTCACCAATACATACTGAAAGTCATTTGCATATATGTGCAAAATGTGCATATGTTAATTATTGCTATTATATTGATTAATCATATCAGTCTGAAAGGCAATAAATGTTGTTTCCAGTATCAAATGGGGAATAAGTAAGATATTGCAGGGAGGATAGAATGAAAAAAATATATAAATATTTAATTTATTTCTATAAGGTACCACAGAGACATAAATTGTTTCTCGGGAAGTTGCAATTAGCCATCACCTTTAGACATTTCTAATAAAGCATGAACTAAGCATGTGCTGATATAGCTTAGACCTTTAATATTTTTTCAAATGATAGTACTTTCATAGGAAATTTACAATATAAATAATCAAGTTATGCTCACATCTTTACAGTTATATAGCATCAAAAAGTCACTTGTTCCATATTTAACTAACATCTATCTAATCTCTCAACTTCTGTATTGTGTCTTTTAATCTAGTACTAAAATCAAATAATTGAAACATAAAAATATTGGAGAACTCTTGCCAATGGTAACAATTGCCTACAATAAAAGTGTTCAAACCTAGACTAAAATGTGTGCTATTAATCAGCAGTTTATTACAATGCTTTTTTAAAAATATGAATGACCTTGTTACAGCACTTAAGATCATGTCATTGAGTTGCATCTACTATTATAGTGGTTTATCACAAGTCATGATGAAAGTGAAGCATAATTTTTTTCTTCTTTAGGTTCATTCCTTATGACAAATTTCAAAATCTAATCATTAAGCAGTGTAGATTTTACTCCTCAATATATTATTGATTTATGAAACATTTATCTTTATAATGCTTTACTATCTCCTTATGAGAATTTTTTAGGTGAAAGCATACTAAACAGAATCCAAGACTGGATTAGTTATACTAATTAATTTTCTAATTCATTCATTGAACCAAGAATTTTCAGGTGCTGGTGTTGTATCATATACTGTGATAGATTCTGGTGATTAAATGATAAATAAGATATAGTATATATTAGTCTTTCTCTTGTAATTCAGTGTGGGGAAAATCTTGCTCCATAGCCAAGGTCTTTTATTAAATGAGGTTCTTTTGATTTTTTGTAAGGTAAGCTTAAATGCAATGTGAGCATCACTCTGCAGGAGCAGCTCTGTTTAAATATTTAGCCACAAAACAGTGGTTTAATTGAATCACTAACAATTCCACCATGAATTAGGCTGTAAACATGCTGTTAAGGTACATCCTGGACTTTCAGATAAGAGAAATGAACTCCTTCACTCAAAGAGAGAAATCTCCTTCAGAGAAGAGGTAAAGGAAAGTTACCAGAGCTAGTACTCACCCCCACGGAAATGGAAGCATTGTCCTCTGACTCCCCAGCTTCTCCTCAGAAAACAGAGTGAAAAGCATTCTTTTCCTTAGTGTATGTTTTAAATATTACAGTGATTGTCATTCATTCCATGCTGGTGAAAAAACAGAGAGATTCTAATCTGGTAGTTCAGACCAAAGACAATTTCAGAACTGTTCAAAAATCCATCTTTTTTCTCTACATAAAGGAGTCAAAAAGCATTTGGCTCTACTAGACTATAGCCAAAGCAATTCATAAATGATTTTATAATACTTTATAATGTAAATTTGAACAGACATAGTGAATGAGCAATAGTGATTGTCTTTCCCCAATAGTACTTGAAGCCCCATTGTTTATGTAGAGCTTTATTAGACAACCCCACCCCTTGAAGAACATAAAAACTGTAACGTTGTCCCTATAGCCATGGAGTTTAGAGAAATCTAAGACTAAGGAAACATTTTATAAGCAACATAAGACAGGCTGTACGAGGTGAAGAATTCTGTTCATTGAGTTTTTCTTGAAGTTCAGAAACAGAAAAACAGAGTTGGAGAATTGTGCAAGCAATATTGATATCATATGTCATACAAGTTTGGTGCTTTAAAATGTTGTTTAAATACTGTTTGTAGTAAAATAAAAAGGTGAATTGACAGTATCCCTAGTTTGAGGCTTTATCCCTAGTTCCATTAGTGTTTTATTAGCATCAACAATGATAATATATTGTCTTTACAATAGTCTACTTCTATTTATTAAATATTGTTATTTAAATATTGTTAATTAAATATTAAAAATAAATAATAAATAATATTATTAAACATTGACTGTTCATTGTAAATAAGAGATTCTCCCCATAAATCAAAGAAAGAAAAGTGAATGGAACTAGTCCATGCTTTATCAGTAACACTAATACTAAAAACTATTGTTGAAAATAAGACAATGTTCAATATAAAATTGAAATTGAATGACTACATGACAAGAAATATCATTCTAGAAATCAAAATATGATATATTGAAATGGCATTAAAATATCCTCTAAAACTCTATGTGATGTTTCTAAAATTAATAGAATTAAGATACTCTACAATATCATTGTTAATTTCAATAAGCAGCTGGAAATATCTATGCAAATAAAGAGTGGAGGAAAAAAAAGGCTTTCCAACCACTAGTCTATACTTTCAGGACTAGATGGATTGAAAACTAGAAGTCAGGAATGAAATAAGGACAATCTCTTAAAGCCTTTGAAAATTATGATAATTTTTGGTAAAATATATTCATATAAAAATAGACAGTGACATGAAGATTATGCTTAAAAATGTTGAATGATGAAATCTGAAACTCTCGAGTCAAAGGAAATCAGGGCTCATGACTAAAATATCTACAGTCAAATGTGGGAGTTAGACATTTCTAGCCACACACAGGGAAATGAAAGCATTTAATGGATTCTACCCTCATTCTGAAGGAAAATCGAACCAAAAGGTAAATAAGCACTTTTTGGGGAATAAAGAACACTAGATTTGGTATAATTACAAATAGAACTAATAAAAACCAGGAAACATAAAAGTGTACAAGACAAATTAAGATACTAATCCCATGATATGATGAAATACAGATCTATAAAAATAGTAATAGGCTTCTAGTTCTGTGAATTGCAACTATAAAAGGTGCTTGATATTCGAATTTTACCAATGGTTCAAGGTTTATATTAGATCTCAAAGTGCTGATCTCAAACTACCCAAGCCCCTACTAATTTTTATTTTCTCTGAACTCACCTAGATCATGAAGAGACTAACACCAATTGTAGTATGTATTTGTGACAATTTCTGAGCATTCGGAGACATGATGCATGTGTCCTCCTGCAGTCTTCTTTGCAACATAATCTGACTCAGTGCTGGACTTGAAGGGCCCTTTGCTTTACTTGCTCTGTGACCCTGAGCAGTTTTATCTTTTTTTTTTTTCTTTTTTCATTTATTTATATTAGTTGGAGGCTAATTACTTTACAATATTGTAGTGGTTTTTGCCATACATCGATATGAATCAGCCATGGATTTACATGTATTCCCCATCCTGAATCCCCTCCCACCTCCCTCCCCATTAAGCCTTGTTTTGTGGGTTTTTTTTTTTTCAGTTGGAAAATTATTAGAGTCAATCATACTCTAAACTGTTTACAGCACCAGTTCAAATCCTGTTATCTTATTTGTGTTGACATTGCTTCAGAGAAAAACACAGAAGGTAATATTCAGACATGCTGAAGTGAAATTTAAGCTTAGATAAGCAGATTTTCTAAATGATTATCTTTAATTTCGTTGTGTTTCAGGATGACTTTACTGACCAAAAGCAGCGTGTGCACACACACACAAATGCTGAGTGAAATCATTGTGATATTCTTAACAGTCCTAAATGTCAAATTGAAAAATAGTCTACTTCTGAAGCATTCCCCTTTAGAACATAAGTAGACTGCAACACTGATGGATGATCAAGGCAGTCTGAGTCATACAAGTGGACTTTTTGCTTCTGCAAATTAGGAGAAAATACAGAATTTTTTCTATCACTCTCACAGCCATGAAATGCTGTTAGCTATTCAAAATGCAAAATTGACTACCCAAACCTGAGAGAAGATAATCATTTTTTTCCTACCACCTGCATGGGTAAGACCCACAGGCTGTGTGGGAACTTCTCCAAATTTCTTTCTCCTTTTCCACATCCTTTTTGTATACAAACTGTTTCTCTAGCTAACCTGTAGAAGAGACGTCTGTTACCTTTATGTAAGCCAACATACGTTGGTGTATGCCACCTTTTGTTTTTTCAGTGCCTGCATGCTGCATCAAACCTTACTAAGTTTCATCTGGAAACTGTTTAGCTGTGTCAATCACTAAGGGCACATGTGTTGCCCATCCTCAACTTCAGACACTGGCAGCAGGCATCTGTGAGCTTACTTATCTGTTCACATGCTGCAGAAATGACATGCAACCTCTATCAATTGGCAGCTTTTAAAATACTCTGTCAAGCACAGAAAATTAAGAAAAAACAAAATTAAGCATCCCTAATATAACCTTAATGCCCTTGTATACCATTCTTCCATTACATTTCCTCTTTCTGTCTCAAGTCAGGGAACAAAAAGGATTAAGTGTAATGTTATAAATTTTAAAAAATGTGACAGTCTGTGGAGGTCTTCATAGATGTTTGCAGGATACAGAAGCTTACTGTGCTACTATTGACAGTTTAAATTAAATGCTTTTATTTATTTACTTTTGCCATTCAGTAATTTTATAAAAAAAAAAAAAATACTGGACTGCAAGTCTCTTGGACTGCAAGGAAATCCAACCAGTCAATCCTAAAGGAAATCAGTCCTGAATATTCATTGAAAGGACTGATGCTGAAGCTGAAACTCCCATACTTTGGCCACCTGATGCGAAGAACGGACTCATTGGAAAGGTGCTGAGGAAGACTGAAGGCAGGAGGAGAAGGGGACAACAGAGGATGAGATGGTTGGGTGGCATCACTGACTTGATGGACATTAGGTTGAGTAAGCTCCAGGAGTTGGTGATGGACAGGGAAGCCTGGTGTGCTGCGGTGCATGGGGTCACAAAGAGTCAGACAGGACTGAGTGACTGAACTGAAATGACTGAATTTTATTTAGTGTGTTTCTTTTATTGAAATGTAGTTGGTTTACAATATTGGGTTAGTTTCAGACATACAGCAAAGTGAGTCGGGTATATATGTGTGTGTGTGTTTGTGTGTGTGCACTAAGTCACTTCAGTCTAACTCTTCGGGACCCCAAAGACTGTAGCCCACCAAGCTCCTCTGTCCATGGAATTCTCCAGGCAAGGACACCGGAGTGGGTTGCCATGCTCTCCTCCAGGGGATCTTCCTGACGCAGAGATCAAACTTGTGTCTCTTATATCTCCTGCATTGGCAGGCGGGTTCTTTACCACTAGCGCCACCTGGGAAAAGTGTGTGTGTATATATTATTTTTCAGAATCTTTTCCCTTATAGGTTATTACAAATATAAATATAGATCTCTGTGCTATATATTAGAGATCTTGGCTTTTATCTATTATATATATATATATTAGTATGTATATGTTAACCCCAAATTCCTAATTTATCCCTCCCCACTGTTTCCCCTTTGGTAATTGTAAGCTTGTTTTCTATGCCTGTGGGTCTAATTGTGTTTTGTGTATAAATTCATTTGTATCATTTTTTTAAATTCTGCATATAAATGATATCATATGAAATTTGTCTTTCTCTGTCTGGCTTACTTCACATACTATGATAATTTCTAGTTCTATCCATGTTGTTGCAAATGATATTATTTCATTCTATTTTATGGCTGAGCAATATTCTATTATATATATATATATATATATATATATATATATATATATATATAGTTTCTTACTATATAAAATGGGGCTAGATAGTGCCTATTCATAAAATTACTATCAAGATTAAATGAGAAATTGCACTTTAAACCCTAGAACTGTGCCCAGTCCACAGTAAAAACTACATGTCAGTTGCTGGCACTGTGGCATCCTATCACCATATCATCTCCACCATCTTGGTTCAGTCAATTCTAAAGTTCAGGGGTCAGCAAGTTATGCCCCTTTACCTATTTTTTGTCAGTAAAGTATTGGGATACTGCCACACTCATACTGCATCTTCTTTATGCATTCATTTGTCAGTGTGTATTTGGGTTGTTTCTATGTCTTGGCTATTGTAAATAGTGCTGCGGTGAACATTGGGGTGCATGCATCTTTTCAAATGATGCTTTTTCTGTATATATAACCAAGAGTTGAATTGCTGGATCATATAGCAATTTTTAATCTTTTTAATTTTGGGGAGAACCTTCATACTGTTTTCTATAATAGCTATATCAATTTGCATGCCTAACAACAGTGTTAGGACAGTTCCTTTTTCTCTAAACTCTCTCCAGTATTTATTATTTGTATACTTTTTAATGATGACCATTCTGACTGGTGTGAGGTGGTATACCTCATTGCAGTTTTCATTTACATTTCTCTAATAGTTAGCTATTTTGAACATATTTTCCTGTGCCTTTTGGCCATCAGCTTGTCTTCTTTGGGCTTCCCAGGTGATGGTAGTGGTAAAGAACCTGCCTGCCAATGTAGGAGACATAAGAGACATGGGTTCAATCCCTAGGTTGGGAAGATTCCCTGGAGAAGGGCATGGCAACCCACTCCGCTACTTTTGCCTGGAGAATCCTATGGACAGAGGAGCCTGGTGAGCTATAGTCTAAAGGGTCGCACAGAGTCAGACAGGACTGAAGCTACTTAGGCATGCATGCACATTTGTCTTCTTTGCAGAAATATCTCTTTAGATCTTTTGCCCAGTTTTTTTTTATTGGGTTTTCAGATTTTTTGATATTGAGCTGTATGAGCTATTTGTATATTTTTTAAAGTTTTTTTTTTTTAAGATCTGAAAAAGGTAGTGAAAAGAGCTAAGGCCTAAGGCAAATTAAAAGATGACCATTGCATGTAGAATAATGTATATTTTCATTTGCATCTTATGTGATTTGATAATTTGCATATCTTTCTACCCTAAAGAACCTTGCCTGTCCATTGAAAATCCCTCTTCATGTTGATAGCATTCTACCCTATTTATCATCACCTAAAGTCTTTGTCAACAGATTCAGTGTTTTCTGTGAGTGTTGCCCTCTCACTTGGTGGATGACTAGTTTGAGTATTCTATCCCTTTACATGCTGAAGGACTTTCAGCCCAGATGACCTTCTTGCTGATTAAGCCTGAGGATTGTTTTTTGTTATTTTTGCTTGCTTGTTTGTTTGTTTCCCACCTAAGTTGGCTCATTTAACATAGGGTTTAAATGAGGTGGTTTGTTCTGATCCAACAAAAAAGCAATAATATGTTTGAATTATGCATGACAGTGCTGCTTTAAAAACTAAAGACAGTAAAGGTATTTTCCATAATGTCAAAGGAGAAAAAAGTTGTGATATGTGCTTATGCGTATCATTACTAACGGGTTCAAGTATACTCAATTTTGTTGCTGGGTCTCAAAAAACAATGTGAATTTCAAACATATCCTATAAAAGACATCAGAATTGTTTTTATAATTCACTTTTTAAAGCTTAAAAATATTGCACATTCAATATACACATAAGCCTGTCATCTTCATTGTTAAGGCACAGTGCCCCCATTTCATTCCTAAATTCTTAGTGTTTATTTTTCTTCACCAATCAACCAATGTGCCATGGAGTGCCATGTCCTGTCTTATCAGCTACCTGGAACATGTGTCTGCACAAAAAACTTGTTCCTAGTTATATTAACCACTTATAATTCTTCTATCTGTTAAAAAGGAGTGACCTTGTCCAGCGAATAAAGACTGCAGGAATATAAAACACCCAGAGGCACAAAGATGACTGAGCAGTACAAATTTTGTCATTAGTTGAATATCCATTTGAAATTAACATTAGAGATTTAATTCCAAAATGAATTACATTTGGGCAATATCATCAATGGTCATTCCCAGTGGCTCAGCAGTAAAGAATCTGCCTGTAATGCAGGTGATGCAGGAAACATGGGTTTGATCCCTTGGTAGGCAAGATCTGCTGGAGGAGGGCATGGCAACCCTCTCCATATTCTTGCCTGGAAAATCCCATGAAGAGTGAAGCCTGGCAGGCTACAGTCCATAGGGTCACAAAGAGTTGGACACCCCTGAAGTGACTGAGCATGCAAATGTCATCAGTGTTTTAGAAGAATAAATCTTAGTGAAAGGATTTATCCCCATATGATCAATAAGAGATGTAGAAGGTTAAAAAGATTTTCATGGAAGGTCATGTAAGAAAGCTGGCTCACATGGAACCAACCTAATGTTGGCTAAATGAAAATAGAAAAACAGAACCATCACTTTCCCTTATAAGAGTAGCTGAATGCTCTTAAGATATTATTTATAAATGTCACATGTTAAAGACAATAGAAAAAACTTTTAAGAATGCCAAAAATTAAATCTATACTTGATTCTTCTCAAATGACAAATAAAAATAAAATAGTTCTGAACTTCATATAGCCATTAAGTCTGTAGGATGACAGTCAATGCTAGGCTATGGAATTTGAAAAATTAGACATAAAATACAAGAAACAAACCTACATCCAAAGAACCTATATTTTAAAGTATTTTAAATATATTCAGATATAAAAAGGAATGTGCAGGGGAATGGCCACAGTCAAATATGCAATTTCTTTTGCCTAAGTTGAGTCAAAAGAGTTCCTATAAGAAAGTTTTTTGATATCAGTAGAGAAATAAAATCTTAACACCTAACAATTAAAACTTTGAAATTTATAAGATATTTATATCATAATCTTTCTACAGATTTCTTGTCAAGAATACATCAAATCCTTTTCATATGAAAAACAAATTCAACTCTTAATAACAAATTTGATGATCAAACATGTTCAATTTCCCCAAAATAATTTTGTATTCATTAACTATATTTTGACTTATATATTAAGTATTATATATTTAACTTATATATATTAACTTATATAGTTTTTAAATTAAAGAACACACATTTTAACATACCATGATATTTCTTCAATTCTTTCCATAAGAATTTTTAATTCTTATACATGATTTTGGTCAGCACCTCCTGTACAGTGTTATGAACCTCTGTGCATATTTCTTCAGGCACTCTGTCAGATCTAATACTTTTAATCTATTTATCACTTCCACTGTATGAGGGATTTGATTTTTTTTTCATTTGTTTTTATTAGTTGGAGGCTAATTACTTTACAATATTGTAGTGGTTTTTGTCATACATTGACATGAATCAGCCATGGAGGGATTTGATTTTATTTAGGTATAAATTAAATTAGGTCATACCTGAAAGTCCTAGTGGATTTCCCTACTTTCTTCAATTTAAGTCTGAATTTTGGATAGGGAGCTCATGATCTGAGCCACAGTCAGCTCCTGGTCTTGTTTTTGCTGACTGTAGAGAGCTCCTCCATCTTTGGTTGCAAAGAATATAATCAATCTGACTTCAGTGCTGACCATCTGATGATGTACATGTAGAGTCAACTCTTGTGTTGTTGGAAGAGGTGGTTTGCTATGACCAGTGCATTCTCTTCTCAAAGGTTTGTTAACCTTTTCCCTGCCTCATTTTTAATTCCAAGGCCAACTTGCCTGTTACTCCAGATATCTCTTCACTTCCTACTTTTTCATTCCAGTCCCCTATGATGAAAAGGACATCTCTGTATGTATGTGTGTGTGTGCATGCGTGTTAGTTATAGAAGGTCTTATAGGTCTTCATAGAACCATTCAATTCATCTTCTTCAGCATAAGTGGTTGGGGCACAGACTTGGATTACTGTGATGTTGAATGGTGTGCCTTGGAAATGAAGCAAGATAATTCTGTCATTTTTGAGATTGCACCCATGAACTGCATTTTGGACTCTTTTGTTGACTTTGAGGGCCACCCCATTTCTTGTAAGGGATTCTTGCCCACAGTAATAGATATAATGGTCATCTGAATTAAATTTGCTCATTTCCATCCATTTTAGTTCACTGATTTCTTAAATTGTGATGCTAACTTGCTACCCCCTGTTTGACCACTTCCAGTTTACCTTGATTCATGGGCCTAATATTCCAGGTTCCTATTAAATACTGTTCTTTACAGCATCGAGCTTTACTTTCATCACCAGACACATTCACAAATGGGTGTTGTTTCTGCTTTGACTCAGCCTCTCCATTACTTCTGGAGCTATTTCTCTGATCTTCTCCAGCAGCATACTGGACATCTGCCAACCTGGGGAGTTCATCTTTCAGTGTCATATCTTTTTGCCTTTTCATACTGATCATGGGATTCTCAAGTCAAAAATGCTGAAATGGTAGCCATTTCCTGCTCCAGTGGACCACATTTTGTCAGAACTTTCTGCCATGACAGATCTGTCTTGGGTGGCCCTATATGGTACAGCTCATAGTTTCATTGAGTTACAAAAGGCTGTGATCCACATGAAAATTGCAGCTAGCTTTCTTTGATTGTGGTTTCTATTCTGTCTGTCTTCTGATGAATGATGATAAGATGCTTGTGCAAGCTTCCTGATGGGAGGAACTGGCTGTGGGGAAAATTAGGTCTTGCTCTGATGGGCAGGGTCAAGCTTAGTAAATCTTTAACACAAATTTCTGCTGATGGGTGGGCTTTACTCCCTTCCTGTAGTTTGGCCTTAGGTGCCCATTCCTGGAGTCTTGTATTCTCTATGGAAGGACTATAGTCTGTGTTAGGCCTAATGGCAACCTCCTCCAAGAGCACCTGTGCCAACACACTGTGCCTCCTAGGAATGCTGCTGCCAATGCCCCTGACTCTGTGGAAGGCCAATTTCGACCTGTGCCTCCACTGGAGAGTCCTAGAGCAAGGCAAGCTGACTCAGCCTCTAATGGGGTCACTTCTTTCTCCTGGGTCTTGGTGTGCACAAGGTGCTGCTTGTGCCCTCCAAGAGTCTCTGTTTCCCTATTCCCGTGGAAATTCTGCAATCAAATCCCACTGACCTTCAAAGTCAGATTCCCTGGGGATTCTCAGCCCCTTTGCTGGACCCCCTGGTTTGGAAGTCTGTTGTAGGGCTTAGAACCTTTGCAACAGTTTAAGAACTTCTTTGGTGTAACTGTTCTTCAGTGTGTGGATCACCCGCCCAGCAGCTTTATGGAGGGAAGAATGGCGCCCTCCTCCCAGAGGACTTGGGCCACACGCTACACCTCCCGGAAGTGTTCTGCCAGAGCCCCTCCCCCTATGGCAGGCCACTGCTGACCAGCCTTTCCACAGAAGACCCTCAAACACTGACAGGGAGGTTTGGCTCAGGCTCTTGGGTTGGTGGGGGGAGGGAATCACTGCTCCTTTCCCTGGGTCCCAGTGCACATAAGAAACGCAAGGGGAAAACAATGGGAAAAAAAGAATTGCAACAAGGCAAAATAGTTGTCTGAGAAGACCTTACAAATAGCTGAGGAAAGAAGAGAAGCAAAAGGCAAAGGGGACAAGGAAAAATATACCCATCTGAATGTAGAGTTCCAAAGAATAGCAAGGAAATAGCAAGAAAGGCTCCTTAAATGAAGAATGAAAAGAAATAGAGGAAAACAATAGAATGGGAAAGACTATAGATCTCCTCAAGAAATTAGAGATACAAAAGGAACATTTCATGCAAACATGGGCACAATAAAGGACAGAAACAGAATGGACCTCGCAGAAGCAGAAGAGATTAAGAGGTGATAAGAATACATAGAAGAAATATAGAAAATATCTTAATGATCCAGATAACCACTATGGTGTAGTCACTCACCTAGAGCCAGACATATTGGAGTGTAAAGTCAAGTGGGCCTTGGAAAGCATTATTACCAAAAAAACTAGTGGAGGTGATGGAGTTCCAGCTGAGCTATTTCAAGTCCTAAAAGATGATGTTGTGAAAGTGCTGCACTCAGTATGCCAGCAAGTTTGGAAAACTCAGTAGTGGCCACAGAACTGGAAAAGGTCAGTTTTCATTCCAGTCCCAAAGAAGGGTAATGCCAAAGAATGGTCAAACTACATTTGCTAGCAAGGTAAGGCTCAAAATCTTTCAAGCTCTGCTTCCACAGTATGTGTGAACTGAAAACTTCCAGATGTACAAGCTTGATGTAGAAAAGACAGAGGAACCAGAGATCAAATTTCAAACATCCATTGGATCATAGGAAAAGCAACTGAATTCCAGAAAAACAACTACTTCTGCTTTGTTGACTATGCTAAAGTTTTGACTGTGTGGATCACACCAAACTGTGGGAAATTCTTTAACAAGTGGGAATATCAGACCATCTTACCTGTATTCTTAGAAACCTGTATGCAGGTCAAGAAGCAACAATTAGAACCAGACATGGAACAATGGATTGACTCAAAATTGGAAAGGAGTACATCAAGACTGTATATTGCCACCCTGCTTATTTAACTGATATGCAGAGTACATCATGCAAAATGCCAGGCTGGATGAAGCACAAGTTGGAATCAAGATTGCTGGGAGAAATATCAAGAAATTCAAATATGCAGCTGACACCACCTTTATGGCAGAAAGTGAAGAGGAACTAAAAAGCCCACTGATGAAGATGAAAGAGGAGAGTGAAAAAAGTGACTTAAAAGTTAACATTTAAAAAACTAACATCAGAAAAAGTATCTAGAACAGTAAGAGCCAAGCCTCGAAAGAATGAACGACCATTAACCCGACGAAGGCCAGTAGGATCTTCGAGTAACTGCAGAGCAGAACCTAGAACCGGGAATTAGCGTCCGGTGTTACATCCCCTGGCCTTGGCCGAGGGCAGCACAGAAGACAACTCCGGGGCTCATTTGGACCAACCCCAGGATACCCAGAGAAAATCTGGAAAAGTTGTAAACAAAGCATCATTTCTCTAAGAAAATTTTGGATAGCAGAAATTCTGGATAACAGGGAGGACCAATTTAGTCACCATGAGTTGGAGCTTCCTCACCCGCCTGCTAGAGGAGATCCACAACCACTCCACGTTTGTAGGGAAGATCTGGCTCACAGTCCTGATCGTCTTCCGGATCGTCCTCACAGTCGTGGGAGGGGAGTCCATCTATTACGACGAGCAGAGCAAGTTTGTGTGCAACACGGAGCAGCCCGGCTGCGAGAACGTCTGCTATGACGCCTTTGCACCCCTCTCTCACGTGCGCTTCTGGGTGTTCCAGATCATCCTGGTGGCCAGCCCCTCCGTCATGTACCTGGGCTACGCCATTCATAAGATTGCCAAGAAGGAGCACGGCGACGCGGACAAGAAGGCCACTCGCAGCAAGCCCTACGCAATGCGCTGGAAACAGCACCGGGCTCTGGAAGAAACAGAAGAGGACCATGAAGAGGATCCCATGATGTATCCAGAAATGGAATTAGAAAGTGAGAAAGAAAATAAAGATCAGAACCAGTCTAAACCTAAGCATGATGGCCGGCGGCGGATTCGGGAGGATGGGCTCATGAAGATCTACGTGCTGCAGCTGCTGGCGAAGACAGTGTTCGAGGTGGGTTTCCTGGTTGGGCAGTATTTCCTGTATGGCTTCCAGGTCCACCCGTTTTACGTGTGCAGCAGACTCCCTTGCCCTCATAAGATAGACTGCTTTATTTCTAGACCCACTGAAAAGACCATCTTTCTTCTGATAATGTATGGTGTTACAGGCCTTTGCCTATTGCTTAACATTTGGGAGATGCTTCATTTAGGATTTGGGACAATTCGAGACTCACTAAACAGTAAAAGGAGGGAACTGAAAGATCCGGGTGCTTATAGTTATCCTTTCACTTGGAATACGCCATCTGCTCCCCCTGGCTATAACATTGCCGTCAAACCAGATCAAATCCAGTACACCGAACTGTCCAACGCTAAGATTGCCTACAAGCAAAACAAGGCCAACATCGCCCAGGAGCAGCAGTACGGCGGCCATGAGGACAGCCTCCCACCTGACCTGGAGACTCTGCAGAGGGAAATCAGAATGGCTCAGGAACGCCTGGATCTGGCCATCCAGGCCTACAGTCACCAAAACAACCCCCATGGTTCCAGGGAAAAAAAAAGCCAAAGTGGGGTCCAAAGCTGGGTCCAATAAAAGCAGTGCTAGTAGCAAATCAGGGGATGGGAAGACCTCCGTCTGGATTTAGTCTTGGCTGGGCTTAAAGCTTGTGCTTTCATAGTTCATGGTAAGCAGCGGCTGGCTGAATAATGACTTCCGTGGAGTAAACATTTGGCTCTGCTTCTCTTCAGGGATGCTGTTGGCTCATGATCCAAGCTCAGGGGACTCTGAAGGTGGGGCTGGGACAAGGGGGAGAGAACGGGAAACACAGCGTTCCTGGACACGAGTTCCAGCAATAATACAGTTGCAGAACTTTACATTTGTGTCTTCCAGATCTGGAAAAGAACAGATATATTTAAATCATTCTTGTTGAACAGTTTTTGTATGTACAGTATTATGGTACTTTTTTTTTTTTAGTATGAGAACTTTTTTTTGTATTTGTACATTGGACCACTGTAGTTATACTTTTATATTAAAGGGGAAAAAAATCCTTAAGGTAAAAAAAAAAAAAAAAGAAAAGAAAAATAAAAAACTCACATCATGGCATCCAGTCCCATCACTTCATTGCAAGTAGATGTGGAAACAATGGAAACAGAAAGATTTTATTATTTGTGCTCCAAAATCACTGTGGATGGTGACTGAAGCCATGAAATTAAAAGATGCTTGCTCCTTGGTAGAAAAGCTGTCATGAGCCTAGACAGCATATTAAACAGGAGAGACATGGCTTTGCTGACAGAGGTCCATATAGCCAAAGCTGTGGTTTTTCTGGTAGTCATGTACTGATGTGAGTGTTGAACCATAGAGAAGGCTAAGCACCAAAGAACTATCTTTTGAGTTGTGGTGTTGGAGAAGACTCTTGAGAATCCCTTGGACAGCAAGGTGATCAAATAAGTCAATCCTAAAGAAAATCAACCCTGAATACTCATTGGTAGTACTGATGCTGAAACATTTGGGCACCTCATTAGAAGAGCTGACTCATTGGAAAAGACTCTGATGCTGGGAAAGACTGAGGGCAGAAGGAGAAGAGGACGACAGAGGAAGAGATTGTTGGATGGCATCATCAACTCAATGGGCATGAGTTTCAGCAAATTCCTGGAGATATTGGAGAACTGGGAAGCCTGGCGTGCTGCATTCCATGGGATCACAAAGAGTTGGACACAACTGAGCGACTGAATAAAACAACAATGTAAGACAGAAGACACATAATGCTTATGAGTATCTTTTGAGGAGGATTTTACCTATAGTGTTCATTTAAACAAATATACTTTAATGAGTAAAGGCATTTCCTTCAAGTGGCTTATAGTCTAGAATAAGACATAGATACTATAGTGACATGTTAAATGTTTTTCTTCTAGTTTTATTGAGATGCAATTGATATACAACACTGTATGAGTTTAAGGTGCACAGCATAATCATTTGAATTGTATGCATCATGAAATGTTTACCACGTGAATTTCAGTTCAGTTCAGTTCAGTTCAGTCGCTCAGTCATGTGTGACTCTTTGCAACCCCATGAATCGCAGCACGCCACGCCAGGCCTCCCTGGCCATCACCAACTCCCGGAGTTTGCTCAAACTCATGCCCATCAAGTCGGTGATGCCATCCAGCCATCTCATCCTCTGTCGTCCCCTTCTCCTCCTGCCCCCAATCCCTCCCAGCATCATGGTCTTTTCCAACGAGTCAACTCTTCGCATGAGGTGGCCAAAGTATTGGAGTTTCAGCTTCAGCATCAGTCCTTCCAATGAACATCCAAGACTGATCTCCTTTAGGATGGACTGGTTGGATCTCCTTGCAGTCCAAGGGACTCTCAAGAGTCTTCTCCAACACCATAATTCAAAAGCATCAATTTTTCGGCCCTCAGCTTTCTTCACAGTCCAACTCTCACATCTATACATGAACATAAGTTTAGTGAACATCTATCACCTAATACAGATACAAGATTTACAAAATAGAAAAAGTATATTTTCCTTGTGATGAGAACTCAGGATTTGCTCTCTTAACTTTCATTTATAACATGCAACAGTGTCAATTATATTTATCTTGCTGTGCATTACATCCCTAGCACTCATTTACTTTCTAACTGGAAGTTTGTACCTTTTGACTGGTTTGTTCAGTTACCTCTTCCCCTGCCATCACCTTTGGTACACATAAATCTGATCTCTTTTTCTAGGATTATATTTGTTGCTTTACTTAAGTTTGTAGTATAACTGACCTAAAATACTATGCTAGTTTCTAGTACACAACATAGTGATTCAATATTTCTATGCATTTCAAAATGATCACCACAGTAACTCCAGTTACTGATTGTCAATACAAAAATATATTACATAATTATTAACTATATTGCCAACACTGTAAATTTTATACTCATGACTCATTTATTTGCAACCATAAGTTTGTAACTCTTAATTTCCCTCACCTATTTCTATTATCTCCCTAAACCCATCCTTCTGGCAACCACCTGTTTTTTCTTTAAATCTGTGACTCATTTCTATTTTTCTATGCTTATTCATTTGTTTTATTTTTTTAGATTCCACATAAGACAAATCATATACTATTTATATATCTCTTTCTGAACTTATTTCATTTAACATAATACCCTCTATGACCTTCCATGTTGTCACTGAGAACATGATTTCATTCACTTTTATATCTGAGTAATAAATCATTGTGTGTGTATATATATGTGTGTGTGTGTGTGTCTATATATATATATATGCACATACAACATCTTTATTTTTAATTCATCCATTTATTGGCACTTAAGGTCCTTCCATATCTTATATATTATAAATAATGTTGAAATAAACATAGGGGTGCATATATCTTTTTGTATGATTGTTTTCATTTTCTTCAGATAAATGCTCGAGTGGAGTTATACTAACTCTGTTTTTAACATTTTGAGGAATCTCCATAATGTTTTCCATAGTGGCCACATCAATTTACATTCCCATCAAGAGTGCACAATAGTTCCCTTTTTGCCAAATTATTGCCAACACGTTATTTGTTGTCCTTTTGCCATTCTGACAAGTATGAGGTAACATTTCACCATGGTTTTAACTTTACATTTCCCTGTTTATTAGTTATGTTGAGTATGTTTTCAAGTCCCTGTTGGCCATCTCTCTGTCTTCTTTGGAAAAATGTCTATGTAGATCCTCTGCCCCTTTCTTCATCAGATTATTTATTCTTTTTATGTTGAATTGTATGAGTTCTTTATATGTTTTATATGTTTTTATGTTTTATATGTTCTTATAGCATGTGTCATTTGTAGATATATTCTCCCATTAGTAGGTGACCTTTTCTTTTCTTTTTTTTTTTTTAATAGTTTCTCTCACTGTGCAAAAGCTTTTTAGTTTGATGTGATCTCATTTGCTTATCTTTGTTTTGGTTTCCCTTGCTTGAGGATACATAGCCATAAAATCATTGCTAAGGCCAATGTCAAAGAGAATACTGCCTATTTTATTCCAGAAGGTTTAGTTTAATGTCTTACATTTAAGCCTTTAAAGTATTTTGAGTTTATTTTGTATATGGTGTAAGAAAGCAGCCCAGTTTGATTACTTTGCATGTAGCTGTACCCAACAACATTTATTTAAGAGTCTGTTTTTCCTCATTGTATACTCTTGGCCCCCTTGTCATAGATTAATCAAGCATGTAACTATGGACTCATTTCTGGGCTCTATATTCTGGTCCATTTATCCACATGTCTGTTTTTGTGCCAGTACCATACTGTTTTGATTACTACAGGTTTGTTGTATAGCTTGAAATCAGAGAGCGTAATGTCTCCAGATTTTGTTCTTTCTCGAAGACTGTTTTGACTATTTGAAGTATTTTATGTTTCCAACAAATTTCAGAATTATTTGTTCACTTGTGTGAAAAATGTCATTGATTTTTTGATAGGGATTGCATTAAATCACTGATTGCTTTAGGTAGTATGATCATTTAAACAATATAAGTTATTCCAATCCATGAGCATGTTGTCTCTTGTCGTCTCTTTCTGTGGTCTTCAATTTCTTTCTTCTGTCTTATATGTTTCCAAATACAGATCTTTTACCTCCTTTGTTAGATTTATTCCTATGTATTTTGTTATATTTGTTGCAATTAGAACTGTTCTTTTAATTTATATTTCTGACAGTTTGATGTTAGTGTATAGAATGCAGCAGATTTCTGCATATTAATTTTGTGCCCTGCAACTTTACCAAATTAATTTATTACTTCTAAACTTCTTGATGATGTCTTTAGAATTTTATATTTATAGTGTAATGTCATCTACAGTGACATATTTATTTCTTGCTTTCCAATTTGGAGAAATTTCTTGCTTTTATTTCTCTTTTTTGTCTGATTGTTGTGGCTACAAATTCCTATATTATGCTGAGCAAAATTGTTGAGAGTGGCCATCCTTGTCTTATTCCTGATATTAGAGGAAATTCTTTCAGCTTCTCACCACTGAGTATGACACTAGCTGTAAATTTTTCATTTGGACTTCATTATATTGAAGTACGTTTCCTCTATACCCACTTTATTATCTGTTTTTTAATCATAAATGTTTGTTAGATTCTGTTGAAAGATTTCCCCACATCTATTGAAATGCTTATATTATTTTATTCTTCAATTTGTTAACACGGTAAGCATTGATTGACTTAGGGATGTTGAACTATCTTTGTATCCCTGAAATTAATCCAATTTGATTATTTTGTATGATTTTTTAATGATCATTGAATTGGGTTTGCCAATATTTTATAGAGAATTTTTACGTCTATGTTTATCAGAGATATTAGCCTAGAACTTTCTGTTTTGTGATATCTTTGGTTTGACATCAGGATGATGCCCACATGTTACAATGAGTTTGCAAGTATTCCTTCTTTTGCAGTTTTGTTGGCTAATTTGAGAAGGATGGGTAGTAATGCTCATCTAAATATTTGGTAGAATTTCCCTGTGATGTCAATAAACACCTGTGATCTTTGTTGGAGATTTTTTAAAATTAATGATCCAATTTTATTGGTAATTGATCTCTTCATATTTTCTATTTCTTACTGATTTAATCTTGGGATATGGAACATTTATAGGAATTTGTCCATTTCTACTAGGTTGTCAATCTTATTAGCATATGATTATTTATAATAATCTTTTATGATCCTTTGTATTTCTGTGACATCAGTTGTAATGTCTCTTGTTTTTAACTTCTGACTTTATTAATTTTGAACCTCTCTTTTTTATTTTTTATTTTTTAATTTTCCTTGATGAGCCTGTCTACAGGTTTTTCAATCTTGCTTCTTGTTTCAAATAACCAGTTCTTGGTTTAATTCATATTTTCTTTCTTTTTTTTTAGTTCTTATGTCATTTATTTCTACTATTTATTTATGAATATGATATTTATGAATGTTTTTCCTTCTATTGGGTTTGTTCTTTACAGCACTGGACTCTACTGCCATCACCAGTCACACCCAAAACAGCACATTGTTTTTGCACTGGCTCTGCCTCTTCAGTCCAATGCTGTAAAGAACAGTATTGTGTAGGAATCTGGAATGCTTGGTCCATAAATCAAGCTAAACTGGAAGTGGTCAAACAGGAGGTGGTAAGAGTGAGCATCAACATTTTAAGAATCAGTGAACCTAAATGGACTGGAATAGGTGAATTTAACTCAGATGACCATTTATATGTATTACTGTGGGCAAGAATCACTTAGAAGAAATGGAGTAGCTCTCATAGCCAACAAAAGACTCCAAAAGCAGTACTTTAGGGTAATCTTAAAAATGACAGAATGATCTCTGTACATTTCCAAGGCAGACCATACAATACCACAGTAATCTAAGTCTATGCCTTAACCACTAATGCTGAAGAAACTGAAGCTGAACGGTTCTGTGAAGACCTACAAGATCTTCTAGAACTAACACCACAAACAGATGTCCTTTTTCATCACAGGGGACTGGAATGCAAAAGTAGGAAGTCAAGAGATGCCTAGAGTAACAGACAAGTTTGGCCTTTGAGTAAAAAATGAATCAGGGCAAAGGCTAACAGAGTTTTCCAAGGAAAAACACTGATCATAGCAAACACCCTCTTCCAACAACACAAGAAACGACTATACACATGGACATGACCAGATGGTCAATACAGTAAACAGATTGATTATAGTTTTTGCAGAAAAAGATGGAGAAGCACTGTACAGTCAGCAAAAACAAGACCAGGAGCTGACTGTGGCTCAGATCATGAACTCATTATTACAAAACTCAAAGTTAAATTGTAAAAAGTAGGGAAAACCACTAGACCATTCAGGTATGACCTAAATCAAATACTTTGCAATTACTCAGTGAAAGTAGTTAGATCTGATTGGCAGATCTGATAGGCAGAGGAATTAGATCTGATAGGCAGAGTGCCTGAAGAACTATGGATGGATGTTCCTGACATTATACAGGAGGCAGTGATTCAGACCATCCCCAAGAAAAATAAATACATAAAGGCAAAAAGGTTGTCTGAGGAGGCCTTACAAATAACTGAGAAGAGAAGCTAAAGGCAAAGGTGAAAAGGAAAGATATACCCATCGAATGAAGAGTTTCAAAGAATAGCAAGGAGAGATAAGAAAGCCTTCCTCAGTGATAAATGCAAAGAAATAGAAGAAAGCAATATAATGGGAAAGACTAGAGATCTCTTCATGAAAAGTAGAGATACCAAGGGAAAATTTCATGTAAAGATGGGCAAAATAAAGTACTGAAATGGAATGAGCCTAACAGAAGAAGGATATATTAAGAAGAAGTGGCAAGAATACACAGAACACCTATACAAAAAAGATCTTAATGACCCAGATAACCACTGGTTAACCCAGATGGTATGATCATCCAGACATCCTGGAATGTAAAGTCAAGTGGGCATTAGGAAGCATCACTATGAACAAAACTAGTGGATGTGATGGAATTTCAGTTGAGCCATTTCAAATATTAAAAGATGTTACTGAGAAAGTGCTTCATTAAATATGCCAGCAAATTTGGAAAACTCAGCAGTGACCACAGGACTGGAAAAGTCAGTTTTCATTCCAATCCCAAAGAAGGGTAATGCCAAAGAATGTTCGAACTACTGCACAATTGCACTCATCTCACATGCTTGCAAAGTAATGCTCAAAAGTCTCCAAGCCAGCCTTCAACAGTATATGAACTGAGAACTTCTAGATGTTCAAGCTAGATTTAGAAAAGACAGGAGAACCAGAGATCAAATTTCCAACATATGTTGGGTCATACAAAAAGCAAGAGAGTACCAGAAAATATGTATTTGACTGTGTGAATCACAGCAAATTGTGGAAAATTCTTAGAGA
Source organism: Odocoileus virginianus (assembly GCF_023699985.2). Lineage (NCBI taxonomy): Eukaryota > Metazoa > Chordata > Mammalia > Artiodactyla > Cervidae > Odocoileus > Odocoileus virginianus. The sequence continues at coordinate 72,204,846 of NC_069683.1, forward strand.
TTGAAATACGAGACAACCCTACCTACCTCCTGAGAAATCTGTGTGCAGGTCAAGAAGCAGCAGTTAGAACTGGACATGGAACAGTGGACTAGTTACAAATTAGGAAAGGAGTGTGTCAAGGCGGTATAATGTCACCCTGAATATTTAACTTACATGCAGAGTACATCATGCAAAATGCTGTACTGTGTGAACCACAAACTGGAATCAAGATTTTAAGGAGAAATATCAATAAGATACACAGATGACTCGACCCTTATGCCAGAAAGCAAAGAACTAAGAGTCTCTTAATGAAAGTGAAAAAGGAGAGTGAAAAAGTTGGCTTAAAACTCAACATTCAAAAAATTAAGGTTATGGCATCCGGTCCTATCACTTCATGGAAAACAGATGGGGAAACAATGGAAATAGTGATAGACTTTAGTCTCGGGCTCCAAAATCATTTCAGATGGTGACTGCAGCCATGAAATTAAAAGATGCTACAGCCATACCACCCTGAACGCGCCCAATTTCATCTGATCTCGGAAGCTAAGCAGGGCCAGGCCTAACCAGTACTTGGTCGGGAGGCTGCCTGGGAATACCGGGTACTGTAGGCTTTTCTTTTGGGGCTTCCCTGGTGGCACAGACAGTAAAGCATCTGCCTGCAATGTGGGAGACCAGGGTTCAATCCCTGGGTTGGGAAGATCCCCTGGAAGGAAATGGCAACCCACCCCAGTACTCTTGCCTGGAAAATGCCACGGACTGAGGAGCCTGGTAGGCTAGAGTCCATGGGGTCACAAAGAGTTGGAGATGACTGAGTGACTTCACTTTTCTTTTCTTTCTTTGCTCCTTGAAAGAAAGGCTATGACTAACCTAGATAACATATTAAAAAGCAGAGACTTTAATTTGCCAACAAGGGTCTGTCTAGTCAAAGCTATGGTTTTTCCAGTAGTCATGTATGGATGTGAGAGTTGGACTATAAAGAAGACTGAGCACCAAAGATTTGATGCTTTTGACCTGTGGTGTTAGAGAAGACTCTTGAGTGTCCCTTGGACTGCAAGGAGATCCAACCAGTCAATCCTAAAGAAAAGAAGTCCTGAATATTCATTGGAAGGACTGATGCTGAAGCTGAAACTTCAATACTGTGGCTATCTGATTCACAGAACTGACTCATTGGAAAAGATTCTGGGAAAGATTGAAGGTGGGAGGAGAAGGGGACAACAGGAAATTAGATGGTTGGATGGCATCACAGACTCGATGGCCATGGGTTTGAGCAAACTCAGGGAGTTGGTGATGAACAGGGAAGCCTGGTGTGCTGCACTCCATGGGGTTGCAAAGTTTCCGACATGACTGAGAGACTGAACTGAACTGAACTACTGGGTTTTGTCTGGGTTTTGCTTGTTCTACTTTTTCTACTTTAATGAAGTATGCAATTAGGTAATTTACTTGAAATTTTTCTTATTTCCTGAGGTAGGCTTCTATCACCATAAACTTCTCACTTACAACTAATTTGTTGCATCCCATAGATTTTGGGTCATTGTGTTTTTATTTTTCTCCAGATATTTTTTGGTTTCCTCTTTGATTTCTTCAATGGTCCACTAGTTGTTCTTAGCATGTTGTTAACCCTCCATATATTTGTCATTTTTGCATTTTTAATGCAAACTATTAATAAAATAGTTGATTTCTAGTCTCTTAGCAATATAATCAGAAAAGATGCTTCTCATGAATTCAATTTTCTTTTATTCATTGATTAATATTTTATGGCATAGCACCTGATCTTTCCTAGAGAATGTTCCATGTGCACTTGATGAGAATATGTGTACTGCTGCTTTGGATGAAATGCTCTGTTATCATTTAAGTACACTGGCTCTATGTGTCATTTAAGATCAGTGTTTCCTTATTGATTTGGATGATTTGGCCATTGATGTAAGTAAGGGGAAAAAGTCCACTATTATTATTGTGTTACTATAGATATCTTACTTTGTGTCTGTCGATGTTTGCTTTATGTATTTAGGTGCTTCTATGTAAGGAGAATATATATTTACAATGTTATATCTTTTCTTAGATTGAGCCCTTTATCATCTCGTTACAGTCTTTGTTTTAATGTCTGTTTTGTCTTATATAAGTATTGATAATCCAGCTTTCTTCACTTTCATGGAACATCTTTTCTCATCTCACATGCAGTCTGTGTGTATTTATATTTTAAGTAAGTCTCTTGGAGGCAGCTTCTGTATGGGTCTTATTTATGTATACATTCAGCCACTCTATGTCTTTTCTTTGGAGAATTTAGTCTATTTACATTTAAGGTAATTATTAATAGTTTTGTACTCATTGCCATTTTGTTAATTGATTTTGGATTATTGTTGAGTTGTTTTTTGGTCCTTTCTTTTCTTTTGATATATTCCCCTGTGATTTGATGACTATCTTTAGAGATATAGTCAAATGTCTTTCTCTATTCTGTAGGTGTATTTATGACAGATTTTTGGTTTGTGATTACCGTTGTTGTTATTGTTCAGTCACTAAGTTATGTGCAGCTCTTTGTAATCCCATGAACTTCAGCACATCAGGCTTCCCTGCCCTTCACCAGCTCCCAGAGTTTGCTCAAACCCATGTCAAATGAGTCAGCAATGCCATCTAAGCATCTCATCCTCTGTCACCTTCTTCTTCTCCTGCCCTCAGTCTTTTCCATCATCAAGATCTTTTCCAGTGAGTCAGCTCTTCACCACAGATGGCCAAAGTATTGGAGTGGTTACCATGAGGTTTATATACGCCATCCTATGTATACATGATTATTTTAAGTTGCTATTCTAAGTACAAATGCATTTTAACAGCCCACTCCCATTTACTGTTATGGCATCATGTTTTACATTTTCTTGCTTGTGTATCTCTTAATTATGTACTGTGCATATATATATAATATTCCTACTTTGACCTTTTAAGCTTCCTGCTAGCTGCATATGTGGTTGATTTATTAACTTTACTGTATATTTATCTTTACCAAAAAATCTTTCCTTTCATCCATTTGATATTTCTAGTTGTGACTTTTTCTTTTCTACTTAGAGAAGGCCCAACAACATTTCGTGTAAAACTCTTTGCTAGCTTGTGGAACTCCTTCAAATCAGAATGAAATCCTTGCCAGGCAAACTTCTTAAATGGAAACCTTCTAGGTTGTGCACGTCTCCCTTTTGTCGCTTGTAAACATATCATGCTATCCCCTTGCGGGGTCTCCCCTGGTGGCTCAAACAGTAAAGACTCTGCCCACAATGTGGGAGACCCAGGTTTGATCCCTGGGTCAGGAAGATCCCCTGGAGAAGGAAATGGCAACCCACTCCAGTATTCTTGCCTGGAGAACTCCATGGACAGAGGAGTCTGCCAGGCTATAGTCCATGGGGTTGCAAAGAGTTGGATACAACTGAGCAACTAACACATTCCCTTATGACCAACAGAATTTCTGCTGAAAACTGCTGATAGGCTTTTGGGAGTTCATTTATGCTTAACTTGTTGCTTTTCCCTTGCTGATTTTAATAATCTCTCTTAATTTAGTTTTTACTGTTTTGAATATGATATGCCTTGGTGTGTACCTCCAGTTTGATCCTGTTGGAGACTCTCTGTGATTCCTGTACCTGGATGTCTGTTTCTTTCCCAGGCTAAGGAAGTCTCCAGCTATTTTGTCTTCAAATATAATTTCTGCCCCTTCTCTCTCATCTCTTTCTGGGACCCCTAAAATGTTAATGTTAATATGCTTGATATTGTTCCATAATTCTCCTAACTGTCCTCATAATTTTGCTGTTTTTCTCTTTCTTCTTTTCAGCTTCTACTTTTCTTCCAGTTCACAAATCTGTTCCTTCATATCATCTAATCTACTGTTAATTCCTTCTAGTATATATTTTATTTCAGTTGTAGTATTCTTCAGCTCTGTTTGAATCTTTTTTTATATTTTCTAATTCCTTATTAAAGTTCTCAATGTTTGTCCATTCTTATCTCAAGTACTTTGAGCATCTTTATGATCATTATCTTGAAGTCTTCATTGGATAGATTGCTTATTTCCACTTAGTTCTTCTTCTAGGGATTTATTTTGTTTCTTCATTTGGAACATATTCTTTGTTTTTTCTCAGTTTGCCCAGTTTCCTGTTTTAGTTTTTGTATTAGTTATGTTGGTTAAATTTGCTGATCTTGGAGAATTGGTCTTTTCTATGGACATCTCATGCATTGGAGGAATCCACTCCTCTAGTCACCAGGGTTATATGCTCTAGGGGAGCCCCTTACATGAACTTCTTGTACCTTTCTATTGTGAAAGACCAACTGTTGTGGGTAGTCTTTTAAGTGTGGTTTTCCTATAGTTTCACTGGTTTCCAGACCCTGACTTGTGCAGCAAATGTTGGCCATTGTGGCCAGGCCTCAAGATGGCAGGCTGTGTACCTTCAGGCTATTGCTGGCCCAGAAGTAAGAGGAGTTGAGTCCCAGAGTGACTAGTGCTGGCCAGGGGATCCCAGATTTAGTGTTGGCTTGTTGATGGTGGGGTCAGTTCCTAACACAGTTGGCAACAGCTTCCAGAGTATCCCAAAGGTGGTGCTGCCCTGCTGGTGAGTAGTACCAGATCCTAAGGTGAGTGGATTAGGAGCCAAATGAGTCTTGGACTGAATGCAACATGCTGGTGAGAAGCATTGGGGCCCAATGGGGTGCTAGGGCTGGTGTCAGCCTGCTGGTGAGTGGGACAAGGGCCCAGAGTGTCACAGGACTAGTACTGTCTCACTGATGGGTGAAGCCATTTCCTGGGTCTATTGCCAACCCAATGGTAAGTGGTGTTGGATTCTTGAATCTGTTGCTATAGAGAGCAAATGTCTCAGAGCTGGTATCAGTCCACTGGTGTGTGGGGCAGTAGCCTAGGGAGTCCAGAGACTAGTTCCAGCCCACTTGGGTATGAAGCTGGGACCCACAATTATTGCCCTTGCAATAAGACTCAGGGGTCCCTGAGCTGGTGCTAGACTGCTGGTGAGAAGGGCTGGATCCTGGCCCCTCTGATGAGCAGGGCTGGGTCTCAGAGTGAAGCAACTGTCCTGGTGGCACATGCAGCTGTGGTCTCACCCCGATAGCTGCTTGGCCTGAGGCATCTCGGTACTAGTGCCATGGTTGGGTTTGGGTTGGGTTTGGGGTGCTTGGGTTTTCATGCTAATCAGCTTGAGTGAGGACTCTGAATTGGTGCTTGCCAGTACCAGTGTCCTCATGACAGAATGAGCTTCTGAAAATGGCTGCTTCCAGTGTCTCTATTCCCAGGTTGAGCTCCATTTGCCTTCTGTCTCTCTGAGTCTCAACAATTACATCTAACCCAGGCTCCCTTCAAACTACTGCTTATTCCCTGGGTCCTTGAGCATGTGAGATTTTGTGTGTGCCATTTAAGAGTGCAGTCTGTTTCCTACATGTCTCTGGCTCCTCTGAAAGTAAGCCTCATTTGACCTCCAAAATCAAACATCATCAATTTTTTGGTCCATGATCCCCAGTCTGGGGTGCCTGCTGTGGGGCTTGGACCCATCGCTCCTTGGGGAGAAACTCTAATTATCCTGTTTGTGGGTCACTGACTCATGGGTATGGATCTTGAATATACCTTATTTATACCCCTTCTAACCATATAATTGTGGTCTATTCTCTACATCTTTAGTTGTAGAAGACCTTTTCTTTTCCTTGTTTTCCTTTTTGCTGGTCTTCAGATCTCTCTCATCACTACTTGTTCTGTTAAGCTCAGCTCAGTCACTCATTCATGTCAGATTCTTTGTGACTCCATGCACTGCAGCACACCAGGCTTCCCTGTCCATCACCAACTCCCAGAGCTTACTCAGACTCACGTCCATCGAGTCAGTGATGCCATCCAACCCTCTCATCCTCTGTTGTTCCTTTCTCTTCCTGCCTTCAATATTTCCTATCTTTAGGTTTTTTTCCAATGAGTCAGTTCTGTGCATCAGGTGGTCAAAGTGTTGGAGTTTCAGCTTCAGCATCAGTCCTTTCAATAAATATTCAGGATTGATTTACTTTAGGATTGACTGGTTTGATCTCCTTGCAGTCCAGTTGTAATTTTATTGTGCTCATGTAAATGTGTTAAGCTCAGGGTCTTCACCACCAACTTCCTATATTGATATTTAAAGTCCCAGTCAGGGATATGGTCAAGTCTATGGCAGTTTACCAACTGGTTGATCCACAAACACAAATAGGCTACATATTTGTCTACTCATAAATTAAATTATTGACATTTTTAAATAATGCATTCAAAATCATGTTAGGTTTTCACAGATTCCCTTTATTCTCTTATTTACGGAAAAGTGAGAAGAAAATGGCAACCCACTCCAGTACTCTTGCCTTGAAAATCCCATGGACAGAGGAGCCTGGTAGGCTACAGTTCATGGGGTCGCAAAGAGTCAGACACGACTGAGTGACTTCACTTTACTTTACTTTATGCATCACCAACAGGAAAACAATTTCTTGTGGCAGCAGTCTAAAAACCTCATAATTTCATTAAAATCACTTTGGTTCAGTTCAAGAATCATTTATAGCTAGCTACCATACACTGAACACTGTGCTAACTCCTGGAGATACAAATAAAAGTAAGACTGGGCTACTACTCCATGGGATTTTAGGTTAGAGAAAGTAGATTTAAGTGAGGATCAGCAAGTCTCTTGAAAACACACCTGAAGCCAATGTCATTTCCTATACTTTTAAAGATATAGACAGTAATAAGGATACTACACATACATGAATACATAAGATTGTCCACATTCTACATCCTCCTCAGGAATAAATAGAGAGTGAGGGATAATGCCGGTCAGGTATTAGGATCACAACATCTTGACACAATCCCTTTGGAGTTTTGAGAACCCCAAAATGCATGCATTCTGCTACTTTTCATAAAATTGACCTTTAAAGATTCTTAGTAAAGCAAGAATGAATGTTCTCAGATTTGAAGGGTTTTCTTTCCCACAGGGAGTTCAGAAGCAGTGTTTCAGTAGAGAGAGTGATATGTCAGCTTTACTGAGGTCACATAATTTAGAGGAAGTAAAACAGAGATATGCAATTACACGCAGTTAATTTAATTCCTGTCTGTCAGCTGTTCACAAGTATGGATATACCCAAAGTACTACTTAAACACCAAGGAACGATTCCAAACCAGACTGGTGAAGCTATGTGGAGAGGAATGTAGAAAAATCTTCCCAGAGTAAGTGATATCTCAGTCTTGAAAAGTTAGTAGTTACCAAAAAGAATAGGATCTCAAGGGAGAATTGCATAAACAAGGGTATGAAGATGTAGAAATTATAGCTCTATATCAAGAAGCCCTAAATAAGCAGACTGTTATGAACATGTATATTTTAAATGGTAATAACAATTTCTTTCTACTTTTAATGATCTCTTTATTATCAGCCAATTAATTCAGAACTTCAATACCTGACTAAAAACTGCTATGGCTGATTCATGTTGAGGTTTGACAGAAAACAACAAAATCCTGTAAAGCAATTATCCTTCAATTAAAAAGTAAACATTTTTTTAAACTGTTATTGTAGGTGTTTCTATACACTTATTGATCTCAGAAGAGGTCAAAGCAAAAGAGAAACATTCTATTCCATGAACAATACGAGTGTCTTGGCTGTGCTTCCTTCTACCATAAAAATTAAAATTTTGTGAAGCATACTGCTTTTGTCTTATTATTCACAGCTCTATCTCCAACACATAAAACAGAAGTTGTTATGTGTGTAGTTATGTTATAGTTGTATAATTATATAGTCAAAAAGTGAGGATTCAATGACAAGCAGGACAGATCTAGTGACTCTCCTTACTAAGTTGACAGGCTAGTAGACAGGCTTTAGCCTAGGATAGCTAGAGGGCATTGTAAACTTGTATGAAAAATTGGCATCTTTAGTTTTCCTTACCTATAACTGAAAATTAGCATTAATTATTAATATAGGCCAGAAATCACAGAGGTATTAGTAGTAAATGTGACTCTGTTACCATTACAAATCACAGATAATGCCTTTCAGTCTTGCAGATATCTGAAAATATCATTTTTACTGCTCATATTTTTAATTAATTTGCTTTTTATTTAAGGATAATTGCTTTACAGAATTTTGCTGTTTTCTGTCAAACCTCGACATGAGTCAGCCATAGGTATACATATCTCCCCTCCCTTTTGAACCTCCCTCCCATCTCCTTCCCCACCCCACCCCCTCTAGGTTGATCCAGAGCCCCTGTTTGAGTTTCCTGAGCCATGCAGCAAATTCCAGTTGGCTATTTTACATATGGTTATGTAAGTCTCCATGTTACTCTTTCCATACATCTCACCCTCTCCTCCCATCTCCCCAAGTCCATAAGTCTATTCTCTATGTCTGTTTCTCCACTGTCACCCTGTAAATAAATTCTTCAGTACCATTTTTCTAGATTCTGTATATATGCATTAGTATATGATATTTATCTTTCTCTTTCTGACTCACTTCACTCTATATAATAGATTCTATGTTCATCCACCTCATGAGAACTGATTCAAATGTGTTCCTTTTTATGACTGACTAATATTCCACTGTGTGAATGTACCACATCTTTATCCATTCATCTGCTAGTGGACATCTAGTTTACTTTTATGTTCTAGCTATTATAAATAGTGCTTCAACGAACAGTGGGATAAAAAGACAGTCCTCAGAATGGGATAAAATAATAGCAAATAAAACAACTGACAAAGGATTAATTTCCAAAATATACAAGAGGCTCATACAACTCAATACCAGAAAAACACTCCTCATGATTTTTAAGTTGTTTGCTATTGACTTACCACTAGGTAAAAATCAGGAATCTTAGTATGTCATCAGTTTAGTTATTGATGTCTCAAATATAGATTTTAATATTACAGGTTTCTCTTTGTTATTCTAAGTAATCTGTCTTGTGCCTTTAAAAGCATTGTTCTGAGAAGGAAGCTAATAGACCTCACAAGAATACTAATTAGGTTCATGATACCAAAATTTGTTAAGAACTTCAAGTCTAGGGGTATAAAAGAAATTAACTAAAAATTAATTATTGTTCAATGATATGGCAAGTGTACTGATAGGGGAAGAATAGAATGCTGTCACATATGTAGGATACATGGGTGTCTTGCAAAGATTTTCATGTCCTGCTTCATCTGAAAAATTAGTAGGAGAGTATACATGTACAGACCCTGAAGGAAGTTTATTGTGAAAGGAACCAGACTGTGACCGTGTGGGTAGAGGAGGTGAGTGTTTACAGGATAAGAGATGCACTTAGGCTAAGTAAGACAAGACTCAGAAGACTTTGCACATTATTCCAAGGATAATACGAAGCTATTCATGAGTTTTAAACATAGAGTAAAAGATCACTGTGGAGTGAATTTATATGGGGAGAGGTAAGCATTAAGCAGGGATAATTCAGGATCATTGTCTGAGTCCTGCATTGTCATTGGAAAAATACAGATAAAGAAAATCAACATGGTGCTAGAACATCAATGTTTACTACATTTTCATATTCAATTTCACTAATGCGGGACACCTGAGTTCAATCACTGACTGGGTGGAGAAGATCCCCTGGAGAAAGGAAATGCTACCCACTCGAGTATTCCAGCCTGAAGAATTCCATGGACTGTATAGTCCATGGAGTCTCAAAGAGTCTGACACGACTGAGCAACATTCACTTTCAGTTTCGCTTTCAAGATGATTTTGGTTTTTTTGGTTTTTTGTTTGTTTTTGTTTTTTATTTTTTTTTTACATTTATTTTTATTAGTTGGAGGCTAATTACTTTACAATATTGTACTAGTTTTTGCCATACATTGACATTAATCAGCCATGGATTTACATGTATTATTAGTAGCATAAACTTTCAAACTACCACAAAATTGAACTCATCTCCCATGCTAGCAAAGTAATACTCAAAATTCTCCAAGCTACGCTTCAGCAGTACATGAACCAAGAACTTCCAGATGTTCAAGCTGTATTTAGAAAAGGCAAAAGAACCAGAAATCAAATTGCCAACATCCACTGTATCCTAGAAAAAGCAAGAGAATTTCAGAAAAAAACATCTATTTCTGCTTCATTGACTATGCTACAGCCTTTGACTGTGTGGATCACAACAAACTGTGGAAAATTCTTAAAGACATTGAAATACCAGACCACCTTACCTGCCTCCTGAGAAATCTGTATGCAGGTCAAGAAGCAACAGTTAGAACAGGACATGGGACAAAGAACTGGCTCCAAATTGAGAAAAGAGTATGTCAAGCCTATATATCGTCACCCTGCTTATTTACCTTATATACAGAGTACATCAAGTGAAATTCTGATGCTTGACAGAATTTGCTTGAAATTCTGACTGGATGCTGGACAAGCTGGAATGAAGATTGCAGGGAGAAATATCAATAACCTCATACATGCAGATGATATCACCGTTATATCAGAAAGTGAAGAGGAACTAAATAGCCTCTTGATGAAATTGAAAGAAGAGAGTAAAACAAACAAACAAACAAACAAAAACTTGCTTAAAACTCAACATTCAAAAAATGAAGATCAGGGCATCTGATCCCATCACTTCATGACAAATAGATGGAAAAACAATGGAAACAGTGAGAGACTTTGTTTTCTTGGGCTCCAAAATCACAGCAGATGGTGACTGAAGCCATGAAATTAAAAAACACTTTCTCCTTGGAAGAAAAGTTATGACAAACCTAGACAGCATATTAAAAAGCAGAGACATTATTTTCCTGACAAATGTCCATATAATCAAAGCTATGGTTTTTCCAGTAGTTATATATGGATGTGAGAGTTGGACTATAAAGACAGCTGAGCACTGAAAAATGATGCTTTTGAATTATGGTGTTGGAGAAGACTCTTGAGAGTGCCTTGGACTGCATAATCAAACTAGTCATTCCTTAAGGAAATCAGTCCTGAATATACATTGGAAGGACTGATGCTGAAGCTGAAACTCCAATACTTTGGTCAACTTATGTGAAGAACTGACTCATTTGAAAAGACCCTGATGCTGGGAAAGATTGAAGACCGGAGGAGAAGGGGATGACAGAGGATGAGATGGTTGTATGGCATCACTGACTCGGTGGATATGAGTTTGAGCAAGCTCTGGGAGTTGGTGATGGACAAGGATGCCTTTGTGTGCTGCAGTCTGTGGGGTTGCAAAGAGTCAGACACGACTGAGAGACTGAACTGATCTAAACTGAGCATAAACTTTTTTGCTCTCCAACCAGTCCATCCTAAAGGAGATCAGTCCTGGATGTTCATTGGAAGGACTGATGCTGAAGCTAAAACTCCAATACCTTGGCCACCTCATGCGAAGGGTTGACTCATTGGAAAAGACCCTGATGCTAGGAGAGACTGGGGACAGGAGGAGAAGGGGATGACAGAGGATGAGATGGCTGGATGACATCACCGACTTGATGGGCATGAGTTTGAGCAAACTCCAGGAGTTGGTGATGGCTAGGGAGGCCTGGCGTGCTGCGATTCATGGGGTTGCAAAGTGTCGGACACGACTGAGTGACTGAACTGAACTGAACTGAATACAACTAATTCCATTTCATTTGGTGGTTAAAAAAAGTGATGTTCAGCAATGGACAAATGCCAATGCAGCAGTAAGTCCATGCAGGAAAGAATACCAACCAACTGCCTTAAGTAAAGCCTATTTTAGTCACCATCCAAAGCCTTCATTTGGATGTAGTGATTTCTTGATGAACTCTATCATTTTAAAGGACACATATCAGTTGCTTTAATTTTAATTTTATCTTTAGCCAAGTTCTCTCTTTGCTGTGCTGCTTGTTCCCCAGGATAAATTTCAATATTTTCACTGATTCCATCCAACTAATTTATTGATATAAAATCAAATGCCCTATGTTGTTCAGCAAGATTATTCAAAAATTTGATCTTTTTAGCATGCATTCATATATTTGGATGTTTCCTGCTGATTAAATGCTAAACCTGTTGTTTTCTTTCTAAATACATTGAAGCATGATACAACTTTTATTTTGTTTATACACAATCATTTTACACATGATTTTATATAAAGTATATAAAATTTATATATGATTTTTTAAGTTATTTATGTTGGAGACAATGAGTGAACTCTGGAAATGATGAGCTGGGCTATTAAAGGATTTAGTGTCTACTCTAATTAGTCTCATCAATATCAGTGATAATTGTAGTCAAAACCTTCAATTGTTTGATAAATATTGTGTCATTACTGTATTTACTTTCAAGCAACCTCCTGTATAAGCTGATTTCCATCAATGTTCTTGTTCTTCCATCATCCTGTGAGGTACAAGAGAAGGCAAATAGGTAGTTATTTAGAATGTAAACACATGGGGAAATAAGAAAAAGTATCTTCTTTATAAAATAAAGAGACTCTGTAAATAAATAAAATAGAATTTATTTTCCTCTGGACATTTTTTAGATAATTGTACCAAACTTACTTCTAAGCAATAAATTAATACATTGGTAAATACTGATGATTTTTCTTATAAAGAGCTCATAGAAGATTTTGTCATTTGTCTTTCTTTTCCATACAATGTAAACTTTAATATCTTATTTTGTTAATGAGAAGAAAGAAGCCCAAATAAATCAGAGACTATCCATAAGGCACTACATTAGGAGCAAGAAATGACATATAACAAATACTAAAGATTTTGTGTTTAGATGACAAAATAGATATACATAAAACTCATTGTCAAACACAGTTATAGAATGAAAGCTTAATGGGTTGCATGCACCTTTTAGAAGATAATATGGTATATACGTGCACAAAGTTGCTTCCGTCCAATTCTTTGCAAACCTATGACTGTAGCCCTCCAGGCTCCTCTGTCCATAGGATTCTTCAGGCAAGAACATTGGAGTGGGTTGCCATGCCCTTCTCCAGGGGAATCTTCCCAACCCAGGGATCATAACCATGTCTCATGTCTACTGCATTGGCAGGTGGCTTCTTTCCCATCAGCACCATCTGTAAAGCCAATCATTGTATATACATAACAAGGAAATTTTAAACTGTTTTGGTTCTAGAAATATGAATGATTAGGAAACTTGATTATATAGTGAGCTTGGGGGTCTATGATTGCACTCTAACTCTCAATTTAACACTGCATGTTTCTGTATTTTTCTTGGAATACCATCACCAAATTAAAATTCATTCCCTTAAATCATCCTAATTAATCAGTTCTCCAACATCCTTCAATCTAACTTATGCTTTATCCCTGTTATCTCACCAAATATTACCCACTGCTTAAATCAGCTTAATTATACCACTTTTGGAAACCATAGTGGATTCCTGTATATTGTATTCGTCTCCCCTTCTTGGGATTTGTAATCAGTACCACACCACTTGCAAATAATTATAGGCCAATTTCTGCTACTTATTGTTGACTTCAACTGCTTTCCAACAAGAATGTAAACTTTTTGTCACCATGTCTTCTAATACACAGCATAGAGCTCAATGTATTTGCTGAGTGGCTGACTACAATTTAAATGGGCTTCCCTGGTGGCCCAGATGGCAAAAATCCGTGTATAATGCAGGAGACCCAGGTTTGATCCTTGGGTCAGGAAGTTCCCCTGGAGAAGGAAAGGACTACCCACTCCAGTATTCTTGCCTTGGAGAACTCCATGAATTTAGGAGTCTGCTGGGTTACAGTCCATGAAGTCACAAAGAGTCAGACACGAGTGAACGACTAACACTTTCACTTTCACAATTTAAATAATAGAAATTATGTGAATTTTTAGATGAAATGCCCTATAAATATCAATTAGATCCGTGTAGTCCAATGTATCATTTAAAGCTTGTGTTTCCTAATTTTCTGTCTGGATGATGTGTCCATTGGTGTGAGTCCAGTGTTAAAATCTCCCATTGTTATTGTCAATTTTCCCTTTTATAGTTGCTAATATTTGCCTTATGTATTGAGGCTCCCATGATGACTCAGTTGGTAAAGAATCCACCTGCAATGCAGGAGACCCTAGTTTGATTCCTGGGTCAGGAAGAGCTCCTGGAGAAAGGGTAGGCTACCCACTCCAGTATTCTTGGGCTTCCCATGTGGCTTAGCTGGTAAAGAATCTGCCTGCAATGCGGGAGACCTGGGTTCAATCCCTGGGTTGGGAAGATCCCCTGGAGAAGGGAAAGGCTACCCACTCCAGTATTCTGGCCTAGAGAATTTCATGGACTGTATAGTCCATGGGGTCGCAAAGAGTTGAACACGACTGAGCAACTTTCACTTTCAAGTTTTTAAATAAAATAGGGGTTAGGTCATCTGCTGAAACTGAGCATGTGAAAAAATTTGAGAAAAGATTTAAAAATCACCTGCCATATGACCCAGCAATCCCACCGCTGGGCATACACACCAAGGAAACCAGATCTGAAAGAGACACGTGCACCCCAATGTTCATCGCAGCACTTCTTATAATTGCCAGGACAAGGAAGCAACCTAGATATCCATCAGCAGACGAATGGATAAGGAAGCTGTGGTACATATACACAATGGAATATTACTCAGCCGTTAAAAAGAATTCATTTGAATCAGTTCTAATGAGGTGAATGAAACTGGAGCCGATTATACAGAGTGAAGTAAGCCAGAAAGAAAAACACCAATACAGTATACTAACACATATATATGGAATTTAGAAAGATGGCAATGATAACCCTGTATGTGAGACAGCAAAAAAGACACAGATGTATAGAACAGTCTTTTGGACTCTGTGGGAGAGGGCAAAGGTGGGATGGTTTGGGAGAATGGCATTGAAACATGCATGTTATCATATGTGAAATGAATCACCAGTCCAGGTTCGATGCATGATACAGGGTGCTCGGGGCTGGTGCACTGGGATGACCCAGACGGGTGGGATGGGGAGAGAAGTGGGAGGGGGTTTCAGGATGGGGAACACATGTACACCCGCGGTGGATTCATGTCAATGTATGGCAAAACCAATACAATATTTAAAGTAATTAGCCTCCAATTAAAATAAATAAATTTATATTGAAAATAAATAAATTTATATTGAAAATAAATAAAAATAAAAATCACCTGAGATAGTAGGAAAGAGATTAAATTAGGGAAATAGTGTACACTTTCCAGGAACAATTAAGGGTACATTAATTTGCATGACTGAGTTTTTATCCAATCACATTCAAGTATATGCATGTAGGCTCCACATGATGAAGAATTGAATTTAATCTGGGTTAGATTTTTTTCATATAAATACAATAAACTGGATAGAGTTAAAAGAATTGAGAGTGTATGCAAGTGTAAATTCCATGAATTTTAGGCTAGTTTAAGAGACAAGAAAACAGACAAAGACAATGTGGGCTAGAGTAAAAACAATAGGACCAATTGACCAAGGATTCTAATTGGGGTCAAAGAATTGTTGGAATATGGGTCTGAGGGGAGTTGGTTGGAGGAACAGGAAATGAAGTTTAAAGGGTAACTGATTATGTAAGGATTGAAGTTTCTTTCAATGTCACAGCTGTAGCTGTGGGTATGAGTGGCTACAGTGTGTTGGGTGAAATTAAGATAGCTTGAAAATAAGAAACAACAAAATTGGAAAAAAAAAAAAAAATAAGCCTAGGACCACAATCTACTAACTATAACTTTCGGAAGTTACTTAACAGTTTCTGAACTGTGGATTTTTGCTTCCACTCTTATTCTCCATGGGGAGAAAAATATTTTAATTGAAAACTTTGAGCTATAAATAATAATAAACACTATATTTATTATCTTCAGCGCATAAGCTCAATGCCCTTTTTAAGGTCCACAAGGGATAAAACTACAGAGAGGTTGAATTTGACTCAAAATAAGAAAGAACTTTCTAACAAAAAATAATGAAGATGGGATTGAGTTCCTTCTGATCACAGAGGTGTGCAAGAAAATATTTTATATTAGTAGTCTATGATGCTAATGGTGTGATACCTAGGTATGAGTCACAAAGAAAAGATATGAAGCAAGTCAGTTTTATAGACAACATTGAAGATAACTGGCATCTGGTATGCCAATTCTAGTAGAATGAGGCAGCAAAATCAGTGGAAATTGAAGAAAAAGAATAACTTAACAAAGACAATCTGCTTAGGTCCAGATAGACAGATGCTTCCACTTCAAGGAGATTCATCAGTTTGCTCAGTGACCCAAAACAAGCTTACCAACCCAGAACAGCTGAGTTCCAGGAACTGGCAGTGGGAAAATAGAGCATAAGAACAGAAAAGCCAAATGGAAGCTGGAGTTCAAGAGCAAAAATCCTTCTGCTAGTGCAATATCAAAAGTAAAGCCAGAATGGCAGTGCTAGACAAGATGTTGAAATAGAGCTTCTATGCATTCCTATTTAAGAGCTAAGTCAATCACTCTTAGAAAAATCTGAGATGCATAGATACTTGCAGTATGAAGATGAGTAGACATACATTAATCGCAAATAAAATCCAAAGATTTAGTTAACCTCATCAGTGACTCAGACTGTCAAAATGTAGGAAGTGTTAGCTAATTGAACTGTAGGCACAAAATGAGGAAAATGGTTTGATATACAAACAAGCCTATCAATAAAGGTAATTATTAATATTTCTGATCCTGTTATAATAGGTGAGATATTCTCTTTCTTCTCAACAATTAGTAAAGTTTTATAAGGTTTTCTAGATATTGCTTATTAAATCAATCCAAAATTCTTATGGGTAAATACTGATTATTTCTTTAATGTTTACCAAGAATTGTTTTTCTTTACAAGCATATTTAATACAATTTTTCTTACTAAAATTTATCACATAATTTCAAAGTATATCTTTGAAATATCAACATTTATTTTTACTTCTTTCAAAGAGTATTTATATCTATATTCTATTAATTTACATTTACATTTGCATTTAATATTATATGCATTAAATTTATATACATCATAAATATATGTATACATATCTATGTATATATATGCATATATACATTATATATAAATTTTATGTACATTAAACTTACATTTAATATTCTATTAATTTACATTATTCTATTAATTACATTTACATGTAATGTAATTTACATTTATATTACATAACATTATGTTATGACATATTAAGAATATAAATATTATACCCACTATATACCTCCATAGACACACCACGTATACATATACAAACAGAGACACAAACACACATACTAGAAACTCATAATAATAGTATTCACTATATAGTGATACTCTAATTTTTTTGAGAAAGTATAACAAAACAGCTGGGCTTTGCAACTCAGATAGAAAAATAGAGATGAATTCTGGCACTATTTATCAGCTGTACAACTTTTGAAAAGTTTCTTACCTTCACTGAAACTCAGTTAATTTATCTATTGAATAGATTAATCACTCCTTCTTTATTGGGTTGTTGTCAGGTTTGGTAGTTAATGCATTATGTACCAAACATGTGTCAATAAATTTTAGGCATTTTTCCCTCTCTGGAAATCCCTCTTGAGGGCTCAAGATTTGAATACATATCACCTATCTTGTCTAGAAGCATTTTGTTTTTCTGAATTGTTCTATGTTTCTTATCTAAGTATATGCAAACATGTTCAAATCAACTGTCCTCCTCTGGCTTTAGTTATTGCTCTTCTTTCTACCACTTGATCCCATCCATCCATTTCTCCCACCCACTGCTTCCAGCAAAAACCACCAATATGTTCTTTGTATAGATAAACTTGTTTTGTTTTGTTTAGACTCCATATTTGAGAAAGATCATACCATATGTCCTTCTCTGTGATATCTCACTTAGCATAAAACCCTCTAAATCCATCCATGTTGTCACAAGTGGCAAGATTTCATTCTTTTTTATGTCTGAAAAAATATTCCAGTTTGTGTTTGCATGTGTATTTATCATAATTTCTATATTAATTAGTCCATTGATGGAGGTCCATTGATTGATCAATTCATTCACTGGGTTGCTTTTATATCTTAGCTATTGTGAATAAATGCTGCAACACACACTGGAGTGCATGTATTTTTTTTTTAATTAGTATTTTTGTTTGTTCAAGTAAAAACCCAGAGACAAGTTTACTGGATTGTATGGTAGCTCTATTTTTAATATTTTTAGGAATGCCTATGTTATTTTCCATAGTGGAAAATTTCCAATTTCCATTCCCATCAACAGTGCACAATGTTTCCCTTTTCTCCACATCCCTACCAACATTATTACATGTTGTCTTGTTGAAAATAGCTATTCTGACAGGTGTGAAGTGATATTTCATTGTTGTTTCAATTTACATTTCCCTGATGACTAGCAATGTTGAGCATCTTTCCATTTGCCTATTGATCATCCATAGGTCTTAATTAGGGAAAATGTCTATTTAGATTTTCTGCCTATCTTTTCATCAGGCTGTGTATTTATTTATTTTTGATGTTGAATCCTGTGAGTTCTTCATATGTTTTGGATATTAACCCCTGATGGCTTTTATCATTTATAAACACTTTGTTCCATCAGTTGGCAGCTTTTATGTTTTGTTTATAGTTTCCCTCACTGTTGAAACTTTCATTTGATGTAATCCCATTTGCTTATTTTTGCTTTTGTTTCTCTTGTCTGAGGAGACATATCTGAAAGAATATTGCTAAGACTGATGTCAAAGAGTGTACTGAGTATATTTTCTCCTAGGAATTTTAAGGTTTCAAGTATTACATTATTTGTTTTAGTCCTGTGAAAAATGCCATTGGTATTTGGATGGGGATTGCATTAAATCTGTAGATTTTCCTTGGAAGCATGGTCATTTTAACAATAACAATTCTTCCAATCAATGAGCATAGTATATACTTTCACTTGCTTTGTTATCTTCAATTTCTTTCATTAATATAGTTAAAGGAGTACAAGTCTTTCCCCTTCTTGGTTAGATTTTTTCCTAAGTATGTTACACTTTTAGATGAGATTATTTTTAATTTCTATTTCTGATAGCTTGTTGTTAGTATATAAAAATGAAACAGATTTCTTCATGTTAATTTTTATCTTTCAACTTTATATATTGAATATATGAATTGAATAAATGTACTTAATTTATTGCTTGTAATTGTTTTATTGGTGGCATCTTTAGGATTTTCTATATGTAATATCATATTATCTGCAAGGAGTGACAGTTTTACTTCTTCCTTTCCAATCTGTATCCTTTTTATTTATTTATTTATTTTGTTTCTTAGACTTTTATTTCCTTTTCACAGAAAATAATAACCTTATTAAAACCATATTTTCGGGTATAGTGGAAGATACATATATATATTTTTTATTTTAATTGAAGACTAATTATAATATTGTAGTGGTTTTGCCATACATTTACATGAACCCACCACGGGTATACATGTGTTCCCCATCCTGAACCCCATCCCACCTCCCTTCCCATCCCATCCTCCTTTTCCTTGTCTGATTGTTGTGACCAGAACTTCCAATACTCTGTTGAATAAAATTGGCAAGAGTAGGCATTCTTGTCTTGCTCTTGATCTTAGAGGAAAGTCTTTCAGCTTTTCACTGTTGAGTATAATATTTCTTTTCTTTCTTTCTTTCTATTTTTTGTCCATTAATATGTTGAGGTATGTTGTCTTTATACCTACTTCATTAAGAATTTTTATCATAAATGAATGTTGAATTTTTCTCAAAGGAGTTTTCTATATCTATTGACATGATGATATAATTTTTTATTTTTCATTGTTTCTGTGGCATGTCACGCTGATGTGTTCACAGGCTTTGAATTATCTTTGCATCCATGGCATGATTCCCACTTGATCATGGTTTTATGATCCTTTTATCATTGAATTGGATTTAACGTTAGTTCCATAATATAAAGAAGACTGAGGCTCTAAGATTTTGAGTATTGACACTTTGAAGTCTAGGTTATTTTCTAGCTAATAATACATTTAGGCCAATGTGTAAAAAATAAACACATCTTTAGTATACATATATAGAAGTATACATGAATTTAGATTATAATATGACAGGGTTATGTATGATATTATGCTTCATAAAGCATAACAAAAGTTATTTATTCATGTTAATGTAAAGGAAAATTTACACTGACAAATTAATTATTTGTTTTAACTGTTTTAAGGCATAATTGAGGTAATTAAACCCATAGATTTTTCTGAAAAATATTTTTAAACAATATTCATTCCCAGCTAAATGAATTGAACTGCTATTTCTCTCATAATTTTAATTGGTTAAGCAATATACATTGTAAATCTTTCAGTTAAAGAACATTTTATGAGCTCTTAATGAGCTTTATTTTAGGCTTCAAAATTATAGATGTGGAGCTAGTCTCAAAGTATGCTTATAATGCAGTTGGTAAATTGAATAGATAAGTGATGCTAATTGGTGCTATAACAAAAAAATTAAATATCAAGATACTGATAACTTGAATTTGCAATTAAGAAGAGCTCTCTCTTGTTTGTTTCTTATTTCCTAGATTTGAAAAATCCAAAGGTAAATTTGAGATAAGAGGAATGAGGTATTTGGACATAGAAAATTACAAAACATGTTTATTTTCTATCTTTGGAAACTTTGTTATAGAATGCATTGTTAATTATTTGTTTTTGATGTTGCTTTTATTTAAAGTATAGGTTAGTAATCTAGTGAATCACTCTTTCATTACACACTTATGAAATGTTAACTAAACATCCTAATTTATAAATATGAATGATAGTGTTACCAATTTTCAATGGGTCAGTGATCACACAATGGGTCTTTTGCCCACTGTAGTCACAAATGCTAATCAAATGAAGCTAGGTTCAATATAAGCAAATCAGGAACTTTATTCATTGATCAAGAAATGAAAAAGAGAGAGCTCATACTCTAAAAACACCTTCTTAAAGAAAGGGCAGTAGGGAACTCTACTGAATACTTGGCAATGATCGACATGGGAAAGGAATCTTAAAGAGTGGACAAGTATATATGTATAATTGATTCACTCTACTGTACTGCAGCAATTAGCACAATATTGTAAATCAAGAATGTTCAAAAAAAACTTGAAGAAAATAAATACATAAACCTGAATATTAGCAATATCATGTCATATTAGTCATTATTAGTCATATTATGATTGAATACAAACTTTAGTTTCTCCTGGGCTTCCCTGAATTTGATTCCAAATTGGGAAAGGAATACATCAGGGTTGTATATTGTCACCCTGTTTATTTAACTTATATGCAGAGTACATCATAAGAAATGCTGGGTTGGATGAAGCACAAGCTAGAATCAAGATTGCCAGGAGAAATATCAATAACTTCAGATACACAGATGACATCACCCTTATGGAAGAAAGTGAAGATGACCTAAAGAGCCTCTTGATGAAAGTGAAAGAGAAGAGTGAAAAAGTTGGCTTAAAACTCAACATTCAGAAAACTAAGATTAGGACAACTGGTCCCATCACTTCATGGCAAATAGATGGGGAAAAAATGGAAACAGTGACAGACTTTATTTTGGGGGGCTCCAAAATCACTACAGATGGTGACTGCAGCCATGAAATTAAAAGACACTTGCTCCTTGGAAGAAAAGTTATGACCAACCTACACAGCATATTAAAAAGCAGAGACAGTACTTTACCAATAAAGGTCCATCTAGTTAAAGCTATGGGGTTGCTAAGAGTCAGACACGACTGAGCAATTTCACTTTCATGTTTCACTTTCATGAATTGGAGAAGGAAATGGCAACCCACTCCAGTGTTCTTGCCTGGAGAATCCCAGGGATGGGGGAGGCTGGTGGGCTGCCATCTCTGGGGTCACACAGAGTTGGACATGACTGAAGTGACTTAGCAGCAGCAGCAGTTAAAGCTATGGTTTTTCCAGTAGTCATGTATGGATGTGAGAGTTGGACTATAAAGAAAGCTTAGTGCCAAAGAATTGATGCTTTTGAACTGTGATGTTGGAGAAGTTTCTTGAGAGTCCCTTGGACTGCAAGGAGATCCAACCAGACCATCCTAAAGGAAATCAGTTCTGAATATTCATTGTAAGGACTGATGCTGAAGTTGAAACTCTAATATTTTGACCACCTGATGTGAAGAACTGACTCATTTGAAAAGACCCTAATACTTGGAAAGATTAAAAGCGGGAGGAGAAGGGGACAATGGAGATGAGATGGTTGGATGGCATCACCGACTCAATGGACATGAGTTTGAATAGGCTCCAGGAGTTGGTAATGGACAGGGAAGCCTGGCATGCTGCAGTTCATGGGATCATAAAGAGTCGGACAGAACTGAGTGACTCAACTGAACTGAACTGGGCTTCCCTGGTAGCTCAGATGGTGAAGAATCTGCCTGCAATGTAGGACACCCATGTTTGATCCCTGGGTTAGGAAGGTCCCCTGGAAAAGGGCGTGGCTACACACTCCAGTATTCTGCCTAGGGGATTCCACGGGCAAAGAATCCTGGCAGGCATTAGTTCATGGGGTTGCAAAGACTTGGACATGAGTGAGCAACTAAAACTTTCACTTTTCACTTAGTTTCCCCTCCCCTTCATGGACCACAGCTTTGTCCTTGTGAAGGGGCTTGTATAAATCAAAGAAACTATGAGCCATGCTATGTGGGGCCACCCAAGAGGGTAATAATGAAGAATTCTGACAAAATGTGGTCCACAGGAGAAGGATATGGGAATTCACTACAATATCGTTGCCTGCAGAACACACAGACAGTAATAAAAAGACAAAAAGACATGAAACCAGAAGATGAGCCTCTAAGTTTAAAAAGTATCCAGTAGACTATTGGGGTAGAGTGGAGGGCAATTCTAATAGATCCAGAAAGAATGAAGGGTTTGGGTCAGTCAGAAATGATGCTTAGTTGTGAATGTGTCAGGTGGTGAAAGTAAAGCCTAATGCTGTAAGAACAGTATTGAATAGGAACCTGAAATGTTAGACCCACGAATCAAGGTAAATTGGACATGGTGAAGCAGGAGATGGCAAGATTGAACATCAAAATTTTAGGAATCAGTGAACTAAAATGGATGGGAATGAGATAATTTAATTAAAATGACCATTATATCTGCTATTTTGAGCAAGAATCCCTTAAAAGAAATGGGGTAGCCCTTATTGTCAACAAGAGTCTGAAATGCATTACTTTGACCTCTAGGATAGGGATAGTTTTTATTTAGCTTCGCTTCACGGCTTTCATCCATTCACTCTAGAGTTTAGCTTGTGACTTCCATTTTTTTAGAACATTTCTTCTTTTTTGCATTCAAACAAGTAATATCTGTAGGTTTTTATTTTCCACCTGAAATAATAAAAATGATAACCACGTATATTATAGAATGGGGTTAGATTCCTTTAAAATAGCTACATAATGAATATGAAGCCCTATATGATTGTTACTAAAGCATTTCTTTAAAAAAACTAATAATTCAAGAGATACACATTTGTTTTATACAAAGAAAAAAAACTATTTGTTCTACACTGTTGGTTAATAAATTAACTAAGTCATATAACAGCAGCCTTTTTCAGTGACAGCTGCAGTCAAGTAACATAGTTTTCTCCGTTGCCTTTAGCTTCTCTTCTTTTCTCACCTTGTAAATAGGCAAAGGAGAAAAGGAAAGATATTCACATTTGAATGCAGCATTCCAAAGAATAGCAAGGAGGGATAAGAAAGTCTTCCTCAGTGACAAATGCAAAGAAATAGAGGAAAACAATAGAATAGGAAAGACTAGTGATCTCTTCAAGAAAATTAGAGATACAAAGGGAACAATAAACTTGGGCACAATAAATGACAGAAACTATGTGGATCTAATAGAAGCAGAAGATATTAAGAAGAAGTGGCAAGAATACACAGAAGAAATATACAAGAAATGTCTCAGATAAGCATGAAGGTGTGATCATTCACCTAGAGCCAGACATTATGTAGCATGATGTCAAGTGGATCTTAGGAAGCATAACTACGAACAAAGCTAGTGGAGGTGATGGAATCCCAGTTGAGCTATTTAAAATCCTAAAAGATGATGCTGTGAAAGTGCTGCAGTCAATATGTCAGCAAATTTGGAAAACTCAGCAGTGGCCACAAGACTGGAAAAGGTCAGTTTTCATTCCAATCCCAAAGAAAGCCAATGCCAAAGAATGTTCAAACTACCACACAATCATGTTCATCTTACACACTAGCAAAGTAATGTTCAAAATTCTACAAACTAGGCTTCAATAGTACCTGAAACAAGAAATTCCAGATGTTCAAGCTGGATTTAGAAAAGGCAGAGGAACCAGAGATCAAATTGCCAACATATGTTGAATCACTAAAAAAGCAAGTTTTCCAGAAAAATATCTACTTCTGCTTTATCAACTGCACTAAAGCCTTTGACTGTTTGGACCACAGCAAACTGTGGAAAATTCATAAAGAGTTCGGAATATCAGGCCACTTACCTGCCTCCTAAGAAATCTCTTTGATGATCAATAAGCAACTGTTAAAACTGGATAAGGAACAATAACTGGTTCTAAGTTAGGAAAGCAGTATGTCAAGGCTATATGTTGTCACCATACTTATTTAACCTATATACAGTGTACATCATCTGAAATGCTGGACTGGATGAAGCACAAGCTGGAATCAAGATTGCTAGGAGAAATATCAGTAATGTCAGATATGCAGATGATACCACCCTTATGGCAGAAAGTGAAGAAGAACGAAAGAGCCACTTGATGAAAGTGAAAGTGAAGAGTGAAAACATTGGCTTAAAACTCAATATTCAGAAAACAAAGATCACAGCATCCGGTTCCATCACTTCATGGCAAATAGATGGGGAAACAGTGAGAGACTTTATTTTATTGGGCTCCAAAATCACTGCAGATGGTGACTGTAGCCATGAAATTAAAAGACAATTGCTTCTTGGAAGAAAAGCTATGACCAACCTAGACAGCATATTAAACAGCAGAAATATTACTTTGCCAACAAAGGTGCATCTAGTCAAAGCTATGGTTTCTCCAGTAGTCATATATGGATGAGACAGTTGGACCATAAAGAAAACTGAGTGCCGAAGAATTGATGCTTTTGAACTGTGGTGTTGGAGATGACTCGAGAGTCACTTGGACTGCAAGGAGATCAAACCAGTCAATCCTAAGGGAAATCAGTCCTGAATATTCATTGGAAGGACTGGTGCTGACGTTGAAACTCCAATACTTTGGCAACCTAATGTGAAGAACTGACTCCTTAGAAAAGACCCTTATGCTGGGAAACATTAAAGGCTGAAGAGGTGGATGGATGGTTAGATGGCATCACCAACTCGATGTACATGAATTTGAGCAAGCTCTGGGAGTTCATGATGGACAGGGAAGTGGGGAGTGCTGCAGTCCATGGGGTTGCAAAGAGTCAGACACAACTGAGTGACTGAGCTGAACTGAACTTAGTTTTAGCTCTGGAAGAAAGCTTGACAATGTTAACCTCTTTCTTTCCTCTTAATGGAAGGGCAATAGTAGGGATCTAGACTGCCACTTGACTGAGAACCAGAGTCTGCAGAACTCACTAGCCATCTGGCTACCTAGTACATGTGATTTAAAGGACTCCAGGCAACGTCACTTGCCAAGCAATTCAGCTAAGTGAAACTTTCACAGTAAAAGCCCATGTTTAAATAGTTTATTCCATTAGGCCCTAGAGGAATTAGTCTTCAAGGGGATTTAAATGGGGGACCACCCCTGTAAATCTGTAAATATAACTAAACAGAATTTTTTGACTATCGGTGGCCAAGATGAGGAAGAAAATAATTCCCTGAGCAACTTTTCCAGAATATACCTGTCTTCAACCTTCTCCCTGAGACCTAACTGATTCTCTAAAGAAGAGGTTGTAGGTAAATATTAAAGCTTGCTTGGATATTCAGGTAAACTTCCCTTACTATCTCCATAGCACTTAGAGAATTTCACCTGATACCTGAAAACAAGAATAAGCAGACTTTTTTGCATAAGCTACAATAAGGGAATAGGCAAATGTTTGTTGACTTCTTTTTTCAGAATTATTTTTATAAGAAATTGCAATATTTGTGACTGTGTTTAAGCATTTTTTCAAAAAATTGATTACTGTTTCCTTTTTTTAAAGCCTGCTATTTCTGAAATTGTCTAGCCTGCATTGCAATACTGATTGCAGTGCTACAACTTTTAGCAAACTATGTGCCAGATAGGATTCTGTATACTTGAGAAGAGGTAGGAGAGGGATGATTTAGTTAGAAGCGATGAATTGAATTTTTATTAGAATGCAATCACCCCTCCTCCCAATTATAAAATTACCCATGCAGGAAGTCTTAAGTGGTAAGAGAAGAAAGGAAGTCACAAGTGTGAACCGTGGTTGAGATAGAGCTGCAAGGAGAGAGTGCATGGTGAGGAAATTGTACTAAATGTGTTGGGACTTTCAGACTTACTTCAAGAGCCTTAGGCTGTAAAGAGAAATGAAAATCCTTACTTCAATCTATCTGGGAACCAGAGGGAGGGAGACCTTTAATCTATCTCTTCAGTTCCTTTTTCTCTCACTCTATCTCCAACATTCCTTGCTATGTCAAGTCCCAAATGTCAAGTCCTCAAAGGCAGCTTCTGATGTCAGCAACTTCCAAACCCCAGCCTGGCAGTACACAAAGGGTTGGCTAGAATTACTCAGTCTCAGGAGGATTTTTTTTTTTAAATGATCAGTTACTAATGAAAAAGTGATATTATTGGTATGTTTATTGTTTTTAAAAAATGAAACTCAAACTGGACTGTCTGACAAAATACAGGATACCAAGCTAAATTTGAATTTCAGATAAACAATGAATAAATTTTTTGAAAGGTATATTCCAAACATTGCATGGAATACACTAAAATTATTTGATGCTCATCAGAAATTGAAATTTAACTGAGCATCTTATATTTTTACTTACCATATCTGACAATCTTAGATCACATCACAAAGCTAGGCCATGATAAAGCATCACTTGATGGCAAATAGAAAAGGAAAAGATGGAAGCAGTGACAGATTTTATTTTCTTGGGCCCTAGAATTACTGCAGACTGTGACTGCAGCCATGAAATTAAAAGACTGTTGCTTCTTGGAAGGACAGCTATGACAAACCTAGACTGCATATTAAAATGCAGAAACATAACTTTGCCAACAAATGTCACTATAGTTAAAACTAATTTCCCAGTAGTCATGGCCAGATGTGAGAGTTGGGCCATAAAGAAAGCTGAACACCAAAGAATTGATGCTTTTGAGTCGTGGTGTTGGAGAAGACTCTTGAGTCTCTAATCCTAAAGGAAATCAATGCTGAATATTTATTGGAAGAACTGATGCTGAAGCTAAAGCTCCAATACTTTGACCACCTGATGCAAAGAGCAGATTCATTGGGAAAGACCCTGATGCTGAGAAAGATTGACAAAAGAAGACAAAAGAAGGGAGTGGAAGAGGATGAAGTGGTTAGATAGCATCACTGGCTCAGTTTACATGAATTTGAACAAACTCCAGGAGACAGTGAATGACAGGGGAGCCTGGCATGCTGCAGCCCATAGGGTCACAGAGTTGGAGAAGACTTAGTGACTGAAAAACACCACCACATTCTCCTTAGTAAGTGTTTCTGCTGGGTTAGAATTCGCAGATTAGTATCCTCGTGGCATTCATTTGTTCCCTTCTATTCCTATTATCATTTGCTTTACCCTTCCCTCCCTTGCTTTTCAAAAAGGGAATCCATGGACTCTGATTTTAGAGCAAGATGGTTCCATTAGTATACCCAGAATGAACACCTGGACAGGTGGGAGAGTGTTGAAGAGAAAGGAAAATACCTGAAGTAACCATGAATATCTCAATTTTGCTGAGGATTCTCTGTTATCTTAGAATTGATTCATTCAACCACAATGCTTTTGGGTTTCTACTGTTCTCTGTCCTTTCTCATGTATTGGGTTGGTCAAAAAGTTGATTTGGATTTATCTGAATGAAATTTTTGTCCAACTCAATAGCATAATGGGAGTATTTCACATTTATTTGTTAAGTACTTAAGGACCAGTGAGTAAAAGTCTATCATTTGTGTACAACTCTTTGCCTCAGCATGGACTATAGAGTCCGTGGAATGAATTTTAATATTTGATACATACTTACTGTTCAATGAATGTTAGCAATTAATATTTTAGTGTTGTTGTGTTGGTGTTCAGCTGCTAAGTCATGCCTGACCCTTTGAAACTCCATGGACTGCAGCATGCCAGGCTTCCCTGTCCTTCACTATCTCCCAGAGTGTGCTCAAACTCATGTCCAATGAGTTAGTGATGTCATCCAACCATTTCATTCTCTGCCACCCCCTTCTCCTCTTCCCTTCAATCTTTCCCAACATCTTTTCCAATGAGTGAGTTCTTTGCATCAGGAGGCCAAAGTGTGGGAGCTTCAACTTCAACATTAGTCCTACCAACGAATATTCATGGTTGATTTTCTTTAGGATTGACTGGTTTGATTTCCTTGCAGTCCAAGGGACTCTCAAGAGTCTTCTCCAGCACCACATTTCAAAAGCAGCAATTTTTCAGCGCTCAGCTTTCTTTATAGTCCAACTCTCACATCTATACATGACTACTGGAAAAACTGTAGCCTTGACTAGATTGACCTTTGTTGGAAAAGTGATGTCTCTGCTTTTTAATATGCTGTCTGTGTTTGTCATAGCTTTTCTTCCAAGGAGAATGTACATCTTTAATTTCATGGCTGTAGTCACCATCTGCAGTGATTTTGGATTCCAATAATATAAAATCTGCCACTGTTTCTATTTTCCATCCCCTCTTCTTTGACATGAAGTGATGGGACTGGGTGTCATGATCTTAGTTCTTTGGTTGTTGAGTTTTAAGCCAGGTTTCCATCAAGAGATTCTCTAGTTCCTCTTCTTCTTCTTCTTTTTTTTTTTTTCCATTTTGGTGGTATCATCTGCATATCTGAGGTTGTTGATATTTTTCCTGACAATCTCAATTCCAGCTTGTGATTCATCCAGCCTGGCATTTTGTATAATGTACTCTGCATATAATTAAACAAGCAGGGTTACTTTTTAAATAAAATCTGCTAGTTATTATAGTTGATATTACTCTAAGTGTGTAAGCAGATTATTAGTGACCTTGTCATGTGCTTGATAACCATTAAAGAAATTAAAATGTTTTGGTCTCTATTATTAGGCTGGATAAATTATTTTATGCATATTTTGGTTTCTGTGTAGCCTTGAGCAAATTATCTCACTGAAAATTCAGTGTTTTGGCTTGTAAAATGGTAACAATGGTAAGGTGTTAGGATTCATATAAGAAAACATAAAATGCCTAGTAGAGAGGCAAATAATAGGAAAATAACAAATGCCACTTATTATTATCATTTTAAGTGTATACACAAAGGGGAAAACAAATTTGGATATATCTTCAGCCTCATATCCATAAGAACATATGCAATATATACAGAAACAAAAGCAGAGAAATTCATGTAAACATCTATTGTCATAATATTCCTGGCAGACCTTCCTCTTATTCCTTCTGCTACAGGGAGTCCCAACCAATTCATGGAGTCCCTTCCAAGGATGGGGTAGATCCTATTCATTAGTAACCTCCTGAGCTTGCACACAAGCTGACACTTCAGTCATGTCTGATTCTGCAACTATATGGACTGCAGCCACCAAGCTCCTCTGTCCATGGGGATTCTCCAGGCAAGAATACTGAAGCAGGTTGCCATGCCCTCCTCCAGGGCATCTTCCCAACCCAGGAATGGAATCTGCATCTCCTGTGGCTCCTGCATTGCAGGCAGATTCTTAACCTCTGAGCCATGGGGATAAGCCCTGCCCCCCCCCCATTAACACATAACAATATAACTCATTATAATATCACCCCCTCCCCCCAATCCAGAGTGATAGATTCAAAATGGACATGTGATCCAAGCTTTGCTAGTCAGGAACTTCTCAGCAAGTCAGGGACAGCAATACAAAAAAAAACAAAACAAAACAAAAAAAAAAAACCTTTTGTTGCAGTGAATACATAGATAAATTGTTTCTGGGACTATAAGCAAAAAGGCTCAATTTTGCTCATTGAGAAATAGACCACTAATGACAGTGTATATATCTCTAAATCAACTAATACATAAAACCAGACTTCCCACTGGACATCTCCAGTTACATGAGTCAATAAACCTCCCACTTGTTGCTTAAGTCAGTGTCATGAATCAGATTCTTATCTAATATATCAAGCAATATATTCACCTATTTGGGGCACAAGTTTAATGTTTTCCAAAGCAAATATTTCACTCTGTCTTGAAAAAGGGATTTAGAAATATAACCAGCTAAGACAAGAAATGTGGCTAAAATTATTTCACCTCTCAGAAAGTAAGTGGAAATGTCTTTCCCTTCCCAGAGTCTTGTTGTTCCTCCCACTCTTAATCTGTTCTTTTGCCTGACTTCTGACTTCCCTCACCTACCAGGTCATCCTCAACTCTGAAATCTCTCTGTCCTTTTTGTTGCCTAACCTAATGATGTTGCTCCAGCTGATATTGCCAAAGGCTGACTAAAGCTTTTAGATACACTGACAAGTATGTATTTAAGGAGTTTATATAAATGAAAAAGAGCTTCCCTGGTGGCTTAGATGGCAAAGAATCCATCTGTAATGTGGTAGACCCGGGCTTGATCCCTGGGTTGGGGAGATTCCCTGGAGGAGGGCATGGCAACCGACCCCAGTATTCTTGCCTGGAGAATCTGCATAGACAGAGGAGCTGATGGGCTGCAGTCTATGTTGTTGCAAAAGAGTTGGACATGACTGAGGGACTAAGCATATAAATGAAAAATGACAAAACAAAACAAATTTGTATGAAACAAATCTTGTATTTCTTCTTTCTTATTTCCAAACCATTAGCAAAGTAGTTAGATTTTGGAAATAATTTCTGCTACATCTATTTTTTTTAATTAATTAGTTTTTTATTAAAGGATAATTGCTTTACAGAACTTTAATAAAAACTTTAGGAAGTAAGATAGCTTCAGGGAGCATATGATTTCAATAGGAAAATGTCATAATTTCTTATGAAATTTCTCAGTCACTTTAAGGTTGATTGAATTTATTAATGAGCCAAGATTCATTCATTTTTCTACATGCTTCCAGGAAATAATTAATTAAGATACATCTCCTTATTGCCCAGTAACCCACCTGATACCATACCTACCATTCTGGGTGTATGTGATATAACATGAGATGGCATAGCATAATAGAGAAAGCACAGGCTTTATTTATTTATTTATTTATTTTGACTCATATTTTTTTTTCCGCCTCATATTTTTTTTTCCATTTATTTTTATTAGTTGGAGGCTAATTACTTTACAACATTGCAGTGTTCTTTGTCATACATTGAAATGAATTAGCCATGGATTTACATGTATTCCCCATCCCGGTCCCCCCTCCCACCTCCCTCTCCACCCCATTCCTCAGGGTCTTCCCAGTGCACCAGGCCTGAGCACTTGTCTCATGCATCCAACCTGGGCTGGTGATCTGTTTCACCCTAGATATACATGTTTCGATGCTGTTCTCTTGAAACATCCCACCCTCGCCTTCTCCCACAGAGTCCACATGTCTATTCTGTACATCTGAGTCTCTTTTTCTTTTTGTGCATATAGGGTTATCATTACCATCTTTCTAAATTCCATATATATGTGTTAGTATACTGTATTGGTCTTTATCTTTCTGGCTTACTTCACTCTGTATAATGGGCTCCAGTTTCACCCATCTCATTAGAACTGATTCAAATGAATTCTTTTTAATGGCTGAGTAATATTCCATGGTGTATATGTACCACAGCTTCCTCATCCATTCGTCTGCTGATGGGCATCTAGGTTGCTTCCATGTCCTGGCTATTATAAACAGTGCTGCGATGAACATTGGGGTGCACATGTCTCTTTCAGATCTGGTTTCCTCAGTGTGTATGCCTAGAAGTGGTATTGCTGGGTCATATGGCAGTTCTATTTCCAGTTTTTAAAGAAATCTCCACACTGTTCTCCATAGCGGCTGTACTAGTTTGCATTCCCACCAACAGTGTAAGAGGGTTCCCTTTTCTCCACACCCTCTCCAGCATTTATTGCTTGTAGACTTTTGGATAGCAGCCATCCTGACTGGCGTGTAATGGTACCTCATTGTGGTTTTGATTTGCATTTCTCTGATAATGAGTGATGTTGAGCATCTTTTCATGTGTGTTTTTGCCATCCGTATGTCTTCCTTGGAGAAATGTCTGTTTAGCACAGGCTTTAGATTTCCTATGGCTGGGATCTCTGCTAACTCATCCTAGGTCAGTAACATTGGGCAAACCAGTTCTCTGAGCATTAGTTTCCTGTTCAGTAAAATAATACCTACAATGTAAGGTAACTCTCATGGTGGCTCAGTGGTTAAAAAAAAAAAACAATCTGCCTGCTATTCAGGAGATGCAAAGAGGTAGGTTTGATCCCTTTGTCAGGAAGATCTCCTGCAGGAGAAAATGACAACCCACTCTAGTAATATTGCAGAGAAAATTCCTACAGGCCATTGGGGTTGCAAAAAAGTCAGACACAACTGAGCAGCCAAACAACAACAAAACAGGTTATTTTATGTTTAGAAATAGTACTTGTATGATTCCTAATAAGGTATTGCATATGGTGATAGGCACTTTAAGTATTATGTGACTATTTTATTTTCTGCCCAGTTCCAGTTATTTTGCAAACAAACCAAATACCTATCAACTAATGAATGGAAAAACAAAATATGGTCTGTTTATATAATGAAGTAGTATTCAGCAATAAAAAAGTCTTAATACATCATCAATAAACCTAGAAAACATTGTGCTAAGTAAAAGAAGCCAGAGAAAAAAGACTGCATGCATACTATATGACTCTATTTACAGTAAATGTGCAGAATAGGTAAATCTGTAGGGACAAAAAGTAGATTAGTTGCCAAGAGTTGTGAAGAAGTTGCCAGGTGATGACCACTGAAGTGTCCAAGGTTTCTTTTTGAAGTGATTAAAATCTGGAATTAGATAGTGGTGATAGTTGTACAACATTGTGAATACACTAAAAACCATTGTACACTTTAAAATAGTAAATTTTATGGCATATGAATTACATTTCTTTTTTTTTCTTAAGATAGCATATCTAAGAACAACACAACTCCAAAGTTTGGGTAACCAAAATCTTGTGGAATACCTATAGAGTTTACTTTAAAAACATTTATCACATTCAAATCATAATCACAATCATAAATATGGTAAAATGAAGCTAGCTACTTCACCTCTTGGAATTTTCCACAATGACAAATGAGAAAATTAGTAACAATCCTAAAGGCCATCATTGGTGAAACTAGAAAACAACAGGAATCTTTTAAAAAAAGAAAAAAACAAACAATTATTGATTTATTTATGAAAAAGTTGCTTGATTCCAAAGCAGTGTCAAGTAGGGTTGTAGTTGAAGGCAATATACAAATGACATTGAGACAGGTTTCAGAAGAACTGGAAAGTTGCATCTTAAAGTGAGAGGCGCAATCTGAGGTATAAAACTTAAATTTCATGTCAGTGACAGTAATAGATCATAGTGGTAGGAGCGTCCCTGGACTGTTTTGTTCCAAAAAGTAGAGGAGCTATAGCTAAGGAAGGACTATCAAAAACAATATGTACTTGCAAGTAGATAAATCCCAATATCTGGCAGAAAAGAGAGTGTTTACATTGCCAACAATCTGGCATCCGTCTTTCCCCACTGGATGGGGAGCAATAAAAGTGAAACACACTTATCAGCAAAACCCAAGTTCTGAATAAAAATTTGTTTCCATAGAAAAGAGCTACATCCATCCCTCTTCAATATATATTGCTTACTAACAGATATTTCAGGAATAACTCGACCTCCTTCAAAAGTTAAAAATAGAAAAGCATGGGTCAGAAGAGGTAGGAAGAATGTAAACGAATGGAGAAAACAAGCAACTAAAAAGCATATACTAACAAACTGAATCCAGTGAAACTTGTGGTAAACCTCTTTCTGGGAACATTTATTTTTAATTTTATTTTCTTAGTTTTACCGAGATTTAATTGACATAAAGCACTGCTGTTTTAAGTATGTAACATCACGATTTGGCTTGCATACATCATGAAATAATTATAGCAATAAGTTTAACTTAACAAGTTTAGTTTAGAACATCCATCATCCCATAGAGATACAAAATAAAAGAAAAAATGTGTATAATGAGAACCCCAAGGAATTTTTATCTTAACAACTTTCATATACAACATAAAGCACTGCTAATTATATATATCATGTTTTGCATTATATCTCTAGCACTTATTTATCTTATAACTTGAAATTTGTAGTACCTTTTGCCTGCCTTCGTCCAGTGTTCCTTTTCCATACCCACTGCCTCTGATAACCACAAATTTGGTCTCTTTCTATGAGTTAGTTAGTTTGTTTGGCAAGCATTTTAATTTAATGATGCAAGAACTTAAATGAAGAAATAATACAAGCAGAGACACAAATGCTCAAGAAAATAAAGGGATAAAAAAGAAATAAAGATAAAATTAGAACTACAGGAGAGAATTAGCATTACTAAAAGCACAGTATGATTCATCAAAAATCAGACAAATAAACAGATTAGCTAAAGACTTTGAGGGGCTTCCTTGCTGGCTCAGTGGTAAAGAATCTGCCTGCAAGGGAGGAGATCCAGATTTGCTCCTTGGGTCTGGGAGGTCCCCTAGAGGAAGGCATGGCAACCCACTCTAGTACTCTTGCCTAGAGAATCCCATGGACAGAGGAGCCTGGTAGGCTGCAGTCCATAGGGTCACACAGTGCTGGGCATGATTGATGCGATTAAACAGCAGCAATAGCAGCCAAGACTTTGAAGAGATAATATAGTAAATCGCAGTTATGGAAGACAGGTCCAAGAAATCTGCTCAATGCAGAATTATAGTCCCTAGAGTTAGTAGGAAAAGATGATGTTTAGTTTAGCACCTAATGACTTAAAGTGCCATGCCACCCCCATATGGAGATGTCCCATAGAAAGTTGGAAGAATGGATCTGTTATTCAGGAGAAAGGTAGATGCAACTTCAGAACATTGTTTTCACACTGAGAGTCTGGGTAATCTACTGCACTCCGAAAACTTGGATATATGACTGGTGATAGTTCCAACCATTATAATCAGTGATATTTACAAAGAACTAATCTCCATCCTCCTTTGCTTGTTATGTTATATGCTCCAAATATTCAGTTTATGGTTTGTTATACATAATAATAGTGAAGGAGATTATGCAGATGAATGACATTCTTAGAATGGCACAAACTTCGTCTGAGTGAAACTTTTGTCACCTTAGAGCACAAAATGCATGCTGAGAATAATTTTGTGACAGATGCAACTTTTACAGACTGACTTCTTCCCTTCACGTGCATAGAGGAGAGCATAATGGGACCCAAATGACTGAAGGGCAAGCAGCAGGATAGAGAATGTAGCAACAAAGGGCTTCTGCTAATAGCCAAACATAAGTGACATTTACCACACGATGCCGACATAACTCTGAAAATAGTCACAGGTTTGATATGGGATTTTAGAAGTCATATGTTTTAAACCTAAATATTTCCTCAGCTTTTAATCAACTTTTTATGATGGTATATGAAAATCAAGATATATAAATTGCTAGATTTTAGATCATCCATTTTAGATAAGGAAATTAGGACAATGGAAGAAAAATTTCCCTTCATTTTTCTGAGGCACATGGATTAAGGACCTAAAAAGCAAGCTTTTAAGTTTGAGCACTATCAGTGGTTTTTTTTTTTTTTTTGTATATAATTTTCCCCTTGAGTCACTGTAAAACATTTTATGGTTTCAGGAAGAACTAGGGCCTCCAAGGATAGAAAATTGGAACTGCATCTTTATTTATCTGCATGCCATATTGCTATGCAATATTGCTCTTTACAGCATCGGACCTTGCTTCTATCACCAGTCACATCCACAATTGGGTATTGTTTTTGCTTTGGCTCCATCCCTTCATTCTTTCTGGAGTTATTTCTGCACTGATATCAAGAACCTGCAGAATTAAAGAACCTGTGGTCTAAACATTATATCTGGTTTTGGATCCTGGCTTCCCCTCTTACATTTTATGTGACTTTCTGCAAGGCTGTTTACACCTTTGTGCCTTACTTTTCCCATCTGTTAAAAGGAGGATGATCATGAATCTATTTGGGTGACAGCTATTTCATATAATTTCACAACAGTGATCAGCATATAACTAATAATGCACTCAATTAATTTTATATTTTATAACCAGCTTACATTATTTTACCCTATCATATGTAAGCCTCTCAACAATGCAATGAAATATGCATACATTACAGTGCTAAGGTAAGGAACAGCAGCTGTGCTTTGCTGGAGAAACCGTAAAGAGATACCCCACGTCCAACGTAAGAGAAACCCAAGTAAGACAGTAGGTGTTGCAAGAGGGCATTAGAGGGCAGACATGGTAAAACCATAATCACAGAAAACTAGCCAATCTGATCGCACAGACCACAGCCTTGTCTAACTCAGTGAAACTAAACCATGCTATGTGGGGCCACCCAAGACAAGCAGGTCATGGTGGAGAGGTCTGACAGAACGTGGTCCACTGGAGAAGGGAATGGCAAACCACTTCAGTATTCTTGCCTTGAGAACCCCATGAACAGTATGAAAGGCAAAATGATAGGATACTGAAAAAGGAACTCCCCAGGTCGGTAGGTATCCAATATGCTACTGGAGATCAGTGGAGAAATAACTCCAGAAAGAATTAAGGGACAGAGCCAAAGCAAAACAATACCCAGTTGTGTATGTGACTAGTGATAGAAGCCAGGCCTGATGCTGTAAAGAGCAATATTGCATAGGAACCTGGTTGTTAGGTCCATGACTCAAGACAAATTGGAAGTCAAACAGGAGATGGCAAGAGTGAATGTTGACATTCTAGGAATCAGCAAACTAAAATGGATTGGAATGGGTAAATTTAACTCAGATGACCATTATATCTACTACTGTGTGCAAATCCCTTAGAAGAAATGGAGTAGCCATCGTGGTCAACAAAAGAGTCCGAAATGCAGTACTTGGATGCAATCTCAAAAATGACAGAATGATCTCTGTTCATTTCCAAGACAAACCATTCAATATCACGGTAATCCAAGCCTATACCCCAACCAGTAATGCTGAAGAAGCTGAAGTTGAACGGTTCTATGAAGACCTACAAGACCTTTTAGAACTAACACCCAAAAAAGATGTCCTTTTCATCATAGGGGGCTGGAATGAAAAAGAAGGAAGTCAAGAAACACCTGGAGTAACAGGTAAATTTGGCCTTGGAGTACGGAATGAAGCAGGACAAAGGCTAATAGAGCTTTGCCAAGAAAACGCACTGGTCATAGCAAACACCCTCTTCCAACAACATAAGAGAAGACTCTACACATGGACATCACCAGATGGACAACACCAGAATCAGACTGAATATATTCTTTGCAGCCAAAGATGGAGAAACCGTATACAGTCAGCAAAAACAAGACCGGGAGGGGACTGCAGCTCAGATCATGAACTCATTATTGCCAAATTCAAACTTAAATTAAAGAAAGTAGGGAAAACCACTAGACCATTCAGGTATGACCTAAATTAAATCCCTTGTGACTATACAGTGGAAGTGAGAAATAGATTTAAGGGACTTGATCTGATAGACAGAGAGCCTAATGAACTATGGACAGAGGTTCATGACATTGTACAGCAGACAGGGATCAAGACTATCCCAATGGAAAAGAAATGCAAAAAGGCAAAATGGTTGTCTGAGGAGGCCTTACAAATAGCTGTGAAAAGAAGAGAAGCAAAAAGCAAAGGAGAAAAGCAAAGATATTCCCATTTGAATGCAGAGTTCCAAAGAATAGCAAGGAGAGATAAAGCCTTCCTCATTGATCAGTGTGAAGAAGTAGAGTAAAACAACAGAATGGGAAAAGCTAGAGATCTCTTCAAGAAAATTAGAGATATCAAGGGAACATTTCATGCGAAAATGAGTTTAAGGACAGAAATGATACGGACCTAACAGAAGCAGAAGATATTAAGAAGAGGTAGCAAGAATACAAGAACTGTAAATAAAGATCTTCATGACCCAGATAATCACAATGGTGTGATCACTCACCTAGAGTCAAACATCCTGGAATGTGAAGTCAAGTGGCTTTAGAAAGCATCAGTTGAGCTATTTCAAATCCTGAAAGATGATGCTGTGAAAGTACTGTACTCAATATGCCAGCAAATTTGCAAAACTCAGCAGTGGCCACAGGACTAGAAAAGGTCAGTGTTCATTCCAATCCCCCCAAAAAGGCAATCCCTAAGAATACTCAAACTACCACACAATTGCACTCATCTCACACACTAGTCAAGTAATGCTCAAAATTCTGCAAGCCAGGCTTCAGTAATACATGAACCGTGAGCTTCCAGGTGTTCAAGCTGGTTTTAGAAAAAAGGCAGAGGAACCAGAGATCAAATTGCCAACATCCATTGGATCTTCGAAAAAGCAAGAGAGTTCCAGGAAAACATCTATTTCTGCTTGATTGACTATGCCAGAGCCTTTGACTGTGTGGATCACAATAAACTGTGGAAAATTCTGAAAGAGATGGGAATACCAGACCACCTGGCCTGCCCCTTGAGAAAACTATATGCATGTCAGGAAGCAACAGTTAGAACTGGACATGGAACAACAGACTGGTTCCAAATAGGAAAAGGAGTACCTCAAAGTTGTATATTGTCACCATGCTTATTTAACTTATATGCAGGGTACTCATGAGAAACACTGGGCTGAGTGAGGCAAAAGCTGGAATCCAGATTGCCGGGAGAAATATCAATAACCTCAGATATACAGATGACACGACCCTTATGGCAGAATGTGACCAGGAACTAACAAGCCTCTTGATGAAAGTGAAAGAGGAGAGCGAAAAAAAAAAAATTGGCTTAAAGTGCAACATTCAGAAAACGAAGATTATGGCATCAGTTCCCATCAATTCATGGGAAATAGATGGGGAGACAGTGGAAACAGTGTCAGACTTTATTTTGGGGGGCTCCAATATAACTGCATATGGTGATTGCGTATCTTATCAAAGATAAGATAGCAATCATCTCAGCTATCTGGAGCCAGTATCCTGTGCTTTTACCTCCTGAGTTTCCTCAAGACTCACCATTAATGAGTGGCTATAGTCTGATGGCCATACAGACTTCTGTAGGCAAAGTAGTGTCTTTGCTTTTTAATAAGCTGTCTAGGTTTTTCTAAATGTTATATATTTACCTATTTAAATATCATTTTATGTTATTTCTTTAAGTTTTTTTGCTAAACAATATTTAGTGATTCCCACTAAGAAAGATGGAGATTTAGCTCCATCTTAAGGACCTTATTCCACTAACAGAAATCCACATCTTATACACATTTCACTTCTCTCATCTTTACAATATAAGTTCATCATTCTATTTGGTGCTTTCATTTCTATGATTACTGAAATATTAATCACACTTAAGCCACATAGAGCTCCATGAGTATAATTGGATAATATTCATTTTCCCTGGAGTTAATAATTTCCTTACAGATTGAACATAAATAACAAGTCAGTTATCTTTT
The DNA here is from genome assembly GCF_023699985.2 of Odocoileus virginianus. Taxonomy (NCBI): domain Eukaryota; kingdom Metazoa; phylum Chordata; class Mammalia; order Artiodactyla; family Cervidae; genus Odocoileus; species Odocoileus virginianus. Next base: position 72,244,306 of record NC_069683.1, read on the forward strand.
CAGGAAGATCTCCCAATAACCAGGGGTCTCCTTATTTATTTATTTATTTATTTATTCATTTATTCATTCATTCATTCATTTATTTATTTATTGAAGAATAATTGCTTTATAGAATTTTGCTGTTTTCTGTCAAATCTCAACATGAATCAGCCATATGTATACATATGTCCCCTCCCCCATGAACCTCCCTCCCATCTCCCTCCCTATCCCACCCCCATAGGTTGATACAGAGCCCCTGTTTGAATTTCCTGAGTCAGACAGCAAATTCCCATTGGCTATCTATTTTACATATGGTAATGTGAGTTTCCATGTTACTTTCTCCATACAGCTCACCCTCTCCTCCCCTCTCCGCATGTCCATAAGTCTGTTCTCTATGTCTGTTCTTCCATTTTTCTAGACTCCATAAATATGCGTTAGTATATGATATCCATTTTTCTCTTTCTGACTTTCTTCATTCTGTATAATAGGTTCTATGTTCACCCACCTCATTAGAACTGACTCAAATGTATTCCTTTTTATGACTGAGTAATATTCTATTCTGTATATGTAGCACAATGTTGTTATCCATTCACCTGTCGATGGACATCTAGGGTGCTTCCATGGTCTAGCTATTGTAAATAGTGCAGCAATGAACATTGGGGTACAAGCATCTTTTTCAATTTTGGTCACTTCAGGGTATATGATAGGAGTGAGATAGCTGGGTCATATGGTGATTTTACTCCTGGCTTTTTAAAGAATCTCCATACCTTCTTCCATAGTGGCTGTATCAATTTACATTCTCACCAACAGTGCAAAAGTGTTCCCCTTTCTCCACACCCTTTCCAGCATTTATTGTTTGAAGATATTTTGATGATGGACATTCTGACTGGTATGAGGTGATATCGAAGTTTTGTTTTGCATTTCTCTAATAATGAGAGATTCTGAGCATCTTTTCATGTGTTTGTTAGCTATCTGTATGTCTTCTTTGGAGAAATGTCTGATTAGGTATTTTCTGCACATTTTGATTGGCTTGTTTTGTTTTTCTGGTATTGAGTTGAATGAGCTGCTTGTATATTCTGGAAACTTATCCTTTGTCAGTTGTTTCATTTGCTATTATTTTCTCCCATTCTGAAGGTTATCTTGTTTATAATTGTTTATGGTTTCCTTCACTGTGCAAAAGTTTTTAAGTTTATTTTATTTTTTTTTTAAGTTTTTTGCTTGTTTTCACTACTTTATTTTTTTCCCCATTTATTTTTATTAGTTGGAGGCTAATTACTTTACAATATTTTAGTGGTTTTTGTCATACATTGACATGAATCAGCCATGGATTTAAATGTATTCCCCATCCCAGTCCCCCCTCCCATCTCCCTCTCCACCTGAATCCTCTGGGTCTTCCCATTGCACCAGGCCCGAGCACTTGTCTCATGCATCCAGCATGGGCTGATGATCTGTTTCACCCTAGATAATATACATGTTTCGATGCTGTTCTCTCGAAACACCCCACCCTCGCCTTCTCCCACAGAGTCCAAAAGTCTGTTCTGTACATCTGTGTCTGTTTTTCTGTTTTGCACATAGGGTTATCGTTACCATCTTTCTAAATTCCATATATATGTGTTAGTATACTGTATTGGTCTTTATCTTTCTGGCTTACTTCACTCTGTATAATGGGCTCCAGTTTCATCCATCTCATTAGAACTGATTCAAATGAATTCTTTTTAATGGCTGAGTAATATTCCATGGTGTATATGTACCACAGCTTTTTTATCCATTCATCTGCTGATGGGCATCTAGGTTGCTTCCATGTCCTGGCTACTATAAACAGTGTTGTGATGAACATTGGGGTGCACGTATCTCTTTCAGATCTGGTTTCCTTGGTGTGTATGCCCATAAGTGGGATTGCTGGGTCATATGGCAGTTCTAATTCCAGTTTTTTAAGGAATCTCCACACTGTTCTCCATAGCGGCTGTACTAGTTTGCATTCCCACCAAAAGTGTAAGAGGGTTCCCTTTTCTCCACACCCTCTCCAGAATTTATTGCTTGTAGACTTTTGGATAGCAGCCATCTTGACTGGCATGTAATGGTACCTCATTGTGGTTTTGATTTGCATTTCTCTGATAATGAGTGATGTTGAGCAATGGAACAGAACAGAAAGCCCAGAGATAAATCCATGAACCTATGGACACCTTATCTTCGACAAAGGAGGCAAGAATATACAATGGAAAAAAGACAACCTCTTTAACAAGTGGTGCTGGGAAAATTGGTCAACCACTTGTAAAAGAATGAAACTAGAACACTTTCTAAAACCATGCACAAAAATAAACTCAAAATGGATTAAAGTTCTAAATGTAAGACTAGAAACTATAAAACTCCTAGAGGAGAACATAGGCAAAACACTCTCTGACATAAATCACAGCAAGATCCTCTGTGACCCACATCCCAGAATATTGGAAAAAAAGCAAAAATAAACAAATGGGGCCTAATTAAACTTAAAAGCTTTTGCACAACAAAGGAAACTATAAGCAAGGTGAAAAGTTTTTAAGTTTAATTAGGTCCCACTTGGTTGCTTTTGTTTTTGTTTCCATTACTCTAGGAGGTAGGTCATAGAGGATCTTGCTTTGATTTATGTCATTGAGTGTTCTGCCTATGTTTTCCTCTAAGAATTTTATAGCTTCTGGTCTTACATTTGGGTTTTAATCCATTTTTACTGTATCTTTGTGTATGATGTTAGGAAGGGTTCTAATTTCATTATTTTATAAGTAGCTGTTCAGTTTTCCCAGAGTCACTTATTGAAGATGCTATCTTTACCCCATTGTATATTCTTGCCTCCTTTGTCAAAAATAAGGTACCCATAGGTTCATGGGTTTATTTCTGGGCTTTCTATCTTGTTCCATTGTTCTACATTTTTGTTTTTGTGCCAGTACCATACTGTCTTGATTACTGTAGCTTTGTAGTATAATCTGAAGTCAAGAAGGTTGATTCCTCCAGCTCCATTCTTCTTACTCAAGACTTCTTTGGCTATTCAGGGTCTTTTGTGTTTTTAGTTCTGTGAAAATTCCATTGGTAAGTTGATAGGGATCACATTGAATCTGCAGATTGCATTTGCTAGCATGGTCTTTTTCACAATACTAATTTTCCTTACCCAGGAACATGGAATATCTCTCCATCTGTTTACATCATCTTTGATTTCTTTCAGCAGTGTCTGATAATTCTCTATATACAGTCCTTTCATCTCCTTAGGTAGGTTTCTTCCTAGATATTTCATTTGTTGTTGTTGCAATGATGAATGGGATTGATTCATTGATATTTTTTCTTTCTGATTTTTCATTGTTGGTATATAGGAATGCAAGTGACTTCTGTGTATTGATTTTGTATCCTTTGACTTTGCTAAATACACTAATTAGCTCTAGTAATTTTCTAATACTGTCTTTAGGGATTTCTGTGTATAGTACTATGTCATCTGCAAACAGTGAGAAGTTTGTTTCTTCTTTTCTGATCAGGATTACTTTTATTTATTTTTCTTCTCTGATAGCTGTAGCTAGGACTTCTGAAACTATGTTGAATAATAGTGTTGAGAGTGGACACCCTTGTCTTGTTCCTGACCTTAGGGGGAATGTTTGCAGTTTTTCACCATTGAGAATGATTGCTGTGGACTTATCATATATGGCCTTTACTATGTTGAGGTAGGTTCCATCTATGCCCATTTTTGGAAGAGTTTTAATCAAAAATGTGTGCTGAATTTTGTCAAAGGCTTTTTCTTCATATATTGAGATTATTGTATGGTTTTTATCTTTCAATTTCTTAAAATAGTATATTACATTGATTGATTTGCATATATTGAAGACTTCTTGCATCCCTGGAATGAACCCAATTTGATCATGGTGTATGAGCTTTCTGATCTGTTGCTGAATTCTGTTTGCTAAAATTTTGTTGAGGATTTTTGCATCTAAGTTCATCAGTGATATTGGCCTGTAGTTTTCTTTTTTCTGTTGTTTATGTCTGGTTTTGGTATCAAGGTGATGGTGGCCTCATAGAATGAGTCTGGAAGCATTTCTTCCTCTGCAAATTTTTAAAAGTGTTTTAGAAGGATAGGCATAAGCTCTTGTCTAAATATCTGATAGAATTTACCATCTGGTCCTGGGCTTTTGTTTTTTGGAAACTTTTGATCACAGTTTCTATTTCAGTGCTTATAATTGGGTTGTTCATAATTTCTATTTCTTCCTGATTCAGTCTTGGAAGATGGAACATTTCTAACAATCTGTCCATTTCTTCCAGGTTATCCATTTTGTTGCCATATAGTTGTTCAAAATAGCCTCATAATCTTTTGTATTTCTGCATTGTCTGTTGTAACTTCTTCTTTTTCATCTTTAATTTTGTTGATTTCATTCTTCTCTCTTTTTTTCTTGATGAGTCTGGCTAAAGGTTTGTCAATTTTGTCTTCTCAAAGAACCAGCTTTTAGTTTTATTAACCTTTACTATTGTTTCATTTCACTTTCATTTATTTCTGCTCTGATGTTATGATTTCTCTCCTTCTGCTACTGTCATTTTTCTGCCTTTTTTTTTCTTTTTCCAGTTATTTTTGGTGTAAAGTTAGGTTGTCTCTTTGATGGTTTTCTTGTTTCTCGAAATAGGATTGTATTGCTATATACGTCCCTCTTAAAACTCTTTTTGCTGCATCCCATAGATTCTGAGTTGCTGTGTTTTTTGTTTGTTTGTGGGTTTTTTTGGTCATTTTTTGTCATTGTCATTTGTTTCTAGGATTTCTTTTATTTCCCTTTTGATGTCCTCAGTAACCTGTTCACTATTTAGAAATGTATTGTTTAATCTCCAAGTGTTTGAAGTTTTTTTTTGTTTTTGTTTTGTTTTTTAACAGCTTTTTTCTTGGAATTAATATCTAGTCTCATAATGTTGTGGTCAGAAAATATGCTTGATACAATTTCAGTTTTCTTAAATTTACTGAGATTTGATTTGTGACCCAGGATGTTGGTCTCTCCTGGAGAATGTTCCATGTGCACTTTAGAAGAAGCTACATTCTGCATTTGGATGGAATGTCCTGAAGGTATCTATGAGATCTATTTAGTCTAATGTATCTTTTAAGACTTCTCTTTCCTTATTAAATGTCTGTTCTGATGATCTGTCCAATGGTGTAAGTGGGATATTAAAGTCTCCTACTATTATTTTTACTGTCAATTTCTCCTTTTATGTCTGTTAGTGTTTGTCTTATGCATTGAGGTGCTCCTATGTTCAGTGCACAGATATTTACAATTGCTATGTCTTCCACTTGGATTGATCCTTTGATTGTTATGCAGAGTCCTTTCTTATATCTTGTAATATTCTGCATTTTAAGGTCTATTTTGTCTGATATGAGGATTGCTACTCCAGCTTTCTTTTGATTTCCATTTGCATGATATATATTTTTCCATCCTCTCACTTTCAGTTTATATGTATATGTAGGTCTGAAGTGAGTTTCTTGTAGACAGCATATATATGGGTCTTGTGTTTGTATCCACTCAACCAGTCTGTGTCTTTTGGTTGGAGCATTTAATCCATTTACATTTAAAGTAATTATTGATATATATGTTCCTATTGCCATTTTCTTAATTGTTTTGGGTTTGCTTTTGCAGCTCTTTTTCTTCTCTTCTACTTCCTGACTATATAAGTCCCTTTAACATTTGTTGTCAAGCTGGTTTGGTGGTACTGAATTCTCTTAATGTTTCCTTATCTGTAAAGGTTTTTATTTCTCCATCAATTTTGAATGAGATACTTACTGGGTAGAGTAATCTTGGTTGTAGCTTTTTCCCTTGCAGTATTTTAAATATATCCTGTCATTCCCTTCTGGCCTGCAGAGTTTCTGCTGAAAGATAAGCTGTTAAGAACATGGGGTCTCCCTTGTATGTTACTTGTTGCTTCTCCCTTGCTGCTTTTAATATTCTTTCCTTGTGTTTAGTCTTTGTTAGTTTGAATAGTATGTCTTGCATGTTTCTCCTTGGGTTTATCATGTGTGGGACTCTTTCTGCCTCTTGGACTTCATTGGTTATTTCCTTTTCCATTTGGGGGAAATTTTCAATTATAATATCTTCAAAAAATTTCTCATACACTTTCTTTTTCTCTTCTTCTTCTGAGACCCCTATAATTTGAATATTGGTGCAGTTAATATTGTCCCAGAGGTCTCTGAGACTATCCTTAGTTCTCTTCATTCTTTTTACTTTATTCTGCTCTTCAAAAGTTATTTCCATCATTTCATCTTCCAGCTCATTGATCCATTCTTCTGCTTCAGATATTATGCTCTTGATTCCTTCCAGAGTATTTTCAATTTCAGTAATCGTGTTGTTTGTCTCTATATGCTTATCTTTAATTCTTCTAGGTCTTTGTTAATTGATTCTTCTATTTTCTCCATTTTTTTTTTCAAGGTTTTTGATCACCTTTTCTATCATTATTCTGAATCCCTTTTCAGGTAGTTCGTCTATTTCTTCTTCATTTATTTGGACTTCTGTGTTTCTAGTTTGTTCCTTCACTTGTGTAGTATTTCTTTGCCCTTCTTTATTTTTTAAAAACTTCTTATATTTGAAGTCTCCTTTTTCCAGGCTTCAAGGCTGAATTCTTTCTTCCTTTTGGTTTCTACCCTCCTAATGTTGGTCCATTAGTTTGTGTAAGCTTTGTGTACGGTGAGATTTGTGCTGAGGTTTTTTTTTTTTTTTTTCCTCTGATGGGCAAGGTTGAGTGAAGCAGTAATCTTCTCTGCTGAAGATTGGGTTTGTATTTTTGTCTTGTTTGTTGTTTGAATGAGGCATCCAGAACAGGGTTCTACTGGCAGTAAGGGTGATGCCAGGTCTTCCATACAAGTGGTTGCCTTTGGGGGAATTCCCACTATTTTATCCTCCCAAGGTTAGGAGTTCTCTGGTTGTCTAGTGTCTTGGAGTCAACGCTCCCACTCCAAAGGCTCATAGCTTGATCTCTGGCCAAGAACAGAGATTCCACAGGTGGTTTGTTATGGCATTTAATGGAATTAACACAAATACCCAAAAAGGAGGAACCAAAGATGAACCTCAGACAAATGGCAGTTACAAGATCAAGCAAATCATAATTAAAATAATGGAATATACACACAGACATATAATCCATAAGCAAATCAAAACGGTCCAACCAAAATAAACTACAGTAGCTTGGCCAGGCAAACAAAGTTCCACCAGTTAAGAACATAACTAACTAAAGCACAAACTGGAATACAAAACGGAAGTGAGGTGCCAATTGGGGAGCAAAGCAATGAAACCAAAACTAACGAATATGGTGAGGAAAGAAAACAAAAGAGAAAAAAGAAAGAATACAAATGCAAAGTTAAATAGAGGTATATAAAGAAGATATATATATTAAAGATTAACTGCAAGGAGAAAAGAACAGTGGGAAAAGCAAACAAATCAATAAATGTAGAAAAATAATAATATGTTTAAAAAGTGAAAAATTAAAATTAAAAAAGAGGAAAAAAGAAAAAAGGAAAACTCCACAGATCTGCAAAAGGCCAATATAGAGGCAGACATTCATAACAGCAGTAAAAAGTGTGATTGAAAAAACAAAAAACAAAAAAACTCAAAAGCTTAATTAGATGTCATAGTGCTAATAAAATTGGCAACTAAAACAGAGGCAAAAGAAAGGGGGGAGAAAAAAAGAAAAAGAAATTGTAAAAAACTACAGAACAAGTCAAAATATAAGAAAAACAAATGGTTTTCTGGAGTCACTGCTGTCAGAGTCCTTTCCCTCGCTGGGAGTCACAGTCTACCTCACCTCCCTAGGATGCCCTCCAACACTGCACTGGTCTCTGGACCTGCTGCGGGGGCAGCTCAGACTCTCATCTGGGCCTACTCCTGTGTGTTCTTGCCTCCAATGTCCACAGCTATCAGAACTGGTATGCTTTCTTTTGTGGGAGGTTTCAATGTCCTGTAATATGTTCCATAGACACAGAGACTGCCTAGTTGATCTTGTGGATTTAACAACTAATGGGAAGGTTTAGGGTCTTCTTCCCTAGCCACACTGCCCCTGGATTTCAGTTGTGGTTTTATTTCAACCTCTGCATGTGGGTTGTCCACTGGGGTTTGCGTCTGAGACTTCCCTGGAGGACTTGGGTCTGCCCCAGTGAGGGCCAAATGTGGAGGTGATTGCAGCTGCTTGGGTTGCACTGTGTCTGGCAGCACCAGTTACTCAGTGGAGTTGATGGATAGGGCAGCTGGAAATACAGTGTTCTAGAAGGCTATGGCAACCCACTCCAGTATTCTTCTTGGAGAACCCCGCTGACAGAGAAGCCTGGCAGGCCACAATCCACAGGGTTGCAAAGAGTTGGACATTACTGAAGCAACTCCCCGTGTGGCAGCTCTGCTCCACTGAGGGTTGAGCAGGAAGGTGGCCCAGCTGCTTGAGTCACAGGGACCCTGACAGCACCAAGTGTGCAGGGACACAGAGTGCATCAGCTGCAGAAGCTATGGCCCCATCAGAGTCTCTTTTTGAGCCTCTGTTAACTGGCAATCAGAAGGCCTCTTCAGCTAGTCTTTCTCTGTAGCTCTACCCGTTCAGGCTCTTAGAGGGCTCCCTTGCCTGGGAGCCTTCTCTGTCCTTCAGCATGGCAGGCACATAGAGGGGCCTCCCTGACTGGGGTCCTACTGTGTTGTGCAGCACATCAGGCACTTTAAAGGGGCACCCTGGGTTGGGTCCCACTCTGTTGTTCCCTGAGCTTGGTGGGCCGGCTGCCGATGCTGGCATGTGGGGAGACAGAGACTACAGTGATGGCAGGCACCTCCCATGACAGTCTCCCCCATCACGTCCTCTCAGTCCGTCTCTCTGCAGTCAACAGCAGCCCTCGTCCTGGGATTGCTCCACAATCCCTGAACTCCAGCTCCCAGCTGCTGCACCTTCTAGGGAACCTGTGTCCCTGTCCGGGGTACATATGGCTGTGGCAAAGACTGTCTGATTCTCATTCCATGTAGGCTGACACAGATCAGCTGTTTCACTCTCAGCCTTAAATGTTTCTCCTCTGACCCAGACAAGTGCCCTAGTGTGGGATCAGACCCCTGTTTCAGGTGCCCCACATGCTGAGGGCAGGTCCACTCCTACTAACACTCTTATTTTTCCCCCTAGTTCCTTCATCCTACTGAGTTTTGCATGAGTCTATGTATTCTTTTCCGGTGGTCAGGTACTCCTTTCTGCTCTTAGCTGATGTTCTGCAAGCACTTCTGTGTCTGAAGGTATCCATTAAGGTATACATCATGGTATACTATGAAGGTATACACAATATGGTATACCATATCATGAAGGTACACATCCATTCCTGATGTATCTATGGACAGAGATGTACTCCACGTGCCCCTACTCCTCCACCAAATTGTTCCTCCTGTCTCCCCATTTAGAACAGTTTGCCACAGTCATCTGAAGGCAGGCATTTCCTTTAACACTGGGACTCTTTATTTTATGCCCAGTTGATGATGATGGCTGTTTTGTCATGACCAGTACGATAATGCATCCAGGGAGCAATGGTGGCAATCTGAGTAGTGTAGTCTCAATCAGCCTTTGATTCCAGTCTTATTCCAGAGAATGGGTTCATTCCCATTGTTAGTCACTGAAAAAAAGTAAATGACTCAGTTCAATAAGCAACCACAATTTTTTCTCACAATTTGTGGTCTCAAAGAGAGTATCACTATTCTGCCAATTTATAGGTCTCCAATTTTCAAGCCAAAAAGCTAAGGCCTTTGGCAATCACCTATGAGTCAGTAAACATATAATAAGGTTCATGAAGGTATGAAGGTAGCCAGAGGTATGGAAATAGACTTGAGTTCTGCTCACTAAACAAAATGACCACATCCATTTTCAATTGTGTGGTTGGTAAAACCTGCAGTATTTCAGTGGACATCACTAGACTTCAGCCTAGCTGAAACATCAATAACCATCAGTAAACTAGGTCCAGGCATTCAGAAGAATTGTAAATTAGAGATATCACTGTGCCAGAGACAGTTCAGGCAGTGCAATTTCTTTACCTAAAATTGATATGCTTCTGTGTCTATGCCAGTGACATTCTTTGCTGTCTAATAGTTGAAGCTTGCTGGTCACTTTGACCTTATTATACATTGAGTCCAAGTTGACTTACCCCAAGATAGGAATGTCAGGTCAGAGTCTAAAAGCTACTATCCTTCAGACACTTGATTTCAAAAAGAACCCAGCAACAAAAGCTCCTTTACAAAAGCATGTACCTGGTAGCTGTGTCAGGGACACAAAAGATTTATGTCAATGTATGACAAAAACCCAGCCCAATATTGTAAAGTAATTAACCTCCAACAAATAAATTAAAAAAAAAAAAAAGAGTCCCAAACCACAAGGGTATCTCTCAATAGAAATTGCCTTCTTTTGCCAGATGTTTCAATTGGCAAAATCATCAGTCACAGAGACAATTATCTCAAAGGGTCGTTAAGATTGAGGAGTCCCCAAGTTACTTACTATCACTTCTCCAACTATAGCTCTTCCCATTTGGGAACATCCCTCTGTGGTATTTGTGAGCATTCATAGTATAGGCATACAATACCAGTGATGTGTGTTTTACAGTAGAAGCCACAAAAATAACAGTGAATTAGCACAAAAGACCTGACTCACAAGGTCATTTCAGCTTCTCTCCTCACTGGGAACTCTGTTTAAATCTTATCAGTTAAACGTGGTGTTTCCTCTTCTGAGCAGGAAAGAGTAGGTAGGATAATGGGCACCTATACACAACAGAGCTGTAAAACTTAATTCCCTTCCCTCCTTGACAAACTCAGATATGTGTATATAACCTTCATTTCCCCTAAAGGATACCCAACCCCTATCATTTAATATCTTTATCCTTCAAGCAGCTGACACTGGGGTCACTGGGAAGGAGCTGCAGAGAAAGGAGAGCACTTGAGGAAGAAAGCAGCTCTGAGGCAGCTAGGTGCTGCTTTCATTTTCCATCTCAGGTTGTGGTCGGTTTCTCGTTCTTCCGTGTGTCAACTGCACAACATTACAGCCAAATCCAGGGCACTGAGAGCCGCCAAACTACTCAGTGCTTCATCTGTAGTTTCTGATTAAAGTTTATCTAATTCAAGGAAATATGCCCAAAAGGGCAAAAGCTCCCATTTAGAAAGCAGCATCCACTACAAAAAAAAAAAAAAAAAAAACCTGAGATCTTCTGTTATCTTCTGTGAATGGGTTAGAGTTTGTCAGGGTAGACTGCAAGAAAGGCTAAGCCTGATGATGGCCTTGCTGTTAACATACTTCCTTAAAAAAATTATCTAACCCAGCTCCATTTTGCAAACAAATTCTTAGTCAGACTGCAAAATCCTGAAACTATTATCTGAAATGTAGGAACACCTTCTTACCCCACAAAATGAGCAGTGTGCATGCCTACATGCTAAGTCGCTTCAGTCGTGTCTAACTCTTTGCAGCCCTATGGTCTGTAACACTTTGGACAGTCTCCCCCATTGAAAGGTTGTTGCTGAATGATAAAACGCCGGGATTCTTGGCCTCCGGAGGAGATGAATTCAATCCGGGGCCAGAGACGAGGCTGGATCGCTCAGAGCTTTTGTGCAATCAAGTTTTATTAAAGTATAAAGGAGATAGAGAAAGCTTCTGACATAGGCATCAGAAGGGGGCAAAAGAGTACCCCCCTCCTAGTCTTTAGCTGTATGTTATATAGTCACTCACAGTCTGTTAATGAAAAGAAAGGAATGTCATAAAATTTAGAATGGCTCCAGATAATTCATCCCTGGCCATAAAACGATTGACTTTAATCTTGTAGAAGGGCAGAATACCAACAAATAGTTTCATTTACATAGATTAGGGAACAATATCTGAGTATGTAAGCTAGGCCGTTTAGCGGAACCAACTTGAAGATAGAGTTTGGGGTACATTAACATAGCTTAAGACAACATTTCCATAAGAAAAAGAAATGCATTGGTTAACTCAAGGTTTGAGAGTAGTCAGCTTCAGGTGAGACCAGGTGTCATGGCAACACAGCATTTAAAGAGAAACCTCCTTTTAAATTTGTATAGAGAAGAAAAAAATATCGCTGTTTTTCTTTCTCCTGCCGCTTAAGAGAGATAAGCTTAAGAGAGATTAAAAATGTATGGCACTTACGGCCTCTTTCCTCCATTTGGAGACCCCTGGCCTTCCTGCCTGTTACCCTCTCACTCTCCATGGGATTTTTCAGGCAAGAATACTGAAGTGGATTGCTATGCCCTCTCCAGGGCATCTTTCTGACCAAGGAGTCTAACTCACATCTCCTGTGTCTCCTGCATTGGCAGGAATGGGTTCTTTACCACTGAGCCACCTGGGAAGCCCAGAATGACCAGTAGTAATGCTTGCTACAATAAGGCAGACCTGAGACTGCATATCACACTGGCAAAGAAGTCCTCTGTCTGGGACTCTGTCAGGGAAGATTGGGGCTTCCCTGGTGGTTCAGATGATAAAGAATCTGCCTGCTATGCAGGAGACATGTGCTCAATATCTGTGAGTTTAATCTCTGGATCAGGAAGATCTCCTAGAGAAGGAAATAGCTACCCACTCCAGTACAACTGAGTGACTAACATACACACAGGGCACTCTTTGGGCAGCTGTCTTTGAACCCACATCTCGTTACTCAGTCAGCAACCATGTCTTCAATTCCTCCTCACTAATAGGCATGGGATAATTTACTGCCTTGCATGTCAACAATTTTGCTACTGATGCCTATGGATTTCCTTTAAAGCTTGCAAACCAGCCTTTGGTTGAAAGACCCTTCTGCTCTCAGAATGCCATTACCTCTCCACATCTCATCCTCACTGTCAAAACTGTCAAGAATTAAAATGGATCTCAGATTGCACCCTGTCTGTAAGCTAAATAGTTATCCTGATATTGTTTTATGAAAGCTGGAAGAAGACAAAATTCTCCTGGATCAAAGATGAAAGACAGTTTATTACTCATAGCAATCACAGCAGCTAGAGTATCATCATTTTTATGTCCATTTCCCGAGCTCCAATTTCCAGAAGATGAAACAAAAAGGGTCAAGTGACACCTGCATACACAGTATATTACATCTAAGAAAAGGAACCCTGGGCTGAGGGATCCTGAATCTTTTTCTTGGGCAATAGGCATGCCTAACCCTGTGCACCAGAGGAGACACTCTTTTACTTCCAGAGCATTAAGCAAACCTACTCTTTGCCCCAGTAGTGAATTTTATTTCTATTTTTCAAGGCTGTTTGCTATACAACAATCTATGAAAAAATAGCCTGGAACAAAGGTAGTTCTCCAAAATATGCATAATTATGAAAGGTCATGAAGAATTGTCTCCTGATGATAGGTGTGAGATAAACATTTATTATTAAACTACTTGTTTAGAGTAAATTGTTTCAAAATTCTTACCTTTTATTTCTGAGAAATTTTCTTATTGTTTCTTTGGTAATTTTTTCTTCTCTGTGTTCTGTGCTTTCCTTTATAAAAGTCTCATCATTTAATCTAGACTTATCTTCTAATTTTTCTTATGTTTCCTCTCTTGTTTCTATTTGTGTACTTTAAGACATTTTTCTTAACTTTTTCTTCTAACTTGGTTACTAAATTTTTAATTTCTGCTGTCATATTTTTTTTCCAAATTTAAGTTCTAAGTTTGTTCTTTTAAATTTCTGAATGTTTCTTCTCAAAAACTTACTCTTTTTTGCTTCATGAGTACAGTACTTTGTCTTAGCTCTGAGTCTTCTTCTGTTCCAAGAATTTCTGTGTTCCCTTTAAGTTCTTTTTTATTTTGATCTCCATCTTTAATCTTACAGACTTTTTTGACTGTGATATTTCTTGTCTATTTGTCCTTATTTAAAATTGAGATAATAACAACAACCAAAAAAAAAAAAAAAGCCTAGAAGCTTTGTAACAATGGCTGAAGCTTGTCAAGTGATTTGCATCATTACAGAATGAGTAGGGAAGAATCTACTGTTTCAACTCCTCAGATCTTGGATTAAGGACTAAATCTTTAAGTTCTTGGACTACTCAATATCCCCAGGAAGAATCATCAGTCTCTTGTCTATTGTATGCAACCTTAATGGCCACAATTCTTGGAAATGAGTTTGAAAAAGGGACTGAGATTCTTCACCTTTTTTTTTTTTTTTTTCACCTTTTAACATATAGATTTTCACCTTATCCCTTCTGTTTAATACAGTGCCCTTACCCTCAGTTTTGCTGTTATCCTCCACATGCAGTAAACTAACTGTTTCCTGGCAGGATTAAAGAGAAAATCTGGAAGACTAACCCACTCTATTTCTGTTATTTAGTCCTACTGATTGTCCATCCTTCAGAATTAACTGACACCTCCAAATCCTGAGACATTGATGTTTTGCAGCATTATTTGTCTTGATTCTTGCTTCCTCCATTTCAAACACACAGCTTTCATCTGCCTCTGCTTGTCTAAATAAGTCACTATATTTTCAGCTTCCAATACGTTATTGATATCTCAAGTGTGCTCTCATATCTTATCCAATTTTCTGTACTCCTGTGGGTTTTTCCCTTAGTGCAATGTCATTTTAGTTGAATTTCAGGAGAAAGCAAAATAATTATCTGTATTCAGTCTGCCATGTTTAACCAAAACAATGATAAAATTTTAAGGAAGGGAAGGCCTATGGAGATCCAAAATAGGAAAAGACTTTTACATTCTAAAGATGAAATGGAGGTTTGTTCATATGTTAATTGAGCAACATTGTTTGCAAAGCTCCAAAGATTCCAAAACAGAAGTGTTTAAGCTTAGTGATTACTTTCAAATGACCTAACAAAATATCTAGGCTTCACTTGAAAATATTGAATAAAATGGGTTTCAAGCTTGGGAAATTCTAAAATGTCTACTTGAAATTTGAACAGATTCCAAAAATATGCATTAAACAAATAATTCATAAAATATTGCAATAAAAATAATAATTTGTTATACACAAATGTTTAAGATGATTAAGGAAGAAAATTTACAAACAAACTTTATCTAACACTTCCTAAAGTGAGCAGTCTTTGTTCCCAACTTCCAGAGAACTGCAAAATGAGGCAGAAGGCAGAAAGCTTTTACAGGATTAAGGATAAGAAATAAGAAAGAACTATACTACAAAGCCACAGTCATCAAGACAGTATGGTACTGGCACAAAGACAGAAATATAGATCAATGGAACAGAATAGAAAACCCAGAGATAAATCCACGAACCTATGGTCAACTTATCTTCGACAAAGGAGGCAAGGATACACAATGGTAAAAAGACAAGCTCTTTAACAAGTGGTGCTGGGAAAACTGGTCAACCACCTGTAAAAGAATGAAACTAGAGCACTTTCTAACACCATACACAAAAATAAACTCAAAATGGATTAAAGATCTAAATGTAAGACCAGAAACTATAAAAGTCCTAGAGGAGAACATAGGCAAAACACTCTCCGACATAAATCACAGCAGGATCCTCTATGACCCACATCCCAGAATTTTAGAAACAAAAGCAAAAATAAACAAATGGGACCTAATGAAACTTAAAAGCTTTTGCACAACAAAGGAAACTATAAGCAAGGTGAAAAGACAGCCCTCAGATTGGGAGAAAATAATAGCAAACGAAGCAACAGACAAAGGATTAATCTCAAAAATATACAAGCAACTCCTCCAGCTCAACTCCAGAAAAATAAATGACCCAATCCAAAAATGGGCCAAAGAACTAAACAGACATTTCTCCAAGGAAGACATACAGATGGCAAAAAAACACATGAAAAGATACTCAACATCACTCATTATCAGAGAAATGCAAATCAAAACCACAATGAGGTACCATTACACGCCAGTCAGGATGGCTGCTATCCAAAAGTCTACAAGCAATAAATGCTGGAGAGGGTGTGGAGAAAAGGGAACCCTCTTACACTGTTGGTGGGAATGCAAATTAGTACAGCCACTATGGAAAACAGTGTGGAGATTTCTTAAAAAGCTGGAAATAGAACTGCCATATGACCCAGCAATCCCACTTCTGGGCATACACACCGAGGAATCCAGATCTGAAAGAGACATATGCACCCCAATGTTCATGGCAGCACTGTTTATAATAGCCAGGACATGGAAGCAACCTAGATGTCCATCAGCAGACGAATGGATGAGGAAGCTGAGGTACATATACACCATGGAATATTACTCAGCCATTAAAAAGAATTCATTTGAATCAGTTCTGATGAGATGGATGAAACTGGAGCCCATTATACAGAGCGAAGTCAGCCAGAAAGATAAAGACCATTACAGTATACTAACACATATATATGGAATTTAGAAAGATGGTAACGATAACCCTATATGCAAAACAGAAAAAGAGACTCAGATGTATAGAACCGACTTGTGGACTCTGGGAGAAGGCGAGGGTGGGATGTTTCAAGAGAACAGCATCGAAACATGTATATTATCTAGGGTGAAACAGATCACCAGCCCAGGTTGGGTGCATGAGACAAGTGCTCGGGCCTGGTGCACTGGGAAGACCCAGAGGAATCGGGTGGAGAGGGAGGTGGGAGGCGGGACCAGGATGGGGAATACATGTAAATCCATGGCTAATTCATTTCAATGTATGACAAAAGCCACTGCAATTATGTAAAGTAATTAGCCTCCAACTAATAAAAATAAATGAAAAAAAAAAGAAATAAGAAAGAGAAAAAATAGAAAATGAATAAAGAACACAGAAATAAGTATAAATCCCAGATTTGGCTTGATGTTTGAAGAATGACTAGGCGTTTCAAGAATGTTTTTTCAAACTAGATGTTTGAAGAATGACTAGGCTTCCAGTTAAATAGAGCATTTACAGGGACTAAAGAGTGTTGATTGAAAAAAAAATAAAATAAAGCACAACCTAAACACTAAGGATTATGTTTATGAACTTGCTAAGGACTTAAACCCTGGATGCAGCCTCTCAAAGAGCTCTGAGGGACTACCCCAAAGAGGTGAGGAATGAGCCAGGATATACAGGTAATTTTACAACAAAAAGCCAAGTAGTCAGAACATCAAAAGATACTGTTAATTAAAGAAAACAAGACATCTCAAGTTAATGAATTTAGGGCTTTCCGATATGTGACATGATGCAAGTCTGGGCTTACTGAAATCATTTGATAGACACCTTGACTGTCTAGGGCCACTATCATGTTTTTCTCCATCCTGAATACTTTCAGGGTACACAGCAGGGCTGGCTACAGTGGCTGATGACTTGATGGCCAAAACATCCTTTGTTTACTAATATGACAAGTGACATATTTTCATCCACAAAAGTTATCTAAGTTTCAGTCTTCTGACATGCCCCCAACCCACCCCCTAGCAGGAGTGGCTCTATCCTGGGCCTACCAATTTAATTCAATATAAGATACCAATGTCAGTGACATAGTATTTGCTAAATTACATTGCTAACTGATCACAATAAAGCAAATTATAAAACATATAGAAGAAAAAACAGCAAACTGGAGAAATAACCTAAAGTTAAATTTCTATTTTTGGAAAAATTTCTCATGTTAAAGCAACTTATCTTAAAATCAATCCTTTTCATTTCATGGATTTACTAAATTATTGTAATTTTAATTAGTAATCAGGGGATGAGAAAAAGAATGTCATAGATAGTCTTGGTATAACTGTCTTTCAAAAAGTAAAAGAAAATGAGAGCTAAAAAATAAAAAAAAAATTTTCTGTAATTCTCTTCTTTCATCAGTGTTACAAAGCTTGAGAGTAAATAAAGCTATATGATATTACTGCTGATTATTTTATAATCTTCATCATCAAAAGAACAGAGGGGAAACTAATGGTGATATCCAAAAGCAAAAATATTCACTTATTGAGTCTCCTTACGTTCTAGTAGACTGCACAAATATTTTTAAATTAATAATTTATATTTAAATCAATGTTTATTAACTGAATTTGCTTTCTTATATATACAACAATTCAATAGTGAGTCCCAGATTCTGTCAAACTACTTGATATGTTTCTGAATTTTAGTGCACATAATTTTAAAAAAATGCAGCAAAAAATTCTAATATGTTGTGCCTTCTTAAGATATCATCAGTGAAGTAGGTCTGCTCTTTCAGTTAGAATTTTATTGTAACACTATTTTTAGCCATTAAAACAGGTCCACAAGATTTTATTTCTACCTGACAATTGACATCACAAATATGAATTAGATAGGATTAGTCACTTTAAAATACAGATGAAAGGTAACAGCTATGGATATTTCAAATATATTATTGTTACTCCTCCACAAAATTTAATTTATTCTTCAACTGATCAAGTGCTTCTTGGTGTTGTTGAGGGAAAAATAAAATCTCCCTAGCTGTTTTGGTCTATTTAAGAGACACAGTATTCATGCTGAGTCCAGACAGAATTTTAAATGTGGACAGATAATGTAGCCAAGCATGCATCTTTTATGCATGAGAAACTGTGGTTGGCACAATAGCCACCTCCAACTCTGTATGTGGTATGTAACCAGATGATTCCATACATTGGAAATGTGGCTAAGCACTGTTGCTAGTGCTTAGCAACACTGAGGCTGGCAGTACAGGGTAGAGAGACTACTAAAATAGATGAAAATCATATTTAAAGAAGCTTGTATCTCCTGATCACGATTCAAAATAAGGAGAAATTTAAACATGACATTTTGCCAGTCAACAGACTTTCTAGAAGATGAAAGACTGGTGAGGCAAATCTATGTTTTCAATAAGTGTTAGGATTTCAGATTTTCAATTTCTGTGTGCCCCATGATCAGATTTTTCACACATGGTGTAACAAAACTTTTGAAGATCTGTAGTACAATTCTTGAGAAATGGTTTATCTGAAAACATTATAGCCTCATGTCATAGGGGATTACCTCCTGTTCTAAGCAGAGTCTCAAGATGTGATTTTTGACATGAGATTGCTTATATTCAGCATCTTAAATGTATACAGACAATTTTCAGATTTATCTCAGAGAATAGCTTATTGATGTTACAAACTGAAATTTTCTCCTTAATGGGAAGGAGGACATAGAGTTCCCAGTATTCCCGGACAGACTTACAATAGGGAAAAGAGTCATAGAGTCACCTAAAAATAATAGCTCTATTTATTGGGTACTATGTCAGTGATGTTCACATATACACACTTACACAGGCTGATAACCTCTAATTATTCATGGTATAAAGTATAATGGTATAAAGGAGGTACCACTATAACTCTTTTACAGATGAGAAGAGTAAAACGCATTAAGGTTTAGTAACTTATGGAAAACCATCCAATTTGCAAGTAAGAGAGAGATTTTAACTGAGGACATGTCTAAAATTAGGAATTGAAAAATCAAGTCCATTTTAAGTTGATGTCCTGATTTCTGACAATGCAAGAACTAATTCTTTAACAGGAGCGACATGGAGTCAAGAAATGTCTCCTAATATGTAATCTTCTTACTCAGTGAATCTGTTAAAAATTGAGAAGACTTCAGAGAACATCTGTAGAATGATTTTATTTACAAACCTCATCAGCCAGTGACAAAGTAGCAATGACTGCTGGCTTCTGGAAATAAATCATGCAGTTGTCACTGTGGAAAACAAAAGGACTGTGCCAGGTAATTTAAACTGAAACATGACCAATTAGCCACATTTAGTCCTCATACTAGCACATGCATATGCTCAGACACGCAGT
This sequence comes from Odocoileus virginianus, assembly GCF_023699985.2. Lineage (NCBI taxonomy): Eukaryota > Metazoa > Chordata > Mammalia > Artiodactyla > Cervidae > Odocoileus > Odocoileus virginianus. The sequence goes on from NC_069683.1 coordinate 72,263,924, forward strand.
TGTGTCCAACTCTTTGCACCTCTATGGATTGTTCCCTTCCAGGCTCCACTGTCCATGGGATTTTCTTAGCAGGAATACTGGAGTGAATGCCGTTTCTTCATCCAGGGAATTTTCCCAATCGAGAAATTGAAACAGCATCTATTTTGTCTCCTGCATTGGCTGGTGTGCTGTTTACAACTAGCACAACCTGGGAAGACCTTGCTACAAAGACCACTTAAAATGACTCAGTTATAAGATATATTCCCTATTTCACGTAAACATATATTGACAGAGGTCCTGATATTTGTTTCAAGAGATGTTCAAAGAAAAGGGAAATATTTTCCAATCCACTGAAATTGTTTCCACTTTCATTCACTTCAATTCAGTTCAGTCGTTCAGTCGTGTCCGACTCTTTGTGACCCCATGAACCACAGCGTGCCAGGCCTCCCTGTCCATCATTAACTCCCAGAGTTGACTCAAACTCATGACCATTGTGTCCCTGACACCTTCTAACTACTCATCCTCTGTTGTCCCCTTCTCCTCCTGCCCTCAAACTTCCCCAGCATTAGGGTCTTTTCAAATGAGTCAGTTCTTCACATAACGTGGCCAAAGTATTGGAATTTCAGCTTCAACATCAGTCCTTCCAATGAACACCCAGGACTGATCTCCTTTAGGATGGACTGGTTGGATCTCCTTGCAGTCCAAGGGACTCTCAAGAGTCTTCTCCAACACCACAGTTCAAAAACATCAATTCTTCTGTGCTCAGCTTTCTTTATAGTCCTACTCTCACATCCATACATGACCACTGGAAAAACCATAGCCTTGACTAGATGGACATTTGTTGACAAAGTAATGTCTCTGCTTTTCAATATGCTATCTAGGTTGGTCATAACTTTCCTTGCAAGGAGTAAGCATCTTTTAATTTCATGGCTGCAATCATCATCTGCAGTGATTTTGGAGCCCAAAAAAATAGTCAACCACTGTTACCCCATCTATTTACCATGAAGTGATGGGACCAGATGTCATGATCTTAGTTTTCTGAATGTTTCATGTACTCTGCATATAACCTAAATAAGCAGTGTGACAATATACAGCCTTGACATACTCCTTTTCCTATCTGGAACCAGTCCAGTCCAGTTCTAACTGTTCCTTCCTGACCTGCATACAGGCTTCTCAAGAAGCAGGTCAGGTGGTCTGGTATTCCCATCTCTTTCAGAATTTTCCACAGTTTGTTGTGATTCACACAGTCAAACGTTTTGTCATAGTCAATAAAAGAGAAATAGATGTTTTTTCTGGAGCTCTCTTGTTTTTTTCGATGATCCAGTGGATGTTGGTAATTTGATCTCTGGTTCCTCTGCCTTTTCTAAAATCAGCTTGAACATCTGAAAGTTCACAGTTCACGTATTGTTGAAGCCTGGCTTGGAGAATTTTGAGCATTACTTCACTAGCATGTGAGATGAGTGCAATTATGAGCATTCTTTGACATTGCCTTTCTTTGGGACTGGAATGAAAACTGACCTTTTTCAGTCCTGTGGCCACTGCTGAGTTTTCCAAATTTGCTGGCATATTTAGGGCAGCACTTTCACAGCATCATCTTTTAGGATTTGAAATAGCTCAACTGGAATTCCATCACCTCCACTAGCTTTGTTCATAGTGATGCTTCCTAAGGCCCATGTGACTTCACATTGCAGGATGTCTGGCTCTAGGTGAGTGATCACACCATCGTGATTATCTGGGTCATGAAGATCTTTTTGTACAGTTCTTCTGTGTATTCTTGGCTCCTCTTCTTAATATCTTCTGCTTCTGTTAGGTCCATTCCATTTCTGTCCTTTATTGAGCCTATCTTTGCATGAAATGTTCCCTTCATATCTCTAATTTTCCTGAAGTGATCTCTAGTCTCTCCCGTTCTGCTGTTTTCCTCTATTTCTTTGCATTTATCCCTGAGGAAGGCTTTCTTATCTCTCCTTGCTATTCTTTGGAACTCTGCATTCAAATGGGAATATCTTTCCTTTTCTCCTCTGCTTTTTGCTTTTCTTCTTTTCACAGTTATTTGTGAGACCTCCTCAGATAGCAATTTTCCATTTTCCATTTCTTTTTTGTGGGGATGATCTTGATCCCTGTCTCTTGTACAGTGTCATGAACCTCCATCCATTGTTCATCAGACACTTTGTCTGGAAGATCTAGTCCCTTAAATCTCTTTGTCACTTCCACTGCATAACTGTAAGGGATTTGATTTAGGTCATACCTGAATGGTCTAGTGATATCCTCTACTGTCTTCAATTTAAGTCTGAATTTGGCAATAATGATTTCATGATCTGAGCCACAGTCAGTTCCTTGTCTTGTTTTTGCTGACTGTATAGAGCTTCTCCATCTTTGGCTGCAAAGAATATAATCAATCCGATTTCAGTGTTGGCCATCTGGTGATGTCCATGTGTAGAGTCTTCTCTTGTGTTGTTAGAAGAGGGTGATTACTATGATCTGTATGTTCTCTTGGCAAAACTATATTAGCCTTTGCCCTGCTTCATTCTGCACTCCAAGGCCAAATTTGCCTGGTTCTCCAGGTGTTTCTTGACTTCCTATTTTTGCATTCCAGTCCCCGATAATAAAAAGGACATCTTTTTCTGGGTGTTAGTTCTAAAAGATCTTGTGGGCCTACTTTCTTTAGATGACGTAAATTGGGAGTAGAGAAGCAGAAAGCTTTTTTATCTATTTGTAAATATGAATTTAAAGTTGTAGACTCAAACAGAGATAAGTAAAGTGGCGGTGGGGGATTGAGTTAGGGAAACATGGGACTATGAAAGTGAATTGGAGCATGAAACATGTGCAGATTAAAGTGGAAAAGGACATAAAATAGACCTGCCAAAAAAAAATAGTTGCTATGACTTAAAACTAGGAGCTTTGTTAAAATCAAGAGAAATTAATGGATCTGATACTGGAAGACATTTTTGAAACACTGCTTTAATTATTTTACTCCCTCCTGAAAAATTATTATACTTATTCCATATTAAATAAAATCCAAACTCCTTAGCCTAAGATCTAGGATCTCCCATCTCTGTTGCTCTTAACAATTACTCCATTCTGTGTGTTGAGAAATTCAATGGCACATTTTCTAATTGGGCAGTAAAGTGACTGATTTGTGTTTTAAAAGATCACTGACAGCAGATGGTGTGTTAGTGGAAGGAAATAGAAGCTTGATGGTGCTAGTGGTAAAGAATTCACCTGCCAATGCAGGAAACACGGGTTCAACACTTGTATCAGGAAGATCCCCCAGAGTAGGAAATGGCCATTCACTCCAATGTAATTGCTTGGAAAAATTCCATGGACAGAGGAACCTAGCAGGCTACTGTACATGTTTCAAAAAGTTGAACATGACTGAACACACACACACACACACACACACATTGAAACTATAGACAAGGTAATGATTTAGGAAGCTAATGTAGTGGTTTAGTCTTAAAGATAAAAAGACTATAAAATAGTGTAAGTAGAATGGGAATTGCATCGGACTTGAATTTCAAAATACTAAGATTTATCTAAGTTTCCTCAATGAACATTGTGTTGTCTCAAGGTCATTTATACAAAATTCAAAAGACACATGAGATAAGGAGTGGGAAGAGAAAAGCAAACTTCTCCCTGCTGGTTCCTAGTTCCCATGGAGGTGATGATGTTTCCAGTCAAGTATATAACAAGCTACATCTCAGCAGGTTTTCAAATCTTATAGACAAGTCAGCAGATTGTAGAGACTCCATTTATGGAATTTAAAAGTAGAAGAAATATTGAGAACTTCTCAGTCTTCACTTGCTTCACTTTCATTCACTTACTTGAAGTTTTATCAACTTAGTTAGGTAGACATAGGTATGACATATAAAGGACTTTCCAGGTGGCACTAGTGGTAAAGAATCTGCCTGAAATGCAGGAGACATAAGAGATACAGATTTGACCCCTGGGTCAGGAAGATCCCTTGGAGTAGGGCATGACGACCCACTCCAGTATTCTTGCCTAGAGCATCCCATGGACAGAGGAACCTGGTGGGCTACAGTCCATGGTGCCATAAAGAGTCGGACATGACTGAAGCGACTTAGCACGCATACACACATTACATGTAAAAGGATAATCAGAAGCTTAGATCATGAGACTCATTGTCCACATTTTTCCACCCAGGATCAGGCCTGTTCTCCTCACCTCTGGGGCATTCTTCTCTCTTTTCTATTCTTTATCCCATGGCTGTAGCAGGTGGTTTTACTGAATATTGCAGATAACTGTTTCTGAAACTGTTTCCACCAAAAGTATGCATACTACTTTTAGCTCATGGTGTTATTTGCCTTTACCTTAGGCTCCTTAAAGAGATAAATTAAATACACACTCATGTACACATACAGACACACACACACACACACACACACACATACTGTCTTACTTACCTATCCCTGGGTAGCAACCACCATAAATTAAGTGAATAAAAGGAGCAGTTATTATTTCTAATGACTCTCTTTGGAGACTTGTTCAGCTGGTCAATGCTTCTGCTCCTGGGCCAATCCTATGACTATAAATAGGACTATAGTCTTTTGAGGACTTGACTGAGCTATAATCTCCAAGGTAGCTAGTTGACATGACTATCAAATTGATACTAATATCAGTTTGGATCTCAGCTGGATCTGTTAACCAACATGCCTTTTTGTATATTTCTCAAACATGGCAGTTAGGTTCTAAGAAGGAGTGTTTCAAAGGACAAGGTCCAGTGTTCGTGCACTGCTTTCAAGACTTGGCAAGTCTTCAGTTGTATCTCTTTTAATAATATTCCATAGGCCAAGGGTAGTAATGAAATCATCACCAGATTTAAGAGAAAGGGAAATAAGTACCACCTCTTGATGTGAGGAGCAACATTTGCATACAGGGAGAGGGGATTGTTGAGGCTTATCTTTGGATACTCTCTACTAAACACATATGCACACAGCTACACACCACACTTATCTGTATGCAGGGTTAAAATGTATATGTTTAATACAAAATCCTCCCTGCATTATCATTTTCACCTATAACAATCTATACTCAAAATATTGTCCCTTTAGAGCTCTTGAGAGGAGTATAACATGGCAGAATAACTGCCATGCTCAGTTATTCAAGCTGTACACTGTACATTTGGCTCCATTCACAGAGATTACTATATGAATAGCATCCTTCAGAGTTATGCAGTGCAAAACCATCCAACACATCTTTTGTTCTATAATTTCAAAATTAAGAGACGAGTAGATTCATATGTAACCAATTGAGATAAAAAGCCTAGCAGAAGAAGCAAGTGTAGTAAGGAAGACCATAAATTCCATTTTAGTCATTCTGGGTTTGAGGTGACCTATTGTTCAGTCACTAAGTCGTGTCCTACTCTACAACTCCATGGACTGTAGATGGCAAGCTCCTTTGTCCTCCACTATATCGTGGACTTTGTTCAAATTCATATCTATTGAGTCAGCGATGCTATCCAACCATCTTATCCTTTGCCACTCTCTTCTTCTTTTGCCCTCAGTCTTTCCCAGTACCAGGCCTTTTCAATTGAGTCAGCTCTTCACACCAGGTGGCCAAAGTATTGGAGCTTCTGCTTCAGCATCAGTCCTTCCAATGAACACTCAGTGTTGATTTCCTTTAAGATTGACTAGTTTGATCTCCTTGCAGTCCAAGGGACTTTCAAGAGTCTTCTTCAGCACCCCAATTTGAAAGCATGAATTATTTGGCACTCATCCTTTTTTATGGTCCAACTCTCACATCTGGACATGACTACTGAAAAAAATCATAGCTTCGACTATATGGAGCTTTGACAGCAAAGACTGTTGGCAAAGTGATGTCTTTGCTTTTTACTCTGCTGTCAAGGTTTGTCATAGTTTTTCTCCCAAGGAGCAAGTGTCTTTTAATTTCATGGCTGCAGTCACCATCCACAGTGATTTTGGAGCCCAAGAAAATAGATAGATTAGTCATACAAATTCAAGTATCTACAAGGCTGAACTATTACCATAAATGCCTGAAATGGCATAGTAGGAGTAATAGGAAGTGGTTTGGCTTGCAGTTTACCAAGAAGTGCACACTACACAATAAAACATTCATATTCAACTGAAAAAGAATTGGGGACAAATAAAGCATATATTCTCTGGATCCATAGATTCAAGTTGGTGATATTTGCTATTGATGTACTGCAACTCATAACCCCTGTCACCTTAGCTCAGAAAATTGCAACTCAGAGAAATGTATCCTAATATTATATACAAATTGGATAGTATAAAAGACAATTTAAAATAGCTTTTGTAGTTTTGTCTGGTTTTAACTTGGGATCTGGTGTGAATTGGTGAGTTTTGTTTCATTATCTCTTGCTCTTTCAATTGAGAGTAATTTCTCTGTCTTTTCATTTTACTTAACTTATGCTGTCTCTGCATTTTGAAGAAAGAGTTATATACTGTGATCTTGAAGGGGTCTTTTTCTGTGGGAGCATCTCTGTTTAGACTGTGTATCTGATGTCTTTGTTATGAGTCCTGGTTTTAATATGTATGCCAGCCACATCTTTCCTCAGTGTGTGCTGGTTGTTATCCCCTTAAAGGGTGTGTGGTTGGTGTTGGGGAGTTTAAAACCTGTGCAGGATGTGAGGTGAGACTTCCTCCCTGCTCCATGGCTATTGCTGCACTGTCAGGGAAGGGGTCTAATGAAACAAGTCAGGCTCATGCAATCACAAAGGACTGCCTATCGAAATGTCTTTGTTCTACCCAGAACCAGCTCAAAGTCATGTCTCTTTCTCTGTTGTGTGTATCCCCAATCTAGAGTATGACTGTAGTGTGGAGTGAGTGGGCTATTGTGTTCACCCCATTCAGGCTGGGGATTGGGGTGAGTTGGCAGCCACCAGTGCAAGGCTCTCTCTGCCTTGATTGTTGGCAAAGCAGCTTTCAGGTGGTCCTCACAAATACAGTCTAGTATTCTCTAGCTCTTGTCTCCATCCCAGTGGTTCTCCCAGCAGACAAAGTACTAGCAGGACCTCAGGACTGTGATGCAAGATTGTGGCTTGACCTAATCACTCCTAAGGGCTAGGGTCTGCCCATACAGACTACTTTGTTGTTACATATCCCTCCCAGGTCCTGATTTGATGCCTTTTTTCCCATCCTTCTTGGTTATGTGGAGATATTTCTTGAAGTTTTGATTGTATAGAATGTCTTCTGCCAGTTTTTAGTTAGTTCTCTGTGAGAATTGTCTACATGTGTATTTATTCTTTATGTGTTTTGGGGGAGGATGAGTTCCATTTCCTCCTACTCTACCATCTTTCTCCCCCTGTATGTTTCATTTTAAAAAATGCTGATCAGTTTTGTGCTTTATAAGATATGGCATACAGTGCCATTCTATTGTCTCCTACCTATGTTCAAACATCTTTCATTTGTATTTGTTTGTTATGTTACAATTTTTACATGACCAATATTTATTAAATTTATTTAGTATTTCTATAAGCATGCTGCTGCTGTATAAGCATAATCCCTGGCTATTGTCTCAATTATTTATTTTAAGGAAAGCAACATTCATCAACAATCACTTTACCATGCCTTTCTATTTCAAAACTTTTTATTCTTACTGATATGTTGATTAGTTGTTTCAAAACAGTCAATGTAAAGGATGGTTATAATAAACTATTGTAATTCTCCTAACTTTGGAAAAACAGGAACATCTGAGCCTATCATAGTTAGAAAAAATTATCAGAGGGAAAGAAGAGCTCACAGTTCTAGAGATTTCTGTCTTTATACTTATACACATACACACACACATACATATTCCATCTGCCATATCTCAATTCTTCAATCTTTTCATAAAACCCAAATTATCCAAAATAGTAACTATTCACATGGTAAATTAATCTGTGCAAATATAATAGAAAATCAGTGAGAAAATGTTTAAGAACAAATGATATCTTAGAGCCCAAATTATCCCACATATGCTGCTTATACACTTGGCACTATCCATTATAAAGCCCCAACCATTCTGTGTTAAAAATCAGCAGACTTGAATATAGCATCACTAAACAGAGAATGACATGGTAGCATGCTACTACACTTTGGCCACACTAATGAAATGTGTTTGGGAAGAGCAATGCTAGTATTGTCTATGGGAAACACAGTAGCATTTTACAGACAAAGATATAAAAGATAATAAGTGAATCAAAGAGCTATGGAAAATATGCTTTTTACCTAGAAATATGCAGCAAATCATAAAATTATTGAAAGAAATTTGCAGGTGTAAGTATTATTTTCCTGCTACATAAAGACCTGTTTTAGCTTCCACACTGATTGGCCTTAAGGGATAAGTTCAGTTTCTTGTGTATTGAAACAGATCTCCCAGCCTTGAGCATCCCAGCAGCAAGCTGATGTACTATCAAAGAGAAAACATATCCAGACTGATTGTTTAAATGTCAGCTTGCTGCAAATAGTCTTCAATAAATTTTAATATCATTCTAATAAACACAACTCATTAATATAGTGCACTTGATTCAAGAGTTTCTTACCAATATATGCATGAGATTAAGGGATAATTAAGACAATTATTCATTTTTTTCATAAAATACAAAGTAATCCTTTCTATTTCTAGAAATGTTAATATTAAATTGAAAATCTAAAAAACTGAAGCATGTTATTCTCTATTCCAATATTCTATAATACATTTTAACTTTTTAATATTTTTTAATTTCATTATTAAACTTTGTACATATTTTGTAAGATTTGAGCAAAGCAAATCAAAAACTTTTTTTTTTTATGTTTTGACAAATTTTAAGTAGAGAATTTTCTTCATCAGTTAAAGTACTCTATGATCAGATATAGCAAACTTGACTGACACATGAGGGATGCATCCATTACACGACATGGATTTTACTAATATGCATATTTTACTAACATATACTAATAAATATTTAACTTGCAAATGCTTACAAATGAGTATATAGTATATGAAAGTGAAAGTTAAGCTGCTCAGTTGTGTCCGACTCTTTGTGACCCCATGGACTGTAGCCTAGCACGCTCCTCCATCCATGGGATTTTCCAGGCAAGAGTACTGGAGTGGGTTGCCATTTCCTTCTCCAGTATATGGTATATAAATAATACAAAACTGTATTATACACTGTATAGTAGTGTAAGTCACCCAATCATGTCCAACTCTTTGGGACCCCATGGACTGTAGCCCACCAGGCTCCTCTGTCCATGGGATTATCCAGGCAAGAATAATGGAATGGGTTTCCATTCCCTTCTCCAGAGGATCTTCTTGTCCCAAGGATCAAACCCATGTTTCTTGCATTGCAAGCAGATTTTTTACCATCTGAGCCACCAGGGAAGCCCTCTTCCACACTGTGAAGAAAATGTTAATATTTCAGTCATGTCCAACTCTTTGTGAACCCATGGACTGTAGCCTGCCAGGTTCCTCTGTCCATGGGATTCTCCTTGTAAGAAAACTAAAGTGACTTGCTTTGCCCTCCACCAGGTGATCTTCCCAACCCAGGGATCAAACCCAGGTCCCCCACATTGCAGGCAGTTTCTTTACATTCTGAGCCTTCAGGGAAGCCCATTCAATTGAGTCAGTTCAGTCACTCAGTTGTGTCCAACTCTTTGCGACCCCATGAAATGCAGCACGCCAGGCCTCCCTGTCCATCACCAACTCCCGGAGTTTACCCAAACTCGTGTCCATTGAGTCGGTGACACCATTCAACCATCCCATCCACTGTCGTCCCTTTCTCCTCCTGCCTCAATCTTTCCCAGCACCAGGGTCTTTTCAAATGAGTCAGCTCTTCGCATCAGGTGGCCAAAGTATTGGAGTTTCAGCTTCAACATCAGTCCTTCCAGTAAACACCCAGGATTGATCTCCTTTAGTATGGACTGGTTGGATCTCCTTGCAGTCCAAGGGACTCTCAAGAGTCTTCTCCAACACCACAGTTCAAAAGCATCAATTATTCGGCATTCAGTTTTCTTTATAGTCCAACTCTCACATCCATACATGACCACTGGAAAAACCATAGCCTTGACTAGACAGACCTTTGTTGGCAAAGTAATGTCTCTGCTTTTTAATATGCTGTCTAGGTTGGTCATAACTTTCCTTCCAAGGAGTAAGTGTCATTTAATTTCATGGCTGCAATCACTATCTGCAGTGATTTTGGAGCCCAAAAAAATTAATTCAGCCACTGTTTCCACTGTTTCCCATTATACACTGTACAAATGTCTGAATCTATTAAATACAGAGTATATGACTTTTTATTTAGATTATGCTAAGCTATTATTTTTAATTCTCATCCTTCATTTTAATAAATAAGAAATAAAGCTATGAATTCAACAGTGGGAAGAGTCAAATGCTGATGAAATGTAACCAATTATGTCCAAATAACAATTGACAGATCAATGGGCTTTTATCAAATATTATATTAATACTGGTGATTAATTAACTATTTGGCCAATGGATTCCCAGAGGATACATATTAAACTCCATAATCCTTTTATAGCTTTTAATCAACATGAAAAAGAGTAAAAGTCATTTGATTTGGAAAATCAGACTATCACTGATGTTTGAGAGTGGTGTCTTTAGTGTGGAGCTAGAAATAAAGGGTTGCAAGAAAATGAGTTCAGCAGATAAACACTAGTTATTTGAGAAGTTTGATAATGAAAGAAAGAAGAAAAACAATACAGTAATTAATTAAGGTGAGAGAAAGTGAAAGTGAAAGTTGCACACTTTCAAAAAGCTGGAAAGTGTCCGACTGTCTGAGACCACATGGACTGTATAGTCCATGGAGTGCTCCAGGCCAGAATACTGGAGTGGGTAGCCATTCCCTTCTCTGGGGGATCTTCCCAACCCAAGGATCAAACCCAGGTCTCCCATGTTGCAGGCAGATTTTTTAGCAACTGAGCTATCGGAGAAGCCCTAGGGGGAGAGAGGGTAAGGATAAACAGTTTATCAAGATGGAAGGGTCTAGGTGCATTTGAAGATAGAAGGTAAGAGCTGATCAAAGGAGATTTTGAGTATGAGAGAGAAAAAGAGGACAAAAGTGGTAACAAAAATATATTTTGAATTAATAGAACGTCAGCTCAATAATATTCTCTTTGCTTTCCTCAATAATGAAGAGTGACGCTCGTAGGCTAGTAGAAAGGTAAGGTAAATAGTCACAGTAACATGGGACTCTTTAAGCAGCAACTTTCTTATATTCCTTTCCCCTCCTCCTCTCCACCAGATCTGGAGCACAAAAAAGAAAGGAAAAGTACTGGATGCTAACTTGCTCTATTTGACTCAATTATTTTGTGAACAATGGGGGTAGAAGCCAATATTGGAACCACCTCACAATTTCAGTGGGAAGACTGTCTGAATAGATGGAGTGGTGACTGAAAACTTTTAGCCATTTAGCTGAGTGTAATCATGAGGTGATATAGTGTTATGAAGAGTACAGACTAGCTGATTGGTGGAGTTACTATCCTCCCCGTTTGCATGTGTGCATGCTAAGTCACTTCAGTTGTGTCTAAGTCTTTACAACCCTATGGACTCTATGAACCAAGCTCCTCTGTCCACGGGATTCTCCAAGCAAGAATACTAGAGTGGGTTGTCATTTCCTACTCCAGGAGATCTTCCCAATCCAGGTGTCTAACCTGTGTCTTTTACATCTCCTTCATTGGCATTTGGTATCTTTACTACTAGCTCCATCTGGGAAGCCCTTGCCCTTTCTTTGTTCTGTATTTCTTGCTTTGGCAAATCTTCCTTCCTTCATATTATGAACTCTTCACCTTAGGTTTCAACTCCAGAGCCTTCATAGTTTACACCGTCTTTGCCATCATATTAAGCCAACGACTCTCAAACTTTATTTTCCATAATAATCACATGATAGTCATGTGAGTTTGTGAGTCACATACTCAGAAGTTCTTATTTAATGGGTCTGGTATACAGCCCAAGTATGCTCTTTTTAACAAGCACAATGTGTAGTTTTGATGTAGATTATCTAAAAATAACATTTTGAGAAGTAGTCTTAAGTAGTATACAAGAATAAATTTACTATGTGTGTGTGTTACTTCTAATATTAAATTTGCTTTTATATTTTTTATGTGTGTGATTATCCATATTCAAAAAATATTTGTGTAGTGTATTGAACTAGCAACAGGATTCAGATGACATAGTTAAAATTAGTGATTCCCCCTGATGAGGATGTTCCCAGACACCTTAGAAACACATTGGATCTCTATTTGCTACATCCAAGACCAGCTGTAGTCATTGGCATGAGAGAGCAAGAGGAACACCTTCCAACTGTCCTTCCATTATTGAGGAAAGTGGAGAAGTACAATCTAGACTGAAGTGTTAGGGAATGTTTTAAGGACATCCTTCCGGATGTCTTTCATCTTTCTGTCAGGTAGAGCAGCAAGACCAGCTACGGAAGGTGGGACTCTGGCTTCTCTTCAGATCACATAAATATAGGACAAAGGGAGACTAAATCTACAAATATAAAGGGAAAAGAGAAGCATTCAGTGGAACCCAATCCAAAATCAATGTTTATTCCATACTACCATGGAATAGGTTCTCATAGTATGAAGAAATGTTTTCAATCAGGAATTCCTGGATTTTGCCTGATTTTTTAAGTTTTAATATAATATTTATTATCTTTTGTGTGTATGTGTGTGTGGTATGTGTGTGCTCAGTCATGTCTGACTCTGTGACCCCATAGACTGTAGCCCTCTAGGTCCCTTTGCCCATAGGATTTTCCAGGCTAGAATATTGGAGTATCTTGCCATTTCCTACTCCAGGGGCTCTTTCCAACCCAGGAATCGAAACTGCATGCATCTCTTGTGTGTCTCCTGCATTGGCAGGCAGATTCTATATCACCTGGGAAGCCCTATATTATCTTTTAATTAAATAAAAAAATATGACATATTTAAGTATTAGTATACTATGGTTTCCAAATAAGAATTATATATCATTATGAACCACAGGGCTAAGTGAGAAGATAAAACAGAGTAATCAACTCCATTCTATTACAATCACTTATGTTTTCAATATACTTGTGAAGGAACTAAAGAGCTAAAGTCTACTCTTCCTCTCATCTGAAGACATTTTATTTAAATTGGTTTCAAAATGAATGACCTATTTCAGGCAATTTTCAAAATCACAGTAAGGTTTTGATCATTAAAATAAATTAAACTTTGATTATTAGTTGATTACAATGCTCAATAAAAGGTAAAGGTTAAAGAAAATGAGTATTTAACACCAACATTATTTTCTAATAAAGATAAAAATCATCAACCAAATAATCACAGTTCTCTTTTTGTGAGTTAAAATGCTTTAAAGTTTTAAATTAAATCCTGTAATTTCCATTTCTATAAATTAAGGCATAGTATGAACCTTTCTAACATGATGATATGGCAAGTGTGAATAGGCACAGACATTTTCATTCTGTATAAAGTAATGTGGTTTCTTCTGCTGTGGGGCTAACAGTCCCAGCCTACTACTCTATAGATACATATCTTACACTCAGGTAAATATTTGCCTATGGAGTTCTGGCCATGCAGAGTGATCTAAGTGGTATTGACTAAAATGATGTAGAAAAGTTGACCCTCATCTTACCCCTGGAATAGTCTCAAATCTGCCTGATGCAGAAACACTGCTTCCCAAGTCAATCTGAAAAGTATTTTTATGTTTTGAAATAATTTGACTTTTATTTCACAAGTTTATAGATTGATAATATTACAACATGTCAAACAATTCTTATTTACTTTGAATAGTAGATTAAAATCCCTGAAGGCTTCTGTTCATTTTTTCTTTCTTGTTTAATTGAAGTATAGTTGATTTACAATATTGTCTTAGTTTGGGGTATACAACAAAATGATTTGGTTATATAATTTTCAGATTATTTTCCATTATTGATTATTATAAGATGTTAAATATAAATAAGTCTCTATACTCTATAGTAAATCCTATTTTATGTATAGTAATTTTTATCTATTAATCCCATACTCTTCATTTATTCCTCTTTTCTTCACTTTCCATTTTGGCAACTGTAAGTTTATTTCTGTTTCTATTTTATATATAGATATATTACGTTTCAGATTCCACATATAAGGGATAACATATAATCTTTGTCTGTCTTACATATGCCATTTAGTATGATATTCTCTAGGTCTATCCATGCTGCTGCAAATAGCAATATTTCTTTCTTTTTTGGACTGAGAAATATTTCATTATATTTCACATCCTCTTAAACTAATCATCTGTTGATGGGCACTTGGGTTGTTTTCATGTCTTTACTATTGCAAATAATGTTGCTATGAAAATTGGGGTGCATTTATTTTGTTGAATTACACAAGTCAGGTGGTTATCATCAAAAAGTCTACAAATAATAAATATTGGAGAGGATGGAGAAAAAGGAACCCCTCCTACACTGTTGGTGGAAATACACAATGATGCAGCCTGTATAGAAAACAGTATGGAAGTTTCTTTAAAAACTAAAAATAAAGCTATCATATGATCCAACAATCCCCACTCTTGGGGATTTATCCATAAGAGATGAAAACTCTATTCATTTTTTAAGTCAATAAATTTTTCTTTTCATAAACTAAAGCTTTCTCCCATTATAAATTGCTGAACACAAGCCTTTTCTCATAGATCTTGTTTAAAAATCTTTAATCACCAAATTACTACCCATGTCAAACTGGATCACCCTGTTATTGGCACTAAAACATATGCATTCTTCCACAATGTATAAACCACTAATAGGTAGTCCATAAGTACATTATTCTGTTTCAAATTCCAATACTGTCCCTCAAAATTGACAACATAACTCATAGGGGAGGTTAATAAACATAATGTGATAGGTGAATGTGAAAATAATTGTTTTAACAGAAATTTCCATACATACCTGCAGCATGTACCCACAGTATTTAGAATGCCTTATTAATGCAGTATAATGGATGTTGATGTGTTATAGAGTACTGGTGGTGATGTGCTGTATTCACATATATGCAGAAGGTTTGAAAGCTGCATTTTCTTACATTATAACATACCCCAAAATTGCTTCATGGAAGCTCTCAATTTCAGTCTATTGTGTGTAAGTTTAACATTTGACATCAAAAAGGAGAAACATCTCACAGATTCAAAATGTGCTGAAAAATGTGCATCAGTTAGAAAGCTGGTCTCATAAAGAAATTGGAATCTAAACTTCTCCTCATTTTATTATGCCTGTGGTTTCATAAATTGCTCATTATCATCTACTATTAACCAGGAGGTTTCACCTTTTTTTGCCTTTTAGACCTTTTCATAATCAACCATCTTAAGACCTCAAAAAATATACTGTTACCCCACCCCCACTCCGACAAAGCTCTAAAAGCAAGCAAGGGGTCAGCCTCTGTAGAAATGACTTTATTTAGAAGCCCTAATAATTTCCAATTTTGTTTTCAGCTTCTCAAGCTTCCAGTCTGTTCCATGGCAAAATTCAAATGATTAACATTCCTCCTTTAGGTTTTAATAGTTTCTCTTTAACTCTCATTTCTTAATGATACAATTTCTCCTGGCTAAAATCAAATAAGTCAGCGCTCAGATGCTTGAACTGAAAAAGGAATGTAGGATGGGCATTTAAGTCTTAAAATTTTCACTCTTGTTTCTGTATACAACATCTTAACCCCTAATTTTTTTTATTAAACACTTAGTTTTGTCTTTTGATGATAACATGAAGAAACAAGCACCATTCTGTCTGCCACCTTGTGGGAGGGAGTTTGCTGTCTGCAAACTGTGACACAGTCACAGCAGAATAGCAAGTCTAGAGTCCAGAGCTCGTGTTTTTTATGGACCGACCTTCCAGAGTTAACAAAGAGAGAAAATCAAGACAGTGTAGAGGGTTTCTGTGAAGCCATTTTCTTTTTTTAATTTGGAGAAATGTTCCTTATTCTAAAGCTATATCTTTCCTACTCTTTTAGAATTAAAATGTTATCTTCTATAAAATTATGCAGATGTAGATGGTAAAAATCAGTTTTTTTTTTATTTTTTATCATCCTGACTTTTTAAAATAAAAACAAAGTGAATACTTCCACTTTTGTTGTTGCTGTCATTCCAAAGACTGTAGAGTCTTTTTTTTTTAACTTTTTTTTCCATTTATTTTTATTAGTTGGAGGCTAATTACTTTACATCATTGCAGTGGTTTTTGTCATACATTGAAATGAATTAGCCATGGATTTACATGTATTCCCCATCCTGGTCCCCCCTCCCACCTCCCTCTCCACCCGATCCCTCTGGGTCTTCCCAGTGCACCAGGCCCGAGCACTTGTCTCATGCACCCAACCTGGGCTGGTGATCTGTTTCACCCTAGATAATATACATGTTTCGATGCTGTTCTCTTGAAACATCCCACCCTCACCTTCTCCCAGAGTCCACAAGTCAGTTCTATACATCTGAGGCTCTTTTTCTGTTTTGCATATAGGGTTATCGTTACCATCTTTCTAATTCCATATATATGTGTTAGTATACTGTAATGGTCTTTATCTTTCTGGCTGACTTCGCTCTGTATAATGGGCTCCAGTTTCATCCATCTCATCAGAACTGATTCAAATGAATTCTTTTTAATGGCTGAGTAATATTCTATGGTGTATATGTACCTCAGCTTCCTCATCCATTCGTCTGCTGATGGACATCTAGGTTGCTTCCATGTCCTGGCTATTATAAACAGTGCTGCGATGAACATTGGGGTGCACGTGTCTCTTTCAGATCTGGTTTCCTCGGTGTGTATGCCCAGAAGTGGGATTGCTGGGTCATATGGCAGTTCTATTTCCAGCTTTTTAAGAAATCTCCACACTGTTTTCCATAGTGGCTGTACTAATTTGCATTCCCACCAACAGTGTAAGAGGGTTCCCTTTTCTCCACACCCTCTCCAGAATTTATTGCTTGTAGACTTTTGGATAGCAGCCATCCTGACTGGCGTGTAATGGTAGCTCATTGTGGTTTTGATTTGCATTTCTCTGATAATGAGTGATGTTGAGCATCTTTTCATGTGTTCTTTTTGCCATCTGTATGTCTTCCTTGGAGAAATATCTGTTTAGTTCTTTGGCCCATTTTTTCATTGGGTCATTTATTTTTCTGGAGTTGAGCTGGAGAATTTGCTTGTATATTTTTGAGATGAATCTTTTGTCTGTTGCTTCATTTGCTATTATTTTCTCCCAATCTGAGGGCTGTCTTTTCACCTTGCTTATAATTTCCTTTGTTGTGCAAAAGCTTTTAAGTTTCATTAGGTCCCATTTGTTTATTTTTCCTTTTCTTTCTAAAAGTCTGGGATGTGGGTCATAGAGGATCCTGCTGTGATTCATGTCAGAGAGTGTTTTGCCTATGTTCTCCTCTAGGAGTTTTATAGTTTCTGGTCTTACATTTAGATCTTTAATCCATTTTGAGTTTATTTTTGTGTATGGTGTTAGAAAGTGTTCTAATTTCATTCTTTTACAGGTGGTTGACCAGTTTTCCCAGCACCACTTGTTAAAGAGGTTGTCTTTTTTCCATTGTGTATCCTTGCCTCCTTTGTCGAAGATAAGGTGACCATAGGTTCATGGATTTATCTCTGGGCTTTCTTTTCTGTTCCATTGATCTATATTTCTGTCTTTGTGCCAGTACCATACTGTCTTGATGACTGTGGCTTTGTAGTATAGTCTGAAGTCAGGCAGGTTGATTCCTCCAGTTCCATTCTTCTTTCTCAAGGTTACTTTGGCTATTCGAGGTTTTTTGTATTTCCATACAAATTGTGAAATTATTTGTTCTAGTTCTGTGAAAAATGCCGTTGGTAGTTTGATAGGGATTGCATTGAATCTATAGATTGCTTTGGGTAGTATAGCCATTTTGACAATATTGATTCTTCCAATCCATGAGCATGGTATATTTCTCCATCTGTTTGTGTCCTCTTTGATTTCTTTCATCAGTGTTTTATAGTTTTCTATGTATAGGGCTTTTGTTTCTTTAGGCAGACATACTCCTAAGTATTTTATTCTTTTTGTTGCAATGGTGAATGGTATTGTTTCCTTAATTTCTCTTTCTGTTTTCTCATTGTTAGTGTATAGGAATGCAAGAGATTTCTGTGTGTTAATTTTATATCCTGCAACTTTACTGTATTCGTTGATTAGCTCTAGTAATTTTCTGGTAGAGTCTTTAGGGTTTTCTATGTAGAGGATCATGTCATCTGCAAACAGAGAGAGTTTCACTTCTTTTTTTCCTATCTGGATTCCTTTTACTTCTTTTTCTGCCCTGATTGCTGTGGCCAACACTTCCAAAACTATGTTGAATAGTAGTGGTGAGAGTGAGCACCCTTGTCTTGTTCCTGATTTCAGGGGAAATGCTTTCAATTTTTCACCATTGAGGGTGATGCTTGCTGTGGGTTTGTCATATATAGCTTTTATTATGTTGAGGTATGTTCCTTCTATGCCTGCTTTCTGGAGAGTTTTAATCATAAATGGATGTTGAATTTTGTCAAAGGCTTTTTCTGCATCTATTGAGATAATCATATGGTTTTTATCTTTCAATTTGTTAATGTGGTGTATTATATTGATTGATTTGCAGATATTAAAGAATCCTTGCACTCCTGGGATAAAGCCCACTTGGTCATGGTGTATGATTTTTTTAATGTGTTGTTGGATTCTGTTTGCTAGAATTTTGTTAAGGATTTTTGCATATATGTTCATCAGTGATATTGGCCTATAGTTTTCTTTTTTTGTGGCATCTTTGTCTGGTTTTCAAATTAGGGTGATGGTGACCTCATAGAATGAGTTTGGAAGTTTACCTTCTTCTGCAATTTTCTGGAAGAGTTTGAGTAAGAGAGGTGTTAGCTCTTCTCTAAATTTTTGGTAGAATTCAGCTGTGAAGCCATCTGGTCCTGGGCTTTTGTTTGCTGGAAGATTTCTGATTACAGTTTCGATTTCCTTGCTTGTGATGGGTTTGTTAAGATCTTCTATTTCTTCCTGGTTCAGTTTTGGAAAGTTATACTTCTCTAAGAACTTGTCCATTTCTTCCAAGTTGTCCATTTTATTGGCATAGAGCTGCTAGTAGTAGTCCTTTGTGATCCTTTGTATTTCAGTGTTGTCTGTTGTGATCTCTCCATTTTCGTTTCTAATTTTGTTAATTTGGTTCTTCTCCCTTTGTTTCTTAATGAGTCTTGCAAATGGTTTGTCAATTTTGTTTATTTTTTCAAAAAACCAGCTTTTAGCTTTGTTGATTTTTGCTGTGGTCTCTTTAGTTTCTTTTGCATTTATTTCTGCCCTATTTTTAAATATTTCTTTCCTTCTACTAACCCTGGGGTTCTTCATTTCTTCCTTCTCTAGTTGCTTTAGGTGTAGAGTTAGATTATTTATTTGACTTTTTTCTTGTTTCTTGAGGTAGGACTGTAATGCTATGAATCTTCCCCTTAGCACTGCTTTTACAGTGTCCCATAGGTTTTGGGTTGTTGTGTTTTCATTTTCATTCATTTCTATGCATATTTTGATTTCTTTTTTGATTTCTTCTATGATTTGTTGGTTATTCAGAAGCGTGTTGTTTAGCCTCCATATGTTTGAATTTTTAATAATTTTTTTCCTGTAATTGAGATCTAATCTTACTGCACTGTGGTCAGAAAAGATGACTAGAATGACTTCAGTTTTTTGAAATTACCAAGACTAGATTTATGGCCTAGGATGTGATCTATTCTGGAGAAGGCTCCCTGTGCACTTGAGAAAAAGGTAAAGTTGATTACTATGGGGTGAAACGTCCTATAGATATCAATTAGGTCTAGCTGGTCCATTGTGTCCTTTAAAGTTTGTGTTTCCTTGTTCATTTCCTGTTTAGTTGATCTATCCATAGTTGTGAGTGGGGTATTAAAATCTCCTACTATTATTGTGTTACTATTAATTTCCTCTTTCATACTCGTTAGCATTTGCCTTATATATTGCGGTGCTCCTATGTTGGGTGCATATATATTTATAATTGTTATATCTTCTTCTTGGATTGATCCTTTGATCATTATGTAGTGTCCATCTTTGTCTCTTTCACAGCCTTTATTTGAAAGTCTATTTTATCTGATATGCCTATTGTGACTCCTGCTTTCTTTTGATCTCCGTTTGCGTGGAATATTTTTTTCCAGCCCTTCACTTTTAGCCTGTATGTGTCCCTTGTTTTGAGGTCGGTCTCTTGTAGACAGCATATGTAGGGGTCTTGCTTTTGTATCCATTTAGCCAGCCTTTGTCTTTTGGTTGGGGTACTCAACCCATTTACATTTAAGGTAATTATTGATAGGTATGGTCCCATTGCCATTTATTTTGTTGTTTGGGGTTCACGTTTATACCACCTTTCTGTGTTTCCTGTCTAGAGAAGATCCTTTAGTATTTGTTGAAGAGCTGGTTTGGTGGTGCTGAATTCTCTCAGCTTTTGCTTGTCTGTAAAGCTTTTGAGTTCTCCTTCATATCTGAATGAGATCCTTGCTGGGTAGAGTAATCTAGGTTGTAGGTTATTCTCTTTCATTACTTTAAGTATGTCCTGCCATTCCCTTCTGGCCTGAAGGGTTTCTATTAATAGATCAGCTGTTATCCTTATGGGAATCCCTTTGTGTGTTATTTGTTGTTTCTCCCTTGCCGCTTTTAATATTTGTTCTTTGTGTTTGATCTTTGTTAATTTGATTAATATGTGTCTTGGGGTGTTTCGCTTTGGGTTTATCCTGTTTGGGACTCTCTGGGTTTCTTGGACTTGGGTGGCTATTTCATTCCCCATTTTAGGGAAGTTTTCAGCTATTATCTCCTCGAGTAACTTCTTGTGGCCTTTCTTTTTGTCTTCTTCTTCTGGGACTCCTATGATTCGAATGTTGGGGCATTTCACATTGTCCCAGAGGTCCCTGAGGTTGTCCTCATTTCTTTTGATTCTTTATTCATTTTCCCTCTCTGCTTCATTTATTTCCACCATTTTATCTTCTAACTCACTTATCCTATCTTCTGTCTCTGTTATTCTACTCATGGTTCCCTCCAGAGTGTTTTTGATCTCATTTATTTCATTATTAATTTTTAATTGACTTTTTTTTTTTATTTCTTCTAGGTCCTTGTTAAACATTTCTTGCATCTTCTCAATCTTTGTCTCCAGGCTATTTATTTGTAACTCCATTTTGTTTTCAAGATTTTGGATCACTTTTATTATCATTATTCTAAATTCTTTTTCAGGTAGATTCCCTATTTCCTCCTCTTTTGTTTGACTTGGTGGGCTTTTATCATGTTCATTTACCTGTTGGGTATTTCTCTGCCTTTTCATCTTGTTTAGATTGCTGTGTCTGGAGTGGGCTTTCTGTATTCTTGTGGTCTGTGGTTCCTTTTTATTGTGGAGGTTTCACCCAGTGGGTGGTGTTGGACGATTGGCTTGTCAAGGTTTTCTGGTTAGGGAAGCTTGTGTCAGCATTCTGGTGAGTGGAATTGGATTTCTTCTCTCTGGAGTGCAATGGAGTGTCCAGTAATGAATTTTGCGATGGGTCTATGTGTTAGGTGTGACTTTGGACAGCCTGTATGTTGACACTCAGGTCTATGTTCCTGCGTTGCTAAAGAATTTGCGTGGTATGTCTTGTACTGGAGCTTATTGGCTCTTGGGTGGTGGTTGGTTTTGGTGTAGGTATGGAGGCTTTTGGATGGTCTCTTATTCCTTAATGTTCCGTGTAGTCAGGAGTTTTCTGGCTTTCTCAGGATTTGGGCTTAAGTCTCCCGCCTCAGATTTCAGTTTTATTCTTCCAATAGTCTCAAGACTTCTCCAACTCTATAGCACTGATAATAAAACTTCTAGGTTAATGGTGAAAAGATTCTCCACTGTGAGAGACAACCAGAGAGGTTCACAGAGTTACATGAAGAATAGGAGAGGGAGGAATGAGATAGAGGTGAGCAGGAGGAGAAAAAGGGGACGCAAGAGGAGAGAGACAGATCTATGCAGTTATCTGTTCCCAAAGTGTTCTCCGTAGCCCAGACACCCACAAAGATTCACAGAGTTGGATTGGGAAGAGAATGGGAAAGGAGGAAATAGAGGTGTTCTGAGGTAGAAAACAGAGAGTCAAAAGTGGGAGAGTAATCACCACACTCCTGAATAGAAATGGGAACTGAATATTGGATTCTTAAATGTCCAAAATTTATATCACATACTGAAAAACCAAGATTAAAAATCTAGTGTAGAGGTTAGACTCTTTGAAATACAATATTTAAAAACAAAGACAAAAACACAAAAAAAATTTAGAAATGGATATGAAGTTCGGTTTAAAAATAGGGTTTATCTCTCTCTCTCTCTCTCTCTCTCTCTCTCTCTCTCTTTTGGCAAGGTTATAGTGAAATGAAAATGAAAATTAAGGAATAATAGAGGAGTATTAGAGGACTTTAAAAGGAAATAGGAGAGAAAAACAAGAAAAAGAAAAAAAAAAAAAGAAAAAATTTTTCTTCCCTAATTAAAAAAATATATGAAAATGAAAGTTGAGGAGTAATGGGGGAGTAATAGGGAATTTTAAAAGAAAATAAAAGAGAAAAAATAAAAAATAAATAAAAAAGGAAAGAAAAAAAATTTTTTAATTAAAAAAAATATACATATATATCTAGGAATTTCTCTGGAGTTGTTGCGGTCAGTGTAGGTTCAGTTCAATTTCAGATAGCCCCTCTTTCCAGCTTACACTTCTCGATATCTATAGGCCCCTTCTGGTGTAGTCGGTGTTACCTTCAGGGATTTTAATCTGTTGCACTGGTCCTTTCTGAAGCAGTTCCCTTTGTTTATTTGGCTTCTATTTGCCGTCTCTTCGGTGTCTAATTTCCACTCTGACACAGGCAGTTGGAGGTGATCTCTTATTTAGGTTCGCTAGTTCAGTTCAGTCCTGCTACGGGGAGGGCGGGGCGCTGCAGACAGATACCGCTCTGTGTGGATAGCGCTCACCGTGTTCCGGCCACACTGGGTTTGCCCCGCTCACGGGTGTCTGTGCTTTCGCCGTCTACACTGCTCAGGCTCCCGGCTGCTCTATATGGAGCAGGCCCTGCGTTGAGTGCGGTTCCAGTTTTCAGGTACTCCACAAAAGCGCGGATTCGGTTATGCCTGCATTTTGTGCCTTCCCCGGCCTGAGCGGTTCAGGCAGCCAGAGGCTTGGGCTGCACTCTCCCCAGGTACGGCGTGCTTTTTCCCTCCGTGGCCCCAGCGCGTGCCGCCAGTCGGGTCTCAGGAAGTCTTTAGATAGGAATCGGGGGCCTGTTTGCAGTGTGGGAGGGGTTGGCTTCTCAGGGGCTGTGTTTGCCCTTTTCCCCTCCCCCCTGCCTCCTACCTCCAGCGGGGATGGGCCGGCTCTTCTCTGGAGTTTCTCAGTCCCTTTGTTTTGCGAACCACCGGCAGTGTGTTCGGGCCGGTTAATTTTGACCCTTGCTATCCCACAGTTTAAAAAAGCTCCCTCCGATTGCTCTCAGGGTCTTCAGGCCGGTCCTTACCCTAAGCAATGCGGCCCGCTCCTCTCCTTACCGCCCCCGCTTGTTGCTGGCGGGTACAGGCGTCTGGGGTACTTTTCTGCTGGGAGTTGCTTTTAGGCACGTAATCTGTGGGCCTTGTTTAATTTTTCCTCCCAGTTAAATTGCTGAAAACTTCCCCCAGTCCCGCCAGTGCGAGGGTTTCCTGGTGATTGGAAACTTCCTGTATTAAGACTCCCTTCCCGGGACGGGTCACCGTCCGTAGCTCTTTTGACTCCCTTTTTTATCTTTTATATTTTGTCCTACCTCCCTTCGAAGACAATGGGCTGCTTTTCTGGGCGCCTGATGTCCTCTGCTAGCGATCAGAAGTTGTTTTGTGAAATTTGCTCAGCGTTCAAATGTTCTTTCGATGAATTTGTAGGGGAGAAAGTGGTCTCCCCGTCCTATTCCTCCGCCATCTTGGCTCCTCCCCCGACTGTAGAGTCTTGAGTCCAAGTCCACAAGGAGATTTCACCCCAGTTCTGGATTTGCACCCCTCAGATCTCCACATGTTAATTTATGCTACCCAAGAGAAAGTAGAAACAAGAAGAGATCTATGTGAATATCACAGCTAATGGGTCACAAGCCATAGTCCTTTCTTTCACTGAATTAATATTTACTGAGTCCCTTTCACATGCTAACCACTGGAGATACAGGTTTGACTTTGTAAATTTTTTAACTTTAATTTTTAAATGTGGTGCTCTGGGAAGTCCTCATGGAGAAGGTACTTTTTGAGTGAAACTTGGAAGAAATGAGAAAGCTGTGTGTCTTTCTGAGGAAAAGCATGGGAGATGGAGGCAACAGCATGTACAAAGCCTTGAAGAGAGAGAGTATACCTTGTATAATTAAGGAATATCAATGAGGTCAGTTTACTAGAGCAAGGTAAGCAAACAGCTGACGAAAGGTAAAGAGGTTAAAGAAGTACAAGAGTGGGCTAAAAGTGCCATTGTGAGAGGTTAATGAAAAAAAAAAAAAACTTGTATTTAATTTAAATATGTATCAATGTATGTATGTCTGTATTGCCCTAGTGTGTTAGTCACTCAGTCGTGTCCAATTCTTTGGGACCCCATGGACTGTAGCCCACCAGGCTCCTCTGTCCATGGAATTATCCAGGAAAGAATACTGAGGTGGATTACCATTCCTTTCTCCAGGAGATCTTCCTGATCCAGGAATTGAAACAAGGTCTCCTGCATTGCAAGCAGACTCTACTGTCTGAGCCACCAGTATTGCCCTAAATGATATGGAAAGCTATCAAGATTGTGAGCAAAGTTGTACGATGAGAGCAGGTTTCCCAGGTGGCACTAGTTGGGGAGGGGGACCCACCTGCTAATGCAGGTGATAAGACCCACTCCAGTACTCTTGCCTAGAGAAGCCCCATGAACAGAGGAGCCTGGGGATCTACAGTCCATGGGGTCGCACAGAGTTGGACATGCTTGTCAACTTAGATTGAATGCACTCATGTAGGATCAGAACAGGATCAATCTGACTACTGTGAGGAGAACAGACTGAAAGAAGTCTGGAGCCAAAACAGAATAACTTATATGAGAGATTATGGTGATTTAGACCAGAACAATAGTAATAAAGATGTTGAGAAATGTCCACATCTATTTTGAAGGCAGAACTAAGAGACTTTAGAGAATATAAGATCTAACAATAGTAGATCATACTTCCTTGAAATGTATGGGTAAATGACCTCCTAGAGCATTCTACCAACAAATATGTTAACTATAAGTTTACTTAAATAGACCATGAAACAATCACATGATAATTTTCAATCCATACTCTCTTGATCTCTTCTGAAGGCAGCCACTCCTTTTAAAGAAGAAATGAAAGGGTGAAAGCACTGAGATACAAAGAAAAGTGGAATTTCAGGTCCACAGAGTCTGGAACTAACCAATCATTGAATGATTCTTGAATTGTTGATGCAAATATTTTCTTTCCTGAGGAGAAAGAAAATCAAACTGGGGATAAATCTTAAGAATCTTCTTAACTCTTTATTTCAATAGGAGCTCAAAAGTCACATACTTCTTTTTTCCTCTTTTGTTTTATTCTGCCCAAAGCTAATGGAAGTCCAAATCCTTTTGAGAACTGCTGACATTCTTAGCTTTCCCCATCCATATTTCCTCAAGGACAAGGACAATATTCTCAGAGACACAGGAATTTGTTTTTTTAGATCATTCTCTACCACCAACCAGCTTCCTATAACTAGCCCTTTGCCTTGGGCAAGTCATGTAAGCACTCTGGCTTAGCTTTTGTCTTCACATCAAAAGTTTTATTAAACTGCATTGTAATTCCTTCCAGCTATAAAATCCTTTGATTCAACACAGATTAAAATTTGAAGTGAAATCTGTTTGCCTGATAAGTTCACTTGATCTTCAAATTTAATAAGATATTTTGTTTTGTTTAAAATAAATAGCATTATGTTTATTTGTTAACACTTCTAAATTCATTTGGAAAGTTTTGATATAAAATATGATATATAATAAGCAAAAACTTAAGTAAATAAAGTACTAGGCTTATGTTTAAATTCTCTCATATGTATAAAAGTTAATTTAGCTTTTCAGAAATAGAATCCATTCTGTTAACCCAAAGGTATCACCCTTTTAATATTTTTCCAAACTGAGAAAGCTTGAATTGCTTACTTTGGAATTCTTCTCTAGGAAATTCCATGGACAGAAGAGCCTGTCAGGCTACAGTTCGTGGTGTTACAAAGAGTAGGTCATGGCTAAGCAACTGAGCACACATACATATATATGTACCTTCTCTTAAAAAAATAAAAAAAAAAAAAGAATGTTGATAGGTTCACATGTAAGTCCTCAAAGACATGGATTAGTTAACCTTTGGCCAAATAAAAACAAGAGAACTTAGAGATTCAGAGATTACCTAGACAGCTAAGACCTCTTCACAGATAATACCTCTGGACTTTCTTTTTTAAAAAATTAATTTGTTTGAACTTATTTTAATTGAAGGCTATTTATTTATACATATTGTGGTGGATTTTGCCATACATTGACATAAATCAGCCACGGGTTATACATGTGTCCCCACATCCTGAGCCCCCTTTCCACTTCCCTCCCCACCCCATTCCTCATGGTTGTCCCAGGCTTTGAGTGCCCTGTTTCATGAATCAAACTTGCTCATATATTATATACATGGTAATATATATGTTTCAATGCTGTTCTCTCAAATCATCCCACCCCCACCTCCTCCCACATAGTCCAAAAGTCTGTTCTTTACATCTGTGTCTCTTTTGCTGTCTTGCATATAGGATCATCATTACCGTCTTTCTAAATTCCATATATATGTGTTAATATACTGTATTGATGTTTCTCTTTCTGACTTACTTCACTCTGTATAATAGGCTCCAGTTCTATCCACCTCATTAGAACTGACTCAAATGTATTTTTTATTATAGCTGAGTGATATTCCATTGTGTATATGTACCACAACTTCTTTATCCATTCATCTGCCAATGGACATCCAGGTTGCTTCCATGTCCTAGCTCTTATAAACAGTGCTGCAATGAACATTGGGGTACATGTATCTCTTTCAATTCTGGTTTCCTCAGTGTGTATGTCCAGCAGTGGGATTGCTGGGTTGTATGACAGTTCTCTTTCCAGGATTTTTAAGAAATCTCCACACTGTTCTCTATAGTGGCTGTACTAGTTTTCATTCCCACCAACAGTGTAAGAGGGATCCTTTTTCTCCATACCATCTCCAGCGTTTATTATTTGTGGATGTTTGATGGCAGACATTCTGACTGGCATGAGATGGTACCTCATTGTGGTTTTGATTGCATTTCTCTGACAGTGTTGAGCAACTTTTCATGTGTTTATTAGCCACCTGTATGTCTTCTTTGGAGAAATGCCTACTTAGTTATATGGCCCAATTTTTGATTGGGTCATTTATTTTTTTCTGGTATTGAGCTGCATGAGCTGCTTGTATATTTTGGAGATTAATTCTTTGTCAGTTGTTTTGCTTGATATTGTTTTCTCCCATTCTGAAGGCTGTCTTTTCACCTTGCTTACAGTTTCCTTCGTTGTGCAAAAGCTTTTAAGTTTAATTGGGTCCCATTTTTAAATTTTTGTTTTCATTTCCATTACTCTGGGAGGTGGGTCATAGAGTATATTGATTTGATTTCTGTTAGAGAGTTTTCTGCCTATATTTTCCTCCAAGAATTTTATAGCTTCTGGTCTTTCATTTAGATATTTAATCCATTTTGAGTTTATTTTTGTGTATAGTGTTAGGAATTGTTCTAGTTTCATTCTTTTACAGGTGGTTGACCAGTTATCCCAGCACCACTTGTGAAAGAGTTTGCCCTTTCTCCATTGTATATTTTTGTCTCCTTTGTCAAAGATAAGGTGTCCATAGGTACATAGACTTCTCTCTGGGCTTTCTATATTTTTCCATTTATCTATATTTCTCTATTTTTGCCAGTACTATACTGTCTTGATAACTGTAGCTTTGTAGGATTGTCTGAAGTCAGGAAGGTTGATTCCTCCAGTTCCATTCTTCTTTCTCAAGTTTGCTTTGGCTATTCGAGGATTTTTATATTTCCATACAAATTGTGAAATTTGTTCTAGTTCTCTGAAAGATACGTTGGTAGCTTGATACGGATTGCATTGAATCTATAGATTGCTTTGAGTAGCATACTCATTTCCACTATATTGATTCTTCTAATCTAAGTGTAGATTGTGTAGATTGAAGACTTGTTCAAATGGAAGTGGATGGAAGGTAGCCATCACCGTAGATAACTGTAGTATGAACTAGATGTACACAAAGGGAAGTGAAGTAAAGATATTCAGTCGTGTCCAACTCTGTGTGACCCCATGGACTGTAGCCTACCAGGCTCATTCATCCATGGGATTTTCCAGGCAAGAATACTGGAGTGGGTTGCCATTTCCTTCTCCAGGAGATCTTCCCAACCCAGGGATTGAACCCAGGTCTCCTGCACCGTAAGCAGATGCTTTGCCGTCTGAGCCACCAGGGAAGTCTCTTCTAATCTAAGAACATGGTAAATTTATCCATTTATTTGTGTCATATTTGATTTCTTCCCTCAGTGTTTTACAGTTTTCTATATATATGTTTTTTATTTCTTTAGGTAAATTTATTCCCAAGTATTTTATTCTTTTTTTTTTTTTTCATTGCAACAGTGAATGGGATTGTTTCCTTAATTTCTCTTTCTGTTTTCTGCAAGGGATTTCTGTGTATTAATTTTATACCCTGGAAATTCACTATATTTATTGATTAGCTCTCATAATATTCTGGTGGTGTCCTTAGGGTTTTCTCTGCAGAGGGTCATGTCATCTACAAACAGTGAGAATTTTGCTTTTTCTTCTCCAATATGGAATCCTTTTATTTCTTTTTCTTTTCTGATTGCTGTGGCTAGGACTTCCCAAACTATGTTGAATATTATTATGTTGACATATGTTCCTTTTATGCCTACTTTCTGGAGAGTTTTTACCATAAATGGGCGTTGAGTTTTTTTCCAAGGTGTTTTCTACATCTATTGAGATAATCATATGGTTTTTATCTTTCAACTTGTTGATATGGTGTATCACATCAATTGATTTGCAAATATTGAGCAATTCCTGCATCCCTGGGATAAAGCCCACTTGGTCATGATGTATGATCTTTTTAATATGTTGTTGGATCCTGTTTGATAAAATTTTGTTGAGGATTTTTGCATCTATGTTCATGAGTGATGTTGGCTTATAGTTTTCTTTTTTTTTTTTTTTTTTTTGTGGCATCTTTGTCTGGTTTTTGCATTAGGGTGATGGTGGTCTCATAGAATTATTTTGTGGGTTTTCCTTCTGCTGCAATTTTATGGAAGAGTTTGAGTAGGATAGGTGTTAGCTCTTTTTGAAATTTTTGGTAGAATTCACCTGTGTAACCATCTGGTCCTGGGCTTTTGTTTGTTGGAAGATTTTTTATTACAGTTTCAATTTCCATGCTTGTGATGGGTCCATTAAAATTTTCTATTTCTTCTTGGTTCAGTTTTGAAAGATTATGCTTTTCTAAGAATTTCTTCCAAGTTGTCCATTTTATTGACATATAATTGCTCATAGTAGTCTCTTATGATCTTTTGTATTTCTGTGTTGTCTCTTGTGATTTCTCCATTTTCATTTCTAATTTTATTGATTTGATTCTTCTCCCTTTTTTCCGTGATGAGGCTGGCTAACAGTTTGTTTATTTTATTTATCTTCTCAAAGAACCAGAGTTTAGTTTTCTTGATTTTTGCCATAGTCTCCCTCATATCTTTTTCATTTGTTTCTTCTCTGATTGTTATGATTTCTTTATTCTACTAATTTTGGGATTCTTCTTTTCTTCTTTTTCTAGTTGCTTTAGGTGTAAAGCTAGGGTGTTTATTTGATGTTTCTATTGCTTTTTGAGGTAGGCTTTTGATGCTATGAACTTACCTCTTATCACTGCTTTTACTGAATCCCATAGGTTTTGGGTCATCATGTTTTAATTTTCATTTGTTTCTCTGCATATTTTGATTTCCTTTTTGATTTCTTCTGTGATTTGTTAGTTATTCAGAAGCATGTTGTTTAGCCACTGTATGTTTGCATTTTTAATTGTTTTTTTTTTTCCTCTGTAGTTGACATCTAATCTTACTGCATTGTGATAAAAAAAGATGCTTGAAATTATTTCTTTCTTTTTTTTAATTTACTAAGGCTACATTTATGGCCCAGGATGTGACCTATCCTGGATAATGTTCCACGTGCATTTGAGAAAAAGATGAAATTCATTGTTTTGGAGTCAAATGCCCTATAGATATCACTTAGATTTAACTGGTCCATTGCATCATTTAAAGTTTGTGTTTCCTTCCTAATTCCCTCTTTGCTTGATCTATCCATAAGTGTGAGTCAGGTATTAAAGTCCTCCACTATTATTGTATTACTGTTAATTTCCCCTTTCATATTTGTTAGCATTTGCTTTATGTATTGAGGGGCTCCTATACTGGGTGCGTATATAACTGTTATATCTTCTCTTTGGGTTGATCCTTTGATATTATGTAGTGTCCTTCTTTGTCTCTTATTGCAGTCTTTATTTCAAAGTCTATTTCATCTGATATGAGTATTGCTGTTCTTGCTTTCTTTTGGTCTCCATTTGAATGTAATATCTTTTTCCAGCCTTTAACTTTGAGTCTGTATGTGTCGCTAGGTTTGAGATGGGTCTCTGCTAGACAGCATATATAGGAGTCTTGTTTTGTATCCATTTGGTCAGTCTCTGTCCTTTGTTGAAGCATTTAACCCGTTTACATTTAGGGTAATTATTGATAAATATTACTCAGTTACCATTTACTTTTTTTGCTTTGGGTTCATTTTTATAATTCTTTTCTGTGTTTCCTGTCTAGAGAAGATCCTTTATCATTTGTTGAAGAGCTGATTTGGTGGTGCTGAATTCTCTCAGCTTTTGCTTGTCTGTAAAGCTTTTGACTTCTCCTTCACATCTGAATGAGATCTTTGCTGGGTAGACTAATCTTGGTTGTAGGTTTTTCTCTTTCATCACTTTAAACATGTCCTACCTATCCCTTCTGGCCCAAAGAGTTTCTATTAAGAGATCAGCTCTTATCCTTATGGGATAAGGATCCCCTTGTGTGTTATTTGTTGCTTTTCCCTTGCTGCCTTTAATATTTGCTCTTTATGTTTTATATTCATTAATTTCATTAATATGTGTCTTGGGGTGTTTTGGCCTTGGGTTTATCCTGTTTGGGACTCTCTGGGTTTCTTGGAATTGGGTGGCTATTTCCTTCCCCATTTTAGGAAAGTTTTTTGACTATTATATACTAAACTATTTTCTCATGCCCTTTCTTTTTGTATTCTTCTTCTGGAACACCTATGATTTGAATGTTGGGGCATTTAACATTGCTCCAGAGGTCTCTGAGGTTGTCCTCATTTCTTTCAATTCTTTTGTTTTTCTTTTCTCCTCTCTGCTTCATTTATTTCCACCATTCTATCTACCACTTCACTTATCCTCTCTTTTGCCTCATTTATTCTACTACTGATTTCCTCCAGAGTGCTTTTAATGTCAGATATTGCTTTGTTCATTATTTATTGACTCTTCTATATTTCTTTTGGTCCTTGTTAAGCAATTCTTGCATCTTCTCAATCCTTGTTTCTAGTCTATTTTTCTGTAACTCCATTTGGTTTTCAAGATTTTGGATCATCTTTACTATCATTAGTCTGAATTGTTTTCCAGATAGACTCCCTATCTCCTCCTCTTCTGTTCAGTTTGGTGAGGCTTTATCATGCTGTTTCACCTGCTGAATATTTCCCTGCCTTTTCATTTGCTTAGATTGCTGTATTTAGGGTGCCCCTTCTGAAGGCTTGAATTTCATTGTTCCTCTTAATTGTGAAATCTCCTCCACGTGGGTGGGGTTAGACCAGTGACTTGTCAAGTTTTCCTGGTTGGGGAGCTTGTGTCTGTGTTCTGGTGGATGGAGCTGGATCTACTTTCTGGAGTGCAATGGAGTGTCCAGTAGTGAACTTTGGAGTGTCTATTGGTTTGTCATGTATTTGGGCAGCCTATCTTTTAATGTTCAGGGTTGTGTTCCTGTTTTGCTAGACAATCAGTGTGCTGTGCCTTGCACTGAAACTTTCTGGCTCTTGGGTGGAGCTTGGTTTCAGGGTAGGTATGGAGACTTTTGGGTAAGCTCTTGTCTATTAATATTCCCTGGAGTCAAGAGTTCTCTGATGTTCTAAAGTTTTGAAGTTAATCCTCCTACCTCTGGCTTTTGGTCCTTCTCTTGCAGTAGCCTCAAGACTTCTCTATCCACACAGAACAGAAGGTAAAACCTCTAAGTTACTGGTGAGAGAGTTCTCCACAGCCAGGAACACCCAGAGAGATTCATAGAGTTATGTAGATAAGAGAAGAGGGAGAAGGGAGATAGTGGTGACCATGAGGAGAAAAGGGTTAGTCAAAAAGGGAGAGACCAATCAAGCCAGTAATCAAATCCCTAAGTGAAATGGATACTGAAGACTAAATTCTTAAAGGTACAAAATTGATAACAAATATCAAAAAGCAAAGACTAAAAAGCTAGAATAGAGGTTAAACTCTCAAAAATACAGTACAAAAAATATGAAACAAAGTCGAGCACAGAAGTTTTTTTTTTTTTAATATGGAATTTTTTTAATAATTTTTTTGAAAAGTAATAGTAGGCTATAAAAATTTAAGTTAAAGGAGTAATAAAGAACTATTACAAGAAATAAAAGTGATAATATTAAAAATATGTTTAGGAATTTCTCCAGAGCTGTTGTGGGCAGGGTGGTGTGAGTTCAATGTTGGATAGTCCATTGTTCCAGCTGGTGCTTTTTCTCAAGGTCTACAGATGCTCGTCAAATGCACAGTCTCAGTATTAACTGCAGAGTTTTAATCTGACAGCACCTGTCACTTCCAGAGTGGTTTCCTCTTCTTCATTTATCTTGGCTTCCTCTATTTGCAAGTCTCTTCAGTGTCTAATTTCCACCCTGACACAAGAAGGTGAAGGTGGCCACTTACTTAGGCTCACTTGTTCAGTTGTGTTGTGGGGAGGGAGGGACACTGCAAATACTACTGGCACGTGTGGGGAGTGCTCACAGTGGATGGCCCACACTGGGTTTGCCACAGCCCAAGGCGGCATGTACTTCCCAGGTCCACACTGCTCAGGCTCCAGGGTGCTCTGCAAGGGCACTGTCCCAAGTGGGCCCTGTGTTTCGTGCAGCTCCCCAGTCTAAGCCACTCAGGTTCTCAGGTGCTCCTCAAGGACACAGACCCATATGTTCTATTTGTTTGCCCTTCCCAGGTCCAAGCAGTTCAGCAACTGGGTCCAAGACCCAAGCAACTGGGTCCTAGGACCCAGGGCAGCACTCACACTGTCCCAGGTGGGCCGTGTGTCTTATCCACCTCTTCAGTCCTGGCCACTTGGTTTCCCGGGTGTGCTGTGAGAGCACAGTCCCAGGAGTGTTGTGTGTCTCCTCTTGGGAACTGATGTCAGGTTGTGACACTCTTGGCAGATGTCAACTGTTCAGGATCCCAGGAAGACATGATTAGCAACTGGAAGCCTGCTCACAGTTTGGAGGAAGATGCAGTCTCTGGGGCCAAGATTGCATCAACCCTTCCAGCTCTGGCTGTCGCATGCCTGCCACTCTGCCTCCAGGGAGGGAGGGCCCTATATGGCAGCTGGCTTGCTCTCCTTTGGTACTCATTCAGCCCTTTCTTTTGTGAGCATGCCAGGGATCACCGTGTGATGTAGGAGCCTTCCATGGGAAAGGTCTTTGTGTGTGTCTCTCTGGTGATCCCATGGTTTGTGTTGTTATCTCACATTAGCTCCCCCAGGTTGTCCTCAGGGCATTCAGGCCCAGTTCTTACCCTAAGGACCAATGATGCAGCCCACACCTCCGTGCCCAGCCCCCACTCACTGGTGGTGAATAAGAACATCTGTGTCACCTCTATTTCCACTTGTAGTTGTGGTTAGGCACATATTCTGTGTTTTTTTTTTCCCCCAGTTATGTTGCCGTCTAAAATTTCAAAACTCCCCACAGACACACCTGTGAGAGGGTTTCCTACTGTGTGAAAACAACTCCTGCTTCACTACTCGCTCCCCAGGGTGGGTCTCCATCCCAAAATATTTTATCTTTTTTTTT
The DNA here is from genome assembly GCF_023699985.2 of Odocoileus virginianus. Lineage (NCBI taxonomy): Eukaryota > Metazoa > Chordata > Mammalia > Artiodactyla > Cervidae > Odocoileus > Odocoileus virginianus. The sequence continues at coordinate 72,297,972 of NC_069683.1, forward strand.
TTCTGTCTTTTATATTTTGTCCTGCCTCCTTTTGAAGAGAATGGGTTGCCTTTCTGGGTGCCAGGTGTTCTCCATCACTGTTCAGAAGTTGTTTTGTGGAAGTTGCTCAACTTCAAACGATTTTTTGATGAATTTGTAGAGGAGAAAGTGGTCTCTCTGTCCTATTCCTCCACCATCTTGTGGCTGCCTCCTCTACCTCTGGACTTTCACATGACATCTCCCATTGGTCATTTTTTTCTGCCAGTGCTTCTTATCAGTTCTCAATTACAGCATGGGAGAAATTTGAGAATTAAGAGCTGCCTGTGGGCAATACCTTCTTTATCTCTGCTGTCCCCAGAACCTAGATTGATAGCTAACTCTTCATTTAGGTTTGCCTGCAAGGTTCTGGTTTATATCTGACACTCCAGTGTAATATACACAGTGCCCCTTTTTACTTTTTAAATATCTCAGTTTGCATGATAAATTTAACAGCCATCATACTTATTAAAATAATGAGCAAAGCTAAATATTGTTGGGCTAAGAAATGATCAATCCAGTCTGAATAAATTTGAGATGCAGATCACCTTCGGCCATGCTTGAAAAAATTTCAGATTATTCAGTGAATGAATAATTTATTACTGGTGATCAAGAGGGCAAACTAAGAAGATCACGAGATTAACCACTTCCTAAGGACAAATGAAGACTACAGCTACATATTAAACAACTATCTGTGAAAGCTACATGAAGACTAGCAGAACAACTCTTCTACAATTAAGGACATCAGGAACAAAACTTAGCCAGAATGGCTAGGAGAAGACAGTGATCTAGTAAGGATCCACATCCCATAACAGGTAACCCTAAAGAGGTAGGGACTATCACAAACTCAGAGGTCCTCCACAAGAAGCAAAGGATTCAGGCTCCACACTTGGCACCCTACTACCAGGATCAACACTAGAAAGATGAGCCCCATTACTGGTTTCAAAGACCAGTTTACCTGGTTTTTGACAATGGCAAACCATATCAGTATTCTTGCTTTAAGAACCCCATGAACAGTATTAACTAGTCATGATGTGTTTACCTATAAATGAGTGATAGGAATAAATTCCTAGTGACAATATGTAAATACTTTTGAAATCTGCATATACAATATTTCTTTGTTAATAATTCTAAAAATTAGGGAACTTGGGTATTTTGAATTTGGAAAACAAAGTCCATTTTAAAATTACTGATTTTTCTAATTCCATTGCGTGTAAACTGTCTTAACAGTACCTATAGTTAATTTTGAAGAAGAAAGGAGGAAATTATTTTTATATGTATTTGTATGAAATTTCAGAAAGTATTTTCATAGGTATTTATAACTAAATTTTTAACAAATTGGAATTGAGATTGTTTTACAATATAATGAAAATTTAAGTACATAATATAGTATAGAATGCATATATATGGAATTGTATATATATATAATTATATACCTATATATTTAAGCATTATACATATATCTGAATATCACACACACACACACACACACACACACACATATGTGTATATTACTTTAAAAGAAATAAGAGACAAATACATGAAAAAGAAGGAAGAAACAACTATGAAAACACAGGGCTAAATCTAGAAGACCTCCTAGAACTAACACCAAATAGAGATGCTCTATTCATCACAGGATTGGAAGGCAAATGTAGGAAGTCAAGAGATACCTAGAATAACAGGCAAGTTTGGCCCTGGAGAACAAAATGAAGGGGAGTAAAGACTAACTGAATTCGTTCAAGAGAATGTGCTGGTCATGGCAAATACTCTTTTTCAACAGCATAAGTCATGACCTTACACAAGGACATCAACAAATGATCAATACCAAAATCAAATTGTTTACATTCTTTGTAGATGAAAATGGAGAAGCTGTATACAGTCAGCAAAAACAAGACCTGGAGCTGACTGTGGTTCAGATCATCAGCTTCTCATAGCAAAATTTAGGCTTAAACTAAAGAAGGTGAGGAAAACCACTAGGCCAGCCACATATGACTTAAATCAAATTCCCTATGAATATGCAGTTGAGGTAATGAATAGATTAAAGGGATTAGATCTTATTAACAGTGGGCCTAAAGAACTATGGGCAGAGGTCCATAATAATGTGTAGAAGGCAGTGAACAAAGCTATCCCAAAGATAAAGAAAAACAAGAAGGCAAAGTGGTTATCTGAGGAGACTTTACAAACAGCTGAAGAAAGAAAAGAAGGGGAAGGCAGGGGAGAAAGAGAAAGGCACAGCCAACTAAACACAGAGTTCCAGAAAATAGCATGGAGAGACAAGAAGGCCTTCTTTAATTAACAGTGCACTAAACTAGAAGCAACAGAAAGAGAAATAGAAATTTCTTCAGGAAAACTGGAAATATCAAGGGAACATTTTACCCAAAAATGGGTACAATAAAGGACAGAAGCAGTAGAGACCTAGTAGTTGCTGAAGAGATCAAGAGATGGAAAGAATACATGGAAGAACTATTATACACCAGATTATTTATATATATATATTAATATATATACATTATATACATATATATACATATATAATGTGTATATATATTATATATAATATATAATATATATATATATTAATGAACCAGATTACTGCGATGGTGTGGTCAGTCCTCCAGAGCCAGATATTCTGGAGTATGAAGTCAAGTTAGACTTAGGAAGCACTGCTGTTAATAAAGGTAGTGGATGCAATGGAATTCCAGTTACAGCTATTCAAAACCCTAAAGGATGATGCCATCAAGTTGTTACATTCAACACGTCAGCAGATTTGGAAGACCCAACAGTGGCCGCAGGACTGGAAAATGCATCCCAATGCTCAAGAAGGGCAGTGCTGAAGAATGTATTGACCACTGGACAATTACATTCATCTCCCATGCTAGTAAGGTCATGCTTAAAATCTCTGACACTAGGCCTAAGCATTATGCGAACCAAGAACTTCTAGATGGCCAAGCTGGGTCTAGAAAAAGAAGAGGAACCAGAGGTCAAATTGCCAACATTCGCCGGATCATATAAAAAGCAAGGGAACTCCAGAAAAAAACATCTACCTCTGTTTCATCAACCACAATAAAGTCCTTGACTGTGTGAATCATAAAAACTGTGGAAAGCTCTTAGAGAGATAGAAACACCAGACCATTTTACCTGTCTCCTGAGAAACCTGCATGTTTTCAAGAAGCAACAGATAGAACCCTGTATGAAACAAATGATAGGTTCAAGACTGAGAAAGGAGTACCACAGGACTGTCTGTTGTCACCTTATTTATTTAACCTATATGCTAAGCACACCATGAGAAATGTCAGGCTGGATAAATTATAAGCTGGAATAAAGATAGACAGGAGAAACATCAGTAACCTCAGATACGCAGATGATGCCATTCTAATGGCAGAAAGCAAAGAGGAACTAAAAACTCACTTGATGAGGGTGAAGGAAGAGAGTGAAAGAGCTGTCCTAAAGCTCAATATTAAAAAAAAAAAAAAAAAAAAAAAAACCTAAGATTATGGCATCTGGCCCCATTACTTCATGGCAAATAGAAGGGGAAAAGGTGAAAGTAGTGACAAATTTCCTCCTCTTGGGCTGTAAAATCACTCCGGAGGGTGACTGCATTCATGAAATCAGATGATTGCTTCTGGGCAGGGAAGCTATGAAAAACCTAGACAGTGTGTTGAAAATCAGAGACATTATTCTGCCAACAAAGGTCCATATATCTTCCCAGTGGTCATGTTCTTTAGTGAGAGCTGGACCATAAAGAAGGCAGAATGCCAAAGAACTAATGCCTTCAACTGTGATGCTGAAGAAGACTCCTGAGGACAGCAAGGATATCAAACCAGTCAATCTTAAGGGAAATAAACTCTGAATACTCATTGGAAGGACTGATGCTGAAGCTGAAGCTGAAGCTCCAGTATTTTGGTCATCTAATGTGAACAGCCAACTCATTGGAAAAGCTCCAGAAGCTGGGAGAGATTGAGGGCAGAAAGAGAAGAGGGCATCCGAGGATAAGATGCCTGGATGGCATCACTGATGCAATAGGCATGAATTTGGGCAGACTCCAGGAGATGGTGAGGGACAGGGAGGCCTGGCTTCCTGTAGTTCTTGGGGTCACAAAGAGTCAGTCACGACTGTGCCACTGGACAAAAACAACAACAACACACACACACATATGTTTATTATTTTAAAAGCAATAATAGACAAAGACATGAAAAAGAAGGAAAAAAACAACTATGAAAGCACAGGCAGGGCTAATTCAGTTGTAATAGCTGAACATAGCATTTTTCCTGAACTGCTTGGTAATCAGTGGAGGAAAAAAGGAAAATTATTGATGGTATAATTCATGTTACCATAAAATATCTAGTTTACCAGTTCTCCACCAAGGGTCATCTTGACGATGAAGTCAAAAAAATACATTAAATGTGAGACCTTGTTTGGAAAGAACTAGGTTAAATATTTTTTTCTTTAGAGATAGTTTACAATAAATGCAGAAACTAAATAGTGTTATTCAATAAAAGTTGAATACATAACATTATAGGATATTTGTCAACTTAATTCTGCAGGTGGGGCTGAGCAGGTGTCATCCAATAACCTATTTTGACATAGTCTGTGGTATAAAATGAGTAAACAACTAAAGAGCAAAATTAATCAACTTTCTTTTCTCTATCAGCACTTGATGAAAGGATACCAGATTATTCATTAATATATTTAAAGATGTCCTAAAACAGTGATTTTTTTAAACTACTGACTGAGTCAGCATCTGGATGTTTTGAGAATCAGATAATCAGGTGCAGAATAATACATTTTATTATTTTTAATTAATTTTAATTTTATTTTATTTTATATTTTTAATTTATTTTTGTGTATGGTTTTAGGGAGTGTTTTAATTTCTTCTCTTACATGTGTCTGTCCAGTCTTCCCACCACCATTTATTGAAGAGACTATTTTCTCCATTGAATATTCTTGCCTCTTTTGCAATAGATTAGGTAACCACAGTGCTTGGGTTTACCTCTTGGCTTTCTATCCTGTTCCATTGATATATATTTCAGTTTTAATGCCAGTATCATACTGTTTTAATGACTGTAGCCTAGCAATATAATCTGAAGTCAGGGAGCCTGATTCCTCCAGCTTCATTTTCCTTTCTCAAGATTGCTTTGGCTAGTCAGGGTCTTTCATATTTCCATACAAATTGTAAAAATGTTTATTCTAGTTCTGTGAAAAGTGTCATTGGCAGTTTGATAGAGATTACACTGAATCTGTAAGATCTGTAGATTGCTTTGGATAGTATAGTCATTTTGACAATATTGATTTAATCCAAGAACATGATATATCTCTCCTTACATTTGTTTCATCTTTTATTTCTTTCATCAATATCTTATACTTTTCCAAGTACAGGTCTTTGGCTCCTTAGGTATTTTATTCTTTTTGATGTATGGATACATGGGATTGTTTCCTTAATTTCTCTTTCTGATTTTTACTGTTAGTATATAGAAGTGCAAGAGATTTAGTGTATTGATTTTGTGTCCTGCAACTTTGCCAAGTTTATTGATGAGCTCTGGTAGTTTTCTGGTAGCATCTTTAGGGTTTTATATGTACAATATCATGTCTGTAAACACTGATGACTTTACTTCTTTTTCTAGTTTGGATTCATTTTACTTCGTATTTGTCTCTGATTGTTTTTGTGTCTAGGACTTCCAAAATATGTTGAATAAAAGTGGTTAGAGTTGACATCCTTGTTTTGTTCCTGATCTTAGAAGAAATACTTTCATGTTTTAACCATTGAGAATGTAGTTTGGTATAGGTTTGTCATATATGGCCTTTATTATGTTGAGGTAGGTTCCATCTAATAGCCACTTTGTAGAGAATATTTTTTATCATAGTTGGGTGTAGAATTCTGTCAAAAACTTTTTCTTCGTCTATTGAAATGATCATATGATTTTTATTATTCAATTTGTTAACATGATGTATCACACTGATGGATTTATAAGAATCCTTGCTTTTCTGGGATAAATCCCACTTGATCACAGTCTATGATTATTCTAATGTGTTTTTGGATTTAGTTTGCTAGTCTTTTGTTGAGAATCTTTGCATCTATGTTCATCAGTGGCATCTTGTGTGTTATATCTTTATCTGATTTTGGCATTTTTGGAAATTTCAGAAGGGTGGTTTTTAACTCTTCCTTGAATGTTTGATAGAATTAGCCTGTGAAGCCATCTTGTCCTGGACTTTTGTTCATTTTTACTCACAGTTTCAAGTTCAGTACATGTGAATATTCTATCCATATAATCTATTTCACCCTAGTTTCATTTTAGAAGGCTGAACCTTTCTAAGAATTTGTCTATTTCTTCTAGGCTGTCCAATTTATGGGTATATAGTTGCTTGTAGTAGTCTCTTATGATCATTTTTATTTTTATGGTGTCAGTTGTAACTTCTCCTTTTTTACCTCTAATTTTATTAATTCAAGTCCTCTCCCTTTTTTTATGGCTCTGGTTAAAGGTTTATCAATTTTATTTATCATCTCAAAGAACAAGTTTTAAATTTATTGATTGTTGCTATTGTTTTCTTTGTCTCTATTTCACTTATTTCTGCTCTTAATTTTATGGCTTTTTTCCATCTATTAACTTTGGGTTTTGTTGTTCTTTCTTTAGTTGCTTTAGGTGTAAGATCAGGTAGTTTGAGACTCTTCTTGCTTCTTGAGGTAAGATTGTCAGTGTCCTTCTTAGAACTGATTTTGCTATGTTCCACAGGTTTTAGCTCATCATGCTTTCCTTGTAATTTATCTCTAGGTATTTTTTTTTAATTTCCTCTTTGATTTCTTCAGTGATTTAGTGATTATTTCGTTACATTGTTTAGCTTCCATGTGTTTGCTTTTTACAGCTTTTTTTTTTTTTTTCTGTAATTGATTTCTAACCTCATAGCACTGGGTCATGAAAGATGCTTGATATTATTTCAATTTTCTTGAATTTATCAAGACTTGATTTGTGACCTAGAATGTGATATATTCTGGAGAATGTTCCATGTGTTATTGGGAAGAAAGTGCATTCTGCTGCTTTAAGATGGATTGTCTTAAAATTTTCAATTAAGTCTATCTGGTCAAGCCTTAAGTTTGATGTAAGGCTTGTGTTTTCTTATTAATTTTCTCTCTAGATGATCTGTCCATTGGTGTAAATAAGTGTTAGAGTCTCCCACTGTTAATATATTACTGTTGATTTCCTCTTTTATGGCTTTTAGCATTTGTCTTATAAATTGAGGTGTTCCTATGTTGCATGCTTATTTATTTACAATTGTTATATCTTCTTGTGGGATTGATCCCTTAATTATTATGTAGTGTCCTTCCTTGTCTCTTGTAATAGCATTTATTTTGAAGTCTATTTTTTCTAATATAAGCACTGCTACCTCAGCTTTCTTTTGATTTCAATTTGCATGAAATATCTTTTTCCATCCCCTCATTTTCTGTCTGTGTGTATCCCTACATTTGAATTGGGTCTCTTGTAGAAGCATATATAAGGGTCTTGATTTTGTATCCATTCAGCCAGTCTGTGTGTTTTGGTTTGAGCATTTAATCTATTTACATTTAAGATAATTATTGATATGTAGCATTGCCTTTTTCTTAATTGTTTGGGATTTGGGTTTTCTTATAGTTTGATGACAATCTTTATTGTTGTGTTTCAGTAGCTTGTGTATGTGTTGTATTATATTTTGGGGGACATTGCATTTCTCATAGCTTTTGATAAAGCAGTTTATAAAGCAGTATACAAAGTTGTTGTCAGTTGATGGCCTCAATTTCAAATGCCACTCCCATTTCCTGCATTCACACTGCTTTCTTTCTCATTGTTGCTGCTTTTGACATCATATTTGTGTATAAGTGATTTCTTATTCTTATTGTGTTTGCCTTTACCAGTGAGCTTTCCCACTTGTGATTTTCTTGTTTCTAGTTGTGTCTTTTCTTTTTTTTTTTTTCCTACCTTGGGAAGTTCTTTTAGCATTTGTTATAAAGCTTGTCTAGTGGTGCTAAAGTCTCTTAGTTTTTGCTCTTAAAGCTGTTATATTCTTTGCCTAATCTTAATGAGATCTTTGTGGGATAGAGTAGTCTTGGCTGTAAGGTTTTCCTTTTCATCACTTTCAATATATCCTGCCACTTCCTTTTAGCCTACAGAGTTTTTGCTAAAAAAGAAGCTGATAACCTTATGGGGATACTCTTGTATGTTATTTGTTGTTCTTCTCTTGTTTCTTTTAGTATTTTTTCATTGTATTTAATTTTTGCTAGTTCAATTAACATATATCTTGGTATGTTCCTCCTTGGGTTTATCCTGTATTGGACTCTCTGTGCTTTCTTGACTTGGGTGATAGTTTCCTTCACCATGTTAGGGAGTTTTTCAAATATGAAGTGAAGTGAAAGTCACTCTGTAGTGTCCAACTCTCTGTGACCCCATGGACTATACAGTCCATGGAATTCTCCAGGCCAGAATACTAGAGTGGGTAGCCTTTCCCTTCTCCAGGGGATCTTCCCAACCAACGGATCAAACCCAGATCTCCCACATTGCAGGCAAATTCTTTACCAGCTGAGCCACAAGGGAAGCCCGTGAATACTGGAGTGAGTAGCCTATCTCTTTTCCAGCAAATCTTCCTGACCCAGGAATTGAACCAGGGTTTCCTGCATTGTAGGCAGATTCTTTCCCAAATGAGCTACCAGGGGAGCCCTTTTCAACTATAATCTCTTCACATTTTTTTTTTCAGATTCTTTCTCTTCTGGAAAACCTATAATGCTTATGTTGGTATGTTTAATGTTGTCCCAGAGGTTTCCAAAACTGTCCTCATTTCTTTTTATTCTTTTCTCTTTATTCTGTGTCATGGCAGTAACATTCACCACTCTGTCTTCTAGCCCTTTACTTGTTCTTATGCTTAAGTTATTCTGCCATTGATCCTATCTAGTGCATTTTTCATTTCAGTATTGTGCTTTCACCTCTGTTTGTTTCTTCTTTAGTTCTTCTAGGTCTTTGTTAATCATTTCTTAGAACTTCTTAATTCATGCCTTCATCCTTTTTCCGTAACCTTGGATAATCTTTACTATCATTATTCTGAGTTATTTTAATAGTAGATTGTCTCTTTTCTCTTCATTTACTTATTCTTATAAGTTTTTATCTTCCTCCTTCATCAGTAACGCATTTCTTTGTTGCTTCATTTTGTCTGACTTACTGTGTTTGTGGTCTCCTTTCTGCAGACTGCAGGACCACAGTTCCTTTTGCTTCTGGTGTCTTCTTTCTGGTGGGTGGAGCTGATCCAGAGGCTCATGCCAGTTCCTCTTGGATAAGGAGTTCAACTGGTATTTTGGTGACCAGAGCCTCCCCTGGCTATTGATGGGGCCTCCCCTTTATTCTGTGTGTTTCAACGCCCTGGGAAAGATGGCATCTGCTCCTTTGCTGTTGAAGTAGACTGCCCTCCACCCTCTATCTCTCAACAGCATTTCTGACCAATGGTGCAAGATAGGCAGGACTGGAGCACTCTCACCAGGAGAGAAGCCACTGAGTATTTCCTCCTCTGGACCTGTTCACCTGTTAATGTGCTCTGTTGTGTTCCTTTCACCTGTTGTGTGGGCTTACAGAGTACAGTTTCTGACACTGCTCTCAGTCCCGCCTTAATTATGGGTATGCTGACAGTTGACCTAAATGACTCTCAGGCATTATTTACACCAGGTCACCAGCACAAATCCACTGAAGTCAGGTCCCACACAGCACTAGTCATTCACCTGGACCTACTTGGAAAATATGGAGGCAGGTTAGACTATGGGCTGGCCCAACTCCCATGTTACATGCCCACAAAGCCCACAGCTGCTAAAGCCAGAGCAGTATCAACTGCAGGAGCACTTGCTGTCTGTTTGGCTGTCCCAAAGTTGCGGAATTCAGGAAGCTGTCAGTGGAAGTGTAACTTTGAGGTTCGTGCAGTTGCAAGGAGATTTCAGCTCTTCTTTGGCAACATCAACCCTGAGCTTCACTGTGGTTTCAGCCTTAACTCTTCCTGTGTTCTTCCCACTGGAATCTGTTCCACAGGTTGTCAGAGCATAGGAACCTGTCAGGCAGAAAGGGGCCAAGGTGGTGATCGGGATGAGCAGGCCACCCAGACAGGATGGTTCTGGGGTAGCAGTTGAAACATGAGAGCCTATCAAGCAGGAGGAAGCCAAGGGGGACACTGGGGCAAGCAAGTCACGGGTGAGGGTTCACTGGGGAGGCGATGGTGGGGACACAGGAGCCAGCTGCAGTTGGAGCCCTTCCTAGTGCCCATGGAGGGAGGGGTCAGTGCACGAGGCAGAGAGGCTGTAATGCTGACTCCTCTTCTTGCACGCCACTCAACAGTGGCACTTCACTTTCACTTCTATGGCTGTCCCAATGATGGATTTCCTCACTTTCATGAGGAAAGCTGTCTCCTCAAAGTCAACAGCAACCCCTTTCCCTGATCTGCACTGCAGACTCCTTGTTCCAGCACCTGGCCCTTGCACCCTGGTGGACACCTGTCTCAGGCTGGGGTGCTCAGGGTTGCGGTACAGACCATCTGTGCGGGTCTTGCTCTGCCCTGCCTGCCAGGTAACAGTTGCTGTGCTCTCCCTGGAGCCCCTGAAGCTCCCCTCCTGTCCCAACTGACCTCCCTACACGTGAGAGAGCTTCCCCAGATGTGGGAACCTCTCCCCACCTTCAGTTTCCCACCTGGGGTGCAGGTCTCACCCCCATTTCCTCTCCTATTCCTTTTTCCTTCTTCTTTATTTCATCCTACCCGGTTATGTGGGGATATTTCTTGCCCATTTAAGAGTATGAGGTCCTCTGCTAAGGCTCAGCAGATGCTCTGTGGGTATTGTTCCATTTTTAGATGTATTCTTGTTGCATTTGTGAGAGTTGAACTCCACATCCTCCTACTCCTCCACAGTGTTGAACATCTATATGGTTGACTTTTAAGTTGTTTCATCTGAATGCATATTTTTCACTATCTCTATCTCTCTCTCATTAGACAGATAGGTAGATAGATAGATAGATATAGATATAGATATAGATAGATTTGGATGAATTATTTTTATAAATAGGAAAATGCTAAATAGCTCCAGTTTTTAAAAATTAATGAAAACTAAAATTTTATTCAAGTATCAGAACTTTGCAAAAGTGTGCCTACTTGAGCACAGGTTTTTTTTGTCTTTGTTTTTGTTTTCCTATATTTTGTGCTGATTTTCAATCTGAGACATTTTTGAGTGATAAGACAAATGTTTTAATCACCTGATCAAGGTTTATAGTCAAGAAATACCTGAAACAGATATTGTCATGGAAGAGAAGTTAACTCACATTGCACTTTTACCTGCCCTCAGCTCTGTGTGGTAACTCTACAAGATTAGTAAATTTCCAGACACAAGAAAAACAAATAAGCAACAAAAACATTTATTTATATGGTTGCACCTCTGAAGTGGCACATTTGGTTTATCTTTGAATTTAAGATATTCTTTGTTCATTTGCATTCCCAGATACTACATTATTTGTGTGTGTTAGTCACTCAGTCATGTCCAACTCCTTGCAACACCATAGACTGTAGCTCTCCAGGCTCTTCTGTCCATGGGATTCTCCAGGCAAGAATACTGGGTTGCCATTTCCTTTTCCAATTATTTAGGATCCTTTAATATTTTTAGACAAATTTTTGAATTTAAAGACCTAAGTAAATGCATGCATGCATGCACAAACACAATAAAGAAAAAAAGAAAGCAGTTTCATTTTATATGCAGCTTTTTGGGGAGGGAGTCTCTCCTTGTCCTTCATGTATAGGGCAGGTTTCAGATTACACAGGGGAGCTCTGGAGGACATTGAAAGCAAATGTCGTTACAAAACAGAAGCACAGAAGACACCTAGGAATCCTCTAGCATTCTTTGTTTTTTCCTCTTTTTTCTTTTAATATTTAACCTTTTTAAATGTATTTTTTAATTAGAGGATAATTACTTTCCAATACTGTGATGATTTTTACCATACATCAACATGAATTGGCATTAGGTATACATACGTCCCCTCCCTATTGAACCCCCCTCTCAAGGACTTAGAAGAATTATATGCAGGTTTAAATGTACATGAAAGGCATGTTGACAGAAAGAGAACACTTCAGTGCTATTTGGTTTCTCTTTGTAAACACCAGAAAGCTATATGCAATTTAGTAATTGCAGGCTATTTATTGAAAATAAAAATGATTTGAAATATTTTAGCCTGTTTTTTATTCTTCATAAAGCTATCAGTGAACTGGATTTGATCTGAATTACATTAAGTGAACGATGGTAAGTGTAAATAATATTAAAAGTAGTAGTAATAGTAGTGTCAGTCACTCAGTCATTCCCGACTCTTTGCAGCCCCATGGACTGTAGCCATCCAGCCTCCTCTGTCCGTATGATTCTCCAGGCAAGTATACTGGAGTAGGTTACCATGCCCTTCTCCAGGGGATTTTCCTGACTACGGGATCAAACCCAGATCTCCTGAATCGCAGGCAGATTCTTTACCATTAAAGCTAAAGGGATGCTCTTAAATAATGTTAAGGGTAGTAAGATAAAACGAGAGATAAAGAAGAGAGGATGGGATAGATGGATGGGAAGAAAAAAAACAGAGGCAAAAGAGAATGAGAGGAAGTGGAGAGAGAAAGAAAGAGAGACTTCTGTATCTCCATCTTATGTGTAATATTTCATAGTCTGAATTCCACAGCTACCACTTGTGCTTCTGACTTCTATAGGGTTGTCTATTGTTTCTTCAACTTAAGGCTCAGTTCCCTTATCTATAAAGTAAGGGTTGAGCTTTTCTGTCTATAAAATTTCATGATTGCTAATATGAATAGCACTCAACCACATTCAGTAAACTACTCAGTGATATTCAATGATTTCAAATTATTTTCTTCAGGTTTCCTACATTTGCAAACACACCTTCCCATTCTCTACCCTGTGCTACTTGTGAAAATTAACTTATATTTTGCTGTGCACTCGCTAAGTCATGTCTGACCCTTTTCGATTCCATTGATTGCAGTATGCCTGGTTCCTCTGTCCTCCACTGTCTCCCAGAGTTTACTTAAATTCATGTCTGTAGAGTCAGTAATACTATCTAAGCATCTCATCCTCTAACTTCCCCTTCTCCTTTTTCCTTCAATCTATCTTAGCTTGAGGGTCCTTTCCAATAAGTCACCTCTTTGCATCACATGAACAAAGTACTGGAGCTTCAGCTTCAGCATCAGTCCTTCCAGTGAATATTCATGGTTGATTTCCTTTAGGACTGACTGGTTTGTTCCCCTTGCTGTCCAAGGGACTCTCAAGAGTGTTCTCCAACACCACAGTTCAAAAGCATCAATTATTCAGTGTTCAACCTTCTTTATGGTACAACTCACATCTGTGCATCACTACTAGAAAACCCATAGCTTTGAGTATAGGAATGTTTGTCAGCAAAGTGATGTCTCGACTTCTTAATATGCTGTCTAGGTTTGTCATAGCTTTCCTTCCAAGGAGCAAGCATCTTTTAATGTCATGGCTGCAGTCACTGTCCGCAGTGATTTTGGAGCCCAAGAAAATAAAATCTGTCACTGCTTCCACTTTTTCTGTTTCTATTTGCTATGAAGTGATGGGACCAGATGCCATGATTTTAGTTTTTTGAATGTTGAGTTTTAAACCAGCTTTTTCACTCTCTTTTCACTTTCATCAAGAGGCTGTTTAGTTCCCCCCTCACTTTCTGCCATTAGAGTGGTATTATCTGCATATCTGAAATTATTGATATTTCTACAGGCAGTCTTGATTCCAGCTTGTGACTCATCTAATCAGCATTTCATATGATGTATTCTGCATATAAGCTAAATAATCAGGGTGACAATATACAGCATTGTTATGCATCTTTCCCAATCTTGAACCAATCAGTTCTTCCATGTCTGGTTCTAACTGTTGTTTCTGAACCACATATAGCTTCCCAGGAGACAAGTAAGGTGGTCTATATTACCATCCCTTTAATAATTTCTCACAGTTTGCTGAGATCCACACAGCTAAAGGCTTTTGCATACTCAAAGAACCAGAAGTAGATGATTTTCTCAAATTCCCTTGCTTTCTCTATGATCCAATGAAAGTTGGCAATTTGATCTCTGGTTCCTCTGCCTTTTCTAAACCCAGCTTGTACATCTGGAAGTTCTCAATTCACAATTGCTGAAGCCTATCTTAAAGGATTTTAAGCATTACCTTACTAGCATGGGAAATGAGCATCATTTTACATATTTTGAACATTGTTTGGCACTGCCTTTTTTGGGATTGTAATGAAAGCTGAATTTTTCCAGTCCTGTGGCCACTCTTGAGTTTTCCAAATTTGCTGAAATATTGATCATAGCATTTTAACGGCATCATGTTTTAGGATTTGAAATAGCTCAACTGGATTTCCATCATCTCCACAGCTTTGCCCAATAAAGTTTCCTAGGGAAGCATTGAGTTCACACTTCCAGACGTCTGGCTCTAGGTAAGTGACCACACCATCATGGTTATCTGGGTCATTAAGACCTTTTTGTATAACCCTTTTGGATATTCTTACCACCTCTTCTTAATCCTTTCTGCTTTTGTTAGGTCTTTTTAAAGTCTGTCCTTTTTCAAGCCCAGCCTTGCTCAAAATACTCCCTTGGTCTCTTTCTCAAAGAGATCTCTAATCTTTCCCATTCTATTGTTTTCCTCTGTTTCTTTGCATTGTTTATTGAAAAAGGCCTTCATATATCTCCTTGCTAGTCCCAGAAATTCTGCATTCAATTGGGTATATCTTTCTCTTTCTCCTTTGCCTTTTGCTTCTCCTCTTTCCTCAGCTCTTTTTAATGCCTCTTCAGACAATCATTTTGCATTCTTGAATGTCTTTTTCTTTAGGATGGTTTTGATCACCACCTCCAGTACAGTGTTAATGAATTTCTTTTCATAGTTCTTCAGGCACTTTGATTGCCATATCTTATCCCTTGAATCTATTTGTCACCTCCACTCTATAATCAAAAGGGATTGGCTTTAGGTCACATGTGAATAGCCAATGGATTTCCCTACTGTCTTCAATTTAAGCCTGAATTTTACAATAAGGAGCTTATGATCTGAGCCACAATCAGTTCCTGGTCTTGTTTTTGCTGACTGTACAGAGCTTCTCCATCTTCAACTGCAAATAATATTGTCAATTTGATTTTGGTATTGACCATCTGGTGATGTCCATGTATAGAGTCATCTCTTGTGTTGTTGGAAGAGGGTGTTTGCTATGGCCAATGCATTCTCTTTACAAAATCCTGTTAGACTTTGCCCTGCTTCATTTTGTACTCCAAGGCCAAACATGCCTTCCAGGTGTCTCTTGACTTTCTACTTTTGCATTCTAATCCCCTATGGTGAAAAGGCCATTTTTTTTTCTTTCTTTTTCTTTGGTGGGGTGGTGGGGAGACTCGGTGGTGTTAGTTCTAGACAGTCTTGTAGGTCTTCATAGACCCGGACAACTTCAGAATCTTCAGTACTAGCAGTTAGGCCATAGGCTGAGTTACTCTGATGTTGAATAGTTTGCCTTGGAAATGAACCAAGATCTTTTTGAAGTTGCACCCAAGTACTACATTTTCAACTCTTGTTGACTATGAAGGCTGCTCCAATCCTTGTAAGGGATTCTTGCCCACGGTAGTAGATATAATGGTATTCTGAATTAAATTCGCCCATTCCCATCCATTTTAGTTCACTGATTCCTAAAATATCAATGTTCACTTTTGCCATCTCCTGCCTCACCACATGCAATTTATGCGTTGATTCACTGACCTCACACTCCAGGTTCCTATGCAATATTGTTCTTTACAGCATTGGACTTTACTTTCACCACCAGATACATCCACAATTGAGCATTGTGTCCACTTCATTCTTTCTGAAGCTATTGGTGACTTCCCTCTGCTTTTTCCCAGTAGCCTATTAGACACTTCTAAGCTAGGGATTCATCTTCTGGTGTCATACCTTTTTTGCCTGTTCATACTGTTCAGGGGGTTCTTGTGGCAAGCATACTGGAGCGGTTTGCCATTCCCTCTTCCAGTGGACCAAATTTTGTCAGAACTTTTCACTACAACCTGCCCATCTTGGGTGGCCCTGCAAGACATGGCTTATAGCTTCATTTCATTACACAAGCCTGTTCACCACAACAAGGCTATAAACCATGAAGGAGAACTTACACTTGGTAACATAATAATAGTTGCTTTACGTTTAGCACAATAATATATGAAAAATGGTACAGTAGAATAATACTCATCTGAGAAAGATATACCATAATTTTAGCTTTTACTCTTATCTTTCTTGGATCCAAAGCAAAACAGGAGATATGATTAATTAGATTTTTATTCATACTGTTTTGCAAAAGGATCTAAATTAGGAGGATCTAGATTAGAATCACGATTTGGAGAAACAAACTCTTTCCTGGTTTGAATAAAAGGAATTTATCAAGTTTTTCCTTATACAAGGGTCATCAAGAATGTTTTATTACCTTGCAAAATATCTGATGCTGAGATCCAAATTAATAAGTATAATATAAATATTCATATCTGATAATTAGATCTTTGGTAAATAGCATATTCTTTAGGTGACTTTCCTCAAATAGTAATTGCTAAAAATAGCTGGAACTTTATAGCAGGAATCTGAAACAGTGATATACAGGTAAGTTTACTATTTAAAGTCAGGAGCCCTCTGTTTTAGCCCCTGCCATACTTAGCACTTAGATCTTGGGAAGTCATTTTTTGAGAAGTGCTTTCACTCTTGCAAGAATTTGTACTACATTTTTCCTAAAGTCTCTTTGGGTTGCAAATAGTCAATGAGATCTTAGATTTGCTAGGGGAGCAGGATTGCATTCCCAATTGCAGAGAGAATATATATATATATATATATATATATATACATATATACCTTATGTAAAAGATATACAGATGGCAAAGACAACATTCTGTTACAAAATACAGAAACCCAAATTATACTCTCTTCTGGACACAAAACCACCACACCCTACAAAGAGATGAGTTCCAGGGAAAAAATAATTTTTTTTTAAACTCTAGAGATTTTGAATTTGATTAAAACACAGACAATAAAAAGAAATCTTTTCTTTCCAGATTGTTCTGAAATGGTGCAATCTACAAAAATTGATAGAATTAATGAAAGAATATCATTAAAAGCAATTGAGGGCCTTCCCTGTTGGTCCAGTGGTTAAGAATTCACCTGCCAATGCAGGCAACATGGGTTCAATCCCTGGCCCAGGATGATCCCACATGCCATGGAGCAACTAAGCCCATGCACCACAGCTACTGAAGCCCACACATCTAGAGCTGATGCTCTGCAACAAGAAAAGTCACCACAAAGAGAAGCCCAATTACCACAATGAGAGTAGATCCCACATGCCTCAACTAGAGAAAGCCCAAGCACAGCAACAAGGACCCAGGGAAGCCAAAAATAAATACATGAATAAATGAATAAAAATTTTAAGAAAGCAACCCATGTTTAAGGAAGGTAGAATTATTTGAGGAAATATTGCATATAGGCTCTCATTTACCTCTACCTATCTATCTACAAATGGGTATAATTTCACACATTGTTGTTGTTCAGGCACTCAGTCCTATCTGACTCTGGGATTCCATGGACTGAAGCATGCCATGTTTCCTTGTCCTTCACTGCCTCCCAGAGTTTGTTCAAACTCATGTCCATTGAGTCCATGAGGCCATCCAACCATCTCGTCTTCTGTTGCCCCCTTCTTCTCATGCCCTCAATCTTTTCCAGGATCAAGATATTTTCCAATGAGTCAGTTCTTCACATCAGATAGCCACAGTACTGGAGCTTCAGCTTCACCATCAGTCCTCCCAATGAGTATTCAAGTTTTATTTCCTTTAGTATTAATTGGTTTGATCTCCCTGATGTCCAAGGAACTCTCAAGAGTCTTCTCCAGCACCACAGTTCGAAAACATCAGTTCTTTGGTGCCAGCCTTCTTTATGGTCTAATTCACATCTGTACATTACTACTATAAAAAACATAGCTTTGAGTATACAGACTTTTGTTGCTGAAGTGATGTCTCTGCTTTTTAATATGCTCTCTAGTTTTGTCATAACTTTTCTTCCAAGGAGAAGGCATCTTTTAATTTCATGGCTGCAGTCACTATCTGCAATGATTTTGGAGCCCCCCAAAAAAAAATTCGGCCACTATTCTTTCCCCATCTATTTGCCATAAAGTGATGGGACCAGATGCCATAATTTTAGTTTTTTGAATGTTGAGTTTTTATTTTTTCACTCTCCTCTTTTACCTTCAGCAGGAGGCTCTTTAGTTCCTCTTCATTTTCTGCCATTAGGGAAGTGTCATCTCTTTATCTGAGGTTATTGATCTTTCTGTGAGCAATCTTGATTCCAGCTTCTGATTCATCCAGTCCAGCATTTCACATGTTGTTGTTGTTGTTGTTGTTGTTGTTGTTCAGTCACTCAGTCATGTCCAACTATTTGAGACCCCATGGACTGCAGCATGCCAGGCTTCCCTTTTCCTTGCTATCTCCCAGAGTTTGTTCAAACTCATGTCCATTGAGTCAATGATGCCATCCAACCATCTCATCCTTTGTCTCATGATGCACTCTGAATATAAGTTAAATAAGCAGAGTGACAATTTACAGCTTTGATATAATCCATTCCCAATTTGGAACCAGTCCATTGTTCCATGTCTAGCTCTAACTGTTGTTTCTTGACCTGCATACAGGTTTCTCAGGAGGCAGATAAGGTGTTCTGGTATTCCCACCTCCTGAGGAATTTTCTAGTTTCTTTTGATCCACACAGTCAAAGGTTTTAGCATAGTCAATGAAGCAGAAGTAGCTGTCTTTCTGGAATTCTCTTACTTTTTCTACCACCCCATGGTTGTTGGCAATTTGATCTCTGGTTCCTCTGCTTTTTCTAAATCCAGCTTATACATCTGGAATTTTTTTGTTTCACATATGGACTATACTATATTTTCAATAAGAGCACAAAAAGCTTCTTAGAAAAAAAGACAATAGTTGATTTCAAGCATTATAAATATCAATATGTTAACAACATATTTGGAATATTTAGTGTTTAAAATATAATATAATATATTCCAAACTTTATGTTTTAAAAGCATATAATGAAGAAATCTGTATTATCTTTATGAAGTAATTCATTGGATGCTTTATAATTGCTAAACTAATAAAAATAAAATTCACAAACACAATTAATTTGGCAGGGACTTATTGGCTTTTTCAAAATGAACCTTGGAAACCTTGAATTTCAGTCAAGATGTCAATGATACACAGACTATCTATAGATTATTGATTTATAAAGCAAAGTATACACTGATTTACTCACTTATTGCCATATTGCAAATAGTTGATTGAAAAAATGAATAGCATGATCTGACTTTTCATCCTGATTATACAAACTTGGTTCAAATTTGTTACAATAATGAAATGGTATACAATTGTTTCCAAATCCGCAACAATTTTCAGGCAAACTTAATCTAATTAAAAATGCAAGTACTTTTTGGTTTTATTGTCTTAGTACCTATTCCAATAAATCACGTACATTAATCCCTTCATTAGAAAGTTTAACTTATGAAATAGTCCTATAGGCTTTTGTGACCCCTCTGGAAGGAAAGAACTTGGGCAAGCATACAGATAGATATAAATAGTAATTCAAAGACTTTTTCACCAGAGTGACCTAATTCTATAATTTAATGTTTGATGTCCTTACAGAGAGAAAGTAGTTGATAGTATGTCCTGAGCAATGCCAAGGATGACATCATTAATCAAACTCGATCACAGGGCAGCATTCACATGCTATTGTCAAAGAAGAAACTTTGTTCATTATTGTAATCTTTTCAGTGAAGGGAAGGTACTTCATTTCTCTGTGAACCTGGAATTAAAGAAGCAAGCATCCCCCAACTTAAATAGAAGGCACAGTGCTCTGTGTATATGTCGATGGTATCTAGAAATGCTTCACAATCAGGGATACTTCTGTGGCAAAAATTAATTCTTGAAAAGGGGATAAAACTAATCCAAACAGAATAGAATTAAATGTCCATTGTACTATAGGCAATATCATAGAGGAGAATAGAAGGCATCCTTCAGGACAGAAGGAGGCTCTACCAATTAACAGCTAGGTAATTTTGGCCAAGAACTTAACTTCTCCATCACCAGTTTTCTTTATGCAAAGTGAAGACAATAAAACTAACACCATGCACACAAAGCAATTAACACAGTCTACTATAGATTTGGCAGACCATCAATGATTGTTAGTTATTTTATTATTATCTTTAACATTGTTGACCTTGATCAAGTAAGGAAGGGTTTATATAAAAAAGCAGAATTTTTACCCTGCCATTCAATTCAATCTAACTCATACTGATCTTATTCTTTCCTGAGTGTTGGGAAAAAAAAAAAAAAAAAACTAGAGAAACAAAAATGAATAGGAACTCATGCTTAAAGATAATTATACAGGTAAGCTAGACATTGCAAATATTTTAATTCAACATTCTTGAAATCAATAACTGTGACTCGCTGCATATTTAGTACTTTCAAATGTAGCATATAGTGCTTACTTCATAAAAAAAAAAAAACTATTTCAGTGAGACGTGAGGTATAATTATTTTACAGAAAAGTTTGGAAATATAAAGCAAAAGCACTATTCAATATAATAAGGTTAGAGATGTCTTCTCAAATGGTCTAAAACTAAAGCTAAATCTTAAAGTAGGATTATAAGTTGCAACTGAGCATAAAGAATAGATTTCTTAGCATGAGGAACTGCCATTGCAATGCATTAAGACAATAGAGGACCTGGTTTATTCAGCACACTATCAATCTGTTGTATGACTTGAGTGTTGCATACTGACAAAAGATTGGTTTGGAAAGATAAGCACCCTTCCCACCATCATCTTCAGTCTTTTCTGTCCTGCTTTTCCTTCACATTTCTTCATATCACTTACCACTTCTTGTCATTATACTATAAATATATTTGTGTATTTGTTTGTTGTCTGGCTCAGCCACTGGAGGGTAAACTTCGTGAAAGTAGGCACATTTTGCTATTTTTATCATTTGTATATCTGCAGTCCCTAGAGCAATCACTTGACATATAGTAGCCACTCAATAAATATTCTTTGAATGGAAAACGAAAGCATAATAAGGACTTGCTTATGAAAGACTTTAAATATATTATTTAGAAAGAAATATCAGGCTTGACTTGATATAAGTGTAGAGAAAAGTGACAAGTCTGAGACTATTACCTTAGTTTCTGACTAAAGTGACTGAGTAAATGGCTAATAACTAAATATTAGTTCAAGAATAAGAGTTAAGGATTTGTTTTCTTTCATTTTTGAGATGGACTATGATGTTGAGTCGTATATTATGATTCTCCCAGAGTTATAGAGAAGAATCCCCTCACCTATCAAAAATTCACAAAGTATTTCCCTCAGATGTACAACAGTATTCTAAATTTACTCTACCATAAGTAATGAAGCTGATTTTTATTAACAGCTATAGAGCAAAGTACTATAACTAATAAAATCTTACATTTTGAGCTTCATTGCATAGAAGTCAAAAGTGGACAATTAAAGAATTCAAATAACCTGCCACAGAACTGTATATTTGAAGTGGGAAACACAATTTTTGCAGTTGAAATTAACTGAGTCTATCCATCAACCCACAGTTTGCCACCTGGCATGTTGTGCAAGAAATCACTCTTTATTTAGATGGTAAACTCAGCATCATTTCCCTACTAAAGAAATTTAATAGTGAGTAATCAAATGTACCCATTCTCATTGTCACTGACATGAGTTTACAATTACTTCTTGGAGTTGAGTTTGCCTCAGTGGGATATAAGAATTAGGATAATCATATGGTAAATACTTACTTCATCTTGTGTGCGTCTCTGCTAAAAACAGAAATTGTCTCACTAACTCTATGCAAATCCTTTCCCCAGAAACACCACAGAAAATTATGTATTGCTATTCCTTTTCTCAAGAAATGACAAAAGTAAAATTTTAAAACACTTTCAAATCAACAAAAATGAATTG
Organism: Odocoileus virginianus; assembly: GCF_023699985.2. Lineage (NCBI taxonomy): Eukaryota > Metazoa > Chordata > Mammalia > Artiodactyla > Cervidae > Odocoileus > Odocoileus virginianus. The sequence goes on from NC_069683.1 coordinate 72,320,012, forward strand.
TGTTGGCTTTGTGCATAAAATATAGATCCAAATTAATATTATTTACAGTATATAATTTGAAATTTGAATACAGTTAACTGATATTTAATATGTTGTAAAACACTTCTGTGTGTTTCATTGCTAGTGATGTTTTCATGACTAATTAATGAGATATATTGACCTCAAACTTCAACTTAGGATAGAATAAATTAATTGATCTTTTAAGAACCAGAATTCTATGTAGAGCATTTGCAATGTTGCATCTTCAACCAATAAACTGACCTTTCAGAGTTAGCTGAAGATTTTCTTTTTTATAAACCAAAAGTATGCCTGTTTCTATCGTTTAGAGTATAGTTCTTTCTAAAATGAAAAATTTCACACTTCCTTTAACTCTAAGCTTCTCGAGACTTATTTTAACTTTTATTAATGACTCAAGAAAGCTACTCTGAAGACTGATCATGAAAACTCGAGCAATTTCCAGGGACAACCTAAGGACTTGCTGAGGTGTGCAGAGCTCTTAGCTCATACATCTCGTGACTGCCCTCTGCTCCAGATTGGGAGTTTTTGCACTGTCACATTTTTAGGGTCTCACTATATAAATTATTTTCATGTCACTATAATTCCACTGAAAATTATTTACTATAGATTCAGAAATTATCTCTAGATTGAATCATAAGACATTTGCTGAAATTTGGTTACTTTAGACTAACAGTAATGTCAGTTTCATATGATTCCACCTGATATAATGAAAAATATCTTGGCTCTTACATAGTTAAGCACAAAATGACAAAAAACGTATTGGACTTAGGGGCTTCCCAGGTGGCACTAGTGGTAAATAACCTGCCTGCCAATGCAGGAGATATAAGAGTTGTTGTTTCAATGCCTTGGGTTGGAGAGAGCATACCAAGACAAAAGACTGAGATAGATTACCACCCATCAGGTTACTGCAACTGCAAACAGGCAAGTTTACTGGTGATGTCTGAGAGTGAGAGTAGATGAGGTCAGAGATGTGGCAGGATACTATATAAAGAATCAATTGGAAGCTATGGAACTGTGAGTGATATGATTTGGCTTGCTTGCTATGGAGAGTTTGAAGAAGGCAAAGGCAGAGCATGGGAACTTGTAAGGACATAATTGTAATAATCCAAATGAGAGGAGATACTGTTTGGACCTAAATGTTGACAGTGGATACAGGAAGAAATGGCCAGATTCTTGACATCTTTTAAAGATAACACTGACAGAATATGTTACAACATGAGATGTGTTTATGAAACAGAAGAGTTGATGATGACTTGTTTAAAGGCCTTCACAGCACAGCTTCAACCTCCCTTTCTAATTTTATCTTCTGCTTTCCCTATTCATTAAAGTGCAGTGGAAAATCCCCTAGATGTGAAAATGGAAGGCTTAAGTTCAAACTGTATCTCTGCCACTTATTAGTGTAATGATTTGATATAAATCACATAATTATCTTTATTGCTGTCTCTTCACTTACAAGGCAGGGAAAATAATACTAACTGGTCAATACCAAAATCAGATTGATTATATTCTTTGTAACCAAAGATGGAGAAGTTGTATATGGTCAGCAAAAACAAGCCGTGGGACTGACTTGGGCTTAGACCATCATCAGCACATCATAGCAAAATTCAGGCTTAAACTAAGAAAGCAGGAAAGCCACTAGGCTTATCAGGTAGGACTTAAATCAAACCCCCTGTGAATACAGTGGAGATGACAAATAGACTCAAGGGATTAGATCTAGTAAACAGAGTGCCTGAAGAACTATAGAGAGAGGTAAATAATATTGTAGAGGAGGCAGTGACCCAAACAATCCCAAGCAAAAAGAAATGCGAGAAGGCAAAGTGGCTGTTTAAAAAAGCTTTTCAAAAAGCTGAGGAAAGAAAAGAAGTGAAAAGCAAGTACACCCAACAAAATTCAGGAGACAAGAAGGCCTTCTTCAATGGACAGTGCAAAGAAATAGAAGATAACAACAGAAAGAGTAAGACTAGAGATCTCTTCAAGAAAATTGGAAATATTGAAGTAACATTTCATCCAAAGATGGGCACAGTAAAGGACATAAACAGCAAAGACCTAATAGAAGCATAAGAAATCAAGAAGAGATTTAAAGAATACACAGAAGAACTGTACAAAAAAGACCTTAATCTTAATAACCCAGATAACCATGGTGGTATAGTCTCTCACTCAGAGCCAGACAGTCTGCAATATGAAGTCAAGTGAGGTTTAGGAAGCACTGCTTCCAATAAGGCTAGTGGAGGTGATGGAATTCCCACAGCACTATTTAAAATCCTAAAAGATATGCTATTAAAATGCTGCATTCATTATGTCAGCAAATTTGTAAAACGCCGCAGTGGCCACGGAATTGGAAAAAGTCGATCCTCATCCCAATTCCCAAGAAGGGCAATACTAAAAAATATGCAAACCACTGGACAGTTGCACTCATCTCCCATGCTAGGAAGTTTATGCTCAAAATCCTCCAAGTTAGGCTTCAGCATTACATGAACCAAGAACTACCAGATGTTCAAGCTGAGTTTAGAAAAGGAAGAAGAACCAGAGGTCAAATTTCCAACATTCAAAATTTAGAGAGGAACTAACACCTATCTTACTCAAACTCTTCCAGAAAATTGAAGAAGAAGGTAAACTTCCAAACTCATTCTATGAGGCCACCATCACCCTAATACCAAAATCAGACAAAGATGCCACAAGAAAAGAAAACTACAGGCCAATATCACTGATGAATATAGATGCAAAATTCCTTAACAAAATTCTAGCAAACAGAATCCAAAAACGTATTTAAAAGATCATACATCATGACCAAGTGGGCTTTATCCCAGGAATGCAAGGATTCTTTAATATCTACAAATCAATTAATGTAACCACATTAACAAATTGACAGATAAAACCATATGATTATCTCAATAGATGCAGAAAAAGCCTCTGACAAAATTCAACATCTATTTATGGTTTAAAAAAAAAAAATTCTCCAGAAAGTGGGAATAGAAGGAACATACCTCAACATAATAAAAGCTATATATGACAAACCCACAGCAAATAATATCCTCAATGGTGAAAAATTGAAAGCATTTCCCCTGAAATCAGGAACAAGACAAGGGTGCCCACTCTTACCTCTACTATTCAACATAGTTTTGGAAGTGTTGGCCACAGCAATCAGAGCAGAAAAAGAGATAAAAGGAATCCAGATAGGAAAAGAAGTGAAACTCTCACTGCTTGCAGATGACATGATCCTCCACATAGAAAACCCTAAAGACTCTACCAGCTCTACTAGAGCTAATCAATGAGTATAGTAAAGTTGCAGGATATAAAATTAACACACAGAAATCTCTTGCATTCCTATACACTAACAATGAGAAGACAGAAAGAGAAATTAAGGAAACAATACCATTCACCATTGCAACAAAAATAATAAAATACTTAAGAGTATATCCACCTAAAGAAACAAAAAACCTATACATAGAAAACTATAAGATGGAAGAAATCAAAGAGGACACAAATAGATGGAGAAATAAACCGTGTTCATGGACTGGAAGAATAAATATTGTGAAAATAAGTATACTACCCAAAGCAATCTATAGATTCAATGCAATCCCTATCAAGCTACCAAAGGTATTCTTCACAGAACTAGAAAAAATAAATTCACAATTTGTATGTAAATACAAAAAACTTTGAATAGCCAAAGCAATCTTGAGAAAGAATGGAACTGGAGGAATCATTCTGCCTGACTTCAGCCTCTACTACAAAGGCACAGTCATCAAGAGAGTATGGTACTGGCACAAAGACAGAAATATAGATCAATGGAACAAAATAGAAAACCCAGAGATAAATCCATGTACCTAAGACACCTTATCTTCGACAAAGGAGGCAAGAATATACAATGGAAAAAAGGCAACCTCTTTAACAAGTGGTGCTGGGAAAACTGGTCAACCACTTGTAAAAGAATGAAACTAGAACACTTTCTAACACCATGCACAAAAATAAACTAAAAATGGATTAAAGATCTAAATGTAAGACCAGAAACTATAAAACTCCTAGAGGAGAACATAGGCAAAACACCCTCTGACATAAATCACAACAAGATCCTCTATGACTCACCTCCAAGAATATTGGAAATAAAAGTAAAAATAAACAAATGGTACCTAATGAAGCTTAAAAGCTTTTGCACAATGAAGGAAACTATAAGCAAGGTGAAAAGACAGACTTCAGAATGGGGTAAAATTATTGCAAATGAAGAAAGAGACAAAGGATTAATCTCAAAAATAAACAAGCAACTCCTGCACCTCAATTCCAGAAAAATAAATGACCCAATCAAAAAATGGGCTAAAGCTCTAAACAGACATTTCTCCAAAGAAGACATACAGATGGCTAACAAACACATGAAAAGATGCTCAACATCACTCATTATCAGAGAATTGCAAATCAAACCTCAATGAGGTACCATTATACATCAGTTAGAATGGCTGCTATCCAAAAGTCTACAAGCAATAAATGCTGGAGAGTGTGTGGAGAAAAAGGAACCCTCTTACACTGTTGGTGGGAATGCAAACTAGTACAGCCACTATGGAGAACAGTGTGGAGATTCCTTAAAAAAACTGGAAATAGAACTGCCATATTACCCAGCAATCCCACTTCTGGGCATACACACCAAGGAAACCAGATCTGAAAGAGACACATGTACCCCAATGTTCATCGCAGCACTGTTTATAATAGCCAGGACATGGAAGCAACCTAGATGCCCATCAGCAGATGAATGGATAAGGAAGCTGTGGTACATATACACCATGGAATATTACTCAGCCATTAAAAAGAATTCATTTGAATCAGTTCTAATGAGGTGGATGAAACTGGAGCCCATTATACAGAGTGAAGTAAGCCAGAAAGAAAAACACCAATACAGTATACTGACGCATATATATGGAATTTAGAAAGATGGTAATGATAACCCTATATGCAAGACAGAAAAAGAGACACAGATGTATAGAACAGAGTTTTGGACTCTATGGGAGAAGGCAAGGGTGTGATGATCTGAGAGAATAGTATTGAAACAAGTATATTATCAATGGTGAAACAGATCACCAGCCCAGGTTGGATTCATGACACAAGTGCTCAGGGCTGGTGCACTGGGATGACCCAGAGGGATGGGATGGAAAGGGGGATAGGAGGGGGGTTCAGGATGGGGAACATGTAAATCCATGGCTGATTCATGTCAAAGTATGGCAAAAACCACTACAATATTGTAAAGTAATTAGCCTCCGACTAATAAAAATAAAGGAAAAAAAATAAAATAAATAAGCTACAAGGATACATTGTACAGCACAGAGAATATAGCCAATTTTTTATTATAACTATAAATGGAATAAAATCTTTAAAATTTTTGAATAAAAGAAATTCCAACATTCACTAGATCATAGAGAATACAAGGGAATTCCACAAAAACATCTACCTCTCTTTCACTGGGTCTTCCCTGGTGCCTCAGAGGGTAAAGCATCTGCCTGCAATGCAAGAGTTCAACCCTGGGTTGGGAAGATCGCCTAGAGAAGGAAATGGCAACCCACTCTGGTACTCTTGCCAGGAAAAATCCCATAAACGAAGAAGCCTTGTAGGCTACAGACAATGGGGTCACAAAGAGTCTGAAAGGACTGAGCGACTTCATTTTCACTTTCTCTTTCATTGACTACTCTGTATGGACCATAACAACTGTGGAAAACTCTTAAAGAGATGGGAATACCAGGCCATCTGACCTGTCTCCTGAGAAATCTGTATGCGTGTCAAGAAGCAACAATTAGAACCCTGTACGTAACAACTGACTGGTTGAGGATTGAGAAAAGAGTAAGAAAATGCTGTTTATTTTCACCTTGTTTATTTAACTTATACACAGGGCACATCATGTGAAATGCCAGGTTGGATGAGTTAAAAGCTGGAATCAAGATGGCCAGGAGAATATCAACAACCACAGATATGTGGAGGATACCACTCTAATGCCAGAAAGTGAAGAGGAACTAAAGAGTCTCTTGATGAGGGTGAAGGAGAAAAATGAAAAAGCTGGCTTAAAACTTAATATTAAAAGAAAAAAAAGAAAAAAAAACCTAAAATCATGGCATCCAGTTCTGTCACTTCATGCTAAATAGAAGGGAGAAAGGTGGAAGTAGTGACAGATTTCCTCTTCTTGGGCTCTAAAATCACTGTGGATGGTGACAGTAGCCATGAAATTAGAAGATGAGTGCTTCTTGGCAGGAAAGCTATAACAAACCTAAACAGTGTGTTAAAAAGCAAAAACATCACTTTGCTAACAAAGTCTGTATAGTCAAGTCTCTGGTCTTTCCAGTAGTCATGTATGGATGGATATAAGAGCCAGACAATAAAGATGGCAGAGCACCAAAGAATTGATGCTTTTGAACTGTGGTGCTGAAGAAGACTCCTGAGAATCCCTTGGAAAGCAAAGAGTTCAAACCAGTCAATCGTAAAGGAAATCAACCTTGAATATTCTTTGGAAGAACAGGTGCCGAAGCTGAAACTCCAATACTTTGGCCAACTGATTCTGGGAAAGATTGAAGGCAGAAGGAGAAGAGGGTGACAAAGGATGAGACAATTGGATGGCATCACTGATTCAATGGACATGAACTTGATAAAACTCCGGGAGATGGGGAGGGACAGGGAAACCTTGTGTGCAGCAGTCCATGGACTTGTGAAGAGTTAGACACAACTTGGAGACTGAACAAAACGATAATACCTACTTCACAGGGCTTTTATGGTATCCAATTGTATTGTAAAATGATAATAAAACAGAAAACTAGTCTATTCAATATTGATAATTTATTAAGTATTCTTTAAGTTTCTTGCCTCTCTGTCTTTGCCTTATGCTGTAGTAGTAGTTCATTTTTCTTCACCATCTCCACCCATTAAATCCTGTCTTCTAAGAATCAAATCATAGTACAGGTCATTCGCTTTGCAGTGAAGTCCTCTCTGAGGGGCTTTATTGCTCCTTTCAATTCAGCACTCTGCTTTCCCAAAGTGTTAGCATATATCTTTAACATTCAAGTTTAGATCTTAAGTACTTTAAATGCTTAATATGAGACAAACATTATTCAGGTAACTGTTAATTCACAAATTTATACTATAATCTCCTTATGAAGATAATCATTGCATTTTATGCAAATTTGAACTGCAAACTTTATATATTTTGATATTAAAAATAGGTAAAATCAGAATTGTGAATTTTTTATAGTATGTATAAAAGTAGATAAAATCTCAACCTAGCAAATTATGCTAGATATTTGTTTTTTAGAAAGTAATCTGTAGTTAGATTTTTTAATTATGCAATATGCAAAAATGTTTTTCTAGCATAAAAAGGGATTTCATTATATTATAAAAAGATGCTGATAAATACCCCTAGTGCTGAGGAAGTAAAATGCTAGAGATAAATTTTAAAAACTACCCAATTATTCTTAGGGAATGTTCAAAATCTACAGAGATGGTGTCTAGAAAAATTGATGTTAATAGTAAGAGAGAAAAATGGGTTTCTTAAATCTTTGGCTGATGAAGGACGTGACTGTAAAGACCATATCATTAGAAGTTATTTGACGTCTGAAATAAAATAGAAAAATACTTGCATCTTCAGAAGATTAAAAAAGACCTAGGAGTTTCTTCCAAAAACAAATAAAATTACTACCAGTGGAACAGACTGTCATTATGCTCAAATATTCCATCTCATTATTTCTTATGTTTCACAATAACCAAGTTGATTTACTCTGTCACTTTAATCTAGAACCTACTTGTCTTATTACCTCTTCGCTGAATTACTTCATTTTGGACCCCCAACTGGTTTTCCCATTTTTATGTTACCTCCATTGTATTCTTTACACCTTGGCTAAATGATCCCTCTAAAACATGTTCAATTTTGTTTATCTCTCTTTTCTTAGGCACTTATTTATTTCTTCATTTATCTATTTATTTATTATTTTCACCACACTGGGTCTTTGTTGCTGCGTGTGGGCTACATGCTAGTTGCAGTGTGTGGGTTTCCGTTATTTTTTTCTTTCTTTTTTAATTTTCAAAATTTTATTATTGAAGTATAATTTCTTTACAATGTTGTGCTTCTGCTAGTTGAAGCTCCTCTCCCCATGTTCTGTTTTATTATTTTCTTTTTTAATTAATTTATTCTTTGAAGGATAATTGCTTTACAGTATTTTGCTGTTTTCTGTCAAACCTCAGCATGAATCCGCCATAGGCATGCATATACGCCCTCCCTTTTGAACCTCCCTCCCATCTTCCTCCCCATTCCACCCCTCTAGGTTGATACAGAACCCCTGCTTGAGTTTTCTGAGCCATACAGAAAATTCCCATTGGCTATTTATTTTACATATGGTAATGTAAGTTTCCATGTTACTCTTTTCATACATCTCATCCTCTCCTCCCCTCTCCCCATGTCCATAAGTCTGTTCTCTATGTTTCTCCACTGTTGCCCTGTGAATAAATTCTTCTGTAAATTTCTTCTAGATTTGGTATACATGTGTTCAAATACAGTATTTATTTTTCTCTTTCTGACTCACTTCACTCTGTATAATACGTTCTAGGTTCATTCACCTCATTAGAATTGACTCAGATGTGTTTCTTTATATGGTTAAGTAATAGTCTATTGTGTATATATACCACACCTTCTTTATCTATTCATCTGTCAATGGACATCTAGGTTGCTTCCATGTTCTAGCTATTGTAAATAGTGCTGCAATGAACAATAGGATGCATGTGTCTCTTTCAATTTTTGTTTCCTCGGGGTATATGCCTAGGAGTGGGAATGCTGGGTCATATGGTGGGTTTATAACTAGTTTTAAGGAATCTCCATACCGTCTTTCATAGTTGCTGTACCAATTTACATTCCCACCAACAGTGCAAGACTGTTCCCTTTTCTCCACACTCTTTCCAGCATTATTCTTTGTAGACAATTTGATGAGGGTCATTCTGACCAGTGTGAGATAATATCTCATTGTAGTTTTGATTTGTGTTTCTATAATAATGAGCAGGGGATAGGAATCAAGACCATCCCCCCCCCCAAAAAAAAAAAAAAGAAAGAAATGCAAAAGAGCAAAATGACTGTCTGAGGAGGCCTTACAAATAGCTGTGAAAAGAATAGAAGTGAAAAGCAAAGGATAAAAGGAAAGATATACCCATTTGAATGCAGAGTTCCAAAGAATAGCAAGGAGAGATAAGAAAGCCTTCCTCAGCGATCAATGCAAAGACATAGAGGGAAACAATAGAATGGGAAAAACTAGAGATCTCTGCAAGAAAATTAGAGAAATCAAGGGAACATTTCATGCAAAAATGGGATCAATAAAGGAGAGAAATTGTAGGGACTTAACAGAAGCAGAAGATAATAAGGGGTTGATCCAACTAATAAAAATAAATGAAAAATATTTTTAAAAATAATAATAAAATACTCATCTAAAGAATAAGAAGCAGTGGCAAGAATACACAGAAGAATTATAGAAAAAAATCTTCATTACCAAAATAATCATGATGGTGTGATCGCTCACACTCACCTAGAACTAGACATCCTGGAATGTGAAGTCAAGTGGGCCTTAGGAAGCGTCACAACAAACAAAGGTAGTGGAGGTGATGGAATTCCAGTTGAGCTTTTTCAAATCCTGAAAGATGATGCTGAGAAAGTGCTGCAGTCAATATGCCAGCAAATTTGGAAAATTCAGCAGTGGCCACATGACTAGAAAAGGTCAGTTTTCATTCCAACCCCAAAGAATGCTCAAACTACCACACAAATGCACTCATCTCACACACTAGTAAAGTAATGCTAAAACTTATCCAAGCCAGGCTTCAGCAATACATGAACTGTGAACTTCCAGATGTTCAAGGTGGTTTTAGAAAAGGCAGAGGAACCAGAGATCAAATTGTCAACATCCGCTGGATCATCAGAAAAGCAAGAGAGTTCCAGAAAAACATCTATTTCTGCTTTATTTACTTTGAATTTGACTGTGTGGATCACGAAAAACTATGGAAAATTCTGAAAGAGATGGGAATACCAAACCACCTGACCTACCTCTTGAGAAACCTGTACACAGGTCAGGAAGCAACATTTAGAACTGGACATGGAACAACAGACTGTTTCCAAATAGGAAAAGTAGTATGTCAAGGCTGTATATTGTCACCCTGCTTATTTAAATTATATGCAGAGTACATCATGAGAAACGCTTGGCTTGATGAAGTGCAAGATGGAATCAAGACTGCCAGGAGAAATATCAATAACCCCACATATGCAGATGACACCACCCTTATGGCAGAGAGTGAAGAAGAACCAAAGAGCCTCTTGACTAAAGTGAAAGAGGTGAGTGAAAAAGTTGGCTTAAAGCTCAACATTCAGAAACCACCATCATGGCATCCGGTCCCATCATATCATGGCAAATAGATGGGGAAACAGGGAAACAGTGGCTGACTTTCTTTTGCGGGGCTCCAAAATCACTGCAGATGGTGATTGCAGCCATGAAATTACAATATGCTTACTCTTTGCAAGGAAAGTGATGACCAACCTAGACAGCATATTAAAAAACAGAGACATTACTCTGCCAACAAAGGTCTATCTAGTCAAGGCTATGGTTTTTCCAACGTCATGTATGGATGTGAGAGTTGGAATATAAAGAAAGCTGAGTGCCAAAGAATTGATGCTTTCAAACTGTGGTGTTGGAGAAGTCTCTTGAGAGTCCCTTGGATTGCAAGGAGATCCAACCAGTCCATCCTAAAGATCAGTCCTGGGTGTTCACTGGAAGGACTGATGCTGAATCTGAAACTCCAATACTTTGGCCACCTGTTGTGAAGAACTGACTCATTTGTAAAGACCCTGATATTGGGAAAGATTGAGGGCAGGAAGAGAAGGGGATGACAGAGGATGAGATGGTTGAATGGCATCACTGACTCAATGGACATGGGTTTGGGTGGACTCTGGAATCTAGTGATGGACAGGAAGGCCTGGCGTGCTGCAGTTCATGGGGTTGTAAAGAGTCAGACACGACTAAGCAACTGAACTGAACTGAACTGAATAATGAGCTATGTTTAGCATCTTTTTATGTGTTTGTTAGCCATCTGTATGTCTTCTTTGGTGAAATGTCTTTTAGGTATTTTTCCCACTTTTATTTTTTCTGGTTTTGAGTTGTATGAGCTGCTTGTATATTTTGGAAATTAAACCTTTGTCAGTTGTTTCAGTTGTTATTGTTTTCTCCCATTCTGAGGGTTTTCTTTTCACCTTGCTTATAGTTTCCTTTGCTGTGTAAAAGCTTTTAAGTTTAATCAGGTCCCACTTGTTTACTTTTGTTTTTATTTACATTACTCTAGAAGGTGGGTTATAGAAGAGCTTGCTTTGATTTATGTCATCGAGTGTTCAACTTATATTTTCCTCTAAGAATTTTATAGTTTCTGGTCTTCCAATTGGGTCTCTAATCCATTTTGAGTTTATCTTTGTGTATGGTGTTAGTAAGTGTTCTAATTTCATTCTTTTACATGTAGCTGTCCAGTTTTCCCAGCACAATTCAATGAAAATGCTGTTTTCAGCCCATTGTATATTCTTGCCTCCTTTGTCAAAAATAAGGTACCCATAGGTGCATGGGTTTATTTCTGGGCTTTCTATTTTGTTCCATTGGTCTATATTTCTGTTTTTGTGCCAGTATCATACTGTCTTGATGACTGTAGCTTTGTAGTATAACCTGAAGTCAGGAAGCTTGATTCCTCCAGCTCCATTTCTCTTTCTCAAAACTGCCTTGGCTATTCAGGGTCTATCATATATGGCCTTTACTATGTTGAGGTAGGTTCCTTCTATGCCCATTTTTGGAAGAGTTTTAATCATAAATAGGTTCTGGATTTTGTCAAAAGCTTTTTCTTCATCTATTGAAATGACCATATGTTTTTTATCTTTCAAGTTGTTAATCTGATGTATCATATTGTTTGATTTCCGTATATTGAAGAATCCTTGCATCCCTGGAATAAACCCGACTTGATCATGGTGTAGGAGCTTTTTGATGTGTTGCTGAATTCTGTTTGCTAAAATTTTGTTGAGGATTTTTGCATCTATGTTCATCAGTGATATTAGCATGTAGCTTTCTTTATTTATGTTGTCTTTGTCTGGTTTTCATATCAGGATGATGGTGGCCTCATAGAATAAATTTGGAAATATTCCTTCCTGTGCAGTTTGTTGAAAGAGTTTTAGAAGGATAGGCATTAGTTATTCTCTAAATGTTTTATAGAATTCTCCTGTGAAGCCATCTGGTCCTGGGCTTTTATTGTTTGGGAGATTTCTGATCACAGCTTCAATCTCAGTGCTCGTAATTGGATTGTTCATAATTTCAATTTTTTCCTGGCTCAGTCTTGGAAGATGGAACTTTTCTAAGAGTCTGCCCATTTCTTCCAGGTTTTTCTTCTATTTTATTGCCATATGGGGTTCAAAATAGTCTCTCTTTTTTTTCCAATTATTTTTATTAGTTGGAGGCTAATTACTTTACAATATTGTAGTGGTTTTTGCCATACATTGATATGAATCAGCCATGGATTTACATGTGTTCCCCATCCCGTCCCCCTGGATTATCCCAGTGCACCAGCCCCAAGCACTTATCTCATGCATCCAACCTGGAACTGCGATCTGTTTCACACTTGATAATATACATGTTTCGATGCTGTTCTCTCAGATAATAGTCTCCTATAATCCTTTGTATTTCTGCATTGTCTGTTGTAATCTCTCCTTTTTTATTTCTAATTTTTTTTATTTGATTCTTCTGTCTTTTTTTTCTTGATGAGTCTGTCTAAGGGTTTGTCAATTTTATTTATCTTATCAAAGAACCAGCTTTTAGTTTTATTAATCTTTACTATTGTTTCTTTCATTTTTCATTTATTTTTGGTCAGATCTTTATGATTTCTTTCCTTCTACTATTTCTTTTCCTTCTTTTTCCAGTTGCTTTAAGTGTAAAGTTAGGTTTTCTAGTCAATGTTTTTCTTGTTTCTTTAAGTAAGATATTATTGCTATAAACTTCCCTCTTAGAACTGCTCTTGCTGCATCCCATAGGTTTTGAGTTGTCACATTCTCAATGTCATTTGTTTCTAGAAATTTTCTTGATTTCTTCATTAACCTGTTGGTTATTTAGAAATGTGTGTTTGTGTTTCTTTCAGTTTTATTCTTATAATTGACATCTAGTTTCATAGTGTTGTGGTCAGAGAAGATGCTCATATTTCAATTTTCTTACATTTACTGAGGTTTGATTTGTGACTCAAGATGTGGTCTATCTTAGGGAATGTTCCATGTACACTTGAAAAGATGTATTCTTCTGCATTTGGATGGAATGTCCTGAAGATATGAATGAGATCCAACTCATCCAATGTATCATTTAAGACTTGTGTTTCCTTATTAATTTTCTGTTTTATTGATCTGTGCATTGGTGTGAGTGAGATGTTAAAGTCTCCTATTATTATTGTGCTACTGTCAGTTTCTCCTTTTATGTCTGATAGTGTTTTTCTTATGTATTGAGGTGTTCCTATGTTGGGTGCATAGATATTTACAATTGTTATGGCTTCCTCTTGGATTGATTTTTTTTCTATAATATTTCTACTTTATTACATACACCCATCTATGTGACTCAACATGTAATACATATATATATGTGTATTTTGGAACCTTTTTTGTATGGTATTACCAATTTCCCACACAATTTTAAATTCTTCTGCACCATTATTTTGGCTGCCCAATACTCTAACTTATGACTAAGTGGATGTTTATTTAAGCAACTCCCTACTGTTGAACATTAAGCTTATTTCCAACATTCTGTATTATAAACAGCATCGTTATGACCATCCATGAAACTAAAGTTGTCTTTCTTTCCCATAGCATATGGGTTTTCTCAAAACTGAGAAGCCTAGAAAGAACAAGTTACTTTCGTATAGGTTTATATTTTCCAAAGTATTTTTATATTCAATGTCTCTTTTGACCTTCAAAATGACCTTTTGAAGATGATCAGGTTGCTGCTATTAACTCTAATTTTTAGGTGAAAAAACTAAAGATTACAATTTGATTGGCTTTCCTAACAACTAAGCTAATATGTGGTATATTATTTGAGGCTTTTGTTTTACTCTGAATTGTAGTATCTTGCATCTTTCTTTTCTTTTTATCTTGATTTCTTGATCATTATGTAGTGGCCTTCCTTATCTCTTGTAGTCTTTATTTTAAGGTTTATTTTGTCTGATATGAGGATCGCTGTTCCAGTTTTCTTTTGCTTCCCATTTGCATGTAATATATTTTTCCATCCTCTCACTTTCAGTCTATATGTGTCTTGAGGTCAGAAGTGGGTCTCTTGTAGACAGCATATATATGGGTCTTCTTTTTGTATCCATCCAGCCAGTCTGTGTCTTTTGGTTGGAGCATTTAATTCATTTACATTTAAAGTAATTACTGATATATATGTTCCTATTGCCATTTTCTAATTGTTTGGGGTTGATTTTGTATATCTGTTATCATCTATTGTATTTCTTGACTGTAGAAGTCCATTTAGCATTTGTTGTAAAGCTGGTTTAATGGTACTGAATTCTCTTAACTTTTGCTTGTCTGAAAAGCTTTTGATTTCTCCATCAGTTTTGAATGAGATCCTTGCCTGGTACAGTAATCTTGGCTGTAGATTTTTCCCTTTCAGTACCTTAAATATATCTTGCCATTCCCATCTGGCCTGCAGAGTTTCTGCTGAAAGACCAGCTGTTAAGCATATAGGGTTTCGTTTGTATGTTACTTTTTGCTTCTCCCTTGCTGTTTTTCATATTCTTTCTTGGTGTTTAGTCATTGTTAGTTTGATTGGTATGTGTCTTGGAGTGTTTCTCCTTGGGTTTATCCTGTATGAGACTCTCTGTGCCTCTTGGACTTGCTTGGCTATTTCCTTTTCTATGTTGGTGAAATTTTCAACTATAATCTCTTCAAAAATTGTCTCATACCCTTTCTTTCTCTCTTTTTCTTCTGGGACCCCTATAATTCGAATGTTGGTGCATTTGATATGGTCCTGGATGTCTCTGAGACTGTCCTCAGCTCTTTTCATTCTTTTTAATTTATTCTGCTCTTCAGAAGTTATTTCCATCCTTTTATCTTCCAGTTCACTGAATTGTTCTTCCGCTTCAGATAGTCCACTATTGATTCCTTCTAGAGTATTTTGAAGCTGATACTCCAATACTTTGGCCACCTCATGCAAAGAGTTGACTCATTGGAAAAGACCCTGATGCTGGGAGGGATTGGGGGCAGGAGGAGAAGGGGACGGCAGAGGATGAGATGGCTGGAGGGCATCACTGACTTGATGGGCATGAGTTTGACCAAACTCTGGGAGTTTGTGATGGCCAGGAAGGCCTGGCGTGCTGCAATTCATGGGGTCGCAAAGAGTTGGACATGACTGAGCAACTGACCTGACCTGAGAGTATTTTTAATTTCAGCAATTGTGTTATTTGTCTCTGTATGCTTATTCTTTAATTATTCTAGGTCTTTGTTGATTATCGGATTTTCTCCATTTTGTTTTCATGGTTTTTTATCTTCTTTGCTATCATCATTCTGAATTCTTTTTCAGGTAATATTCCTATTTACTCTTCATCTGCTTGGACTTCTGTGTTTCTACTTTGTTCCTCCATTTGTGCAGTATTTCCCTGCCTTTTCTTTTCTTTTCTTTTTTTAAGTTATTGTGTTTGAGGTCTCCTTTTCTCAGGCTTCAAGGAAATTTGAGTGCTTTCCTTGAAGAAGGTTGAATTCTTTCTTTCTTTTGGTTTCTGTCTTCCTAAGGTTGGTCAAGTGGTTTGTGTGAGCTTTGTATAGGGTGAGATTTGTGATGAATTTTTGTTTGCTTGTTTGTTTTTCCTCTGATGGGAAAGGCTGAGTGAGGTAGTACTCCTGTATACTGATGATTGGGTTTGTATTTTTGCTTTGTTTGTTGTTTAGATGAGATGTCCTGCATAGGGTGCTACTGGTTGGGTGGTGCCAGGTCTTGCATTCAACTGGTTTCCTTTGTGTGAGCTCTCACTATTTGATGCTCCCTAGGGTTGGTTCTCTGGCAGTCTAGGGTCTCGGAATAAGTGCTCCCACTCCAAAGGCTCGGGGCCTGATCTCCGGTCAGGAATGAAGATTCCACAAGTGGTTTATTATGAGAGAGTAAAACAAATATCCAAAAATGAGAAACCAAAGATGAGCCCCAGACATTTACAAAACCGTGAAAATAATAACTAAAATAATATACACATACACATATACATATACACACATGAGCAAAATGAAAACAGTCCAACAAAAATAAAGTATAGTAGATTGATCTGCTGAACAAAGGAAATCAAAAGTTATATTTACCAGTTAAGGATAAAACTAACTTAAGCACAAACTGGAAAACAAAACTAAAGCAAGGTGCCAAGTGGGGAATAAAGCATTGAAAACAAAGCTAACAAATATGTTGAGAGGAAAGGAGAGAAAGAAAAGAAAGAAAGAATAGATATGCAAAGTTAAATGGAGCTAGATAAAGAAGATTTATATGCATTAAAGAGTAATTGCAAGAAGAAAAGAACATTAGGAAATGCAAACAAAGGAATAAATGCAGAAAAAATATAATAGATTTTTAAAAATTAAAAATTAAAATTGTAAAAAGAAAAAAACAGAAGAAGAAAGAAAAAGGGTGGGGGGAGGAAAACTCCACAGAACTACAAAAGCCCAATGTAGAGTCAGAGGTTTATAACAACAATAGAAAGTGTGACTAAATATACACATATACATATACACTCATAAGCAAAATCAACACAGTCCAACAAAAATTAAGTAGAATAGACTGACCCGCCAAAAAAAGGAAACTAAAAATTATATTGACCCAAACAAAACTAATTAAAGTACATATTGTAAAACAAAACTAAAGCAAGGTGACAATTGGAGAATAAAGCAATGAAAATAACACTAACAAATATGCTGAAAGGAAAGCACAGAGAGAAAAGAAAGAAAGAATATAAATGCAAAGTTAAATAGAGGTAGATAAAGAAGAGTTAAAATCACTGCAGATGGTGACTGCAGCCTTGAAATTAAAAGGCACTTACTCCTTGGAAGGAAAGTTATGACCAACATAGACAGCATATTAAAAAGCAGAGACATTACTTTGCCAACAAAGGTCCATCTAGTCAAGGCTATGGTTTTTCCAGTGGTCATGTATGGATGTGAGAGTTGGACTACAAAGAAAGCTGAATGCTGAAGAATTGATGCTTTTGAACTATGGTGTTGGAGAAGACTCTTGAGAGTCCCTTGGACTGCAAGGAGATCTAATCAATCTATCCTAAAGGAGATCAGTCCTGAGTTTTGTTAGAAGGACTGATGTTGAAGCTGAAACTCGAATACTTTGGCCACCTGATGCAAAGAGCTGACTCATTTGAAAAGACCCTGATGCTGGGAAAGACTGAGGACAGGAGGATAAGGGGACGACAGAGGATGAGATGGTTAGATGGCATCACCGACTCAGTGGAGACGAATTTGGGTAAACTCTGGGAGTTGATGATGGACGGGAGGCCTGGTCTGTTGAGGTCCATGGAGTTGCAAAGAGTTGGACATGACTGAGTGACTGAACTTAACTGATACACATTAAAGATTAACTGTAAGGGGAAAAGAACAGTAACAAAGCAAACAAGGAAATAAATGTAGAAATAGTAACAATAGGCTTAATAAATTAAAATTTAAAAAAGAAGAAATAGAGGAAAATTCCACAGAACTGCAAAAGCCCAATGTAGAGGCAGAATTCAAAAAATAAGAATAATGAAGGTTTTTTTTGAGTCACTACTGTGACTCAAGAAAGTGATTCTTAGTCCTTTTCCAGCGCTAGGAATCACAGTTCACCTTACGTCACTAGGATGCCCCACAACGCCGTGCTGTGGGCCAACTCAGACTCTAATCTGGTCCTACTCCTGTGTGTTCTTTCCTCCAATGTTCACAGCTATCAGAGCTAGTGCATTTTCTTTTGTGGGAGCTCTCGATTGCCTTTTATATATTCCATAGACAGAGTCTGCCTAGTATATTGTGTCAATTTAATCGGCAGCTTGTACAGCTGGTGGGAAGGTTTGGGTTCTTCTTCCTTAGCCACACTGCCCCTGGGTTTCAATTGTGGTTCTATTTCCACCTCTGCATGTGGGTCGTCCACTGGGGTTTGCTCCTCAGGCTGCCCTGAAGGACTTGGGTTTGCCCCTGTGAGTGCCATGTCTGGAGGTGGTGCAGCTGCTTGGGTCTCAGGGGTTCTGGCAGCACCAGGTACTCAGGGGAGTTGGCAGCTAGGGCAGCAGGAAGTACAGTGCTCTAGAAGGGTGTGGCAACCAGTGTTGGTTGATACACTCCAGTATTCTTGCCTTGAGGTACCCCTCTCTGACAGAGAAGCCGTGCAGGCCACAGTCTACAGGGTTGCAAAGGGTCAGATACTACTGAAGTGACCCTGTGTGCATAAACACAAGACTTTTTTTCTTTTTTGGCCTGTAGCATCTCTGCTCCAGTAGGAGTTGAGCATGAAGGTGGTGCACTTGCTTGGCTTGCAGGGACCCTGGAGGCACAGGTGTGCCAGGACACAGACACAGACTGCCTCCGTGGCTGGAGTCATGGCCCTATCAGAGTGTTTTCCCAAGCCTCTTGTAGCTGGTGATCAGAAGACCTCTTAGGCCAGTCTCTCTCCATAGCTCTGCCTCTTCAGGCCCTTCTTTTTTTAATTGGAGGATAATCGCTCTACAATGTTGTATTGGTTTTTGCCATACAGCAACCTGAGGTGTGTGGGCTTCTCTTCGTGGTGGCTTCTGTTATTGCAGACCATGACTCTAGGCACTTGGACTTCATTGGTTGCAAAACATGGGGTCAGCAGTTGTGTCACACGGGCCCTAGAGTGTGCAGGCTTCAGCAGTTGTGGCACAGGGCCCAGCTGCTTTGTGGCATGTGAGATCCTCCCATACTGAAAGGTTGCTGCTGAGTCGTGAACTACACCTGGTTTCTTGACCCCCGGAGGAGAGGAATTCAATCTGGTGCCAGTGACGAGGCTTGATCACTCATAGCTTTTGTGTAGTAAAGTTTTATTAAAGTATAAAAGAGATAAAGAAAGCTTCTGACATAGACACCAGAAGAAGGGGTCAGAAAGAATGACCCCCTGCTAGTCTTAAGCAAGAAGTTGCATACCTACTATCAGCCTGCTAATTAGAGAAAGGAAATGTCTCAGAACTCAGACAGTGGCACCAGGCCCCTCACCCACAACATGTGCTTTGAGATGATGTTGGCACAAGGTGAGTCATCCCGGGCCATAAAACAATTGACATAAATCCTTCAGAAAGGCAGGTTTCCAAGCAAATACATAGTCTTATTAACATAGATTAGGAGAACAATTGTATGAGTAAAACCTACTGGTTTGTTGAGCCATTATTGGTCTTGAGTCTTAGGTGGAACCGACTTGAAGAAAGACAAAGCCTAGGATAAATAACATAGCTTAAAAAAAAAAAAAAAACATAGCTTAAGAAAAAATAGCATAGCTTAAGATAAACTAACATAGCTTAAGAAAAACATTTCCATTTGAAAAACCCATTGGTTAGCTCAAGGTTTGAGAAAAGTTAAGTTTAGGTGGAACCAGGTGTTGTCATGGCAACACAGAATTTTAAAATAAACCTCCTTTTAATTTTCTATAGAGAAGGGAAAAAAATCTGACACTTGTAGCTTGTTTCCCCCTGCCACTTAAGAGAGAGATAAAAATGTCTGACATTTGCAGCCTATTTCTTCTGTTTGGGGGCCTCTATTCTTCTTGCCTGTTACCCTTTCAAAACCAGGGACCCAATCTGCATCCCCACACCTGCAGGCAAACCCTCAACACTGGACCACCAGGGAAGTCCTGTCAAACTCTTCTTAAAGTCCATGAGAAATAAAGTCCAAACTTTACAATATGATAAAGAATGTTCTTGTGCGATGTCCCTTGCTTGATTTTATCTCTCCAGTCCTTGAAATTCTTCCCACCAATTTTCCACACATCTTCCTTGCTTTCCCAAACACACAAAATAATCTGAAGAATTTGAAGTTCCTAAATGTGACCTGTCATGCTCCTTCTGAGCCTTCTGACATCCTGATTCCCCTGTATGAATTTCCCATTAATTTATTTCTTCATTCAGACAACTCTTTGCTGAATATTTACTGAGAACCAATAGACTATGTACAGAATAAAGAAATATTACTTTCAGAGAGCCTACAATATGGGCAGGGGGAGAAGGAAGTCACTAATCGGATTATCATTCAAATATATGTTTAGACTGGTTAGAAAATCTCTGAAAGAAATGTATGGAAAGCTATAAGAGGTTATATGAGGGAGCAGTGACCTAGTTAGAACATAAGTGATATCTGAGATGAGGTCTGGAAGATGAAGAGAAGACAAAAGTGGAAGGAAATAAGTCTTTTGAAGGGAGCAATAACTAGTATGTGCAAAGGCACTGAAATACCTGGTACTTTTTATAACATCTGAGGGGGGCAATGTTGATAGAGGGAGAAAGCAAGGAAAGTAGTGGTACAAAATGAAACTACAAAGAGAGGGAGGAGTCACATATGACCTGATTTTGGTTTGCTTCATAAAAGAATAGGAAAACATTGAAAGATTCATTCAAAGAAGTACCATAGATTTTCCAGTTAAAGATGAAGCAGACAAACATCAGTCTAGTTGCCATGTAAACAAGTGAAATAAAATACTACAGTGATCTAGTTCTAGAAAACCCCAAGAGAAATGAGAAAAAAATGCATGGCTGAGAGGAGTTCAGTGCATGAACCTGCGACAAATAGTTGAAAATATTTGTTATATGCCTGTATAGATAAGATTTATGTTGCAACTGACAGAAACTTTAAAGATTTAAAGTATCAAATTCTCCTATATCACTGAAGTAAATATGGACACTGTAATGAACAGATCAAGAAACAATAAACACTACTGTCAGAAAATACAAGAGGACTTAGGGAAAATCTAAGACCCCAAACACCCAAAATAACCATCTTTGAAGATTTTTTTTAATTTTTACTCTTATTCTTTGTAAAAAAAAGAAAAACTTGAAACATTCTATCTTACTTCCAGGTTTACATGTGTGGGCTTCAAACTGTGTAAGTTGGAAGATCTTTGCTTATTCTCACTATGCCTTTCTTGAACTAGGACCTAAATAAATGCTATAGTCACAGCAGCAGATAATTTTAACCAAGCTACAATGTTGAACTCTTTCTGTGTTCAGAGATCTTAGAGTCCAGACTGTAACTTTTGAACATGTTATTTCAGTACCTAAGCTGTTTTGGAAAGGGTCCAAACTAAATGGTTACTAAATTGACTCTTAAGTTCTAATATGATGGAATTAAATGCTGTTAAGATTACAGAACCTTATTCCTTTCTATGACTAAGATTTAAACACATAAAGTGGTCCTTCAGACATACACATCTTTCTCTTGGAATATGCTAGCTTTGGATGCTAGTAATTGTGTCAAATCAGAGAAATCTGGCAGTAGGTGATACCTGCATAGCAATTTATAGGATTAATAAAAGAGACTCTAATTTGAGTAAGTATTGAATACAAGCTTCTGCTATATCCCTTTCTTACTTCTTTTTAAGCTCAACAGTGTCCCATGGGACAGACCAGTCCTCTCCTTAGCAAACCAGTTCCCAGGGCCTCACTGTTTATCTCATATTTATCATAATGGCATATGCCTTGTTGCATTTAATTAATTATTCTGATGATATTCCTTCATAATTACTATATTTTCACTTCTCACTTTCTCTTCAATTTCTTACTTCTCTGCAATATGACTCCTATATTCAGCATTCCATTGATGCTACTCCTATTGTGTGTACCAGTGACCTTCTAATTAAAAAGCAGTTCTCTGTTCTTATCTCAGTGGAGGATTTTTTATAGCACACAAATAATTCTCTCTTTTTTGAAATTATATCCACTCTGACATACACTAATCCTGACTCTCCTCCTTCTCTTCTGTGTGCAGATAGCTGAATCAAATAAATCTTGCAAAAGAGAACATCAAACAAATAAGCCCAGCTTGTGTTGCTAGCAGCTGTATATCTGGAATGTACTACTCATCCAAAATAGGTCATTATTCATAAGTTATATAAAAAAGTGTTGATGCGTAAAGATACAGTAGCTCAAAACTGCTTAAACTGCCATGAATTTATTTAGGATAATTAGCAATATCATTATATAATTTAACATTTTTAAAATATTTATATGTATAATTGATTGTATTCTCTAATAACCATGAAAAAGCCTTTAATTACTCATTATAATCCAACAATGTGATCTTGTCCATCATATATTTTCATTACCATTCTAATAAAATTATTTTGGTTATTTTGAAGCTTTTGGTTCATTACCATTCTAAGAAAATTATTTTGGTTCTTTTGAAGCTATTTATACAATACAATGCAATTTTCATAATAGTTAGTTTACCTAAATATCAGTTTTGCTAGTTAAATCCTTTTAAAGAATCATAACTCTGCTTATACTGGCATATATTAAAGAATTTTGGACATCTTTACTTTTAACAAATTAAATTAAAATGTTAGCTTTAAATAAAAGAAAGATTTTTTTAAAAATTCGCAGTAGTGAACTCCCCATTAGTCTTGTGATATTTAAGAGTAGCATTCATGTTCTGACCAACAATATTTCACTACAGATTTTCTAATAACTAGGTGATACGAATCATAGCCAGATTTAGAATTAAATGACTTGACGCGATTTTCTAGTTTATATAACAGATAAGTTACACAATCATAGATTTAATGACAGTATTTTCTTTGAGTTACAATATATTCCCAGAAATCTTGGCAAATAAATAAGACAAGCACATCTGAGTTGCAGTGAATAAGAGAGGATATTAAAATAAAACACAACTTATAAAAGAACTCAAATTTTCAACTGGGTTCTGAAACTATAATTGTGTGTCCTCTGCACTGTATTGAAAAGATGCCACTTATTTCTGACAGTGGTTAATGATTATTTTTAGGCATGCAACTTTCTTTTCCACTTAACAAAGATTGTGTCTTAGGGTTTTGTTTTATTTCAATTCTATAGTCACTTCTAAATCTGAAAACTCAGATAACAAAATGTTGAATTTTAATTGTGTTTTATTAATGTGAATCTTTCAATATCTGTCATGCAACTGGAAGCATATATAAATTTCATCAGAAAGTATGTAGATCTATATTCTGTAAAATACCTGTAGGCAGAAAAATAACAGCCTAGCACTGACATGAAGCAATGATAGCAAACAAAAGCAATGTCTAAAAAACTGTGCCAAGCTATGGTCATAGGAGGATGTGGGTGGAAATCAGTTATTATTTTTACAACAAACAAGAAAATCAAACCAAATTTTTTTTGTTTTTTAATTACTTTGATATAACAGTAAATAAAATGAGAAAAAGGAAAAGCTGTTAATTGACATTTTTAAAAGGAACATGTTAATAGGTGTCAAAAATGAATGAAAGAACACTGATTCACTGCTTCTGCTGCTGAATCACTTCAGTCATGTCCAAATCTTTGCCACCCTAGGGACTGTAGCCAGCTAGGCTCTGTCCATGAGGATTCTCCAGGCAAGAATAATGGACTGAGTTGCCATGCTATCTTGAAGGGATCTTCCTGACCCAGGGATCAAACCCGCATCTCTTACATCTCCTATATTGGCAGGAGTGTTCTTTAACAGCATTGCCACCTGGAAAGCCCCTCAGTTCAGTTCAGTTCAGTAGCTCAGTCGTGTCCAACTTTTTGCCAACCATAGATGGCAGCACACCAAGCCGC
Source organism: Odocoileus virginianus (assembly GCF_023699985.2). Classification (NCBI taxonomy): domain Eukaryota; kingdom Metazoa; phylum Chordata; class Mammalia; order Artiodactyla; family Cervidae; genus Odocoileus; species Odocoileus virginianus. Next base: position 72,343,820 of record NC_069683.1, read on the forward strand.
CCTGTCTATCACCAACTCCTAGAGTGTACTCAAACTCATGTCCATTGAGTCAGTGGTGCCATCCAACCATCTCATCCTTTGTCATATCCTTCGCCTCCCACCTTCAATCTTCCCAGTATCAGGGTCTTTTCAAATGATTTAGTTGTTCATATCAGGTGGTCAAAGTATTGGAGTTTCAGCTTCAGCATCAGTCCTTCCAATGAATATTCAGGACTGATTTCCTTTAGGATGGTCTGGTTTGATCTTCTTGCATTCTGAGAGATTCTCAAGAGTCTTCTCCAACACCACAATTCAAAACCATCAAATCTTGGGCACTCAGCTTTCTTTATAGTCCAACTCTCACAATACATGATTACTGGATAAACTATAGTTTTGACTAGACAGATATTTGTTGGCAATATAATATCTCTGCTTTTTAATATGCTTTCTAGGTTGGTCATAACTTTTCTTCCAAGGAGCAAGCATCTTTTAATTTCATGGCTGAAGTCAACATCTGCAGTGATTTTGGAGCCCCAAAAAATAACATCTGTCACTGTTTCCACTGTTTCTCCACCTATTTGCCATGAAGTGATGGGACCAGATGCCACGATCTTAGTTTATTGAATATTGAGTTTTAAGCCAACATTTTCACTCTCTTCTTTCACTCTCATCAAGAGGCTCTTTAGTTCTTCACTTTCTGCCAAAAGGGTGGTGCCATCTGCATATGTGAGGTTATTGATATTTCCCCCAGCAATCTTGATTCCAGCTTGTGCTTCATCCAGCCCAGCATTTTTCATGAGGTACTCTGCATATAAGTTTAAAAAGCAGGGTGACAATATACGGCCTTGACATACTCCTTTCCCAATTTGGAACCAGTCTGTTGTTCCATGTCCAGTTCTAACTGTTGCTTCCTGACCTGCATATAGATTTTTCAAGAGGCAGGTCAGCTGATCTGGTATTCCCATCTCTTTAAGCATTTTCCACACTTTGTTGTCATCCACACAGTCAAAGCTTTTGGCATAGTCAATAAAACAGAAGTAGATGCTTTTCTGAAATGCTCTTGCTTTTTTTGATGATCCAGTAGATGTTGGCAATTTGCTCTCTGGTTCCTCTGCCTTTCTAAATCCAGCTTGAACATCTGGAAGTTCATGGTTCACATACTATTGAAGCCTGGCTCAGAAATTTTGAACATTATTTTCTAGCATGTGAGATGAGTGTAACTGTGCAGTAGATTGAACCTTCTTTCTCATTGCCTTCCTTTGGGATTGAAATGAAAACCAACCTTTTCCAGTCCTGTGGCCAATGCTGAGTTTTCCAAATTTACTGGCATATTGAGTTCAGCACTTTCACAGCATCAATTTTTAGAATTTGAAATAGCTCAGCTGGAACTCCATCACTTTCACTAGCTTTGTTCATAGTGATGCTTCCTAAAGCCCATTTAGCATTCCAGGATGTCTGGCTCTTGGTGAGTGATCCTACCATCATGATTACCTGGGTCATGAAGATCTTTTTTGTTAAGATATTCTGTTTATTCTTGCCACCTCTTCTTAATATCTTCTGCTTCTGTTAGATCCATACTATTTCTGTCCCTTATTGTGCCCATCTTTGCATGAAGTATTCCTTTGGTATGTCTCATTTTCTTGAAGAAATCTGTAGTCTTTCCCATTCTATTGTTTTCCTCTATTTCTTTGCATTGATCACTGAGGAAGGCTTTCTTATCTCTCCTTGCTATTCTTTGGAACTCTGCATTCAAATGGGAATATCTTTCCTTTTCTCCTTTGCCTTTCACTTCTCTTTCTTTTCTCAGCTATTAGTAAGGCCTCCTCACACAACCATTTTGTCTTTTTGCGTTTCTTTTTCTTGGGGATGGTCTTGATCCCTGCCTTCTGTACAATGTTACAGACCTCTATACATAGTTCTTCAGTAACTCTATCAGATCTAATCTCTTGAATTTATTTGTCACTTCCACTGTATAATCATAAGGGATTTGATTTAGGTCATACCTGAATGATCTAGTGGTTTTCCCTGCTTTCTTCAATTTAAGTCTGAATTTTGCAATAAGGACTTCATGATCTGAGCCACAGTCAGCTCAGATTGGTAGACACTGGAGTGGCAGCTATCCCACATCCAAGGGCAAAGTAGGAGCCCCAGCAAGATGGTAGGAGAGGCGAAATCACATTTAGAATGAAGAGTCATAGGCACCAGAGATGCTCAGAGAGCTCAAACAAACCTTGTGCGCACCAGGACCCAAAGACCCTACAGAGACTGAAACAGAACTGTATTTGAGTGTCTTCAATGAAGGTACGGGTCAGCAGTGGCCTGCCACAGGGACAGGGGCTCTCGGTTCAACAAACTTGTGTATGGAATAAGCCCTCTTGAAGCAGATCCCATTAACCCCATCATAGAGCTGCCAGAACTTACACAGGGCTGGGGAAATAGATTCTTGGAAGGCACAAACAGAACCTTGTGCACACAAGAACCCAGGAGAAAGGAGCAGTGACCCCACAAGAGACTGACCCAGACTTGCCCGTGAGTGTCCAGGAGTCTCCGGTGGAGGTGTGGGTCGGCGGTGGTCTGCTGCAGGGCTGGGGGTACTGAGTGTAGCTGTGCCTGCATGGGACATTTTGAAGGAGGTCGCCATTATCTTCATTACCTCCACCATAGTTTGGCCTCAGGTAAACAACAGTGAGGGAACACAGTCCCACCTTTCAACAGAAAATTGGATTAAAGTTTTACTGAGCATGGCCCCACCCATCAGAACAAGACCCAGTTTCCCCCTCAGTCAGTCTCTCCCCTCATTAAGTTTTCATAACCCTCTTATCCTTCTCCATCAGAGGGCAGACAGACTGAAAAACACAATCACAGAAAACTAACCAATCTAATCACATGGACCACAGCCTTGTCTAACTCAAGGAAACTATGAGCCATGCCATGTAGGGCCACCCAAGACAGACAGGTCGTGGTGGAGAGTTCTGATAAAAGATGGTCAACTGGAAAAAGGAATGGCAAACCATTTCAGTATTCTTGCCTTAAGAACCTCATTCACAGCATGAAAAGGAAAAAAAGATAGGAAACTGAAAGATGAACACCCCAGGTCAGTAGGTGCCCAATATGCTACTGGAGATCAGTGGAGAAATAACTCCAGAAGGAAAGAAGAGATAGAGCCAAAGCAAAAACAACACTCAGTTGTGGATGTGAATGGTGATGGAAGTAAAGTCTGATGCTATAGAGAACAATGTTGCATAGGAGCCTGGAATATTAGGTCCATGAATCAAGACAAATTGGAAGTGGTCAAACAGGAGATGGAAAGATGGAATGTCAAAATTTTAGTAATCAGCGAACTATAATGATCTGAATGGGTGAATTTAACTCAGATGACCATTAAATCCACTACTGTGGGCAAGAATCCCTTAGAAGAAATGCAGTAGCCATCATAGTAAACAAAAGAGTCTGAAATGCAGTACTTAGATGCAGTCTCAAAAATGGCAGAATGATCTCTGTTCATTTCCAAGGAAAACCATTCAATTTCACAGTGATCCAAGTCTGTGCCCCAACCAGTAATGCTGAAGAAGTTGAAGTTGAATGGTTCTGTGAAGACCTACAAGACCTTCTAGAACTAACACCCAAAGAAGATGTCGTTTTCACCATAGGGAACTGGAATGCAAAAGTTGGAATTCAAGAAATACCTGGAGTAACAGGTAAATTTGGCCTTGGAATACAGAATGAAGCAAGGCAAAGGCTAGCAGAGTTTTACCAAGAGAACACACTGTTCATAGTAAACACCCTCTTCCAACAACACAAGACAAGATTCTACACATGGACATCACCAGATGGTCAAAACCAAAATCAGATTGATTATATTCTTTGCAGCCAAAGATGGGAAGCTGTATCAGAGAGGAAATCCCAGGAACAGAATAAATGAGAAATGAACATGTACACTAATGTCTAAACCAAGTTTGTGTGCTAGATGCGTAGTGAGGCCAAACAAAAAGAAAAATCAGAGCTTGCAGCAGAGAAAATTTTATTGAACTGGGGCACTGCCCTCCAGAGAAGACAGGAGATGGCTGTTCTCAGATTCATCATGCTGGCTGGCCAGGGTGCAAGGTTTTTAAAAGCAAGAAGGGTAAAGCGGAGGAAAGGGGGCTTTGTAATTTTAGCTTCCCACAGATCTCAATTGCTGACTTACTGCCACTGTCTTGTGACTCAGTGTGATTTTGATGATTTTTCCTGCAGAGCAAATTAGTAAGCCTTCAACTCTTATTCTACAGAGAGCAAAAACAATAGTTGAGACATTTTATCATTTACTTAGAGTATTATGTGTTGGTCAAGAATGTCCATTTGCAATGGCTCCTGATTTTTTTTTTTTAAGACCTTTTGAGATTTCTGTTTCCTACAAGACCATTAGGGTTTGCTCCACTTGTGTCCCCTCACTTTCCTAATTATAGTAATTGTAAATGAGTCCACTCTTTGGAACCCAGGGAAGTCCTACAAGACTTAAAACCTTTCTCTTAAAATAAGAAATGGGGGACTCTGAGGGACTTTTGAACCCAGGAAGATTCCTCAAGTACTGTTTGATTTCATTAAGGCAGAACACAAATCTTCATGTTACATATGATAAGGTAGGAAATAAGGGAAAGAGTACTTGATTAGGGGCAGGGAAGGAGGGAATCTAGGTAAGACTTGAAAAGATAATTACAGCCATGCATTACAAAAAGAAAGATTAAATGGATCAATAGGTATACTAGAATAATTATATAGTAATCAACAAGCCCTTTTTATTCTTCCTTGGGAATTTTTTTTTTCATTTAGATAAAAATAAATCCTCACTGCCACAGTATTTCATTTGGCAGAATATCAGGTAATTCATATTCCAAATTTTATCTCATCATCAGTTCCATGTGTTGATACTAATTGAACATCTTTAATGTTTGAAGCTCTGGCTTGTAGAAAATATACCCAAAAATCAAAATCCTTAAATCTTAGAGACTCATATAAAAATTAGAAAACTGAGAAAAGGTGTTCTTATCCAGAAAATGCTTTGTACTCATCTTAAATCTTCACTTTTAGTCCACCCAGCTCTTCAATCTAACTATAGGGAGCAAGTTCAGTTCAGTCACTCAGTCGTGTCTGACTGTTTTTGAATTCATGGACTTGCAGCACACCAGGCTTCCCTGTCCATCACCAACACACAGAGCCCCCTCAAGCTCATGTCCATCGAGTCGGTGATGCCCTCCAGCCGTCTCATCCTGTTTCCTCTACTCCTTCCTTCAGTCTTTCCCAGCCACGGGGTCTTTTCCAATGAGTCAGTTCTGGGGACCATCTGTTGGCCAAAGTATAGGACCTTCAGCTTCAGCATCAGTCCTTCCAATGAATATTCAGGACTGATTTCCTTTAAGATTGACTGGCTTGATTTCCTTGCAGAAGACTCTCAAGAGTCTTCTCCAACAGCACAGTTTAAAAGCATCAGTTCTTTAGCACTCAATTTTATCTATGATCCAACTCTCACATACATATAACTACTAGAAAACCCATAGCTTTTACTATACGGACTTTCTCTCTTCTTTTTCATATGCTGTCTAGGTTTGTCATAGCTTTTTTTCTAAGGAGCAAGCATCATTTAACTTCTTGGCTACAGCCACTGTTTGCACTGATTTGGGGCCAAAATAAAGTCTGTCACTGTTTCCAGTGGTTCCTCTTCGATTTGCCATGAAATGATGGGACCAGATGCCACTTTTTTGAATGTTGAGTTTGAAGCCATCTTTATCACTCTCCTCTTTCACTTTGACCAAGAGGCTCTTTAGTTCCTCTTCACTTTCAGCCATTAGGGTGGTGTCATCTGCATATCTGAGGTTATTGATTTTTCTTCCTGCAATCTTGATTCCAGCTTTTACTTCATCAAGCCTGGCATTTCACATAATGTATCTGCATGTAAGTTAAATAAGCAAGATGACAATACACACCTTTCATGTACTCCATTCTGAAATTGGAACCAGTCCATTGTCCCACATCCAGTTCTAACTGTTGCTTCTTGACCTACATACAGGTTTCTCAGGAGGCAGGTAAGGTAGTCTGGTATTCCTATCTCTTTAAGAATTTTCCATTTTTTGTGATCCACATAGTCAAAGACTTTAGCATAGTCAATGAAACAGATGTAGATGATTTTTTTTTAATTCTCTTGCTTTTTTGCCAATGAATGCTGGCAATTTGATCTCTGGTTCCTCTGCCTTTTCTAAATCCAGCTTGAACATCTGGAAGTTCTCAGTTCACATACTGTTGAAGCCTTTCTTGGAGAACTTTAAGCATTACTTTGCTAGTGTGTGGGATGAGTGCAATTTTGTGGTAGTCTGAACATTGCCTTTCTTTGGGGTTGGAATGAAAACTGACCTTTTCCAATCCTGTGGCCCCTGATGAGTTTTCCAAGTTTGCTATCATATTGAGTGCAGCACTTTCACAGCATCATCTTTTAGGATTTGAAATAGCTCAGCTGGAATTCCATCACCTTCACTAGCTTGTTCACAGTGATGCTTTGAAGGGAGCAAGGGAGGAAGAAACTATAAGATACTGTAACTGGCATAGAATAAGCTCAAATAAGAATTATACCTTTTTAAAGGCTTATGCTTACCTTTAAGAAGCATAAGTACCACCTTACCTGCCTCCTAAGAAATCAGTACGCAGGTCAAGAAGCAACAGTTAGAACCAGACATGGAACAAAGGACTGGTTCCAAATTGGGAAAAGAGTATGTCAAGTCTGTATATTGTCATCTTGCTTATTTAATTTATATACAGAGGACATCATGTGAAATGGTGGGATGGTAGAAGCACAAGGTGGAATCAAGTTTGTTGGGAGAAATACCAATAACCTCAGGTATGCAGATGACACCACCCTTATGGTAGAAAGTGAAGAGGAACTAAAGAGCTTCTTGATGAAAGTGGAAGAGGACAGTGAAAAGGATGGCTTAAAACTCAACATTCAAAAAACAAAGATCATGGCATCTGGTCCCATCACTTCATGGCAAATTGGTGGGGAACCAATGGAAACAGTGGCAGACTTTCTTTTGGGGGGCTCCAAAATCATTGCAGATGGTGACTACAGCCATGAAATTAAAAGATGCTTGCTCCTTAGAAGAAAAGGTATGACACACCTAGAGAGCATATTAAAAAGCAGAGACATTACTTTGCCAACAAAGTTCTGTATAGTCAAAGCTATGATTTTTCCAGTAGTCCTGAACTGATTTGAGAGTTGCACCGTAAAAAAGGCTGAGCATTGAATATTTGATGCTTTTGAACTGTGGTGTTGGAGAAGACTCTTGAGAGTCCCTTGGACTGCAAGGTGATCCAACCAGTCCATTCTAAAGGAGATCAGTCCTGAATATCATTGGAAGGACTGATGCTGAAGCTGAAGCTCCAATACCTGGGCCACCTGATGTGAAGACCTGACTCATTGGAAAAGACCCTGATGCTGGGAAAGATTAAAGCCCAGAGGAGAATGGGACAACAGAGGATAAGATGGTTAGATGGCATTATTGACTCGATGAACATGAATTTGAGCAAGGTCTGGGAGTTTCTTATGGACAGGGAAGCCTGGTGTGCTGCAGTCCATGTGGTCCCAACGAGTCAGACACCACTGAGTGACTGAACAACAACAAAAAGTCTTATGCCAAAAGCTATACATAGATTCAAAGTTTCATTTCCTTTTTTTTTTTTTTTTTTTTCCACATTCCACTTCAAAACAGAGCTGGAAAAGGCAAGATTTCACGGCAATATTAACATGAAGAAATATTCTAAAGGCTGGTTTCATGAATCTGACCCTTCTTCCTTTACCAAGATATTAAGATCCATACTTCTCCTCCATATGGAGAGAGATCTGGATCAAGAATAAAGACCATTCCACCCCCTGGAAGGCTGTCTCCAGCTAATAAACACTCTTTCCTCAGCAATCTTAGAGGTACCTTCTCAACCTTCAAGACCCAATTCAAATTGTTTCTTCTCAGGGCATTTTCCTTTGTCTCATCAAGGCAGATTTAACCAAACTTTCCCTTGGGCCAAAATTTTTCCTTGCCTGCAGCAATCATTACAGTTTTAAACTAAGTTGCCTTTTTTTTTCCTTTTTGTAATTGAATGTCTTTTTCTTCTACTAGATTATGAGTTTAAGAGGCCATTCCTTCACCTGGCTTTCATTCAGTTCTCTCCCTCCCCCGCAGTCCACTTAATTCCCCTGTCAAGACAGAAAGAGTTAAATAATGCTTCCTCAACTTATAATAATGGGTCTTCAATAAATACTGTTGTAATGTTTATTTTATAACTTACCTTCCACAGTTAACCCAAAAATGTTATTACTTGTTCAAGAGGGGAGTCAATACAGATGTTCAAAATTAATTCTGTTGAGTGAGTAAAATTAGCATAGATTTTTGAAATTGTTCTTGACTACAGAGTTTACTAGATTTTATTTTAGGTTTATCTCATCAAAAATGTCTCCAAAGCAATATCTTTGGTAGAAGAATTTTGAGAACTTTTTCAAGGTATGATTTGATACTTCATTCAAGCAATATTTTTTAAGGAATGTTTATTCAGTAGAGGGAATTTGAGAGCGCTTACTCAAGGTATGATGCTGTTACTTCATTTCAGGCAATATTTTTAAGGAATGTCTTTGTCCTGAATAAAGAAATTAAAGAGGTTTCCTCGGCAGCTCATAGATAAAAGACTCTGCCTGCAATACAGGAGCCACAGGAGATGAGGATTCTATCCCTGGGTGAGGAAGATCCCCTGGAGGAGGGCATGGCAACCCACTCCAGTATTCTTGCCCGGAGAGTCCCATGTATAGAGGAGCCTTGTGAGCTACAGTATATAGGGTTGCGAAGAGTTGGACGCGACTGAAGTAACTTAGCACACACACATGCAAAGAAAGGGAAAATGAATGATTCAGAAATAACTACTCGTGTTTTTCAATTTCTAAGAATTCATTTTAATACAAAAATAATGATGTAGACTCCGTGCCTGTATAAGTTATTTAAGGGCATGTTTTTAGTAAGCACTCTGAATTTTTTCCCCACTAGGATACTCGATACTTCAAGCTATTATGGAAAAAGCAGGACAAAATGGTTGGCACGTCAGCGCTATATGTGTGGAAAATTTTAACGATGTCAACTATAGGCAACTTTTAGAAGAACTTGATAGAAGACAAGAGAAGAAATTTGTAATAGACTGTGAAATAGAGAGGCTTCAAAACATATTAGAACAGGTAAGTGTTGGATTTTATGTTGTTATTATTAATCTAGATCTTCTACAAATATGGTTGACCTTTTTTGGTCCATAAATATGTTCTCTCACTCATTTAGTCAAAGTGTGAAGTTTGGGAGTTTTTGCTCCATGATCTATTTATTTCTAATATTAAGTCATGGGGCTTCCCAGGTAGCTCAGTGGTGAAGAACCCACCTGTCAATGCAAGAGACATAAGAAATGTGGAATCATTCCGAGGGGTGGGAAAAGATCTCCTTGAGGAGGGAATGGCAACCCATTCCAGTATTCTTGCCAAAAGAATTCCATGGACAGAGGAGCCTGGCTAGCTACAGTCCATGGGGTCACAAAGAGTTGGACACAACTTAGTGACTGAGCACACACACAGGCAAGACTAAATCATAATTTTTTAACACCAAAGGCCGTTTTGGTTCTCAATGTACTTAGAAGCACTATTTATCATACATTTTTAAGCTGTACAATAGAAAGGACTTTTCATGACTCAAGAGCTCTTGATCTCCTATTTTCATAAACACTAATTCTAAAGATAAATGCTTTCTAGAATATTACAAAATGTGGCTCTGTACTTTTTATAACCTTTAGAGAACTAGCTATGTGAGAAATATCCAAATGAATTATAAAGCAAATAAATAAAAGAAAATTAAGTGACATACTGTGTGTATTTTCTTCTAAATATTTTAAGTAAATACATTACCACTATAGTGAAGATGGTTTTCAAATCTTCTCGCAAGGAAGAATCCTTTAATAAAGATTTTCAGTGCTTTTTTATTTGATTTAAAGCATACAGGAAAAGGTAAAATTGAACTCTGTCATTGCGTTAAATGATAGAAAAATATCATCAAATAAGGGATAATACTTGCTCCTAATCCTGTATATCATGATAAAGCTTTAAAGGCTGTATTTGGCCAAAATTGCAGTGAATGAATGCCATCTAGTGGTTTTATAAATGTTTGCTCATATTTACCTACAATATGTTAGTCTTGCTAAACAATATTGTAGCACATTTCATTGGTTAGTTTGCTACATACAGTGTATTTGCATAAAATGATTTGATTTGATTCCTATGATTTGATTCATAGTAATAACTTACCAATTTGGAAGTTTATTTATAAGAACAACTTAAGTACTCAATTTTACAAATCAAAACCAAGACATGTTTCAAAGATTTCTCCTCAATATCTGGGGACACTAAACTAGATGCCATAAGTTTCTTTCTTCAACAATAATTAGCATTTGTAAAAGTCAAAAGCAAAAAAGCATGTAGAATTTATTTTAAAGTTCTTTGAAGCCAGACCATACTGTAAGAAAAAAATAACAGTATTCTCCACCTGTTACCGTTTTATAGAAGAAGGGAGAAAAAATAACAGTTGATTGATGAATTGCTATTATTCTATTAGAAAATGTTAATTTTAACCTTCATATCACTCAGGTTTATTCCTCAGGGAGTCCAAGAAATCATTAAGGTTGTAATTACATATAGTATATGAAAGTTTTAGTATGCATTTATGGAATTCAAGAAATAAGGTTACCTCCTCTTTTGAGCAAGACCTAGTCACTTCAGCTCAAACTCCCATTTCTTCCTTCTCCCACTTCACTCCTATGCTGAGAGTTTAAGTTGTTTGACATGAATAACTGAAACTTTGTAAATAACTCTTCACAAATCCTACAGGACAGTCAATTGTAAGAACTTCAGGGATTACCAAGTTCCTGTCAGTTGGTGAATAAGGCTCAGGCCCTCTAGTTGCTAAAAGACTTGTGCTATGAAAGACCATATCTGGAAAAGGCAATTGAGTGCCTAGAGCATACTGACCCATTTCAGAGGCTTGACAGGTTTCTAAGAAGAAAATCAGCACACCCAGGGGCTATGGATAATTGTTGAATAAATAAAGTTAAATAAACGCTTGCTAAGGAAACCAGGCATCTTATTTTTGTCACAGTTTCAAAGAAATTAATTTTTTCCAGCTTTATTGAGATATGATTAACATACAAGAGAAATACATTATACTTTGATACACAAATATATTATGAAATGATTACCACAGTAGGGTTAACTAACACCTCCATCGTGTGCTGAAATCTGTTGCTCAGTCTTGTCTGACTCTGTGACTGTGTGGACTGTGGCTCACCAGTCTCCTCTGTCCATGGAATTTTCCAGGCAAGAATACTGTAGTGTGGTTGCCATTTCCTCCTCCAGCACTTCACATAATGACTTTTTTCTTCTTGCATACCTTTGATGACTACACAAACTCTACAAATTTTTAAGATCTATTTTCTTAGCAACTTCTGAGCATATGATACAGTGTTGTTAACTATAGTTACCAAGCTGTGCATCAGATACCCAAAACATAGAAAAGTTGAGTGTTTACCATTATCAACTCTATTTTAATTATTCCAGAATTCTAAGAGTTATTATTTTTACTATGCATGCACATTAATAATGAGACTATTAACAAATCTTTGTCTCTTTAAAATACCACTCAAACATAAATCTCATAAATTGTAACAAAGTCCACTCTAGTGTAAGAATACATTATATGTTCTTAATTGTCCTATAAAATTTCTCCCCCAAGAAAAGCTGTTCCTATCCTGAACATTTTTTTTCACTGTCTATATTTTAATTCTTGTGGCTCTAAGCAAAATCACTTTTAACGTCTCTTGATTTCATTTCTGATTCATATAAAAACAAAAGCTAAACCAAACTTTGTCAGGAATTTGTACATGCACTTCAATAACTCTATTTCAACATCCTCTTTAGTAAAATAATAGAAAAAAGTTTCAGAGAATCAAGCATTCTTTTTTACAAAATAAAATGCTAAATAATCTTGATCAGAAAAGTGTCTCTGAGTTTTTTCTATTAAAATATAAATGATTTTCAGGTATACAACTTAGTCAATATTTTCATAGATTATATTCCATTTAGAGTTATTATAAAATATCAACTATATTCCCTGCACTGTACAGCATATCTTTGAATCTTACTTACTCTATGCATAGTAAATGGTACCTCTTAATCCCCTACTCCTATCTTGTCACTCACCCCTTCCCTCTTCCTGTTGGTAACCATTAGTTATTTCTGTGTTTGTGAGTCTGTCTTGTTATGTCAATTTCTTTAATTTATTTCTTAAATTCAGCATATAAGTGATTATAAACAGTATTTGTCTTTCTCTGACTAATTTCACTAAGTAAAATACCCTCCAGTCCTATCCATGCTGTTATAAATGGCAATTTTTTGTTTCTTTATGGTTGAGTAATATTTCATGATATACCACATCCTCTTTATCCATTAACCTCTTATCCATTATCCATTATCCATTATCTGCTTTATCCATTATCCATTTGTTGTAGGAAGGGGGACCCCCTTCCAGGGCCCGAAGTTGGGCTCTTGTCTAACACTCGGAAAAGAATTGTCCGAGGAGACACGTGCTGACAGAGCAAGAGATTTTATTGGGAAGGGCACCCAGGTGGAGAGCAAGAGGTAAGGGAACCCAGGAGAACTGCTCTGCCACGTGGCTCACAGTCTTGGGTTTTATGGTGATGGGATTAGTTTCCGGGTGGTCTTTGGCCAATCATTCTAAATCAGAGTCTTTCCTGGTGGCGCACGCATCGCTCAGCCAAGATGGATGCTAGCAAGAGAGATTCTGGGAAGTGGACGGGCAGGTAGTGTCTCCTCTAGACATTTCCCGAACTCTTCTGGCTGGTGGTGGCTTATTAGTTCCGTATTCCTTATCAGGATCTCCTGCCATAAAACAACTCATGCAAATGGTTACTATGGTGCCTGGCCAGGCTCGGCGGTTTCAATCAGTGTGCTTCCCCTAACAACGCCCCCCTGAGAGACTTCATACTCAAGATGCTTCTTGGGAATTGGGGCGGAGGTCTCTTTCTTCTGTAACTTCTTCCTACTGTGTCTGGGCGTAGGCCTGCCTAGCAGAGCAGAAGTCTCTCTCTACCTGATCTAAGTTGGGGTGTTCTATATTTGAAACCAGCTCCCACCCTTGTAGTAACATCAATTTGGCCTGGAACTGCTGGAGTCTGCTGGAGATAAACTTTGTAAGGAGTTGGAGTATACAGGGGCCAAATAGGAGGCCTAATAGGATAGTTATCACTGGACCCATGAATGGTAAGAGCCAAGAAGGGAAAGAAGGAGAATGCCATACACCTGTTGAACTTAAATCCTGGATCTTTGTAGCCTGTCCCAAAAGCCCCTTGATATCTTCTTGGACCTGCCCAGACTGGTTATAATAAAAACAGCATTCTTCCTTTAGATATAGACAAGTGCCTCCCTGTCCTGCAGTCAATAAGTCTAGGGCCCGACGATTTTGTAGGACCATTGCGGCTAGGGAGTCTAACTAGGATTATAGGTATTGGAGGGTCCTCGCTGTTTTTTCTATGGATACAGCAGTGTCGGTAGAAAGCTGCTGAAGTTTATGTAAAGAAGTTCCCCCCACGGCAACTTCTGTTAAACCGGCAGTCAGTCCTAATGCCAGGAAAATAGGGGTAAGTATTACCGCACGATGTATCCTCTGGTTGGTATATACTGGTAAAGGCAAGGAGGTATTACTCCAGGCCAGATCTATGTGGGGCGTGACATACCCTAGGGAGCAAGTTCCTGACCAAAAAGGTGGTAGGGATAAATAAGCTCTATCCCCACATATGAAATAGACACCATGACTACGTTTAAGTTGGGCAGCAAAATGGGTTTGCCAAAGAGGAACAGGATTTCCATCTGCCTTACAACTGGAACACGCCATAATGGAACAGGGGCAGTACTTTAGCAGCTGGGAGGAGACTGTCACTCCACTTGCTGCAAAACCGGCAGCAGTGAGGGCATTTAGGAACGGATTTAAGTGTTGTGAGGCATCCTGGGTTTGGTCCTCAAGGTAGAGAGTATTTCGTTTGGGCTCCCACCATAGGGTTAGGTTTTTAGGGGTGGGTACCCCTACAATGGAATAACAGGGGTCAGAGTTGCCCGTCCGGTTTAGAAACCAGGATGAATGGGTGTGGTTCTTTGGTCGTCCAGAACAGAACATGGATTTTCGAGACTGGTTAATGGCATCTGAGGAGAGCCTCATGTTCGGGGATAGGTATACTGTGTCGGTTCTGCCAGAACCTCTAGTTCCCAAACTTTGGGCTAAATCGTAATGCCCTAGTGAAATTTCTAGGTCCCGGTTTTTCCCATAAGTTTCAACAGTGAAGGTCACCCCACATTATGAGTTATCTAGATTTCCCACTGACACCCCTGTTAGGGAGTGACTTTTTAGACAGATAGGGAAGGTCACTTGGGGGATGTTAGTCAAGAGAGAAAATAAGGGCTCAGGTGGGATTGCAGATGTCATCGAGGGGGTAAATAGAGACAGTTGTTGCTGGTACCAAGGCATGAAGTTTTTTCCCCTTTTTCCCAAAAGGCCATACTACGACCAGATGGGGTGCACTGAGTAACAGCCCGTAGCTCAGCTGGAAGGGTGGGCCATTGATACCCTGGGATAGGTTGGACATACCCCCCAACTTCTGCCATTAATGCAGATCCAGCACGGGCTGGTTAGGTTGAGTTGAGAAGCAGTGTGGTTTGCAAGTGTATATGCCTCGTTTAGGGAGAGATCAATAGCCATCCAGGGAGATATGATTAGAAAGAGGAAGAACATCATATGATGCATTTTACTTATCTGAGGGAGAGTTGATGGGGTTCCGCTTGAACAAGAGCCTGAGATCTTCAAAATGTTCACAGGAATAGCTGTCCTCTGGCTTTGGAGTCTCAGTTTCTGTCTCCCCCTTCTGTAGGCCATAGGGTTTTATTCTAGAATTGTGGACCCAGGCAGATAGACCCTTCACTTTTACGGTAGTTGAAGTCACTAGAACAACCTGATATGGCCCTGTCCATTTCTCGGACAGCTGGTTTGGACTCCCTTTTTCTTGCCAGGTCTTTACTAATACTTGATCCCCTGGCTCTACCTGGGGATTTTTCAAGTCTTCCTGTGATTTAGGGAGGATCTGTTCTCCATACCGTTGGAGTTCTTGTTGAAACCTTCCCAGGTCAATTATATGTTTTAAGAGTGTATTGGCATCCTCATCAAAAAACAAATCAGAAATTAAGAATGGACGTCCATATATCATTTCAAAAGGACTTAACAATAGTGGCCGTTTGTGGGATGTCCGTACCCTCATGAGGGCTATGGGTAGCATATGTGTCCACTTATTATGTGTTTCTTGACATAGCTTAGCCAGAGCCCTTTTAAGAGTCTGGTTGGCTCTCTCCACCTTTCCTGAAGCTTGAGGCCTCCAGGATGAGTGGAACCGGTATTTTATGCCTAAGCATGTGGCTAGGTTCTGGGATATTGTGGCTGTAAATGAGGGCCCATTGTCACTCTGAAGTGACCGAGCAGCCCAAACCTAGGCACTATCTCTTTCAGCAGAGATTTACAGACTTCTGTAGCTCTCTCTGTCTTAGTAGGGAACGCTTCGATCCATCCTGTGAATGTGTCAATGAAGACTAGCAAAGAAGAAAACCCTTGGGTCTTTGCATGGCTGTAAAATCTACTTGCCAGTCCTCTCCTGGGTACGATCCCTGATGTTAGACAGGTTTAATTAGAGGAGGTGGCAAGGGTCTGGTTTTTGGATTATTTCTTAGACAGGTATCACAATTCTGTGTGACCTGTCTAACAACCTTAGCTAACTGGGGATGGCAGAGAATAGACTTAAGCAAGATTTCTAGATTATCTCTTCCAAAATGGGCGCTCTTATGTAAGGAGTTAGTAATTTTCCAAACCTGAGAATCGGGGGGTATTATTTGGGCCTGATCAGTCTGAAACCACCCATGTGACCCAATCTCTCAGCCCTGCTCAGCATATCGGGAATGTTCCTCTGGGGTATAATCTGGAGTCAAGGTTTCCTTGGGGAAAAGGGGGCAGATAGCAGTGGCAGAGGTAGCTTCCCTGGCAGCTCGTCTTGCCTCTTGATCAGCTTTCCTATTTCCCTGGGCCTCTTTTTCTTGCCCCTTTTGGTGACTCTTGCAGTGGATGACAGGTAATTTTGCAGGAAGTTTGACTGCCTCCAGGAGCCTGAGAATGAGCTCTTTGTGTTTAATAGGAGAGCTTCGGGCACTGAGCATCCCTCTTCTTTTCCAAATTGCTGCATGGGCATGCAGAATGAGGAAAGCATACTTAGAGTCTATATACATATTAATCCTCTTTCCTTCTCCTAACTCCTTCTCCCTCTTGTCAGGGCAAAAAGTTCAGCTTTCTGGGCTGAGGTGTCTGGGGGAAGAGACCCACTTTCCTTAGTTTCTTCTAGGCTCACTACAGCATATCCTGCTTTCCTCTCTCCTTTTTCTACAAAACTGCTGCCATCTGTGTACCAATTTTCCTCTGGGTCAGATAAAGGTGTCTCTGATAGGTCCGGGCGAGAAGAGTATAACTCGTCTATGATTTGTATGCATTGGTGATCCAGAGGGGAAGTAGGGGGATCTGGCAGTAAGGTTGCTGGATTTAAAGTCTGGCAGACCCTCAACTTTATTTCTGGAGTGTCAAGGAGGAGTGCTTGGTATTGGGTGATCCTTCCCCCTGTCATCCACCTGTCCCCTTTAGTTTCCAAGACTGCTTGCACCTGATGAGGCGTATACACTGTGGTGGGCTGACTCAGGGTCAGCTTAGATACCTCCTTAACCATAAGAGTGGTGGTTGCTACTGCCCGGAGGCAAGTGGGCCACCCTCTGGCCACCTCGTCTAGTTGTTTTGAGAGATAAGCCACGGGTTGTAATACAGGCCCCATCATCTGTCCTAACATCCCAAGAGCAGTTCCTATCCTTTCAGAAACAGAGTCTAAAAGGCGTCTCCAGGCTTGGGAGGCCTAAAGCTGGGACTGTAGTGATAGACTCTTTTAGGGCATTAAAGGCCACCTTGCAGGTCTCATCCCAGTCGAGTGGCTCTTCCTCTTTCCCCCTTAGCTTTTCATATAGGGGTCTGGCCAGATTGCCATAATTAGGAATCCAGACCCTGCAAAACCCACTCATTCCTAAATATCCCCTAAGCTGTTTTTTTTGTTTGGGGGTACAGGGTATTTAAGATGAAGGATTTCCTCTCGGTGTCAAGCATTCTTTTTCCTTCCGTAATTATAAATCCAAGGTATTTTACTTGGGTTAAGCTAATCTGAGCCTTCTTGGGGGATACTCGATAACCCTTTCCATATAGGAAATTTAGAGTTTTAATAGTGTCCATTTGAGAGCTGGTAAAATCTGGACTAGCTATGAGCAAGTCATCCACATACTGTATTAGACTACTGTTTGTTAAAGTTAATTCCCTTAGTTCTGTCCCCAAGGAAGTCCCAAAGATATGAGGGCTATTCCTAGCAAGAGGGATTCTGGGAAGTGGACGGACAGGTAGTGTCTCCTCTCGACCTTTCCCGAACTCTTCCGGCTGGTGGTGGCTTATTAGTTCCGTATTCCTATCAGGATCTCCTGTCATAAAACAACTCATGCAAATGGTTACTATGGTGTCTGGCCAGGCTGGGCAGTTTCAATCAGTGTGCTTCCCCTAACACATTTATCCACTTAGATTACTTCTTTACCTTGGGTTTTGTAAATAATGCAACTATGAACTTTGAGGTACATATATCTTTTAAATTAGTTTTTACTTTCTTTGAATGTATACCCAGGAGTGGGATTCCTAACCAATATAGTAGTTCTGTCTTTTCATTTTTTAAAGAAACTTTTGTATTTATTTCCACAGTGGCAGCACCAATTAACATCCCCCCTAACAATGTAGTAGTGTTCCCTTTTCTTCATACCCTTGCCTATATTTGTTATTTGTTGGCTTTTGACAACAGTGGTCATTCTGACAGTTGTGAGGTACTATGCTATTGTGGTTTTTTATTTGCATTTGGCTAACATAGTGGCGTTGAGCATCTTTTCATGTGACTGTTGGCCATTTCCATCAAAAAAGAAAAATGTTAATTCAGGCCTTCTGCCAATGTTTTAATCAGATTTTTTTTTTAATCTTAAGTTCTATGTGTTGGTTATATATTTGGGATATTAATACTTTTTCACTCATATCATTTGTTAGTAATTATTCTCAAGTTGTCTTTCTATCTTGTCAATGGTTTCCTTCACTATGAAAAAGCTTTTAAGTTTGATAAGGTCCCATTTGTTTACTTTTGCTCGTTTCCTTTGTCTGAAAAGAATGGTCCAAAATATATTGCTATGATTTACATCAAAGATGGTGTTCTGAACGTTTTCTTCTAAGAGTTTTATGGTTTCCAGCCTTTAATACTTTCCAGTCTTTAATACTTTCTTTGTGTATATGGTCTGACAAAATGTTCTAATTTCATTCTTTTACGTGTAACTGTCCAGTTTTCCCAGCACGACTTGATGAAAAGACTGCCTTTTCTCCATTATATATTCTTGTATCTTTATTGTAGCTTAATTGACCATAGGTACATGGGTTTGTTTCTGGGGTCTTTAGTCTGTTCCATTGATCTATGTGTCTTTTTTGTGCCAGTACCATACTGTTTTGATGACTGTAGCTTTTTAGTATAATGATGCCGAGGAGTGTGATTACCTCCTGTTTTATTTTTTCTCGACTGTTTCAGCTATTCAGGATCTTTTTTGTTCCATGTAAATTTTTGGATTATTTGCTCTAGTTTTGTGAAAAATATCACTGCATTTTGGTAAGAATTGCATTAACTCTGTACTAAATCTCTAGGATGGCCATTAAAAAAAAAAAAAAAAAATGGCCAGAATCCCAGGGAATTTTCAATCTGCTTCCTTCCCATTTCCCCAAAACAAGCAGGTGTGTGTGCATTCTTCAAAAGTAAAATCTCAGTTTCTTACAACCATATCTTAAGTCCAACTAGTTTTCAAACCAGCTAAAGTGACTTGTCTTCTCAATGTAAGACCCCAGGAATGAGGTGTTCAATGTGTAGTTCAAACCCTGATTTCTTTTTTTTTTTTAATTTTTAATTTTTTTTTTATTAGTTGGAGGCTAATTACTTTACAATATTGTGGTGGTTTTTGTCATACATTGACAAGAATCAGCCATGGTTTTACATGTATTCCCCATCCTGATCCCCCCTCCCACCTCCCTCTCCGCCTGATCCCTCTGGGTCTTCCCAGTGCACCAGGTCCACGCACTTGTCTCATGCATCCAACCTGGGCTGGTGATGTGTTTCACC
Source organism: Odocoileus virginianus (assembly GCF_023699985.2). Lineage (NCBI taxonomy): Eukaryota > Metazoa > Chordata > Mammalia > Artiodactyla > Cervidae > Odocoileus > Odocoileus virginianus. Next base: position 72,363,212 of record NC_069683.1, read on the forward strand.
CTAGATAATATACATGTTTTGATGCTGTTCTCTTGAAACATCCCACCCTCGCCTTCTCCCACAGAGTCCAAAAGTCTGTTCTATACATCTGTGTCTCTTTTTCTGTTTTGCATATAGGGTCAAACCCTGATTTCTTTGCTTCCTTTCTTACCTATCTCTGTCTGGGTTTTTCTTACAATCTTGCTTATGGAAGAGCTTTCTGCCAGTTTCCAATTTGTTTACAGCTAGAGTTGCTCCACATGCAGATATATTGTTGATGTGTTTGTGGGAGTAGGTGAGCTCAAAGTCCTCCTTCTCTTCCATCTTTTTTTCCCTTAAAAAAAAAAAAAAAAAGGCTTTGACAAGTTAGCCCTTTCTCAGATGGAGAAATTAATATAATAAGGATAAGAGAATGTGTTATTAAATTTCTAGAAGGATAGGCACACTTCATATTGTGGTGGCAGGCTGTCAATAATTACTTCATTGACATTTTAATTTGTGCCAACTTTCAAAAACATGATGGAAATACCTCAAAATTTTCTTTCAAAATACATTAATAAACAACTATTTTGGAAGCATTTTATCTTCTGTACACTTTTCCAAATTATTTTTATGCTATGAACTAATTAGTTCTCATAAATATCTGATAGTTAAAATAGCACTTAGCTATACATTCATTCAAATATCTCAAAACATGAGCTTCAAAACAAATATTTGAAAATTAGCTTTAAAGATATATTGATTTTTCCACTCTTAATAGACACACAATAGGAGAAAAAATGAAAGAATTTATATATGAATAAGTATCACCCACTGAGCTGTAAGAAATATAAAATAGAGAGATTTTATATATTACATATCTATAAATATATAAAAATATATTAAAAATCCTATAAAAGTAGAAATATACTTCAATAAAAACTACCAAGTTAGGTTTATTGTATTGTTTGTATCATAATCCCAGCAAAACAAATTGCATTATTGTCTCTCTGAATCCCACAGCAATTTGGTTTACTCATAAAGTTAAAAATAGTTTTTTGGTATTTGTTGAATTTGTGATTAATTAATGATAGAAAGTTTCAATTTTTACTTATAATAGTATACAATTTTGAACACTAACACTACTCATTATTTATCTTAGTTTATCAATTGTTTTATGGCATAGCTTAATATGACAATATTATATAGTCATATTATATTATATAATATAGGAGCTTACTATAACTCCTTATTGCCAAATTCACACTTAAATTGAAGAAAGTAGGGAAAACCATTAGGCCTTTCTGGTATACAGTGCAAGTGACAAGTAGATTCAAGGGATTAGATCTGATAGACAGAATGCCTGAAAAACTATGGACAGAGGTAAATGAGGTAAATGACACCGTACAGGAGTTGGTGATCAAAAACATTCCCAAGGAAAAGAAATTCAGGAATGCAAAATGGCTGTCTGAGGAAGCCTTACAAATAGCTGCAAAAATAAGAGGTGAAAGGCAGAGGACAAAAGGAAAGACATATCCATTTGAATGCAGAGTTCCAAAGACTAACAAGGAGAGATAACAAAGTCTTCCTAAGAGAACGGTGCAGAGAAATAGAGGAAAACAATGGAATGGGAAAGACGTAGAGATCTCTTCAAGAAAATTAGGGATACCAAGGGAACATTTCATCAAAGGTGGGCACAATACTGGACAGAAATGGTATGGACCTAACAGAAGCAAAAGATATTAAGAAGAGATGGCAAGAATACACCAAAGAACTATACAAAAAAAAAAAAAAAAATGACCTTAATGACCCAGATAATCACGATGGTGTGATCACTCACGAAGAACCAAACAATGTGGAGTGTGAAGTCAAGTGGGCCTTAGGAAGCATTACTATGAACAAAGCTAGTGGAGGGTATGGAATTCCAGCTGAGCTATTTCAAATTCTAAAAGATGATGCTGTGAAAGTGCTGCAGTCAATATGCCAGCAAATTTGGAAAACTCAGCAGTGACCACAGGACTGGAATAAGTCAGTTTTCATTACAGTCCCAAAGAAAGGCAATGCCAAAGAATGTTCAAACTACAGCACAGTTGCACTCATTTCATATGCTAGCAGAGTAATGCTCAAAATTCTCTGAGCCAGGCTTCAACAGTACATGAACCAAGAATTTCCAAATGTTCAAGCTAGATTTAGAAAAGGCAGAGGAACCAGAGATCAAATTGCCAACATCTATTGGATCATAGAAAAAAAATCCAGAAAAACATCTACTCCTGCTTTACTGACTACGCCAAAGCCTTTGACTGTGTGGATCACAACAAACTGTGGGAAATTCTTAAAGAGATAGGAATACCAGACCACTTTACCTGCCTCCTGAGAAAGCTGTACGTAGGTCAAGAAACAACAGTTAGAAATGGAACAACAGGCTGATTCCAAATTGGGAAAGTGTCAAGGCTATATATGATCACCCTGCTTATTTAACTTATATGCAGAGTATGTCATGTGAAATGTCAGGCTGGGTGAAGCACAAGCTGGAATCAAGATAACTGAGAGAAATATAAACAACCTCAGATATGCAGATGACACCACCCTTATGGCAGGAAGTGAAGAGGAATTAAAGATCCTCTTGATGAAAGTGAAAGAGGAGAGTGGAAAAAAATGGCTTAAAAATCAGCATTCAAAAAATGAAGATCATGGCATCCAGTCCCATCACTTCATGGCAAATAGATGGGGAAACAGTGGAAACAGTGACAGACTTTCTTTTCTTGGATCCAAAATCACTGCAGATGGTGATGGCAGCTATGAAATTAAAAGACACTTGCTCCTTGGGGAAAAAAAGCTATGACAAACCGAGAGAGTGTATTAAAAAGCAAAGACATTACTTTTACAACAAAGATCCGTAGAGTCAAAGCTATGGGTTTTTTTCAGTAATCATGTATTTATGTGAGAACTGGACCATAAAGAAGGCTGAACACTGAAAAAATGATGGTTTGAATTGTGGACTTCAAGGATATCAAACCTAAAGGAGTCAATCCTAAAGGAAATCAGTCCTGAATATTCATTAGAAGGACTGACGGTGAAACTGAATCCAATACTTTGGCCATCTGATCAAAGAGCTGGCTCACTAGAAAAGACACTAATGTTGGGAAATATGGAAGGCAGGAGGAAAAGAGGACAACAGGGGACAAGACTGTTGGATGACATCACCTATTCAATGAACTTGAGTTTGAGCAAGCTCCAGGAGATAGTGAAGGACAGGGAAGCCTGGAGTGCAACCAGTCCATGGGGTCAACAGAGTCAGACATGACTAAGCAACTAAACAACAGCAATGTAACTTGAAATAAGTGAATTATTTTTATATCATATTTATATGAATATATTTTCATATATTATTTTATTTCTACACATATCCTTTGATTTTAAATTTTTAACTTAATTACTTGAAAAATTCCTAATAATTTATCTCATGCTTTATCAATCTTCTACCTCTTCCTTTGGTCTATTGACTTATATTCATGAAATTATGATGTTTACAAAAATGATGAATACTTTCATTTTCTGAGAGATGGATAAGAAATCCCCAATTGTTAATTTTTTTAATTAATTTATTTATTTTAATTGAAGGCTAATTACTTTACAACATTGTAGTAGTTTTTGCCATACATTGACATGAATCAGCCATGAGTGTATTTGTGTTCCTCATCATGAAGACCCTCCCACCTCCCTCCCCATCCCATCCTTCTGGGTCATCCTAGTGCACCAGCCTTGAGCTCCCTGTCTCATGCATTGAACCTGGACTGGCGATCTATTTCACATATGATAATATACATGTTTCAATGCTAATCTATAAAATCATCCCACCCTTGTCTCCCACAGAGTCCAAAAGTCTGTTCTTTACATCTGTGTCTCTTTTGCTGTCTCGTATATAGGGTCATCATTACCATCTTTCTGAATTCCACATATATGCATTAATATACTGTATTGGTGTTTTTCTTTCTGACTTACTTCACTCTGTATAATAGGCTCCAGTTTCACCCACCTTATTAGAACTGATTCAAATGCATTTCTTTTAATAGCTGAGTAATATTCCATTGTGTATATGTATCAAAGTTGTCTTATCCATTCATCTGCCGTTGGGCATCTAGGTTGATTCCATGTCCTGGCTATTGCAAACAGTACTGTGATGAAATTGGGGTACATGTATCTCTTTCAATTCTGGTTTCTTCGGTGTGTATGCCCAGCAGAGGGATTGCTGGGTCATATGGCAGTTTTATTTCCAGGATTTTAAGGAATCTCTTCTTTGTTCTCCATTGGAGAAGGAAACGCAACCCACTCCAGTATTCTTGCCTAGAGAATTCTGTGGACAGAGAAGCCTGGTGGACAGAGAAGCCTGGTGGACTGCTGTACATAGGGTCCCATACAGTCGGACACAACTGAAGTGACTTAACATGCATGCATGCATTGGATTAGGAAATGGCAACCCACTCCATATTCTTGCCTGGAGAATACCAGGAATGGAGGAGCCTGGAGGGCTGCCATCTATGGGGTAGCACAGAGCTGGACAAGACTGAAGCAGTGTAGCAGCAGCAACAGCTCTCTGTTCTCCATAGTGGTTGTACTAGTTTCCATTCCCACCAACAGTGTAAGAGGGTTCCCTTTTCTCCACCCCCTCTCCAGCATTTATTGTTTGTAGACTTTTTGATAGCAGCCATTCTCTCCGTCATGAGATGGTATCTCATTGTGGTTTTGACTTGCATTTCTCTGATAATGAGTGATATTGAGCATCTTTTCATGCATTTGTGTTTGTTAGCCATCTGTATGTCTTCTTTGGAGAAATGTCTGTTTAGTTCTTTAGCCCATTTTGTGATTGGGTCATTTATTTTTCTGGTATTGAGCTTCAGGTATTGCTTATACATTTTTTAGATTAATTCTTTGTCAGTTGCTTCATTTGCTATTATTTTCTCCAATTCTGAAGGCTGTCTTTTCACCTTGCTTATAGTTTCCCTCGTTATGCAAAAGCTGTTAAGTTTGATTAGGTCCCATTTGTTTATTTTTGCTTTTACTTCCACTACTCTGAGAGGTGGGTCATAGAGGATCCTGCTGTGATTTATGTCAGAGAGTGTTTTGCCTATGTTTTCCTCTAGGAGTTTTATAGTTTCTGGTCTTGCATTTATATCTTTAATCCATTTTGAGTTTATTTTTTGTGTATGGTGTTGGAAAGAGTTCTAGTTTCACCCTTTTACAAGTGATTGACCAGTTTTCCCAACACCACTTGTTAAAGAGATTGTTTTTTCTCCATTGTATATTCTTGCCTCCATTGTCAAAGATAAGATGTCCAGAGATGTGTGGATTTATCTCTAGGCTTTCTATTCCATTCCATTGATGTATATTTCTGTCTGTGCTAGTACCATACTGTCTTGATGACTGTAGCTTTGTAGAATAGTTTGAAGTCAGGCAGTTGATTCCTCTAGTTCCATTCTTCTTTCTCAAGATTGCTTTGGTTATTCGAAGTTTTTTGCATTTCCATGCAAATTGTGAAATTATTTGTTCTAGTTCTCTTAAAAAATAGCGTTGGTAGCTTGACAGGGATTGCATTGAATCCATAGATTGCTTTGGGTATTATACTCATTTTCACTATATTGGTTCTTCCGATCCATGAACGTGGTATATTTCTCCATCTATTACTGTCATTTTTCATTTTTCCATCAGTGTTTCACAGTTTTCTATATATAGGTCTTTTGTTTCTTTAGGTAGATTTATTCCTACGTTTGTTATTCTTTTCGTTGCAATAGTGAATGGAGTTGTTTCCTTAATTTCTCTTTCTGTTTTCTCATTGTTAGTGTTTATGAATGCATGGGATTTCTGTGTGTTAATTTTATATCCTGCAACTTTACTATATTCATTGATTAGCTCTAGTAATTTTCTGGTGGAGTTTTTAGGGTTTTCTATGCAGAGGATCTTGTCATCTGCAAACAGTGAGAGGTGTACTTCTTTTCCAATCTGGATTTCTTTTATTTCTTTTTCTGCTCTGATTGCTGTTGGTAAAACTTCCAAAATTATGTTGAATAGTAGTGGTGAGAGTGGGTACGCTTGCCTTGCTCCTGACTTTAGGGGAAATGCTTTCAATTTTACACCACTGAGGGTAATGTTTGCTGTGTTTGTCATATATAGCTTTTATTATGTTGAGGTATGTTCCTTCTATGCCTGCTTTCTGTAGAGTTTTTATCATAAATGGAAGTTGAATTTTGTCAAAGGATTTCTCTGAACCTCTTGAGATAATCATATGGTTTTTATCTTTCAATTTGTTAGTGTGGGGTATCACATTGATTGATTTGTGGATATTAGAGAATCCTTACATCCCTGGGATAAAGCCCACTTGGTCATATGATGTATGACATTTTAAATATGTTGTTGGATTCTGTTTGCTAGGATTTTGTTAAGGATTTTTACATCTATTTCATCAGTGATATTGGCCTGTAGTTTTCTTTTTTGTGGCACCTTTGTCTGGTTTTGGTATTAGGGTGATGGTGGCCTCATAGAATGAGTTTGGAAGTTTATCTTCCTCTGCAATTTTTTGGAAGAGTTTGAGTAGGATAGGTGTTAGCTCTTCTCTAAATTTTTGGTAGAATTCAGCTATGAAGCCGTCTGGTCCTGGGCTTTTGTTTGTTGGAAGATTTCTGCTTACAGTTTTGATTTCCATGTTTGTGATGGGTCTGCTAAGATTTTCTATTTCTTCCTGGTTCAGCTTTGTAAAGTTATGCTTTTCTAATATTCCATCCATTTCTTCCAAGTTGTCCATTTTATTGGCATATAGTTGCTGATATAATAGTCTCTTATGATCCTTTGTATTTCTGTGTTGTCTGTTGTGATTTCTCCATTTTCAGTTCTAATTTTGTTGATTTGATTTTTCTCCTTTTTTTTTTTTTTTCTGATGATTCTGGCTAATGGTTTGTCTATTTTATTTATCTTCTCAAAGAACCAGCTTTTAACATTGTTGACTTTTGCTATGGTCTCCATTGTTTCTTTTTCATTTATTTATGCCTTAATTTTTATGATTTCTTTCCTTCTACTAACCCTGGGGTTCTTCATTTCTTCTTTGTCTAGTCGCTTTAGGTGTGGGGTTAGGTTATTTCTTTGATTTTTCTCTTGTTTCTTGAGGTAAGCATGTATTGCTATGAACCTTCCCTTTAGCATGGCTTTTAATGAATCCCATAGATTTTGGGTTATTGTGATTTCATTTTCATTCGTTTCTATGCATATTTTGTTTCTTTTTTATTTCTTCTGTGATTTGTTGGTTATTCAGAAATGTGTTGTTTGACCTCTATATGTTTTTATTTTTAATAGTTTTTTTCCCCTGTAATTGACATCTAATCTTACCACATTGTGATCAGAAAAGATGCTTGTAATTATGTCATTTTTTTTTTTAATTTACCAAGGCTAGATTTATGACCCAGGATGTGATCTGTCCTGGAGAAGGTTCCATGTGCACTTGAGAAAAAGGTGAAATTCACTGTTTTGGATTGAAATGTCCTATAGATATACTTAGGTCTAACTGACTCATTGTATCATTTAAAGTTTGAGTTTCCTTGCTTATTTTCTGTTTAGCTGATCTATCCATAGGTGTGAGTGGAGCATTAAAGTCTCCCACTATTATTGTGTTACTGTTTTTTTTTTCTTTTTTTAAATTATTTTTATTAGAGGCTAATTACTTTACAATATTGTAGTGGTTTTTTACATTAATCAGCCATAGATTTACATGTGTTCCCCATCCCAATCCCCCCTCACACCTCCCTCTCCATCTCATCCCTCTGGGTCTTCCCAGTGGGAAGCCCTGAGCACTTGTCTCATGCATCCAACCTGGGCTGGTGTTAATTTTGCCTTTCATACTTGTTAGCATTTGCCTTACATATTGTGGTGGTCCTATGTTGGGTGCATATATATATTTATAATTGTTATATCTTCTTCTTGGACTGATCCTTTGATCATTATGTAGTGTCCTTCTTTGTCTCTTTTCATGGCCTTTATTTCAAAATCTATTTTATCTGACATGAGTATTGCTACTCCTGCTTTCTTTTGGTCTCCATTTGCATGAAATATCTTTTTCCAGCCCTTCACTTTCAGTCTGTATGTGTCCTTAGGTTTGAGGTGGGTCTCTTGTAGACAACATATATAGGGGTCTTATCTTTGTATCCATTCAGCCAGTCTTTGTCTTTTGGTTGGGGCAATCGACCCATTTACATTTAAAGTAATTATTAATAAGTATGATCCCATTGCCATTTACTTTGTTGTTTTGGGTTTGAGTTTATACAACCTTTGTGGTTCCTATCTAGAAAAGATCCTTTAATATTTGTTGAAAAGTTGGTTTAGTGGTGCTGAATTCTCTTAGCTTTTGCTTGTCTATAAAACTTTTGCTTTCTCCTTCATATTTGAATGAGATCCTTGCTGGGTACAGTAATCTGGGTTGTAGGTTTTTCTGTTTTATCACTTTAAGTATGTCTTGCCATTCCCTTCTGGCCTAAAGAGTTTCTATTAAAAGATCAGTTGTTATCTTTATGGGAATCCCCTGCGTGTTATTTGTTGTTTTCCCTTGCTGCTTTTAATATTTGTTCTTTGTGTTTGATCTTCATTAAATTGATTAATATGTGTCTTTGGGTGTTTTTCTTTGGCTTTATCCTGTTTGAAACTCTCTGGGTTTCTTGGACTTAGGTGGCTATTTCCTTCTCCATTTTAGGGAAGTTTCCAACTATTGTCTCCTCAACTATTTCGTCATGGCCTTTCTTTTTGTCTTCTTCTTCTGGGACTCCTATGATTCGAGTGTTGGGGCATTTGACATTGTCCCAGATATCTCCGAGGTTGTCCTCATTTCTTTTCATTCTTTTTTCCTCTCTGCTTCATTTATTTCCACCATTCTATCTTCCACCTCACTTATCCTAACTTCTGCCTTATTTATCCTACTGTTGGTTCCCTTCAGAGTGCTTTTGATCTCAGTTGTTGCATTATTCATTATTGATTGACTCTCTTCTATTTCTTCTAAGTCCTTGTTAACATTTCTTGCATCTTCTCAACCCTTGTCTCCGGACTATTTATCTGCAGCTCCATTTTGTTTTCAAGATTTTGGATCATTTTTACTATCATTATTCTGAATTATTTTTCAGGTAGACTCCCTATCTCCTCCTCTTTTGTTTGGTTTGGCAGGCATTTATCATGTTTCTTTACCTGCTGAATATTTCTCTGCCTTTTCATCTGGTTTAAATTGCTGTGTTTGGGGTGGCCTTTCTGTATGCTGGAATTTTGTGGTTTCTCTTTATTGTGGAGGTTCCTCCCTCTGAGTGGAATTGGACGAGTGACTTGTCAAGATTTCCTGGTTAGGAAGGCTTGCATGTGTGTTCTGGTGGGTGGAGCTGGATCTCTTCTCTCTGAAGTCCAATGAGGTGTCCAGTAGTGAGTTTTGAGGTGTCTGTGGGTTTGGTGTGACTTTGGGCCACCTGTATTTTATTGCTCAGGGTTATGTTTCTGTGTTGCTGGAGAATTTGTGTGGTATGTCTAGCTCTGAAACTTGTTGGCTCTTGGGTGGAGCTTGGTTTCAGTGTAGGTATGGAGGCTTTTGATGAGCTCTTGTCTATTAATTTTCCCTAGATTCAGAAGTTTTCTGGTGTTCTTGAGTTTTGGATTTAAGCTTCCTGACTCTAGTTTTCAGTCTTATTCTTACAGTAGCCTCAAGACTTCTTTATCCATACAGCACCAATGAGAAAACATCTAGGTTAATGATGAAAGTTTCTCCACAGTGAGGGACACCCAGAGAGGTTAACAGAGTTACATGGAGAAGAGAAGAGGGAGGAGAGAGATAGAGGTGACCAGGAGGAGAAGAGGGGGAGTCAAAAGGAGAGAGACTGATCTAGTCAGTAATAAGTTCCCTAAGTGTTCTCCACATCCCAGAATACCCAAAGAGATTCACAGAGTTGGGTAGAGAAGAGAAAGAGGAGAGAGGAGACAGAGGTGACCTGGGGGCGAAAAAGGAGAGTTAAAAGGCGGGGAGAGCAATCAAGTCAGTAATCACACTCCTAAGTAATAATGGGTACTGAAGATTGGATTCTTAAAGGTATAAAATTGACCACAAATACCAAAAAGCAAAGATTAAAAATCTAGAGTAGATGTTAGACTCTCAAAAATACAATATATATATATATATTTTTTTTTAATCAGAAAAAATATAAATACATATATTTGAAATTTGCTTTAGAAATAGGGTCTCTTTTTGCAAAGTAATAGTAGGTTAAAAAATGAAAATTAAAGGAGCAATAAAGAACTTAAAAATTTTAAAATATTCAAAAAAGGATAATAGCAAAATATATCTAAGAATTTTTCTGGAGCTGTTGAGGGCAATGTGGAGTCTGTTCAGTTTCATATAATTCTTTGTTATAGCTTATACTTCTTCTCAAGGTCTATAGGTCCCTTCCAATGTAGTTAGTGCTAACTATAGGGTTTTAATCTACTGTACCTATCACTCCCAAAGCAGTTCCCTCTTTGTTTATTTGGGCTTCCTCTGTTTGCAAGTTTCTTCAGTGTCTATTTGCCACCCTGACACAAGGGGGCGGTGGTGGTCACTTATTTAGGCTCACTTGTTCAGTCGTGCTGTGGGGAAGGAGGAACACTGCAAACAAATATCACTGGCGTGTGTGGGCTGTGCTTGCAGTGGGCTGTGCTCGCAGTGTTCTGGCCACACTGGGTTTGTCCCTGCTCACGGTGTGTGTGCTTTCTCTGTCTACACTGCTTAGGCTCCAGGTTGCTCTGCAGGGGAACTGTCTAAAGCTGGCCCTGGGTTGTGTGCACTTCCCAGGTCTAAGCCGCTCAGGTTCAGGTTCTTGGGTACTCCACAAAGGCACAGACTCAGTTGGGCCTGCGTTTTGTGCCCTTCCCAGGTCTGAGCATCTCAGGCGACCAGGTGCTTGGTAATTGCACTCTCCCAGCTGGGCAATGTGTCTTATCACCGCCTCCATCCCAGCTGCTCAGTTTCCTGGGTGCACAGTGGGAGTGCCATCTCAGATGTGCCATGTGTCTCCTCTGGGGAGCTGATCTCTGGCTGTGACCTTCTTGGCAGATGTCAACTTCCCAGGATCCCAGGAAGACTTGGTTAGCAACTGGGAGCCTGCTCATAGTTTGGTGGAGGATGCCGTCTCTGGGATCGTTTTTGCCCCTTGCATTCTGGCTTTGACAGTTGCCCGCCTGCCTCTCTGCCTCCTACAGGGGGTGGGCCAGTGCACAGTGGGCTAGCTGTCCTCTGGTATTCTCTCAGTCCTTCGTTCTGTGAATGGGCTGGCAGTGCCTTAGGTTAGAGCTTTTTGTAGGAAAGTTCTCTCTCTCTCTCTCTCTCTCTCTCTCTCTCTTTTTCCTCTCTCTGGCTATCCCTGTTTGAGTTGCTATCTCACATTAGCTCCCTCATATTGTTCTTAGGTCATTCAGGCCCAGTGGTTACCCTAAGCATGCAGCCCAAGCCTCCCTGTTCAACTCCCACTCACTGCTGGCAGATGCGAGCATCTGTGATACTTCTCTGCTGGTACTTGTGGTTAGGCCCCTAGTTGTGGGTTTTTTTTTTTTTTTTTTCCTCCCAGTTATGTTGCCCTCTGAGATTCCAAAACTCCCCACTGGTGAGAGGGTTTCCTGTTGTTTGGAAACTTCTCCTCCTTCACGACTCCCTCCCTAGGATGGGTCTCCATCCCTAACTCCTTTGTCTCTCTTTTTATCTTTTATATTTTGTCCCACCTCCTTTCAAAGGGAATGGGCTGCCTTTCTGGGTGCCTGGTGTTCTCTGCCAAGTTTCAGAAGTTGTTTTGTGGAATTTGCTCAGTGTTCAAATGATCTTTTGATGAATTTGTGGGGGGGAAAGTGGCATCCTATTCCTCCACCATCTTAACACAGCCCCTCTCCAATTGTTAATTTTTAAAAAGTAAGTAGAGTAACAGTGCCAATGACTCTTACTCTCCTCACTTTAAATAAGGAGCATTGGGCTGAGATGATCTTGAAAAACCTTGCTCACTCTCAAAGTCAATAATGCCATTTCCAATGAAGATTTCCTGATAATTGTCATTGATCCTGAAGCAATATATAATTTTACAAGTAAGCTATACCTTGAAATTTGGAGAAGGAAATGGCAACCCACTCCAGTATTCTTGCCTAGAGAATCCCATGGACAGAGAAACCTGCCAGGCCACGGTCCATGTGGTCACAGAGAGTCGGGCACAACTGAAGTCACTAAGCACAAAGCATGCCTTGAAAAGAAGCATGAAATAAAATGTCAATCAAGTGGCCTTTTCTGTATATTCATTCATTTTACAGATATTTATTTAATCTCAACTTTATTTAGGTGAGTCACTATGCTCTGCAGAAGGTAAACTGATGAGCAAAACTACTATAATTAGTAACTCTTATTGGTGAACTAAGGCTCAAATCAAAAGCATTTGCTAAAATCCTACTAAAATTTATTCTTTTTTTTAGAAGTACAATACATAAAACATGATCAAGCATCTCAGGGATTTGGCTATGAGTGCCAGTTCTTATTCAATAGATGATGGTAGAAAAAGCTCTGGATAGAAAAATGGAACTATATTGGCCTTAGTACAATTTATTTATTTGGCCATAGGATGTATATAAGGAGTCTAAACAAGTATTTTTGGCTCACAGGTATCTCAAACTGTCTCTTTATTGCATACCTCAAGCTAGTTGGTAAAAATGCTTTCAACAGTATTCTCACTTGCACTATACAAAAGGGAAATTCAGTGTCCCATTAGATATTCAGATAATTGGCAAACCCAGTGACATTTTCATACTGTTTGCAAATTAATTTTTTAAAAAAGCCTAAAAACAATGACTGACCTCTCAGAGGTTTGTTACATCACCAAAAGAAGCCAATAATTCTATGTAAATTAGATCGATTAGAAAAAGGAAAATTCTTCACAAACAGAAATTTGGCTGTTTGCTCATAAGTAATGAAATGTTACCAAGTGTAAATGTTAACCCCAACTTAACTTATTCAAAATTCAAGATTACCTCCTTATCTAGCATGACCTAATTGAAGTGTCACACCCCAGGTAGGATTTTTAGCAAGTTACTCAATGTGTGACAACAGATAAGATCTGATTATTTGGAGTCTGCATTTACAAATTTTCAGAATTCTCTAACATAAAGAATTGCACTAAATGTAGAACCCTACCCATTACATCTCAACTTCCAAAAACATCTCTGATCTCTGAATAAAACAGAAAAAAAGGCTTATGTAGCCTGCCTTCTTATACCATAATTAATTATATCATTATCTAGAAGGAAATAAGCATTTTAGTTACCAGCTAATTGCCATAAGGTCATTTTTTCACACTTTTTTCACATTTTTAGAAAACATCAAAAACAAAAGAGTAAGGGATAGAAGACACAAAAAGAAGCACAAAGAAAGAGAAAATCTAGTTTCAGTTATAAGAAGTGGTCGCTTAAGAAGAAATCTGATAATTGGAGATAAAATTTTCTATTATTTGAATAACCTATAGAATTAAACAGCACACATTCTAATAGTGAGAATGAATCAACAGCAGTAGAGTAGAAAATTCTTCACTATATTCCTATTATATTAATTCACCATTTATGTGCCAGACATCACTGTAGGCACTGCAGTGCTGTATGTACAAAGATAAACAAAGCAAGGTCCCTACACTGAGAATGCTTATACTGAAACTGGAAACCCAGAAACATGAATAAATAATTACAAGACAATTTAATGGGTTTAGAAACAGAGATATTACAAAATATATCAGGAACCCAGGAGATATGACTGAATATAATCAAAGCACTCCGATATACTTCACAAAACAAACCAGACATTTAAATTGAAAAGGCATTGTGTTTTCCCAAGAATAGAAAAAAGGTAATGCTCAGTAGGAAAGAATCCATCTGCCAATGCAGGACATTTCATCACTGGGTTAGGAAGATACCCTGGAGAAGGAAATGGCAACCCACTCCAGTACTTTACCTGGGAAATCCAATGGACAGAGCTTGGTAGGCTACAGTCCATAGGGACACAAGAGTCAGACATGACAGTGACTAAACAACAAAGAGTATTCCAGATAGAAACAAGTGCAAAAAGAAGGAGGTCTGAGACAGCTCAGAAGACAAATACTAGTTCAATCAGATAAGTATTGAGCAGGAAGCAAATGTAGAATTATAGTAGCACAGTAATTCAAGATGAAGTGATAAAGACTGGAGATAGCGGGAAAATGGATTCTTTGTATTGCATTAGTTCAGCTGTCTTTGCTCTTGAAATAGCTCCATTAGATCATGGGCTATGGTTATTATTTACCAATATATTCCCAGTGATACGAAAAAGGATCAAAAGATTATTGTCAAATAAATGAGAGCCTGAATGAGTTTTTATATGTTCAAGGGAAGAGCATACAGTAGGACCTGGAGTTTCTGAAGGTAAGCTCTCAGTTACCTGAGAAACTTTGCTATCCAGAATGTTTCCTCCACCAAAGATGATGGGAAATCTGGTAGTTCTATGGTTTGTTGTATAAGCTGAAAAAGACATAAGAGTTTCATTTCTATATATTAAAGTAACAATGCATAAGATTAAATGGAAAAAAGTTGTCACCAAAATCTTGACCTGCTGCTTGAGAAATCTATATGGAGATCAGGAAGCAACAGCTAGAACTGGACATGGAACAAGAGACTGGTTTCAAACAAGGAAAGGAGTATGTCAAGGCTATATATTGTCACCCTGCTTCGTTAGCTTATATGCAGAGTACATCATGAGAAATGCTGGGCTGGATGAAGCACAAGCTGGAAGCAAGATTGCTGGGAGAAATATCAATAACCTCAGATATGCAGGTGACACCACCCTTATGGCAGAAAGTGAAGAAGAAATAAAGAGCCTCTTGATAAAAGTGAAAGAGGAGAATGAAAAAGTTGGCTTAAAACTTCAATAAACTAAGATCATGGCATCTGGTCCCATCACTTCAAAGCAAATAAATGGGGAAACAGTGGAAACAGTGACAGACTTTATTTTGGGGGGCTTCAAAATCACAGCAGATGTTGACTTCGGCCATGAAATTAAAAGACGCTTGCTCCTTGGAAGAAGAGTTATGACCAACCTAAACAACATATTAAAAAGCAGAGACATTACTTTGCCAACAAAGGTCCGTCTAACCAAGGCTATGGTTTTTCCAGCAGTCATGTATGGATGTGAGCGTTGGACTGTAAAGAAAGTTGAGCACTGAATAATTGATGCTTTTGAACTGTGGTGTTGGAGAAGACTCTTGAGAGTCCCTTGGACTTCAAAGAGATCTAACCAGTCCATCCTAAAAGAGATCAGTCCTGGGTGTTCATTGAAGGACTGATATTGCAGCTGAAACTCCAATGCTTTGGCCACCTGATGGGAAGAGCTGACTCCTTTGAAAAGACCCTGATGCTGGGAAAGATTGAAGGCAAGAGGAGAAGGAATGACAGAAAATGAGATTGTTGGATGGCATCACCGACTCAATGGACATGAGTTTGAGTAAACTCCAGGAGTTGGTGATGGACAGGAAGGCCTGGCATGCTGCAATCCATGGGGTTGCAAAGAATCAGACACGACTGAGTGACTGGACTGAACTGATAAATTATATCAGCAATTTCTCTCACTGCAGTGCTGGCAGAGTTTTCCAATTTTGCTTCATTATAAAGCTACTTTTGCAGCTTTATATAGTCAGAAGATTTGCTGTCAGATGCTGCAAAAAAGTAAGCGAAATTTAAAGGACATTAGGTTACATCCAAAAAAAGGAGAATTGTACTTAATCTTACTTTCTAGTAAATTGATTTGAATGTACAAGTCCCATTTCAATGCATGGGTTTTGTTGTTTTCATAAAAAATGAAAATACTTTTACAGATCTCAGTCAAACTAGTATAAACATAATTTTGGGTGTTAGAAAGGAGTCTCTAATTACCTTTTATCCACTGCTGCCATGGTTGTAGCCATTTCTAATTTTCTTACAAATTTTTAAAAGATAAAAAATAAAGAAAACAAACAATACATTTTTTAAAAAGGAAAAATATAGTTTTGTCTTAAAATAATTGCAAATTCTAGAATTACAGTGTGATCTGCTAAATTTGTTTTAGTTGATGCTGTAGGAACATTTATTTGAATAGTTTTCTTTATTGTCAGAAACATTCAAAACCTCAGTTTACAAGTAGATTAAAATATCTTCTTTATAACTTCAGAAATATAAAATAGTTTTGCTTTACTAGTCTGAAATGGAAAACAGCTGCCTAGAAGTATCAATATGGTTTAGGGAAAAGCAAATAATATTTCTCTTTAAATAGTAAGGGGAAGATAACCTCATAGTTCAGTTCAGTGGAAGAATGTTAAATAAACATTCTTCAAATGTTTAAAAAGCAGTGCAATTAACAAAAAAGAAGCAAAACATTCAACAATGCCCTTGAGAATACTTTTCTGAATATTTTAAATCTTGTAAATACAGATAAATACCCTTTATAAATTCTAGAGTATATTAAATATTTCAGCGATAAAGTGTACTAGTGAACCAGTGAAGTTACTCAGTCGTGACCGACTCTTTGCCATCCCATGGACTGTAGCCTACCAGGCTCCTTCTTCCATGGAATTTTCCAGACAAGAATACTGGAGTGGGTTGCTATTTCCTTCTCCAGGAAGTCTTCCTAACCCAGAGATCGAACCCAGGTCTCCTGCATTGCAGGCAGATGCTTTACCATCTGAGCCACCAGGGGAGCCCAAACTACCTGACAGTAAATGAACTGATGAATTTATTTGATCACTTTGATTCAGTCAGAAAGGTAAAGGAACAAATTCACTTCTAATTCTCCCCTTAAGATTAACTATGTGATCATTTAATAGTCCCTTCCTGGTTTTTGGGGTTTTCTCTGAGTTTATATACAAGTAATGCCAAATTTAAGATTGGATCATGACAGGAAATTAAAGTGATCTTATTCTTACAATAAAAGAGAAAGAGAGAGAGAGAGAGAAATAATAGAGATTCACACAATCCCTAACAAATGGAAGAAAGATCAGGATTAGACACAGGGAATTTATTTTCTGTTTTTTAAGGTTTTTTCAAGGTCACATACCAAGTTATTGTTACATGCTTCCAAAGTCTAGGCTTAAATTGTATCAGTACTTGCCCAAGGACGTTTCCTTTAAAATCATAAAACGTATACTAGGAATATATATTTGACTTCTATTTTTATAATTAGCGGGTTTTTTATTGCTTTCACAAGATAAACTTAAAAGTAAAATAGTCTTTGTAATACAATAATACAAATAATTTGCAGCTAACAAATGAGAAACAAACTTATCTGCATACCCCACCCCATCATTTTTCTTTCTTTCTTTCTTTCTTTCTTTTCTTTACTTTTATTGAGGTATAGCTGATAACAATGTTGTGATAGTTTCAGATGAACAATGAAGGGAACTAGCCATACATATACATATATTCATTCTCCCCAAGCTCTCCTCCCATCTAGGCTGCCATGCAACATTGAGCAGAGTTGCATGTGATATACAGTAGGTCCTTGTTTGTTATCTGTCTTGAATATAGCTGTGTACATGTCCATCCCAAACTACCTAACTATCCCTTCTTGTGCCAATCATAAGTTCTCTGTATGTGAATCTCTTTCTGTTTTGTAAATTCATTTGTATCATTTTATTATAGATTCTACATATAAGAGATATCACATGATATTTCTCCTTCTCTGTCTGACTTATTTCACTTAGTATGACAATCTCTATGGACCATGACAACATGGCCCATCCATGTTGCTGCAAATGGCATTATTCCATTTTTGATGGTTGAGTAATATTCCCTTGTATAAATATACCACATCTTCTTTATCCATTCCTCCATCTATGAACACTTAGGTTTCTTCCACGTTTTAGCTATTGCAAACAGTGCTGCAATGAACATTAGAGTACCTGAATCCTTTCGCATCATATTTTTCTCCGCTTTTTCTTTCTTATACACGTATACAACACTCATCCATTTGTTCGTTTATTCAACAATCATTTATTCAATACCTACTAATTTCCAAGCACTGTTTAGAAATTTAAATTGATTTCGATTCAGGGATGAGGACAAGATGGCAGAATAAGAAGAGCCTTGACTCACGCCCTCCCACAAACACATCAAAATTACAACTACATATAGAGAAACTATCTCTGAGACCAATCTGAAGCCTAACAGAAAGATTTTCACAAGTAAAAAGAAAAAGAAAAAGCCACATTTAGATGGATAAGAGGGACAGAGACATGGTCTGGTCAGAATCCACACTCCATCACTACAACTCATAGCTGGGAGGAGTATCATATGCTCGGCAGTCCTCCTTGAGAAATGAGGGGTGCAAACACCATACTGGGCTCTCCAATCTGGGAACCTGCTTTGGGAACATGAGCCCCCATAATCTCTGATTTTGAAAACCAGCAGGGCTTATTCCCAGGAGAGACAGAAGACTATAGGAAACTGAGAATCTGCTTTTATAGAGTGCACGCTTAAAAACTTACTCTCTCCCAAGTCCCAGCACAGAGATATAGTTTGAAAAACATGTCAATCATGGATAAGATTAATTGACTAATTTTAAGACATATGTCTGCAGGGCAGAGGTCTCTTGGAACTTTTTCTGAATACAGAGGAACTGGTGGATACCAGTTTGGGGCATAGAGATTGAGGGGAGGTTTTCCTACCTTTTACCTTGCTGGCCTAGCACTGTCAAATGCCATTTCTGATTCTCCCATCTAATCAATACCATTCACTTCACCTTAAGCTCACCTACAAATCAGATCCAACCAATAATCCTCCAAAACAGATCCAGTGGGCTCCCTCAGCAGTCACTGGAGCCCCTCCGAAGTGGCTCCCCACTCCACCAGTCCTTTTATGTACCCATGGATGGCACCAATGCCCTCAAAGTGACTCCACAGAAGGGGCCAATTTTGCACATGAGAGCTTTCATAACCGTTACAGTTGGGCCTTAGAGCCAAACTCACCAAAGGCAGCTCCACAAACTAACTCTCACACAGAAAGCCACAACAGAAGGGAAAACACAGCCAACACACAGGATGCTCCTGGAGGACCTGGGTCTAGTGACTAGGGAGACCATTCTACTGAATTCCAAAGGCTATCTTCTATGTAAGGCTACTATTTCAAAACAGTGGCCAAATGCATAAAAACAGACAGAGTTAGGTAAAATGAATAAACAAAAGAATATGTTCCAAATGAAGGAACAAGACAGAACTTCAAGAAAAGAACTAAGAGAAATGCAGATAAGCAATTTCCATTTAAGAATTCAAAGTAATTATAACGGTGCTCACTGGACTTAGAGGACGAATGAAGAAACACAGTGAGGACTGTTTTTACAAAGAGAACTGTGTACAAAGCAATTATTGATGAGAAAGACCCAAAGACTATCAGGAAAGATCCTTTACAACTAAAGATATAAAGAAGAGATCACAACAAGACTAGTAAAAAGGGTGGAGACACAATATAGTCAAATCCCATATCCTTAGTCGGTGATCCACAAACAGGACAATAGTTACACTTATGGCAGAAATTTTGGGAAGTTTCTTCTCCCACATGGATACTGATGCTGGCAAGTGCCATTTTGGAATTCTCTTTCTAGCTTGTTCCAGGACCTGGCCTTGCCCACCAGTCCATTGACAGCAATACTGGGATACTCAGGCAAAGAAGCTATCCAGGCAGAGACATAGACCAACCTATTAGCAGGCTGGCTGGGTCCTCTGAGCCTCCAGCTACCCTAGGACCCGAACCTGCCCACCAGAAAGCCCAAGACCCAGACCCATTCACTGGTGTGCTGGCACTAGCCCCAGCATTCCTGGAGCCCTGGAGCCCACAACCCCAGGACTTAACTCAACCCACTAGTAGGCGAACATTAACTCTGGTACCTCCCTAACCCACTGCTGGGCAGGCATCAGCCCCAAGGCCCCTGGGTCTTGGCTCTGATCACCAGCTGGCTGAAATCAACTCCAGGACATCCAAAACCCTACAGCCAGAAATTCTGGGACTCCATAAGACTGCTCTACCTGCCAGCAATCACCTCTATCCCTAGAACTACCTGGGCAACACAAGTCTGGGACCAATGGAGCCTGAGTTAGAGACCTAAGGACTCAATCAGCAGATCAACATCAGTTTTGGGACACCATACAGATGACAGTCAGTTGTGTCAAGAATTGTCTATGCCCACCAGTGGGCAGATACTTGTCCAGGATCCACAGGGCCCTGTAGCCAGGGACTCTGGGACAAAACTCCATCCATCAGCAGGCCAGCAGCATCCTTAAAACCATCTGACTCCAGCTCTGGCAGTCAGTAGGCTAATAGCAATTTTAAGACAACTTGGACTCCTCAACCACCCACCATAGGACGCAGCCCCACTCACCCTTGAGCCAGTGCCAACTTTGAGACCTCCTAGATCCAACAGTCACTCACTATAGGAGGTGACTTTTCCCACAAAGAGGCCAAAATTAGGTGAAGGACACTTGGTCCCATAACCACCCACCCCAGGCCTTGAATCCACCCACCAGTGTGCCAGCACTAGCCCTGAGAGTCTCCCCCAACCAGCCAGCCAATTCATGACCAGGCCCCACTCACCAGGAGCTGGCAGCTTCTAAACAAGTCCAGGACCTGGAAACCAACTGGAATAGGTGCCAGCCATGCTTACCAGATCACCCACATTAGTTAGCCCACAATAGAAGAGCCCATGCAGCCCACGGTAGGGAATGTACTGCTGGGATACATAGGACATCTCTCACAAAAGATCACTTCTCAAAGACTGAGAAATGTAACCAACCTACCAAGTACATAGAAATAGAAACATAATTAAACAAAATGAGGTGGAAAAGGGATGCATTTCTAAAGAATGAACAAGATAAAACCTGAGGAGAACCTAGTGTAATGAAGATAAGCAATGTACCCAATAAAGATTTTTAGGTAATAATTATAAGAATGCTCAAATAATTCAGGGTAAGAATGGTTAAACACAGTGAAAATTTTTTAAAAGAATTAGAAAATATAAAATGAAACCAGTCAGAGTGGAGAATATAATAACTGAAACAAAAATATATCAAAAATAATCAACAGTTAATTAGATCATGAGAAGAATGAGTCAGAAAGACAGAGTAGTGGTTATCACTGAAACTGAACAGAAAAGTGTTTTTTGTTTTTGTTTTTATTTTTTTAATAAGCACAGTTTAAGAGACTCTAGGGCAACATCGGGCTTACTAGTATTCACATTATAGGAGTCCCAGAAGAAGAGAGAAAGGGACAGGGGATAAATTTGGAGACACAATATCTGGAAATTTCCTTAACCTAAGAAAGGAAACAAACATTCATGTCCAGAAATTACAGAAGGCCCAAATGTGATCAGCACAAAGAGGATTACATTAAGACACACTGAAATTAAAGTGGCAAAAATTAATAATAAATAATATTATAAACAGCAAGTGAAAAGTTACAAATTATGAGCAAGGAATTTCCATAAGGTACCAGCTGACTTTTAAATAGAAACTCTGCAGGCCAAAAGAGAGTAATGCAGTATATTTAAAATGATGAAAGAGTAAAACATGTGACCAAAAATACTCTACTCAGTAAGGCTTTCATTCAGGTTTGAAGTAGATATCAATGGTTTTACATCACAGTTTGGATCACATGCTGCTGCTACTAAGTCGCTTCAGTCGTGTCTGACTTTGTGCAACCCCATAGACGGCAGCCCACCAGGCTCTGTCATCCCTGGGGTTCTCCAGGCAAGAACACTGGAGTGGGGTGCCATTTCCTTCTCCAGTGCATGAAGGTGAAAAGTGAAAGTGAAGTCACTCAGTTGTGTCCGACTCTTCGTGACCCCATGGACTGCAGCCCACAGGCTCCTCTGCCCATGGGATTTTCCAGGCAAGAGTACTGGAGTGGGTTGCCATCACCTTCTCCAGGATCACATGCTAGGGCATAAAATAAGCTTCAGTAAATTTAAGAATTTTTCAAGTATATTAAATATATTTTCTAACACAATACTATGAGACTAAAATTCAATTACAAGAAAAAAACTGCAAAACACACACACACACACATACACACACACACACACACACACACTAACTGGTGTAAGCTAAAAATATGCTACTAAACAACATATGCATCACTGAGTCAATGAAAGAAGAAATAAAACACATCCAGAGACCAAAAAAAGAAAAAGAAAAAAAAAACGAATGAAAACACAATGATCCGAAACCTAAGGGACAAAGCAAAAGTAATGCTAAGAGGGGAACTTATAGCAATAATAGCCTACCACAAAGAAAAATCTCAAATAAACTACCTAATCTTACACCTAAGGGAACTAGAAAAGAAAAGGAACAACTAAACACAAAGATAGTTAAAAAAAAAAAAAAAATCACACACAAAGATCAGAATAGAAATAAAGTAGACACAAACAAACAAAAAGTACAATAGCAAAGATCAATGAAAATAGAAGGTGGTTCTTTGAAGAGATAAACAAGCTGATAAAACTTTAGTGAGTTTCATCAAGGAAAAAGATAGTGGGTCAAAAATCAATAAAATCACACATGGAAAAGAGGAACTTACATTTAACACCACAGAAATTCAAAAGCCCATAAGAGATTACCACAAGCAAATATATATCAATAAAATGCACAACCTAGAAGAAATGCACAAATTCCTAGAAATGTACAATCTCCCAAAACTGAACCAAGGAAAAATAGAAAATATGAGAACACAAGTTACCAGTAATTAAATTAGATCAGTAATTTTTCAAAAATTACCAACAACCAAAAGTCCAGGAGCAGATGACTCCTCCAAACATCTAGAGAAGAGGTATTACTTCTCCTTCTCAAACTTTCCTAAAAAATTGCAGAGGAAGAAATGCTTCTGAACTCACTCAACAAAGTCAGCATCACCCTGATACTAACCAGACAAAGATATCACATGAAAAAGAGAATTACAA
The DNA here is from genome assembly GCF_023699985.2 of Odocoileus virginianus. Taxonomy (NCBI): domain Eukaryota; kingdom Metazoa; phylum Chordata; class Mammalia; order Artiodactyla; family Cervidae; genus Odocoileus; species Odocoileus virginianus. The sequence goes on from NC_069683.1 coordinate 72,386,172, forward strand.
TGTTCCTGATGAATATAGATGCAAAACTTCTCAAAGACAAATGATGCAATGATACATTAAAAGATTATACACTATGACAATGTAGGACTTCTCCCAAGGATTCAAAGATGGCTGAACATACACAATTCATTCAATTTGATACACCTATTAACAAAACAAAGGATAAAAATCATATGTTAAGCTCAATAGATGCAGTAAAAGCTTGTGACATTTATGATAAAAACTCTCAATAAAGTTAGTATAGAGGGAATACACCTCTACTTAATAAGACCATAGCTGTCAAGCCACTAGCCGATTTCATACTCAAAGATGAAAAGCTCAAAGCTCTTCCTCTAAAATCAGGAACAAGTCAAGGATGTACATTCTCACCATTTTTATTTAACATAGTATAAGAAGTTCTACCACAATAGTCAGACAAGAAAAATTAAAAAAATCCAAATAAGAAAGGAAAACAGTCACTTTGCCAATGGCATGATTATAAATAGAAATCCAAAAGACACCACCAAAAACTCCTAGAACTCATCAAAGAATTGAGTAAAGCTGTAGGGTATAAAGTTGATATAGAAATCTGTTACATTTCTATACACTAACAATGAACTATCAGAAAGAGAAATTAAGAAAACAATCCAACTTATAAGACAATGAATAAAATACCTAAAAACAAATTTAATAAGGTGATAAAGACCCATACTCTGACAACTTTAAAATACTGATGAAACAAACTGAAGACAGCACCAATAAACTGAAAGATATATGTATGGTGTTCGTGGATTGGAAGATTTAATGTTGTTAAAATGTTCATACTACTCAAAGCAATCTACAGATTTAAAGTAATCGCTATAAAAATACCTAGTACTCACAAAACTAGAACAAGCAGTACTAAAAGTTGTACGGAACTACCAAAGATCCTGAATAGCCAAAGCAATAGTAAGAAAAAATAACAAAGCTGGAAGGATCATGCTCCCACACTTCCAACTATTAAACAAAGGTATAGTTAATCAAACTATATGATAGTGACACAAACAGACAAAGAGATATATGGAACAGAATAGAGAGCCTAGAAATAAACATACACAATACAATCAGCTAATATATGACAAAGGAACAAGAATATACAATGGGAAACACAGCTGCTTCATTAAATTGTGTTGGGAAAAGTACATAGCTATATGCAAAAGAGGAAAATTGCATCATTTTCTCACACTCTACACAAAAGTCAACTCAAAAAATGATTAAACACTTAAATGTAAGATCCCAAACTATAAAAAGAAATCAGAGACAGTATGCTCTTTGAAAACGGTGTCAGCAATATTTTTTTTTTTAATTTGTCTCCTTAGGCAAGGGCAACAAAAACAAAAATGAACAAACAGGACTGCACAAAACTAAAAATCTTGTAGAGTGATGGAAGCTATCAATAAGATGAAAAGGCAACTACTGAATGGGAAAACATATTTGCAAAGCACAAATCTAGTAAAGGGTTAATATGCAAAGTATATAAAGAAATCATACAACTCAATTCACTCAGTTCAGTCCCTCAGTTGTGTCCGACTCTTTGCGGCCCTATGGACTGCAGCATGCCAGTCTTACCTGTCCATCATCAACTACCAGAGCCTACACAAACACATGTCCATTGCATCAGTGATACCATCCAACCATCTCATCCTCTGTCATCCCCTTCTTCTCCCACCTTCAATCTTTCCCAACATCAGGGTCTCTTCAAATGAGTCACTTCTTCTCACCGGGTGGCCAAAGTATTGGAGCTTCAGCATCAGCCCTTCCAATGAACACCCAGGACTGATCTCCTTTAAGATGGACTGGTTGGATCTCCTTGCAGTCCAAGGGACTCTCAAGAGTCTTCTCCAACACCAAAGCTCAAAAGTATCAATTCTTCGGCGCTCAATTTTCTTTACAGTCCAACTGTCACATCCATACATGACTACTGGAGAAACCGTAGCTTTGACTAGACAAATCTTGTTGGCAAAGTAATGTCTCTGCTTTTTAATATGCTCTCTATGTCGGTCATAGCTTTTCTCCCAAGGAGCAAGCATCTTTTAATTTTGTGGTGGAAGTCACCATCTGCAGTGATTTTGGAGACCCAAAAAATAAAATCTGTCACTGTTTCCACTGTTTCTCCATCTATTTGCCATGAAGTGACAGGACCAGATACCATGATCTTAGTTTTCTGAATGTTGAGTTTTAAGCCAACTTTTTCACTATCTTTCACTTTCACCAAGAGGCTGTTTAGAACTTCTTCAATTTCTGCCATAGGGGTGGTGTCATTTGCATATCTGAGGTTATTGATACTTCTCCCTGCAATCTTGATTTCAGCTTGTGGTTTATCCAGTCCAGCATTTCTCATGATGTACTCTGCATATAAGTTAAATAAGCAGAGTGACAATATATAACCTTGACGTACTCCTTTCCCAATTTGGAAGCAGTCTGTTGTTTGATGTCCAGTTCTAACTGTTGCTTCTTGACTTGCATACAGACTTCTCAAGAGGCAGGTCAGGTGGCCTGGTATCCCCATTTCTTGAATAATTTTCCATAGTTTGTTGTGATCCACACAGTCAAAGGATTTGGTGTAGTCAATAAAACAAAAGTAGATTTTTTTTCTGTAACTCTCTCTTTTTTTTTTCCCGATGATCCAACTGATGTTGGCAATTTGATCTCTGGTTCCTCTGCCTTTTCTAAATCCAGCATGAACATTTGGAAGTTAGTCTAGTGGTTTTCCCTACTTTCTTCAACTTAAGTCTGAATTTGTCAATAAGGAGTTCATGATTTGAGCCACAGTCAGCTCCCAGTCTTGTTTTTTCTCACTGTATAAAGCTTCTCCATCTTTGTCTGCAAAGAATATAATCAATCTGATTTTGGTATTGACCATCTGGTAATATTCATGCGTAGAGTCTCCTCTTGTGTTGTTGGAAGAGGGTGGTTGCTATGGCCAGTGTGTTTTCTTGGCAAAACTCTATTAGCCTTTGACCTGCTTCGCTTTGTAATACAAAGCCAAATGTGCCTGCTACTCCAGGTATCTCTTGACTTCTACCTTTGCATTCCAGCCCCCTATAGTGGAAAGGACATCTTTCTTGGGTGTTAGTTTTAGAAGGTCTTGTAGGTCTTCACAGAACAGTTCACCTTCAGCTTCTTCAGCATTACGGGCCAGAGCATAGGCTGGGATTACCGTGATATTGAATGGTTTGCCTTGGAAATGAACAGAGATAATTTTTGAGGTTGCATCCAAGTACTGCATTTTGGACACTTTTGTTGACTATGATGGCTACTCTATTTCTTCTAAGTGATTCTTGCCACAATAATAGACATAATGGTCATTTGAGTTAAATTTACCCATTCCAGTCATTTTAGTTTGCTGATTCCTAAGATGTCAATGTTCACTCTTGCCATCTCCTGTTTGACCACTTCCAATTTGCCTTGATTCATGGACCTAACATTCCAGATTCCTTTGAAATATTTCTCTTTACAGCATCAGATTTTACTTCCATCACTGGTCTCATCCACAGCTGGGTGTTGTTTTTGCTTTGGCACTGTCTCTTCATTCTTTCTTGAGTTATTTCTCCACTGATCTCCAGTGGCATATTGGACACCTACCAACCTGGGGAATGTATCTTTCAGTGTCTTATCTTTTTTCCTTTTCATACTGTTCATGGGGTTCTCAAGCAAGATTATTGAAGTGGTTTAGAATTGCCTTCTCCAGTGGACCACGTTTGTCAGAACTCTCCACCATGACCCACCCATCTTGGGTAGCCCTACATGGCATGGCTCCTAATTTCATTGAATTAGACAGTGCTGCGGTCCATGTAATAAGATAGATTAAAATTCTCTGTGATTGTGTGCTTCATTCTGTCTGCCCTCTGATGGAGAAGGATAAGAGGTTTATGGAAACTTCCTGATGGGAGAGATTGACTGAGGGGAAAACTGTATCTTATTCTGAAGTGTGGAGCCATGCGTGATAAATCTTTAATCCGATTTTCTGTTGATGAGCGGGGCTCTGTTCCCTCCCTGTCGATCTGAGGCCAAGTTATGGTGGAGGTAATGAAGATAATGGCAACCTCCTCAAAAGGTCGCTTGCAGGCACTGCTGCACTCAATGCCCCAAATGCTGCAGCAGGCCACCACCAACCCACACTTCTGCTTCAGACTCCTGGACACTCCCGGGCAAGTCTGGATCAGTCTCTTGTGGGGTCACTGCTCCTTTCTCCTGGATCCTGGTGCACACAAGCTTTTGTTTGTGTCCTCCAGGAGTCTGCTTCCTCAGTCCTGTGTGAGTTCTGACAGCTCTATGGTGGGGTTAATGGGGACCTCCTCCAAGTGGGCTTATGCCATACCCAAGTCAACTGCACCCAGAGCCCCTGCCCCTGCAGCAGTCCAGTGATGACCTGTACCTCCACAGAAGATACTCAAACACAGTTCTGGTTCAATCTCTGTGTGGTCTCTGGGTCCTGGTGCACACAAGGTTTGTTTGAGCTCTCTGAGCATCTCTGGCTGGCATGGAGTTTGATTCTAAATGTGATTCCACCCCTCCTACCATCTTGCTGGGTCTTCTTTGTCCTTAAGATATCTTTTTTGGAGGGATCCAACGTTCTCCTATTGATGATTGTTCAGCTGAGGGGTGTAATTTTGGAGTTCTCACAGGAGAAGATAAGCACACATCATTCTACTCCACCATAGAGCTGTAGATGTAATTACCAAGTCCACAACATGAAGCAATTTCTGTGTGACTGCTCCAACATCATTTGGGTAACTTCACATTCAAGGGCTCTACATCTTGAAACAATCTCCAGTGGATTCTCTCTCGGGACTGCCCTCAGGGCACAGGGCCAGGATAACCTCCCTTTCCGAAGGGGCTCCAGCTCAAGCACAGCTTTCCAGAGCACAGCCCAGATTCGGATCCACGTCCCCACAACTCTGTACACAGCTGGGAGATGCGCCGGGACTCTGGCTCCCATCTTGTGCCCCGATCCAGTTTACCTCAATATAACTCAATATCAAAAAGCAAACAATGTGATTTTTTAAATGGGTAGAGAACATGTATAAATGTCCCTACAAAGAAGATATACAAATGGTCAACATACACACAAAAAGATATTTAACACCATTAAGTATGAGAGAAATGCAAATTAAACCCCAATAAGATATCATCTGACATCTGTCAGAATGGCTATTATCAAAAGTGTTTATGAGGATTTGGAAAAGGGGGAAATCTCATGCACTATTGGTGATCTGTAGATTGGTACAGCTACAATGGAAACATGTTTACAGTAATGCTATTTCTCAGTATTTTTCCAAAGAAAACAAAAACACTAATTCAGATAGACATAAGCACTCATATTCATTGGAGTTTTGTTTACAATAAACAAGATATAGAAGTAACTTATTAATAAATGTCAACCAATAGATAAATGGAAGAAGAAAATGTGGTATGCATATATGCTGAATGTTACTTACTCCAGCCATAAAAAGGAATGAAAACTCAAATGGTATTGTGAAACTCAAATGGTCCTGTACATTTTATGCTAAGTGAAATTAAGTCAGACAAAGAAAGACAAGTAATGTATGATCAAACATGTATAATCAAACAACAGCAAACAAACAAAACAACAGAAGCAGACTATAGATACAAAGAGCAAATAGGGAGTTTCTAGAGGGATGGGGTTGAGAGATGAAGGATGGCTGTGAGATTTAACCATGATTATTCTTGTTATTTTTCAGTTGCTCAGTCATGTCCAACCCCTTGCAACCACATGGACTGCAGCATGCCAGGTTTCCCTGTCCTTTACTATCTCCTGGAGTTTGCTCAAACTCATCTCCATTGAGTCAGTGATGCCATCCAACCATCTCATGCTCTGTTGCCCTCTACTCCTCCTGCACTCAATCTTTCCCAGCATAAAGATCTTTTCCAATGAGTTGGCTCTTCATATCAGGTGGCCAAAGTATTGGAGCCTCAGCATGAGTCCTTCCCATGAATATTGAGGGTTGATGTCCTTTAGGATTGACTGATTTGATCTCCTTGAAAACCAAGGGACTCTCAAGAATCCTCTTCAGCACCACGGTTTGAAAGCACCAATTCTCCAGTGCTCAGCCTTCTTTATGGTCCAATTCTCACATTAATACATGACTACTGGGAAAACCATAGGTTTGACTAGATGGACCTTTGTTGTCAAAGTCATGTCTCTGCTTTCTAATACTCTGTCTACCTTTGTCATAGCTTTTCTTTCAAGGAACAAGCATCTTTTAATTTCGTAGCTGCAGTTAGTGTCTGCAGTGATTTTGGAGCCTAAGAAAATAAAGTCTGTCACTGTTTCCACTTTCTCCCCATCTACTAGCCATGAAGATATGGGACCACATGCCATGATCTTCATTTTTTGAATGCTTTTCACTCTCCTCTTTCACCTTCATCAAGAGGGTCTTTAGTTCCTCTTCACTTTCTGTCACTGGGGTGGTGCCATCTGTGTATCTGAGGTTATTGCTATTTCTCCTGGCAATCTTGATTCCAGCTTGAGATTCATCCAGCCTGACATTTCACATGATGTAATCGGCATATAAGTTAAATAAGCAGGGTGACAATATACAGCCTTAACATAATCCTTTCCCAATTTTGAAGCAGTTCGTTGTTCCATGTCTGGTTCATTTTTTAATGTATTTTAATGTCAATTCACTAAGTTGTACAGTTGTCAGTCAGTTTGATCTCTCAGTCGTGTCTGATTCTTTGCAACCCCATGGACTGCAGCACGCCAGGCCTCCCTGTCCATCACAATTCCCAGAGCCTACTCAAGCTCATGTCCATTGAGTTTGTGGTGCCATCCAACCATCTCATCCTCTGTCATCCCCTTCTTCTCCTGCCTTCAATCTTTCCCAGCATCAGGGTCTTTTCCCAGGAGTTGGTTCTTCGCATCAGGTGACCAAAGTATTGGAGTTTCAGCTTCAGCACCAGTCCTTCCAATGAATATTCAGAACTGATTTCCTTTAGGATTGACTGGGTGGATCTCTTTGTTATCCAAGGGACTCTCAAGAGTCTTCTCCAACACCACAGTTCAAAAGCATCAGTTCTTTGGCACTCAGCTTTCCTGTACAGCTTAAATCACTGTAATACTGTATATACATTATACTTCAATTTCAAAGAAAGAAATTTTAATCTATCCCTTGAGGAAATTCCCATGGAAACAAAAAACTAAGGAACCCAAGCAAATACTACAGCAGAATATGGGAAATATATAGTAAAGATGAAAGCAAATTGCTGAAAAATGATTCACAATCCACTGGGAAGAAAAACTGGGAAATGACATTCAAGGCACATAGAATATGCCAGAGCAGAGCACCAGGAAGGAACTGCATGTATAGGGAAGTAAGTGAGTGTGTTTGGAGCATAGGGGAAATGAGAAGATGATCAAGGAAAGTTGGATACAGATTACAAAGGACCTCATAGGGTTTACTAAGTAGATTTTTTAAAAATTTTTTCATTTACTCATACATTTTTGTAAAATATTAGGGCTTCTCTGGTGGCTCAGATGGTAAAGAATCTGCCTGCAATGCAGGAGACCCAGGTTCAGTCCCTATGTCAGAAAGATCATCTGCTGAAGGAAATGGCTACCCAATCCTGCATATACAAAAGTTGCATGATTATTTGATAATACATACACAGTGCAAAGATTACTGAAGTCAAGCTAACTAACATATTATCATTTTACATGGATATAGTTTTGGGGGTGTGATAGATAATTTCAATATATTCCTTCGGTTCAGTACAATGTGGTTAAGTGTAGTCCTTATGCATAGATGTGAAATCCCTACATAGCTTCAATTTTGTGTCTTTGACTCACATCTCACCATCTTCTCTGTCCCATCTCCTGGTGACCACCATTCCATCCTCTGCTTCTAAGAGTTTGATTTTTTTCAGATTCTACATAAGTGATACCATGTAGTATTTGTCTTTCTCTGTCTGACTTATTTCACTATGTATAATATCCTCCATATTGATACATACTATCATAGAAAGCAAGATTGATAAAAATCCATCATGGAATACAGTATGAAAATTTCTCAAAAAATTAAAAATAGAACTTCCATATGATCCAGCAATCCTACTATTTGTAAAGAAAGTCATATTAGGGTTTCAGAGAGATAACTTCACTCTCATGTTCATTGCAGCATTATTCACAAGAGTCAATATATGGAAATAACTATCCATTTATGGGTTAAAAAAATGAAGAATATGTTACTTAAATAACTGCTATACTACCCAGCCATGAGAACCTGTGTATGTGTTCAGTCACTAAGTCATGTCTGACTTCATGACCGCATGGACTGCAGCACTCCAGGTTTCTCTGTCCCTCACCATCTCCTGGAGTTTCCCCAAATTCAAGTCCATTGCATTGGTGATGCCATCCAAACATCTCATCTTCTTTTGCCCTATTCTTCTCTTCTTTCAATCTTTCCCAGAATCGGGTCTTTTTCAATGAGTCAGCTCTTGTCATCAGGTGGCCACAATATTGGAGCTTCACCTTTGGCATCAGTGTTTCCAATGAGTATTCCAATTCCAATCGGTTGATTTCCTCTAAGGTTGACTGCTTTGATCTCCTTGAAGTCCAAGGGAATCTCAAGAGTCTTCCCCAGCACTACAGTTTGAAAGCAGCAGTTCTTCAGTACTCTGCCTTCTTTATGTTCCAGCTTTCACAACCATGAGAGCCAACTAATTTTAAATTCATCATAGCATTTAGATACCACTGGATCTTTTTAACCTCGTGAGCTTTGTATTTTAAAATTATCACTCTTATGACAACTTAGAGAATGGACTTGAAAGGTGGATGGACTGGTGACTAAGTAGAGTAACAAATGAGTTATTGTTCCTAATCTTTATTTTTTATGTTTCTTGTATACCAGCAAATGATTTCATTTACCTGACATCTACATAACAAATACTATTTTTTTATTGTCCTGTACGTTCTAAGCTCAGTAAAAGCCTCTGCACCATGAAGCTTATACTTTAGTGGGAAAACAACACAAAAAACAAGTAATTATGCAATGTGATACTGCGAAGTTGTTTATCAAGTGTACTTACACTTTGATAAGAAACATGATGTGAACTTAATTTAGGAATTCATAGTCTTCTTTTCTTTTTAAAAAAATTTCAAGAAGTTTAACTGATTGACTGCAGTCTAATTTTTCTTTCCTTTTGGAAATTTTCACAGTATTGTTAGTTACTAGAATGACAGTATTTAAATTTTGACTGCCCTATGTAAAATAGGGACAAATACCAATCCAGTGAATTTGCTATTGCATGTCAACACCAAAAAGGGGACTCTAACTTCATCAAGAAAGGCATATTTATCCTGTCTTTTCTCTTATTTAAGACACTTCAGTTTTTCTATTCTTAAAAATAATTTTAAAGTTAATCATTTGAACAAATGTAAAGGGTTTACTCAGAAAAACAATCCTTAGTTATGAAGATAGAGTGTCTGCTTAGATCTGTGTTATCTCTCTGAATCTACTTGGTAGAAATCTGGTACTCCGAAACCAAACTGTTTGAAGTATGTTGAATGAAAGGTAAAGAAAATAAATCAGTTCGGTTCTGTTCAGTTCAGTCACTCAGTTGTGTCTGACTCTGCAAACCCATAGACTGCAGCACGCCAGGCCTCCCTGGAGTTTACTCAGACTCGATCAAGTCCATCAAGTCCGTGATGCCATTCAACCATCTCATCCTCTGTCGTCCCCTTTGGCAAAATAATGTCTCTGCTTTTAAATATGCTGTCTAGGTTGGTCACAACTTTTCTTCCAAGAAGCAAGACTCTTTTAATTTCATGGTTGAAGTCACCATCTGCAGCGATTTTGGAGCCCCCCAAAATAAAGTCTGCCACTCTTTCCCCACCATTTTTCATAACGTGATGGGACCAGATGCCATGATCATAGTTTTCTGAGTGTTGAGATTTAAGCCAACTTTTTCACTCTCCTCTTTCACTTTAATCAAGAGGCTCTTTAGTTCTTCTTCACTTGCTGCCTTAAGGGTGGTGTCAATTGCATATCTGAGGTTATTGATATTTCTCCTGGCAATCTTGATTCCAGCTTGTGTTTCATCCAGCCCGGCATTTCGCATGATATGCTCTGCATATAAGTTAAATTGACGGTGACAATATACAGTCTTAGCATACTCCTTTCCTTATTTGGAATCAATCTGTTGTTGTTATTTATGTAAATAAGTTTACATATTTAGTTAATCACAATTTTATCTGTAGAATATAATTACAAACATGCAAATTTTAAAACACATGATCAAAAATATTACTAACTGAAGTTATTAGACAGTGAGATGCTATCACAAAAATTATGGCCATAGTTCTCTTAAATATGCCTCAAGTAGTTTCAGTTCAGTTCAGTTCAGTCACTCAGTCGTGTCTGATTGTTTGTGATCCCATGGCCTGCAGCATGCCAGGCCTCCCTGTCCATCACCAACTCCTGGAGTTTACTCAAACTCATGTCCATTAAGTCAGTGATGCCATCCAACCATCTCATCTTCTGTTGTCCCTTCTCCTCCCACCTTAAAACTTTCCCAGCATCAGGGTCTTTTTCAAATGAGTTGGTACTTTGCATCAGATGGCCAAAGCATTGGCATTTCAGCCTCAGCATCAGTCCTTCCAATGACTATTCAGGACTGATTTCCTTTAGAATGGACTGGTTGGATCTCTGTGCTGTCCAAGGGACTTTCAAGAGTCTTCTCCAACACCACAATTCAAAGGCATCAGTTCTTCGGCACTGAGCTTTCTTTATAGTCTAACTCTCACACCCATACCAGCGAAGGCAATGGCAATGCACTCCCATGTTCTTGCCTGGAAAACCCCAGGGACGGTGGAGCCTGGTGGGCTGCCATCTATGGGGTCCCACAGAGATGGACATGACTGAAGCAACTTAGCAGCAGCAGCACATTCGTACATGACTACTGGGAAAACCATAGATTTGACTAGATGGATCTTTGTTGGCAAAGTAATGTCTCTGCCTTTTAATATGCTGTCTAGGTTGACCATAACATTTCTTCCAAGGAGTAAGCGTCTTTTAATTTCATGGGTGAAATCACCATCTGCAGCAATTTTGGAACCCAAAAAAATAAAGTCTCTCACTGTGTCCATTTTTTCCCCATCTAACTGGCATAAAGTGTTGGGACCAGATGTGATGATCTTAGTTTTCTTTTCTTTCCTTTCTTTTTTTTTTTTTTTTTTTCCATTTATTTATATTAGTTGGAGGCTAATTACTTTACAATAGTGTAGCATTGAAACATGTATGTTATCAATTGTGAAACAGATAGCCAGTCCAGGTTTGATGCATGAGACAAGTGCTCAGGGCTGGTGCACTAGGATCTTAGTTTTCTGAGTGTTGAGTTTTAAGCCAGCTTTTTCACTCTCCTCTTTCACTTCCATCAAGAGGCTCTTTGGTTCTTCTTTGCTTTCTGCCATAAGAGTGGTGTCACCTGCACACATGAGGTTATCTATATTTCTCCCGGCAATCTTGATTCCAGCTTGTGCTTCATCAAGCCCAGTGTTTCTCATGATGTACTCTGCATATAAGCTAAATAAGCAGGGTGACAATATACAGCCTTGATGTAGCCTTTCCCAATTTGGAATCAGTCTGTTGTTAGATGTCCAGTTCTAACTGTTGCTTATGGACCTGTATACAGGTTTCTCAGGAGACAGGTAAGGGGGTCTGGTAGTCCCATCTCTTTAGGAATTTCCCACAGTTGGTTGTGATCTACACAGTCAAAGGCTTTGGCATAGTCAATAAAGCAGAAGTAGATGTATTTCGGGAACTCTCTTGCCTTTTTGATGATCCAACAGGTGTTGGCAATTTGAGTTTTGGTTCCTCTGACTTTTCTAAATCCAGTTTGAACATCTGAAAGTTCACGGTTCACATACTGTTGATGCCTGGCTTGGAGAATTTTGAGCATCACTTTGCTAGTGTGTGACATGAGTACAATTGTCTTGTAGTTTGAGCATTCTTTGGCATTGCCTTTCTTTGGGATTGGAATGAAAACTGACCTTTTCCAACCTGTGGCCACTGTTTTTCCAAATTTGCTGGCATTCTGAGTGCAGCACTTTCACAGCATTATCTTTTAAGATTTGAAATAGCTCAACTGGAATCCCATCACTTCCACTAGCTTTGTTTGTAGTGACGCTTCCTAAGGACCACTTGAGTTTGCATTCCAGGATGTCTGGCTCTAGGTGAGGGATCACACCATCATGATTATCTGAGTAGTGAAGATTTTTTTTGTACAGTTCTTCTGTGTATTCTTGCCACCTCTTTTTAATATCTTCTGTTTCTGTTAGGTCCAGATCATTTCTGTCCTTTATTGATCCCATCTTTGCATGAAATATTCTCTTGGTATCTCTAATTTTCTTGAAGAGATCTCTAGTTTTACCCATTCTATTGTTTTCCTCTATTTCTTTGCACTGATCAATGAGGAAGACTTTATTTTCTCTCCTTGCTATTCTTTGGAACTCTTCATTCAAATGGGTGTCTTTCTTTTTCTCCTTTGCCTTTCACTTCTCTTCTCTTCTCTTCTCAGCTATTTGTAAGGCCCCCTTATACAACCATTTTGCCTTTTTGCATTTCTTTTTCTTGAGGATCATCTTGATCCTTGTCTCATGTACAATGTCACAAACCTCCGTCCATAGTTCTTCAGGCACTCTGTCTATCAGATCTAATCCCTTGAAACTATTTCTCACTTCTACAGTGTAATCATAAGGAATTTGATTTATGTCATATCTGAATGGTCTAGTGGTTTTCCCTACTTTCTTCAACTATGTCTAAATTTGGAGATAAGGAGTTCATGATCTGAGCCACAGTCAGCTCCCAGTCTTGTTTTTATTGACTGTATAGAGCTTCTCCATCTTTGTCTGCAAAGAATATAATTAACCTGATTTTGGTATTGACCAGCTGGTGATGTCCAGATATAGTGTCTTCTATTGTGTTGTTGGAAGACAGTGTTTGCTATGACCAGTTTTCTTGACAAAACTCTATTAGCCTTTGACCAGCTTCATTTTGTACTCCAAGGTCAAATTTGCCTGTTACTCCAGTTGTTTCTTGACTTCTACTTTTGCATTCCAGTCCCCTATAATGAAAAGGACGCCTTTTTGGTGGGTGCTAGCTCTAGAAGACCTTGTAGATCTTCATGGAACCATTCAGCTTCAGCTTCTTCAGGATTACTGGTCGGTGCATAGACTTGGATTACTGTGATATTGAATGGTTTGCCTTGGAAATGAACCGAGATCTTTCTATCATTGTTGAAATTGCATCCAAGTACTGCATTTCAAACTCTTTTGTTGACTATGATGACTACTCCATTTCTTCTAAGGGATTCTTGCCCACAGTCATCTGAATTAAATTCACCCATTTCAGTACATTTTAGTTCACTGATTCCTAAAATGTCGATGTTCATTCTTGCATCTCCTGTTTGACCACTTCCAATTTGCCTTGATTCATGGACCTAACATTCCAGGTCCCTATGCAGTATTGTTCTTTACAGCATCAGACTTTACTTCTATCACCAGTCACGCCCACAACTGGGTGTTGTTTTTGCTTTGGTTCTGTCTCTTCATTCTTTCTGGAGTTATTTCTTCACTGATCTCCAGTAGCAAATTGGGCATGTACTGACCTGGGGAGTTCTTGTTTCAGTAGTTTAGGTGAGTTATTATTGTGGATAAAATTATTAACACTGAAGAGAAATAAGAAAGTGCTGCTGAAATGCCTGAAATCTCTAATGTATGTGGAAGTTAAAGAGACGAGTGAAGAGTAATGCTATAGGAAGGATACCCTTAAACAACTTATAAAACTCTACAGAACTTCATACTGTATTTTGTTCTTGGGATTTCAGTGCACATGTCTGTGTGTTTAGTCACTCAGTCATGTCTGACTCTTTGCAACTCCATGGCCTGTATCCTTCCAGTCTCCCCTGTCCATGAAATCTTTCAGGCAAGAATACAGGAGTGAGTTTCCATTTCCTCTTCTGGGTTATCTTCCCGACCCAGGGATGGAACCCAGGTCTCCTCTGTCTCTCTCCTTGGCAGGCAGATCCTTTACCACTGGGTCACATGGGAAATTGGTTCAGTGGAGGTTAGCATAAAGTCTCTAAAATTTCCTACAACAAAGAAACCTCTTAAATCCTATTTAACTTAGTCTTTCCAGCAAAAGTTGCCACGGAATTTTTTTCAATCACTTCTTTACATTTCACTTCACAAGAAAATAAGGGAAAATAAAATATGTCCAAAAGCATAAGGCAAGTTTTTGTATTAAGAAAAATAAAAGAGGAAAAATGTTCACATGATAATATTTCAAATGAATATGATAAAAGAGATATAGAAGTAAGTGGTTGGTGGTTCACACATGGACAAGTTACACAAGTATCTCTTGATCAGTGGTTCACACAATCTCAACACTACAGAGTCACAGACTCAGACCTTCAGGTTGGGTGGATTTAAAGGCCATGCATTCTATGAAAACTATGTTCTCATGTTGCTTCCTACTAAGCAGAATATCTCATTTCTTGAGATCTCCCTAACTAGACATATCACCAATGAATAAATATATAACTTGAGGGGGCAGTGGGGATGGGAATAAAATTTATATTCAAACTCACATATTTTCATATATATATTACAGGGATATGTGAAGGAATATGAGGGAACCTATATGCAGATCAAGAAGCAACAGTTAGAACTAGGCACTGAACAACATGAAGGAACATTTGATGAACTGCATATCAAATATGTTTAAGATAAAACCAAGCTATTCAAACACAACCTGCATAAACAACACAGGTTTGATCCCAGGGTTGGAAAGATCCCCTGAAGGAGGGCATGGAAACCCACTCCAGTATTCTTGCCTGAGAAATCCCATAGACAGAGGTGCCTGGCAGGCTACAGTCCATAGGGTCACAAAGAGTTGAACGGGACTGAAAGCATTTAGCATGAGTTAGATTTGCATTAACTAACATTCAAAGTCAGGTCTGGCTCAGTCTCTTGGGCAGTCTCTGGGTCCTGGTGCACACAAGGATTTGTTTGAGCCCTCCAAGCATCTCTGAAAGGTATGGGATTTGATTCTATACACAATTTCATCCCTCCTACCATCTTGTTGCAGTTTCTCCTTTGCCCTTAGACCTGGGGTATCTTTTTTTATTGGGATCCAATATTCTCCTGTTGATGGTTGTTCAGCAGTGAGTTGAAATTTTGGAGTTCTCCCAGGAGAAGATGAGCGTACGTGTTTTTACTCCACCATCTTTTGATTGAGCTAGACCTACCTTTGAGTGTTTAAGTGTCTCCTGTGGAGGCACAGGTCAGCAGCGGCCTGCTGTGAGGACAGAGGCTCTGGCTGCAGCAGACTTGGGAGGCCTGGCATGTGGCATAAGTCCTCTTGGAGCAGGTTGTCATTAGCCTCACCATAGAGCCACCGAGCAGATGACACACATAATGGAGAACAATTATATCAAAGAAGTTTTCACACTGTTGCAAAAGTTCTAGAGCCTACAACAGATTCCCCAAACTGGGGATCTGACAAAGGGACTGAGAACCCCAAGAGTTATTTGAAGGCTAGTGGGATTTGATTACAGAACTTCCACAGGATGGAAGAAACAGACCACTGGAGGGCAGAATCAAAACCTTATGTGACAAGGACCCAGGAGAAAGGAGCAGTGACCCCACAAAAGACTGAGCCAGACTTGCCTGTGAATATCCAGGAGTCTCTGGCTTGACTTGGGTATACAGTGGCCTGCCACAGGGTCAGAGACATTGAATGCAACAGTCCTGGGGGCTGTGGGACATGCTGGCATAAGTCCTTTTGAGGAAGGTCACTATTATCATAACTAGTCCTACCATAGTTTGGCCTCAGCCAAATTACAGGGAGGGAATACAGCCCCAACCATCAACAGAAAACTAGATTAAAGATTTACTGAGCATGGCCCCACCCATCAGAGCAAGACCCCACAGCCAGTCCCTCCCATCAGAAAGCTTCCACAAGCCTCTTATCCTTTCCCATCAGAGGGCAGACAGAAAGAAAAACACAATCACAGAAAACTAACCAAACTGATCACAATGATCACAGCCTTGTCTAACACAATGAAACTGTGAGTGATGCCATGAAGGAGTACGCAAGAGAGATGTGTCATGGTGGGGAACTCTGAGAACACATGATCAAAAACAAAACTTGAGAGGGGAATGGCAGACCATTTCAGGATTCTAACCTTGAGAACCACATGAACAGTATGAAAAAGCAAAAAGATGAACTCCCCAGGTCGGTAGGTGACCAATATGCTACTGGAGAAGAGTGGAGAAATAGCTCCAAAAAGAATGAAGAGGCTGAGCCAAAGCAGAAACAACACCCAGTTGTGGATGTGATTGGTGGTAGATGTAAGGCCCCATACTGTAAAGAACAATACTGCATAGGAACCTGGAATGTTAGGTCCATGAATCAAGGCAAATTGGAAGTGGTCAAACAAGAGAGGGCAAGAGTGAACATCGACATTTTAGGTATCAGTGAACTAAAATGGACCAGAATGGGTGAATTTAATTCAGATAGCTATTACATCTACTACTGTAGGCAAGAATCCCTTAGAAGAAATGGAGTACCCATCATAGTCAACAAAAGAGTTCCAAATGCAGTACTTTGGTGCAACCTCAAAAATGAAAGAATGATCTCTGTTCATTTCCAAGGCAAACCATTCAATATTACAGTAATCCAAGTCTATGCACCAATCACTAATGCCAAAGAATCTGAAGTTGAACGTTCTATGCAGATGACACCACCCTTAAGGCAGAAAGTGAAAAACTAAAGAGCCTCTTGATGAGAGTGAAAGAGGAAAGTGGAAAAGTTGGCTTAAAACTCAACACTCAGAAAACTAAGATCATGGCATCCTGTCCCATCACTTCATGGCAAATAGATGGGGAAATAGTGGAAACAGTGGCAGACTTTATTTTGGGTGGCTCCAAAATCACTGCATATGGTGACTTCAGCCATGAAATTAAAAGACACTTGCTCCTTGGGAGAAAAGTTGTGACCAACATAGACAGCATATTAAAAAGCAGAGACATTACTTTGCCAACAAAGGTCCATCTAGTCAAGGCTATGGTTTTTCCAGTAGTCATGTATGGATGTGAGAGTTGTACTATAAAGAAAGATGAATGCCAAAGAGTTGATGCTTTTAAACTGTGGTGTTGGAGAAGACTCTTGAGAGTGCCTTGGACAGGAAAGAGATCCAACCAGTCCATCCTAAAGGAAATCAGTCATGAATATTCATTGAAAGGACTGATGCTGAAGCAGAAACGCCAATACTTTGGCCACCTGATGCAGAGAGCTGACTCATTTGAAAAGACCCTGATGCTGGGAAAGATTGACGGTGGGAGGAGAAGAGGATGACAGAGGATGAGAAGGTTGGATGGCATCACTGACTCAATGAGTTTGAGTAAACTTCGGGAGTTGGTGATGAACAGGGAGGCCTGGCATGAGTCAGTCCATGGGGTGGCAAAGAGTCGGACACGACTTGTTCTTCAATAAAAGTTTTCTTCAAGAAAATTAGAGATACCAGGGAACATTTCATGCAAAGGACACAATAAAGACAGAAATGGTATGGACCTAACAGAAGCAGAAGATATTAAGAAGAGGTGACAAGAATACACGGAAGAACTATACAAAAAAGATCTTCATGACCCAGATAACCATGATGGTGTGATCACTAACCTAGAGCCAGACATTATCAAGTGTGAAATCAAGTGAGCCATACAAAGCATCACTATGAACAAAGCTAGTGGAGGTGATGGAATTCCAGCTGAACTATTTCAAATCCTAAAAGATGATGCTGTGAATGTGCTGCACTCAATATGCCAGCAAATTTGAAAAATTCAACAGTGGCCACAGGACTCTAAAAGGTCAGTTTTCATTCCAACCCCAAAGAAAGGTAATGCCAAAGAATGCTCAAACTACCACACAATTGCACTCATCTCACACACTAGCAAAGTAATGCTCAAAATACTCCAAGTGAGGCTTGAACACTATATGAACCAAGAACATACAAATGTTCAAGCTGGATTTAGAAAAGGAAGAGGAAACAGAGATCAAATTGCCAACACCTGTCAGATCATAGAAAAAGCAAGAGAATTCCAGAAAAACATCTACTTCTGCTTCCCTGACTACGCTAAATCCTTTGACTGTGTGGATCACAACTAACTGTGGAAAATTCTTAAAAAGATGGTAATACCAGACTCCCTTACCTGCCTCATGAGTTACCTGTATGCAAGTCAACAAACAACAGTTAGAACTGGACATGGAACAATGGACTGGTTCCAAACTGGGAAAGGAGTACGTCAAGGCTGTATATTGTCACCCTGCTTATATAACTTATAAGCAGAATATATCATGGGAAATGCCAGGCTGGATGAAGCACAAGCTGCAATCAAGATTTTAGGGAGAAATATCAATAACCTCAGATTCTCAGATGACAACTCCATAAAGGCAGAAAGTGAAGAGCAACTAAAAAGACTGTTGATGAAAGTAAAAGAGGAGAGTGAAAAAGCTGGTTTCAAGCTCAACATCAAAAAAACACGAAGATTATGGCATCCAGTCCCATCATTTCATGACAAATAAATGGGGAAACAAAGGAAATAGAGACAGACTTTCTTTTCTTGGGCTCCAAAATCACTGCAAATGGTGACTGTGTCCATGAAATTAAAAGATGATTGCTCTTTGGAAGAAAAGCTATGACTAACATAGAAGGCATATTAAAAAACAGAGACATTACTTTACCGTCAAAGGTCCATATAGTCAAAGCTATGGTTTTTCCAGTAGTCAGGTATGTGAGAGTTGGACCATAAAGAAAGCTGAGCACTGAAGAATTGATGCTTTTGAACTGTGGGGTCAGAGAAGACTCTTCTGAGTCCCTTGGACTGCAAAGAGATCAAACCAGTCAATCCTAAAGAAAATCAGCCCTGAATATTCATTGGAAGGACTGATGCTGAAGCTGCAATATTTTGACCACCTGCTGTGAAGAGCCAACTCATTGGAAAAGACCCTGATGCTGGGAAATTTTAAGCCACTGCAAGGGAGGGTGACAGGATGAGATGTTTGGATGGCATCATCAACTCGGTGGACATGAGTTTGGGCAAACTCTGGGAAATAGTGAAGGACAGGGAAAACTGGCATGCTGAAGTCCATGGGGTCACAGAGAGTTGGACATAACTGACTGAACAACAACAAAAATTAATGGAAGCTAGTGAAGAATATATCTATAGATATATATGTATCTCAGAATCTTCTCACTTATGGGGAAGAGGAGTTGAGAGTATCTGTCCAGCTCCTTTCAGTCATTGTATGAGGCCTGCCAAGGGATTCCTTATTTTCCTCTCCCCATCTGTGCATCATGATAAGAGCTTGCTGTTCTTATAGTTACATTTTAAGTCTGCAGGTTGATTACTGAAGTCCTTTGCTTTATGTCTTACTTTGATGGAACTGAAGTAAACCAAACAAACTAAAGTTTTTGTTTTTATCAATAATAGTGTATTTTGAAGCATCTTAAAAATCAACATTCAGAGGACATTTGGGACTTTGGGATGTCTACTTAAAAAATGTTAGTGACAGTGCCTGCTTTCATTATAATGCTTCCTACATTTACTAAGTATCATGTCCCTATCACCACCAAATACACCTTACTGTGTTATCCATTGGAGAAGGCAATGGCACCCCACTCCAGTACTCTTGCCTGGAAAGTCCCATGGACGGAGGAGCCTGGTAGGCTGCAGTCCATGCGGTCACCAAGAGTCAGACATGACTGAGTGACTTCACTTTCACTTTTCACTTTCCTGCATTGGAGAAGGAAATGGCAACCCACTCCATTGTTCTTGCCTGGAGAATCCCAGGGATGGGGTCGCACAGAGTCAGACACCACTGAAGTGACTTAGCAGCAACAGCAGTGTTATCCATGTCACTGAATTCTCTGGAACATGGTAACAGCTAATTCCCAAGAGAGGAACTTACAGCTGACTTATGAAATCAAATCAAAAGAGAAACCAATATCATTCATACTTGAGTGTGCCATTGCAGATCTTTAGCTTAAAGAGAGTGCTCAATATAATGATCACTGGTTTGTAATAGTAGTTTGAGGTAATATACATCTGCTTTTATTCAGAAAGACATCTGAGTGCTTTATAAGTCATTGATATATAAAGAATTACAAAATTAATCAAACTGTGGATTGAAGGCCAAACTATTATTCATTTGGAATACTCAAATTAATCTCAATATATTAGTGTTTCTGACATTTATATCCTCATAAACTTCTTTTGCCATCCATTCAGTCAATATTTGTTTAGTACCTGTTCTCTTTATTTTTTTTCTGTTCTGTCTTTAAAGCTACCTTATTGTCTTAACCAAATGATGCCACTTCTGTTTAAAACACAAGCACTTCCTTTACTCCGCTCTGCATTTCAGTCATTTTTGTCTTAAGCCTTATACCCTTATGAGATATTTAGAAGTCTTTGGTGAGGGTCAAATAAGTCAGTTCTAAAATTGAGCTTATGCATATTAACCTGATAAAACCCAGGTGCAATCCCAATAATTATTTTGTTAACAAATTATGGCATCTTTATGAACATGACATCTAAGTATTTATTTATTTATTAAACTTAGGGGAAAATGGATACAGGATACTTCCATATTGATCTCACTTTTAAATACATTTAATTTAATAAATGTTACCTGTGTGCAAGGACTATAAAGTAACTCAGTGCTGCTGTTAAAAGGATATTCTTTTTAATGGCTGAGTAATAAAAAAGAATATCCTTTTAACAGCAGCACTGAGTTACTTTATAGTCCTTGCACACAGGTAACATTTATTAACTTAAATTTATTTAAAAGTGAGATCAATATGGAAGTATCCTGTATCCATTTTCCCTGAAGTTTAATAAATAAATAAATACTTAGATGTAATGTTCATAAAGATGCCATAATTTGTTAACAAAATAATTATTGGGATTGCACCTGGGTTTTACCAGGTTAATATACATAAGCTCAATTTTAGAACTGACTTACTTGACCCTCACCAAAGACTTCTAAACAATTGTTTGCTTCCTAAAAAACAATCAAATATAACTAAAGGAACTAATTAATCATTCTGGTGGCTCAGATGGTAAAGAATCCACCTGCAATGCAAAAGACCTGGGTTCAATTCCTGGGTTGGGAAGATACCATGGAAGAGAGCATAGCAACTCACTCCAGGATTCTTGCCTGGAGAACCCCCATGGGCAGAGTAGCCTGGTGGGTTACAGTCCATGAGGTCACAAAGAGTCGGACATGACTGAGCTACTAGGCACAGCACAGCACATAAGCATGCTATTCTTGTAAAGATGGACTTCTTTGAAAGAATATGATTAATATGACTTGTATATGCTTCAGAACACAAACAGACTCAAACGGTTCATTATTCTTTATTTGCTTCCTCTATGTCTTTTAAGAAGATGAAAAGAATGGAAATAAAGATCCTCTACTTACATTTTTCTGTCCCTATGAAAGCCCATAATAAATCATTGCAACCAAGTTCTCACCCTAGGCATTGTTTTCTCTTAACAACTTGGCCAAGCACACTTGTATGAAAGTAGAGCCAGTTTATATTGATATTGTTCACCTCAAACTGTTTATTTTCCCTCATTATAAAAGAATAACATCAGAAATGCAGAGCTATGATATTTAGTCTGCATCCAACATCAAATCACTCAGATTTGTTTTTGTTTTAAGAGATAGTCTTCACTTTGGTTGTGATGATGAAATTCATGAAAAACCATACTCATGATATTGTCAGCCTTACAGAATCATTAAAAAAAAAAAAAAAAAAAAACCCTTAGACAAATGACCGTCTAGATGTAGGACACTTTACTAAGGAGTATAACTTAGGCTGTTTTCCACAAAGATATTTTCCTCTAGTTCTAGATTCTTAGCAGAGAGACCAAAATCTGACCTTATGTTATGGGCACACAAGCTTAGGGAGGTGAGTGTTCAAAGGCAATGAGGTGTTTGCAACAGTTTGTCTAGAACATTTGTTTTTTTCTCAGCCAGGATCTGGTTCAGCAAAAACTCTCTAGCATCATCAGCCAAGTAAATAAGCAGATTTCTGCTCCTTGAGCTCTCAGCTTCCAGATTATTGGTGCACGTCAAGCTCTACAAGGTCTTTTCTGCCAGGACTTATGTCACTTTCAGTTCTTTGTGGTTTTGTTAAGTCTTCACCTCTTGAAAATATATTACAAAAGCTTTTATTTATTATAGATCTTTGCTAGGCAGTATAGAACTGACAGTGACTTTTTTCATGAAGACACCTAGTGCAGAATTTCCACTGGTCTCATATCTTTCTAACATTTATAAGTGCTTTTACTTTAAAATGAATTTAATAGAAATAAGAAGTTATTGACTAAAGTCACACAGAGATTGCAAGCTGAGAAACAAGAGGCAAGATGATATGTGGGTTTAAAGAGATCGTGTAAAATGCTTAAATAACCACACCAGACAAAAGTTATAGTGAATCAGCAAGAAATAAATAACAGGTTGCTAAGTGGCAACAAACCATGCTGAGATTAAATAGCAGGAATCTCTAGTAAGAGTTGGTAATAGATTATACAGTTTCCCAAATGAATATCAACCATCCTTGATAATTATCTTTGTACAGGCTGTACATGAAATTCCCAGAGAATAAGAGCTCTCCAGTCTGCTCTGCTGCTGCTTCTGCTGCTAAGTAGCTTCAGTCGTGTCTGACTCTGTGTGACCCCATAGACAGCAGCCCACCAGGCTCCCCCATCCCTGGGATTCTCCAGGCAAGAACACTGGAGTGTGTTGCCATTTCCTTCTCCAATGCGTGAAAGTGAAAAGTGAAAGTGAAGTCACTCAGTCGTGTTCAACTCATAGCGACCCCATGGACTGCAGCCTACCAGGCTCCTCCATCCATGGGATTTTTCAGGCAAGAGTACTGGAGTGGGTTGCCATCGCCTTCTCCTCCAGTCTGCTCAACCCATGCTAAATCACTCAGGTTCACATTACCCAATAACATGAGTAATTAAATTGCTTATTTACTGAACTTTTTTATGCTCCAGTATATCTGTTGCATGATCTTATCTTAATGGTGATACTGTCAAGAGAAGTTCTGTTTTAGATAAACTATGGACTACATAAATTTGGCAATATAAAACAGAAATGCTAAGTAAAATATTATAAATGCATAGTTGAATTTCCAAGAAAGTAAAGAAAATCTTTAAGAACCAAGAATGAAAGATGACTGTGCTGAAGGAAGTTGTTAGATTGGGTAGCTTGACTGAGGATTTAATGCTCACCCAAGAATAGGAACTTTGTGTTCAGTCAAGGTAATAAGTTAGATCTTAAGTCCCTTACAAAGCCAGACTATTGAAGGGCTACACCTTAATAAAGAGAAAGAATAGGGGGGAAAAATCTACTATTGAAGTATTTTCTGTCTTGGCCTGGGCTTAAAGTAGGGAGGGAGATATCTTTGTGAGAATTTGTCTTCACAGCTTTCTTAAGGCAGAGTATAGTTTGAATTTATAGGACATACTGTGATCTGGGAATCTGGAAACTGAGAAATTATCATAAAAGTGGCCCTAAGGCTACTGATGGTGTTGGAGAAGACTCTTCAGAGTCCCTTGGACTGCAAAGAGATCCAACCAGTCCATCCTAAAGAAGATCAGTCCTGGGTGTTCATTGGAAGGACTGATGCTGAGGCTGAAACTCCAATACTTTGGCCTCCTCATGCGAAGAGTTGACTCAGTGAAAAAGACCCTGATGCTGGGAGGGATTGGGGGCAGGAGAAGAAGGGGACAACAGAAGATGAGAAGGCTGGATGTCATCACCAACTCAATGGGCATGAGTTTGAGTAAACTCCGGGAGCTGGTGATGGACAGGGAGGCCTGGCGTACTGTGATTCATGGGGTCGCAAAGAGTCGGACACAACTGAGCTACTGAACTAACTAACTAAGATTACTGATACCAACATTGCAATATCAGTTAGAAACAAAAATAAAATATAGTTGAATGGATAGTGTATGTGATATTGGCTGAGAATTTCCCAGAATTGTTGAAATACAATCCTCAAATTTAAGAAACACAAAAATGCTGAACAAATTAAACAAAAATTAAAAAATAAAAATTCAACCTCATTGTAATGAAACTGTAGAATCTTTAATACAAAGAAAAAGGTCTTAGAGGTAATCAAAAAGAAAAGGGATGAGCAGAGACCCCATTTAACCAATAACCATGTATGCAAAACTGTTTTCCAACACAATTTATATATTCTGGATTTAAAATAAAAGGGTTGAGGAGTCAAGATAGTGGAGAAGTAGGAGGACCTAGTTTTTTCTTTCCCCACAAATGCATCAGGAATGCATCTACACATGGAACAATTCTCACAGAGCACCTGATAAATACTAGTAGAGGAGCTCAGACACCAAAAGGGCAAGAAAGCTCCCCATGTAAACATGTAAGATGGAAGAAATAAGAAAGGACAAAGAAGGGGAGAGGAAGTGAGATAGCACCCACACCCTTGAGGGAGTAGAAGGAGAGGAGTGGGTCCCCCATATGGGAAAGCCCCCTGAGCAGAGAGAAAATGAGCTAGGACAGAAGGGAAGATTCAAGAGCTTGGAGGTGAGCACAGCAACCAGTCTTTTGTAGGCAGGGTAGAATGAGACCTACACAGAGGGTGTGAACACAGCCCTGCATATCCCAACCTGAGACATTTGTCCCCAGTGTGGTCAGGGCCTGGGTGCTGAAAAATGGGGTCTAGGGAGCAGACCCAAGGGGAGGACTACTGTTAGCTCAAAGGAGACAGACTGAGGGAATGGGAAAGAGGAGCTCTGCAACTGAGAATGCTTCTGGAGGATATGCAAACCACCATAAAAAAGGAAGCACTATTGTTGTTGTTCAGCTGTTCAGTCATATCCAACTCTTCACAATCCACGCATGGACTGCAGCACACCAGGTTTCCCCGCCCTTCATCATCTCCTGGAGCTTACTCAAACTCATGCCCATTGAGTCAGTGATGCCACCCAACCATCTCATCCTCTGTTGTCCCCTTCTCCTCCAGCCTTCAATCTTTCCCAGCATCAGGGTATTTTCTCATGAGTCAGCTCTTTTCATCATGTAGCCAAAGTTTTGGAGTTTCAGCTTCAGCATCAGTCCTTCCAATGAATATTCAAGGTTGATTTCCTTTAGGATTGGCTGGTTTAATCTCCTTGCAGCCCAAGGGACTCACAAGTGTCTTCTCTAACACCACAGTTCAAAAGCATCAGTTCTTCAGTGCTCAGCCTTCTTTATGATACAATTCTCACATTCATACATGACTACTGGAAAAACCATAGCTTTGACTAAATGGACCTTTGTCAGCAAAGTAATGTCTCTGCTTTTTGGTATGCTGTCTAGGTTGATCATAGCTTTCCTTCCAAGGAGCAAGTGTTGAGTGATGCACAGACAGAAGGGCTGCCACTGAAGCCTCTCTCCCCACACACTGGCACCTGCCTCTCCCGGGCAACAGGAAGGGATCTTACCAAGGCCAGCTCCCTCTTGCCTGCAGCCTCTGAAATCCCACATATCTCATCCCTACTATGGAAGGATCTTGAGCTCTGGAACATCCTTGAGAGTATACATTTGTGGGTGGCCCACTTGCAGAGATTGAACTGAAACCCCAGCTGAGCCGCAGGGACATTGCAACTAAGGAAGAAAAGCTGAAATCTCTCCTCATAAATTGTGGAATTACTCCCCTGTGACTGTAAACTCAGTGCCTGCAGAACATCTGAAGAGTCAATGAGTGCTCTTGCAGCTAAGATGGGTCTAGCTTTAACAGTTGGATTTTGTGAGTATGTATATGCAAGGGATGGGCCAGGTCAGAATCTGAGCTGCCCCCATAGGCCCCACAGTGGGTCCAGATCTATGATTACTGCAATCCTAGGACCTGACTTCAGTGTATCTATGCTGGTGTCCTGGTGAAAACAATACCTGAGAGGCACCAGGGTCAATTGCCAGCATACACATGATTAAAGTGGAGCCAAGAGCATTGCCAACAATAGACTAACTTGTGAGCTCATACAATGGGTAAAGGTGACAAAACAAAACACACTTTCAAGTAAACAGCTCCAGAGAAGGAATTCTCAGTGGCTTCCCTCCCAGGGGGAGTGCTCCAAATGAACCTACCTCACACTGCAGATCAGAAACTCAGCTAAAAGACAGATCTGAGGGCCTCTATTCAGCCGACTAGGGAGCAAACACTACCCTTGATGGGTGCTAACAAACAGAGCAAAGGGGAAGTTCCGCTCAACATCCAGGGCAGGCTCTGGTCACCACAACATTAGTCAAACACCCTATCAAATTAATAATGGCCAGCGTATGCTGAGGAGAGGTTGTGGACATCCATACTATAAACAGCTCTGTCACACACACACAAACACAAAGTTAAACCCAAGCAGCCTTCACAGGGATGCTCCCACGTAAAAATAACCCATCAAGACTGTCTGAAGGTCTGGAATTACAAGAAGGAACCCCTGAAGCATTTAGCTTTGAAGACCAGCAGGATTTGAGGACAACAGACCCATAGGGCTGGGGGAAAGAGATACTCAGCTTTTGGAGAGCACACAGAAGTTATCACAGACACTGGGACTCAGCACAAAAAGAAAATATCTCCAGATGAACTGGTGTTAGATTAATTTATGTGAATTGGAAAGTCTCCTGGAGAGGCTGAATTTGGCTGTAGTTCACCAGGGAATTGAGGACATTGGTAGCAGAGGCTCTAGAGGATTACCTGGGATGACATCTCCAGGAGGTCCCCATTTTGATGCCAACACCCGACCCTGCCCAACAGCCTACAGGCTCCAGTGCTGGAATGCCTTACACCAAACAACTAACAAGATAAGAAAACGTGTCCATCATTAGATAGGCTGCCTAAAGTCTTACTATACTCACAAGCACACCAAAATGCACCTCTTGACATGTCCTGCCCACCCATGGGACAAGACTCAACTCCACCTACAAAAAGGAAAGCACCACCCCCCAACCCCATCAGGAAGCCAACACAAGTCCCTGGACCAACATCACCTACCAGGGGTCAGTCACCAGAAGCAACAGGAACTATAACCATTCAGCCTGTGGAAAGGAGACCGCAGTTAAGGTGATGACAAAATTAAATGACAGAGAAATGTGTTGCTGATGAAGCAGCAAGATAAAAACCTACAAGAAAAATGAAATTAAAAGGATATAGGCAATATACCAAGGAACGAATTCAGTGTAATTACAGTGAAGATGATCCAAGATCTCAAAAAAAGAATGGAAGTACAGACCAAAGAGATAAAAGAAATTATTAACAAAGAAATAAAAGATTTAAAGGAGAGACAAAAAGAGATGAATGACACAATAATAGAAATTGAAAAATGCATTATAAGAAATCAATAGTAGAATAACTGAGGCAGAAGAATAAATAAATGAGTTAGAATTCAGAGTGGTGAAAATAACTGCCATGGTATAGAATTTAAAAAAAAAAAGAAAGAAAAGAAATGAGAATAGTCTCAGAGTCCTCTGGGACAACGTTAAATACAACATTCATATTATAGGGTGCCCAGAAAAAAGAGGAGAAAGGGCCACAAAAAAAATCTGAAGAGATTATAGTCAAAAACTTCCCTAACATGGGAAAGGAAATAGCCACCCAAGTGCAGGAGGGGCAGAGAACCCTATAAAAGATAAGCTCAAGGATGAACATGTCAAGATTCATATTAATCAAACTATCAAAAATTAAACAAAAGGAAAAATATTAGAAGTAACACGAGAAAAGCAACAAATAATATAAAAGGGAACAACTATACTGTTATCAGTTTATTTTTAAGCAAAAACTTTACAGGTCAGAAGGAAGTGGTGTAATACGTTTCAAATGATGAAAGAGAAAAACCTACAACCAAAAATACTCTACTCAGCAAGGCTTTCATTCAAATACTACAGAGAAATCAACAGCTTTCAACATAAGCGAAAGCTAAAAGAATTCATCATCACTGGAATAGCACTACAAATCCTAAAGGAACTTCAGTAGGAAGGGAAAAAAAGAGTCCACAATGAGAAACAAGAAAATTACAAATGGAAAAGCTCACTGCTAAAGGAAAAATTGTATAATAAAAGTAGGAAATCACAAACACCAAATATGCTATCAAAACAAGCTATCATAAGTAAAGCAGAGTATAAATGTAGGAAATGGGAATTGCACTTGAAATTAAGATATTGGCAACCTAAAACAATCTTATTTGTATATAGACTGCTAAACCAAAACCACATGGGAAATGCAAACCAAAAAACTACAACAGGTACATATAAAGAAAAAACAACCCAAACACAGCACTTAAAATGGCCATCAAACTGCAAGAGAAGAGAACAAAAGAGAAATGGAAGGAAAAACACCTACATAAAGAAACCCAAATCAGTTAAGAAAAGTGACAGTAGGAACATTCTTATTGACAAGTACCTATAATGTGAATGGATTAAAGGTTTCAACAAAAAGGCTGAATGGATACAAAAATTAGGCTCATATATATGCTGCCTACAAAAGACCCACATCAGACCTGGAGACACATACAGACTGAAAGTGGGAGGGTGGGAAAGTATTCCATGCAAATGGAACTTGAAAAAAAAACTGGAGTAGCAATACTCATATCAGAGAGAATAGACTTACAAACTGTTGCAAGGCACAGGAAGGACACTACATAATGATCAATGGACCAATATAGGAAGAAGATATAACAATTGTAAATATATATGCACCCAAACAAGGAGCACTTCAATAAAGAGGGCAAAACCTAACATCCATAAAAAGAGAAATTGACAGTAATACAATAACAGGGGGAACTTTAACATCCCCTTTACACTAATGGATAGATCATCCACAGAGAAAATTTAATAAGGAAGCGCAAGCCTTAAATGCCACATTAGACCAGATAGACTTTGATATTTATAGGACATTCCATCAGAAAGCAGCACAATACACTTTCTTCTCAAGTGCACATGAGATATTTTCAAGGATAGACCACACCCTGGGTCACAAATCAAGTTTAAGAAAATTGAAATCATATCAAACATTTTTCTGACCACAACACTATAAATATAGAAAACAATTACAGGGAAAAGTTTATTTATATATATATAAACATAGAGGCTAAATGATATGTTGTAAACAACCAATGGATTACTAAAGAAATCAATGAGGAAATTTAAAAAAATATACCCACGAATAAATGACAAAACCTCTGGGACACAGCAACAGTAGTTCCAAGATGGAAGTTTATAGCTATAGAATATTACCTCAGGAAACAAGAAGAATCTCAAATAAACAGCCTGCCTTATACCTAAAGCAACTAGATAAAGAAGAAGATGAAAAATAACAAAAACCAAAGTTACTATTAAGGTTGGTGCAAAATTGTGGTTTTTGACCTTGAATTTTAAATCATCAAAACTAGGCTCAAATACATCTTTATTAATCAAAATAGGAACCATTACGATCAACACAATTTTGCTAATGAGAAATAAGCTTGTTTCTTCCTGTAGCATATAAGTCCATGCTTTAGGAATCAACAACTCTTGGAAAGAATTTTCTGCATCCTGTGGTTATAGAAGTTTTTTCCCTGAAAAAAAAAAAGATGTCCAGATGCTTGAAGAAGTGGTAGAAGGTTGGCAAGAAGTTAGGTCAATATGTCGGATGAGGCAAAAACTTGTAGCCCAATTTGTTCAAATTTTGAAGCACTGGTCATGTGATGTGTGGTCGGGCATTGTAATGGAGAAGAATTAGACCCATTCTGTTGATCAATGCAAGCTGTAGGCATTGCGGTTTTCAGTGTATCTCGTCTATTTGCTGAGCATTCTTCTCAGATGTAGTGGTTTCCCTGGGATTCAGAAAGTTGTAATGGAATCAGACTAGCAGCAAACCACCAGTGGCCATGACCATTTTGGGGGGTGGGGGCATGGTTAGCTTTGGGAAGTGCTTTGGAGTTTCTTCTTGGTCCAACCACTGAGTTGGTTGTTGTCAGTTATCATAAAATTCATTTTTCATCACACATCACAATTTGATTGAGAAATGGTTCATTGCTGTTGTGTAGAATAAGAGAAGACAACACCTTAAAGCAATTTTTGTTTGTTTGTTTGTTTGTTTGTTTGCTCTGGTCAGCTCATGAGGCACCCACTTTTATTGCACTTTTTCACATTTCCAATTTGCTTCGAATGCTGAATGGCTATAAAACAGTCAGCACTGAGTTCTCCAGAAACTTCTCATGTAGTAGAAAGAGGATCAGCTTTGATGATGATGACTTGCAGTTCACCATTGTCAACTTCCAATGGCTGGCTACTATGCTCCTCATCTTCAAGACTCTTGTCTCCTTTGCAAAACTTCTTGAACCACCACTGCACTGTTAAGTTCGTTAGCAGTTCTTGGGCCAAATGTGTTGTTGATATTTCCAGACACGAGAAAAAAAAGGAGAGAAATCAAATTAGCAAAATATAAATGAAAAAGAAGTTAGAACTGACACTGCAGAAATAAAAGATAATAAGAGAATACTACAACAAACCATATGCCAGTGAAATGGACCACCTGGAAGATATGGACGAACTCTTAGAAGAGTACAACCTTCCAAGACTGAATCAGAAAGAAATAGAAAATATGAACAGACAAATCAAAAGCACTGGCATTAAAACTATGATTAAAACCTTTCAACAAACAAAAGTCCAGGACCAGATGGCATCACAGGCTAATTCTATCAAGTACTAAGAGAAGAGCTAACGCTTATCCTTCTGAAACTCTTCTAAAAAAATTGCAGACAAAGAAACACTCTGAAGCATATTCAAGGAGGCCACCATCACCCTGATACCAAAAGCAGATTAAGATATCACACAAAAAAGAAAATTATAGACCACTATCACTTATGAACATAGACACAAAAATCCTCAACAAAGTACTAACTAACCAAACCCAAAAACACATCAAAATAATCATACATAATGATCAGGTGGGATTTATTCCAAGGATGTGAGGATTCTTCACTACACACAAATCAATCAATGTGATATGCCATATCAACAAATTAAAAAATGAAAGCCATGTGACTATTTCAATAGATTAAGAAAAAGCTTTCAACAAAATTCAACACCCATTTATGATTAAAAAAAAAAAAAACTCTTCAAAAAGTGGGCATCAAGAAAACATACCTAACAGAATAAAGGTTGTATATGATAAAAACCACAGCCAACATCATTTTCGGTAGTGAAAACCTGAAAGCATTCCCTCTAGGATTAGGAACAAGACAAGGATATACACTTTCACTGCTTTTATTCAACATAGTTTTGGAAGTCCTAGACATGACAGTCAGAAAGGAATAAGAAATAAAAGAAGTCTAAGTTGGAAAAGAAGTAAAAATGTCAGTGTTTGCAAATAACATGATACTGCACATAGAAAAATCCTAAAGATACTAGTAAAAATTACTAAAGCTCATCAACGTATTTGGGGAGGTTGTAGAATGCAAAATTAATACATATATATGTATTGCATTTCTATATACTAACAATAAAAGATCAAAAGGAGAATTTACAACCCCATTTGTTCTTGTATTAAGAAATAAAATACCTAGGAACAAACTTACTAAATAGGGCAAAAGAACTATACTCAAAAAGTTGTAATATATTCATAAAATAAATCAAAAATGATACTAATAAATGTAGAGAAATATGTTCCTGGATTTGAAGAATCAATATTGTTAAAATGACTATAGTACCCAAGGCAATATACAGATTCAATGCAATCCCTATTAAATTACCAATGGCAATTTTCATAGACTTGGAGCAAAATATTCTACGATTTTTACTGAAATACCAAAGACCCTAAATAGTCAAAGTAATCTTGAGAAAGAGTGACAGCTGGAGGAATTACTCTCTCTGACTTCAGACTATACTCCATCAAAACGGTATGTACAGAAAGATAGAAATATAGATCAATTGGACAGTATAGAAAATTCAGAGATAAACACATGCACCTATGGTCACCTAATCTATGACAAAGAAGGCAAAAATATGTAATGGGGAAAAGACAGCTTCTTCTATAAGTGGTGCTGGAAAAACTGGACAGATACATGTAAAAGAATGAAATTTAAACACTCCCTAACACCACACACAAAAAGAAATTCAAAATGGATTAAAGATCTAAATGAAATACTAGACACTATAAAACTCTGAGGAAAACATAGGCACAACACTCTCTGACTTAAAAATGCAAGATTTTTTGTTTTTTATCCACCTCTTAGAGTAATGGAACAAAGCTTGTGGAGGTGATGGAATTCCAGTTGAGCTATTTCAAATCCTATAAGATGATGCTGTGAAAGTACTGCACTCAATGTGTCAGCAAGTTTGGAAAACTCAGCAGTGGCCACAGGACTGGAAAAGGTCAGTTTTCATTTCAATCCCAAAGAAAGGCAATGCTAAAGAATGCTCAAACTACCACACAATTTCACTCATCTCACACACTAGCAAAGTAATGCTCAAAATTCTCCAATCAGGCTTCAGCAATATGTGAACCGTGAACTTCCAGATGTTCAAGCTGGTTTTAGAAAAGGCAGAGGAACCAGAGATCAAATTGCCAGCATCTGCTGCATCATCGAAAAAGCAAGAGAGTTCCAGAAAAACATCTATTTCTGCTTTATTCACTATGCCAAAGCTTTTGACTGGGTGGATCACAATAAACTATGGAAAATTCTGAAAGAGATGGGAATACCAGACCACCTGACCTGCCTCTTGAGAAACCTGTATGCATGTCAGGAAGCAACAGTTACCACTGGAAATGGAACAACAGACTGGTTCCAAATAGGAAAAGGAGTACATCAAGGCTGTATATTGTCACCCTGCTTATTTAACTTATATGCAGAGGACATCATGAGAAACGCTGGGCTGGATGAAGCACAAGCTGGAATCAAGATTACCGGGAGAAATATCAATCACATCAGATATGCAGATGACACCACCCTTATGGAAGAAAGTGAAGAAGAACTAAAAAGCCTCTTGATTAAAGTGAAAGAGGAGAGTGAAAAAACTAAGAAAACTAAGATCGTGGCATCTGGTCCCACCACTTCATGGCAAATAGATGGGGACACAGTGGAAACAGTGGCTGACTTTATTTTGGGGGGCTCCAAAATCACTGCAGATGGTGATTGCCACCATGAAATTAAAAGATGCTTACTCGTTGGAAGGAAAGTATGACCAATCTAGACAACACATTAAAAAGCAGAGACATTACTTTACCAACAAAGGTCCGTCTAACCAAGGCTATGGTTTTTCCAGTAGTCATGTATGGATATGAGAGTTGGACTATAAAGAAAGCTGAACACCAAAGAATTGATGCTTTTGAATTGTGGTGTTGGAGAAGACTCTTGAGAGTCCCTTGGACTGCAAGGAGATCCAACCAGTCCATCCTAAAGGAGATCTGTCCTGGGTGTTCACTGAAGGACTGATGCTGAAGCTGAAATGCCAATACTTTGGCCACCTGATGTGAAGAACTGATTCATTTGAAAAGACCCCGATGCTGGGAAAGATTGAGGGCAGGAGAAGAAGGGGACAACAGAGGATGAGATGGTTGGATGGCATCACCAACTCAATGGACACGAGTTTGGGTAAACTCCGAGAGCTGGTGATGGACAGGAAAGCCTGTGGTGCTGCAGTTCATGGGGTCATAAAGAGTTGGACACGACTGAGTGACTTAACTGAACTGAATTTAGAGTAATGGAAATACAAATAAACAAATGAGACCTAGTTAAACTTAAAAGATTTTTCACAGCAAAGGAAGCCATAAGCAAAATGAAAAGAAAACCCTCAAAGTTGGAGAAAATATTTGAAATGAAGTAAATGACAAAGGATTAATCCTCAAAATTTACAAAGAGCTCTCACAGTTGAATATCAAAAGAGAAACAGCCCAGTCAAAATAGGGGTGGAAGATCTAAATAGAAATTTCTTCAAAGAAGACATACAGGTGGCCAAAATCATACAAAAACTTGCTCAATATCACTAATTATTAGAGAAATATAAATCAAAACTACAATGAGGTATCATCTCACAATTGTCTGAATGGCCATCATCAAAAAAATCCACAGACAGTAAATGCTGCAGAAGATATGGGAAAAGGTAATGCTCCTACACTGTTGAAATGAAAATTGGTGCATCCACTGTAGAAAACAGTAAAGAGGCTTCTCAAAAAATTAAAACTAGAGCTATCATATAATCCAAAAATCCTGGGGCATATACTCAGAGATAAATTGCAATTCAAAAAGATACATGTACTCCAGTTTTCATTGCAGGATTATTTACAATAGATAGGACATGGAAACAATCTAAATGTCCATCAACAGAGGGATGAATAAATAAGGTGTGGCACATATGCAATGAAATATTACTCAGCCAAGAAAAAGAACAAAATAATGCTATTTGCAGTAACATGGATGGACCTAGAGATTGTTATACTGAGTAAAGTAAGTCAGAGAGAGGAGGGTAAATACCGTATGATATTGCTTATATGTGCAATCTGAAACAAAAAATAGTACAAATGAACTTTTTTACAAAGCAGAAATAAAGTGTAGAAAATAAATTTATGGTTACCTGGGCTTCCACACATGCAGGGGAGGGACAAATAGGGAGATTGGGATTGACATAAACACACTACCATATATAAATAGTAAAGACTTACTGTGTAGCACAGGGAACTCTTCTCAGTACTCTGTATCGACCTATGTGGGAAAAGAATCTAAAGAGTGGATAAATATATATGTATAAATAATTCCCGTTGCTGTACAGAAAAGACTAACACAACATGTTAAATTACCTATACTCCATAAATTTTTTTTAAAAAATGGATTAGACTTTGCAAAATAGAAAGTAGATTTGGAAAATAGATTGGTAGGAGAGGAAAGAGCAGGTGGGAGTTTAAAACAGAAGGGACTTATATCAGGTCAACTTGGCTCTGGTTAAAAGCCAACAAAGGGTTGAAGTAGAATGCAAAGTCTCATTTAGTGTATCTTTGGCTTCCGATGCTTTCTTTTGCAACCCTTAAATATGATAAGTTGTTTCTGGTGCTGGCCAGCTTGTAATGTGTCAGTCCTGCACAAATTAACCCCAGTCTCTCAGGAATAAGCTTTACATCTGCATGAAAATGTGGTTATGTGGAATGAATAAGAATGAAAATGAGAACTATATCATAGCTCCCTAGTTCAAAAATACTATATGTAATAAGCTGGTACTTACTAACAGTAATTTTCACAAGAATGTCTGATTGAAGTTTTGCTCAAACATTTCAGGGATTATCTAAACATTTCATTAAATATTTTAGTAATTAGACTTGTAAAACTCATATAGAAACTTTTGAAATACTGGATATAACCAATGCTTTATTCTGCAATGCTGTGCAAGCTTCAGAATAAAGCTACTTCTGCCATCTTGAAAACTATAATAAATACAATAAAATAGCTTTCCTGTGTTTCATACATATCACTAATGTTTTTAAATTATTTTAAAAGATATTAAACTACCAAAAAATTCAGTTTTTTTCTTTAATGATAAAATTACATGAAAATATATTTTATTGCTACCTTTGAAGATATCAATGATTCTACAAAGCACCTCATTAGTAACTGCTAAAAGATTTTTCTCTAAAAAGGAATTTCAGCATTGCAAATTAAGAATTTTAATTTCTAATATAGAAATAAACTTATACTTTTTTAAAAAATTGAATTACTTTTTCCTAAAATTTCTTATTCCTAATTTTCTAAACATTTCCAAAAACATTCATTGAAAAAAATAAATCTAGCAGAAGTAAAGATCTTTTGATGTTGTTTCATCCTTATTCTTTTTATTATAGTAAACTATTGCTACATCCACAGGTGAGTGGGTTTTAACTAAGTATTCACAGTATCTAAAGAGAGATACTGTGCCATAGAAAAATCTTTACTTGATTTTCAGGACAACAATCCAATCTACTCATAGACAATCATTCTCATCAGTTGAAAATATCTAACAGTCTATCATGAATTCCTGTAAATTATCAGTAAATTAAGTACATCTAAATTATTTAAACCAAAATAATCGTTCTTATGTTGAACTATTCTTTTTTAGAAATATATGCAAACTATTGTCATTCTCATTGAGGGAATTACAGCATAGTAGTTTTATGAATAATATATAATGAAACTTTTGGCATTTATACAGTGTGAATGAATTTTTTTTTACTCAAACCACTTAATTTCTAAAGTGGCTTATGAATTTCTTTTTATTAGAATAAATCATTTTTATAAGAAAAATTATTAATATATTATTTTCTTATCATGTGAAATTATGCTGCAATAGTTAAAATTCTTCCTTTTTAAAAATATAATCATTCAGTAGAGTTAAATTTATTGCCTCATATTTTCTTATATCTTCACAGATTGTGAGTGTTGGAAAGCACGTTAAAGGCTATCATTATATCATTGCAAACTTGGTAAGAACTCTTTATTTCTATTTTTCATAAGAATTGTTGAGACAGTCAAGATCATGTTAACTGCACCATAAAATAATACTGTAATAAATTGTTAAACTACATTCCATTAAGCTTTTTTACAACACATAAGATGATACTTGTATGTGTTCACAAAAAAAAAATTATTAAGAAATGGAGAATTTTATTTAAGACTACCTGAAGGATAATAACCTAGAGGATAGTACTTCAGAAATCTTTGAGGACTGTTCTTCCCATTGGAGGTCAAAGTAACAAGATTTTCTGCACAATTAAGAGGTAAAAGTATAAGTATTTTAGTTAAAGAGTTATGCATCCAACTAACATAGTGACATGAGCTTCCCTTGTGACTCAGTGGTTAAGACTCTGCCTGCCATTGCAGGAGATGGGGGTTCAATCACAGATCTGGGAAGATCCCTTGGAGAAGGAAATGGCAACCCACTCCAGTGTTCCTGCCTGGGAAATCCCATGGACAGAGTTGCCTGGTGGGCTACAGTCCATAGGGTAGCAAGGAGTCATACACATTGGCAGTTTGTTTTTTGTTTGTTTGTTTGTTTTTGTTTTTTTAATATGTTTATTTATTTTATTTGGAGGCTAATTACTTTACAATATTGTAGTGGTTTTGCCATACACTGACATGGATCCGCCACGGGTGTACATGTGTTTCCCATCCTGAACCCCCCTCCCACCTCCCTCCCCATTCCATCCCTCTGGGTCATCCCAATGCACCAGCCCCGAGCACCCTGTCTCATGCATTGAAACTGGACTGGCAATCCTTTTCACATATGATAATATACATGCTTCAATGCCATTCTCCCAAATCATCCTACCCTCGCCCTCTCCCACAGAGTCCAAAAGACTGTTCTATACATTTGTGTCTCTCTTGTTGTCTCGCATACAGCATTATCATTACATTTCTAAATTCCATATATATGCATTAGTATATTGTATTGGTGTTTTCAATTCTGGTTTCTTCAGTGTTTATGACCAGCAGTGGGATTGCTGGGTCATATGGTAGTTCTATTTTCAGTTTTTTAAGGAATCTCCACACTGTTCTCCATAGTGGCTGTACTAGATTCCATTCCCAACAACAGTGTAAGAGGGGTCCCTTTTCTCCACACCCTCTCCAGCATCTATTCCTTATAGACTTTTGGATAGCAGCCATTCTGACTGGTGTGAAATGATACCTCATTGTGGTTTTGATTTGCATTTCTCTGACAATGAGTGATGTTGAGCATCTTTTCATGCATTTGTGTTTATTAGCCATCTGTATGTCTTCTTTGGAGAAATGTCTGTTTAGTTCTTTTGCCCATTTTTTGAATGGGTCATTTATTTTCTGGATTTGAGCTGCAGGAGCTGTTTGTATATTTTTGAGATTAATTCTTTGTCAGTTGCTTCATTTTCTATTATTTTCTCCAATTCTGAAGGCTGTCTTTTCACCTTGCTTATAGTTTCCTTCATTGTGCAAAAGCTTTTAAGTTTAATTAGGTCCCATTTGCTTATTTTTGCTTTTATTTCCAATACTATGTGAGGTGGGTCATAGAGGATCCTGCTGTGATTTATGTCAGAGAGTGTTTTGCCTATGTTTTCTTCTAGGAGTTTTATACGTTCTGGTCTTACATTTAGGTCTTTAATCCATTTTGAGTTTATTTTTTGTGTATGGTGTTAGAAAGTGTTCTAGATTCATTCTTTTACAAGTGGTTGACCAGTTTTCCCTGCAACACTTGTAAAAAAGACTGTTTTTTCTCCATTGTATACTCTTGCATCCTTTGTCAAAGATACTGTGCCCACAGGTGGGTGGATTTGTCTCTGGGCTTTATATTTTGTTCCATTGATCTATATTTCTGTCTTTGTGCCAGTACCATACTGTCTTGATGACTGTAGCTTTGTAGTAGAGCCTGAAATCAGGCAGGATGATTCCTCCAGTTCCATTCTTCTTTCTCAAGATTGCTTTGGCTATTCGAGGTTTTTTGTATTTCCATACAAATTGTGAAATTATTTGTTCTAGTCCTGTGAAAAATACCATGGGTAACTTGACAGGAATTGCATTGAATCTATAGATTGCTTTGGGTAGTATATTCATTTTCACTATATTGATTCTTACAATTCATGAACACGGTATATTTCTCCATCTATTTGTGTCCTCTTTGATTTCTTTCATCAGTGTTTTATAGTTTTCTATACATAGGTCTTTTATTTCTTTAGGTAGATATATTCCTAAGTATTTTATTCTTTTCATTGCAATGGTGAATGGAGTTGTTTCCTTAATTTCTCTCTGTGTTTTCTCATTGTTAGTGTATAGGAATGCAAGGGATTTCTGTGTGTTGATTTTATATCCTACACCTTTACTATATTCATTGATTAGCTCTGGTAATTTTCTGGTGGAGTCTTTAGGATTTTCTATGTAGAGGATGATGTCATCTCCAATCAGTGAGAGGTTTATTTCTTCTTTTTCAATCTGGATTCCTTTTATTTCCTTTTCTTCTCTGATTGCTGTCGCTAAAACTTCCAAAGCTATGTTGAATAGTAGTGCTGAGAGTGGGTACGCTTGTCTTGCTCCTGACTTTAGGGGAAATGCTTTCCATTTTTCACTACTGAGGATAATGTTTGCTGTGTGTTTGTTATATATAACTTTTATTGTGTTGAGGTATGTTCCTTCTATTCCTTCTCTCTGGAGGGTTTTCATCGTAAATGGATGTTGAATTTTGTCAAAGGCTTTCTCTGCATCTATTGAGATAATCATATTTTTTTATCTTTCAATTTGTTAATGTGGTGTATTATGTTCAGTGATTTGCAAATATTAAAGAATCCTTGCTTCCCTGGGATAAAGCCCACTTGGTCATGATGTATGATCTTTTTAATATGTTGTTGGATTCTGTTTGCTAGAATTTTGTTAAGGATTTTTGCACCTATGTTCATCAGTGATATTTGCCTGTAGTTATCTTTTTTTGTGGCATCTTTGTCTGATTTTGGTATTAGGGTGATGGTGGCCTCATAGAATGAGTTTGAAAGTTCATATTCCTCTGCAATTTTCTGGAAGAGTTTGAGTAGGATAAGTGTTAGCTCTTCTCTAAATGTTTTGTAGAATTCAGCTGTGAAGCCATCTGATCCTGGGCTTTGTTTGCTGGAAGATTTCTGATTACAGTTTCAATTTCCATGCTTGTGATGAGTCTGTTAAATTTTCTATTTCTTCCTGGTTCAGTTTTGTAAAATTGTACTTTTCTAAGAATTTGTCCATTTCTTCCAAGTTGTCCATTTTATTGGCATATAGTTGCTGATAATAGTCTCTTATGATCCTTTGTATTTCTGTGTTCTGTTGTGATTTCTCCATTTTTATTTCTAATTTTGTTGATTTGATTCTTCTCTCTTTGTTTCTTGATGAGTCTGGCTACTGGTTTGTCAATTTTATTTATCTTCTCAAAGAACCAGCTTTTTAGCTTTGTTGATTTTTGCTGTGGTCTCTTTTGTTTCTTTTGCATTTATTTCTGCCCTAATTTTTAAAATTTATTTCCATCTACTAACCCTGGGGTTCTTCATTTCTTCCTTTTCAAGTTACTTTAGATGTAGAGTTAGGTTTTATTTATTTGACTTTTTTCTTGTTTCTTGAGGTATGCCTGTATCGCTATGAACCTTCTCCTTAGCACTGCTTTTACAGTGTCTCATAGGTTTTGGGTTGTTGTGTCTTCATTTTCATTCATCTCTATGTATATTTGATTTCTTTTTTTATTTCTTCTGTGATTTGTTGGTTATTCGGCAGCATGTTGTTCAGCCTCCATATGTTGGATTTTTTAATCGTTTTTCTCCTGTAACTGACATCTAATCTTACTGCATTGTGGTCAGAAAAGATGCTTGGAATGATTTTTATTTTTTTTAATTTACCAAGGTTAGATTTATGGCCCAGGATGTGATCTATCTTGGAGAAGGTTCCATTTGCACTTGGGGAAAAAAGTGAAATTCATTGTTTTGGGGTGAAATGTCCTATAGATATCAATTAGGTCTAACTGGTGCATTGTATCATTTCAAGTTTGTGTTTCCTTGTTAATCTTCTGTTTAGTTGATCTATCCATAGGTGTGACTGGGGTATTAAAGTCTCCCACTATTATTATGTTTTTGTTAATTTCCCCTTCATACTTGTTAGCATTAGCCTTACATATTGTGGTGCTCCTATGTTGTGCGATATACATTTATAATTGTTATATCTTCTTCTTGGATTGATCCTTTGATCATTATGTAGGGTCCTTCTTTGTCTCTTTTTGCAGCTTTTATTTTAAAGTCTACTGTATCTGATATGAGTATTGCTACTCTTGCTTTCTTTTCGTCTTTATTTGCATGAAATATCTTTCTCCAGCCCTTCACTTTCAGTCTATATATCTCCTTTGTTTTGAGGTGGGTCTCTTGTATACAACATAAATAGTGGTCTTGGCTTTGTATCCATTCAGCCAGTCTTTGTCTTTTGGTTGGGTCATTCAACCCATTTTCATTTAAGATAATTTTTGATAAATATGATCCCATTGCCATTTATTTTGTTGTTTTGGGTTCGAGTTATATGCCCTTTCTGTGTTTCCTGTCTAGAGAAGATCCTTTAGCATTTGTTGGAGAGTTAGTTTGGTGGTGCTGAATTCTCTCACTTTTTGCTTGTTCATAAAGCTTTTGATTTCTCCTTCATATTTGAATGAGATCCTTTCTGGGTACAGTAATCTGGGTTGTAGTTTTTTTTCTTTCATCACTTTAAGTATGTCCTGCCATTCTCTTCTGGCCTGAAGAGTTTCTATTGAAAGATCAGCTGTTATCCTTATGGGAATCCACTTGTGTGTTATTTGTTGTTTTTCCCTTGCTGTTTTTAATATTTGTTCTTTGTGTTTGATCTTTGTTAATTTGATTAATATGTGTCTTGGGGTATTTCACCTAGGGTTTATCCTGTTTGGGACTCTCTGGGTTTCTTGGACTTGGGTGGCTATTCCCTTCCCCATTTTAGGGAAGTTTTCAACTACTATCTCCTCAAGTATTTTCTCATAGCCTTTCTTTTTATCTTCTTCTGGGACTCCTATGATTCGAATGTTGGGGTGTTTACCATTGTCCCAGAGGTCTCTGAGGTTGTCCTCATTTCTTTTAATTCCTTTTTTTTTTTCTCTTTTCCTCCCTGCTTCATTTATTTCTACAATTCTATTTCTACCTCACTTATCTTAACTTCTGCCTCTGTTATTTTACTGTTGGTTCCCTCCAGAGTGTTTTTTATTTCATTTATTGCATTATTCATTATATGTTGACTCTTTTTTTATTTCTTCTAGTTTCTTGTTAAACATTTCTTGCATCTTGTCAATCCTTGTCTCCAGGCTATTTATCTGTAACTCCATTTTTTTTCAAGATTTTGGATAATTTTCACTATCATTATTCTGAATCCTTTATCAGGTAGATTCCCTATCTCTTCCTCTTTTGTTTGGTTTGGTGGGCATTTATCCTGTTCTTTGCCTGCTGGGTATTTCTCTGCCTTTTCATCTTGTTTAGATTGCTGTGTTTGGGGTGGCCTTTCCATATTCTGGCAGTTTGTTGTTCCTCTTTATTGTGGAGGTTCCTTGCTGTGGGTGGGTTTGGATGCGTGGCTTGTCAAGGTTTCCTGGTTAGGGAAGCTTGTGTTGGTGTTCTGGTGGGTGGAGCTCGATTTCTCTCTAGAGTGCAATGAAGTGTCCAATAGTGAGTTTTGAGATGTCAGTTGATTTGGTGTGACTTTGGGAATACTGTATATTGAAGCTCAGGGCTATGTTCCTATGTTGCTGGAGAATTTGTGTGGTATGTCTTGCTCTGAAACTTGTTGGCTCTTGGATGGTGCTTGGTTTCAGTATAGTTATGAAGGCTTCTCATGAGCTCTTATTGATTAATGTTCCCTGGAGTCAGGAATTCTCTGGTGTTCTCAGGTTTTGAACTTAAAACTTCTGCCTCTGGTTTTCAGTCTTATTCTTAGAGTAGCCTCAAGACTTCTTCATCTATATAGCATTGATGATAAAAGATCTAGGTTAATGATGAAATGTTTCTCTACAGTGAGGGACACCCAGAGAGGTTCACAGAGTTACATGGAGAAGAGAAGAGGGAGGAGGGAGATAGAGGTGACCAGGAGGTAAAGACGGGGAATCAAAAGGGGAGAGAGCAATCTAGCCAGTAATCACTTCCCTATGTGCTCTCCACAGTCTGGACCCCTCAGAGATGTTCATGGAGTTACACAGAAAAGAGACGAGGGAGGAAGGGGACAAAGGTGGCCAGGAGGAAAAAAGGGGGAATCAAAAGGAGAGAGACAGATCCAGCCAGTAATTAGTTCTCTAAACAGTCCAGAAAGTGATTCACAGAGTTGGGTAGAGAAGAGAAGGGGGAGGGAGGAGCTAGAGGTAAACTGGTGGAGAGAAGGGAAAGTCAAAATGGGGAGAGAACAATCAAGCCAGTAATCTCACTCCCAAGTAAAAATGGGTACTGAAGATTGGGTTCTTAAAGGTACAAAATTGATAACAAATACCAAAAAGCAAAGATTAAAAATCTAGAGTAGAGGTTAGATTCTCAAAAATACAATATTAAAAAAAAAAAACAAAGTCACAAAAATTATAATATATATATATATATATATATATATATATATATATATATATATGAAGTTTGCTTTAAAAATAGGGGTTTTTTTGGCAGGGTCATAGTAGGCTATAAAAATGAAAATTGAGTAGTAGAGAACTTAGAATTTTTTTTTTAATTTAAAAAATGATAATAGTAAAAATATATCTAGGAATTTCTCTGGAGCTGTTGCGGATAGTGTGGGGTCAATTCATTTTCAGATAGTTCCTTGATTCAGCTTATACTTCTTTTCAAGATCTATAGGCCCCTTCCAATGTAGTCGGTGCTAACTGCAGGGTTTTAATCTGTTGGACCTGTCACTTCCAAGGCAGTTCTTTCTGCTTATTTTAGCTTCTTCTGTTTGCTGGTCTCTTCAGTGTCTAATTTCCGCCCTGACACAAGGGGGCGGTGGTGGTCACTTATTTAGGCTCACTTGTTCAGTCGCGCTGTGGGGAGGGAGGAACACTGCAAACACATCACTGGCGTGTGTGGGCTGTGCTCGCAGTGTTCTGGCCACACTGGTTTTGTCCCTGCTCACAGCGTGTGTGCTTTCTCTGTCTACACTGCTCAGGCTCCAGGTAGCTCTGCGGGGAACTGTCTGAGGCGGGCCCTGGTTTGCATGCACTTCCCAGGTCTAAGTCGCTCAAGTTCAGGTTCTCCAATACTCCACAAAGGCGCAGACTCAGTTGGGCCTGCGTTTTGTGCCCTTCCTAGGTCTGAGCAGCTCAGGCGAGCAGGTGCTTGGACAGCACAGTTGCCGCCGGGTTGGGGATGTGTCTTATCACCTCCCCCATCCCAGCCGCTAGGTTTTCTGGGTGTACAGTGGGAGCACCTTCTCAGGTGTGCTGTGTGTCTCTTCTTGGGGGCTGATCTCTAGTTGTGACACTCCCAGCGGATGTCAACCATCCAGAATCCCAAGAAGTCTTGGTTAGCAACGAAGCCTGCTTGCAGTTTGGTAGAGGCTGCCTCTCTGGGGCCATGATTACCCATTTCCAGCTCTGGCTGCCCCCGCCTGCCTGTCTCTGACAGGGGATGGGCTGGTCCACAGACAACTAGCTCTGCTCAGTCCTTTGTTCTATGAGTCCTTTGTTCTATGGCCTGGCAGTGTCTTAGGTTAGGGCTTTTCACTGGATAGTTCTCTCTCTTTTCTCTCTCTCTCTGGCTATCCCACAGTCTGGGTTGCTATCTCATGTTAGTTCCCTCAGATTGCTCTCAGGACATTCAGGCCCAGTCCTTACCCTAAGCAATTCATCCCGCACCTCCCTGT
Source organism: Odocoileus virginianus (assembly GCF_023699985.2). NCBI lineage: Eukaryota > Metazoa > Chordata > Mammalia > Artiodactyla > Cervidae > Odocoileus > Odocoileus virginianus. The sequence goes on from NC_069683.1 coordinate 72,430,582, forward strand.
CCAGTCCCCTCCCCACCTTGCTAGTGGCACACGCGAGCGTCTGGGCTCCTCCTTTGCTGGGAGTTGCTGTTAGGCACATAATCTGTGGGGATTATTTATTTATTTTTCCTCCCGGTTATGTTGCCCTCTGAGATTCCAAGACTCGCCACAGACCCACCGGTGAGAGCATTTCCTGGTGTTTGGAAACCTCTCTTTTTTAAGACTCCCCTCCCAGGACGGATCTCCATCCCTACCTTTTTTGTCTCTCTTCTTATCTTTTATATTTTGTCATACCTCCTTTCAAAGACAACAGGCTGCCTTTCTGGGTGCCTGATGTCCTCTGCCAGCACTCAGTAGTTATTTTGTGGAATTTGCTCAGCATTCAAATGTTCTTTCGATGAATTTGTGAGGGAGAAAGCGGTCTCTGCATCCTATTCCTCCACCATCTTAGGACCACCCACATTGGCAGTCTGTTGTTGCTCAGTCACTAAGCCATGTTCCAACTCTGCCACCCCATTTACTGCAGCACACCAGGCTCCTCTGTCCTTTACTATCTCCCAGAATTTGCTCAAATTCATTGTGTCCATCTCATAGTCCAATAAGGCAATGAGTCATTATGACCTTCCATAGACTTGAGAAAGGAATGTTATCTCTTAATCTCCTAAGTAGTTACCTTGCTGGTTGCCAGGTAGAAATTGCTTTTATTCTTTTTTTCTTGGTGATTGGGCATTCCTGTGTATTCTAAGGGAATCTAGTTTATTAATGTACAATGCAGATGCACAGTGCACATTAAATTGGAGGAAGTAGTACTCAAGTAGCAAAGAAAATTTTAATTGAAGTGATCATTTTATTTCTAATTTAATATTTTTTGATGGAGTTTAGCTTTGTATCTGCCAAAGTCACCTTCAAAACTAATTATAATGCTTGTTTTACTATGATGTTACTTGGCAAATTAAATAATGGCCTTTTCTCTGTGTAAATGATAAATGTGCTACTCTATGGATAAAGGTTGCCAATACTTTGGGGGTATTATAAGAATGATTAAAACTGATGACCCATGCTTTCTAATTTTATTTTTAAAAAAAGTTTGAAATGGCTATTTAAGGAACACTTTTGTTGAAAGGAATCCAAATTATTTTACTTATGTCAACTTTTCATGTATATATAGATGTTTACTGAACAAGATACAGGTACTAGTATAAAATTCTTAAAGATGTAAGGCAAGTTCTTTTAGATTTCTTGGCAAAGCTCAAGTACTGCTAATTTTGGAAGTGTGGGGGAAAATTGACAGTGCAGAGGGTCAGTCTCCTTGAATTATTTAGTATCATCTACCCCTAATGTCTTAATCTCAAAAGTGGTTTATCCTAGAGAAGTTAAGAATGTGTTTTCTCTTTTTCCACTGTATATTTCCTTGATGAGGATCTTGTGCTTAAAGCAGGAAAAGAACTGAAGACTACAAAAGGGATACAAATCTACTCTTTTCATGTAGCAAGGAATCCATCACACTTTGAGATAGGAATTTAAAGTCTTTAATGAACTAGGTTTCACTATGGATTTGAGCCATTAAATGAAGCCATAAACTTTAAAGTCTTATTGTATTGTGTTTCTTGAATAAAGTATAATTTTGTTACTTAATATTATCATGAAAATACTGGGAAATTTTGACGTTTTTTCATTGCTTTTAGTAGGCCCATAGCCAGGATGCTTTAATATATTTTATAAAAATGTAAATCTTAAAGCAAATAAATCTTGATATTAATCACCATATGAGAAAAAGAGAGACATTTATTTATGTGACATATAATGTCACAATGACAATATAGAAGGAGATTCTAGCAAATAGAGGGTTTAAATAACATCCATTCTTTCCAAACAGTGGAATTCAGAAGGGAAAGTAGACAACAATAGGCTGTAAATTATCATGTCAGAAAGAAATTTCTGACATTGACAAACCAATAAAAAATTAAAAGAATTAATAATTCTCCTAATGGGTATAACAGCCTATACTAAATAACCTTAGTAGATGACATCATATTCAAGTCATTGTATGATAGCTTCCCTGGTAACTCAGTTGTAAGGAATCCACCTGCAATGCAGGAGACACCTGTTCAATTTCCAGGTTGGGAAGATCTCCTGGAGAAGGGATAGGCTACGCATTCCAATATTCTTGGGCTTCCCTGGTGGCTCAGACAGTAAAGAATCTGTACGAAATGCAGGAGACATGGGTTCAATTCCTTGGTTGAGAAAATCCCCTAGAGAAGAGCATGGCAACCCACACTAGTATTCTTGCCTGGAGAATCCCCACAGACAAAGGATCCTGGCAGGCTACAATCCATGGGGTTGCAAATAGTCAGACACAGCTGAGGGACTAAGCACAGCACACGGCAATAATATAAAAAGTAGAAAAAAACAATTTAGTTGGAGGGATTAAGATGGAGACTCAGGAAACCACTGAACTCCCTTCCTCCTACAGACACACAAACAGAGCTCTTCCTCTGAGGGAAATCCACAAACTAGCTGAGTGACTCCTACACATCAGGCAACTGGGAAAATACTGACATAGATATAAATTGAAAAGGGTGAGACACACTCTTTTCATAAACACTACCCTCAGTGTAGTCCATACATAGAATCAGGAGGAAATCCCCAACTCTCAGTTTCTACATAAAGAGGGAAAGATTTGGAGCACATATTTAGTACACCAGTTTTTAAGGCTGTGATTCAAGAAACAACCCTCAAAAAAACCTAGGTGCAAAAGACAATGGAGCATGCATCCACATGATCCATAGGTCTATGGGAATCAAAGAAGTCATTATTAATAGGCACATGAGTACTCACTGCACCTACCACCACAGGCCTCAGCACAAAGAGAGCAGGCAAACTCCTATCTCCCAGTTTTCCCTGGAAGGGGATTTACTTTACAACCTGCAGCCTAAGAGTTTCTCCTCCTCAAAGGATCTGGCTGCAAGCATCTGGCGTTTGACTGTGATCATCCACAGGGCCCAGTGGAGTCAATAGGCATTTATGTCACCTATCCCTCCTTGTTCCAAGTGTAAAACCAGGTTGTCAACAGGTCTCTAGAAGGAGGTTGTACACATGCCTGTTACTCCATCTTTTGCTGCTCCCATCAACAGGAATACTCAATCTGACAGCTAACAGACCTTGCATTCACAAATTATACAGGACTTCAGCAGTCAATAAAGAAGGTCTTAACACGTGTACATAAGAGTACTCACTGGGCTACCCCTTCAGGACTCAACATAGAGGGTATAAGAAAAATACTCATTTCCCAGTCTTTTCCCTAAAATGAATTTGACAGCATACTTATAAGGCACTGCCTAAAGGTCAGACTTACAATTGGACTGCATGTAGGTGCTGACTATGATATTCTTCTTTAAGACACTGGCAAGTATTGTCAAATCCCCAACTACTTGGGACCGCTAAGAAAAAAGAAGGCAGCTAGGGCAATTACGTGGCTTTGAGAGACAATAAGCTTAGTCCAGGCTGATTGACTAGGCTCATCTCCTACACAAGATGAATTTTTCTAGACTAGGAGAGGTGACTATTTTATCTAGTGAGCAGAAACCAACAGAGAGGATCAAGAAAATAAAATAAAAGTAATATTTTCCAAACAAAAGAACAATATAAATCACTAGAAGAAAATCTTAATAAAATGGAGATAAGTGATTTACTGAATAGAGAGTTCAAAATAGCAGTTATAAAGATGCTCACTGAGGTCACAGGAATAATTAATGAACAAAATGAGAATTTCAACGAGGAGACAGAAAATACTTAAAAGTACCAAAGAGAAGTCACAGATATGAGGAAATACAACAACTGAAAAAATTCACTTTAGGAGTTAAACCGCAAATGTGATTAAGTGGAAGAAAATGTCAGCTAACTTGAATACATGGCAGTGCAGTTCACAATCAGAAAAAGAAGAAAGCATGAGTATAGCTTAAGGGACTTATGATACACCATCAAATAAACCAATATTTATATTATCAGTTCAGTTCAATCGATCAGTCGTGTCTGAGTTTTTGCGACCCCATGGACTGCAGCACGCCAGGCCTCCCTATCCATCACCAACTGCCAGAGTTTACTCAAATTCATGCCCATTGAATTGGTGATGCCATCCAACCATCTCATCCTCTGTTGTCCCCTTCTTCTCCTGCCTTCAATCTTTCCCAGCATCAGGGTCTTTTCAAAGAGTCAGTTCTTCGAATCAGGTGGCCAAAGTATTGGAATTTCAGCTTCAACATCAGTCCTTCCAATGAAACCCAGGACTGATCTCCTTTAGGATGGACTGGTTGGATCTCCTTGCAGTCCAAGGGACTCTCAAGAGTCTTCTCCAACACCACAGCTGAAAAACATCAGTTCTTGGGTGCTCAGCTTTCTTTATAGTCCATATATACTTTCACATCCATACATGACCACTGGAAAAACCATAGCTTTGACTAGACGGACCTTTGTTGGAAAAGTAATGTCTCTGCTTTTTAATATGTTGTCTAGGTTGGTCATAACTTTCCTTCCAAGGAGTAAGCGTCTTTAATTTCATGGCTGCAATCACCATCTGCAGTGATTTTGGAGCCCCCCAAAATAAAGTCTGATACTGTTTCCACTGTCTCCCCATCTATTTCCCATGAGGTGATGGGACCAGATGCCATGATCTTAGTTTTCTGAATGTTGAGCTTTAAGCCAACTTTTTCTCTCTCCTCTTTCACTTTCATCAAGAGGCTCTTTAGTTCTTCGCTTTCTGCCATAAGGGCATTGTCATCTACATATTGAAGGTTGTTGATATTTCTCCCAGCAATCTTGATTTCAGTTTGTGCTTCAACCAGCCCAGTGTTTCTCATGATGTACTCTACATATAAGTTAAATAAACAGGGTGACAATATACAGCCTTGAGGTATTCCTTTACTGATTTGGACCCAGTCTGTCGTTCCATGTCCAGTTCTAACTGTTGCTTCCTGACCTGCATACAGATTTCTCAAGGGACAGGTCAGGTGGTCTGGTATTCCCATCTCTTTCAGAATTTTCCACGGTTTATTGTGATCCACATAGTCAAAGACTTTGGCATGGTTAATAAAGCAGAAATTGATGTTTTCTGGAACTCTCTTGCTTTTTCAATAACCCAGCAGATGTTGGCAACTTGATCTCTGGTTCCTTTGCCTTTTCTAAAACCAGTTTGAACGTCTGGAAGTTCACAGTTCACATACTGTTGAAGCCTGGCTTGGAGAACTTTGAGCATCACTTTACTAGCTTGTGAGATGAGTGCAATTATGTGGTAGTTTGAGCATTCTTTGGCATTGTCTTTCTTTGTGATTGGAATGAAAACTGACCTTTTCCAGTCCTGTGGCCACTGCTGAGTTTTCCAAATTTGCTGACATATTGAGTGCAGTACTTTCACAGCATCATCTTTTAGGATTTGAAATAGCTCAACTGGAATTCCATCACCTCCACTAGCTTTGTTTGTAGTGATGCTTCCTAAGGCCCACTTGCCTTCACATTCCAGGATATTTGGCGCTAGGTGAGTTATCATACCATCGTCATTATCTGGGTCGAGAAGATCGTTTCTGTATAGTTCTTTTGGGTATTCTTGCCACCTCTTTTTAATATTGTCTGCTTCTGTTAGGTCCCTACAATTTCTGTCCTTTATTGTGCCCATCTTTGCATGAAATATTCCCTTGGTATCTCTAATTTTCTTGACGAGATCTCTAGTCTTTCCCATTCTACTGTTTCCCTCTATTTCTTTGCATTGATTGCATTGATCTCTATGGAAGGCTTTCTTATCTTACCTGGCTATTCTTTGGAACTCTGCATTCAAATGGATGTATCTTTCCTTTTCTCCTTTGCTTTTCACTTCTCTTTTCTGAGCTATTTGTTAAGTCCTCCTCAGGCAGCCATTTTGCTTTTTTGCACTTCTTTTTCTTGGGGATGGTCTTGATCCCCATCTCTTGTACAATGTCATGAACCTCCATCCATAGTTCATCAGGCACCCTGTCTAGCAGACCTAATCCATTGAATCTATTTGTCACTTGCACTGTATAATCATAAGGGATTTGATTTAGGTCATACCTGAATGGTTTAGTGGTTTTCCCTACTTTCTTCTGTTTAAGTCTAAATTTGACAATGTAGTTCAGGATCTGAGCCACAGTCAGCTCCCAGTCTTGATTTTGCTGACTGCATAGAGCTTCTCCATCTTTGTCTGCAAAGAATATAATCAATCTGATTTCGGTATTGACCATCTGGTGATGTCCATGAGTCTTCCCTTGTGTTGTTTGAAGAGGGGGTTTGCTATGACCAGTGCATTCTCTTGGCAAAACTTTGTTAGTCTTTGCCCTGCTTCATTCCGTACTCCAAGGCCAAATTTGCCTGTTACTCCAGGGGTTTCTTGACTTCCTACTTTTGCATTCCAGGAGTTCGAGAAAGAGAAAAGGAGAGAAAAGGGGTCAGAATACATATTCAAGAAACAATGACTAAAAACTTTCTTAGGCTGAGGAAAGAAACGCATATCCAGATCCAGGAAGATGGAAGACAAAAAAAAAAAAAAGATGAATCTAAAGAGACAGTGAGATATAGTATAAAACTAAAGTTTTCAAAGAATAAAGAGAAAGAATCTTAAGAGCATCAAGAAAAAGAAAAACAACTTTATGTACAAGGGAACTACTACATGACTATCGTACTTTCACCAGAAATTTTACAAGTAAAAATAGAGTGGGACAATATAAAGTGCTGATAGAAAAAACTATCATCCAATCATATTCTACCTGACAAAATTGTACTTCATAACTGAAGGAGGGTAAAAAGTTTTGCAGCAAGCAAAAACTGAAAATGTTATCACAATAAGTTGCATTACAAAATACATTAAAACTTCAAGCTGAATAAAACACAAAATTAGAAACATGAGAACACATGGAAATACAAAATCCATTGGTAAAGGTAAATAAACAAACAAACAAAAAAAAAAACTCCAGAATACTTCAATATTGGCTTCCCTGCTGGCCCAGTGGTTAAGAATCTGCCTGCCAATGCAGGCTTTATCAGTTCAACCCCTGGCTCAGGAAGATGCTACATGCTTGGGAAACCATGCCCATATGCCGCAACTTCTGATCCCAGGTGCTTCAGCCCTCTGAAGTTCATGTGCTTAGAACCTGTGCTCTGCAACAAGTGAAGCCGTCATGAGAAGCCCTCACTCAACAACTAAAGAGCAGCCCTCACTCAAGACTTAGCAATCAAGGCTCAGTGAAGCCAAAAATAAATACATGTTTGTTTGTTTGTTTGTTTTTAAGAGAGGTTACCATATCACTTAGCATCACTGAATTATGCAAGTATACATGGAGACTTCTGAGATTTGTCCAGAAACAATCTTCAAAAAAATAAAGTCTTTAATATTGTGATGGTGATGAGTAAATCACTTCTAAGGTTAAAGGAAAAGAGTAATGAAAATAATTATAACTACAATCATTTCCTAATGGATACACATTATAAAAATATGTAAATTTTGACATAAAAAAACATGAAAAGTAGGAGGGAATGTGTAAAGTTGTAGTTTTTTTATGTGTTAAAAGTTTAGTTAACACAATATAAGTTATTATCTTAAAGTGAACTGTTACAAGATGTAAACCTCGTGGTAATCACAGTGCAAAATCCTAGAGTAGAAACATTAAAAAAAAAAAAAAAAAAAAAAGGAACCTAACCATGTCAGAGAAATATATCAAATCATAAAATCAGGGATCAAGAATGAGAGAAAGTAACTATAGAACTGTAAGTTGTCTAGAAAACAATTAACAAAATGTCAAGTTTAAGTACATCCCTACCAATAACTATTGAAAGGAGTGCCCGTGTGCATGTGTGCTCAGTCGCTTCAGTCATATCCAATTATTTGCAACCCTCTGGACATGACTGAAGTGACTGAGCCCACCAGGCTCCTCTGTCCATGAGAATCTCCAGGCAATAATACTAGAGTGAATTGCTATGCCCTCCATGGGACCTTCCCGATCCAGAGATCGAACCCACAACTCCTGCATTTCAGGAGGATTCTTTACCCACTGAAACACCTGGGAAGCCTAGCTGAAAGGTAAATGGACTAAATCCTCCAATGAAAATCATAGCATGCATGAGTGGATAGAAAAAGAAGACCCAGCTATATGTTGCCTATATGAGAATAATTAAACTTTAAGGGCACACATAGATGCAAGTGAAGGAATGGAAAAAAAAAAAAAAGATAGCCCATGCAAATAGCAACCAAGAAAAAAAGATCAAATCAACTTTAAATCAAAAACTATTATAAGAGAAGATCATTATACAATGATAAAGGGGTCAATGTATCAATAGAATATACATTGGGTACAGAATCAATTTCTGTACCCAACATAACAGCATGTAAACACATAAAACAAATAGTAAGAGATGTGAAAAAAGAAATAAACACTAATGCTATATTAGTATAGAATGTCAATGCCTTATTCAGCAATAGATAAATCCTTGAGCAGAATATCAGTAAGAAGATATTGGACTTTATACTACCCATTAGACTACATGAACCTAACAGACAAATACAGAATATTCCATCAAACAGCAGAATAAAGTCTTCTCAAGTGTACATGGAATATGCTTCAGAATAGATTATGTGATAGGCCATAGAACAAGTCTTAATCAATTTAAGAAAATCAAAATAATATAGAGCATCTTTTATTACCACAGTGGTGTGAAATTAAAAATTAATTACAAGAAAAAAATGGAAAATATACAAATATGTGGAGATCAGCCAAATGTTCCTGACAACCATTGGATCAAAGAAACATTCAAGATGGAAATCAAAATACCTTGAGACAAATGCGATTAGAAATGGAAACATACCATACCAGAACACATGGAATATACCTAAAGCAGTTCTAAAAGGAAAGTTTATAACAACTGAGTTTCAGTTCAGTCACTAAGTCGTGTCCAACTCTTTGTAACCCCATGGACTGCAGCATGCCAGTCTTCCCTGTCCATCACCAACTTCCGGAACTTGCTCAAACTCATGTCCATCGAGTTGGTGATGCCATCCAACCATCTCATCCTCTGCCATCCCTTTCTCTTCCTGTCTTCAATCTTTCCCAGTATCAGAGTCTTTTCCAATATACCAGTTCTTTGCATCAAGTGTCCAAAGTATTGGAGTTTCAGTTCAGCATCTGTCCTTCCAAAGAATATTCAGGACTGATTTCCTTTAGGATTGACTGGTAATAGATGCCTGCTGCTGCTGCTGCTAAGTCGCTTCATTTGTGTCCAACTCTGTGCGACCCAAAAGATGGCAGCCCACCAGGCTCCCCCATCCCTGGATTTCTCCAGGCAAGGATACTGGAGTGGGTTGCCATTTCCTTCTCCAATGCATGAAAGTGAAAAGTGAAAGTGAAGTCACTCAGTCGTGTCCCATGTCCGACTCTTAGCGACCTCATGGACTGCAGCCTACCAGGCTCCTCCATCCATGGGATTTTCCAGGCAAGAGTACTGGAACGGGGTGCCATTGCCTTCTCTGAATAGATGCCTACATTAAATAAAACTAGAGAAAGCAAATAACAGTTTTATACTTCAAGGTACTAGAAAATGAGAACAAACTAAGCTCAAAGTTAGGTGAAATAAGGAAATAACAAAGATCACAATAGAGATAAATGTAGTAGAAACTACAAGACAATAGAAAAGATTAATGAAGCTAGATTTTTGTAATGATAAAGCTGACTTCATGGGAAATAGATGGGGAGACAGTGGAAACAGTGTCAGACTTTATTTTGGGGGGCTACAAAATCACTGCAGATGGTGATTACAGCCATGAAATTAAGAGACACTTACTCCTTGGAAGGAAAGTTATGACCAACCTAGATGGCATATTAAAAAGCAGAGACATTACTTTGCCAACAAAGATCTGTTTAGTCAAGGCTATGGTTTTTCCAGTGGTCATGTATGGATGTGAGAGTTGGACTGTGAGGAAAGTTGAGCACCAAAGAATTGATGCTTTTGAACTATGGTGTTGGAGAAGACTCTTGAGAATCCCTTGGACTGCAACGAGATCCAACCAGTCCATCCTGAAGGAGATCAGTCCTGGGTGTTCATTGGAAGGACTGATGTTGAAGCTGAAACTCCAATACTTTGGCCACCTCATGTGAAGAGTTGACTCATTGGAAAAGACCCTGATGCTGGGAGGGGTTGGGGGCAGGAGAAGAAGGGGACGACAGAGGATGAGATGGCTGGATGGCATCATCGACTTCATGGGCATGGGTTTGAGTAAACTCCGGGAGTTGGTGATGGACAGGGAGGCCTGGCGTGCTGTGATTATGGGGTCACAAAGAGTCAGACACGACTGAGCAACTGAACTGAACTGAACTGAAAGCTGACAAATCTTTAACTAGACAAGAAAGAGAGAAGACTTTTAAAACATTGTAAAGGTAAGATTGATTACAGCTAATACCACACAAATAGTAAAGATCGTAAGAAATTACTATGAACAATAGTACCAACAAACTATATACCCTAGAAAAAATGAACAAATTCTTAGAAACATTAAACCTATCAAGCATGAATTATGATTAAAAGGGAAATCTGAACTAACTAATAACAAGTAAGAAATTTGAATCACTAACCAAAAAACTCCCCCACAAAAAGTGCAGGATCATATGACTCCATTAATAATTTCTACCAAATATTTGAAGAAGAATAAACCCCAAAACTTTAAACATTATTCCAACAAATATAAGCAGAGAGAATATTTTTAAATTTATTTTCATGTTATCATTACACTGATACCAAAGCCAGACAAGGATACTACAAAAAAAGTAAATCTCAGACTGAACAGATGAAAAATCCTCTACAAAAGTATTATTAAATTAAATTAAACAGTACATTAAAAGAGTTGTACCAAGACGATATCAAGATCGAAGGACTTTCCAAGAATGCAAAGATGGTTCAATATCAGTAAATCAACCAAAGTAATGCACATTACCAAAAGAAAAAAAAGTTGTATGATCATCCTGAAAGAGGTAGAAAAAGTTTTTTACATAATTCACATCATTTCCTGATAATTCTGTACTCAAGAACCAAAGTACAGAAGGAATGTACCTCACTGTAACAAAGATCATGTATGAAAAGCCTACATCTATTAATAACATATGTAATATTGAAAAGCTGAAAGCTTTTCCTTTAAGAAATAAACCCCAGTATATATGGCCAGTTAAGTTTCAACAAAGGAACCAATAATATACAATGAGGAAATATAATCTCTTCATTAAACGATGTTAGGAAAACTGAATATTCACACACAGAATGTCTATTTTTATTCCAATATCATATTGATTTGATTACTGTAGCTTTATAATAGAGTTTGAGGCCAGGAAATGTAATGCCTCTAGCTGTTCTTAATTTTTCTTTCTGATAGTTTGTTTATACTGTTTAGAAATTCAACTGGGTTTTATATATTGATATAACATTAAAAATGGCTGGAGGCATTACATTTCCTGGTTTCAAACTTAATTATGAAGCTCCAGTTATCAATATGATATTGGAAAAAAAAATCACATAGATAAATGGAACAGAATATAGAGCCCAGGAATAAACCCCAGCATATATGGACAGTTAGCTTTCAGCAAAGGAGCCAAGAGTATACAATGAGGAAAGGATAATCTCTTCAGTAAATGATGTCAGGAAAACAGTATTCCCACACAAACGAATGACAATGGGCCTTTATACCATATACAAAAGTTAATTCAAAAATGGACTATTGAAAACAAGATCTGAAACTGTAAAACTCCTTGAAGAAAAACTAAGGGGAAATCCCCTTGACATTGGTACTGGCAATAAGTTTTTGGATTTGAGACCTAAAGCACAAGCAACAAAAACAAATAAACAAGCGGGACTATGTCAAATGAAAAAAAGCTATTACACAGGAAAGGAAACCATCAACAAGTCAAAAAGACAATCTACTGAATGGGAGAAAATATTTGCTAACCATCTATTAAATAAGGGATTAATATACAAAATATACTAGGAATTTTTACAACTCAATAGTGAGAAAACAACTCAATTTAAAAATGATGTTTGGCAGAAACCAACACAATTCTTTAAAGGAATTATCCTTCAATTAAAAAATAAGTGAATTTAATTATTTTTAATGGGCAAAGGACCTGATAAGACACTTTTCCAAAGGCAAACAAGTTATCAACAATATGAGAAAATATGCTAAACATCAGTAATCATCATGGAAATGCAAATCAAAGCCACAATGAGATATCACCTAAGATCTGCTAAGGAGGTGATTACCTAAATAAATGGAGATATAGATTTAGGTGAAGATGTAGGTGCAGGCGCAGGTGCAGATGCAGATGCAGAGATAGAGATAGAGGTGGAGATGGGGCTTCCCAGGTGGCACTAGTGATGAAGAAACTGCCTGCCAATGTAGGAAACATAAGAGACACAGATTTGATCCCTGGATTGGGAAGATCCCCTAGAGGAAGACATGACCACCCACTCCAGTATTCTTACCTGGACAATCCCATGGACAGAGGAGCCTGGCGGGCTATAGTCCATAGAGTCACACAGAGTTGGACATGACTGAAGCAATTTATCAGGCATGCACCTGCATAGATATAGATATGTGTATATTACATGGACACACATACAGGCATATTATGCAACCTTTAAAAAAAAGAAAGAAATCCTGCTTTTTGTGGAAACAGTGACAAAACTGGAGGGCATTATGGTAGGTGAAATAAGATAGACAGTGTAAAATAATATGACATGGTATCACTTATGGGCTCCCCAGGTGGCACTAATGGTAAAGAACCCGCCTGTCAATGCAGGAGACTCAAGAGAGGAGAAAAATGGCAATCCGCTCCAGTATTCTTGCCTGGAGAATCCCATGGACAGAGGAACCTAGTGGGCTACAGTCCATAGGGTTGAAGAATCAGACACAACTGAAGCAACTTAGCACACACGCAGGCATGGTATCATTTATATCGGAATATTTTTTCCAAATCAACTCATAGAAACAGAATGATGGTGGATAGGGCCTAGAGGGTGGGCTCAATAAGAAGTTAGTAAATTATTACAAACTTCCAGTTATGAGGTGAAAAGATCTTAGGATTTAGTCTATAACATGTTCAATATTATCCATAATAGTATAATACTGAAATCTGCTAAGAGAGTAGAACTTCTGTTCATCAAAAAAAAAGGAGGAAATGTGAATTGGTGGGTATATTAACTAAATCCATGGTGGGAATCTTTCACAGTATATTCAAATATAAAAGCATCACTGTACAGTTTAAATATATTACAATTTTATTTGAATTTATCCCTCAATAACAAATGAAAAAACTGATAATAGTAAGAACTGATTCCTAAAATAAAAATTCTTACTGGTTACTTATGACTACAAATATTTCAGCAAGTTTCAAATATTCTATAGTCATAAAGTTGAAAATCAAAGCAGAAAATATGAAGTCCAATTCATACATAACAAAAAGAGAAGAGTGAAGCAAGGCAAAGATCAGTACACAGTGTTTAAAATTATGCCAGGAATTTACAAACATATTTATTTGTAACTGTAGTTGATTTACAATGTTGTGTTAATTTTGTGAATTAAAGATGTGAGTTCAGCATAGTGATTTAGGTATGGGGTTTCTTGCAGGTTATATTCCACCATAGATTATTATAAGTTATTGATTGTAATCTCTTGTGCTATAAAGTAAATGCTTGCTGCTTACATATCTTATATATAGCAATTTGTATCTATTTATCCCATTGTTGTTTCATCACTACATCTTGACCAATTCTTTTATGACTCCATGGCCTGTAGCCCTCCAGGCTCATCCATCCATGGAATTTTCCAAGCAAGAATACTGGAGTGGGTTGCCACTTCCTTCTCTAGGAGATATTCCCTGCCCAGGAATTGAACTCCTAGTGCTGTATGAGAGGCAGATTCTTTACCACTGAGCCCCACTAATCCCATTATACCTAATTTAGTTCTTCCCCCTCCCTCTTCCTTTTAGCAAACTTAAAGTTTTTCCTATTTATGTGAATCATTTCTATTTGTATTATTTTTATTCATTTGTATTATTTTTTTGATCTCTCATATAGTGATATCAGATAGTATTTGTCTTTGTCTAACTTATTTCACTAAGTATAATATTCTCTAGGGAGGTTCCCAAGTGGCTCTGTAGTAAAGAATTCACCTTCCAATGCAGGAGTCACAGGAAATGTGAGTTTGATCCCTGGGTCTGGAAGATCTCCTAGAATAGGAAATAGCAACCCATTCCAGCACACTTGCTGGAAAAACCCCACGGACAGAGGGGTCTGACCCCTTACTTACTACCTACTAAATATTCTCTGTTACATCTGTGTTGCTGCACAGGGAGAGGTAGATATAGATACATATCAAAAATTTTAAGCCAGCTGTCAGTTGATGGATACATGGATTGCTTCCATCTCTTGACTATTGGAAAGAGTACTTCCATATAAACATTGGGGTGCATGTATCTTTTTGAATAGAGTTATCTCTTCTGGATATGTGCCCAAGAGAGCAATTTCTATATAATACGATAGCTCAATTTTTAATTTTTCAAGGAATGCTTGTTTTCCATAGTGGCTGCACCAATTTACATTCCCATCAGTGTCCAAACCCTCTCTAGCAATTATTTGTAGACTTTTCACTGGTAGCCATTCTGACTGATGTAAGGTGATCCTTCATTGTGATTTTGATTTGCATTTCTCTAATTAGTGGTGCTGAGCATGTTTTCATGTGCCAATTGGCCATCTGTATATCTTCTTTGGAAAAATGTCTATTTTAGGTCTCCTGCCCATTTTTTATTGGGTTGTTTATTTTTTTTTAGATATTAAGCTTATGAATTGTCTGTATATTTTGCATACTAACCCCTTGCCAGTTGCATCATTTGCAAATATTTTCTCCCATTCCATAGGTTGTCTTTCCATATTGTTTATAGCTTCTTTGCTACACAAAAGTCATTAAGTTGATTAGGTGCAATTTGTTTATATTTTCTTTTAAATCTTGCTGTTTTGGGAAACTGATCAAAGAAAATATAACTATGATTTATGTCAAAGAATGTTTTGTCTATGTTCTCTTCTAGGAGTTTGTAGTGTCCTGTCTTTAAACCATTTTGAATTTATTTTTGTATATAGTATAAGTAGTGTTTTAGTTTCATTAAATTACATGTTTAGTTTTCCCATCACTTTTTAAAATTAATTTGTATTGGAGTGTAGTTGTCTTACAATGTTGTGTTAATTTCCACTATACAGCAGCATGAATCAGGCATAGATATACATATATCCCCTTGCTTTTGGACTTCCTTCCCTTTCAGGTAACCACAGTGAACTAAGAAGAGTTCCCTGTGTTATACAGTATATTCTCATTAATTGTATACTTTATACATAGCATCAATAGTATATATGTTCCAATCCCAATATCTCAATTGATCCCACCCCACATTTCCCTCTTGGTATTCATGTATTTATTCTCTAGTCTGTGTCTCTATTTCTGCTGGACAAACTATCATCTACACCATTTTTCTAGATTCCATGTATATGTCATAATAAATGTTTGTTTTCCCCTTTTTAACATACTTCACTCTTTATGACACTCTCTAGGTAAATTCACATGTCTACAAATTACTTGAGTTCATTCCTTTTATGACTAATATTCTATTGTATGTATGTACCACATCTTTATCCATTCCATAGTTGATAGACATTTATGTTGCTTCCATGTTCAGGCTATTATAAATAGTGCTGCTATGAACATTGGGGTGAATGCTGCTTATTCGCTCAGTCGTGTTCAGCTCTTTGTTACCCCATAGACTGTAGCCAGCCAGGCTCCTCTGTCCATGGGATTCTCCATGCAAGAATATGATCAAACCCCCATGTTCTGCATTGCAGGCAGATTCTTTACCCACTGAACAACTGGGGAAGTGAATATTTTTAAATTATGGATTTCTTTGGTATATGCTCAGGAGTTGAGACACTGGGTCATCAGTTCAGTTCAGTTCAGTTCAGTCCCTCAGTTGTGTCTGATTCTTTCTGGCCCCATGAATCACAGTACGCCAGGCCTCCCTGTCCATCACCAACTCCTGGAGTTTACTCAAACTCCTGTCCATCGAGTCGATGATGCCATCCAGCCATCTCATCCTCGGTTTTCCCCTTCTCTTCCTACCCCCAATCCCTCCAAGCATCACGGTCTTTTCCCATGAGTCAACACTTCGGATGAGGTGGCCAAAGTACTGGAGTTTCAGCTTCACCATCAGTCCTTCCAATGAACACCCAGGACTGATCTTTAGGATGGACTGGTTGGATCTCCTTGCAGTCCAAGGGACTCTCAAGAGTCTTCCCCAACACCACAGTTCAAAAGCATCAATTCTTCGATGCTCAGCTTTCTTCACAGTCCAACTCTCACATCCATACATGACCACTGAAAGACCAGAGCCTTGACTAGATGGACATTTGTTGGCAAAGTAATGTCTCTGCTTTTTAATGTGCTATTTAGGTTGGCCATACTTTCCTTCCAAGGAGTAAGTTTCTTTTAATTTCGTGGCTGCAATCACCAACTGCAGTGATTTTGGTGTCCCCAAAAATAAAGTCTGACATTGTTTCCACTGTTCCCCATCTATTTCCCATGAAGTGATGGGATCAGATGCCATGATCTTAGTTTTCTAAATGTTGAGCTTTAAGCCAACTTTTTCACTCTCCTCTTTCACTTTTATCAAGAGGCTTGTTAGTTCCTCTTCACTTTCTGCCATAAGGGTAGTGTCATCTGCATATCTGAGGTTATTGATATTTCTCCCGGCAATCTCGATTCCAGCTTGTGCTTCTTCCACTCCAGCATTTCTCATGATGTACTCTACATAGAAGTACATCGTGAAGTTAAATAAGCAGGGTGGTAATATACAGCCTTGATGTACTCATTTTCCTATCTGAAACCAGTCTGTTGTTCCATGTCCAGTTCTAACTGTTGCTTCCTGACCTGCATATAGGTTTCTCAAAAGGCAGATCAGGTGGTCTGGTATTCTCATCTTTTTCAGAATTTTCCACAGTTTATTGTGATCCACACAGTCAAAGGCTTTGGTGTAGTCAATAAAGCAGAAATAGATGTTTTTCTGGCACTCTCTTGCTTTTTTGATGATCCAGCAGATGTTGGCAATTTGATCTCTGGTTCCTCTTTATTTCTAAACCCAGCTTGAACATCTGGAAGTTCACAGTTCATGTATTGCTGAAGCCTGTCTTGGAGATTTTTGAGCATTACTTTACTAGTATGTGAGATGAGTGCAATTGTGCAGTAGTTTGAGCATTCTCTGGGATTGCCTTTCTTCGGGATTGGAATGAAAACTGACTTTTTCCAGTCCTGTGGACACTGCTGAGTTTTCCAAATTTGCAGGCATATTGACTGCAGCACTTTCACAGCATCATCTTTCAGGATTTGAAATAGCTCAACTGGAATTCCATCACCTCCACTAGTTTTGTTCGTAGTGATGCTTTCTAAGGCCCACTTGACTTCACATTCCAGGATGTCTGGCTCTAGGTGAGTGATCACATCATCGTGATTATCTGGATCATGAAGATCTTTTTTGTACAGTTCTTCTGTGTATTCTTGCCACCTCTTTCTAATGTCTTCTGCTTCTGTTAGGTCCATACCATTTCTGTCCTTTATCAAACCCATCTTTGTATAAAATGTTCCCTTGGTATCTCTAATTTTCTTGAAGAGATCTCTAGTCTTTCCCATTCTGTTGCTTTCCACTATTTCTTTGCATTGATTGCTGAGGAAGACTTTCTTATCTCACCTGGCTATCCTTTGAAACTCTGCATTCAAATGGGAATATCTTTCCTTTTCTCCTTTGCTTTTCACTTCTCTTCTTTTCACAGCTATTTGTAAGGCCTCCTCAGACAGCTATTTTGCCTTTTTGCATTTCTTTTCCATGGGGATGGTCTTGATCCCTGTCTCCTGTACAATGTCATGAACCTTCATCCATAGTTCATCAGGCTCTCTGTCTATCAGATCTAATCTCTTAAATCTATTTCTCACTTCCACTGTATAGTCATAAGGGATTTGATTTAGGTCATTCCTGAATGGTCTAGTGGTTTTCCCTACTCTCTTCAGTTTAAGTCTGAATTTGGCAATAAGGAATTTATGATCTGAGCCACAGTCAGCTCCCAGTCTTCTTTATGCTGACTGCACAGAGCTTCTCCATCTTTGGGTGCAAAGAATATAATCAATCTGATTTCATTGTTGGACATCTATTTTGTTACATTGATCTATATTTCTGTCTTACGCCAGTACCATAGTGTCTTGATGACTTTGTAATATAGTCTGAAATTAGGCAGGTTGATTCCTCCAGTTTCATTCTTCTTTCTCAAGTTTGCTTTGGCTATTTGGGAATTTTTGTATTTCCATACAAAGTATGAAATTACTTCTTGAGTTCTCTGAAAGATACCTTTCCTGTCAAGTTAGCTTGACAGGGATTGCATTGAATCTTTAGATTGCTTTGGGCATTATACTCATATTCACTATATTGCTTCTTCCGATCCATGAACATAGTATATTTCTCCATCTATTTGTGTCCTCTTTGATTTCTTTCATCAGTGTTTCATAGTTTTATATATATAGGTATTTTGTTTCTTTGGGTAGATTTATTCCTAAGTATATTATTCTTTTCATCACAATGGTGAATGGAATTGTTTCCTTAATTTCTTCATTTCTAATTTTGTTTATTTGATTCTTCTCCCTTTCTTGTCTTGATGAGTCTGGCTAATGGTTTATCTATCTTATTTATCTTCTCTAAGAACCAGCTTTTAGCTTGTTGATTTTTTCTAGTCTCCTCTGTTTCTTTTTCATTTATTTCTGTCCTAACTTTTATGATTTCTTTCCTTCTACTAACCTTCAGGTTCTTCTTCTTTTTCTAGTTGCTTTAGGTGTAAAGTTAGGTTATTTATTTGATTTTTCTCTTGTTCGGTAAGGTAAGTTGTATTGCTATGAACTTTCCCTTTAGCACCGCTTTTACTGAAACCCATAGATTTTGAGTAGTCATGTTTTCATTTTCATTTGCAGCATATTTTGATCTCTCTTTTAATTTCTTCTGTGATTTGTTGGTTATTCAGAAGCGGGTTGTTTAGCCTCCATATATTTGTATTTTAATAGTTTTCTTCCTGTAGTGGACATCTAATCTTACCAGACTGTGATCAGAAAAGATGCTTGCATTACATTTTACATTTAAAGTCGCTCAGTCGTGTCCGACTCTTTGTTATCCCATGGACTATACAGTCCATGGAATTCTCCAGGTCAGAGTACTGGAGTGGGTAGCCTTTGCCTTCTCCAGGGTATCTTCCCAACCCAGGAATCAAACTGGGGTCTCCCACATTGCAGGAGAAGCTTGAAATGATTTCAACTTTTTTAAAATTATCAAGTTTAGATTAATGATGCAGGATGTGATTTACCCTGGAGAATATTCTGTGTGCACTTGAGAAAAAGGTGAAATTCATTGTTTTGGGTTGTAATGTCCTATAGATACCAATTAAGGCTAACTGGTCCATTGTGTCATTTAAAGTTTGTGTTTCCTTGCTAATTTTCTGTTTGGTTGATCTATCCATAGATGTGAGTGGGGTATTAAAGTCTCCTACTATTATTGTGTTACTAAATTTCCCCTTTCATACCTATTACTATTTGCCTTATGCATTGAGATGCTCCTATGTTAGGTGCATATATATCTATAATTGCTATGTCTTCTTGAATTGATCCTTTGATCATTATGTATTGTCCTTCTTTGTCTCTTATCACTGTCTTTATTTCAAAGCATATTTTATCTGATATGACCATTACTACCTCTGCTTCCTTTTGGTCTGCATTTGCATGAAATATCTTTTTCCAGCCCTTCACTTTCAGTCTGTATGTGTCCCTTGATTTGAGGTGGGTATATTGTAGACAGCATATATAGAGGTCTTGTTTTTGTATCCATTCAGCCAGTCTTTGTTTTTTTGGTTCAGGTATTCAACCCATTTACATTTAAGGTAATTATTGATAAGTATGATCCCATTGCCATTTACTTTGTTGTTTTGGGTTCGAGTTTATAAACCTTTTCTGTGTTTCCTGTCTAGAGAAGATCCTTTAGCATTTGTTGAAGAGCTGGTTTGGTGATGCTGAATTCTCTGAGCTTTTGCTTGTCTGTAAAGCTTTTGCTTTCCTCTTCGTACTTGAATGAGATCTTTGCTGGGTATAGTAGTCTGGGTTGTAGGTTTTTCACTTTCATCATTCTAAGTATGTCCTGCCATTCCCCTCTGGCCTGAGAGTTTCTATTGAAAGAACAGCTGTTATCCCTTAGGGGATAACAGAACAGCTGTTATCCCATGTGTTTAATTTGTTGCCTTTCCCTCGCTGCTTTTAATATTTGTTCTTTGTGTTTGATCTTCATTAATTTGATTAATATGTGTCTTGCAGTATTTTGCCTTGGGTTTATCTTGTTTGGGAATCTCTGGATTTCTTGGGTTTGGGTGGCTATTTCCTTCCCCATTTTAGGGAAGTTTTCAACTATTACCTCCTCAAGTATTTTCTCACGCCCTTTCTTTTTGTTTTCTTCTTCTGGGGCTCCTATGATTCAAACGTTGGGGCTTACCATTGTCCCAGATGTCTCTGAGGTTGCCCTCATTTCTTTTATTTCTTTTTTTTTCTTTTTTCCTCTCTGTTTCTTTTATTTCCACCATTCTATCTTCCACCTCACTTGTCCTATCTTCTACCTCAATTATTCTACTGTTGGTTCCCTCCAGAGTGCTTTTGACCTCAGTTATTGCATTATTCATTGTTGATTGACTCTTTTTCATTTCTTCTAGGTCCTTGTTAAACATTTCTTATATCTTCTCAATCTTTGTCTCTACACTGTTTATTTTGCTTTCAAGATTTTGGAGCATCTTTACTTTCATTGTTCTGGATCATTTTTCAGATAGACTCCCTATCTTCTCCTTTTCTGTTTGCTTTGGTGGGTATTTACCATGTTCCTTTACCTGTTGAATATTTCTCTGCCTTTTTCATTTTGCTTACATTGCTGTTTAGGGGGTGGCCTTTCTATATGCTGGAAGTTTGTGGTTCCTCTTTATTGTGGAGCCTGCTCCCTGGGGGGTGGGGTTGGACTACTAGCTTGTTTCCTGGTTAGGGGAGTTTGTGTCTGTGTTCTGGTGGGTGGTGCTGGGTCTCTTCTCTCTGGAGTGCAATGAAATGTCCAGTAGTGAGTTTTGGGGTGTCTATGGTTTTGGCATGTCTTTGGGCAGCCTGTATTTTAATGCTCAGGGCTGTTTTCCTGTGTTGTTGGAAAATTAGCAGGTATATCTTTCTCTGGAACTTGTTGGCTCTTAGGTGATGCTTGATTTCAGTGTAGGTACAGAGGCTGTTGATGAGCTCTTGTCTATTAATGTTCTCTGGAATTGGGAGTTCTCTGGTGTTCTTAAGTTTTGGATTTAAGCCTCCTGCCTCTGACTTTCAGTCTTATACTTAGAGTAGACTCAAGTCTCCATCCATACAGCACAGATTATAAAACATATAGGTTAATGGTGAAAAGACTCTCTACAGTCTGGGGCACTCAGAGAAATTCACAGAGTTGCATGGAGAAGAGAAGAGGGAGGAGGGAGATAGAGGTGACCAGGAGTAGGAAAGGGGGAGTCAAAATGGGAAAGACCAATCTAGCAAGTAATCAGTTCCCTAAGTGTTCTCCACAGCTGGGAAAAACCAGAGAGATTCACAAAAGTTAAGTAGAGAAGAGAAGGGGGAGGGAGGAGATAAAGGTGACCTGGGGGACAAAAGGGAGAGTCAAAAGGGGAGAGAGCAATCAAGCCACTAATCACAACCCTAAGTAAACATAAAAGAGGAGAATGAAAAAGTTGGCTTAAAGCTCAACATTCAGAAAACTAAGATCATGGCATCTGGCCCCATCACTTCATGGCAAATAGATGGGGAAACAGTGGAAACAGTGGCTGACTTTATTTGGGGGGGGGGGGGCTCCAAAATCACTGCAAATGATGATTGCAGCCATGAAATTAAAAGACGTTTACTGTTTGGAAGGAAAGTTATGTCCAACCTATACATCATATTAAAAAGGAGAGGCATTACTTTGTCAACAAAGGTCCGTCTAGTGAAGGTTATGGTTTTTCCAGTAGTCTTGTATGGATGTGAGAGTTGAACTATAAAGAAAGTTGAGCGCTGAAGAATTGATGATTTTGAACTGTGGTGTTGGGAAAGACTCTTGAGAGTCCCTTGGACTGCAAGGAGATCCAACCTGTCCATCCTAAAGGAGGTCAGTCCTGGGTGTTCATTGGAAGGACTGATGTTGAAGCTGAAACTCCATTCTTTGGCCACCTGATGTGGAGAGTTGACTCCTTTGAAAAGACCCTGATGCTGGGGAAGATTGAGGACAGGAGGAGAAGGGGTCGACAGAGGATGAGATGGTTGGATGGCATCACCGACTCAATGGACATGGGTTTGGGTAGACTCTGGCAGTTGGTGATGGGTAGGGAGGCCTGGCATGCTGTAGTTCATGGGGTCGCAAAGCATCAGACACGACTGAGCAACTGAACTGAACTGATCTGAAGTAAACATGGATACTGAAGATTAGATTCTTAAAGGTACAAAATCGGTAACAAATACCAAAAAACAAAGATTAAAAGTCTAGAGTTTAGAGTCTCAAAAATACAATATTAAAAATATAAAACTAAATCAATCAGAAAAATTGTAAAAAATATACATATGAAATTTGCTTTAAAAATAGGGTCTTTTTTTTGCAAGGTAATAGTAAGCTATAAAACTGAAATTAAATATGTAATAAAGAAGTTAAAATAAACAAAATTAAAAAATGATAATAGTAAAATATACTAGGAATTTCTCTGGAGCTATCGAGGGCAGTGTGGGGTCAGTTCAGTTTCAGATAGTTCTTTGTTTCAGGTCATACTTCTTCTCAATGTCTATAAGCCCCCTCTAATGCTTAGTCAATGTTAACTGCAAGGTTTTAATCTGTTGCACCTGTCACCTGCAGAGCAGGTCCCTCTTCTTTGTTTATTTTGGCTTCCCCTGTTTGAAAGTCTCTTCCATGTCTAATTTCCACCCTGACACAAGGGGGTGAAGGTGGTCACTTATTTACGCTCACTTGTTCAGTTGTGTTTTGGGGAGGAGGAACCCTGCAAATATCACTGGCGGGTGTGGGGAGTGCTCGCAGTGAATGGACCACACTGGGTTTGCCCAAGCTCACGGTGGGTGCTTTCTGGTTCTACACTGTTCAGGATGCAGGGTGCTCTGCAGGGCACTGCCAAAGCGGGCCCTGGGTTTCATGCACTTCCCAGGTCTAAGCCGCTCGGATTCAGGTTCTCGGGTACTCCGGGTACTCTGCAAGGGCACAGACTGTTGGGCGTGTGTTTCGTGCCCTTCCCAGGTCTGAGCAGCTCAGGCGACCAGGTGCTTGGCCAGCACACTCTCCCAGGTGGGCCTTGCGTCTTAATCACCTCTCTGGTCTCAGGTGTGCCATGTGTCTCCTCTGGGGAGCTGATCTCAGGCTGCGACTCTCCTGGCAGATGTCAACCATCCAGGATCCCAGGAAGATGTGGTTAACAACTGGGGGCCTGCTCACAATTTGGTGGAGGATGCCGGTCTCTGAGGCCGAGATTGGAGCAGCCCCTTGACTTCTGGCTCTGGATGTCACCCACCTGCCTCTCTGCCTCTGGCAGGGAGGGGACTGTATGCAGCTGGCTAGCTCTCCTTTGGTGATCACTCAATCCTTTGCTCTGTGAGCGGGCCAGGCTGCACATTGAATTAGAACTTTTTGCAGGAAAGTTCTTGTTTGTTTGTTTGTTTTCTCTCTCTCTCTCTCTCTCTCTCTCTCTCTCTCTCTCTCTCTGGCTATCTCACAGTTTGGGCTGCTGTCTCACATTAGCTCCCTCAGATTGTCCTCAGGACATGCAGGCCTGGTCCTTACCTTAAGCAGGCAGCCTGTGCCTCCCTGTCCACCCCTGGTGGCTGATGTGAGCAACTGGGCTACATCTATGCTGGGAGTTGTGGTTAGGTGTGTATTCTGTGGGTTTTTTCTTTTTCCTCCCAATTATGTTGCTCCCCACAGACCCGCAAGTGAGAGGGTTTCCTGGTATTTGGAAACTTCTTCACGACTGCCTCCCCAGGATGGGTCTCCATCCCTAATTCTTTTGTCACTCTTTTTGTCTTTTATACTTTGTCCTACCTCCTTTTGAAGAGAAAGGGCAGCCTTTCTGGATGCCTGGTGTCCTCCACCAGCATTCAGAAGTTGTTTTGTGGAAGTTGCTCAGCATTCAAATGATCTTTTGATGAATTTGTGGGGGAATGTGGTCTCCCCATCCTATTCCTCCACCATCTTGGGACCACCCTCCCAAGTCAAATTTTAACCTAACATTTAAAAGCTGTTGAAAGGAATTTCTCCCATTCTATTTGACACTCTTTCTTTTAACTGCACCTGAGCTGTCTCAGTATGATTTAGTCAACCTGTAAACCTGAAATGCAAAACAGTAGATATTCTATCTTAATTAGAAAAATACAAAATAAGTATTTATTAAACACATATGATATGATGAACCTATAGATTTACATCAGTAATCATTAGGATATCTGAAGTTCTCTAATTTATTAATTTCACTTTCCCTCTTCCCAGATGTATTAACTCTAAATGAAAATTAAAAGGAAAGCCAAGTTGGAAATTAATATTTTTCTTAGGATGTCATTAACTATTGTGAAATGCAGACATTGTTGAGTAGCCCATTTCAGTAAGAGAAACTCTCTCACTGGTCTCCCCTCTGCCCTCTGGGGCATTATTTACTAGTTATTTAACCACTAACCACCTCTCCCTTCACTGCTCTAGGACTGTAGAGAAGATTGTATTACAATGTTTTCCACACTTTCAGTTCCACAGTCAGTTCAGTTTGGTTCAGTAGCTCAGTCATGTCCTAATCTTTCTGACCCCATGGCCAGGCTTCCCTGTCCATCACCAATACCCAGAGCTTGCTCAAACTCATGTCCATCGAGTTGGTTATGCCATCAAACCATCTCATCCTCTGTCGTCCCCTCCTCCTCCCACCTTCAATCTTTCCCAGCATCAGGGCTTTTCAAATAAGTCAGTTCTTCACATCAGGTGGCCAAAGTATTGGAGCTTCAGCTTCAGCATCAGTCCTTCCAAAGAATATTCAAGACTAATTTCCTTTAGGATGGACGGGTTGGATTTCCTTGCAGTAGAAGGAATTCTCAAGAGTCTTCTCCAACACCACAGTTCAAAAGTATCAGTTCTTCAGAGTTCAGCTTTCTTTATAGCCAACTCTCACATCCTTACACAACTACTGGAAAACCATAGCTTTGACTAGATGGACCTTTGTAGGCAAAGTAATGTCTCTACTTTATAACATGCTGTCTAGGTTGGTCATAGCTTTTCTTCCAAGGAGCAAGCATCTTTTCATTTCATGACTGGCTGCAGTCACCATCTGCAGTGATTTTTGGAGTCCCCCAAAATAAATTCTCTCAGTTTCCATTGTTTCCCCATCTGTTTGTCATGAAGTAATGGATCGGATACCATGATCTTTGTTTTTTGAATGTTGAGTTTAAAGCCAGCTTTTCACTCACCTCTTGCACATTCATCAAGATGCTTTTTAGCTCTTCACTTTCTGCCATAAGGGTGGTGTCATCTGTGTATCTGAGGTTACTGATATTTCTCCCAGCAATCTTGATTGCAGCTTGTGCTTCATCCAGCTTGGCATTTCACATGATGTACTCTGCATATAAGTTAAATAAGCAGGGTGACAATATACAGCGTTGATGTACTCCTTTCCCAATTTCAAACCAGTCTGTTGTTCGATGTCCAGTTCTAACTGTTGCTTCTTGACCTGCATACACGTTTCTCAAGAGGCAGGTAAGGTGGTCTGGTATTCCCATCTATTGAAGAATTTTCCACAGTTTGTTCTGGAAACTGTTCCACAGTTCCACAATATCCTGTGGCTAAAAACTAAAACCTACTTAGTCATCAAAGTAACCTTCCATGAAAACTTTCCAGTTACAGCCTACCAATTTTCTATATGAAATTAGTTCAAAATATGAAAGAAAAAATATTGCCTATACTCAAATAGACATAGCTAAAATTAACTGAGTCACCTACCATTCTTTAGATTATAGCTAAAAGAAGCTTATAATCAGATGTGGTAATATTTTTTCCTTTACCTTCAGCATAACAACAGAATGGAATCAGAGAAATGTAAACAATTATTTATCAGTTAGGCTTTACATCAGATGATTTTTCTGAAGGCTGCAGCTTTGCCTGCATGTGTGGGAAAACTCTATCAAAAAACAAACAAACAAACAAAAAAAAAAAACACTTGGCAGGCATTCTATTTCACCCACTGCTAAAATAAAATAATAATGTTATCAGTTAGCAACTAATGCAATAGTTGAATCACTGTAGCTTTTGGAAAATTGAAATTATTTGCCTATCTCTGGGTCTGCCCTATCTTCTCATTTTTATGAATGAATGTTCAACTGACATTTAACTAGCTAGAGATTGATAGTGTTTTTCCAGTTTCAAAATCATATATTTGATTTCTGATGTCTTTTTTCCCAGTAAAATGAGAATATTACTGATGAACTGTCAAATCAGCTAGCATATAATAGACATGAAATAAATATTTATTGAATTAATTAATTAACAATGGCCATTATTTACTAAATTCAAACCAGATGTCCTAGCTGTGTTAGCATTATCATTCTTATTTTGCATGTGGGAAACCTAAGGCTAGAAAGTTGCAGAAATGAGATTCAGAGCCTGAATTGCTTTCTACAGTATCTCCCTGCCTTTCCTAGGAATATTATGATAAATATCAAAATTGAAAACACATGAAAAGTGAAAGTGAAAGTAGCTCAGCCATGTCCAACTCTTTGCAACCCCATGGACTGTATAGTCCATTCAATTCTTCAGGCCAGAATACTGGAGTGGGTAGCCATTCCCTTCTCCAGGGGATCTTCCCAACCCAGGGATCAAACCCATGTCTCTCACATTACAGGCGAATTCTTTACCAGCTGAACCACAAGGGAAACCCTATTTCTTCAAGGGAAAACACATATTTGTGTAAAAATACACAAGAGCATAATTTTAAAAAGGCAAAGTTGGGAATCTTTTGGTTCTAATATGTATTTGCTGGGAGATCTTGAATAGTTTTGTTTTAACCCACTGACACTTGGTTTCCTTATTTGTAAGATAGGATCTATCTCATAAGTTTGTTGTGAGAACTAGATTGATAATCAGTGGAATGTGCTTACCACAATGCCTGATACATAGTCAGCCCAGCATTAATATTAACTATGAATACACACTCCTGGGTCTTTCATTGTCCCTTACATGCCAGTAGCCAGACAGTAGCATGTATATATTGGCTAGTAAGAAATTCCTCTTTGTTATTAAAATAAAAAGTTTCCAAAATCATGGCTGAGACACATGCAACAGGATAGGTAACACTAGGTCTTCCTCTTCTTCTTGATTCCTACTATAACTGTAGGGTCACTGTTGCATAATTTATGTTGACCAAAAAAAGGAAAAAGATAAAATTTTTCTCAAGACTACTGAATCAAATTCACATTTAAAAAAAGATTTCCTAAATACCTAAAGGGGACAGACAGGAAAGCAAGTGCAGATGATTCAAACTCTGTGTGGTTTACTTTTGTCTGAGTTAATATCTTTGGTTATAATAATTCACTTTTGTAATATACTTTTTTGTCTTTTTCCTATAATTGTTTGCTTACAAAATTGGGCATGTATTTTTGCAAGTTACCTCAAATTTCTAGTGGAAAAATAGAGCCAGGTATGGAATACATATGTAAAAGATAGAGAGAAATGAGAGATAAACAGATAGGTGATAGAACGATATAGCTAGAAAATAAATAACATTTTTTCCATAATTTTTTTAACTTAGTTAACTACCTCTGAACCAAATGAGGTGACACCTTCCTGTCCACCTTCCTCACTCCACCTGCTGGGGCTTGAATTTTTCCCTACCACCTGTGAATGGCCTATTTGCTCTCTTCTCATCCACTGCCATTTCCCAAAACTATGAGGACTGTAGTGACTGATATAATCAAAACCTTCACCTTTTCTGTCTCAAAACTTTATCTTCTTTTAAACCACTTTGTAATTAAGCTGAACTGCCGTGAAAAGTGTTACACATCACAGACTCAGAATACCATAAAACCTTAATATTAATATAAGACATTTTCACATAAAACACGTATCTGTTTAGGTGTCTTATGTTTGATGCTTTTCATTCATCTCCTGTATCCTCCTCCATGCTTCATAAAAGGCACTCAGAGGCATTTCAGAAATATTGATGCTTGTTAAATTGAGTTGAATTGAACTAGAAACATTTATATCCTTTTCTCATGTGTTATATTTTTTAATTGAAATATACTTGATTTGTAATGTGTTAGTTTCAGATGTAGAGAAAAGTGACTCAGTTATACACATACTCATGTGTGTGTGTGTGTATGTATTTATATATATATATATATATATATATATATATTCTTTTTCAGATTATTTTCCATTATAGATTATTAAAAAATATTAAATGTAGTTCCCTATTATTATATATGTTAGCATATTGTTTATCTATTTTGTATGTAGTAGTATAGATTGGTTAATCCCAAATTCTTAATTTATCCTTCCTAGCTCTCCTCCTTTAGTAAACATAAATTTGCTTCCTATGTCTGTTAAGTCTGTTTTGTAAATGAATTAATTTGTATTCTTTTATTCTAATTCTACATACAAGTGATATCATATGATATTTGTCCTTCTCTGTCTGACAATTCATTTAGTAAGATAATCTCTAGGCCCATCCATGTTACTGCATGCATTCATCCTATTACAGTTGAACAATATTTCATAATGTGTATGTGCCATATCTTCTTTATTCACTCATTTGATGATGAACATTTAGGCTGTTTCCATGTCTTGGCTATTGTAAATAGTGCTACTGTGAACACTGGCGTTCAGTGTTTGAAAAGATGCCTTTTTAAATTTGAATTTCCTCCAGATATATGCTCAAGAGTAGAACTGCTGAGTCATATGGCAACTCTATTTTTAGTTTTTTAAGGAACCTCCACACTCTTCTCGGTAGTGGTTATACCAATTTACCGTCCCATCAAACAGTATCAGGGGGCTCCCTTTCCTCCACATCCTTACCAGCATTTATTATTTGTAGACTTTTTGAAGATGTCTATTTTGACTTGTGTGAGGTGATCCCTCATTGTGATTTTGATTTGCATTTCTCTGATGATAAGCAATGTTGAGCATTTTTCATGTGCTTTTTGACCATCTGAATGCCATCTTTGGAAAAATGTCAATATAAGTCTTCTGCCCATTTTTTTTTTTTGATTGGTTTGTTTGTCTTTTCTATATTAAGCTGTATGAGCAGTTTGTATATTTTGGGAATTAAGTCCTTGTCAGTCACAATATTTGCAAATATTTTCTTCCACCCCGTAGGTTGCCTTTTCATTTTGTTCATGATTTCCTTTGCTGCTCAAAAGTTTCTAAACTTGATTAGTTCCAATTTGTTTATTTTTGACTTTATTTATTTGGCTTTGGGAGACTGACCAAGGGAATATTGCTCAATTTATGTCAGAGATGGTTTTGCCTATGTTCTCTTCTAGGAGTTTTATGGGGTCAGGTCTTGTATTTAAATCTTTAAGCCATTCTCAGTTTATTTTTATGTATGGTGTGAGGGAGTGTTCTTAGCTCATTGATTTATATGCAGTTGTCCAGCTTTCCCAAACCACTTACTGAAGAGACTGACTTCCTTTTCTCCATCATATATTCTTGCCTCCCTCATTGAAGATTAACTGACTGTAGGTGTGTTGGTTTTTTCCTGGGCTCTCTATTCTGTTCCATTAACCCATATGTCTGTTTTTGTGCCAAGATCATGCTGTTTTGATTACTGTAGCTTTATATTACTGTCTGAAGTATGAGACAGTTAGACCTCCACCATTGTTCTTTTTCTTGAAGATTACTTTTTAATTCTGGGTCATTTGTGGCTCCATATAAATTTTAGGATTATTCTAGTTCTGTGGAAAATATAAATTTTATAATTATTCTAGTTCTGTGAAAAATGTCATGGGTTTTTGATAAAGATCTCATTAAATCTGTATATTACTTTAAGTAGTTGGCCATCTTAATAATATTAACTCTTCCAATCCAAGAGCATGTGTTATTTTTCTATTTCTTTGAATCATCTTCAGTTTCCTTTATCATTGTTTTATAGATCTTAGCATTTAAGTCTTTCACCTCTGTGGTGAAGTTTATGCCTAGGTATTTTAAGGTTTTTTTTTTTTATGTATTTAATGATTTTTTACATTCACTTTCTGATATGTATTATTAGTGTTAAAAATGCAGCAGATTTCTGTATGTTAATCTCATATCCTATTACCATGCTAAATTATTTTATCAGTTCTAGTAGTTTTTCTGTGGAATCTTTAGAGTTTTCTATATATAATATCATGTCATCTGCAGATAATGACAACTTTACCTTTTCCCTACAATTTGAATAATATTTTGTTTCTTTTTCTTGTCTGATTGCTGTCGCTAGGACTTTCAATAGTATGTTGAATAGAAGAGGTGACAGTGGGCATCCTTGTTTTATTCCAAATTTTAGCAAGAAGTCTTTCAGCTTTTCACCATTGAATATTATGTTGGCATTGGGTTTGTCATAAATAACTTTTATTATGCTGATATATGTGTCCATTATATCCACTTTGATGGGAATATTTATCATGAGTGGATGGTGAATTTTGTCAAATGTTTTTTCTGTATCTGTTGAGATGATCATGTGATATTTGTCTTTTTTGTTGTTGATGTGGTGTCATGTATTAGATTTTGAATGACAGAGTTTAACAGCTAAATTGACATAATTGTTACTATGTCAACATTGACATAATCTTCCAGCTGTTTATAGCCATCACTTTTAAATCATATTGGTTATCAATTCACATTAACATTGAGGAGCCAAAATGTTAGCTATTAACTCAAATAATTAATTAAGCTTAACAAACTGTCATACTGATTTTTATAGGGATTCAAGGATATTTCTCTTGAGAGATTTATACACGGTGGAGCCAATGTTACAGGATTCCAGTTGGTAGATTTTAATACACCTATGGTGACCAAATTAATGGATCGCTGGAAGAAACTAGATCAGAGAGAATATCCAGGATCTGAGACACCTCCAAAGGTATTTGTTCATTTTTATTTTATGTATTTTTAATACTTTTTAAAATTTAAGGTAGAAAATTCATTATGCAGTTCTTCTAGTAATATTTTGTCAGGCACAGTGTGGCATGAGGCAGAAATACTTTGTCACTATTTGTCACACAAATCAATATTTTCCAAATTTTTATATTTTATGGATGAAATGTTAGTCATTTACTCAAGTAGTTTATTATTATAATTAATTTGCATATGAATGTCCCTGAATAAATTATATACTTTTTTTTCCATTTATTTTTATTAGTTGGAGGCTAATTACTTTACATCATTGCAGTGGTTTTTGTCATACATTGAAATGAATTAGCCATGGATTTACATGTATTCCCCATCCCGGTCCCCCCTCCTACCTCCCTCTCCACCCGATCCCTCTGGGTCTTCCCAGTGCACCAAGTCTGAGCACTTGTCTCATGCATCCACCTGGGCTGGTGATCTGTTTCACCCTAGATAATATACATGTTTCGATGCTGTTCTCTTGAAACATCCCACCCTCGCCTCCTCCCAGAGTCCACAAGTCTGTTCTATACATCTGAGTCTCTTTTTCTGTTTTGCATATACTTTTAAAATTTTTTATTAACTAAATATTTCAAACGTTAATAGCCACTAGTAACTATTCCACTCAGAAAACAACTATATTTGCAAAATGATTTACAATGAGTAAGGAAAGTGGTAAAAAATGTAAAATATGTAGCTTCTGCAAAATTTCTCTTTCAAATTAACAGTAAAATGTCAGATTGTTCAATTTTACCTGACAGACATTGAAGTATGTTATTGATATTTGCAAAAGGAGTTGGTAAATTTCTGATCATAAGCACATTTTTTTCTCTCCTGAAAAGATAGATATCATGTAGATAATGGAATAATGTTTCTTAAACTCTAACTTAGTGGTTTTGAGCTTCTCCAAAATAAGACGTTGAGTCAGTGATGCCATCCGACTCAATGGGCATGAGTTTGAGTAAATTCCAGGAGTTGCTGATGGACAGGAAGGCCTGGCATGCTGCAGTCCATGGGGTCGCAAATAGTTGGACATGACTGAGTGACTGAACTGAACTGAACTGATAATAAGACATCATCGTTTAGACAACTTTTACTAATCTCTCATTGACAGTGTATTCAAGTAAAAAGTTTTCAAACATAATTTGGAAATTCAAGCCTAGAAAACTATAATCTATGGTAGAGAATCTCAGTTCTGCCAACTTTGTCAATTTCCTCCATGTAGTATAGCAGTTTGGCTAGTCATACCATTTTTACTACTTTCAAAACGAAGCATTTATTGAGTATCCACTATGTGTCAAGCACTGTAGCCCGCCCTCTGATTTTACAAATTTCTAAATGCAAGATATTAAATGGTATGTTAACCTATTGTTCTCAAGTCAAGGCCCAGATTTGTGAAATGTTTGCCCAGGACCAAATTGTGAACTCCTTGAGCCTTAGACAAGTGCATTGTCCACTATATTACACCACTTTGCAAGCTTAGGTAATACATATGAAAGCATATTAAAAAGCAAAAATATCTTCAAGATGCACACCACCTTCAGGATAAAAAGAAACTTAAGAAGTCTTTTAGTCTGCTTTTCCTTCAAGCTGGCTCAGAGGAAAATTATCCCCAAAGCTCAATTATTTAAAATACTAACACACAAGTAAAAACAAGCATCGAGCTTCCTTCCAAACTCATCTGAATAATTTGCTTTACAGCAAGTTCCTCTCATTCTTCATCAGTGTATGTAGAGACCCTCTTGCCCTTCTCTTTCGTCTGTTTCTTCCTCACATATTTTTAAGCTATTTTTTTTTTAATCTCAGCATTTCTTCTATAAACCATCTCTTCAAGTCCTTGTTATCCTTAGAGTTTTAGTATATAGAATGGGCTTCAAACTTCTTGGCAGTGTTTTGTAGTTCCTTGTAACTATTTTTTTTTTTTTTAATTTCAGTGATAATATGTAGTAATATGTGTCCACTGTGGTCCTTCTGTCCAGATACACTGGTGTGGTTATTCCTTCCCTCTCTTGCCTTTAGCCTATCACAAGGTTTACTATTTGATAATCTCCAACCAGACTTATCTATATCATAGCTTGGGGCACTTTGTTTTGTCTTTTACAACTCTCTTAGTATGCTAGGCATCCAGTGACCATTTAATAAATACATGTAGTCAGTTCTAATTATTTATGGTAATTACATTCTATAAAGCTGCCATGAACACTGAATTAGTGAATATTGAATCCTTACTCCTAGGGAAAATTACAAAATTAGGTCACAACAGTTTTGTCTACCAATCAACACATAACACTTTGTTCTATGTGTGTTTCTGTTTAAACATATCTTATTTAAGATATTGTTGATCAATTAATATTAATTGAATTCACAGCCAGTAACACTATAACTCAAGCCTGAACAAAGCTTATCAAACATATTTTTTCTATAAAGCACAGCACAGCCTCCTTGCACTCAGGAACAATAGACAGCACTTTAACGCTACACCTTTGGGCCATCTTTGTAGGCTTTTCAGGTGGCGCTAGTGGTAAAGAACCTTCCTGCCAATGCAGGAGACATTAGACACATGAGTTTGATCCCTGAATCAGAAAGATTCCCTGTAGGAGGAAATGGCAACCCACTCCAGCATTCTTGCCTGGAGAATCCCATGGTCAGAGGAGCCTAGTGGGCTACAGTCTGTGGGGTTGCAAAGAGCAGCACAGGACTGAAGTGACTTCACACACATGTAGTTGTCACAGTTCCGAGCCAGTGTCTAGCACACTTTTCAAAGAACTCTCAGATATAATATGAAATTTTATCCTCACAACTACACAAAAAATAGTCATTATTTTATTTTGTTCTGTTTTGTGCTTTGTAACTGGAAAACATACTGCACATTTCCTTAAACCTATGAATAGAAGTAGAATTCATGTAGTTCTTTCTTCTCAAAACCTAGACTCTTTGTTACTGCACTATGATTCCACCAAACTATACCTTTTTATATACAATCTTGGATAAACAGAATTCATTCCATCATTCTAATCACTGCTTAAAGCAATAAATAGTTCTAGGTCAACACTTAGTTTCAGTTATTGTTAGTTGCTCAGTCCAACTCTTTGCAATACCGTCTACTGTAGCCCACCAGACTCCTAAGCCCATGGAATTCTCCAGGCAAGAATACTGGAGTGGATTTCCATTTCCTTCTCCAGGGAATCTTTCCAACCCTGGGATCAAACCCAGATCTCCCTCATTTTAGGCAGATTCTTTACCATCTGAGCTACCAGGGAAGTTCTATCTTACCTCCAAAATGAAGAGTATGTTTAATAAGAATTTTTAGATGAAATCTGGAAATGTATGGGCATATGTGCCCATAAATATGATTTCTTGGACTTTAGTACAGTAGGACACATAGAAAATAATAAAATCCTTTTGAAAAGTAAAACCAGTTTTAACTACTGCCTCTTTCCATTTATCAGCTCTGTGACCTGTCAAAAGGCTTTGCCACTGGCTTTGCTCTGCTACAGCCTGCACGGCATCTGTTCTCTCTTGTAGTTCACTTGTTTCATAAAAATGAGTGGACTTTTTAAACACAGCATGTGCTCTGGCTTTTTTGGTGTCATATCTTCTCAGCTTTTTTCTCCTATTTAGAAAAGCAACAATAGTTTTCTTTTTTTGCTCTTGATCCTAAAATGCTAGCATTGCTTTTTTTTTTTTCTTTCTACATCAATGCTTGTTTTTATTTTCTTGCCATCCAGAAAGATGATTTGATGGCTTACCATACCACTACAATTATGAGTGTGGATGCTTATCTTTAAGTCCATTTTTTCCATGCCCTTAAAGAATATATAGCAAGACTTATAATTTATATGTCACATATAAATCTTTCTGATGAAGCTTTAATTAGATTCTTTACCATTGAAAAGTTCTTTGTTAGAGTTTGTATTCTTTATCTTATCTGTATTTCAGTCCTTCCCTAGAAAACTGACTGCTATACTTAATAGTCATATTGCCTAAGTTTACTTTCTATAATTTAAATTTCTAATGATTTTTCTTAATTTATAAGCAGCAAATCAAGATCATCTTCCATGTTCCATGTCACAAAACTACCCTTACTATAAGCTTGGAATGCGTTAATCATATAGAATTGTGCATATATGAAATTCTTTTTTTTTTTTTTAGTGGTTATTGGTTGCTAGTCATTTATTCACATATTCACTTATCTTTTTCCTCATATATGAAATTCTTGAAAGAGAAAAAATAGTTTTTCATCATGATCAGCAGTTGATGCTTTGCCACACTTCAAGAAAATTGTACCATATTTTTCATATGATTAGGAATTCTGTAAACAGATTTTACAAGTATTCCCTGTTCTCTTGATTTTCAGCTTAAACAAACCACATTTTCTTCTCATTTTCTCTCTTAACCTTAATAAATCTTTTCCTGATATTATTTCTCTTTTCTCAAAGAGAAGCATAGGAGATCATCAGAAAACAGATGATCTATATTTCATTTCTCCACTTTGATCCTAAGTTACAATAGAAACAGAGAAATGATTTAACCTTCCTGAGCACACTCTGCAAGCATGGGCATAACAGTGCTCATGTTTATTTAGCAATGTGTATATACATTTGGTAAATAAGTAGATGTTACTTCTGTACCCTATATTTAAAGTAACAATAAACATTCCCATTCATTCTTCTGAAAAACTAGACAGAGATATACACTCTAAGTCAAAAAACATATATGAAATCTAACAAACACCTGATGGACATTGAGAGAAGGAAAGAGTGAGATATCCCAGCCCTCCTGAGGCTCACCCACAGCAAGGGACTATAAGGTAGATTGTGGAAATACTGCATTTAGCCTTTTTTGAAAAAAAAAAAAGTACATTCGCTGTTTCTACTTGGACACAACAGAAAGACCTTACCTAGAGGGCTTGCTTCTCCCAACTGATGGAAAGCTGTGCAATAAAAATCATAGTGGTAAGAACTGATATACAGTCTTTGTAATAAAGCAATAGTAGAAATTCCTGCAGCTAGAGGAAATTAATTAAAGTTAAATTAAAGGAATTTAATTTAAGGGGAAGTTAAGTTAAGGGCAATAATTTATCTGCCCTTCAGACAGCATGGTACTTTATGTCACAAACCCACATAGTCCCCGGACAATTCCTAAAGATTGGTAAGAATTTAACATTTTACCATTATATTTACTTTAATTTTGTTAGTATACGTCTGCTCTGACTTATGATGGAGTCCTTGTGATGGCTGAAACATTCCGAAGTCTCAGAAGACAGAAAATTGATATTTCCAGGAGAGGAAATGCTGGAGATTGTCTGGCAAATCCAGCTGCTCCATGGGGCCAGGGGATTGACATGGAGAGGACACTCAAACAGGTAACTCACAATTTTATTTATGTTCAGTTTGTTTTACACGTGCATGTGTGCTAAGTCACTTCTGTTGTGTCCAACTCTTTGCAACCCTATGGGCTGCAGCCTGCCAGGCTCCAGTGCCCATGGAATTCTCCAGGCAGGAATACTGGAGTGGATTTCCATGCCCTCTCCCAGGGCATCTTCCCAACCCAGGGATCAAGCCTGCATCTCTTATGTCTCCTGCATTGGCAGGCAGATTCTTTACCACTAGAACAACCTGGGAAGCCTTCAATTTATTTCATTGTCCTTTTTAAATGGAGTATTCAGGAAAACAAAATAATCTATCAGCAAAAACCTATATATTACAATTTCCATTTTAACATATTAAGCCATTATCATTTCTGAGACATTTCTACGTAGGATACTGGATAGAATGGTGGAGGTAGTGGTTTAGTTGCTAAGTCATGCCCAACTCTTTGCAAACCCATGGACTGTAGTCTGCCAGGCTCCTCTGTCCACGGAATTTCCCAAGCAAGAATACTGGAGTGCTTTGCCACTTCTCCCCCCAGGGCATCTTCCCAACAAAGGAGTTGAACCCGCATCTCCTGCTTGGCAGACAGCTTCTTTACCACTGAGCCACCTCGGAAGTCCACTAGATGTTTACTGGTGTTTATATGTCATGTAGATGCTTAGCCAGGATAAGCTAGGTTATGTCACAGTAATAAACAACCCCAAGCTTCAGTGGCTTAAAACAACAAAAGAGGATTTCACACTCACAGACACACACCAGATTAGTAGGGGAGCTCTGCTTTTTAGAATAACTCAGGGACCCAAGCTGACATAGCAGCTACCATCTTGAATGCTACAAAAGGAAAAGAGTTGTAGGGAAGTTTCTAATTGGCAATTAAATGCTTTAGCACTCATTACATCCATTTACAACTCTTTTGTCAGAAAGACTCACATAGACCTAGCTAACCAAAAAGGGTCCAAGAAGAACAAACCTACCTTAGACCCAGAATGAGGAAGAACCTGAAATATTTGGCATGCACTCTCATTCTACTAATCTACTGACTGCCTCAATAGACCTTCAAATTGCCTTGTAACCTTGGATTAAGTATTTATTTTGGTCTTTTATAGTTATACTAACACTGTTTTTCAAATGATTACTGTAATATGTGTGTATTCTTAGTAATACATTTTAAATGTTCTGAAATGCCATAGGTTTAGAACATAAGTTTAAATGAATTAAAAGGATTTGGAATAAAGTACACTTGAATATTTTCAAAAATATGTTTATCTTTCTGAATGTCTTAATTTTGACATTAGCAAGGAGAAATATGATCTGCTGTAGTTATCATATTTAACCTATTATGTGGATGTGTAGATAAAACTGAAAAGTAACTATAAAGGGAACCATATTTCTATTCTTATAAATAATATTTCACAATTGAAGAAGTACAATGGAAACTTCATAATAAAAAAAACTTATTTATCTTTCAAGTACATAACAGAATTGCTTATATATTTCTTTGATAGTCCTCTATCCA
The DNA here is from genome assembly GCF_023699985.2 of Odocoileus virginianus. Lineage (NCBI taxonomy): Eukaryota > Metazoa > Chordata > Mammalia > Artiodactyla > Cervidae > Odocoileus > Odocoileus virginianus. Next base: position 72,468,750 of record NC_069683.1, read on the forward strand.
ATTCTATCCCAGTAGCTCAAATACCCCATGGCTTTTTTGAAGAGTTGCTTATAGATTATAGTTCCACACCCAAGTGTAGTCATAAGCCTAGCAGATGAAGTAAAGATTTCTGTAAGTAAAATGGCAAATGATTACATGTGTAGATTTTCTTTTTCATTCCTAGGTTCAAATTCAAGGACTAACAGGAAATGTTCAGTTTGACCACTATGGACGTAGGGTCAATTACACAATGGATGTGTTCGAGCTAAAGAGCACAGGACCGAGAAAGGTCAGTCACACTTGAACTGTTTTCTTACTTTGAATTTGACATTTTAAAAATCTTATAGGTGAAATATAGACAGATAGTCTACATTTTTTAAAAAATTGTGAGTATGGCTAACCCTTGAACAAAGTGGGATTTAGGGGATCTGACTCTCCACACAGTCAAAAATCTGTGTCAAAATTATAATGGGCCCTCCATATATGTGGTTCCTCCATTGCTGCAATTCCACATCTGAGGCTTCAACCAACACAGATTGTGTAGTATCATGGTATTTACTGTGAAAAGAATCCATGTAAAAGTGGACCTGAGCAGTTCAAACATGTGTTGATAAGGGTCATCTGCACTTACAAGTAATATTTTCCTGGTAATTCATCCTGAAATAAATTCTTGTGTCAATGATTGATATTTAATGGTGTACCAAAGCTGAAATGAAATATTTACCCACTGTTTATATTCCTTATCCAAAATAAAAGCAATTTTTTAAAGGCTTAGCAAAAATAATCCCAGAAAACCCATAATATACTCTTCAGGAAAGCACACAATATAAGTAAAAGACTTATTCATTTTCATGTAGTCATTTCTGAAACCACTAGAAACAGAACAAGAAAACTACTTCTAATGGATAGGCATATCATAGAAGGCTAAATGTTCCTTAAATAAACATTCAAAGAAAAGAGATGATGGAAGATAATATTATTAAGATTACCGTTAGGTTGAAGAGAGTGAGAGATACCTAAGAACTTCAACTGAGGGACCAGGAAGGTGGTTCAGAAAGCTGCTGGTGATAGCCTTTTGGATTTCAGAAGATAATTGCTGGTCTTGTGATGTGACTAAGCATAATAAGCATCAGCAATGCTCTCAACATCCAAAAAGTGCTTTGTATATTGAAGCAATACAATTCCACCACATAAATTGACTATAAACATTTTATACCTAACATATAACTTTTTAACATTCTTTTTCTCTATCATTAGCTAAGATGCTTAAGAAAAATAGGTTCAACTTACTTTATCTAAAAATTATCTGTCTCAACACTTGGATGCTAAAAAAAAACTTTCCCAAATATACTTTCCTGTGTTAATATAGTAGTGATAGTTACCATTTATGAAATGCCTGCTATGTTCCAAGCACTGAACTTGGTGTAATTTAATCCTCACAATGAGCCTGTAATGGAGTACTATTTTCTCCCTTTTCCCAGTGAGAAAATTATAGTGCAATTGTTGTTGCTGTTCAGTCGCTCAGTCATGTCTGACTTTTTGCAACCCCATGGACTGCAGCATGTTAGCTTCCCTGTCCTTCACCATCTCCTGGAACTTGTTAAAATTCATATCCATTAAGTTGGTAATGCCATCCAACCATCTCATCCTTTGTCATCCCCTTCTTCTCCTGACTTCAATCTTTCCCAGCATCAGGGTCTTTTCCAATAAGTTGGTTCTTCATATCAGGTGGCCGAAGTATTGGAGTTTCAGCTCTAGTATCAGTCCTTCCAATGAATATTCAGGATTGATTTCCTTTAAGATGGACTGATTGGATCTCCTTGAAGTCCAAGGGACTCTCAAGAGAGTTGTCCAACACGACAGTTCAAAAGCATCAGTTCTTCAATGCTCAGCCTTCTTTATGGTCCAACTCTCATATCCACACACAACTCCTGGAAAAACCATAGCTTTGACTAGATGGAACTTTATCAGCAAAGTAATGTCTCTGCTTTTTAAGACACTGTCTAGGTTTATCATAGCTTTTCTTCCAAGGAGCATCTTTCAATTTCATGGCTACAGTCCCCATCTGCAATGATTCTGGAGCTCAAGAAAATAAAGTTTATCACTGTTTCCATTGTTTCCCCGCCTATTTGCCATAAAGTGATGGGACCAGATGCCATGACTTTAGTTTTTTTGAATGTTGAGTTTTAAGCCAACTTTTTCACTCTCCTCTTTCACCTTCATCAAGAGACTCTTTAGGTCCTCTCCACTTTCTGCTATCATGCAATAGATTACAGCTATTTGTCTAAGGCCTATAAATGATAAAACAAAGATTTAAATTCAGATATATCTGAATTCAGAAGCTTTCTACTCATAAACCCACTTGAGTAGACTCTGCCCTAAAGGAGTTTATTTTCTAGCTAGATAGAAATAGGATAGAATATAGTAAGTTCAATACAGCAGTTAAAGAGAAAGCATCTGGAAAGCCTAAAGCAGAAGAGATCACTTCCTGGTGGAGGAAAACAAATCAAAGAAGGTTGCATGGAGGAGCTGAGATTCAAAGTGAGGGTGTGAAGTTTAGAGTTTGAATAGGTAGAAATGGTAAAGGCAAGATCCAAGGACAGGCTGGAGGCAGGATAATTAAAGTCACACATCAGAAGACGGTAAAAGCTTTCAAAGTTGTGTTTTGCTCCAGACTGTCATAGTGTGTGCTCCTCGATTTGAAGCTGCCATGAAAACCATGAAAGACTCACCCTTTTAGTGACATTGCTGTGAGTGCACACTGCCAGCCGATACAGAGCAGGCAGAAGCCTACATGATGCAGATCAAGTAGGGTAGAACACAGAACATCAGTTTGAAAGCCAGGCTCTATGATGAGCCCTTTCAAGGGTACTTCCTGAAGAAATGGACTGAGATACGCTGCCAAGAAAAAATTTAATGTAAACACTGATTCTACTCACTCTGTCACCACACAGTTTGCAACAAGAAAGAAAGAAGCCCGTTTTAAGCTAAGTCCCTCTGCTAGTTATGGAGCAGACAGAATATTCTACAAGTCCCTAAGAATATTGACTAACTGGTAATCAGATTGTCACAAATCAAATTCTGCAAAATTAACCGGTTAAGTAGAACCTTTCTAAAATGCAAAAGACAATTCCATATTTCCCAAAACAGTAAGTACAGAAAGTAAAATGATCTCCTCATTAAATAAAGAATAGTGGAAAAAGGAAGCTGGTGGTAACTAGTGATAACATCAAATGAGTTATTTAAAGCAGTGAATTTTTTCATGGCCTATTGAACTACGATGGTAACAAAAATTAAGGTTTTTAGAGGAGAAATTTAAAGAATAAGTTGGGAAAGTAATGAACAGTACATCTTCACTCTCAACTGATATTTGTCTAAAACTGTTAAAAGAAATATGAAGTGTGAATTGGTGTAGGCTTATCTATCCTTGTTTTTCTTGGGCATTCTCTCAGGAATATCAAACTTAAAAATGAACTACTGTGAGAAACACTAAACTGGTGAGTCTCAGCAGTATGTCTGAAAAGCCAGCAGTCATTCTTATAAACTGAACACTTGCCTATAAGGGAGCTATCTTTGAAAATAGATCAGAAAGTTAACAGATCAATTTGTCTGGATTCTGTAACAGAAAATTGAGCAGAGTCTCATTAAGTAGAAGCCACAAAGCTCTTTTTGAAGTCTCAGCTCCTAAGTATTGTGGAATCTTCTTGGAATTCCATTGATCTTACAAAAATGCTCTAAAACCAGGCTTCCATGCTTTCAGTAATTCTTCAGGTCAGTTCAGTTCAGTTGCTCAGTCATGTCTGACTCTTTGTGACCCCATAGACTGCAGTACGCCAGGCCTCCCTGTCCATCACCAACTCCCAGAGTTTACTCAGACTCATGTCCATTGAGTTGGTGATGCCATCCAACCATCTCATCTTCTGTCACTCCCTTCTCCTGCCTTCAATCTTTCCCAGCATCAGAATCTTTTCAAATGAGTCAGCTCTTCATATCAGGTGGCCAAAATATTGGAGTTTCAGCTTCATCATCAGTCCTTCCAATGAATATTCAGGACTGATGTCCTTCAGGATGGACTGGTTGGATCTCCTTGCTGTCCAAGGGACTCTCAAGAGTCTTCAACACCACCGTTCAAAACATCAATTCTTTTGTGCTCAGCATTCTTTATAGTCCAACTCTCACATCCATACATGACTACTGGAAAAAACATAGCTTTGACTAGATGGACCTTTGTTAATCATAAATTTTATATTTATTGAGAGCAGATTACATGCCAGACATATGAAGGAAAATTTTTGCACATTTTAATTTTTAATCTTACAGCAATCTGAAAACTAGACATATTTTTCTCATTTTATATAAGAGAAAATTAAGGTCCAGAGAAACTAAGTAACCTGCACAGGGATGTTCAGCTAGAAAGAGATGGAGCTGGGGTGGAGACCAAGGCTCATTATCTAGCTTCAAAGCTACTCTCTTAACTGCCACAAAATATTATCAGTCCCAGGGCCCATAACTTTTCTCCTCAAGGTTGGTATAAGGATTAAGCCATGTTTTTCAGGACAGGTCTGGTCAAATCATCTCTCCCAGGAACCAACTTTGAGTAAAACAGAGGCTTCTCACGGCCCCTCAATCCCTACATTGCAGGCAAAGTCTACCGTAAATAGAGATATTTGTTGTGTGCAGTGCTTAGTCACTCAGTTTTGTCCAACTATTTAGCAACCCCATGAACTGCATCCCACCAGGCTCCTCTGTCCATGGGGATTCTCCAGGCGAGAATACTGGAGTGGGTTGCCATGCCCTCCTCCAGGGGATCTTCCCAACCCAGGGATTGAGCCCAGGTCTCCCACATTGCAGGTGATTCTTTACCATCTCAGTCACCAGGCAAGCCCAAGAATACTGGAGTGGGTAGCCTATCCCTTCTCCAGGGGATCTTCCTGACCCAGGACGGGGTTGCTTGCATTGCAGGCAGATTGTTTAACAGCTGAACTATGAGGGAAGCCCCTACTATAAAAACAGAGATATTTACTCATACATTATATTATGGCTATGTTTGTGTACAATTCATCTTTAGGAATCCAAAGAACACAAATATTTCTCTGACATTTCCTACAGTTTAGCAATTTAAATTCTTCCATATTTTTACATTACATTTTTACATTACAAGAACATTACAAAACTCTTGTTCACCCAATTTCTGTCTCTAGGGGAAAAAACATGCCTACTTTCCTACTTAAATGAGATCAGGCATGGGAAGAGTTCTTAGAGAGAAAAAATATCTCATATGAGGTTCTAGGTACAAACTTTAATATCTTTTACTTTAGGAAATGACTTTTGAGCTATTGTTCACGCTGTACTGTCTTTCTTCCCAGTAAGTCCATGGCCCACACATCTATGTACAAACCATGGTTCTGTATCACAAAACTTGGATTTCTTTTTCACTAGAATTCCAAGGAGATTTAAGATAAATAGATACAGTTGGGTAAAATTTTGGTTATTATTTTAATTTTCTATTACTTCTAAATCATTTGTCTTGGGATGCAGGGAGATACTCATGAACTCACAGATTGTCCTTGAATACAAAATATCAAGGTCTTGTCAACATCTGAAGGCTCTCCAGAATGTGTCTCAGATATATATAGTTTTTCTGTTGTGGGAACTCACTAAATCATTAACAAAGAAAATTTGCTTTCCCAGAGAATGGGCTGCTGAGATCTGGAAGGTGGCTGCGTTTTAATGGAGTACTAAACTGTGAAACCTATTTTTATGTTGTATAACTGTCATGTACAAAGGTGAATTAACTGACATGCTTTTTAAATTATTTAAATTATTTTATTTAAATTATTTAAATTATATTTTAAGTACATATAGAATTTGAGGAGAGGGTAGGTCTCAAAGGTATATTTATTTAGCTTTAATTAAATTTTTCACTGATGTTAAATGTGTTAGCACAAATTCCCTTTTTCAGTTGATAAAGAATCCACCTGCAATGCAGGCGACCCCAGTTCAATTCCTGGGTTGGGAAGATCCGCTGAAGAAGGGAAAAGCTACCCATTCCAGTATTATTGGGCTTCCCTTGTGGCTCAGATGGTAAAGAATCTGCCCACAATGTGGGAGAGCTGGGTTTGATGCCTGAGTTGGGGGGATCCCCTGGAAAAGGGAAAGGCTACCCACTCCAGTATTCTGGCCTAGAGAATTCTGGTCTGGGTTGCAAAGAGTCAGACCAACTGAGTAACTTTCACTTTCACTTTCAAATTCATATGGGCAATTAAAAATAACTGCTGAATTGATTTATACTCATAATTTTTTATCAAATTAAGCAATGTAGCAAAGCATATTAATGAAAATTATTTTTATATATTCTGTTAATTATATATGCAATATTTATAAATTATATAGTGTTTCTTTTTGATATGCTAATGCTTATTTTATTTTGATATGTTCATAAATACTAACATGACAGTAAAAAATTGAAGGAAACAAGGCTTTCAAAACATTACAAACAGTGAATACAGACCAGTGAGCAACCTGTTGTTGCTATCCAGTCATTCAGTTGTGTTCGACTCTTTGTGACCCCATGGACTGGAGCGCACCAGGCTTCCCTGTGATCAATTGCATATATTTTATTGAAAACATGAGTTTTATCAACTGCATCTGGGAATTCAAGAAAGAAGTTTGGCAAGCATTAAATGAACACTCATATGGGTGTATGTAGCATAACAGTAAAGTATATGTACCGTAACAGTAAAGTATATGGACTTGTAATTGCACCTACATTTATATTTGCTGTGTGTATAAACTTTAAGATGTATGTATTTTTTTTTAAAGTATTGATTACAGTGTCTGTCAAAGAGCAAGCAGTAAGGAGGTAGTCTGCATGCTGAAAAGAATCCTAAATTTCCTTTAGGAGCCCATTTTAGTTTGTTATTTGTATAGTGCTCAACTAATTACTTAATATATTTTATAGAAAAGAGTTTGCTCCAAGTCTAAATGAGAAGTAATATAAGGATTTAAAATTTAAAAATACAAATTTAAAATTTTCAAAAGTAAAAATATTAAGGAATCATTAACATTTTATATATTTAGCATTTTAGAAATGGTAAGATTGTTATCTAGTGGCTAGGTTATATGAAACTATTTCTATATTGTTTTAAAATACACAAATCTAATTTTTTTAAAACATCCTGTACATGTGTCCCATGTAAATCTATTCTCTTTACTATAAAATCTGTAACATTATTGATAAAAATCATGTAAATTAAGTTTAGAAGTTTCCAATCAATCTCACTACAAGAGCATCAGAACAAAATGGTATTCCATCTGTATCCATATTCCTTTTTGAACCCATTCATTCTCAATGTCTTAGCTAGTCCATGAGTGTATTAATAAATTGCAAAGTTGGCAAATGTATAAGTAGGTAGTATCATTAACATTAGGAAAACTGGCTCACCATGAATTAAGAAAACTTCCAAACACATTTTTTGTGTGTGCTTCATAAATTTGTTTTGTTTTCTTATTAATAATTCTCATTTTTCCAATAAGAACTAGAGAAAACTCTTCTTAAATGTGTTTTCAAGAATTTTCTCTATTTGGCAGGTTGGGTACTGGAATGATATGGATAAATTAGTCTTGATTCAAGATGTACCCACACTTGGCAATGACACAGCAGCTATTGAAAACAGAACAGTTGTTGTAACCACTATTATGGTAAGTTTTGGCCTGTGCTTTATGATGTTTCATTTTGCCCACAGGCAATTTTAATCCCCAGCTATGGTGAACGGGGAGGGTGAAGATTGCATCTTAGTGATGGTGGCATTGGTGTTCTGATCAACAAAAGTCTGTTGAGGCTTTGAATAAGTTTGTCCTGAACTCATTTCAGTACTTTTATTTGTATTATGTTTTGTTGCATTATTGTTCTTGGAAAAATGCCCAAATGTTAAAAAACTGAAACTCTTTCATTGGAAATCAATCAAATACTAAGATTTCAAAGGACAAAAGAATGAACATGGAAAAGATCAACAACATGAAATACCCAGTAGTAAACATCATATATTGTTATTATGCTTTTAAAACATCAATGTAATAATAGCTAATAGTGCTCAAAATTATAATTTTCAGGTGCTTTATTAATTTAATAATGATTTGCATTGTCTTTATAATAGAGATATGAATGTTAAGATTTTAATCAGCATGTTTTACACAACTGTATGCTTTAAAAACAAATTTTGTTTTATATCTACTTCACAAAGGAGTTTTTGTACCGATTATTTTTCTCATTGACCTGTGGGAAAAAATGCATTAAAATGTATTGAAATTCTCCTAAATTAATAAAAATATGGTCTTCATTTGGTCACATTATAAAATAAAAAATGCTCTAAATCTTGTCTGCTTTTTCAAAGAGATTCTTATGAAATTATCTTTTAAATAGTGTATCTCATATTTTTCTCTAGTAAATTCAAACATGCATTTTAGAATCAATGTTAGTCAAAGGAGATCAACAATCGGTAATTATTTCTATCTAGTTTTAAGTTATATATCCTCAGCTCACTGTCTCATTAGGCAGGAAACATTTTTAACTTTTATAAAGCCCTTACTCTAAATAAAGAGAAACTATTTTCTGTAATTTAATTTTTAGCTTATGTAATTTTAACTTTATGTTTTTAGTAATGTCAAGTTATTTCCAAAATTTTGACATTGAGGCCAAAGCATGAAAATGCCAGAGAAAAGCTTTCACATGTTGCAATTAATTTCATCAGTGTTGCGCCACCAGCTAGCTACTTAATGTTAATGTCAAGCCTTAATTGGAAGTTTATAATTTTAGAATTCAAACCAACCAACAGCAATTTTTGTGTATGAATGAAAAATATATATCTTCTAACTTAATTGTGTAATGCATGGAACTTAAATATATATATATATGTATATGGACATATACATATATATATATTCCTAAAAAAGACACAGTAATGGAAAGTCATACTTCAGTACAGTCCTCCTCTTTTCAGCCTCTGATGAAGAATCCTATTTTAAGAAATTGATCAAGAAAGAAATGAGCTCCACGTTGTTCAACTATTCCTAACTAAAGCTCAAGTCTTGTTCTTCTGTGTAATAAATTTAAACTAATTGTTCATGTGGGATTCTTCTTGGATGATCAACTCTGGACTACCAGAAAAAAAAAACACTTATTTTTAAGTTCTGTGACTTTCCTGAGATATTAGAACAAAGAAGAATTAATCCTCATCTTTTTCAAGAAACTAAATGTTGAAAAATAATACTTAATTCTGATGTATCAATTCCCATATCTTGAAATGAGGTCATTGGACATAAATGATGGAATTTTAACACTTCTAATTCCAAGAGTAGATTTTCTAAAAGTAAATATCTATGAATCTGCATCCTTCTTTTCTGGATACACATAGTTGCTTTCTTTAAATTTTTTTTTTAAATTTTGCCTGTTCTACATGAAATAAGGTGTTTTAGTGTTCATTATAGGTATAATGTAGATTCTGTTATTAAAGGGGGTGGAGACACAATTCTTCAGGCCACAATATTGAATTAGTTTTGCAAGCATGGCTATTTTTCAGAAAGCACGCTGTCAAAAAATGAGTAAAGTTATTGAAAAATCCAATTGTTTCCTATATATATAAAGACTATTCTGTATAGTTATCTTTTCTTTGACAGTGATGTCACCAATATTTTTGCAATGAAAATAGTGCAGTATTAGTATCTGTCTTTTGTATAAAAATGTAATCTCTATATAAATAATACCTATGATCTTTGAAACTTCAATAATTCAAAAACAAAAATGCTAGCATCCTTTTGCTAAAAATGTTCCTTGTATTTGTTTTTGTTGATACTTTCCCAGGACCTATGACATCTCCATCACCTCTTTCATTTTGAAAGAAATGTGCTTTTTTGTAGATGAATGAGATATTTACACTGGTGTATTATAATCCCTTAGATTAACTTGAAAACTTTCAACAGGAATGGAATTGGTTAGATGTTAAACTATGTGCAAGACAGATATCTAGACATAAAAAGAAGACTGTGTGGCACTGGAACTCATTCATTTTGATCAAAATTGTTGTGACTTTGCTGTTCTACCATTTGTCTTTCCTTTGTGTATGTTGTTATTTACATGTTGATACACTGTAATAGTACATGGTATTGTTGAATAAAGTTGATTGAGAAATTTATTTATTCATTCACAAATATTTATTAAGCGTCTGTTATTTGCTAGGCACAGTTATAAGCCTGGGATATGTTAGCCAAGAAAACAGACAAAAATCCTGCATTTTCAATTGAATTTTAATTCTAATAAGAAAAAGTAGACAAGAAACATAATAAGTATAGTAGATACAATTTTTTAATTAAAATGTGTCTTTAGCTTTTTTCATTGCTGAAATCTATTTATTTTATGTCTTCATTTTAATGACTAATTTATTCTTCCTGAATATAGTCATACTGAATATAACTTAGCTAAATCTAAATAAAATTAAGTTTGACACTATCATCACATGAGAATCACAGCTACAAAATTGAAAGGTCTAAAGTTTTGTATTCAGATGCTCAACGTTTTTTCTCTTGAAGTCTTAGTGACTAAAAATTTTATAAAATTTGTAAAATTTCTGAGACTGTGACCATGTTAATTTAACATTCTACATTCAAAATAAACAACCTAAAGAAGCCAAATCTGTGCCACATGGTTTAGCTAAGGTAGCAATTGAGGAAAATGTGGTTTGCAGTAGACATTGGGGTGGTGGTTTCCTCTGTAATTTCACTACTTTCTTTGGGTGAACTCCCTGGAAAAGGAGAGATACAATTAAATTTCAGTGAATCTCATTTTTCCCCAAATCCTTCACTGAAAGTAAATGAAACTTATAACTCATTATGAAACTAAGAATGCATTTCTTACCATCTCATGAACACAACAATCGTTTTGGAAATTTTTCCACAAAATCCAAATTTATTCAGTATCAAAATTACTTTATAAGCCTTAAAACAATTTTACTTATAACAGTCTTTCCAGGATAATTTTTTATTCTTTTTATGAGTTGTTTGACAGTTTATCTTTTTTACATAGAATTTTGTAAATGCACTGCACATAGATACAAGTGTATATACAAGTGCATATTTATACATACATATAAATATCTATACAGATTTTTTAAATTTTCTTTCTTGTACAAAATATTAATCTTCCCAATACATGTGCCTGCTTCCAAAGAGTTTATAACTCAATGCTTTTAAATGTTATTTCTAATAAACTTAAAATTATGCCACTATTAAATTCACTCATTTCTTATAAATTGAATAATAACATTTTAATGTTCACTTTTAAGAATTTTACCCATAGGATAAATTATCCACATTAAGATTCTTTGGATAAAAGCAAATATCCACATAGCAAATTACTTTTGATATTACTGATGTTATTATTTTACCTGTTTTCAACTAGTGATTTCAATGATTATATTTGTGATGTTTAGAAAATCTTAAAGCTTTTCCAATAAATATACACTTTGACAGTTTTATTTTTGCTAAATATCAAGACAAATATTCCAAACAAAAGTTTCCTCAGTAGGAAAATGATACTTTATTTATTGAAAACCACCTTAATTCATTTATATAGACATTTTCATAAGCAAACCCTAGTGCCATAGCTTTAGACAGAGATTGATTTCTTTCCTGAAATAGCAGAGCAGATGTAGAACACTATGCATTATGGAAATTGTACTAATAAAGTCATAATTACTAAGAAGTAATGCATTTCAAATAACTTCTAAGGAATTGTTGTCCCAGAGAACACAGCAGTTGATAACAAAGGTGGTGGGTTATAGTCTTCCATTTTAATTCACAGTTGAGCACCTGGGGCTCCATAAGGTTGCTTATTAAAGATGGGCCACAAACACCCTTTAATGATTGACTATAACTCATTTTTTACTATACTGAAAAGACTTGGTATTTTCTTCACCACAATTTTGTATTGAGTCTCCTCAAGTATGCAGTGTTTGAAGGGCTACTTGTACATAAATTATCAGGTTCGAAATGGGACAAATGAAAAGGTTGAGAGCGTTTTGAGGATTTGCTGCTAATTTGGATTTAACATGAAAGAAAAGGAAAATGAGACAGACTCAAAGTAACTGGAAAGAGCTGAGCAGCTCTGAGAGATCTTGTTCGAGAAACGCCTAGCTGTTCTCTCCTTTCGTTCTTCCATCTTCCTGAGTGTGATCATCTTATTTCTCTTCATTTGCATGCACCAATATTTGAATCTCAACAATTACTCATGCCCCTAAGAGTCAGGCATGACTTAGTGACTTAACAGCAACAAACTTCTAATCAACATTTTCAGTAAACTGAAGTCTTCTCTAGCCTTTGTTGGTTTGTTTGTTAGGAAAACAAAAATCTGATGGGTGTTGCTATCCAAAAAAGAAAGTGAAAAAAATCAAAGACACTAAATAAATTTGTATTTATAGAAACATATGCCTATTTCAGAAGAGATGATCTGAGAACTCACTAATATTTACTTTCCTTTTGAACCCCTGAGCCAGAAGTTCTAACATAAATACCTTGCCATGATATTCTTATTTAGGAAGCATTGATAGACCAGGAAATCTTTATATTTATTGAATACCTTATATTTATTGAGTACCAGACACTATGAGGAAATATGGAAAGGTTTTAATACATTGTTTTTTCAAAAATTTCATTCACTAAAAACACAGAAATCATTTGTTTAATCTTGTCTTCTCTCTTAATCTTGTCTTCTCTTGTTAAATCACATGAAATCTCAAATAGTTGCATATATTTTGACACGTGCTACAGTAGCTTCAAAAATATCCAGACATTTCAAATTATGGGTTAAACTTCCACTCCTGCTAGTTCTGTGAAATTGAACAATTTGTTGAAATTCTTTAAGCTTAAATTTTACATCTGCAAAATGGGAAGTGCCTACCTCAAAATGGCAGTGTGGAAAGTAAATAAAAGGATACCATTAAAGAACAGTTAAATAACTTTGTACTTGATGTACAGCAAGCGCTAAATAACTGAGGGCTTGTATTATTTTTTACTACATATGATATTATATATGGTGGTTTCCCACCATTTTCACTCCTGTACCTTTATTACAAAGAATTTAATCATAATCATGAGAGGATAAGGAGCATATATAATTTATTTGTAAACCCAGTTCCCAGCAAGCTGCCTGGCACACAGTGGGTATTTATCAAGTATTTGAGTAAACATTGAAAATGCAGCTTTTAATGAAACAAATTATTCACTGTATAATGTAGAGGGGATTTTGCAAGCTAGGTGATAATACTAGCTAAAGAAGCTTCTGTACACAAGCTAATACACAAGAAGAAAAGAGACAAAATGAAAGCATTGGTTCATTTTAAGTAATATTCCATAACATATCTTAGAAATTAACAGTCTTGCAACAACTTACCAATTTTTATAACCACATTCATATTTTTCAAATGATTTATATCTGGAGAATGTTTTCTTTAAGCTAACAAATAATTCTCTTCTATCTAAAGAGATAATTAGCTGCCTTTATTTTGTAGGTGAAGAAATTTCTTAACCAAGTTCAGTGTTAGAATATTCATCAAATTCAAGGAAGAAGTGAGAGATTTCTGGTTCTTTTGACCATGTCTACCTAAGGCAGGATTTAAGAAAATAGTACAAGAGCCAATCCTATACAATTGCCCACAACAGTTATTTAGGTCATCTCTATGAAAAAATCACATACTATATAATTTACACTTCTATTGTTTTTTGAAATAGTTTCTATAGTTACAAAGTACTTTAAAACAAAATCAGAATTAGTGTAGACTGTCATGTAAAATGCAAAGTAAATCATCTTCTAATCCAGAGTTTTAAGAGCAAGTTCAACTTTCTCAACTGCAGATTTGCTGGGAGAAAAGAAAAGATACATATTAAAATTACTAAGTGGATATTATGGTGCTATTTTATAAAATATAAATCATGACTTCAATAACATTGTAGTCAAAAGTGGTCATTCCTTGTCTGCAAATGATTAAGAAATCTGAAGTGTGACCAGGAGTTCTGTATGTACTGCATGTTCACTGAGCCTATCTTTTAGTTGGTGGCATTAGGTTTTATTTATAAAATCAAGTGCTTTTCTGCTAACCTCTATTTAGTTTCACAGACTTGGTTTAGGGATGCGTGTGTGTGGGAGGGTGGGTGGGTGGGTGTGTGTGTGTGTGTGTGTGTGTGTGTATGTACTGAAAACTGTTCAGTTATTACTAATTAGCAGTAATCTTTTCATTTCACAATAATTCTTCATCCTATTTTATCTTATTGCTTCAAAAACTAAATGAGAATATTACTAGAAATATTACTTGAAGAGTTAATGATTTTCACAATTGGGAAAAAATTATTAGCTTTGTTTGGGAACATATTTTTATAATAGAATAAAAATTCTTGGATCACAACCTTAATTAAAGCCAAGATACAGGACAATTTTAGGAAAGCCAATTTAATGCAAATTAGTATATAAAATGTTAAGGACTGCTAATTTGTTTCTTTTTTGCACTTGCTAATACCTGCTCTGACTAAGGCATCTTGCTAAATCCCAGAGAACAAAGAAAAATAATATGGCTCTTTTCCTGAAGGAAGTCTCAGTTGAATGTGGCTAAAAAAATGCAGAATACAGTGACCTATGGCTTTGAATAAGTCTTTTATTGTACAAAGTTGACTCCTAAGTAGTCTTCAGGTCATGAGATGCTTTGAAAATGGTAATCCCATTGTCATAGATGATAATTTATGCTTCTCTAGTCAATTATTAACATATATTTTTCCTATCACAGTCACAGTGCTAAGTATGTAATAATCATTCAAAAGAAATTTATTTATTTTAAAGATTCTATTTTTAGTATAAAAACAGAATCTATAAAGCAACTTAATATACTTCTAAGCATAGTTTTATTTTCATTTGTTTTATTATCAGTTTCTTGCCACACAAAACCAGTGTGTGTATTAATACTAAATATAATCTATTTTTTAAGTTCTGAAAGTGAAAGTTGCATAAAATTTTTGAATGTTTCATAATTTCTCCTTTACAGTTCTACTTCTCTCATTATAGGAATCCCCATATGTTATGTACAAGAAAAATCATGAAATGTTTGAAGGAAATGACAAGTATGAAGGATATTGTGTAGATTTGGCATCTGAAATTGCAAAACATATTGGTATCAAGTATAAAATTGCCATTGTCCCTGATGGAAAATATGGAGCAAGGGATGCAGACACAAAAATCTGGAATGGGATGGTAGGAGAACTTGTTTATGGGGTAAGCAAATCAATCTATTAGAAAATTTACTTACATAAACCTGAAAGTTTTATTCACTTGGACACATATCAATTGTTAAATGTCTATTGTTGTTTTTTAAAATTTGCAGTTACATTCAAAGAAGCATATATGATGTCAAATGTTTCTCTATTTCATTAGTAGTATAATTTCCAAACAATTGGGGAAACTAATACTTGATAACTTCAAAAAGATAAAAATTCAGAATATGATATTCTATTTTAAAAAAACACTAACTTCAGTATCTATGATGATTATTCTCTTAAGCTTGATGCTGCTATACCAGAGACATGTCTTGAGAGCTACAGAACAGCTCCATTACTTATCTGTTACTTGATAATTGTAGGGGCAGATTTCCTTTAACAGCATAAAGTTGAGCCCTATTTTAGCTAATTATCTATATTTCTATTGGTTGTATTTACAAATAAACATGTTTTAAACTATTAAGGAAGCAATCAGCAAACTCGCTAGCGTATATTCAAGACTCACCAATAATGTGAAATTCTTACAACTCTGCTGAACACAATAAATTTAAACTTATATGCAATGACATCATTTTTTCCAACATAGTAAACACAAAAGTGATAATTTATTCCATAGCAGGCCTCACGTGAAAGCATGTCAGGCCCTTCGCTTTGAGTTCACCAGATTTTTAGTGTATATATTCAAAGTGAAAGTGAAGTCACTCAGTCGTGTCCAACTCTTTGTGACCCCATGAACTGTAGCCTACCACGCTCATCCATCCATGGGATTTTCCAGGCAAGAGTACTGGAGTGGGTTGCCATTTCCTTTCCCAGAGGATCTTCCCAACCCAGGGATCGAACCTGGGTCTCCCGCATTGTAGGCAGACGCTTTACCATCTGAGCCACCAGGGAAGTCATACATATTCAAAGTCAAGGGCAAATTCAGTGTAGACATTCCTGCCTGAACTAGAACAAGATTGGTTTCTTCAGCTAACATTGCAGTGTTAAAATCAAGCCAGCATTTATCAAATGCCAGTGACGGTATATTTCCAAAGTCCAGAAATCAAACCTAGAGTCCACAGTGAGTTCTGTTCATCAAGTAACCACTAAAAGTCATATACACTTGAACTGTATCCTGAAATTTCCTATAAGCCAATTTACATTTCACAAATTTCATGTTCAAAACACATTCTGTTTGATTAATTCTTCAAGACTCCCTTTACAAATTAAGAATTACACAAAAGTAATCCTTCCCCAGGAAAGAGTAAAAGTAGAACAAGTTAGAACATTGGGCTTCCCAGGTAGCTCAGTGACAATCTGCCCACAATGTGGAACACTGGGGTTTTACCCCTGGGTCGGGAAGATCCCCTGGAGAAGGGCAAGGCAACCCACTCCAGTTACAACATAACTGATGTATACAGAGCAGCTCACTTTTGAGCCAGAACTGCAGTTCAAGACTTTTGTGTTTCTACATCCTGCTTTCAGACCATGAAACAATGAACATTCTCTGCACAGAACAGCTATAGCAGTAAGAGGAAATTATTTGGCATTAAAAAGCAATTAGTTAGCTTTATATTCATTTGAAAGAACTGCTGACTAGTTAGGTGCCCTAAATGAGGAAAACAAAATTTTCAGGCTTAAAAATTCAAAAAGTATTTTACCACTGGGCTCATCATCAGTTTGATATTGAGCTTTAATTCTCAAAGAAAAAGAATTCTTAAAGCATGTGTTTGTTGGTAATACATTAAACTTTAAAATTTTAAATGTGAACCCTAACCTAGTGCCTAGAACTACACTGATTCACTCCCTTCAGAAAGCACTACTGAGTCAGTCCAGTTCAGTCGACTCTTTGCGACCCCATGAACCACAGCACACCAGGACTCCCTGTCCATCACCAACTTCCGGAGTCTACCCAAACTCATGTCCATTGAGCCAGTGATGCCATCCAACCATCTCATCCTCTGTTGTCCCCTTCTCCTCCTGCCCTCAATCTTTCCCAGCATCAGGGTCTTTTCAAATGAGTCAGCTCTCTGCATCAGGTGGCCAAAGTATTGCAGTTTCAGCTTCAACATCAGTCCTTCCAGTGAACACCCAGGACTGATCTTTAAGATGGACTGGTTGGACCTCCTTGCAGTCCAAGGGACTCTCAAGAGTCTTCTCCAATACCACAGTTCAAAAGCATCAATTCTTCTGCACTCAGCTTTCTTCATAGTACACCTCTTAGACATCCATACATGACTACTGGAAAAACCATAGCCTTGACTAGATGAACCTTTATTGGCAAAGTAATGTCTCTACTTTTTAATATGCTGTCTAGGTTTATCATCACTTTCCTTCCAAGGAGCAAGTGTCTTTTCATTCCATGGCTGCAATCACCATCTGCAGTGATTTTGGAGCACAGAAAAATAAAGTCAGCCTCATTTCCACTGGTTCCCCATTTATTTCCCATGAAGTGATGGGACCAGATGCCATGATCTTAGTTTTCTGAATGTTGAACTTTAAGCCAACTTTTTTACTCTCCTCTTTCACTTTCATCAAGAGGTTATTTAGTTCTTCTTCACTTTCTGCCATAAGGATGGTGTCATCTGCATATCTGAGGTTATTGATATTTCTCCCAGAAATCTTGATTTCAGCTTGTGCTTCCTCCAGCCCAGCCTTTCTCATGATGTACTCTGAATATAAGTTAAATAAGCAGGGTGACAGTATACAGACTTGATGTACTCCTTTTCTTATTTGGAACCAGTCTGTTGTCCCATGTCCACTTCTAACTGTTGCTTCCTGACTTGCATACAGGTTTCTCAAGAGTGCAGGTCAGGTGGTCTGGTATTCCCATCTCTTTCAGAATTTTCCAGAGTTTATTGTGATCCACACAGTCAAAGGCTTTGGCATAGTCGATAAAGCAAAAATAGATGTTTTTCTGGAACTCTCTTGCTTTTTCAATGATCCAGCAGATGTTGTCAATTTGATCTCTCTTTCCTCTGCCTATTCTAAAACCAGCTTGAACAACTGGAAGTTCACATATTGGTGAAGCCTGGCTTGGAGAATTTTGAGCATTACTTTGCTAGTTACACTAATGAGTATTTCATCTCAAAAGTGTATCATTGAATTCAGTTAATTTCGGACCAGATGACTAATCAGAGTTATTTTCTACATTTGTTGCACATCTCTCCTCTGGAGTCCTTACCAAGTTGGTAACCCAGGCTCACTCTTGTGCGAGTGTTCTGATGACATTTTATTGGGAGAATATTGTTTAAATAGTGAAAACAAGTGATATGAAGGGAGTAGTATAATTAAAAGCAACAAAATTGTATCACTAGTACATGTGTCACATGGCACAAAAAAGTCACAAAGTCAGGCTGTTCTCAGAGAGAAAAGGTAATGTAATGGTTATTACTTTTTATTGATTCCTCAGCCAGCTTGCAAGGATTTAAATAATCTGATTTTTGCCACTTGAGTTGTCCAATTTTTTCCCAAAAGGAATCTTTGTTCACATCTCATATACTTTCCACAGATTTTATATTTTCCATTCTCATGTCTGCAAAGTCTTTACTTGCCCCTCAACTACATTTTTTTCCCTTTCTTACTGCTAATGCACACATGAATTCTCAGTTTACAGGCCCTAAGTAAAACTCTGTGTATATTCTTCTACTCAACAAAGTCATCAAGATGATTAACTTTGAGTTCATTATTTTTTTTTTTTACTTTATTTTTTGCAAACCTTGTTACTGTAATTGTTAGGAATAGATTATCTGCCAGACATTTAGATGTGACCTCAGCACACCACCAGGTGGTTACCCCAAAGTTCAAAACCGCCCTTACACTTTCAGATTCTTTCTGCCTGTCACTACTGCACACTGCAACAAATTCCTAACAGGATCTTCTGTGGTATACTGCACCAGGGCCTCTTCCTGTGCCCTGTTGTGCTTCTGTGTGTATATTTTAACCAAAGAGATTTTTCTAGAGCAAATCCCATGTCCTCCCAAGACTAGAATTACTTGTGATATGTGTTAAAATGCTGGTTCATCAGCCTCACTCCAGAAGTCATTGAGAATCCAAATATTATGAAGCTCTTGCAGGAGACATTTCTCACAATTTGGGGAATCACTGAGAACTAATGGAACATGGCAAATGCAACATCTGCAAAGATAGCAGAGAAAACTCAGATGTATCTTCTGTTTCACGACCTCTTTCAGAACTTCGAGTGTGTTCTTACTGAGCATTGTCGTCACCACTGTTATCTAATGTTTGCATTCCATTGCACCTAGTTTTATGTGCTGGAGACTCCTTTATTTCTCTTCATGCTTCTCTACCTTTAAGGAGTTTACTCTCATTAATGGCCACTTGTATAAGTAAAAAATTTCAGAAGATACTACACAGAACAGTGTAGTATTCGAAAGGTGGTATTTCACATCAGTTAAAGGAAGCATTATCCATTTATCCCTACTGGTAAAGCAGGACAATTTTGTAATACATTATCATGTAATATGCTAGATAAATTATAGGGGGATTACAGGTACTAGAATAAAGTGTATATTGAGGTTGATCACATGCTATGAGAGGGATTTTTCTAAGCATGAAACTAAAGCCTGAAAATAAAAAAATATAATTTTATATGGCTACAACAAAATTTTAAAACATGTATACTAAAATAAAGTATCACAAATCAAGTAACATAAACAAAACAATTGAGGACTAGGAAGAATATTTAAAATATCTATATGGAAAATAATATTTTAACATATTTAAAACACATAAATTAGTGAGCGAAAACAGAATAGCCCATATGGAAGTGGGGAAGATTATGACAAGTAATATATAAAAGGAGTAAAATTGTCTGTTTTTTACAAAAATTTTAAAAATTCAAATCAGTACAATGAGATTAGCAAATTGGTGAAGATAAATGAGAATAAATGAAAAAAATCCCCTGGAAATGCACAGGGACTATCCAGGGTTCAAAGCTGAAGGTGCTTTCACACAGTGCTGATGACAATACAAATTTGCATGATCTTTAGTGAGAAAAATTGTGCAAAATATGTAATAAGCATTAAATAACAAAGTTATATGTGAGGATTTGTCTTCAAAGTTGTTTATATCACCATTGTTATAAACTGCGTAAAACTGGAAAAAATACAGATATCCCCCCAAAATAAATTGAATGAATAAATTTTGATATGTTAGCATGATAAAAGATTTGCAATCATTAAAACTTATTTTTACTATATATGTTGAAATAATGTTGAAATACCTCATCATATTCTCTTGAGAAAAGGAGTTATAAAATATGGTGCTCTATATTACCCAATTTTAAAACAAGAAAAATAATATTCATGAAATAATTTATGATAGGGCATATTTAAAAAATAAGAGTAATGAAGGAAATGAAGATAACTTTTCATAATTTTCTCTTTCTGTTTTTATATTCTATATCTACTTCATGTATCACTGTATAATAAAAATTATACAAATAATAGTAACTATGGGGAAGTAATAATCTCTCAAAAATGATTCTGACTTTTGTATTACATATAGGCATTTTTGATGTGAACTAAATTTATTCCCACTTGAAAGCATATGCAGTTACTTTTCAGACACTGAGTGGAAAGCATGACAACAAGAGCACATTTCCCATTCTAACCCTCCAGTTGACTTTGCACCAAGCTGCTGGCCATCATAACAATCCAGGGGCCTGAAGATACATAAAGTGAATATAAAACTGGCAGCCACTCTGTAAGAACATATATGTCTGTGTTTCAGATTCCATTTTAATACCAAATATTTTCCTTCTAAAATAAATTATCAAAAAAACTTTTCTCATTTGTAGATCATGTAACAATTTACAGTTTTTTCACCATACTTCATTTCATTTGATTTTAGAGATGGCATGATTTAACAGAAATACAATCTCAAATTGCAGAGCTGCTATGATGTGTAAAACTAATTCAAGTTTCAGTCTCAACCATCTGTAAAATAATGATAAGTGTAATATTGTTTATGTTTAAGATGGCTAAGTGAGAAGCCATTCAAAACAGTTAAATCCACATAGACATAAAATCCCTCAGTAACTGTTCAGTAAATGTTTTATTGTTTTATTAAGATTTGTTTAATAATCACAATAACGTAATGAGGTAAACAAGAAAGAAAATGTCTTAATTTTGAAGATATGGAAATAGATTCAGAAAAGTTACTCAGAATCAAAACATAAAAATGGAAGCTGGTATCTTATTAATAAAATTTATAAGAATTGACTGTGCTATTTCCAAAATCTTTTTTAGAAATTGAAAGTAGAAATCGAAGTATGTAAATAGGAAGAAGTAAATGCCAATTTCCAGATTTTTGTCTGTATTCTGAGTTGAAAAATGCTATCAAACAACAGGTTTCTTCTATTTTACAAACACAAGCTTCATGCTAGGTTTTCTCATAACTGGAAAAGACTAAAAAAGAAAAGGCTATTTGAAATTTGAAATTCATAATTTTAAGAAATGGCCAAGTAATGAATTAGTGACCACATTCCAAATAAAATAGAAAAGACTGCAAAATATCAGTAATTCTGGCCAAGAAATTCAGAAATTCAGCCATATGGGAAAATTTTCAAGTGTCCTCCTCTGCACTGTCAGACCCTTAAAGACTAATGCAGTTATTTGAGTTTAAGCTATTTTTGCTATGCCTACTCCTTCTCTTTTTCTCTCCCTCTTATCTAATTACTAGCACAAATAAAAATATATTTGCAATTAAAGTGACATAATATCTTATAAAAAAAATCTACTGTTCATCTTTGTCACTGGCCTTATTTATTGTAGGTATTCCCCAAAAAATGTAGAATAAATACTAACAGGTTAAAATCTGAGTGAATCAATCCGGTACTAAATGGTTCATGAAATCTATTAACCTACATTTTTTTCATGTGTCTTTTCTTTTATAGAAAGCAGAGATTGCTATTGCTCCTCTGACAATCACTTTGGTCCGAGAGGAGGTCATTGACTTCTCTAAGCCCTTCATGAGTTTGGGCATATCTATTATGATCAAAAAGCCTCAGAAATCTAAACCAGGAGTGTTTTCCTTCTTGGATCCTCTGGCCTATGAGATTTGGATGTGCATAGTCTTTGCCTACATTGGTGTCAGCGTGGTCTTGTTCCTGGTTAGTAGGTTTAGTCCTTACGAGTGGCACACAGAAGAGCCGGAAGACGGGAAGGAAGGGCCCAGTGACCAGCCTCCCAACGAGTTTGGCATCTTTAACAGCCTCTGGTTTTCCCTGGGTGCTTTTATGCAGCAAGGATGTGACATTTCACCCAGGTTAGTTTCAAAGCACTTAAGTACTTCACCAACTCCCTAGCAACTCTAAATATTGTGCATAACACCTCTCTACCTGTTATTTTTCTAGAGGCAGAGCATTGCCTAAAACAGAGAAAGACGTTGTCCTCCCCAAATTAATCTAAGTACACTCATAACCAATTTTTCCAGATTAGCACAAAGTATGGATACATCATAAAGGTTAATTTCCCAATGGAAAAGGAACATACGTAACCCATCAGAACTCTCAAAAATCATTTAGTATTAATATTTCCTATGGTGACTTGACAGGTGGAAACTAAATCTAAATTCTTAAGAAAGGAAATTTATTTTCATGTTATTTCCTTTACAAAATCAAATGTTTTTGTCATTGTTGTTCATTTTTGAGAATTAATTTTGAACTCAACTTAAATCCTGTGTAGCTTAATGGAAATTTCTGCCATGAAATCACCTAAAACCTAAGTCAATATAGTAGGTTCCAGATATACTTTTTTCTAAACAATCATAAACAGGCTAAGCAGTACACAAAGTCAGAAATGTAAATACTATATATGCTTTATCTATGGAGTCACAGCTCATGTCAGTTAAGACGTAGTTTAGTTAAGTTTGCCAAAAATGCAGCCAAACTACTGCTACAAGAAAAATACCAAATTTCTCTGAGAAAAGTAGGCGAAGGCAAGAGAAGCTAAGAATTACACTTAAATAGTGACATATTATCATCATATATATGTGTATCATCTCAAGAAATATAATGCTTTCTTAAAAAGAGACATTTTAGCTACAATGCACTTTGTATTCCTTATGACCCCGGAACACTATAAATGTGCATAAATTCCAATAACATAGGAATTTGAATAAATAATTCTCAATTAATGAACAGAAATCAAAACAAATCAAGAAATAATTTTATGGTTTTTAAAATCAGGATTAAGTAAATGCTAAGTTAAAATCAATAGGTGCCACTTCTATAGTAACATTAAGAAGGGAGCATTTTAGGCTAGAAATGCCATGGAAAATATTAAGAAAATATTTAAAATAAATTGTCACAGGAATTTTAGATGGTCCAATGGTCCTATGGGGTGAAATCAATCATGACTATGTTCTGAATTTTTTATATATTTCATTCTCACTTTTCCTCTGCTCACTCACACATCCTTGATAGCCAGAGAAAGGGTGAGAGGAAACATTTTTTGATCTCCAGCATCAGTTTTCAGTGCTGTCATACTGCACATTGACCAATCACATGCTTTGGTCTCATGTGGGCAGTGGCAAAGAGAACATTTTTATACCAGTGTGGAAAGCACTTTAAGACACAGCTCATTGTCCACTCAGATAAGAAATAGAATATTCCTATCCAACAAACAAACAAAATGTTCTCAACTATGGTTCCTTGGAGACCAATCCTAGATATTTTTCTGATCAAGCCCCACCTTGGCATACTTCCCATCTATCCCTGCATACCTCTGACTGAAGGTAAAAACAAGTTCTCTCACAAAAGCATCTACCACCTTGTATCAAATCTAAGAGTTTACCCATTGTTAAGATGTATTGTTATTTCATAACAGTGCTTCCAATCAAACTGTGATACTGTGGTTTATCTCATCACACATAGGCTGCATCCTAATTCAGAGATACTAAAGTGTAAGAGGGGAGTCAATGAATTTAAGCAAGTGTTCTTCCTCTGAATCTGAAGGAAAGGCATTTGGTTCCACATTTCTGCCAAGTAAACAATTAAAAGGAAAAGTATTTTTAAACTGCATTTATACATTCAGTATAGCATGAAAGATATCAAATGATACAGAAATACTAGAATCATTCTTGAGTAGACCATTTAGAACACAAAATGACACTTGCAATTATTTTTAAACATACACAATGGTATGTCTTTTCTTTATGTTGATTATAGAAAGGAAAATGTACATTATCTTATCCATGTTTAGATCCCTCTCAGGACGAATTGTTGGAGGTGTTTGGTGGTTCTTTACACTCATCATTATATCATCTTATACTGCAAATCTTGCCGCTTTCCTGACGGTTGAGAGAATGGTCTCCCCTATAGAAAGTGCAGAAGATTTGGCCAAACAAACAGAAATTGCCTACGGAACACTGGATTCAGGGTCAACAAAAGAATTCTTCAGAGTAAGTTGAGGGGAAAACTAAAAAGCAAATGTTCATAACTTTGAAATTTAAGCAATTTTGCAAATAATTATACTATGGGCTCTAGCTACTATAGGCTTTGCAAGCACAATGGTAACTGCTATATTTAAACATAGCTATGCTGTATATTTCTACTTGGATTTTAGTCATTTTAAGTTACAAAACCTATTGATTTACTCACATTGCAAGAGGGACCCTCACTAAGGAAGAGTAACAGTAAAAGGGTAAACAAAGCAACTTCATTTAATCCCAAAGATTCCAAAGTTGATAATGCCATGATGATACTTCATCTGGTAAGATCTGGATTTGTCTATGCTTTGGGACTTAGAGCATAAAAATGAAAACAGGGCACAAAAAAAATAAAATACAATTACCTTACTGTGTTTGAGTCTCAAAGCCTTAATAGCATGCTATAGTGTTTATATGAGGTTTATTGTTCCATAATGTATTCTGTAACAATGGATTTCAAAGCAATATATTTGCTTTCTCACTAGATAAAGAGAACAATAACTACTAAGTTCTAGCACCCTTGTAAAGCGTTGTGTGGTATTTCATTTGAGGTGACTTCTCTGCTTTTGCAAATAAAATTGTTCAAACTGATATAATTGCATTTCACATATGGATATTATTCCTTTGGCTTGCCATCAGGATGGCAAGTATTTTGGATGTTTTTGGTTTTCAGCTCTAAGTGCCACTCAGGATGAATTTTTTGATCAGAGAATCTCTTTTACTCTGGTTTTACTTAAATTTCATAAAATCTGATCAGAGAGAAAGGTTCATTTTGTGACTTCAGAACCAAAAAACTAAAAAGTAATAAGGGTAACATTTTCACAGATATTTAGCTAGGTAATAATTGCATCTTATATTAGTATTAAACATCAATTGCTTAGAGACTAGATATTTAACAATTTAGAAGGCAAGATATATTTCACTATTTCCTAAACTATTGTGTAAAACTAATGATAGCCCCCTAAAGCAAATTCACTCTTATATATAGTACTTAGGAAATTATACTTTCATTTTAAATGTATACATTTTTTCTTTTCTCATTCAGGTTGCAAGTTAAAAACAACAGAAGATGTTACTCCTTAAGCCAGGCTTAATTTTCAAGCACTTGAATTTCAATAAGATATTTCTCTTTTTAAAAAAAAATAATTATAGTATTCTTATATACTATAAATGCTGATGTAACACTAAATCACTGATATAACACAGCAGATCATTCAAAAACTGTCAAACCCGTCACTGCACATTGTGTTTTTAAAAAAGAAAAAGACAGTGAACATATTTGTCAACAATTTGGAACTTGACAAATAGATATAAAATTTTAAGTTAATTATAAAGTATTTGTACATTTTTCTAAAACTGTAAATAATAGTCATGAAAATCTATTTTATTAACAATATTCTATGAATAAACTTAATTAGTCAAACTTTTTTAACTTACTAAGTTCATTCCAGTCTCTCAAGCTTAATATAATAGCATACTGCTCTAATACACTTGAGCATAACTTCAAAACCTTGCTAGAAATCTAAAAGATGAAAGTGTTAGTCACTCAGTTGTCTCCAGCTCTACAAGCCCAAGGACTATAGCCTTCCAGGCTCCTCTGTCCATGGGATTTCCCAGGCAAAAATACTGGAGTGGATTGTCATTAAAGTTTCACCCGAAAGAAAGTAGGTAAAATGTAGTGATTTGCCTAAAAATCAGTGTGTATATGCAATAAGATAGTATACAAATTTGTGCTATTCATTGCATTTTACTGAAAAAGGATGGCTGATTTTCATGTAAATAAAGCAAATGTTTATAGGTTCATCATTCTGCTTTGAGTGAAAAAAGAGAAAAGAAACATCATAGTGATTTTCTGAAAATATTTCAAAGCTAACTCTCTGTAAATCTCATTGTCATCAAGTACATTGAAAATATTATTTCTAATCTTTATAGAATTTTTAAAAACCGCTCAAATTTAAAAAACTAATGAGGTAGATAAGAGAATATATTGATTAAAAATATAGGAATAAAGAAAGCTGCTTCCTAGACACAGAGTCTTCCATTTAAGTTGTGCAGTCACCATGCCCTATCTCCTTTCTGTCCTACCCAATTCCAATTTTAAAATTGAAAGAGTTTTATAAGTATAGGTATTTATGCTGTAGAAAAGTTGAACCCACATGGGACAAGACAATCATCTTCCCTGGAAGCACACTTCCAGGAGTGCATTAGTTTCAGTTCTTTGATAAAAACCTCATTCATTTCCTACCCTGTGTTCTCCCTCTTCTCTCATACGTGATAACCTGGTTTAAATAAACTATTTGTCTGATAGATTGAGGAAACAAACCTTGAAAGGTACTTTTGTCCCTATCAAAATGTTTTCTTATAGGAACACAGTAATGATACATCTATCAGCTTCACTAAATTGCCTCAGGCAGTTATCTGTACTGGGAACTTCAAAAAATGTTGCCATTATTGTTCTGGAAAAAGATTTAAGCCATGGGGAAAATAACGTCTGAATTCAACAACTGCCTTGGTCTTGCCCCATTAAGAAACTTGATAAGTCTCTTGCTCTGTGCTCATTGTTAAGCATATACATAGAGGCATTTAAAGAAATTTTGTGTTTGTCACTTAATGACTGGCTTTTGTTAAGGCACTTTTACATTATACCTGATTTGAACACACTGATCTTCATTTCAGTGCGATTTTATCCTGTGCCTATTTGTCATCAGTGAAATTATGAATGCATAAATGAGGCAGATTAGTATCTCAGTTGTTATAATATGATCATTGTGCATTGATGAGCTCTTACTGGAACTTCAGTCTTCTGCATAAGCTACTAAAAGCAGAAAATAATTCACATGATAACAATGTATGACATTTTTATATTTATATTAAAAGCAGAAATGGCAAAATACTTAATTTTGAGAAATTAAAAAGAAAGCACATTTTTAAATCTCCAAGAATTATTTTAAATAATAAAATAGTGTTCTAAATTAAATAGCTTCCCATATATAGTGTTTCATAATAAAGATGAAGCTGAACTTAATTTTATAATTTTAAAAAATAGTGACATATTACCTTTGCTTATTACCTTGAGCATATTCACTCCCCAAACCTGATCTTTATAGCTGAAGATGAAGATATTAAAAGTGCTATTATCTTTACATTTATGAACTTGCTGGGTCGGCAGAAATTTCCCCAGTTTAGCCTGTCTTATCAAATTTATAACAATTACCTTGCCCTCCTTCATTAACAACACCCTCTTACAGTGACAGGTAAGGCACAGCAATATTATTTCCAGTGCTACTTCTTGAATCTCCCACCTCACCTTCTCCACCATGTGAATTTGATTTTTTCTAAACCATGCCCCTTTTAAATCAGAATCAGAATTTTTAAACATTAATAGAGTACACATTTACACATCATGTAAATCTTTTTTCTAAAGAGTTTCTTTCATCATTCCTAATTTATATTATACTGATACGTAAGAACTGTTAAGCATAATTACACTAAAGATTCCTCTTTCTTCAGGATTTTAAAGGAGTTAGTTTCTTTTGCATTTATGGTATATGTAATTCAATATGATTTAAACAAATACAGCAGTAATTTCCCTCACATTAATATTATGGAAATGGACTACAATAAAATATCAATAACAAAAGTATTTTATTCCTTTACAAAAATCACTTGCTTTAATGTTCTGTTGCATTTATATTGTAAAATTACTTGCATAATTATCAAGCCCTAAAATTTTTCTTTTTTTCTATTTTGCTATGTTAGTTTTGTTTACTTGTTTCTTGTTCCTGTAACAAGATACTGAATAATAAGAAAGTTGGCAAGTAACAAGCATGATTCTTGTATTCTTAAATTTTTTAAAAGAAATTTTAATCAAAATAATACTCAGATTTTATTTCTTCTGGTTTCAATTTAGTATATATAGTGAAGCAAATATATATATATTTATTACTATATGGTTAATAGATGTTTACCAGCAATTCTCTAAATTGGAATAACCAGAATAGATGTTTAAAGACAATCAGTATTAAGTGATCCAGGGAGTTTATAATTTTCAGAGATTGGAACTCACTGTAAAATGGAATAGTTCATTCTCTGGAAGAGAACTTCATTATTAGAGATGAAACGAATGAGGCCCGGCAATATGGCCTCCCTAGTGGATCTCATTAATTCAGATAGTCTTCTGCCCTGGAACCACATAGAATCTTTGCAACTGAAATATAGTTGGCATAGAATGTTCCTAATATGAGGATTTCTGTAGCGAGAAGTAACCTGTAATTACCTGAACACACATACACAAACATATCAGATTTTCTGTATCATGAAATATTTTTAAGTGTTAATAACATAAAAACATTTTAGATAACTATTTCTTCAAATAAATAATTTCTATTTCCTGAAACTTTTCAGGATATCTATTTCCCATCTGATATTTATCACTATTTGAATATATATTAACATAAAATATCTGGAGTTTGGTTTTTTAGGTATGCAAATATCTTCTGTGGCTTATTTTATGTTTATTGATTGCTAAATTTCTGTCTTATGAAGCCAAAATTTTGAACACCACTTTTAATCAATTGTCTGAGTAATTTGCTTTTGCCCAAAACATGTATTCTTAAGTTTGCTATTTGGGTTGCTTGTTGATTATTGAATATCTGCTTCCTGTTGGATTCTATCTTCTGATAACCAAACAAAGTTGGCTTAAATAAGTATACATGATACTCAGAATTTGACCTCATGCAT
The DNA here is from genome assembly GCF_023699985.2 of Odocoileus virginianus. NCBI lineage: Eukaryota > Metazoa > Chordata > Mammalia > Artiodactyla > Cervidae > Odocoileus > Odocoileus virginianus. Next base: position 72,498,210 of record NC_069683.1, read on the forward strand.
AGAGTCAAGTTTGGTGGAAATCTCCATTACTTTTAGTTTTTTGTTTTCTTTTTTTTTTTTTTTACTTTTAGTTTTGACCCAGGTGCAAAATTCCTCCACTTTGCTATTGAACAAAAATAACTGCACCAGATAAAAGTCTATGTGTATCATTGTATTAACAAACACCAAACAGGATTCAGGCTTTTCTACTTTGTTAAACACATCCTTAGGGACATTTGCATTCATTTGGATATATTTTCACATAAAAAAAAAAAAAGAATGTGTGGATAAAAAAATTAATATGAATGCAGATACCCACAAAAGGAATTGAATAAATTAAGTACAAAAAGCAGTGTAGATCGAGCCAATAAATAAAAAAATTAAAGTTTCTTTACTGAAGTCAAGGGATTAGAAAAACTAACTTCTCAAAAATAGAAAGTGGAAAAACAGGAATCACTTCTCTTTAAGTTTAATGTATGTTCTATTTGGAGATTTTGTTAGAAAAGGTCTAAAAATGCTTTGGTGGACCTAAAATTTGATTCTTGTTTTATAGATATTTAGTTTACAAACTAAGGCAGATTTCTCCTCCTCCTTTGGTGTTCATCTACTGACTTGATAGGGACTGCATATTTTGTATGTATCTTTTTAGAATGGTTCTCATTAAAACTTGGAGACATGGAAAAATATAAAAATAAAACAATATAACAATTCTCCTTGTTTGCTATAATTCAGTACAACTCTCTCTATGGATGTCTATATTTTATAAAAATAATAAGTTCTTTAAGAAGTTAACTAGGGTAATTATGACATGAGGTACCTATTTCATCAAACTCACTTTTAAATATCTTTCATTTCAGTGATTTTCTTAAACAATGGTAAAAGGCATTTTTCTAATTGAAAAAAAAAAATAGTGTTATTATGACCAATTGGAATTAGGGGGTATTGTCAAAGGCTTTATCCTGATTCCAGTTCAGTCAATATTAACATCTTGTTCCCTTCTTTCCTGTATTTAATTTTATTTTAATTTCCTCCAGAGATCAAAAATAGCAGTGTATGAAAAGATGTGGACCTACATGCGATCAGCAGAGCCATCAGTGTTCACTAGGACTACAGCTGAGGGAGTAGCTCGTGTGCGAAAATCCAAGGGCAAATTTGCCTTTCTCCTGGAGTCCACTATGAATGAATACATTGAGCAGCGAAAGCCATGTGATACAATGAAAGTTGGAGGAAATCTGGATTCAAAAGGCTATGGAGTAGCAACGCCCAAGGGCTCTTCATTAAGGTGGGTGGAATAGTATAACAATATAACATGTGTTGTTATAGTATTCCACCTTCCCTGATGTCCCTGAGAGAATTATTTTGTTTTGTGTGTGAACATGGTATGTTTGTTTGTTTTTCTTTCTTCCATTTCATATTTTTTGGTCAACAATCAGGTAATTTTTTAATTTTAGAATAATTAATCATGATCAGCATATATCTTTTAAGGCCATATAAAAACCAAACTGGTTGAACACTAGCTGCTTCCAGTGGGCCTAAAACATGGGTAGCATATGCTTCTATATCTCATCAACTTTTTTTGGTCACTGAAATCTACATTCTCATTGTGTCAGTAATAATTCTACATTTTTCATTATTTTTTAAAATTATGCCTGCCCACTAGTTTTTATGAAGAAATCAACATCTTCTAGAAAAACACTTTTTTTTCCATTTCAATGTTTCATTTATTATGACATCATTATATTTTTAGAAAATCCTGATGTTGTACTGATGCTAACTTTGCAAATCACATTTATTTAAAAATGCAGGAGGGAAAATCGGGCTCTGATTTTATGGTGCTTACTCAAGTCACACTCTCATCTGTTGCAAAGGGAGTATGGCATAAGTAAGATCTGTAAAATTAGACCCAATAGCAATGCAAAATTGTTAACACATAGACCCCTAAAATATGACTTACAACTAAAGCATCACACATGTGGTTAACAGCCTACAAGTGTTAAAAGTGGCACTTTAATTCTTGAGGAAATGTTGGTTAAACCTGCCCTTTTTACCCTTTTGGTCCTGGACATAGAAAATCCACATGTTTATGTCCAGGAGGCAGCGTTTCCTATTTTCCTTAAGTAATAAAGGCTGCTTTTGTGTTACTGGGGCTAGAATAAAGCTGGGGTCAAAAGTGACAACTGACAAATTACTCTGGTCTCAGTGCTGTTTAGGAGAGATTCATACAAAGCACAGATTCAAGAGGAAATCAGAATCTTTGCTAAAGGAATTAACCAAGAACCTGATCTTGAGAAATGATGTTTCTGGTAAGCCTCTGAAAAATTAAGGTAATAAGACCTGCACTATTGCCTAGTTAAGAGTGAACACAATATAATCATATATGATTGGTTTCGAAAGGGGAACTGCAAAGTGCTTTGGGTGTGTGTATTGGGTGGTTGGAGGAGCTGAGACAAATATAAAAAACAAATACTAGTACTGAAAAGTTGTGTTAAACCAATATTTTGTGCTTGCAAACAACACTGTAATAATTAGAAAGTGGTTTCATGTTATGTTCAAAAGGGATGGTTTTTAAACAGAGAAAAAATGTTAGCCAGTAAAGACAAATTTGAGTGTAAACTTTGGCAATTGTGAAGTCAGGTTTATTTGAACATACTTCCCATGTGAAATTGGAGAAATGTGCAAGGGGGAAGTAAAACATAAATTATCCATGGGAATCTTCTCACTATAACAGAGGAACCTGTAGTTCTTAAATAATTCTGGGCAAAGTATAGATCAATAAATAATGTTAAATATCAAAATAAATAAATCAATTATCCATGATAAAATTCTACCCCCCAAATATTTAGCCATTCAGAATCAGGCATCAGGATATTTGGTCTTTAAAGGGTTTATTTTGTTTAATGAAATATAAAAAAGATGTAATCTCAATGAGGCCATGTGGCAAATACATCTCCATCAAAATAGTAATTACAAGAGTACAAAGTATAAATAATTTTTAAAAAACCCAAAGGGAGATAGCTATGGTGGTTGATATGTAGATCACTGTTCAGACTATTGATTACATTCACTGGATGTAGCATTTGCTCTTAGTTAATTCTCTGTGGATGTGGCTGCCTTGTCCTCTGTCTTGTGTCTACTGATAAAAGTCAAGTTGCAGGGGCTGAATTTGGCCCGCAGATACTGGTACGCCTGACTCCCATTGATAGCAACAGTGTTCCGTCTTAAATGTGCCACTTTGTCAAACCCACACTACAGGGCTTGTTTGGGGGGAAGTTGAAGGACTTCATCTGTCTAGAACTGTATAATGATCAGCTCTGGCCTCCCCCCGCTTTTCCTGTCTTTCCCTGGATCTTGTTAATGAGGCAGTTGTTAAACTCAGCTTCCCGGGTGAAGAGTTTGTTTACGTGCTTTGCTTTATACATGCCACAATTTCCTGAGCAAGCTGGCCCCTGCATGACAAAAACAGTCATTTTGCCCTGCCTTTGAGAATACTGGAAGGGTGCTGACAGCTAGCCAGCATTCACCTTACCCACACCTCTTCACTCCTTCACACTTAGCCCTACTGAGCAGGAGGCTCAGTAAGCTTAAATTCTTGTTCTTATTCAACCAGTAACCTTCTGCTCCAAAACAGGGAAACTAACGTAGAGAAGAATGTAAAGATGGACTAATAGGCAGTTTCTGTAGAAATGATAAAATGCAAAAGAATTGCAGTCCTTGGAGCAAAATCCAGAGGCTATACCTGCATCAGAGAATCTTTGAAAGCTTTCTTCCTTATTTGTTCAGTTGAGACTAAGTCTGTTTTCCTGTAAGATCTTTTTTAACCAGATTTTTGGGTTAATAGTTCTGGATACAGTGAGACTGGTCTATTTCATTGTCATTAATTATGACTTTCTTTCAAATGCTGCTGTTTTGATTTAAGAAAAGGAAAAAAATCTTCCTTCTATATAAGTATACATAGTAAAGTTGTATACTTTACTATCAAAATAGTACTTTCTTTTGTATATTATCTATATTACACTAGTTTCCATACTCTTAACTTTTCCATGCAATAAGTAAACTGATAAAGATTCCTTAGAGTGAATCATAATTTAGCTAATACAGATTTATTGGCTATTAAATGGTTTTTAAATGAGAAATACCCTTTTTAAAGATATTCATGGTATCTAGAATCTTCAAGTATCTCTAGGGAGCCTAGAGGTAGGTCATATCTTCAGAATTCTCCTGGCCTTTGTAAGAATGTGTATACTTGACCTTAAGGTTTGAAGTCAAGTTAAAGAAGTAGTCTTCTGGGAATTCCCTAGAGGTCTGGTGGTTAGGACTTGTTGCTTTCACTGCCCTGGACCAGTGTTCAGACCTTGGCCAGGGAACTAAAGTTCTGCAAGCCACACAGTGCAGCTAAAAATAAAATTTTTAAAGAAAAAAAAACAAATTTCCTGTACTTTTATTATTCAATAGTTATAATCCCTATTCAAATGTTGCCTTCTCTAAAGATATGCAGTATTTGTGTAACTGTTGCTAGCATAAGACTAATGATCTGTCACAAAAAAATAAAAAAAATGTCTTCCAAGAGAAAGCAGCCCCAAAAGAACTTCATCAGTGTTTGAAATCTGGAGGGAAAAGAGGTCCAGTTGGACTTGCTAATGCCACAGAAACCTGTGGCAGTGGGAGCTGATCCTTTGAAACCAAGCACATCACTCTCAGTTTAAAAGAAGCCAACTTAGAACCCCCACAGCAATAGCGTGGCAGAAGGGGAGGAAGTACTAAGAATGGGAATAGCAGGGCATATCTTCATTGGACCTTTTGAGTGTTTAACACAGTCACTGCCCTCATCAGACACTTGGCTCAATTCTAAATCTGTATCAGGGTAGGTATCGATCTCTGTATGCCAAATTATGTTTCTTCCACTTTGGAGTATTTTTTAGAGCAGATGTATTCATTTTAAAATTTAAATTCATCTGTGAAAAATATATTATCTGTAAACAACCACTTTCCTATGTAAAATTTGTGGGACATACTTAGTCATCAGTTCAGGAGTTCCTAGAAAGTTTAGAAAGGAGGAGTTTCTTGATATTGTTTGTGAGAATAAAGTTATCTATTTTTGGTGTTAGTAACAAGTCAATTGTTAACACTTAATGTAGACACTAGTAAAACTTAAAAGTGCAGAAATTTAAAGCTGAGTACTTATTAGTACTCAGCCTCAAGTATATATGCTTTTAATTTGTTTTATGGAAATGAATTATAGATTAGTACACATTTTTTTTTTAACCATTATGGGATTCTCATTTATAAATATTCTTCATTTTATTTGGTGTCATATTAAAAAATGCTACAGATAACTTATATATTAAAAAATGTTACAGATAACTGAAATATTTAAAAATGCTGCACAAAAACTTAGTTTCTGTGATCTCTTTATGTTTTGAAACTCAGTCTGATAGCCTAGCCTTGGGATTAGAAAATGCACTCATACAGACATCAATAGCACCTCTCAGCATACATGAACACAAACACATGCAATTCCCCTGTCTGTGATATGCTTAAGCACTTACCCTGCTTGCTGTTAGAGATGTGGCAATACCAAGTATTTCACATTCACATGGTAAAGGTATCAATGTTAAATATGTCCCAAGGGGAAATACTCCTCTTTAGCATTCATACATTCCATCCTTCTCTTGCTTGATATTGAGTACAGTAGGAAACATAAAACTTTCCACTGCCATTTAAAATTTTAGGTTTTTCAGTTAGCTCTTTTCCTACAATTAAAAGATGATTAAAATTACAACTTTCCATGCAAAGGAAAAAAATCTTGCATTTTTCTACATTTCTTTAAGATTCATCAAGCATTAACATTTTCCATTCTTCCCTCTTATTAAAAAAAATGCTAATACAATTTGCCTTCATTCACTTGCCAATTTATTCAACAAATGGTTGTTGAGTTCCAACTGAGAATTTACCAAATAGATTTCAAGTTGTTCGCTCTAGGGATGTATTGTGGCTAGCTAGGTAACATTAGACCCTTTCTAAATTCAGTATTCAGCTGTTTTTCTAAATTCAATATTCAGCTCTCCATTACATTTAGAAGCTATATTTTAGTAACTTGCCTGAGAAAAGTGAATAATATGTGGCTGTTTTATACTACCTCAAAGAAGATTAAATTTAACAAGATAAAATTGCTAAAAAAAGAAGTTCAACAGGTAAACCTTCACAAACTGATTTAACAAGAGATCTAAGACTAGATCTCCATTTTGACAGTGCAGTGAAAAGCCAGAATTCCACACTGCTGTTCTTTCATCCCACACTATTATCTTGTAAACAAATACTCTTAAGTATAAAGAATTCCCCCAAAGAATATCTATATCTTATAAAATGCAAGTTAATTCAATTTCAACACACAACTAATGTGAGTGCAGAATCTATAACCTTGAGTTACACATGCTACATATATTGAGGAAACATAAAGTTGTCTCTAAGATGAAAGTTCATTACCTGATATGTATAAATATGCTGTAGATGTGTCTCCTCTTGCTATATGTCTAATAGCTGGACAAGTTCCATATTATGTCATTCATCTTTATAGATCATCTCACTACAAGAATTGGTTTCCAGAATTGCAGTACTAGTATTCAGCTTACAAAGGGGACACAGAGAAACAAGAAAGCAAGTGAACAATGGGTGTGTTCAGCCAAGATAATATCAGTCAAGTTTGTTTGGCCTGGTTTGTTATTCATGTTTAAGAGAAGGAAGATAAAATACTTTGACAGTCATTTGAAATGAACTGGAAAATAGCAAAGACTATGGTTTAGAGTATATATTCTCTTTAAAGTAAAAATAAGAAACTGTAACCTGTTTATTTTATAAATGTTTATTTCTCCCCAAAAATCAGTCCTATAACTTTTGTTTTCAAAATGATATGACATTTTTTGAGATAGCTTTGCTACAAGCATAATATCATATGCACCTGGCAACACCTGAATAGAAAGTCACCATTCAACTCTCCAAAATACCACACCTGGCCTTAAACTTTCTCATAAATGTCATTATATTGACTCTAAGAACATTTTATAAATAATAATATACAAACAGAAGTTAAAAATACTATGAATACATTGTCTATCCTCCATTAATACCACAAATGGCTTTTTCATGATTGCTGCTGCTGCACAGTCACGTCAGTCGTGTCCGACTCTATGCGACCCCATAGACGGCAGCCCAGGAGGCTCCCCGTCCCTGGGATTCTCCAGGCAAGAACACTGGAGTGGGTGGCCATTTCCTTCTCCAATGCCGGAAAGTGAGAAGTGAGCGTGAAGTCGCTCAGTCGAATCCGACTCTTAGCGACCCCATGGACTGCAGCTTATCAGGCTTCTCCACCCATGGGATTTTCCAGGCAAGAGTACTGGAGTGGGCTGCCACTGCCTTCCCCTTTCATGATTAAAAGTAGTTTATTTTTAATGAACAGGTATCATACTTTCTGAAAACCTAAAACATTGTTAGGACTCATTCAAAGAATGAAATACACTTTCAAAAACTTTGTAAAGCCATTTTAACACGTTTCTCTACCATCACACAACTCAACAATGAAAAAAACATTGAAGGCATACAAATATTCTTAGAATTAAATTGTGCCTTGCAAGTATACTATGCCAAAATGTGCAAGAAATCTATTGCTTTAAACTCCACTGACCAAAATCATGATATCATATTGAAATAACTATGGTTTTATTTATATTGCTTTTTCTCTAAGCTTCTCTATGAAGAAAATGCACAAGTATTTTTTTACATAAATGTTAAAAATTCAATCTGCTTTCTCTAAGTGTTAAATCTTTGGGAGATTACCAAAATAAACATCAAACTGGAGTCAATCAAACAAGTATAACACAAGCAACTCACTTTCAAAGGCGATATGAGTATATGGATCCCTCCCCATTGTTGCTTTACTATGCAAGTTTATATAAAAACTGTCAAGAACTATCTGCAAGGCCACTGCTATTATAGAAGCCTAGTCATTTTATATTTGGAGCTGAGAGATATGCAAGTTCTAAACATCTTTTTGATAGAGTTACAGGCCAGAATACTATTAGTAAATAAGAGAAGATATCACCAGATCCCCAGTCACCAGTTGCCTCTCTTTTCAGGTGCTTGTAACTAGGACCTAGTTACAAGTATTATCAACAAGTCATTGCTACTGACTTTAGGATGAAAGGCAAATGCTTTTTAAAAAGCATGAGAAATAGAAAACTTAAAATTAAACCAATATCCAGAACCCTAAATCAATACCCTAACCTTCGGCTTATGTTCGAGGCTAGGCTAACCAGACGTAAATAGGACCCCAAAAAATGGACCTGATTGTCTTCCAAAGTAAATATGAAGGGCATAGACTAAAAAAAAAAGAATTACTTTCTATGAAATGATAATGATAATATAAGGCAAAGAATCAGTCTATCATTTAATTAATATTTTTAATTTGTTCACTTTTAAGACATAATGTTTGAATTTAGCTTCACGTATAACTCTAAAAATTTCTGGGCAGGCTGTTTCAAAAGTGAAATAATATTAGTAAAAATACAGCATTATAGCTTTCAAACCACTTTCATATATGCATATACATATTTACCTTCTCCTTTTAACACTCTTATGATGTCATTTTATTATAAAGGAATATATTAATTAGAGATGTTAAGTGACTTGCCCACAGTCCCACACAGCTGAGATTGGAAATGAGATCTTCTGACTCTCTCCAGTGCTCTTATGGGAAAAGAACAACAACAGCAAAAACCTATTTACTATAACTATAGTTTACTTTGAAAGGTTATTGAACAAATTCTATGATTATTCCATGTTGTAGTTTCATCAATATTGATAATTTCAAGGTTTATTGAAAATACCCATATAAGAGCTCAAGAAATTATAATGTTTAATTCATATTATAAATTAAAGAAACTCTTGCTAAGTTAACTAAATTAGACAGAGGTAGGTTTCAGGTCAACACAAAGAAAAATTTTATAACAATTAAAATTGGTTCAAATAATGGGGGAAAATTAGCTATGTTTCTCAAATAGAATGTTGTTCAAATAGAAGAGATTCTCACATCTCAGAGAGTACAGACAGTGACATCTAAATTCTCATCTCATTTTGAGAGTCTGAGATTCTGGGTCATGTCCTGAACTGTCTTTTGTAAAACAGCCAAAGAATTCTGTTATACCTCTTTGAAGCTGTGGACACTTAATAACACTAGCGGAAAATTCACTCCCAGAATTTTAATAGAAGCTCATCAGGTTTGGGGATTAAGTAATTAACTAGTTTAGTAAATAGCTGCTTTTATCATAGTCCGTCTACAATGTGAAATGGAAAAGTATTTAAGGAAAACACTTCTCTGAGAGAACCAGAGAGATGCAGTTTTTGTATAATTATACAGAGTTTTAAAATTAGATACTGACATCAAATTTTTGGCAATATGCAAATCTGACAAAATCCTTTGAATTATAAGAGTGGTAGTAAAACAGCTAAAGTGAAGCACATGCATGTAGAAGGACTTTCTTTGTTTTTTAAGAATGAAACATATTTTTCCATATCTACATATGATTTTTAAAACTGATCTATATAATATTGTATCCCATATTGTTTCAGTATGTAGTACTTGAGAGTGTTGATTTTTAATGGCACCATAACATCCCCAACAGCTTTATTACTATTTAATTTCTTTTCCATTTTTTTCCTTCATCATAAATAGCAATCAGTTAATATCTGAAGCAGGAAGACTGCACAGCCATTGTGATTGTAACCAAGCCTGGCAGTGTACCTACAGTTTTTCTTATTCATAGATTCTCAGATTATTTGGAATATAAAGGTATTTCTGTCAAAACTCTATCATATAAGTGGGCTCCATGGATGAAGTAGGTGTTTCATAATACTCTTTTTTCTATTTGTAGCGTAGATTTATGATTTCTGAATGTATCTTTTTCAGAAAAAAAAGGAAAGTATTTCTGTATATTTTCTTTAGAATTTATAGAGTATATTGGATAAAGACAGGTTTTTCAAAAGAGCCATTCTTAGAATATTCATTAAAGAGATGACATTAAAGTTTCTAAGTATGAGAAAAATGTGTGTATTTGTAGTTGGAAGAGTTTTATTGTGCCATAGAAATATTATGGAACTTTAAAGTGATTAAAGATCATAGGGTGACTCTAATGCCAAATAAGTGGTAATAGTAATAGATGTATAATACAGAATCTTCCATAGTGTTTTTTCCCTGCATATATTCATAATAGCCATTTGAGTAACAGCTACAACATCTTTCATTTTGATGTCTCTGGAATATATTGTGACAACCTGAGCTTCCAAAAGTACATCCATTTTCTCACTTGATGTTATTTTACTTGATAAAGAATTTTAATAAGTTACCCAAAGTTAAATAACAATAGCACATGATCTTGTATGGGTTCAGGCTCATTCTTGGTCTCCACTTTCCTCCATGTCTCACAGAATTTAATTAACTGTCTGGTATTTGATTTTTTATGGGAGCCAGTCACTATCTCTGAAATTATGTCAAGGGGTATCCAGGAATTGGCTCAAAGGTCAATTAATTAGACAGTGGTCTCTGAAGAGATGAAGTCATTCAAGTAAGAAAATAATATATCATGTATAACTGACTTACTTAGTCATACAGCAGAAACTCTAATTTTAAAAAAAGACCATATCAGAGACCATATAAATGAAAAGAAAAAAATTAATATCTACTATATATCAAGCATACACATATGAATATACTTTCCCCCACAACCCTTTGATGTTGGTATCTTCATCTGGACAGATGATGTTGTGGAAATTCAAGTCAAATAACTGAGAAATGACAGAACTGGAATAGAAACCCATTATTGTATAATTACCAAATCCATGCTTATCTCACTATGCTATCTTGTTTCTCTCCAAAGAAGCCAAGAATCCTAGTGATTTAGACACATTAAGAAAAAAAAAATCCCATATTTATCTTACCAAAATGATTCCCTGTTTTGAAAAATTAAATCATACAGTTTGCAATCATACTCATCTCCCAGACTTTTTCTTAATCTTCCAATCAAATGACCTATTAAGGTGTTTTTTTTTCCACTTTTACAATAATTCTAGTTCATATCAGATTTAGTGCTGCTCCAAATATGATGTTGCTTCTAGCACTATCATTTTACCCTCAAAAGACATGAACATCAGGGAAATGGGTTGAAACATCACAGCGTGCCTCTTCCTACCTGGGAAACTCTAGGTACTCTCATAGTACTCCCTACATAATTCACTCCAACTGATGAAAATTAACAAGTCAATGCTCTTCCATGAATTACTTTGCTCTAAGTCAGTATTCAATTTATTGGAGCTCAAATAAAATAGACTGACTAAAGAGCAGACAATTTTGTCCCCCTTACACAGCTAATGTTGGTTTAATCCTTAAATGGATCTTAAGTTCAATTCAGTGAATGCTCCAGTATATCAGATAGTTGGTAGTGTCTTGTGAGACATGAGAAAAGGATCAGCCAGAACTGAACTTGACTTTAATACAAGACCATGTTCTATTATTGTTTAACTTTGGGTATTTCTCCCCTAGGAGGAGGACAGAGGAGAACTAACCAGCTCCAGGACCAAGGTAAGAGGGGAGTTTTCTTTCAAAAGAATGGGTTCCATTTATTTGAAGGAAACCCCTCCCCCACCTATTTTTAATCCTCTTTTCTTTATACATTTATATTTTTTAACTTAACAGGATTAAGAAACCAGCTTGCCACCTGTGCATAATAGTTATTTGAATACCCACTTACAAATGTAATAGCAGAATAAAAAACCTTCACACGTCTTATCAGTTATATGCTAAGGTTTTTCATCATCACTAAACATCAGTGCCAGTCTTCTATTAAGGATTAGATTCTTATATAGGTCTTAGGAAATTGTCATCTGTTTGGAATTTTATTACATGTAAAATATGGATGGTAACTGACAATCAAACCGTAATGGATATTAAGGTTGCAAAAATTTTGGTAAATTCCAAAGTGTTTCTCTAGAAAATATATTATTAAAATTTTTAATTTAAATAAGCAGCTGATGTAATTTAAATGATATATAATTGTAAATATGGTCAGGTTAGACTTGGTGTGAAGTAATATATATTAGTGAAATTTTAAGGTACCTTTTGAAAGCTGTGGTTAGAAAAATCTAAGAGGAAAGGGAGGTAATATTTCAGCCAGTATTTCTCCATGCTTATAGAAGCACTTACCAGGCCTCTTGCATTGCTATTAATGGTTTCCAGTGTTACTTCTCATGTTTTATGTAGTTATCCATAAGCATAACATCAGTATTCCCTGAATTTAATACCCTATTTCAAAATTGTCCCTCCATAGGGGAGAAGTACAAAGTGAAAAACAAGTGAAATCCAAAGTGAGAATTTATAAAACATCCAGAATTTGAGATATTTGAAGAAGTCTTAAGGATTATGGAAGGGTTAGCTCCCAGATTCTGTCCAGCAATATTTTTTTTGTTACTCTCAAGAAGGCTAGATCTTACATGACTCAGATTTTAAGAAAGCTCTAGCATCATATAACTAAGACACTTGGAGATCAAGAAGGAAATTTTAGGAAAAAAGAAGAAATGTGCAGAAAGAATGAGAATTCAAGCAGTGAGTTGCTAGTAAATAATCATCTCTCAGAAACAGTTTTTTCTTTGTTACAGATATGTTTAGAATCTTGGTATCAGCTTAAAATTGGATTTTGGGGGTTTTAGTGAAAGAAAGTCATTTCAGAAGGATATATTATTGTTAGAGATTGTTGCCTTCTGAGCAGGAACCATAGTAGTCATGTAGCTAGGAATGTACATGAGAGGACACATACAAACTAGAAATTTGATTTTATACCAACATTTATGTAGATTAATGATATTGCCTTGTCGTGCTAAGTCGCTTCAGTCATGTATGACTCTCTCAATACTATGGACTGTAGCCCACCAGGCTCCTCTATCCGTGGGATTCTCCAGGCAAGAATACTGGAGTGGGTTGTGATGCCCTCCTCCAGGTAACCTTCCTGACCCAGGCAATCGAACCCAAGTCTCCTGTGTCACACACATTATAGGCAGATTCTTTACCACTGAGCCACTGGGGAAGCCCAATGATATTGCAATGGTCACCAAATCCAGAAGCCTAATCACTGAATAAAGATAAAGCATTTTGTCAGACAGAACTTAACTTTGGCTTTCTCACTCACTAACTCTCTTAGTGAAAACTATAGGCTATATTTAAGGTACATTATTTATTCCTAATGTATTTATTCCTGAATTTTATCATTTTGCTTAAGCAAAAAAAAAAAAAAAAGAAAAAAAGTCACAATATTTTTAGTGAAGTATTGATGTGTTAGAATTTGACACCCACACAGACATTGGTTATGTCAGGCAGATCTGTTATATACTTTGAATTCTTATAAAATATATCATGATAATCTCATTCTAAGAAAGAATCAGTGGTTCTGCAATGATTTCTAGTTCTTTTGGATAACCTGAAACTGAGATAAAATATCATTTTTTTCTTTTTTCAGTTTCTCAGTAAAGTGAAAGTACTGATCTCATGTTACCTGCATTTGATTTATTAAATATATTAAGACTAGATGGTGAAAGTGCCCAACTGGTAATTTAAAACATATCCAACCCCTGATGTGAAGCTAATAGCTAAAAGACTGTGTGATATTGTTCTAGTATTAACATCAATAGGAACAATGGCAGGTGAGACTATTTTAATAATTTAAACTTTCTTCCTATTTAAATTTTAATAAAAATAAATGAGAGAATACGTTTCTGTTTTGAAATAGGATTGTATGCCCTGTCACTCTCAAAGATAAGAGCTTTGTATTTCACTTAGGATGGCATAAGGTTATTATATTCACAGAAAAATGTATTTAGAAATCCAAGTCTTCAGTTCTTTTCAGAGAATAATGGAAAAGCCACATGTTCTCCTAGTTATGAGCCAACTTTGAATGGCAAGTTCAGATAGCTTCTTTTCAAGACCCTATTTTTACCAAACAATTTCCTTTTTCTGTTTGTGCTCTTCTCCCACCTAACCAAAATCTGAATCAAAACTTAAAGATAGATGAAAGAAGATCACTTAAAAGACACTTTAAACTATATATTTTAAGTTATATTTAAAGACTGTGCATGCATGCTCTATCACTTCAGTCATGTCAAACTCTTTGCACCCCTATGGACTGTCAGTTGCCAGGCTCCTCTGTCCATGGGATTCTCCAGGCAAGAATACTGGAGGGGGTTGCCATGCCTTCCTACAGGGATCCTTCTGACCCAGGAATCAAACCAATTCATGTCTCCTGTACTGGCTGGCCATTCTTTACCACTAGCACCATCTAGGAAGCTAGTCTATTACTAAAAACCAGAAACTTTAAATGAAAGAGAAAAATTAAAACTTTAATATTTTCTTTCAAGAACTTGATAGGAAATTTAAAGTATTTGTATATAAAGATTAAGTAGATGTATTTAGTGAATTAAATACATATTTATATATACAACAAAATAACTCTTAATCAAGTTAAGTCAAATACAGTTGACATTTAAAATCTGTTTATGATAAATGAAATTTTTAATTTCTGAAATATGCTGAATTATATTGTTCTAAGTATAAAAAATATTTTTAAAGGTAGTATGTTTTATTTGCTACACTAAAATAGATTAGAACTGAACTATAGAAATACTAGTATCTGTGATTTTTATCTTTGAGTTTCATTGAAAGTATCAGATTTCCCTTGATATTCATAAACAAACTTATATTTGATTTTATCTTTTAGTATTCTTTCTTTGTCTGGCTACACAAACTGAACTGGTGATCCCTTTATTTTAACTATCTATAATGGAATACCTTCTTAGATTATTTTGTTTATACAATGGACAAAAGTTCTAGAGTGAGTAATTTCATATGCTCCTCTTGCCAATATTTAACAGACAGTTTTGAAGCCTTTTGCTTTATTTTATTTTGTTTTTTTAAAACATTCTTCATATCAGGTCTTCCCAAAATTTATCAGGTTCCATGGTTGAAAGATTCTCTTTCATTGTATAACACACTATGCTTTCATTTGAATGGTTGCTTGAAAATTAGCACCTTAAGTCAACTCATTGAGATATCATCCTACATTTAGTTATTGCATGCCTACTATATTTCTTTCCCTGCACTGGGACTGAGAATGTTATAAAGTATCACAAGACACAGCTGCTGCTTTCCAAGGAGAAAAAAAATGTACAGCTAACATTGTAATGAAATGTTTGACTCAGAGCAAATTTGAGTGCGCTACATAATATACAGATAATTTAAAGAAGCAGGAGGTAATTAGAATATCTGGGAAAGATGTGATAAAATAGGTTCAGATGTACTTGTTGAATGAATAAGTCAATGAGTGATTACTGGAAAATTATAAGAAATTTAGAAAAGCTAAGAGATAAAAAAAGGAATTCCTGGTGAACTTTCTATCATGAGACTGGAGTTGATTTGAATAAAATATATTTGAGACTATAAGAAAATAAGACTGGCTAGAGGAAGAGAAGTTCTGTTTGGTGAATTAGTGCTTAAGAGGCTGGGCTTCTGTTTTGGAGATACCCAGGTTCCATTTCCATTTGCCATTTACTAGCTATGTGGATTCAATGAGGATTCAGTGAGAATACACATAACTTGACACAGAGTCTGTCTTAATAAAATTATATTGCAAAGGTATATGTAAAATGAATTGTTGGAAAGCCATGAATACCAGAAAAATTAGAATCGTATTTTAGAGGCAATCAGGAATCACTGAAGATTTTTGACAGAGCACTACATATGAGCAGAGAAGCAAGGTTATTCTGATGGTGAGCATCTGAGAAGGGACTGAGTCAGTGGATTAGTTCACTCAGTCAGTGGACTGAGTCAGGGCAAGGAATATGAGTAAAAGCTTAACCAAAATGTAACCCCTACCAAGCATGCAAAACTTCTCAGGAAAAGGGAAAGTTTCCTTAGAAAGTCTTAGGAAAGATGAGTAAACAGTTTAACTTCACAGGATGACAGTAAGCAAAGACACCATAGTACTGTGGGAAAGAGCACTGGACTAGAAGGCAGAAGAACTTTGTCCCAGCTGGGCTTTGTTGAGCAAGTCACCTAACTTTCATTAGATCCCAGTGACCACATCTATAAAATGAGAAAGCCGGAGACAACCTCTAAACCACATTTTGACTCAAATATTATAGGATTCTAGTTCTTTAAACAATCAATGAAAGCTTTTAAGAATTGGCAAAGGATAGAAGGAGGAAACACGGTCAGGGTACATGGAATGGAAGAGTTTAGAATTCTGGAAGGTGTGTAAAGAGAGTAAAGAGAATGGTCTAGGAGATGAAAGTATTTAAAGTTGGGGATGGGACAGGGTCCACATAGAAAATGACAGTCCAGACAAAGCATCTTTGTGAAAGGCCTAGTATTTTTAAAGTTTTACTTTAGAATGATGATAATCACAACTTTAAAAAGTGAATGATAACCTGAGGTAACTTGAAGCACTTTATCTAGACAGTTATGATCTCATCTTGAAATAAAATCCTCTTTTGTACAATTTGGTCATGGATAATGATAACAATGGGTGGCTTAGGGCAGGGACTTTATCTCATATAATCTCAAACTGCACACTCAAAAGGCCACCATAAATAAAATAAAATTTACATTATTTAATATGATTATATTTTATAAATATTATGTAAGGAAAAATAAAAGTATCTTTTGACAACATTTATTTTAAATTTTTATTGATTTAACAGACAGTCCTTTAAAAAAAAAAACCCATATATGATGTGTTTTCAGAATGATCACAAATGGAGTTAATATCTTGGAAATTCATTTCTGCCAAATCATAGTCTGAAAACCTCTTCTCTATTAAAATTCTGAGCCAGTATGTGTCACAGACATATTTTTTTCTTATCTTTAATAAGCATACTTGAAAATAGTCATTAATTAATTTTAAAATAGGTTTATTAGAATTGTTAGAGAGAGTTACACACCCTTCCTCTACCCCAGCCAGGCTAAGAATTAAATTGATATGAGACAGATTACAGGTGAAAATCAAACAAAAGTTTAATAACATATACAGGGAGAGACCCAGGAAAACTGAATAACTCACCAAATGGCCCAAACCCTCCCCTTAAATGCCATCTTCAGCTAAAGACAAAAGAGATTGCCAAGAGTAGTGATTTGGTACCTCAAAAGGGGAGAAATGCAATTCACATAGAGATGGAAAAGGAATATTTGCAAAAGAAATGGCTTGGGCCACGGGGAAAGAGTGGGATGCTGAGTAGACTGATCTCTAGTTTTCCCAACACACCTAGCCCATATTCTCTGGTGTTAGTTCTATTCCTATAAAAGTCCCTCTACCTAAACTCTTAAGGCAGTTAGCAAGGTCAAAGTTTCTTCCCGAGCCTTTCAAGCCTTGTTTTCAATTTGAAATAATTTGCATGGCAGAAATATTTGGGGGCAACAGATTTTGTTTGCCTATAGTCTTGTCTTTGAAATTTCTTCTACAAGCTTCATAGAACAGAATTTGACTTGATATGTTGCTTTATAGCTCATCAAATCAGCCACATAGTCTGACAATAAATCAGTTTATTTCCGGAGGCCATGATGCAGGTGGGCTCTCAAAGTTAAGGGTTTTATGGCTCCAAAGAGTCTATCTTAATTCCTTAAAGCTGTCTGGTCATATCTGATTCTATGGACATCTTTAAATATGACATTCTAGTCAAAGCCTTGATAATATAACCAGTGTTTCCAATTGTCTTCTAATACAAGAATACAAACTCTTAGTGAAAGTATGTAAATAAATATATTGCCATGAAAATAAGAATACTCACTAAGAGTTTCTAAATTCTGAGGGGATCAGGTAGGAAGAAAAAGATGTTTCAATTCTATTTACAAAGGTACAATTTGCCAAATTGCTATGTCATAGTTAATAGAACAGAAAATATTTCTTTGTATCTGGAAAGCAATGATGAAAAGGCCAGTAATGTTTCAGATAAAAAGTTATAAAAATTATAAATTGTATTCATCAGTTCATTCAATTCCATATAATTAATTCTTATTGATCTTGATCTTTTATTAGCAGTTTTATGAAGCCATTAGGTTTTTCATTAGAGTTCTATAGTTTCTTCCCAGTTTAGTGTCATGATCTAAAAGTTATCACAAACTTATATTTGCCCAAAAATCATTTCTATGAACATCTTCATTTTTCTAAGAGCATTTTAGTAAAACAAAACTATCTATGAATGACAAAAACTTTAAATCACATGGTTAAAGATCTAATTGCAACGCAATTGACATGGAAATGTGTCTATTTCTGTGACATGTAACATTTTAAGATAATAACTAGAAATATGACTGATAACATACCAGGACACATCTGAATTTTAGAAATTTCATATAACCTCTAGAACACCTGTATTAATAGCATTTACATACAATACGCCTAAGAAGGTTTATCATTGCTTATTTAACAATAATTTCCATATAATTTAAAGTACCATGTTTTTTATTTTAATTTATTTATATTTTAATATCTCTCTTTGAGATGTTTCAGGGGCCCTATGAAACATCTCAAAGTTAAGTAGAGGCTCAAGGGACTTTATTTAGAATTTTTATTTGGGAGACTTTGTCAAAGTTATCAAAATGTTTTAAATCATTTGGTCAAATAGGTCACTGTAAAGCAATACTTATTCAATTAACCAAAGTAACAATAAAAGATTTCAAAGGCAAATACATATATATACAAATATTCCAAGAAAACTTTGTCTCTTAAAACTTTGTCCCTTACAGCATAATTTTTTCAATGTGATCCATGACATGTTTTAATAAACCCAAATATCTTTAGTTCTCTGCAATAAGAAGACAAAAAATAGATTTACTTAACAATTAATGTTTCAGTACTTTATCTTCTCTGGAAATGATCTAAACAATCAGGAATTCCCATCATTTAACTTAGCAAAACTCTAAAGTTTCAAGTTACCAAAACAAATTTGAGGAAACTATTTTTAAGTAGCTATGCCATAAAACATTAAGGATTTCACCTAGAAACTTTTGTTTCATTTAAACTTATTTAATTACTTATGAAAATTTTATCATACAAATTTATCATTTTTTGCTGGCAAATTTTGTAACAGAGATAGCTGAATGTATTTAACTTGTGGTAAACCTAGTAGAATATAAGCTTTATAATTAATGCTAGTAACTCTTGAGATAGGCCTATTTAATTAAACCAACAAACTTAAACTTGCTTTTATTTACCAGAGATTAACCTTAAATCAGGTACACTGGAAAACATTTGGGTTAGTTTCTACTACATTTAGAAATATTTAATTCATAAGCACTTACTTTTAAGGCAATTAAAAAGAGCTCTTTTGCAAATTAATTTTGATAATATCATTTGGAGATAAAAAAATGCCGTATCAATAATGCACACACATAAACATAAACACAACCAGAACTCTCATAGCTTTCACTGTAAAACTTAAGTCATGAATCAGGTATATCACAAAACTCACTAGTTTATAAATAACAATTGGAAAAAAATTATATATGCTCAGATTGTTACGGCTTTTTACTATTTGTGGAAACAACTTATATATTTGTCTTTGATAAATCTTTAAGGAGGCTGTGAATTAGATTTCCTGTGAGGGAGCACTTCCACATACCAGTTCACCCTTGGGAGAAAATCTTCCACTATTGCTTCTTTTAGCCCCTAAATATCAGCCCCCAGTTTCCAAGTTTCCATCTCATATTATGTGGGCTCAGCAGTATCAGCTTCCTTTATTCAGTTAACACTCCCTAAAGGATGGGTTTACCTACCCCATCTTACACCACCAGGCAAGGGAAGACAAAATGCTCATCCCTACAATATCATCAAGGCAAAAGAAATGCAACCATCTTACATAAAGTCCACTCAAATACACAATTTTTTAATAAACTTCCATCTCAGTTCTGTAACCTTAGTTTCCATTAAAATGCCATCAAGTCTCAGTCTTGCAAGGAGTCCTAGAAACCTTTTTACCCCCCAGCCATTTGCTTCATTCCTATACAAAGATTCTGATGACCCCAGTCAGGAGTAGACCCAAGGGACCAAGGCTCTTTTGTCAATATTTAACTCGATTAATTGGCCTGTTGGCCCCAAACAGTTGCAGTTTTCTCAGTGTGGAATCTTTTCCTTCCAGCTTTTAAAATTCATCTAAACTGAAGTAACTAGAGTAGACTTGTTTGGGATCTTTACTGTTGGGGAGAACCAACATGGGGTCCTTTGGGCTCACACAATCTTAAGTAGTGCTGTATTATAAAACCTTTGTTTTGATCCCACAAATGCTCATTTTATTTATCTCAATTCTTAATAACCATCTAAAGATTTTCATCCTGCTTTGATTAATCCCATGACTCTTTCCTTTCTGATTCCTCTTTATTCCCACTTTCATTATTTGTTTTATTTACTTTATTATTTAACAACTCTTTAGAATTTTTTTCTTTTTGGGAAGTCTTTCCCTTCCATTCTCTTATTAATAAACAATGTTTTTGTTAGCACCTGTAAGACCCATTTAGAATATGAATTTAATAAGGCTTCCTTAAAAGATTTTCTTTTATTTTTAAAACTAAGAGACTCTTTAAGATTAGCTGCTATATTTCTTTGCATCCAACTTTTAATTTGGTCTTTCCATAGATACTAGTAATACAACTATCTATTATGAGAGCTTTGCAAATGTTGACCAATTTAGAAGCTTTTCCAATTCAAAAGATCCATCACCTGATCATTGATGTTATTGTCATTTGTTGTTCGCTTGCTAAGTCGTGTCCACCTCTTTGCAATCCCAGGGACTACAGCACGCCAGGTTCCTCTATCTCCACTATCTCCCAGAGTTTGCTCAAATTCATGTGCATTGAGTTGATGCTGCTATCTAACCACCTCATCCTTTGCTGTTACCTTCTCCTTTTGCTTCAACCTGTCCTAACTAGTCGGCTCTTCTCATGAAGTGGCCAAAGTATTGGAGCTTTAGCTTCAGCAACAGTCCTTCGAATGAATATTCTGAATAGATTACCTTTAGGATTATCTGGTTTGATATCTTTGCAATCCAAGGGGATTTCAAGAGTCCTCTCCAAGCACCACAATTTGAAAGCATCAATTCTTGGTGCTCAGCCTTCTTTATGGTCCAACTCTCACATCTGTACATGACTACTGGAAAAACCATAGTTTTGACTATACAGACCTTAGTCAGCAAAGTGATGTCTCTACTTTTTAATATGCTGTCTAGGTTTATCATATCTTTCCTTCCAAGGAGCAAGCATCTTTTCATTTCATGGCTGCAGTAACTTTGCTCAGTGACTTTGGAGCCCAAGAAAATAATATCTGCCACTGCATCTACTTTTTCCCCTTCTATTTGCCATGAAGTGATGTGACTGAATGCCTTGATCTTAGTTTTTTGAATGTTGAGTCTCAAGCCAGCATTTTCACTTTCCTCTTTCAGCCTCATCAAGATGCTCTTTAGTGCCTCTTCATTTTCTGCCATTAGAATGATATCATCTGCATATCTGAGAATGTTGATATTCTTCTGATAATCATGATTCCAGCTTGTGATTCATCCAGTCCAAAATTTCACATGATGTACTCCACATATAAGTTAAATATTCAGGGTGACAATCTATAGCCTTGTCATGCATCTTTCCCAATTTTGAATCAGTCAGTTGTTCCATATGAGGCTCTAACTATTGCTTCTGAACTGCATACAGATTTCTCAGGAGACAGGTAAGGTGGTCTGGTACTCCACATTCCCTAGTAGCCTATTGGGCACTTTCCAACTTGAGGGGCTCATCTTTGGTGTCATATCTTTTTGCCTTTTCATACTGTTCATGGGGTTTTCATGGCAAGAATTCTGTAGTAGTTGCATTTTTTCTAAGGACACATTTTCAGACTTTCTTCTATGACCATCCATCTCGCAACCTGCATGAATGTCCTCTTGGATTCATTGATTATGCTAAACCTTTACACTGAAATATGTTCTGAAGGTCACTATGATGATTTATATGTAACATGCCATATTTTGGAAAGAATCTGAAGATAACCTTTCTAGACATGGTAATGAACACAACGTGTCCTAAGTAAGCTGGATAGTTTAGTCAACATTTCATTCCCAAATTAGCCAAAAAGTTGGAGGAGGAGAGCCTGAATAGACTGACCTCTTATGCCAATTCCTGTGAGAGCTCACAGTGACAAAGTAACTGTCCAAATTCAGCTATTTATGGTAGCCTAAAGAACAGGTTATGTGTACCTTTTAATGCAGAAACCAGAGAGATTTTTCATTATATATAACCAAACCTCAGCACGAAAAGACAAGCAAAATTAATCACACATGTTTTCTTTCCTATCAACATAATGACAAAGACACAGGTACAAGTACAATCAGTACATCTCTGGGAAAATGATGAAAACAAGGTTGTCTTTATGAACTTTAAACCAAGGGATTCCAAGTCCAAGGACTACTCACAAGTTTTTCTCCTGTTAATCTAATTTTTACGAAAGAGCAAACTCTTACAATCTCTTTCAACAGTACCTGCACGGATTTGTTAATAACCACATGGTAACACATAATACTTTTGCGGCTTTCGACAGTTCCCAGGTCTTAATGGCCGCAATTATAGGATAGTGTTCAACAATAAGTTATCCATCTGTTGGGAGAAACATTTTCTTTATCTTATAGTTCTTCTGGTAGTTAAATAATTGACATATGGACTAACAGAGAAATCAACAAATGTTTAATAACATGTATAAATGCAAGACCAAAACTTAGTACTAGCCAGTGCCAATCCTACATTAATCCATCTTCTAGCAAATGACAAAAGGATCGCTTGAGGTAAGTTTGGATTCAAAGGTGAAGAATCACTGAGAGAAGCATGTTGACAAGTTTTACAGGGCAGGAGTAGACAATGTATATAAATGACCTGATCTCTAATTTCCCATGATACTACTACATTTTTTAGCGTTCCCTGGTAGTATACTCTCTTCTATACATGAGGAATCATCTCATTCTTATCAGTTGCAGGTAGATCAATTTCTTCTTATCTTTTGGCCATGATTATTTTCTCTGATATCCATGCCAGATTTTTGCCATGGCAGATTTGTTTCCATGCAGCTTCCTACAATTGTATATCATCCGCGTTTACATGTTTGCATTTTTTTTCCTAGGAGTTACATGTTCATTGACTCTAATAAGGTTATGAACCCAAGTGAGGCAAAATTCTATCTAGACACTTAAACTGACAAAATCAAGAAACGCTGATAAATATTGTAAGATTACATTTAAACCCAATTATTAAATATAAGTATTTTGTTGTTTATCACAATTCTGCTAGTGTGCTACCTAACTAGTGCAGATTATCCTCACAAATATATGTTCTTTCTTAAAACTCACATTCTTGGCTAGTTCTCAAATAGGAATTAGCATGCAAATCCAAGAACACAAGTTAGAGACAAATTCTTGGAATTCTAGCCAGCTGATTACTCTATTGTCAGTTCTCTTTCATTCAATTGAAATATGAAATACAACATTCATAGACTAATCTTAATTATGTTATATATGTCATCCAACTCGTAATAGACAGAAATCCTGCTCATTATCAAAGTGGTTTTCAAATGTCATTATAAAATCCTGCATGTTTGAATTGCCTTTCACATAAATAATTTTCTTGAATTTTGATCATAGTCCATGTTATGCAACTTAACTGTAATCACATAAGCAAACTGGAGTGAACTTATATTTTTCTAAAATGTCTGCATATACATATAGACACTTGACCAGTCTCTTTGTGATCCAACCCCATATGATGAAAAAGACATTTTTTTTTTTTTTTTTGGTGTTAGTTCTAGAAGGTGTTGTAAATCACTACAAAACTGGTCAACTTCAGCTTCTTCAGCATCACTGGTTGGCATCTAAACTTGGATTACTGTGATGTTTAATTGTTTGCCTTGGAAACAAACAGAGATCATTCTGTCCTTTTTAAGATTGCACACAAGTACTGCATTTCTAACTCTTTCATTGATTATGAGAGTTCTCCATTTCTTCTAAGGAATTCTTGACCACAGTAGTAGATATAATGGTCATCTTAATTAAATTCACCCATCCCCATCTATTTTAGTTCACTGATACATAAGGTGTCAGTGTTCACTCTTGCCATCTCCTGCTTGACCACATCTAATTTACCTTCATTCATGGCCCTAAGATTCCAGGTTCCTATGCAATATTGTTCTTTATAGCATCGGACTTCACTTTTACAACCAGCCACCTCCACAATGGAGTGTCATTTCCACTTTGTCCCAGCCACTTCATTCTTCCTGGGGCTATTAATAATTGCTCTCTGTTCTTTCCTAGTAGCCTATTGGACACTTTCCAACTTAAGGGGCTCATCTTTGGTGTCATATCTTTTTGCCTTTTCATACTGTTCATGGGGTTTTCATGGCAAGAATTCTGTAGTAGTTTGCCATTCTCTTCTCTAGAGGATCACATTTTTTCAGAACTCTTCTCTATGACCCATCCATCTCGGGCAGCCCTGCATGACATGTCTCATGGATACATTGAGTTATGCAAGCCCTTTCACCATGAAAATACTGTGATCCATGAAGCAGGGTCACTGATGAGTAGGAATTTAATAGTGATTTAAACCAATAAGCCAATTTATGGAAAGACCCTGAAGTAACTTTCTAGACATGGTATCATGGACACAACACGTGTCCTAAAGTAAAGCCATGGATGATTTAGTCCCCATGTTCCATGACTCCCAAAATAGCCCAAAAAGTTTGAGAAGAGAAAGGTCCCTTATAGACTGGACCCCTTATGACAAAACTCCCTGTGAGAGCTGGCACAGCTGAACAAAGGAACTGCTCAGAATCTCAGCCTATTTAACTGGCTGCTAAATGAACACTGGTATGTGTACCTTTTAGATGGCAGAAACCAGAGGGATTTTTCTCATTAATATATAAACCAAACCCTCAAGACACAGAACAAGACAAAAGCAAAACTTAATCACACCAATGGTTTTCTCCTTATAACAAATGACACAAAAGACAAAGACAAAGACAATCAGTGACCATCTCTGGGGGAAAATGATCAACAAACCAAGGGTAGTACTTTATGAAACTTTAAACCAAGAGTCACAAAGTCCAAGGAGCTAGCCTCACAAGTATTTTCTCCTGTTAATCTAATTTTAGAAAAGAGCAAAACTCTTACCAATCTCTTTTCCAACAGACCCTGCAGCCGGAGATTTGTGAGACTAACCCAAGTGGTAACAAATAATACCTTTTGCTGGCTTTTGTCAGGTGCCCCAGGGTCTCTTAACTGCAGCAGCTTTATGAGGAATAGTGTTCAGCCAATAAAGTTGAATCCTATCTGTTGGGGAAGAATAAATTTTCCTTTATCCTTATAGGTTCTTCTGGCTAGTCTAAAAATTAAATTGACATGAGATGGATTAACAGGAGAAAATCAAACAAAAGTTTAATAACATGTATAAATGGCAGAGACCCAAGAAAACTTAGTAACTAGCCAGTGGCCCAAATCCTCACATTAAATACCATCTTCAGCAAAAGACAAAAAGGGATGCTGTGGGTAAAGGTTTGGAACTTCAAAGGGGAGAAAGGCAATTCACATAGAGATAGAAAAGCAAATGTTTGGGAACCAAATGTTTACAGGGCCAGGCAGAGACAATGGGATATAAAATGGACCCTGATCTCTAAGAGTTTCCCCCATGATACCTACCTAGCCAATATTCTTTGCAGATATCCCTGGTAGTAACTCTATTCCTATAACAGAGGAATTCTATCTCAATTCTTAAGTCAGTTAGCAAGTAGATCAAAGTTTCTTCTTGAGTCTTTTGGGCCATGATTATTTTCATCTTGAAATAATCCACATGCCAGATATATTTTGCCATGGCAGATTTTGTTTCCATGCAGTTCCCTACAATTGTATATCAGTCCGCGTTTTACATGTTTGTGCATTTTTCCTGAGGAAGTCTACATGCTTTCATTGACTTCTAAAAGAGGCTTATGACCAAAGGAGGGCAAAAAATTCTAATCTGAGACCTAAAACTGACAAAAATCAAGAAAACAGGCTGAATAAAATATTTGTAAAGATTACATTTAAAAACCTCAATATTAAAATATAATTTTTTTGTTGTTTATCACAATCTCTAGCTAGTGTGCTACCTAAACTAGTGGCAGATATCCTCACAAAAAGTAATAGTGTTCTTTCTAAGAATCACATTCTTGGGGCCTAGTTCTCAAATAGGAATTAGCCATGCAAATCCCAAAGAAAACAAGTTAGAGAAAATTCTTGGAATCTAGCCCAGTGTTAACTCTATTTGTTCAGTTCTCTTTCATTCAATTGAAATATGAAATACAAACATTTCTATAGACTAACTTAATTATATATATATATGTCATCCAAACTCTAAAATAGACAAGAAATCCCTCATTATCAAAGTGGTTTTCAAATGCTCATTATAAATCCTGCTAGTTCTGAATTGCCTTTTCACATTAAATAATTTTCCCTCTGAATTATTGATCAATAGTGCCATGTTATGCAAACCTTAACTGTCATCACATAAGCAAACTGGAGTGAAAACTTAATATTTTTTCTAAAAATGTCTGCATATACATATAGAGCAACTTGACCCAAGTTCTTCCTTTGGAAATGAGTGCACAAACCCAATAAAGCAAAAAAAGGCTTGTGCTTATTTACTGGAAGGAATAATTTGTGGGAAAAATAGTAAGAGCATAGCTACAAGTTAAACTGAAAACAGTGGAACGTTGATAAATCCTGAGAATTAGCTAGTCTTCCAGGCCTACATAGCAGCTAAAGGGTAGAACTGTGAAAGCAAATATCTTTCCATAAGTCAGATATATTTAGTTATTTGATAGCCTATCGATTTTTATTCACTTTCTATATTTCTTTGAGTAATAAAATAGTTCTTTTTCTCAGTTAGTTATTAACTGCCTGTATACAAAGTTCTGGGATTTGTTGTAAATTCTCAGTTTTCCTGCTAATTTCCTCTCGCTACCTTTATGTAAGGGTGGGGAGTGAATGGGAGGACATGATTAAACCACAAAAGTAAAATCCTCTGTGACATTTGCTCCTGTCTACCTATCTCATCTTCCATATGGGATGAACTCTCATGTACATAACACTTGTTAAAATACTGAGAATGCAGCCATTTAAATATCAGAATGAATAGTCTATACAGAGTTGGTTATTATTTATATTTTATGAAATTACTATTTTCCTATTAGAGTTGCTCTGGAAAAACTTCTGCATATGTTTACCTGCTGCACAACAAAATTTAAATCAAATGAGCTTTCCAATCTGCAATTTTAGCATGATTTCAAAAAGAAGGATAGACAAAGTATGTTGTATGATGACATTTTTTTTTAATTGCCTTTTTTAAAACCCCTGAAAAAAAGTTTTTTCTTAGAGTTTAATACCCATTTGGAAAAGAACATAGCTTCCAAACATATAATCTTTTTCTGAAGACAAAGCTATATATACATATACACATGCATATTATATATTATGGCCCACTTAGCAGGACTCAAGTTTATTCACAATCACCTTCATTTAATCTGTCCCAAGGGAAAAAGTTCTCCTTATCTATGTAATGTTATGCAAGGTTATGTAAATCTATGCAAGGCCTCCCTCTAGGCCGCTGAGCGTTCCACTAACCTCCTGAAGATCTTTTCTGTTGGACAGACTCATGCCTGACAGACCTGCTCCCCTCGAATAAAGTAGAACTTTGTAGAAGCCAAATGTATCACATGTTCTCCATCCAGCCTTGACTAGAGACACAAAACCAAATGAGCCACAGCAAACCATACTATCAGAACAATGAATGCTTTTTGAGATCCTTAAGAAAAATTTCTAAATTCTAACTTCCTTAATCTTTCTTGATCCAAAATTGAACATATATTTTAACTTGCATGAAACAATTCTAAGATGCATATTATAAAATAATTAAGAGAGTAGTTTTGTTTGTTCTTTACTAAAGTGTCACTTTTCATTGAAGAAAATTTTGAATGAGTGGGAAAGCACAAAGAAAAATATGCAATCCAAATCAATCATACTCCTACTACCTACAGATAGCAACTTTCATTAACATTTATACACACAAATAAATAACATTTAAATAAATATTTAAATATATATAAAAATATATGCACATATATATATACATACATACAAACATTATATATCTTTTCTAAAATTAAGATCACAATGAATATACAATTTATTTCTTTTATTCACTGAACATTAAGCATTTCCTTTGTCATTAAAATCCTGTAATGATTGTTAAACATTCAGTCATATGGATTATTGGTGCTTATCATTGCTATCACCTAGGGAGCTTTCTAAAAATGTATACACGCTGCCCCCACGTCAGAAGATTCTGATACAGCAAGTTAGTCCTGAGCATCTGTATTTGTAATAAATGGTTCTAACATTTAAATCAATATTGAAAACCACTGTTGTACACTAAATCTACTTAATTCTCCCTTTCTGTTGGGCATATAGGTTGCTTTCAATGTTTTGTTATATAAACATGCTATAACATTTATCATATTACTTTGTCAACATCATTGATTTATTTCTTAGGATTGATTCCTCAAAGGGGAATTGTTATTAATAATTTGCAAGGGTAAGAACTGGGTTTTTCTGTTTTATAAAACCATATTATTTTCTTTCTATTCTATTTTCAGTGTATTCTAATTTCAGGACAATATTAAATCCTTGGCTATATTGAATATTATCCTTACTTTTATCTTTTCTAATATGAATAGCAAAAAATTTGCATTTCTTTGGTTCACATTAGTTTAATTCCAAGTAAGAGTAAATCATTTTTATATGATTTATACTTCTTCCTGCATAAGCAATCTACCAATGTCTTTTGCAGATTTTAAAGGATTTTCTAAGGTATTTTACACAATTTCTTGTTGAGTCATATAATATCAAAATTTACTAGGATTATGAAAACATTTTGTAGCATCATTCAGGTAAATATTCTGGATATTGTAACACCTGATATTTAAATTTTATAGAGAATTAAGTATGAAGAGAGCAATCAAGTTAAAAGAGTACAGGCCTAAAACTACGGAGACTTTTTCATGTGCACATAATTAATGAATTCTTCTTTATAAGGATAATAGAGCATTGGCAAAATTACACAGTAGTTTAGACAAAAAAAAATACATTAAGCCCATATATTATTGATATCAGAGACAATAGTGAAGTGTTCATCCTAATAAGTAAAATGTAATTGAATTTGCTTTAACTAGACTAAATATAATATTGCTATTTGTTTTAGAAATTACATATACCCTAAATATCTTGTGTACAAACAATATCTAAAGCTTGTATATCAGTCCTTTATGATAATATTCTCAAGTCCAGGAAATCATGAGTACTTTATTAACAAATTTTTCAAGTTTTCTCTGTAGGAATGTTAATATCTCACTAACAGAAAAAAATATACTATAAGAATTATGGTCTAGAAGTAAATACAATCAGTAAGGCATAAAGTAAGCATAAAGGAATATCTAAATCTATAGATTAATAATAAATTATTTATGGAAGGATAGAGAAGAAAATATAAATTTCTTAGCCTGAATTAAGCATGCTTTCAACAAGAAAATCTTAATTTGCACTAGATTAATTTATACAAAATTAATAAATGGAAAAAGTTTAAGTCTATTAGTTCCCATTCTACAACTTTTGTTTAGTTAACAAAAGTGGGTCCCAAAGGCTTGGGCAATGAGAGATAGATTTCATAATCTCAAACTCAATTGAACAACAACTCAGGAATAAAAACCCTTGAAATTTTTCCGGAGTTTCTGGAATTTGTCTGGGTGAAAATTTTTGTTTCAACCCTGAATCGCGTTCCCCATCTTCTCATCACCATGAAAAAGCTATCTGATGAGGGGTTTTTCTTACCTAGGATTCTGCTAAGTCATAAAAGGACAAGGCCCTATTGTAGTCTATAAAAGGTCATGGTCAACATACCTGGGTTCTCAAATGTGGTTTACATTTCTAGCAAAAAATGTGATCGCTTGTTGTTTCTTCCTCTCCTTCCATTTTTAAATGAAAGCAATTTATTTCATTTGTTTATTCTGTAAATGCTGCATTTAATAGAGTGAAGGGAATAATTAATGTAAAACATAACCCTCAATAATTTTCTTTTTTCTGATCTGCTTGGCAGATCACTACTACAACTCCTCTAATGCTTGATCAAGACAAGAATATTCTCATCATCAATTTTAGTTTGTTGACATAGATTTCAAAATCTATGTCTGAAATGTATGAAGGGAATTTCAGCAAGGATCTGCTTTCTATGTCTTTTATTTTCCTGACTCCTGAGTTCCTTAGGCTTGCTTGTAATTATGTCTTCAGCATTCCTTTCCCTTTTTACCTGGATTTAAAAAAAAAAAAAAAGGTTTTTAATCTAATCTAGAAAACTGAGTAAAGTAACTTCAGGTGTGTGCATGCTCAGTTGTGTCCTACTCTCTGTGACCCCAGGGACTATAGACCATCATAAGTAACTTTACCTATATTTTAAGTCAGTTAATGATTCTTATTAACAATATGTAAAAGTGATGCATTCCATAAAGGAGAGCAGATGTTCAAGTGGCCCTTACAGATGTGGTTTGTACTGTATTATAAATAGCAGTCTAAGGAAACCTTTAGACCTAAACTGATTACACAAAGAAATTACATCTTTAGTCAGACAATTACAGAAAATAGCAAGCCTTTTTAAAAGGCAAAGAAATCTTGAAATCCTAAAGTGAAAGTGAGAGTCAAGTCGTGTCCGACTCTTTGTGACCCAATTGACTGTAGCTTACCAGGCTCCTCCGTCCCTGGGATTCTCCAGGCAAGAATACTAGAGTGAGTTACCATCTCCTTCTCCAGGGAATCTTCTTGAACCAGGGTTCGAACCCATGTCTCCTGCATTGTAGGCAGATGCTTTACCATCTGAGCCACCAGGGAAGTCCTCAAAATCCTAAAGACTGTCCCTAAATATTAATTACATTTATTTATGAAAAGTACATTTTGCATGTGATAGTATTAAGTGAATTCTGCTGAGGAACCACAGGAAAATGTGGGTTAATTGTGAACTGGGCAGTGACTTAACCTACTGGTCAAGAATGTTATATTGACCAATATAGATATACATACGTGCACATATATGGATCGCAGTGTGAAACTGAGCTGTTTTTACATGGCCTATTAAATGTTATTAGAAAGACAATGTCTTAGAATAACTTTGTAGAAAGCTTTATTCCAAACAATTTTCTCAACATAAAGCTTTTTTTCCTTATCCATTTTTTAATTTTGCTTTTTTGTTTTCTATTGTGCTGTGAAACTGTCTTTGGATATGGCTAATAACCCTGTTAAATAACCCTCTCATGAAATGATTATAGTTTTATCAAAGGAATGGTCTAAACCAACATATAAAATAATTGGAATACATTTTACTAAAAAAGATCTGATAGAAATGTTTAATACTAAAATAAAATGGATTATAAAAACAATTTTCTCCAAAATAGAAAACTTTAGTTGTTAGTTTCAATTCATTGAAAGACAAATTTAGTTTCTGTGGACAATAAAATAAAACGATTTTTTTCTCCTAACAGCATTTTTTTAAAAATAGATGTCTCTAGCCTCACTGAATTTTCATTTATTCCTACATTTCAGTCTAGACACTTTGCTGATTAAACTGACAACTTTTCACTCCAGGAAGTCTATTACTTATTTTACACCACTAGTGTGGGACTTACTTGGGAATGTGGGAACAGCTAACTATTTAATTAGCATTTAGTAAATGGCAATCTAACTCTTGGAAAGTGTCCATCCTCTCAAAGTATGTGGTTTATATTGGAAATATTTACTCTCCAAGTGAATCAGATCATTACAACACTGGAAAATGGACTTAATTTACCTGAAATATTACAAACACATTTTAAGAGAATAAATATTTTAATAAGCTGATTTGTGGTGAAACAAACAGTGCATTTTATTAACCAACTAAATGATATTTCGCTTGCAAATCAATGTTCAAATGCTGTCCATTAACATGAGGTTGTTTTAGTTTTATAGTAATTAATTATTAAGTATAATAATAAATTAAGTATTTAATATAATTATAATTAATTTATCATTAATCAATCACAAAACTGGGCAACTATCAAACAGAATGGCACAAACTGAACCCAAAGTCTCTCAGTATATAAGCCACTCACTAGATTTAAAAGACATTTCATTAAATGCTGGGAAAACTTTAAAAGAGTTAATGGTTCAATCAAAACCTGTACCTTGAAAGTAAGAAAGAAACCAAGCATTTGGGAAGCAAAACCCATGACACATTTTTTTAATCCTCTTAGAGAATAATTAGAATATGCCACCCTTATCCTCTAAAGAGATACACATGGAAGAAATCTAATCTAGTGTTTGTTTGCCCATATCACATGCAGCATATTTTCCTGGGGTTTAATTATATAATTTAAGCAATCAAATTGGATGTATGATCCTGTTTTCTAAATAGCATCTAGTGACTTTAAAAATCAACACAAAATTCAAATATAATTTCCCTGAGAGCTGCTACTACCTTTCTTTTGACCATCCTATGACTTCCAGACCAGAAAACTGAACCAACACAAATAATGAAAGGAATAATAATTAAGCCATACTCTTTGTTAGGAAATCAGTAGCAAAACTTAGTTGCTTATTTGTTGATTTGTTTGTACAATTATATTTTTCCTTCTGGGAATGGATTTTCATTTTTTTTCCTATTAGTCATTGACATTCTAGAAGCAAAGGAATTCAAGACACAGTTCTTTCTGAATTACTAGTAAATTTAAATTTATTACTGTTTTGCAAGAAAAAAAAAATCATGTAATTGGTTGATGTTGATGTCAGTTACTTGATAATAAATGAACTGTGAAAGTGAATAGCACCAAATACCATAGGTTTAATATACTTTGAAGGAAATTACGTTTGCCTGGTAGAAGGGGCTGCAGGATGACAAAATGAGAGGTTTATTTAGCATCTGGGAGAAGCTTATAAAAGAGCTTAAACCCTCATTCCTTCTAACATCTTAACAGCTGTGCAGTTTCTTACAAGATATGTTTTATCGTTTCAAGAAATGCTGTTAACCTCGCAGTTTTAAAACTGAATGAACAAGGCCTCTTGGACAAATTGAAAAACAAATGGTGGTACGACAAAGGAGAATGTGGCAGCGGGGGAGGTGACTCCAAGGTTAGCCTCAATGTCACCAAGAGCGGGTAACAGTGTGTGAAGTAATAGGTGCATCTGCTAGGAGACGCAATTCAGACCTGCGAATACCACGGCAATTGCCAGTCAAGTCCCTTCACAAACTTAAGTATGCAATTACTGTCAAAGCAAAAATATTTGCAAACAACATCAATTTGGGGACACACTAACAAATCCCACTAAAACAGTTGCTGTAAATCTCCAGCTTGGAAGAAGGTACGGCTTGGACATAGTCCTAGGGACCTTGGTGTTAGAAAGCAGGCTTTTGAAAGTGATGAGGAGAGAGAACAGAAAGGGTCCGTCTGTCCGGTTTTCTTCACCAAAACTGCCACAAAATATTTTTGAATAATAGCAATAGTCTAGCCTCACGTAGACCAGGTACCTTCCAGAAAGACATTTCTCCACGTAAAACTGTCAGGCTTCCATTAAATAGCAAATTACATAACAAATCAAAAGAAATTATATGAACTATACGCTTTTGCCTTCCATAAATGAATCCAACTAAAGAAAGATCAAGTTATAAAAACAAGATCAACTCAGCATTATGTTTATCGCATCCATGTCATATTTCCAGCTTCATAAAGTAATGTTTTATTTTTATTTCTAAGCAGTGTCTTTTTAAAAAAGGTATACAGTTAGCAGAAATTATTAACCAGTGTTTCAGAACTCTTCTTCACTGTAGATAGGCTTAAAGCAATCTAGAGATGGGAATATTCTGACTGAATTTCTTTCCTCACATATCTTCAACTGGTATGTAAGAACATTGAAAATTTTTAAATATACATTCTTGTCTTTCTTTTAAATTCTAGAGAACTGCCAGAAACAAGAAATCCTGCTCTTCTTCAGGTTCTTCACTGGGCTACAAATTCTCTCACTTGGCTGGCCACCAAGCCCAGAGAATGATGCTCTATTTAAAAAGAGTATCTGTCTATGTTACATATGGTAATGTAAAACCATCACAGTATTGTAAAGTAATTATCCTCCAATTAAAGTAAATGAATTTTTTTTTTTAGAGAAGGAGTATCTGTCAAGGAAACTGCCAACCTCACGCTCTTTCTATGCTGATAACCTCTCCCTTGATCCTGATCTGAAAAGTCTTTCAAATCAGCTCCCTTGTGCATCCTGCCAGCCCTGTTGCAAGAAGAGAAAGAATAAACTTTGTCAAATGATTATTTTGGCAATAGAAGGAGGCATGGAAGAAGATGAAAAAACAAAATGGTGTGGACACGATTCTCATCATTCATCGACTATCCCGATGGAGAATATGAGCCCCCAAGAGAGTCATCAGGGTTCTTCTGAGATGATTCCCCTTTAAGGCACCTCCATTCAAGACACCAACTGTTTGTTTTCTTTAGGAGTGTTAACTCTTTTGTATTTTGGTGCCCCAACTTGCCTAGAACATTCTGGTCATTTTCATAAAATATAAATACATACATATATACACACACAAACAGAAAAGTACTCATTTACAATAATAACTACTCCTCTATACAAATTAGAAATGTAAGAAAATGTACTCTTATAGAACTAGAGAAAACAAAAATTGAAGATATTCTATTCAATTAGAAAAAGAAATTGTTTGCAAATTTATATTTTTTGTCACAAATATAAACAAAGTATAACATTGCTTAACAGATAAAGTTTTCCATAAAAGTAAATAATGAATTCCTGTTTTAGTGTACATTAAAGACTCTTTCCACAGAAAAATAAGCAAACAGAAGCAGAAATGTACACATAAAGGAAAAAAATCTATGTAACAAAAGTTATTTTAATTTATTTAAATAAGGGATTGGACAGCTCAATTGAATTTAATCTATTTGCATCCAACACATTGTTTGGTACAGAGTGGACACGAAGTATATATCTGTCATCTAAAGAAATAAATATGAAGCTAACCTTGTAGTTTTCAAAATCAAACTGCTTTCCCCTGTTACTTTCACCAAACATAAACTCTAAGATAATATTCTAAAATTTTATTTAGATACAAATTTAAGATATGAAAATATCATTTCATATCCTAATAAGTCATTTTCTAAAATGCTGTAAAAATTAACATAAAATGCATGTTAATTATTATGTTCTATTTTCCCTCAAAACTTTTGATTTCATACTACAAAAATAATTTTGGTAGGTTTTATACTGATATAATATTTGTCACCAATAGAATGAGTAGTAATAATACAACCCTCAGGAGATGGTGAGGACAGGGAGTCCTGGCATGCTGCAGTCCATGCAGTCACAAAGACTCAGACACAACTGGGTAACTGAACTATGATTCTGCATCTATTTTAAAAGATGATATTTTAAATGGCCTGACCTAACTTAGAATCAAAGTAAACTACTAGGAGGCAGTTGCTGCTTTTTAATTTTTGTTCTGTACCTTCTTTGGGTGACTGATTTTCTTTTTGAACTTACCTCACCCCTTCCATTTGGTCTGATCCTTATTGAAAAAGGTAAAAGGAGGAAAAATGCTGAATTGGAAGATGATGCTGGCTTGTGGGCTTTGATAAGTATTAAGCCAAAGCAGAAGAGAAAATTAAATGCTGCCAGTTTATCTACAATGCACGTTGTGTACAGTGCACACTCAGAGATCTCATCACAAGTGTACAGTTATCTGATGTGATCTGATTTTGAGATATACAATCTTAGTAGGAAAAACTTACCTTTCCTAACAGTGACTCATCTGGTGAAGGGGAGAAAGCATGGAAAGCTGTACCACACGTGAAAGGTTCCAATGAGGAGCCAATTGATCCACTTGTTATTTACAGGACTGTAACAAGGAAAGACATCTCCAGACTTTCATACAGTGGCATAATAGTAAAGTTATGCTTTACTACCTATGCATGGCCCAAGTATGAAATCTACCTGGGCCATGCACCAGTATCTGTGGGTAAAAAAAAAAAAGTACTATTCTTTCCATCAAGGAGCTTATGATTTAATATAATCAACAACTAAATTATTTAGAGTCACAGTGACAGCTTCCATTTGCACCCCATGGCTACAAAGTAATCAGTTCAACTGATAGCCATTCCTGGAGCATGACCAAAGCAGCCCTCAACCAGAGGCTCCACAAAAGAAATAAGGAAAAAGTCTGATATGTAAAATGAAACAGGATGGAAATGATTTGGGAAAAGATGAATTTGTTTGTTTGAAAAATTACTCATTTGAATGTTTTTGTGCTTTGGCCATTTTTATGGTCATAAGAAAACCATACTCATTTTTGTGAATAACAGAAATTCGCTAATTGACAATCAGCCAAATTATAAGTTTCATTGCAGTGTCTAAGACTCATATCCCCTTTGATTAATCTGATATGATTTAGTCTGAGCAAAAACCATACACAGAATTTTATTCCTATTTCTGTGTGAATTGTTTAAACCAGGTTCTAATAGGAAATTTTGGCAATGTTTGTAATCATTAATGACCCATAATGCTAATGCTATCTATAAAATTATTGATTTTTTGCTTGTTTTAAACTTTATTCTCCTCATATATGTATACATATATATACATATATAAAATAGACATACTCATAGATATAGATATTTATATTAAAGCCATTTTATAAATGTGATTACCAAATAATGAGTTCTTTAGGATTATAGTAAATCCCATAATATCCAGTTTTTAATTTGCCACTTTAAAGAATACAGCCTGACTTTTAAAATATGTTATACTTGGAAATGGCCTTATCCACAGCCATGTAAACCAATGCAATAATAAAGGAATTATTATGGAAAACATGCATTCATAAGCAGGAAAAAATGTATTAAACAAAGATCAGTCAGGAAAGCTAACCCTTAGAGAAGGACTCTCCTAGTAATGAATTCCTTGCTCAGTATCTGACATTCCACCACTTGACCATTAAGTTTGGTTATTGATAAATATCTTATACTCAAAATTCTAATCTAATTTTATCCTCTAAAACCAGACTACTGGAGTGAATAGCAGAAAAGACAAAGAGGCAAGGGAAAAATGAAGCAGGTAGGAGAAACGATACTTTAGGAAGGGAGAGAGGTAAGTCAAAGGCAGTCTTCATTTAATCCATAGTTTTGCATTCAGCTGTCCCTTCCATAAGAAACTTTAAGGAAACTGCTTTCAGTTTCCTTCTCTTTTCAGCATTAAATCTTTCTCTTCCCACCACAATGCATTCAAGAAGTGCAATGTGGGCTAATATAATGTACTCTATGCTTTCGTGCTCAGTCCTTAAATCATGTTCAACTCCTTGTGCCCCCAAGGACTGTAGCCTGCCAGGCTCCTTTGTCCATGGGATTCTCCAGGCAAGAACACTGGAATGGGTTGCCATTTCCTACTCCAATAATGTACTCTGTACATGTGTTAAAAAGGCTTTAGTGGGCTAGCTTGATGACCAAAAAACCCTTAGTATCAGTTTTAAAAAGTGCTTGTCCTGGATTCAAAATAATTCAAATGTAATCATTTTACAGAGCACCTAACCTGAGTCAGATACCCTTGTAAATATTTTACAAAGATGAATGATGTATGTCTTCATCAACACACGGGTGTGATTTTATAACAATCACTTAATAAATGGAAGTGGTAGATGCATGTGGAGGTGGGGAGGTTATAGATAGTAAAATCTAGATTAACCGGGGCTAACCAAGGACTCCAGTTAACCATAATCCTCACCTCACCCCACCCCCAAACTCAGTTTTTAGTACAAAGTTTTAAATCATGCTAACATTAGATTTTAATCCAAAAAATAATATAATATTCTAGGAATGTGGCAATTGCATATTTTTAATTGACCAATAAACCTTGTAAGATCTTATAACATTGATACAAAAATTAAACTGAATTCAAAAACCATACAAATAAAAAGAAAAACATATTTTAGAAACTTTTTTCAGAACCAACAATACCTTTAAAAAGTGAATTTTAATTTAACTGTTAATCACAAAACTTGATAAACCAGAAATTCCTACTTCTTGAGTCTTCTGTTGTTAATACTTTTAATTACACAGGCTATGAAAGTAGACCATTACAAACCCTGATTCAGCTCCTTCCTAGATGTGCCTAGATGACTTAACCTTTCTGTGTTTTGATTTCCTCATTTGTAAAATACAGGTGATAATAGCAACTAAACATGTAAAATACTTTTAATAGTCCCTTGGTATGTAATAAGTGCTCAGTGAGTGTTAGGAATCATCATCAGCATCATTATTAGTGCATTACCTAGTTGTGTAGATAGGTTTGTGGAATTAATTCCCTTGTATCCAAATAGATACATACTGTGTTTCTCCAAATGGATTCAACATTTCCTAGAAGTGAGGCATTAGGTGATACAGCCAGACAAAATGATTGTGGCAGTCTTAAAAAAGTCAAGAGAAATGCAAGCAGTCGCTCTTTGAATGTTTGTAAAAAGCAAAAAGAAATGAAAACCAAACAACCACAAAAACAGAATAATAATATCTGTTGTTATAATAATAACAAAAGGTCCTACGTGTTACTGCTTGCCATATATCTCCTTAGCCTTTATTCTACACACACAGAGGTTAACATGGGAATGAAAGAAGAATTCTTAGATTCCTCAGAACACTGATACTGACTAACCAGTGAACATTTCCTCTCTGAGACTCCTTGTATAATATTTAGGATTGAAGGACTCAAAGATGATAGAAAAAATTAAAGAAATTTTATAGTATGAGGAGTCTGTCTATTTGTAAAAATCTTGTTATTCCTCATCTATCATATATTTGTTGGCAAGAATTTATAGAGTATAAAATAGTCACCACACTTCAGAGTATATTCATATGGTAGATTTAAGATAGGTGAAAATTATTTCTGGTGATATTTAAGTTAAATACTGCAATTCAGAAGGAAAGTATCAGCACTGGCTTACACTTTAAAATAAAGATTTACGTATTTGTCTTATAAGGACTTGCCTCTGCATGAGGTGGCTCTGTCAGTAACACTTGAATCAGAATCACCCTCCTATTTAAATTAGGTCTTGGTTGAGAGTGGCAGAGGAGTCAATTTAATGATGGATACTGTAGACAAAGTTTTAAAGCATAAAGCAAAATTCCACTAGCTGAATAATAATGCCTGCAAGAAACCAGTCCTATCTAGCTTCTATTTTTTTAAGTCTGTCAACCGATAGCCACTTTTGAAGAGAGATTCTAGATTTTGAATAACTCTACATTTATGGTGGGAAAATTGAAAATGCTGAAGAAACCCAATCCAGGCTAATAGTTTTGGATTCACAGTAATTGCATACATTTTATTTAAAAATCCTCCCTAGCAGTATGTGCCTGTTACCTAAAGCGATGGAGCAGGCCCCAGTTTTATGTCTGATTCGAAACCTGGGCCTACAGTACAAGACATAACACCTACTGTGGCCTCTGCTCTGTCACTTTGCCATGCGATTCTAATGTAGTTTTACTTGAATAACATAAAATAACATATATAATGTTATTTATGTTATTTTCCACGTGAAGAACTCCTGTAAACCTTGCCGTTTTGAAACTCAGTGAGGCAGGCGTCTTAGACAAGCTGAAAAACAAATGGTGGTACGATAAAGGTGAATGTGGACCCAAGGACTCTGGAAGCAAGGTCAGTCACTGCAGTTCGGGGCCTCCTCTTGTGTTCACAAAGCAGTAAATGGGAGCAATTGTCAGGAGTATATGGAAACAGTAAAAACTAAATGTTTCTCTATACCTATCTAAACTAGAAACTAATGCAATGATTTAAGCCACAGGGGTTATCTTTTCAGAAAATTGCAAACTGCTCCCCAATATTAAGGCTTTTAAATAACCTTAAATTAACTGTAAAAATATATAAAATAATAAAATTCCTATATTATTCTCAAATATACGTACCACTAATAACAGTAGTGCTTTCAGGTTTGATTTTTGTTTATTTGTTTTGGAGGCAAAGAACATCAAATCTATTATTTCAAGAACTGATATATTCTCAAAACAGGAAATGGGAAATTAGTCAGTAGTCTTCTACAGAAAGAAAATTTTAAATATTAAATGTTTCTTATTCAGAAGTTCAGTCTTTTGTCACTGTTTTGCCAGTCATTCCACTTTAGTTTGAAGATGACCTGTTATATTTTTGTTCTGACAGATAAACAGAGTAAAATTTTCCAATTCTGTTCTATCAAAATTATTTTAATAAATCAATGTTTATGAATAATACTCTCAACTTCTAAGATCTCATTCATGCAAAGATCTTATATCAATAATTTTTAGAACAATACAGGAATTTATAAGTCTGATTCTGTTAAATACAAATGAAAATAGTGTTACAGTTATGTTTTCATTTAAAGAACAAAATGTAGAAGTTTATCAGTGAATCTAAATACCTTATAAATTAATAGGACATAATGCCTGAAAGCTTTGGTTGAGGATTTTTGAAATATTTTTTCTGTATCTTCTTTTAGAAAGAAAAAAATTATTAGCTATCCTATGACATTAAATAAGTGACTTACAAATATAGGAAAACTTCAGTTAATTTAAGAAAGAGATAAACTAATATTAACTGATCTCCTTTCAAGCATCTCCCTGTTTTAATCACTTTTGTCTGCCTTTGAACCAGAGTGGAATGAGACAAGCTTGGCCAAATAATGAAAAAGCTATTTCAAACCCTTATGTAAAGTCAGAGAAGCACAAGTACTTAATTTTTAAAATGAAGTTACCCTAAATTTTTGGTCTGATCATTTGATATCATGGCTAAGTTGATATAGTGTACATAATACTTATTTAAGTTAAACATTCTCGTAATAAAACCAATTAAGTTTGCAGAAGACACAACTGAGATGATGGCCTCAGGGCATTCTTCAGGTAGTCAACCTAAAATACCTACTCAAATAATTTTATATAATATATATTTACAATTTATGAAAAATATGAATTATTGTATAATTTTAATATCTTCCAATAATATGCTTGACTATTTCTGAATTTATTATAAAATAATATGTATATGAAAGCTCTGGAGAATATATGTCTAAAATATTAACTGATTAAGCATTTTAAAGTGAAATAGAATCATATTTTAAAATCAATAAAAATAGTTTTAACTCTGTCCACAAATGACTTATTTCTCAATTGATCATGGAAATATTTGTATATTTTTTTAAAGTTACCAATGTTCTGCATACATAGTTATTCCTAAATAGTATATAATATGTTAAAGTGCCACTTTCCAGCAGATTTCCCAAACAAATGTGACTAAAACAACAAATAACATGTACCTACACTATTTGCATATATTTGGTGAATTCATGATGAACAAGATGTGAAACTGCTAGCTTAAAGTCCCTCACTTCTTTAAGTAGGAAACATAAAGTTAGCTTTATGCAAGAGAAATATCAAACATTAAAAATGGCTTAATGGAAGGAAAGGGAAAATTTTCCTTTCTCATGTAATTGGGTTTTAAGCATGTCATTTTCAAACTTAATAATAAGCCCACCTCTGCTACCCTATGCTTATATATGGTTAAGTATAGTGCTCTTCTTTATATAGTTAACAATGATAAAATGTTACAGATTTTATTGAGTGTAATTACACACAATTTATTGGTTATCATCATAATTTCATTTCTCTCAAGAACTGTAAGCTTAATGTTTAAATTCATAGTGTTACACTAGTGACTTATACATGTTAAATAATTTCAGGTTAAATTAGGCGTTGACTTTAATTAGCTGTTTGGATTTCATGTGTTCTTTCACCTTCTGGATGTGACTTTCCACAGTTAACTGAGATGTCTTTATCCCCCCAGGACAAGACGAGTGCCTTGAGCCTGAGCAACGTAGCAGGCGTCTTCTACATTCTGGTTGGCGGCTTGGGCTTGGCAATGCTGGTGGCTTTGATAGAGTTCTGTTACAAGTCCAGGGCAGAAGCGAAGAGAATGAAGGTGGCAAAGAGTGCACAGACTTTTAACCCAACTTCCTCGCAGAATACCCAGAATTTAGCAACCTATAGAGAAGGTTACAACGTATATGGAACCGAAAGTATTAAAATTTAGGGGTAGGACGTAGGGCCACTACAGTGAGTGGGTGATGCATTCTGTAAATGGAGTGTTGTGACCTGTCTGTCCAGTGATGGTACTGCTTGCTTCTAATTTAGAGCTTTATATTTTTGAAAACTTCAGTGCAAAGTGGTTCAGTTTTCTTTGGCTGCAGATGTACTGTTCAAAACTTTATGTTACCAATAGATATCTGCATTGGAAGGGTTTGAAAGATAAATAAACATCCAGAATTGCTCTGTAAAATGATTTAAATAGTATATTCTATGAAAATTGGGAGAAATTTGAAATTAGATCTGAATTTTCTTGTACACAGAACAGGCTTGTCTTCTCTGGAACAATCTGATGCTAACAAAATAAGCATGAATTTTTTTTCAAATTATCAAAGCCTAGACAGTTGCCTATTTTGATAAGGGTGTGTTGTTCTCTGAGAAAATACATGTAAAATCTCCAAGGCACATAGTAAGCACTCGGTGAGTTTTATCTCCTCTTCTGGTTTCTTTTACATTAGCCATCTTTCTATATTTTTAGAGGGAAACCCCGAAGTTTGTTCATCTGGCAGTAGTCCTTGAACCAGACCTTTAGGCAGGAGTGACCATCAGAATACTGACTACAATTCACATTTATTAGATGAAAGTCAACTTTCATTTTCACAACATCACTAACGTGAATAAACATTTCAGGCAATTTATCCATCAAAAATGTCAGCAACATATTTTCTTTAGGAGAGACACAGTAAAAATAAAACTTGCAGTGAGTTTTTATTGACTTTTGTTTTCATTTCAACTGCTTTTGAGTGAGCCAGATCTTCTCACCATGTGACAATAAAAAAATTATAAGCATTCAGTGAAACACAAGATGAAGTTCATTTTTTAAGACTCTAAATGTTCAGTGCTTTTTCCTTTTGATGATAGAAAATGAATTTAAAATAAGATCTAGAAGCATTTGTTGTTGCTTTTCTTAAAATCAGGCCTCTAAAACCCATTTTCTGAAATTGTATATAAGAGCCATTCTATTACAATGATAAATGAAAATTTGAACCTGCAGAGACATTTAGTGCCTGAGGTATCCTAGAGTCAAACCCAAGAATTTTTCTAAGAATAAGATGTACACCTGAAGTTATGCCAGATAAATGTGCTCAATTTTTATGTTTATATATTTAAAAAAGATATTGAGAGAGTTCCCTGGTAGCCTAGTGCCTAGTAATTAGGATTCCAGGCTGTCACAGTGGTGGCCCAGCCAGGTTCAGTACCTGGTAGGTGAATTGAGATCCTTCAGGTCAGGTGAAGGATCAGCCCAAAAAAAACTACTGAAAT
Source organism: Odocoileus virginianus (assembly GCF_023699985.2). Taxonomy (NCBI): domain Eukaryota; kingdom Metazoa; phylum Chordata; class Mammalia; order Artiodactyla; family Cervidae; genus Odocoileus; species Odocoileus virginianus. Next base: position 72,541,841 of record NC_069683.1, read on the forward strand.
ACTTGTTAGTATCTCAAAGCAAAGAACAAAAGCTATGCCTTTAAATCAAGATCTAATTGCTTTTATCCATAATCTAGAAAGAGAAGAGTAACTGAGTACAATTGCACATAGACAACCCCTAAGTTTTTCTTTCAAAATTTTGTGGAAAGAATCAATCATGAAATTGTCAATTCACTCAGATCAGAATGTTTAGAGCATGTCTTTTCTAATATCAGAAAAGCAAACTGATAAGGTCAAGGTTTCTTAGTCATTATAGTAATGCTTTCATCTTAATATTTACAGAACTGAGAAGAGATTTTTCCAAACAGAAAAATGATATGTGACAACTTTAGAGCCAATTATTTGGACTTCATTCTGCAATGAATTTCATAAGATGTATTTTTAAAGTTTCCTTTAGCATAGCAAATGCATTCTAGAAAAATTCTAGATATGCTCACATATGACAGTTCAATACAAAGTCCTGGGGAATTTCTAGAAAGAGGTATGCATTTTTATAGGGAAGACTTAATGGCATTCAGAGCAAATTAAATGATATGCGCTTGTAGGGATTTGAGAGTAAGCATTTTTAACTGTACTCCCATATTACATGGCTTTTTCCTTTCAAAAATTCTACTGAGCATAATTATGAAAATGACTGATAATTTAGATAATATTTAGTGTCAGAATTTCAAAAACAAATCTGAATGTCTACTCTAAAAGTAATCATCCCTCAAGGGAACACATAAAGTTACAGCTGTTGCCACAATGATCCAGCCAGACTCACTATATGATAAATTTATAAGAAAATTTTCTAGTTTGAGTAGTCTCAACAAGGTCACATAAAGATGAACAGAAATGACATTTTATATAAGAAGCAGGAGATTTAAGTGTAGAATATAAAAATGCTGAGAACTAAGAACATGAAGATTTAAATAGAGAATAAGCAGTTGGCAGAATTATCAGCACTCAATTGCATTAATCCATAGAGAAGGAGAGATTACTTGAGAGTATATGGAATCCTTCCCATTTTTTATATTTTCATTTCCTTATAAAGGCAATCAAGAAAATAAAAGGAAGAAACAGATTTTATGACAAATCTTCCTGAAAAGTCACAATGCTTTTATTATGTATTAATTAGTATTAATAAACACTAAATTCCCTCTTCAAAAAATCAAAACTAATAGATTTTTTACATAATTGTTTTACTTAATATTAAATTTTGAAAAGGAATCTGAAGAAAAAAATTCAGACTATCATCTTGCTTGGTTTGTTTTAATTTAGTGATGAGTAGTTTCTAGAGAGATTGTCTCCTGACTCCTGATTATAAAGATAAATAGATTTTAAGTTTTGAGACTGTTCACTAAAGGCAAACTATAATAATAACCTTGGTGTTTATCATAGATATGTCAGTAGCATTTTGACTTCAAGTTTCTGAAATTATCAGGGTAAATGATCATTAAACATTTTCATTATAACATTTTTAATCCAATTTTTATTTCATATTTAATATATCATTATTCTAATATTTAAGGTACAAGGCAGAATAAATACAAGGGTGGAACTTCCAAAAGAACTGGGTAAACTTAAATTCACAGCAAAGAATTAAGATATAATATGAATTATGAGAGAATTATGATCTAAACTACAACAGACTTAGGGAATATCTCCTTTACCTTATTTTCTCTTGAGTTAACATTAAAATTCAGCAACCAGAAAGGATTTAAAGGCATGAATGAACAGTCAGTAGATTTCAATAATAATGCTGCCTGTTTCTCCTCAGTGTAGTATTATTACCTGCTACCTAATATGACAGAGCAAGAATATAATGAGAATTTCAAAAACCTGACCCCATAACATCAATCTGGGAAGTTTCCCAGTGATGACCATTCAATGAAGCATTGAAACATGCCCCCTTTCAGTGCACTTCCCTTTAAGCACTTAAAGCTTCTTAAAATATGAGACTTAGCTTCCATTATAGGCATCGAATGAACTTTATGTGACTGATTTGCCTTTCTATAGCAGCTTTAGTGAATGAGTGAAAGCATCTGTGGATAGATCTGTGTTCTAAAAACAAGATCTGTTATAGTCTACATAAAGTTCCCTTAGACAATTCATCATGATTTTAAGAGTACAATCATTTAACTGTTAAGATATTTTCTAACAGAAAAAAAGAAAAGATACAAAGAAAGATTATTGTCAAACCTAAGGGACCTTCTAAGTTCAACTGGAAATACTAGGGTGTAGAGTGCAGCAAGTTAAAAGATGTGTCCTGCCCAGATTTGCCAAACAAAATCTTGCAGGATTTTAGAAAATTAGTTCTTAAACAGGACCAGTAACTCTGAGTGATTTATTCTTCCAGGTCGTTGAGCTTCTTTTTCCTGTGAAAAGTAGTTTTAATATGACCAAAAGAGTATGGGGAAAAAATGCAGATGTCTAATTATTGATATTTTGGTGTTTTTTGTGTCATATTTTGCTGAAAAGACAGAAATATTGTAACACTCCGCATTCTTTCTGTTTCCTTTCCATGCAACCCAGCTGACCTTTTCTGAAGCCATAAGAAACAAAGCCAGATTATCCATCACTGGGAGTGTGGGTGAAAACGGTCGCGTCTTAACACCCGACTGCCCAAAGGCTGTACACACTGGAACTACAATTAGACAAAGTTCAGGATTGGCTGTCATTGCATCGGACCTTCCATAAAAACCAAAAAAATAATTGAGTGCCTTAATTAAACTATGTTTGTGACTGATGGAAACGCAGCCCTGAGGGACAGGCTAAGCGCAGGTCTTCGCTCAAACAATCCTTTGGCTGAGAGCGGGAAGTTCGTCCTAAGGCGCCAAACATCAGCAACGTGTGCATGAGCTCAGCTCGGAAACCCAAACTCAGATTTTATATCAGGAAAACTCACAATTTAGATTTTTTTTTTCGGGTAGTGGGGGTGGGTGGGGAGCTGGGATGGGTGTATCAACAGCAACAAATTTCACCTGAGTGGACTTAAAAACTAATCAGACATGCAAATTAGCACATTAAAGTGTGAAGTTCTTGCTCAGAAAGGCCTCAGTCTTCACTTCAAGGCATAAAATAGTTATAGAAGTCAATGAATGTGCTAACCTGTGTCGCCAGAACACCCATATATTCAATGGAAGACTATCCAGCTGAGAAAACAAATCACTATACTCTGACAAGAAATAATAAACAAACATGTAAATCCTGTGAAAAAAAAAACTTAAAGAAAGTAATTACACTTACTTTGGAGAAAACAAATACTGAAACATGCTTGCTTTTTAACTGACATAAATTCAGTAGAGGACAACACAATTCTTTTTTCTAACCATCTTAGGGAAAAATACATTGCAATAATTGAAATAAATGCCATCACTGTAATAAACTTTAGAGACTTTTTTTAAAATAAAATTTGTTGGTCATTTTGTTTGCCGTAACCTTCACTCTGTCACATGAGTCAGTGTCCACAGATTGCATTTGTCTCACTACCAGGAACAAAATGAAGACAACATTAACGTAAAATCATCAGTCTACAATGTAGAATCAGAAGATACTATGGGTCATTTATGTTATCAATATTATTTATAATCTTGTTCTGTGTACAAAATTGTGGTTTTTGTACCCACCAAAAAGAATAAACAATATTTACATTCTTACAATATTTACAGAGCTTAAAGTTTTTTCTTATCATTATAAAAGTTATTTGAGAAATTATGAGATTATGGGTGGAATAGTAAAAGTAAACTGTGGGCCATATTGGAAAATGTATCTAGCCCTTATTATTTTTGCATAATAAGCTAATTTTTTACACAGATCTTTGCCTCATTAGCAGTTGAATTGTCAAAGATGGAACGTTTGAATTGGGGAATTTAATCATTGTCATAATAACAGCATACCCCATAATCATGTACTGAAATTTTACTTGGCTGTATTTTGCTGCATAAAATAATGTGTCTCTTGAGCTTCTCTCCCCATTCCATTTAAATCATTTGAAGGCACTGATCATAGTTTGTGGTACAAACATAAGAAGAATTAGTCTTTGTTTTCAATTGAAAATTGTGAATAAAATTATACATGATTATTTACAAAAATCACCTTAGTTATGTAGGGATTAAATTAACTCAGTTCAAAAGAAAACTTAGATCATTTGAAATAATAAGTACAATATGGATAAATATTGCAACACTTAGAGATCTTGGCAGAAAGCACAAGATAAGATGATTTTGGAAGTTTGGTCTTGAAGGATGAGTTGAGATTCATAGGTGTTGAAAGCCTTACAGGTGAGCAATGACCCAATACATAGCTTGTCAATGGACTGTTTAGAGAGTATATGCAACAGGAAGGGCTGGAGAGAAATGGTTGTGATATCATGGAAGATAAAATTGGAAAAGGTGAAAGACTGATCACCTTGCTTCAATTCTCAAGAGTCCCACCCCCCATTCAATTCCTGTGCTGCAGTAAGAGCAATCCTAAAAAGCGCAAATCTGATAACGCATGCACACGCATGCGTGTGCACACACATACACACACACAGAGATCCCTCAGGAAAAATTGCAAGCTCTTGAGCAAAGCAAATGAGTCACTTTATAACCTGACCCTTACTTATTTCTTCCATGAACTCTTTCACCCCCTACCAACCTCTGCTGCCCATGAAAAACCTCAGAAGCAGGGACACTGCATTTACTATTTCCTCAATCTATAACACTTTCCTACCTTCTCTTTACCTGACTGACTAGTACTCATCCTTCAGTACTCATATCATAGTTTTACCTGTCATGGGAAGATTTCCATGACTGTCTACCAGCCCCTGCCTATGAGACTGAGCTAGGTGCCCTTTTGATGTTTTGTCACCATCACAGCACTTACCATACTGCATTGTAATTGCCTGTGTACTTGTCTGTTTAACTACTAGACTGTAAGCCCTTTGAGGGCAGGGACTGTGTCTATCTTGTTCACAGTTGTATCCCCAGCACCCAGCACAGTGCCTGGCATATTGTAGGTGCTTAATAAATATTTGTTGAATGAATGAACTGAACTGAATTGAATCAAATTAATTTAGTAGAAACAGAAAAGATATCTTTCCTCATTAACAGTCTTTTTCTCATTAACAATGTGTATTAAGTACACAGTGAGTTAAAAAGAAGAGTGAAGTTTGACTGATTCCATGACATTGCCTACTTCATTGTCTACCACACAAAAAGAGTTGATCTGATGAAATCTCTGACCAGATGAGAAGGTATTCCATGTGATTGTATCTACTTGTGGAATAATTTGTTTAATTAGAGAAATTGTCATAGATAATTAAGGTTTTAGCCATACTTCTAAAAGTAACTTTCATTTAAGTCACTGAGTGGATTAGTGGTGTACATTTAAGAACATATATTTCTTACAGTTTTATTTCTATATCAATAATCCTATTATATAGTTGAATTTCTGTATTTTGTACAGAATAATTTTGCCAAAAACAAAATTTTTAATTTGGCTTTATTAAAAAGTGATATCTGTCTCGACTCCAATCTGAGAAAGTGCTATAAAACTAGGAAATGTTGTTTAAAAACACTTAAGTTGAAACTCTTAGTTCTATAAAGCAAAGAACCTTATTACCAAGCAAGCATGATCACCATCTAGGGCAGAACTTCCTGAACATATTAGGAAAAGCCAATTTTGAAACTACATCAGCAAGTACACGATGACTACGTTTGAAAGATATAGAGTCCTCAGGAGAACCACTTTATTAAACTCAGTTCAATAGCTACTAATTGAAAATGGCACATTGTTTACACTTGCTTCAAGCTTGCTGCAGGCGGCTGCCTGGTCATCCACCCACTGGCTGTAAGCTCATTCCATTTCCCAAAGGCATAGCACATAGTAGGTGTCCAATACATTTCTCAATGCATAAGCATAACTTAATATAGTCAGTATCATTGAAAAAATGGTCTGTTTTCCTGGAAAATAGAATATCCATTTTGGACAAACCAATAAAGTGTCAGTAAGAGTAAAAGCTAAATGAAAAGTTATATCCAGGAGAGTTTTGAAAAGACAAATTGAAATTGCAGTTTCATTTTCCTTATACTTATGAATGTAATGCTGCATGAAAAAAAATGTGCCTTTTTGTGCACATTCATAAATAGGCTTTAATTTCAGATAGTCCAGCAGGCTAGAGTACCTGGCATTTGTAATACCAAATGTAAATGTAATCAGTGGTATGTGTATATATTTTCTAAACAGCTACTACCAGAAATCTTTTCAAAAGAGAACTGCTCTTTAAGAAAATATTTTGATAAATTATGAAGAGCAAGAGATGAGATTTGGAAATTGTATCTCAAAAAAAAAAAAACAAAGAGCTAAATTACTTTCCATGAAATAAGAATAAACCTGTTTATTTATTTATCTTGCTTTGATTTTATTTCCTTTGGGTGAAAAAATGGACTGAGAAATGAAGAAAAATTAAAGATAAGGGGAAAAAGGAACATTAAAAGAGTAGAAAGTTAGATAAAAGGCCAATAGGAATCCCCTGGGTGGCCAAAAATTCTTATGGGAACAGGAATGTCTGGCATATGATTTTTCCATTGTAGGTATTTAATTTTTGATGTATTTCTTCTTCTCAAGACCTGCAGATTAAAATTTCCTACATGCCCCAGACTGGTATTTGTGGTTGGATTAAAGGAAGGAGTCAAAGAGAAAATTCTAAATCCTGTGTTTGGTTTCATGCTAGGCCAAAAGTAACCCTAACAATATGTCTCTTTCCCACAAAAAAAAAGTGCAGAAACCTAGATTGAGACTTGTCCTTCCACATGGCAAAGAATGAAGGTTCATTTTATTTTTTTCTGAATTTGAAGAAAATTGTAGGCCAGAACACATAACTGTTTTTAGCCACCTGTGCTAGCTTAAAAGTATCATAAACAACAAAATAAAGCATAAAACATGGATCATTATTTAATTATATAATAACATCATTAAGTAAATAATCTGTTAAGTTATAATGTCCAATTCATGACTTGAGTGAAGAATTTATTTACAAGATTTGTGATTCTGTAATCCTAAACACAAAGAGAATCTACTTAAATAAATTATTATAACTTCCCTCTCAGAGTTTATACATTTGACCAACACTTCTAAAGTTCCTAAACATTTAGTAGTAGCTGAAATCTGTGTCACTGGCAATCACTGTTTCAGTATATGATTGATTGAGCTGATTGAATAAAGGAATTAATGAGTGAAGACCCACTAAAGATATTCATGATCATTGCCTATACAGAAATTTCTGCCATCTCCTTAGTACTTTTCTGCATAAATGTGAATGCTTTCAACATTTTCTAACAAAGAAGGTATTAGAAATAATTTAGACCATATTTGTCTCCATCTAGAGATTGACATTAGTCACTGAAAACTGATGCTGTTTCAAACTTTTAAAATGTGGGGGTTGATTAATTCTATCTGCTTAAGACTTTCTCAATGTCATCCTTCCCAGCAATATTCTGTTTCTAACTCTAAATACAATAAAAGTCTATCAGCATCATTAATCTTCTAAGACCACCACCAGAGAAAGGCAAAGCTTCCAGATCTTTGGGCCTTAGACATGTACAGGAACTTCTGATACTTTGACTTGAGCTTCAGTTGAAACATTCAACCCACTAGGCCTACATCCATGCCATTCTTGGTCACAGCTACACTTTGAAGTTATCCCAATATTCCCTTTCTCTCTCATTCCACATTCTCCTCCCAGCATTATCCTGTGCTTCTCATACTTCTCCCAATTCATCTTCTCACTGTTTCTCCCTCTCCCTGACTTTGCCATTCTTCTTCCTAGTGTCCTTATTAGAAAGTCAGGAAACTCCTGACAGCCACAGTGTCTCCCCAGAGCACTGCCCGATATCCTAATAATATCAGTCTACATAGAGCAATGGAACTTAGAAGGAAAAGGAAATGGCAATCCTTACAATTGCACATCTTCTCCCATGCATAAAAAACCCCTCCTCTTTGAACTGTATATCATGTAAACATGCTGTCACAATGGGCTGCCTACTTGGCTATTTTGTCTATTGATATCTCTGTCATTGCCTCATCAAAGGCTATGGCATTTGGCTTATTCTTCCTTTCCAAGTTCTACTATCATCTTGAACAACTTCAAGGTATGTATGGAAGCCTTGTCTCTGCAGTTCTTTTACTCTGTGTTAAGTCACCCACACCAATAGACATGTAGCAGACCTTATGATCATTTACCTTCCCATCTTCCTCCAGATAATGACTCAATTCTCTCTTTCCTTTCATACCCTAGTCACGGAAAAGAGTGGCCTTTTATCCCTTATTTAACCTCTCTATATAGTTTTCCCTTAATCCCCTGTTTATTCCTTCTCATTCTATTTTATGTTCCTTATTACCTCCAATCAAAACCTGTTGATATTACCCAGGGTTGGGTTGTATCCTCTTCCCCTTTTTCTTCTCAGGACATAAATCACCCAGCTGATTTCACCATCATTAAGATATCCACAAACATCTATATATTAACTCAGAAATCCTTATCTTCCATTCCAGCCTCACATATCCAATTTTCTAGTGGTTAGCTCTTTTTTACTTAATTACAACTTGTCAAACTTTCACTCTACATTCCTACCTCCTTTTATATTCCCTGTCTCAGTGAGTGACACTAACATTTATCTCATCTCCCAAATTAAAAAAGTGGGAATGATTCCAGAATGCTTTTCTTCATCATTCTCACATATAATTAATCGACATCTTAACTTTCTTGCATACTCTAAATATCTCCTTACTCTGTCCCATGCTCTTCATCCATACAATGACTGACTTAATCAAAGACTCGGTCTCTCACTGTTACTACTACAGTTGTATCCTATTAGGTTTCCTTGCTTCCTTTCTCACTTATATCTTCCTTAGTCCATTTTCTATGTGGCTGCCAGAGAGAATTTTCCAAAACATAAGTATGATTCTATCACCTTCCTGATTAAAATAACTCCGTGTCCATTCTGTGAAGGCTATAAATATCTCAGTATGTTCTCTCATCTACACTTCATTCCATTAACACCAAATTACTGTAACAGCTCCAGTTTTCAGAATACTTCATGTTCTTTCCCTTTTAAGTTTTGCCAACTATTGCTTCTATCTGAAATGTGTCTGTTTCAGAAAGGATTCCTAATTATGACCAACAGAACCACTTTCATCCAGTTAAACAAAAAGTGAATTTATTAACAAATACTAGAGAATTCACAGAACTTCTGGGAAACACAGAGAGTTGGACCTGAAGGAAAAGCAGCCAGGAAAAATGCACAAATTATATCTCCAATCTGCCCCTAACCACCAGTGGACACATATATCAGAACAAGGACACTGGACAAAGGACACTGTTGTTAGGACTTCTGTTTCATTTGCCTCTGAAGATGAGGTGCCTCCCAGCATATTGCTACTTTCTTAGGAAATAGGCCCCAAGTATGATCTCTTTCCAATTAAAATTTCAGGCATGAACATCTAACTGGTGGTTTTAGGTGACAACTCGGTTCTCTTCTTCCTTTTGCACCTTAGGGAGACAGGGAAACCAAACACTGGCTTCCACTTTAGGGAAACATATTATGGAAAATAAATGTAGGAAGATATTCAAAAGAAACTGAGTGGGCACAAAGTGTGGAATATATCATCTGTCCCTTTGTGTCTAATTCCGACTCATCCAACAAGGATGATAGTTGGATTGTAGAAATCATATATTTGGGTATACATTCCTGATTATCTCAGTTTGGAGACCTCCCTTTTTTATTTACTTATGTCCTATGTGTACCTCTGTAATAGGAATTATGCCACTGTTGTTGTTCAGTCACCAAGTTGTGTCCAATTCTTCACGATTCCATGGACTGCAGTACGCCAGACTTCCCTATCCCTCACCATCTCCCAGAGGTTTCCCAAGTTCATGTCCATTGAATTGGCAATGCTATGTAACCATCTCATCCTCTGTCACCCCCTTTTCCTCCTGCCCTCAGTCTCTCCCAGCATCAGGGTCTTTTCCAACGAGCCAGCTGTTCACAACAGGTCACCAAAGTAGAAAATAGCCACTGTTACATCGTTTTTTTATAAACTTATTCACTTTATCTTTCTACACTCTGGTTCCAGAGGCAACGAGTATACACCCTTGTGTATACCCTTTTAGGCATTTACTTCTCTAACCTTTGGGGGGGAAAAGCCTATTGTTTCATATATAAAATGGAAACAAGAATACCTAACATATGATGCTGCTGTGAAGTTGAGAATGTCAATTACAAATTGGCACATGGTTGCTGGCCACCTACCTCGACAAGAATTAGATCATGTGCTGCTGTAGCTGCTGACCTTCCACACCCCCTGGAGGAGTTCAAGGTGGAGAGCAGAAATGAGCTGCTCTGTGCTCAGGGGATAACTGGCAGTACAGGTCTTCAGATACCTAGATATATGCAGGAGCTGATTTTATAAGCCCAACTCATATCTCCTCATATCTAGAAAAGCACTAAAATCCTTCATGGTAACAACTGTTTCTCATGCCTAGCAGAAGCTTCATGGGATTAGTAGAAATCTTTTGGAAAAACATGTGCTTGATTGCATATATTTCTCCCTTTACCAAAATCACATATATACTGACTTTTCCCTTGCCTCTTTAGAACAGTTTCTCAGAACTATCTTAGGTCCTATCTCCTGGGATAGTCCTCATATTTCCCCAAATAAAACTTAACTCACAGCTCTCATATTGTGCTTTTTTTAGTCAATAAGAATAAATGTTTACAAATTGCTTATTACATATCCAGTAACAAGAGCTCGATAAACAAAACTATATTTATTTCATCTCCATAGCCTTGGCTTTCTGCTTCTGCCTAAGAAATAGAAAGCTGCAAAAATATCACTTTCACCTTAATAATAAGAAAAAGCCAAATAATTTTTTAAAAATCATAGCTTTTCTTGCACAAGTCTTCTCATGGCATTCAAGTAATCTGAATTTGGAAGGAGGACAAATCCCTTCAGAGAGAAATGGGATACAAAAAGTTTCACATTTGGTACAGTAAAGAGGAGGTGATACTGTTCTTGCCAGCACAAGTTGATAAGAAGAATTTAGCTAAAATGTCAAAAAAAATCTGTGAAGGCCAAGTGTTGACTAGTCAGTTTGAAATAGCTAAGACCCTGGATCAAGGCCCTGGATCAAATATACTTGCAAGCTCTTTCTCCTTACCCTTTACTAAGTATTCAGAAGAAAGATTGGGGGCAGGGTGAGAGACTCCTTTGATGGAGCTGGTGTGCATGAAGTGAATACCATCTACTGGGGGACACTCAAAATGTCCTGCCTGATTTCCCAGACCCTTTTGTTTTACAAATCAAAAGTCTCAAGCTACTGGAGGAGGAGCAACAAATCCTTTTGTTTCCAAGACACAAAGAATTATGGTTCCTAGAGAAAAACTTGAACTAACTGAACAGTTGAAATAATGAAGCCCCTCAGCAAGAGGTATTGGTATCTATCATGGGCCCAAGACTCTATACCAACACTCTGCAGACATCTACTTCTACTGCCAAAGGCAAGAATTTCTCACCCAAAATAGGCTGCAGTCTTGCTTTTAAGACATAGAAGGGCAGAAATACTGAGAAAGTCTCACTTTCAATGCCAAAATAAAAACTGCCTACCTATGACTGATCATGTATGGTCATGTATGAATGTGAGAAATGGACTATAAAGAAAGCTGAGAACAGAAGAATTGATGCTTTTGAACTGTGGTGTTGGAGAAGACTCCTGAGAGTCCCTTGGATTGCAAGGAGATCCAACCAGTTTATGCTAAAGGAGATCAGTCCTGGGTGTTAATTGAAAGGACTGATGCTAAAGCCGAAGCTTCAATACTTTGGCCACCTGATGCGAAGAGCTGACTCATTTGAAAAGACCCTGATGCTGGGAAAGATTGAGGGCAGGAGGAGAATGGGACAACAGAGGATGATATCACTGACACAATAGACATGGGTTTGGGTGGACTCCAGGAGTTGGTGATGGACAGGGAGGCCTGGAGTGCTGAGGTTCATGGGATCACAAAGAGTCAGACATGACTGAGTGACTGATCCTGTGACTGATGCTGCTGCTGCTAATTCTCTTCAGTCATGTCCAACTCTGTGTGACCCCATGGAATGCAGCCTACCAAGCTCCTCCATCCGTAGGATTTTCCAGGCAAAAGTACTGGAGTGGGTTGCCATTTCCTTCTCCGTGACTGATGCTAGACAAGCATACAAGAAAATCCTAGTTTTGAAAGGTTGTTGCTGAATCACACAAAGACGCTGGGGTTCTTGGCCTCCGGAGGAGAAGAATTCAGTCCAGGGCCTGGACGAGGCTGGATCACTCAGAGCTTTTGTGTAATAAAGTTTTATTTTTTATTTTTATTTTTTTTTTAAATAGTACCATTTATTAAATATTTTAATAAAAGCTGGCAATCCACTATAGTAATAGCTGATACAGTGAAATAGCTTGAATTTATTTATTAGTTTTTAATTAATTTATTTTAATTGGAGGCTAATTACTTTACAATATCGTGGTGGTTTTGGCCATACATCAACACAAATCAGTCACTGTTGCACATGTGTCCCCCTCATCCTGAACCCTCCTCCCCCACCCCATCCCTCTGGGTTGTCCCAGAGCACCAACTTTGAGTGTCCTGCTTCATGCATTGAACTTGCACTGACCATCTATTTTACATATGGTAATATAAATATTTCAATGCTATTCTCTCAAATCATTCCAGTCTTGCCTTCTCCCATATAGCCCAAAAGTCTGTTCTTTACATCTGTGTCTTCTTTGCTGTCTTGCATATAGGGTCGTCGTTACCATCTTTCTAAATTCCATACATATGCATTAATATACTGTATTGGTGTTTTTCTTTCTGACTTACTTCATTCTGAATACTAGGCTCCAGTTTCATCCACCTCATTAGAACTGACTCAAATGCGGTTCTTTTTTAATAGCAAAGTAATATTCCTTTGTGTATACGTACCACAACTTGCTTATCCATTCGTCTGTCAATGGACATCTAGGTTGCTTCCATGTCCTGGCTATTATAAACAGTTCTGCGATGAACATTGGGGTGCATGTGTCTCTTTCAGATCTGGTTTCCTCGGTGTGTATGCCCAGAAGTGGGATTGCTGGGTCATATGGCAGCAATTGCTGGTCGTATGGTCGTAATAAAGTTTTATTAAAGTATAAAGGAGTTAGAGAAAGCTTCTGACAAACATCAGAAGTGGGTAGAAAGAGTACCCACTTGCTAGTGTTAGCCATGGAATTATATACTCTCAAATTAGTTATTACAGTGAATCAAAAGAATGTCTGGAGGTTGTAAAGACCTCACCAGACCTACTCCCATAATTTACAACTTGAGATAACAGAATTAGCCAGAAGGCTTTTTTAGAGACTGTCCTCAAGCAGGATACATTATTGTTATATAATCCTAAGGAATGTAGAGGGGGAAAAAAGTTTGTCCTTTCTTCCTCCTTGAGAATTCCAGACCTCTCTCTCCATGGGGACTCCTAGACTTCTTATCAACCTGCCTAGGAATTGACTCTCTCAGTTTGCTCCCACAACAAGCCTACTGATTAACGAGCTACATCTGTCTGCTACTGAGGGGAAGGAAAAGAGTGTGGAAAGAGACTTCCACTTTGGCAAAGGTGAGAAGGAATCACTGAAAGCCTATGTGAGGAACAGGAGCATAGAGAAAAACCCTCTTGCATCTCCATCTACACATCATGAACAGGGTAACAGCAAACCTGGTGGCTCAGACAGTGAAGAATCCATCTGTAATTCAGGAGACCTGAGTTTGATCCCTAGGTCAGAAAGATCCCCTGGAGAAGGAAATGGCTACTCACTCCAGTATCTTGTCTGGAGTATTCTAAAGACAGAGGAACCTAGTGAGCTACAGTCCATGGGGTTGCAAAAAGTCAGACATGACTGAGCAACTATCATTTTTCACTTTCAGTTTTCTTCAACAGCAGCCCACCTCTAGATGACTTTGAAACCTATAGTATACTGGAAGTTTTGCTAATAACAGCAAAGCAGCACAACTCTTAACTAGATTTATGCAACACTCTGAAAATAAAGTCCTGACCAAAAAATAGAAGTTCCTTTTACACAAGTAAATACTACTCACTTCAGTTTCTATTGTTCAGTATTTCAGCCTGTAATGTTCAGTATTTGATTTAAAAAAAAAAAAATACAAGGCGCACACAAACACACACAGAGAGAAAGAAGGAAAAATCCCATAATCAAGAAATAAAATAAACAGAACCATACACAGAAGTGGGAACTATAATACAGGGTCTTTAAGCAAATTGGAAAAGACCCTAATGCTGAGAAAGATGAGAGCTGGAGGAGAAGGAGGCGACAAACGTTGAGATGGTTGCATGGCATCATTGACTCAATGGACTTGGTTTGAGCAAACTCCAGGAAATAGTTAAGGACAGGGAAGCCTGGTATGCTGCATAGCGTCACAAAGAGTCAGAAATGACTGAGTGACTCAACAACAACAACAAACAGATGCATTAGGCAAATTAGGCAAAATTCTAAGATGACCCCTAATGATGCAAGCTCTTATATAATCTCTTCTTAAGTGTGGGCAAGACTGGTTGATTTGAGAGCATGACACACCCTTGCTTATTACATGTTTCCATTACATGGAAACATGAATTTTTTTTTCAGATGTTATTAAGGTCTCAAACCAGCTGATTTCATCAAAAGGGAGATTGTCCTGGGTGGGCTTAACCTAATAAAGTGAGTTCTTAGAGGGAAGTACAAAGTTAAAAAAAGAAATAAGAGATGAAGTGCTGCTGGCATGAAAGAATATCATCTTGTGAACAGTCAAGGAACTGAAGGGGTTAAAAGACATTAAAATGTTAATGATGAGAATGTTACAAAAGAAGGGAGGGAGAAATTGAAGATATACTATGTGAAGTTTCTTGCACTATGCATAAAATACTGTATTATTTGACTGTAGATTTGATAAATTGAAGGTTCAGTTCAGTCGTTCAATCGTGTACGACTCTTTGTGACCCCGTGGACTGCAGCATGCCAGGCCTCCCTGTCCATTATCAACTCCCAGAGTCCACTCAAACACGTGTCCATTGTGTTGGTGATGCCATCCAACCATCTGATCCTCTGTCATCACCTTCTCCTCCTGCCCTCAATCTTTCCCATCATCAGAGTCCTTTCAAATGAGTCAGCTCTCCGAATCAGGTGGCCAAAGTATTGGAGTTTCAGCTTCTACATCAGTCCCTCCAGTGAATACCCAGGACTGATCTCCTTTAGGATGGACAGGTTGGACCTCCTTGCTGTCCAAGGGACTCTCAAGAGTCTTCTCCAACACCACAGTTCAGAAGCATGAATTCTTTGGTGCTCAGTTCTCCTTATAGTCCAACTCTCACATCCATACATGACTACTGGAAAAATCACAGCCTTGACTAGACAGACCTTTGTTGACAAAGTAATGTCTCTGATTTTTAATATGCTATCTAGGTTGGTCAGAACTTTCCTTCCAAGGAGTAAATGTCTTTTAATTTCATGGCTGCAATCACCATCTGCAGTGATTTTGGAGCAGTGATTTTGGAGCCCCCCAAAATAAAGTCTGACATTGTTTCCAATGTCTCCCCATCTACTTCCCATGAAGTGATGGGATCCGATGCCATGATCTTAGTTTTCTGAATGTCGAGCTTTAAGCCAACTTTTTCACTCTCCTCTTTCACTTTCATCAAGAGGCTTTTTAATTCCTCTTCACTTTCTGCCATAAGGGTGGTGTCATCTGCATATCTGAGGTTATTGATATTTCTCCCGGCAATCTTGATTCCAGCTTGTGCTTCTTCCACTCCAGCGTTTCTCATGATGTACTCTGCATAGAACTTAAATAAGCAGGGTGACAATATACAGCCTTGACATACTCCTTTTCCTATTTGGAACCAGTCTGTTGTTCCATGTCCAGTTCTAACTGTTGCTTCCTGACCTGCATACAGGTTTCTTAAGAGGTAGGTCAGGTGGTCTGGTATTCCCATCTCTTTCAGAATTTTCCACAGTTTATTGTGATCCACACAGTCAAAGGCTTTGGCATAGTCACTAAAGCAGAAATAGATGTTTTTGGAACTGTCTTGCTGTTTTCATGATCCAGTGGATGTTGGATTCCTCGCTGTGGCTTCGACGGCATACCAGCACGGCCAAAAGGAGCTACCCCAAGTCCAAGATAAGGAGCAGCGGCTGCACTTTGCTGGAGCAGTGGTGAAAGATACCCCACATCCAAGGTAAGAGAAACCTAAGTAAAACCGTAGGCATTGAGAGAGGGCATCAGAGGGCAGACAGACTGAAACCACAATCACAGACAACTAGCCAATCTGATCACATGGACCACAGCCTTGTCTAACTCAATGAAACTAAGACATGCCATGTGGGACTACCCAAGACAGACGGGTCATGGTGGAGAGGTCTGACAGAATGTGGTCCCCTGGAGAAGGGAATGACAAACCACTTCAGTATTCTTGCCTCGAGAACCCCATGAATAGTATGAAAAGGCAAAAACAAGACACTGAAAGAACTCCACAGGTTAGTAGGTGCCCAATACGCTACTGGATCAGTGGAGAAATAACTCCAGAAAGAATGAAGGGATGGACCCAATGCAAAAACAACACCCAGTTGTGGATGGGACTGGTGATAGAAGCAAGGTCCAATGCTCTAAAGAGCAATATTGCATAGGAACCTGGAATGTTAGGTCCAGGAATCAAGGCAAGTTGGAAGTAGTCAAACAGGAGACAGCAAGAGTGAACATCAGCATTCTAGGAATCAGTGAACTAAGATGGACTGGAATGGATGAATTTAACTCAGATGACCGTTATATCTACTACTGTGGGCAGGAATCCCTTAGAAGAAATGGAGAAGCCATCACAGTTAATAAAAGAGTCCAAAATGCAGTACTTGGATGCAATCTCAAAAGCGACAGAATGATCTCTGTTCATTTCCATGGCAAACCATTCAATATCACGGTAATCCAAGTCTATACCCCACCAGTAATGCTGAAGAAGCTGAAATTGAACGGTTCTATGAAGACCTACAGGACCTTTTAGAACTAACACCCAAAAATGATGTCCTTTTCATTATAGGGGACTGGAATGAAAAAGTAGGAAGTCAAGAAACACCTGGAATAACAGGCCAATTTGACCTTGGAGTACAGAATGAAGCAGGGCAAAGGATCATAGAGTTCTGCCAAGAGAATGCACTGGTCATAGCAAACACCCTCTTCCAACAAGACAAGAGAAGACTCTGCACATGGACATCACCAGATGGTCAACACTGAAATCAGATTGATTATATCCTTTGCAGTCAAAGATGGAGAAGTTCTACACAGTCAGGAAAAACAAGACCAGGAGCTGACTGTGGCTCAGATCATGAACTCCTTATTGCCAAATTCAGACTTAAATTGAAGAAAGTAGGGAAAACCACTAGACCTTTTAGGTATGACTTAAATCAAATCCTTATGACTATACAGTGGAAGTGAGAAATAGATTTAAGGGACTAGATCTGATAGAGAGTGCCTGATGAACTATGGACAGAGGTTCGTGACAATGTACAGGAAATAGGGAACAAGACCATCCCCAAGAAAAAGAAATGCAAAAAAGCAAAATGGCTGTCTGAGGAGGCCCTACAATTAGCTGTGAAAAATTGAAGGTATATATTGCAAATCTTAGGTGAAGCATTATAAGAAAATTTATTTAAAAATGCACAATTAATAAGCCATTACTAGAGTTGAATAGAATTACAAAATATAATGTAACATAAGGCAGGAAAAGAAAAAGAAGCAAATAATCAATCAGTACACAGAAAACAACTAGCAAGATAAATTTAAATATGATCACGTTAATAAATATAGCCAGTGTGAATAGTCTAAATGCATCCAGTAAAGGAAGAAAGAGATTGAGGATCACAGAATAAAGCAATACTCAACATTATACCATCTATGCACAGCTATATACAAGAAAAACACTTAAAATATAATCATAATCACAAATATGGCAATTAGCATATTAAAATATGGATTCAAATTACTGAGTGAATGAATGAATATTTCTTTTACTTCTTCTTCTTGTCTGCTTGCTGTGGCTAGGATTCCCAAAACTATATTCAATAAATGTGGTGAGGGTGGGCATCCCTGTCTTGTTCCTGATCTTAGAGGACATGCTTTCAGCTTTTCAATATTGAGTATGATGCTAGTTGTGTGCTTGTCATATGTGACCTTTTTTATGTTGAGGTAAGTTTTTTGTTTGTGCAGGCATGCTGTCATGTCTGACTCTTTGTGACCCCATGGACGGTAGCAAGCCAGGTTCTTCTGTCTGTGGAATTTTTCAGGGACGAATACTGGAGTGACTTGCCATTTCCTACTCCAAGGATCTTCCTGACCCAATGATCAAACCCGCATTTCCTGTATTGGCAAGTGGATTCTTTACCACCACCTGAAAGGCCTATTATGTTGAGGTAGGTTCCACCTATGCCCAATTTCTGGAGAGTTTGTTATCATAAATGGGTGTTGAATTTTATCAGAAGCTTTTTCTGAATCTCTTGAGATGATCATATGTTTTATGCTTCAAGTTGCTAATGTGGCATGTCACAGTGATTTGTGGACATAAAATCACTTTTGCATCTCTGAGTTCAGTTGAGTTCAGTTCAGTCACTCAGTCATGTCTGGCTGTTTGTGATCCCATGGATTGCAGCACGCCAGGCTTCCCTGTCCATCACCAACTCTTGGAGCTTGCTCAAACTCACGTCCATCCAGTTGGTGATGCTATCCAACCACCTTATCTTCTGGCAGCCCCTTCTCTGTCTTCAATCTTTCCCAGCATCAGGGTCTTTTCCAATGAGTCAGTTCTTCACATCAGGTGGCCAAAGTATTGGAGTTTCAGCTTCAGCATCAGCCCTCCCAATGCTAATATTTTGTTGAGGATTTTTGCATCCATATTCATCAATGAATTGGCCTGCAATTTTCTTTTTATGTGTGATAACTTTTTTGGTTTTGATACCAAGGTGATGATGGCCTAGTAGAATGCATTGGGAAGCACTTTGAAGGGTAGAGTTTGAAAAGAATTTGTGTTAACACTGCTGTAAATGTTAAATGTAAAATTTCCCTGTGAAGCCATCAGGCCCTGGACTTTTGTTTGTTGGGAGTTTTTATTTATTTCTTTATTCATACTGATTCAATTTCATACTGGTAATTGTTCTGATCATATATTCTATTTCTTCCTCATTTGGTCTTTGGAGCTTGTACATTTCTATGAATTTTTCCACTTCTTCTAAGGTTATTCATCATATATATATATATATATATACATATATGTAGTTTTTCATTGCAATCTCTTATGATCCTTTATATTTCTTTGGTGTCTATTGTAACTATTCCTTTCTAATTTCTAACTTTATTGATGTCGATCTTCTCTTTTTTCTTGATGAGTCTACTTTAAGGTTTATCAGTTTTTCTTGTCTGTAAATCTTGAAAGAACCAGCTCTTAGCTTCACTGATCTTTTCTATTTTTTTTTCAATCTCTATTTCATTTATTTCCACTCTGATCTTTATGATTCTTTTTCTTTTACCAACTTTGGGTCTTATTTGCTCTTCATTTTCTAGCCCCTTTAGTTGTCAGGTTAAGTTGTTTATTTAAATTTTTTATTTTCTGAAATAAGCTTGTATCACTTTAAACTTTCCTCTTAGAACTGCTTTTGCAGCATCCCATAGATTTTGGATCATGTTTATGTTTTCACTTGTATGCAGATTTTTTTTTCTTTCCTCTTTGATTTCTTCAATGATCCTTTGATATTTTATGTAGCCTCCACATGCTTGTGGGCTTTTTTACAAGTTTTTCTTGTAGTTGATTTATAGTCTGATATCATTTCAATTTTCTTAAATTTACCAAGGCTTGTTTTGTGATCTAGCATGGAGAATGTTCCACATGCACTTGAAAAGAATTTGTGTTCTGCTGCTTTTGGATAGAGTGTTCTACATGTCTTACATGTTCATTAAGTCTTTTGTCTAATGTGTCATTTAAAGCCAATGTTATTTTCTTAATTTTCTCTCTGAGTGATTTGTCCATTGCCATAAGTTGTGTGTTAAAGTCCCTTATTATCATTGCATTACTGTCAATTTCTCCCTTTTTGTTCATTAGTATTTGCTTTATGTATTGAGATCCTCCTATGTTGGGTATATGTATATTTACAATTGCTATATCTTCTGCTTGGATGGATCCCTTAATCATTATGTAATGTTCTTCTTTGTTCCTTATAACAATCTTAATTTTTAAACAGATCACCAGCCCAGGTTGGGTGCATGAGACAAGTATTCGGGCCTGGTGGACTGGGAAGACCCAGAGGGATCGGGTGGAGAGGGAGGTGGGAGGGGGGACTGGGATGGGGAATACATGTAAATCCATGGCTAATTCATTTCAATGTATGACAAAAACTACTGTAATGATGTAAAGTAATTAGCCTCCAACTAATAAAAATAAATGAAAAAAAAAAAGACAATATTGTCTGAGATAAGTATTTCTACTCCAGCTTTCTTTTGATTTCCACTTGCATGAAATATCTTTTTCCTTTTTATGATTGGAGTATAATTGCTTTTGATGAAGTTGGATGAAGCAGAAGCTGGAATCAAGATTGCCAGGAGAAAATCAATAACCTCAGATATGCAGATGACAACACCCTTATGGCAGAAAGTGAAGAACTAAAGAACCTCTTGATGAAAGTGAAAGAGGAGAGTGAAAAAGTTGGCTTAAAGCTCAACATTCAGAAAACAAAGATCATGCCATCCAGTCCCATTACTTCATGGCAAATAGATGGAGAAACAGTGGAAACAGTGTCAGACTTTATTTTTCTGGGCTCCAAAATTACTGCAAATTGTGACTGCAGCCATGAAATTAAAAGACGCTTACTCCTTGGAAGAAAATTTATGACCAACCTAGACAGCATGTCAAAAAGCAGAGATATTACTTTGTCAACAAAGGTCCATCTAGTCAGGCTATGGTCTTTCCAGTAGTCATGTATGGATGTTGAGAGTTGGAATACAAAGAAAGCTGAGCACTGAAGAATTCATGCTTCTAAACTGTGGTGTTGAAGAAGACTCTTGAGAGTCCCTTGTACAGCAAGGAGAACCAACCAGTCTGTCCAGTCCTGAATATTCATTGGGAGTACTGATGCTAAAGTTGAAACTCCAATCTTTTGGCCACCTAGCATGAAGAGCTGACACATTTGAAAAGACCCTGGTGCTGGGAAAGATTGAAGGCGGGAGGAGAAGGGGATGACAGAGGATGAGATGGTTGGATGGCATCACCGACTCAATGGGCATGAGTTTGAGTAAACTTCGTGAGTTGGTGAAGAACAGAGAGGCCTGGTGTGCTACAGTCCATGGGGCTGCAAAGAGTCAGACACGACTGAGCAACTGAACTGAACTGAACTGAACTGAACTGATAGTTGCTTTAAACGGCTGTGTCTGTTTCTGCTGTGCAGGGAAATGAAGCAGCCCTACATATCAGCCCATCTTTTTTGTATTTCCTTCCCATTTTGGTCACCACAGAGCACCAAGTAAAGTTCCGCCTACTGTACAGTACCTTCTTATTTTATACATGGATAAATATATATATACCCATCCCAATCTTCCAATTCATCCCACCATTCCCCTAGCCCCTTGGTGATCATACATTTGTTCTCTATGTCTGCCTCTATTTCTCCTTTGCAAATAGGATCATCTGTTCCATTTTTCTAGATTTAACATATATGTGTTAACATATATGTGTTATATAATATGATAATTTTTTTCTCTTTCTGACTTACTTCACTCTGCATGACAGTCCTAGGTCCATCTATGTCTCTGTAATTGATACTATTCCATTCCTTTTAATGGATAAGTAATATTCTACTGTATATACACACCACATCTTCTTTATCCATTCCTCTGCTAATGGACATTTAGGTTTCTTCCATATCCTGGCTAATGTAAATAGTGCTGAAATGAATATTTATATACATGTATATTTCTGAATTATGGCTTTCTCCAGGTATATGTGCAGTAACAGGATTCCTGAGTCAAGATAGTCCTACTTTTAGGTTTTTAAATATCCCCCATACTATTTTCCCACTGTTTCCATTGTTCCCCCATCAGTTTGCCATGAAGTGATGGGACTGGATGCCATGATACTACTTTTCTGAATGTTGAGCTTTAAGCCAACTTTTTTGCTCTCCTCTTTAATTTCATCAAGAGGTTCTTTAGTTCTTCTTCACTTTCTGTCATAAGGCTAGTGGCATCTGCATATCTGAGATTATTGATATTTCTCCCGGCAACCTTGATTCCAGCTTCTGCTTCACCCACCCACACATTTCGCATGATGTACTCTGCATATAACTTAATTAAGCAGGGTGACTATACACAGCCTTGATGTAATCCTTTCCTGATTTGGAACCAGTCTGTTGTTCCATGTCCAGTTCTAACTGTTGCTTCTTGACCTGCATACAGATTTCTCAGCAGACTGGTCAGGTGGTCTGGTATTCCCATCTCTTTAAGAATTTCCCACAGTTTATTGTGATCCACACAGTCAAAGACTTTGGTGTAATCAATAAAGCAGAAGCAAATGTTTGCTTCCAGAAAAACTTCTTGCTTTTTCAATGATCCAGCGGATGTTGGCAATTTGATCTCTGGTTCCTCTGCCTTTTCTAAAACCAACTTGAACATCTGGAAGTTCATGGTTCACATACTATTGAAGCCAGCTTGGAGGATTTTGAGCATTACTTCGCTAGCATGTAAAATGAGTGCTATTGTGCAGTAGTTTGAACATTCTTTGTCATTGCTTTTCTTTGAGATTGGAATGAAAACTGACTTTTCCAGTCCTGTGGCTACTGCTGAGTTTTCCAAATTTGCTGGCATATTGACTGTTACACCTTCACAGCACCATCTTTTAGGATTTGAAACAGCTCAACTGGAATTCCATCACCTCCACTAGCTTTGCTCGTAGTGATACTTTCTAAGGCCCACTTGACTTCACATTCCAGGATGTCTGGCTCTAGGTGAGTGATAACACCATCGTGGTTATCTGGGTCATGAAGATCTTTTTCGTACAGTTCTTCTGTGTATTCTTGCCACCTCTTCTTAATATCTTCTACTTCTGTTAGGTCCATAACATTTTTGTCCTTTATTGTGCCCATCTTTGCAAAATGTTCCATTGGTTTCTCTAATTTTCTTGAAGAGAACTTAGTCTTTCCCATTCTCTTCTTTTCTTCTATTTCTTTACATTGATCACTGAGGAAGGCTTTCTTATCTCTCCTTGTTTTTCTTTGTAACTCTGCATTCAAATGTGATGCATTCCTTTTCTCCTTTGCCTTTCTTTTCTCTTCATTTCACAGCTATTTGTAAAGCCTCCTCAGACAACCATCTTGCCATGTTGCGTTTCTTTTTCTTGGGGATATCTTGATCCCTGCCTCCTGTACAATGTCATGAACCTTTGTCCATAGTTCTTCAGGCACTCTATCTGATGTAATCCCTTGAATCTATTTCTCACTTCTATGGCACAATCATAAGGGATTTGATTTAGGTTATACCTGAATGGTCTAGTGGTTTTCCCCACTTTCTTCCATTTAAGTCTGAATTTGGCAGTAAGGAATTCGTGATCTGAGCCACAATTGAAAGGCTGTTGCTGAACAATAAGAAGCTGGGATTCTTGGCCTCCGGAGGAGACGAATTCAATCCGGGGCCAGAGACGAGGCTGGATCGCTCAGAGCTTTTGTGTAATAAAGTTTTATTAAAGTATAAAGGAGATAGAGAAAGCTTCTTACAAAGGCAACAGAAGGGGGCAGAAAGAGTACCCCCCTTCTAGTTTTCAGCTGAATGTTATATAGTCACTCACAGTCTGTTAATGAAAAGAAAGGAATGTCTTAGAATTTAGAATGGCACCAGATAATTCATCCCAGGCCTTAAAATGATTGACTTGAATCTTGTAGAAGGGTAGATTACCAAACAAATAGTTCCATTTACATAGATTAGGGGAACAATATCTGAGTAAGTAGGTTAGGCCATTTGGCGGAACCAACTTGAAGACAGAGTCTGGGGTACATTAACATAGCTTAAGACAAACATTTCCATAAAGAAGAAAGGTATTGGTTAACTCAAGGTTTGAGAATAGTTCGCTTCAGGTGAACCCAGGTGTCATGGCAACACAGCATTTTAAGAGAAACCTTTTAAATTTGTACAGAGAAGAAAAATATAGCGCTGGTTTCTTTCCTCCTGCTGCTTAAGAGAGATAAAAATGTCTGGCACTTGCAGCCTATTTCCTCTGTTTGGAGACCCCTGACCTTCCTGCCTGTTACCCTCTCACAGTCAACTCCTGGTCTTGTTTCTGCTGATTGTATAGAGCTTCTCCATCTTTGGCTGCAAACAATATAAGCATTCTGATTTTGGTATTGACCATCTGGTGATGCCCATGTGTAGAGTCTTCTCTTGTATTGTTGGAAGAGGGTGTTTGCTATGACCAGTGCGTTCTCTTGGCAAAACACTATTAACCTTCATTCTGTACTCCAAGTTCAAGTTTGCCTGTTACTCCAGGTAGCTGTTGACTTCCTACTTTTGCATTCCAATCCCCTGTAGTGAAAAGGACATCTTTCTTGGTGTTAGTTCCAGAAGTTCTTGTAGGTCTTTCATAGAACTGTTCAGCTTCAGTTTCTTCAGAATTACTGGTTGTGGCATGGACCTGGATTACTGTGATACTGAACTGTTTGCCTTGGAAATGGAAAGAGATTATTCTGTCATTTTTGAGATAGCATCCAAGTACTGCATTTTGGACTCTTGTTAACTATGAGGGCTACTCCATTTCTTCTAAGGGATTCTTTTCCACAGTGGTATATATAATGGTCATCTGAGTTAAATTCACCCATTCCAGTCCATTTTAGTTCCCTGATTCCAAAAACGTCGATGTTCACTCTTGCCATCTCCTAATTGACCACTTCCAATTTGCTTTGATTCATGGACCTAAACATTCCAGGTTTCTAGCCAATATTGCTCTTTACAGCATCTTGCCTCCATCACCTTGCTTCCATCACCAGTGACATCCACAACTGGGTGTTGTTTTCGCTTTGGCTCTGTCTCTTCGATCTTTCTGTAGTTATTTCTCCACCTTTCTCCAGTAGCATATTGGGCACCTACCGACCCAGGGAGTTCATCTTTCAGTGTCCTATCTTTTTGTCTTTTCATAGTGTTCATGGTGTTCTCAAGGCAAAAATACTGAAGTGGTTTGCCATTCCCTTCTCCAGTGTACCACATTTTGTGAAAATCACCGCAGATGGTGACTGCAGCCATGAAATTAAAGACACTTGCTCCTTGGAATATAAGTTATGACTAACCTAGACAGCATATTAAAAAGCAGAGACATTACTTTGCTGACAAAGGTCTGTCTTGATTTTTCCAGTAGTCATGTATGGATGTGAGAGTTGGAGTATAAAGAAAGCTGAGCACCAAAGAATTGATGCTTTTGAACTATGGTGTTGGAGAAGACTCTTGAGAGTCCCTTCAACTGCAAGGTGGTCAAACCAGTCAATCCTAAAGAAATTCAGTTCTGAATATTCGTTGGAAGGACTGATACTGAAGCTGAAACTCCAATACTTTGGCCACCTGATGGGAAGAACTGACTCATTTGAAAAAAACCTGATGCTAGGAAAGATTGAAGGTGGAAAGAGAAGAGAATGACAGAGGATGGCATCACCAACTCGATGGACATGAGTTTGAGTAAGCTCTGGGAGTTAATGATGGACAGGGAGGCCTGGTGTGCTGTAGCCCATGGGGTCACAAAGAATTGGACACAACTGAGTGACTGAATCTGAACTGATACTGTTCTCCATTGTGCTTATACCAATTTGAATTCCCACCAACAGTGTAGAAATGTTCCCTTATCTCCACACCCTTTCTACCACTTATTGTTTATAAAATTTTTGATAATGGACATTCTGATGGGTGTGAGATGACACCTCATGGTAATTTTGATTTGCATTTCTCTATGAAATACCTTTTTCCATCCCCTCACTTTCAGTCTAGTGTGTCTTTAGATCTGTAGTGAGTTTCTTGTAGGCAGCATGTATATGATTCCTGTCTTTATATCCATTCAACCACTCTGTCTTTTGATTGGAGCATCTAGTCCATTTACATTTAATTACTGATTTCTATGTTCCTATTGCCATTTTGTTCATTGTTTTGGAGTTTTGTAGGCCATTTTTGTCTCTTTTTCCTTCTTTTGTTCTCTTGTGATTTCACAACAATCTCTAGCTTTTTGGATGGATTCCTGGATTTCTTTTTTGTGTATTACCTATTATAGACTTTTAGTTTGTGGCCACCATGAGATTTTTGAATAAGAATCTATGTTTATATGGGTTTGTTTTAAGTTGCTTATCTCTTAATTTCAAAAGTATTTTAGCTATCTTAAATTTGTCCTCATCTTCCCTCAAATTTAGTGTTTCTGATACTGTGTTTTATATCTAATTATTTTGTGCATCTCTTAACTGATCATTGTGAATATTCATGGTTTTACTACTTTTGACATTCCTACTAGATTTGTGGGTGCTTTCCTACCCTCACTGCATCTTTGCTTTTACTGATGAAGACTTTCCTTTTATAATTTTCATGTTTCTGATTATGGCCTTTTCTTTTTTTATTTAGAGAAATTCCTTTAGCATTTCTTGTATAACTTGTTGTGGTGCTGAACTCTTAGCTTGTGTATGTCTGTAAAACTTTTGATTTCTCCATGAAACCTGAAGGAAAGCCTTTCTGGGTAGAGTATTCTTGACTATAGGTTTTCCCTTTCATCACTTTAAATATATCATGCTGTTCTCCTTGAGCCTGCAGTTTCTGGTGAAAAATCAACTGATAGCCTATGGGAATTCCCTTGTATGTTATTTGTTTATTTTCCCTTGCTACTTTTAACATTCTGTGTTTATCTTTAATTTTTCTCATTTTGTTTGCAATATGTCTTGGTATGGTCCCTTTGGGTTAATCCTATTTAGGATTCTTTGTGCTTCTTGGGCTTTTATGACTGTTTCCTTTCCAAGGTTAAGGACATTTTCAGCTATTATGTCTTGAATATGTTATCAGCCCATTTCTCTCACTTTTCTTTCTGGGACCCGTACCATTCAAATATTGATGTGTTTGATGTTGTCCTTTAGGTGTCTTGTCTTGTCTTCATTTCATTTTTTTTTTTTTTTTTTTGTCCAGTTTCAGTGGTTTCCACTACTCTGTCTTCCAGTTCACTAATGTGCTCCTCTATATCATTTAGTCTACTGTTGATTCCTTTCAGTGTATTTTTCATTTCAGTTATTGTATGTTTCATCTGTTTGATTGCTATTTATATTTTCTTACTCTTTTTATTTGAAACATCTAACTTCTCACCCTGTGCATCCATTCTCCTCCCTAGTTATTTGATTATCTTTATGATCATACCCCGAATTCTTTCTTTGGTAGATTGCCTATCTCCATTTCACTTAATCTTTCTTCTGGGGTTTTATCTTGTCCTTCATTTGGAACATGTTCCTCTGTTCCCTCATTTTCCCTAAGTGTTGCATTTCTTTTTATGAATCTGGTAGGTTGCTTACATTTTCAGGCTAAAAGATCTAGAAGTGGCCTTTGTAAGAGATGTTCTATGCTTCCCTCCACTTTCAGCACTTGAGCTGTATGTTCTAAGGGATTCCTCCTATAAGAGCTGCATGGATTCTTCATTTGGTTTGCAGGAGGGAAGGGAGCATGTCAACAGGCTGTGGCTGTAATGTTTCCTTGTGACTGGAGTCTGCCCCAGATAGGTGAGACTTGTCTAGAAGCTAGAGATTCTAGGGTGGTTACTTGCCCACTAATGGGTGAAGCTATTTCATGGTGCTCTTGCTGGTGTAATGGCTGGCAGAGCTGGGTCCTGGAGTCTGATTGCAGCACCCAGGGATCTCTAAGCTGTTGTAGATTGTTGGTGGGTGAGGTGTTTTCTGACACAGTTGGTTATAGTTTCTGGGGTGTCCTGAAGTTTGTGGTGGCCTGATAGTGGGTAGGGTCAAGACCCAACCCATTCCACTGCAGGATCTGGCCTGTTGTTAGAGCAGAATGGGTCCACAGGCTCTGGAGCTGTTGCATTCTTGAGACTAATGTCTGTCCCTTGGTAGGTTCAGCTTGTCTAGAAGTTAGAAAGACTTCCTGGAGGGTGGGACTACATACTTGTTCTTTACATAATGATGTGATATTGTAATTTATAAATATATATTTATATATAAATTCATCTCCATTTCTGGTATAGGGCTCTTGAAACCCTTGCAATTTTCTGAGTAATAAAGATATCTTTTGTTCTAATGAGGAGACTCGGAGTGGGCTCCTGGACAGCTCCTGGATGAATTTCCATTGACCAGAAAGACCAAACCATCATTAGAAGCTTGGAATTCTCAGTCCCACACTTATTCTCTTGAGACAGGCTGAAAATGGAGTTGATAATCCATCATGTCTGTGTGATAAAACCTCCATAAAAGTCCTAAAAGTGTCTGTTGAGTTTCTAGTTCTTTGAATATCCATATGCTGAGAGTATGATACACCTTCCACAAGGCAGAAGCTCTTGTATTCAGGAGTCTCCCAGCCCTTGTCCTTTGTATCCCTTCATCTGGCTGTTCATTTGTATTTATTATCATATCCTTTGATAAACTGGTAAAGATAAGCATTTCCTTGAGATTATGAAATGCTCAGCAAATTATGAAGTTCAACTGGAGCAGGCAATGGGATGACCTCATTTGTAGCCAAGTCTAACAGAAGTTATGGGTAACTTGGGAGCCTACTATTTGCCATTGGCATCTGAAGTAGGGTGGTAGTGGTCTTATGGGGCTTAGCCCTTAGACTATGGGATCTGATACTCTGTCAGAGTTGAGTCAAATTATAGGATGCCAGCTGGTGTTGTGGAGAGTTGCTTGGTGTGGGGGGAAAAAAACCTGAATATTTGGTGACCAGATTGTCAGAAGTAAAGTGTTCTGTGTGAGGAGTGAGAGAGACACATAGAAGGAAGACCACTAAGTTTTTCTAACACATTGGTTGTCAGTTTCAGTAAAGTATTACCAATTAAATTCACTCATCAAAAAGCAATTTCTAGTGAGTATGAACTAGGAATGTGTGCTCTTTTAAATGAATATACCTCCTTTTCCAAGACCAATATTAGATTGAGATCAGTGAGGCATCTGCTTTAAGAGCAAAAATTAATAGGAAACCAAATAATTCAGTATTCAAGTTAAATAATATTTTATTGCAATATTATTTAAAAATTACTGCAACATATTTTGATAAAAATATCAAAATTTCAAATAAAGACAATATTCAGAAAGTTCCATGCCAAACAATTAGGGACTCTGAGATAAGGAAAAAATGTCCCACCACACATGTTTTTTATTTGAATTGGCTACCTTTATTATAAAATATTAAGGTAGTTTAAAAAATCAAAAATTTAGATTATAGATATATTAAACCAACAGTATTATTTTAGATTTAAATATTTTATTCATTTCAATATTCAATTCATTTCAATGTATTCTCTTTTTACTTTCATCATTTTAATAAAGGCAAACATATTTTCGAAATCAACTTCTTTATCTTCTTATCAATTGGGGAAATTGACATTTTTGGTACTTTTAAAAAGTAAGTAAACAGTAATTTTTAATCAATTTCATCTTACTGAAACTTCTTTTGCAAGGTGGCAAAGTACCATTTGTTTTACTATGTCACTTTTTAAATTTCAAATTTTCATATTTTGTTTATCAAGAATTTTGTGTGAATTTTTATAAAAAGACTGCATTAAAATAAATGTATCAATTACTTATGTTTTTGGTTCCCCATTAAATTTTGCACCAGACCAAGTGCCACATTCTGTGCAACAGTGATAGAAAATCATTGTTCGACACCAAAGCATGCCAAGGGTTAAGCTTCTGAGTCTTTCTCCACACAGTAGTCTCTGGCTAAAAGCTTCTCTATGCTCTGTTTTCATCTTTCATTAAAAACTCCAAGACCCACTCCTTCTAGGAAACTTCCTGAACACTAGAAAAACCAATCACTCTCTTCCTCAGGCACCACTAAATCTTGTATATGCTTCCATCATACGTATCATCTGCTTACTCCAAATGTATTCATTGCAAGCCAATTTTAAGGGTAGGAATGGTATCATATGATTCTGCAACATTTATGCCAGCACAGGCACTCAACAATACTTCATAAACATTGAATTAAGGAAGAGATGGAAACTAAAAGTGAGGAAGAAATGAGGGAGAGAAGAATGTAAGAGAATAAAGTTGTCTAATAAAAAAGAAAGAAGTGGACAGCTATCTGATAAGAATATCACTAAGGTGACTTACTTTTTTATTAAAGTTACCTGGATAAATAAGTTTTAAAACATGTTTTAAGTAACAAAAACTCCAAATCAAACAACTTAGTTGAACTACCCTCCAAAACAAAGGAATAGGGGGATGGGAGTGCTCTAAAATTATACCTGGAATTTAATTTACAGAGATATGGCTGAGTGACAACATGAAGAGGGGAAAGACCTCAAAGAAGATTTTTATTTCTTACATTTCCTAAAAGAAGGGAGCACGCCACACCATGCAGGGTCACAGAAGAAGTGTCAGGCCTTTGGCTGGAGGCAGAAGAGCAATTGAAAAGCCTGGTCAACGTTTTTATTGGAGTTTCCATGGAAAAGGCATGGCAGGGAAGGTTAAACAACTTTGGATTGGCCAGTTTGAATAATGTTGCTTAGCTGGTCCTGGATTTAAGGCAGAGAAATTAGTAGCTTGTTGTATTATAGCTTGATAAACAAGGTCCCTGAGACATATAGACTCAAGATTAGTTGGCTTATATATGAAATGCATATGCAAGGCTATCTCTAAGAATTCACTAGTACTGAGAGAAACAGTCTCTACCCAGTCAAAGAGGTAACAAAGAGACCCTGTGATGAATGTATCCCAAATAGACAAATGTAGAATCCAGGAAAGCACAGAACAAGGAGAAATTCTCTGGTTCATAAAACTAAAAATTCAGAATTAGTCTCATTACCAAGTGAGGTTTTATTTGGGAGTTCAAGTAATCTCATTAACAGCTCAACTTTACATTCTCATTTCTTTCTTCCCTGATAGGTTGCTTACAGAGACTTCCCAACTGTGCCATTCAATATAATAAAATGGCTTCAAACCTCTGCAGACGTCTCTTCTCCATGGGAAACAGATGTCAAGAGGAAGAAGAAGGTTTCTTTCTCAGAAGTTTCAACAAATACCTTCTTCAGTTTCATTGGCTCTGAATGAGTTATGTGTCTGTCTCTGAAACAACCATTGTAGAAAGAGAATGAAATATATGGATAATTGAACCCATCCTACTACTTTCCTAGAGCTTGGGATCAAGTCAACTTTACTTGGACTATGAAAATGGGAAATATAGTGAATTCTAGAAGAAAATCTATAAAGTCAGGAAGGGATAAGAATTCTGGGTATACCAAAATATGCCTGCTAGTCAGAATTTTTCATATTTCTGGTACTAGTTTGCAAAAGTGCCAGATTACTCCACTGGTAAACAGTAGAAAAAGATGGGCGATTCCCCCTTCCTTTCAGGACAAAAGTGCATGGCTTTACCAGAAAGTAACTGAAATAATTTGGGAATATTTAGAAAAAGACACAATTTATTAAAATGTGTTTTAATAAGTGGAGAAACATATTATTAAAACCATTTTGATTAAACTGATTACTTTAAACTGATTGATTAAACATTACTTTTATTAATGCAGTCTTAATATGTTGGTCTACATCAAAGTGCTAACATTGTATCGAATATTGTTTTCTCCAGATATATGCCAGGAATGAGATTATAGGGTCATATGGTAGCTCTATTTTTAGTTGTTAAGGAACCTCATTGCTGTTCTCTAAGAATGAAGGGATGGAGCCAAAGTAAAAACAATACCCAGTTATGGATGTGATTGGTGATAGAAGCAAGGTCCAATGCTCTAAAGAGAAATATTGCATAGGACTCTGGAATGTTGGGTCCATGAATCAAGGTAAATTGGAAGTGGTCGAACAGGAGATGGCAAGAATAAACGTCGACATTCTAGGAATCAGCGAACTAAGATAGACTGGAATGGTTGAATTTAACTCAGATGACCATTATATCTACTACTGTAGGTAGGAATCCCTTAGAAGAAATTGAGTAGCCACCATGGTCAACAAAAGAGGCAGAAATGCAGTACTTGGATGCAATCTCAAAAATGACAGAAGGATCTCTGTTCATTTCCAAGGCAAACCATTCAATATCACGGTAATCCAAGCCTATGCCCCAACCAGTAATGCTGAAGAAGATGAAGTTGAATGGTTCTATGAAGACCTACAAGACCTTTTAGAACTAACACCCAAAAAAGATGTCCTTTTCATTATAGGGGACTGGAATGCAAAAGTAGGTAGTCAAGAAACACCTGGAATAACAGGCAAATTTGGCCTTGGAGTATGGAATGAAGCAGGGCAAAGGCTAATAGAGTTTTGCCAAGAGAATGCACTGGTCATAGCAAACACCCTCTTCCAACAACACAAGAGAAGACTCAACACATGGACATCACCAGATGGTCAACACTGAAATCAGATTGATTATATCCTTTGCAGCCAAAGATGGAGAAGCTCTACACAGTCAGCAAAAACAAGACCGGGAGCTGACTGTGGCTCAGATCATGAACTCCTTATTGCCAAATTGAGACTTAAACTGAAGAAAGTAGGGAAAACTACTAGACCATTCAGGTATGACCTAAATCAAATCCTTTATCACTATACAGTGGAAGTGAGAAATAGATTTAAAGGACTAGATCTGATAGAGAGAGTGCCTAATGAACTATGGACGGAGGTTCATGACATTGTACAGGAGACAGGGATCAAGACTATCCCAATGGAAAAGAAATGCAAAAAGGCAAAATGGTTGTCTGAGGAGGCCTTACAAATAGCTGTGAAAAGAGAAGTGAAAAGCAAAGGAGAAGAGGAAAGATATTCCCATTTGAATGCAGAGTTCCAAAGACTAGCCAGGAGAGATAAGAAAGCCTTCCTCAGTGATCAATGCAAATAAATAAAGGAAAACAATGGAATGGGAAAGACTAGAGCGCTCTTCAAGAAAATTAGAGATACCAAGGGAACATTTCACGCAAAGATGGGTTTGATGAAGTTCAGAAATGATATGGACCTAACAGAAGTAGAAGATATTAAGGAGAGGTGGCAAGAATACACAGAAGAATTGTACAAAAAAGATCTTCATGACCCAGATAATCACAATGGTGTGATCACTCACCTAGAGCCAGACATCCTGGAATGTGAAGACAAGTGGGCCTTAGAAAGCATCACTACAAACAAAGCTAGTGGAGTTGATGGAATTTCAGTTGAGCTATTTCAAATCCTGAAAGATGATGCTGTGAAAGTGCTGCAGTCAATATGCCTGCAAATTTGGAAAACTCAGCAGTGGCCAAAGGGCTGGAAAAGGTCAGTTTTCATTCCAATCCCTAAGAAAGGCAATCCCAAAGAATGCTCAAACTACCGCACAATTGCACTCATCTCACACGCTAGTAAAGTAATGCTCAAAATTCTCCAAGCCAGGCTTCAGCAATACGTGAATGGTGAACTTCCAGCTGTTCAAGCTGGTTTTAGAAAAGTCAGAGGAGCCAGAGATCAAATTGCCAATATCTGCTGGATCATTGAAAAAGCAAGAGAACTCGAGAAAAACATCTATTTCTGCTTTATTGACTACACCAAAGCCTTCGACTATGTGAGTCACAATAAACTGTGGGAAATTCTGAAAGAGATAGGAATACCAGAGCACCTGACCTGCCTCTTGAGAAACCTGTATGCAGGTCAGGAAGCAACAGTTAGAACTGGACATGGAACAACAGACTGGTTCCAAATAGGAAAAGGAGTATGTCAAGGCTCTATATTGTCACCCTGCTTATTTAACTGATATGCAGAGTACATCATGAGAAATGCTGAGCTGGATGAAGCACAAGCTGGAATCAAGATTGCCAGGAGAAATATCAATAACCTCAGACATGCAGATGATACCTCCCCTATGGCAGAAAGTAATGGGGAACTAAAAAGCCTCTTGATAAAAGTGAAAGGTGAGAGTGAAAAAGTTGGCTTAAAGCTTAGCATTCAGAAAACTAAGATCATGGCATCCGTTCCCATCACCTCATGGGAAATAGATGGGGAGACATTGGAAACAGTGTCAGACTTTATTTTTTTGGGCTCCAAAATCACTGCAGATGGTGACTGCAGCCATGAAATTAAAAGACACTTACTTCTTGGAAGGAAAGTTATGACCAACCTAGACAGCGTATTAAAAAGCAGAGACATTACTTTGCCAACAAAGGTCCGTCTAGTCAAGGCTATGATTTTTCCAGTGGTCATGTATAGATGTGAGAGTTGGACTGTGAAGAAAGCTGAGCACCGAAAAATTGATGCTTTTGAACTGTGGTGTTGGAGAAGACTCTTGAGAGTCCCTTGGACTGCAAGGAGATCCAACCAGTCCATCCTAAAGGAGATCAGTCCTGGGTGTTCATTGGAAGGACTGATGCTGAAGCTGAAACTCCAGTGCTTTGGCATGGGAAGAGTTGACTCATTGGAAAAGACCTGATGCTGGGAGGGATTGGGGGCAGGGGGAGAAGGGGACGACAGGATGAGATGGCTGGATGGCATCACTGACTCGATGGGCATGGGTTTGGGTGGACTTCGGGAGTTGGTGATGGACAGGGAGGCCTGGCGTGCTGGGGTTCATGGGGTTGCAAAGATTTGGACATGACTGAGCGACTGAACTGAACTGAACTGAACTGATAGTAGCTGTACCAATTTACATTCCCAACAATAGTGGAGGAGAGTTCCTTTTTCTACACATCGTCTCCAGCATTTATTGTATTGACTTAAAAAAAAAATGTACAGTGTGAAAGCTGCAAGTTAAGTTTTGTTGTGGTTCATTTACCAAGTCATTTACCAAATCTTTGCAAGCCTGTGAACTGCAGCATGCCAGACTTCTCTGTACTTCACTATCTCCCAGAGTTTGCTCTCATCCTCTGTTACTCCCTTCTCTTCTTGTGCTCAATCTTTATCAGCATCAGGGTCTTTTACAATGCGTTGGGTCTTTCCATCAGGTAGCCGAAGTATTGCCCTCCACCAAAGCAGTGTCTGCCGGTACACCCTAGGAAAGTTAAAATCCATGCTTCAAATCCTGGTCTCCCACCAGAATTTTTGGTCTCTCAAAACCAGTGGGCAGCTTCAGACTACAAGGGGAATGCTTCCACACAAGGACACACCTTCAGGATCAGGATAGGTAACTGTTTTGCCTGCTTTCAAGAATAAAACCACAGAAAGTCAAGCAAAATGAGACCAGAGGAATATGTTCCAAAGGAAAGAACAAGATAAACCCCACAGGGGAAAAATAATGAAATGGAGATAGCTAATTTATCTGATAAAGACTTCAAAGCAGTAGTGACAAAAATTCTCACTGAATTTGGGAAAAGAATAGAACAACACAGTGAGAACTTCACCAAAGAACTAGAAAACATCAAAAAGATCTGATCATAACAGAAAAATACAATAAACTGTCAGAAACCATCCAATTCAGAATGTCATATAGAAGAAAATTTTACTTAGGATAGTTTAAGAAACCTCTAGGATAGAGTCAAGTTACAAATATTTGCATTATAGGGGATCCAGAAAAAAAGAGAGAGAGAGAGAGAAAGGGGCAGAAAATGTATTCCATGAAAATATGGCTGAAAACTTTCCTAACAGATATTAAGAGCCCCAAATAGCATGAATTCAGAGAATCACAAAAATACATACCATAATTTAAAAGGCAAAAGTTAAAAATAAAGACAGAATTTTAATGACAACAACAACAAAACAAACAAACAAACAAACAAAAAAACAGAGTTACATACAAAGGAAACCCCATCAGGCTATCAGGGAATTTTTCAGTAGAAACTTTGCAGGCTAGAAGGGCATGGCATGATACATTTCAAGTATTAAAAGGAAAAAGCCTACAACCAACTCTTCCAGGCAAGGTTATCATTGAGAATTGAAGGAAAGATACAGAGCTTGCTAAGAAAGCAAACAAACAAACTTTATTACTACTAAATCAGCCCTACAAGAAATGTCAAAGGCTCTTTAGAGAAAAAGAAAAAGCCTTTTAAAAAAATAAGAAATATCTCACTGGTAAATGTAAATACATAAGAAATTCAATGGATCAACCTCTTAAGTCAGTGTAAAGGTTAAAAGACAAAAACTGTAAAATCAATTACAACTACAATCAACAACTAAAGGATATACATAGAGAGTAAAATATTACACCAAAACCTAAAATGTAGAGGAGAAAGCAAAAAATATAGAGCTTTTATAATGTGTTTAAACTTAAATGACTATTTCAAACAAGTAGATATATTTATAGATCAATATACATGAAACTCATAGTAACCACAAATAAAAAAGCTATAACAGACACACAAAAACAAAGAGGAAGGAACCCAAACATAAAACGGAAGAAAAGCATCAAACCACAGGGAAAAAGAAGAAAAGAAGAAGAAAAAAGAGAATTAAAAGAAGAAAAAAAAAAGAGAATTATGAAAACAATAAGAACACAAGTACCAAAATGACAATACGTGCATACCTGTCAATAATCACTTTAAATGTCAATGGACTAAATGTTCCAATTCAAAAAGTCTTAAAAGACAAAGTAGGACATTGTTTAATGATAAAAGGGCCAATTCAAGAAAAGGATTTAACATTCATAAACATACATGCAACTAATACAGGAGCACCTAAATATAAAGAAAATATTAACAGACAAAAGAGAGAAATTGACAGTAATGCAAATAGCCACCTATATCAATAGATCATCCAAACACAAAATCAATAAGGAAACAGTGGCTTTAAGTTATATGTTAGATTAGATGGTCTTAATACATATCCATAGGACACTCCATCCAAAACCAGTAGAATACAAATTCTTTTCAAATGCATATGGGTGTTTCTCCAGGATAGATAATACACTAGGCCACAAAACAAGTCACAATAAATTTAAGATGATTGCAATTATACCAAGCATTTTTACCAACTATAATAATAAGAAACTAAAAACAAATAACAGGAAGAAAGCTGTGGGGAGTGGGAGCACAAAAATGTGGAGACTAAGCAACACTACTAAAAAACCAATGAAGCAACAAAGGAAACAAACAAAAAAGTACCTTGAGAAAATGAAAATAGAAACAAGTTTTTCCAAAATCTATGGGATATAGCAAAAGGTGTTCTAAGAGGGAAGTTTATACAGATACAGGCTCACCTAAACAGACAAGAAATATCTCAAATCCTTTCCATCTAATGGAATTATTTTTTTTAAAAAAAGAAAGAAAGAAAGCCTAAAATCAGCAGAAGAAAAGAAATAATGAGAAGAAGCAAATAAAATAGAGATCAAAAACAAACAAAAAAATCAGTAGAACTAAAAGTTTATTATTTGAAAATATAAACAGAATCAATAAACCTTTAGGGAGACACATTAAGAAAGAAAGAGGGTCCAAATAAACATAATTAGAAATGAAAAAAGTTACAACCAATATCAAAGAAATATAAATAATTATGAGATTACTATGAACAGTTATATGATAACAAATTGGTTTAATTTAGAAGCAATGGATAAATTGCCAGAAGCATACACTTGTCCAAGACTTTATCAGGAAGAAATAGAAAAACTGAATGTACTGAATACTAGCATTAAACTGAAGCAGTAATCAAAAAAATCCCAACAAAAAAGTCCAAGACAGTAAGACTTCACAGAAGAATTTTACCAAATATTTACAAAAGAGTTCATACCCATTCTTCTCAAAGTTCTGCAAAAGCCTGAAGGAACTGTAATACTTCCAAAGGTATTCTACTATGGTCAGTATTACCCTGATGCCAAAAACATACAAAGAAACTACAATAAAAGAAAATTAAAAGCCAACAACTCTGATTAACACTCACAAAATTCCTCAACGAAATAGTAACAGACAAAATTCAACCATACTTAAAGAGGATCATAGATCATATTAAAGTGGAATTTATTCCAGGGATATAAGGATTATTCAATATCCATATCAATCAACATGACAGAATAAAATTCACCTGATTACATCAACAGATGCAAAAAAAGTATTTGACAAAATGTAACATGCATTTATGATAAAAATTCAACAAAGCTTATATTAAGAGAACATATATAAACATATGTTGAGGGAAGAGCAGAGAAATAGCTCCAGAAAGAATGAACAGGTTGAACCAAGGCAGAAACGATGCCCATTTGCAGATGTATCTAGTTGTGGAAGTAAAGTCCGATGCTGTAAAAAAAAAAAAAAAAAAAAAACAATATTGTATAGTAACCTGGAATGTTAGGTCCATGAATCAAGGTAAATTGGGTGTGGTCAAACAGGAGATGGCAAGAGTGAAGATCAATATTTTAGGAATCAGGAAAACAATAGAATGGGAAAGACTAGAGATCTCTTCATGAAAATTAGAGATATCAAGCAAATACTTCATGCAAAGATGGGCACAGTAAAGGACAGAAACAGCAAGGACCTAACAGATGCAGAAGAGAATAAAACATGGAAGAACTGTTTTTGTTTTTGTTTTTGTTTTTAAAGTCTTGATGATGCAGATAACCACAATGGTATGGTCATTCACCTAGAGCCAGGTATCCTGGATTCTGAAGTCAAGTGGACCTTCAGAAACATTACTACAAACAAAGTTAGTGGAGGTGGTGGAATTCCAGCTTAGCTATTTCAAATCTTAAAAGACGGTCCTGTTAAAATGTTTCACTCAATATGTCAGCAAATTTGGAAATCTCAGCAATGGTCACAGGACTGGAAAAAGTCAACTTTAATTCCAACCCTAAAGAAGGGGAATGGCAAAGAATGTTCAAACTACCACACAGTTGTGCTCATTTCACATGCTAGCAATGTAATGCACAAAACCCTTCAAGCTAGGCTTCAACAGTATGTGAAAAAAGAACTTCCAGATATATAAACTGGATTTTAAAAAGGCAGAGGAATCAGAGATCAAATTGCCAACATTTGTTGGACCATAGAAAAAGCAAAAGAACAGGAAAACATCTACCTCTGCTTCATTGACTATGCTAAAACCTTTGACTGTGTGGATCACGATAAACTGTGGAAAATTCTTCAAGAGATGGTAATACCAGACCACTTTACCTGGCTCCTGAGAAACCTTTATACAGGTCAAGAAGCAACAGTTAGAACTGGACAAGGAACAACAGACTGGTTACAAATCAAGAAAGGAGTATGTCGAGGCTATATATTGTCACCCTGCTTTTTTAACTTATATGCAGAGTACATCATGCAAAATGCTAGGCTGAATGAATCACAAACTGGAATGAAGTTTGTGCAGAGAAATATCAATAACTTCAGATATACAGATGACACCACCCTAGTAGCAAAAAGTGAGGAAGAACTAAAGAACCTCTTGATGAAGGTGAAAGAGGAGAGTGAAAAGGCTGGCTGAAAATTTAACATTCAAATCACTAAAATCATGGCATCCAGTCCCATCACATCACGGCAAATATATGGGGAAAAAAATGATAACAGTGACAGACTTTATTTTCTTGGGGTCCAAAATCACTGTAGATAGTGACTGCAGCCACAAAATTCAAAGATACTTACTCCTTGGAAGAAAAGCTAAGGTGAACCAGAGACATCACTTAGCCAACAAAGGTCCATATAGTCAAAGTTACAGTTTTTCCAGTAGTCATGTACAGATGTAAGAGTTGGACCATAAAGAAGGCTGATAGTTGAAGAATTGATGCTTTCAAAATGTGGTGCTAGAGAAGACTCTTGAGAGTCCCTTGGACAGCAAGGAGATCAAACTAGTGAACCTTAGATGGCATCACTGACTCAATGGGGATGCATTTGAGCAAACTCTGGGAGACAGTGAAGGACAGGAATCCTGACGTGCTGTAGTCCATGTGACCACAGAGTCAGACATGGCTGAGTGAACAATAACAATCTCACCATAATAAAGGTCATTTATGACAAATCCATATTTAACATCATATTTAATAATGAAAAACAAAGTATTTTCTTAAAGATCAGGAACAAGACAAACAAGCCCAATTTGACTGCTTTTATTCAATATGTAATTGAAAGTCCTAGTCACAACAATCAGACAATTAAAAAAAAATTTTTTTAAGCAAAATGGAAAAAAGCTCACTGTTCACAGATGATATTACACTATATATAGAAC
The DNA here is from genome assembly GCF_023699985.2 of Odocoileus virginianus. Lineage (NCBI taxonomy): Eukaryota > Metazoa > Chordata > Mammalia > Artiodactyla > Cervidae > Odocoileus > Odocoileus virginianus. The sequence continues at coordinate 72,582,135 of NC_069683.1, forward strand.
CTGAAACTGTCATGATATTTTTTGTTAATTGGCTATTTTTGGTGTTAGTTGCTCAGTCATGTCTGTCTCTTCACAACCCCATGGACTGTAACCCACCAGGCTCCTCTGTCCATGCAATTCTCCAGGTAGGGATAAGTTTTTCAGGATATGAGATTAATATACAGAAATTTATTGCTTCTCTATACACTAATAATTAACTACCAGAAGGAGAAATCAAGAAAATAATGTCACTTACAACTAAATCAAGAGGAATAAAATACCTAGGATAACTAAAGAGGCTAACTAAGGAGGTGAAAGACCTATACTCTGAAAACTAGAAAACACTGATGGAAGAAATTCAAGACAATGCAAATAAATAAATATCCTATGTTCATAAATTGGGAGAATTATTATTGTTTAACTAGGTAATCTACAGCTTCAGTGCAATTTCTATCCAAATACCCATAATATTTTTTTACAGAACTAGAACAAATAATCTTAAAATTATATGGCACAACAAAATACCCTGAATAGCAAAAGCAACCTTGAGGAAACAAGGAAAAAGCTAGAGGTATCAGGCTCCCTGGCTTAAGACTATACTACAAAGCTACAGTAAGCAAAACAGTATAGTACTACACAAAAATGGACATATAAATCAGAAGAACAGAGTAGAGAGCCCAGAAATAAACTCATGCACCCAAAGTAAAAAAGGCAAAAGTATACAATGGAGAAAACACAGTCTCTTCAATAACTGTGCTACGAAAACTAGACAGCTACATGTAAAAGAATGAAACTAGACCATTTTCTCACACTGGGTACAAAAATAAAATGGATTAAAGAACTAAGGGTAAGACCTGTAACCATAAAACTCCTGGAATAAAATATGGGCAGTATGCTCTTTGACATCAGTTTTAGTCATAATTTTGAGGTACTCTGTCTCCTTAGGCAAGAGAACAAAAACACAAATAAATGGGACCTAATCAAATGTGAAAACATTTTCACAGCAAAGGAAACCTATCAAAACTAAGAGGCAACCTATTGGATGGAAAAAGATATTTGCAAATGACATGTCTGATAAGAGGTTAATATTCAAAATATATTTTAAAATTATACAAGCAAATATTAAAAAATGAACAATTTAATTAAAAAAACAGTCTGGCACCCAGCCTGCCATGTCCCCAGAGCTCCAGCCCAGGTGTGCAGCCACGGCTCAGAAGCATCACCTAGGCGGGCAGTCATTAAAGTGCGAAGATGTCTCTGTACAATGACCTGGGAGTGAAGACCAGTGACTCAAACACACAAGGCTGGTCCAAAACTTTCAAATTTCTGCAGTCTCAGCTCCAGATGAAGAAGGCAGCTCTCACTCAGACCAAGACCCAGAGGACAATATAAAGTGCAGTCTTAGGTTCAGTAATCGATCTGAAGCAAGGTGATCCTTCAGATGAGCAGCAGATCCCCCTCTGCACTTAGCCACGGGACTCAAGAATCTTGTTCCCAGGTTGTTTTCTGCAGAAGGTTTGATCCTCTTATCTGATGAATATGAGCCCAGCTTTCCTAACGATTATGAGAAAGAATGAAGCACCAAAGAGAGGAGCAACAGATACAGTGGGAGCTGGAAAGACAGAAGGAAATAGAAGAGAGAGAAAAGAAATGTAAAGACAGGCATGAAGCTGGTAGGTTTTCCAGGTGACCAGAACCAGATTCTGATGAAGGTTATGACCAAGAGAGGAGCAAGATGGGTGGAGCTGCCATCACACCATCCACTTCTCTTATAGAGAAGGACAAAGAGTTACCCTGAGACTTCCCCATGAAGAGGATTCAAGACCTCGCTCACAGTCTTCCAAAGATGCTATTCCTCCCCCTGTGTACAAGGAACAAGACAAACCCAGATCCCCAGTCAGCCTCAGCAACTCCTTCCTCATCAACATGGGGGTAGGGTAGCATATAAAATCGTGAATAAGTTCAGCTTCTGGGAAGGCCACAGTCTTAGGAAGCACCAGCAAGGCCTGAGCATCACACTGTCAGTGGAGACCAGAAAGTGGGAGGTGGGGGGAGGCACGACAAGATCATATGCCTGACACCATCAAGAAAGATTCAGCCAAGAAGTTGGATTTAAATCCACTAACTAAAATACTTGTGCCCTACCAAAGTGGGCCCACTCAAGAACATGATTGGTACAGGAGAGGTGGATGAAGACTTGGAAGTTGAAATCAAGCAAGAGTGTGAAAAATATGGCAAAGTTAGAAAATGTGATATTTGAAATTCCCAGTACCCTTGATTGTAGGAGATAGGAAGAATAAAAGAAAAGCAGGCCCCTGCAAGGGCTGCAAAATAAATTTATAATTATTGATAAACTGGGTGCTATAAGGCATGAGACTCTTGAAACAAGTCAAGAGGGAACAGTTCATAATCTCAAAAACAAGATATGATCCTGGGGTTGGAAAACCGACCCCAGACTGTTTCTCAACTGGCGTCTCAGAGCCACATGTTTTACGTATCTGGTGGAAAATCTATAGATAAGAATATTAGTCTTAGTTATTGATTTGTTATTGATTACTTTTTCCTAATTACTCAATGGTTAATGATCATTTTGTTCTTTGGCCCTGAAGGCCACATGAGTTATAGTTTCATTCACAACTGAAAGTATAATAAAGTATAATAAAGCTGGCTTGGATTCAGTTTCAGCACCTTCACCTCGGAGTGGTGTTGGTCCCCTGATCCTCGCTTTTCTCTGAATTCTTGTGTCTTGTTTCTCGTTCTCTTGCCGTGTCACGCTTTGGAAACCCTGTTTGTCGAGCAGGTCTTGACACTTGATAATGAAGCAGTCTGAATATTTTTAGAATTCCAGAGGGTTGAGTCTGTTGGTGATCCGAATGGGAAGTATTTGGGTGGACAGGTACTCAAAACATGTTCCTAAAATTTAGATAGATTCAGGGCCTTGGATTTTGTAGAACAAGTTTGATTTAAAAAACTAGAGGCTGAGTCATCTCCAGTGAGCTGCAGACTGAGCAGAGGAGAACAAGGTAACAGGAAGCCTTCATAGCTGTGGGCACAGGGAAGGACTTCTAAGACATATGTTGACTGATTCTTCTTTTATTTTGTGGTTTTTTAATACAGCATAAAAATCCTTCTAAAACACACACACACACATATAAATATATATATATGGTCAATATGGCTATGTTCAACATCACTAATCACCCAGAAACAGACATAAAAAGCATGATGAGAGGAGAGCAGAAGAAGGCAGAGGAGTAAGATGGGGATATTGCCAGCCTCCCCACAACACATCAAAAACTCATCAAGATATAGAACAACTCATACAAAGCAACCTCTAGGTGACAGCAGAAGACCCCAGGCCTCCAGAGGGGTAGGCTAAGCTCCCTGGAATGAAGTAGGAGAGTGGATGGAGACATAAAAAGGGAAAACGTGGAGAACTTCTAGATGGTTCCCATCCAGATGGTGCCCTGAAGGGAGGGAGGAATCATGAATCAGGAAGAGTTCCTGATGTACTAGGAAACTCCCTCACAGGCGGGCCAAAGGGGGAGCTGCAGAATCTTGGAAAACTGGGCAAAGCAGGGACTTGGAGGGCAGAGAACAGAGAAAGCTGCACTTCTCAGCCCATAAACAGCTCACAGACTGTGCCCCCTGCCCCAGACAGTGGGTTTGGGGAACCAAGAAAGGCCCAGAGAAGCCCCGTGGTGCAGAGGGCGTGACCAGGGTGCCGAGAGAGGCGTGGCATACAAACCTCTCCAGCGCACACAAACCTCACGGCATGAGGGGGCAGGGTGGAACGGGGGGGGGGGGGGGGGGGGTGCGTGAGCCTAAATAAGTGCACATAAGCCCTGTGACATAAAGGGTAGGCCTGGGGGGCCAGGACAAGTGAACACAAGCCTTGCAACACAGAGGGCGGGCTCGGGGGGCTGAGGGAAGCCCACAAAAGCCTCCACAATGTAGAGGGCAGTATCGGGGAGAAAAGAAAAGATCCACACAAGCCCCTACCTAGCAAGATTTTGGCCTGCAGTGCAGGGTAGGACCAGGGAACAGAAGCACCAGCAAAGATTCCAGGGACAAGTAGGGGGCTGGTGGCAATGAAGATATGCTGAGCGGGCGGCTTTGATGCGGCTGCAGAAATAGAAGTGTCTAAAACTGCCAAAGCCAGAAGGACTCCCCAGAGACATGCTAAACCCATGGATATCCCAAAACCTGCTACTGAACACTGCAATGCCCTTCAGAGAGATGAGATCCAACTCCACCAACCAGAAGAACACAGTCACAAGCTCCCCAAACCAGGAAAACATCACAGGATGCTAATCCAACCTCATCCGCGGAGGCAGACTCCACAACCAAAAAGAATTATGACCTCGAGAAAAGAATTTTTTTTTCCTTATAAATAATGCTGTTTATTCCTCCTACGGATTTCTACCTTCACATTAGCCTTTTGTGGTTCTATGGAGTTTTCCTCTTTGTTTTTCTTCTTTAAAAAAAAAATTCTCTTTAAGATTATTTTCTTTTCTTTTTTTCTGATTCACCCTTTTCTGTGATTTTTTTTATTTTGCTTTTTATACATTTGACTGCTTTTCTTATAGTTCTTTACTGGCTAAACCTATTCCTGAATATATATAAATCTTTTTTGCATACATCTATTTATCTTTGCTTTTCTAATTTTTCTGTTCTATTTTTTTACCCTCTTTTCCACCCCTTCCTTTTATCTCCCTTCTCTTTTTTGTCCCTCTCTTTCTTTTCCATTTTTTCCTTCACTCTTTCTTTTTCATCATGTAAGTTAAATTCTCGAGCTCTCTTTGTTATATTGCCCATTGGCACTCTGCTCAGGCTCAGTTTTCCTGATTGAGCAGTAGCTAACTCACTTTTGGTTTCCCTTGTTCACCCAAATCAATCTCCCATACTTTTTTCTTTAGAATACTTTGGTTATAACTGTGTGTGGAAATGTGTGTATATGTTCTATTATTTCTGTAATTACATACTTGATCTCCTTCCACTAGAACACAGACACAAGTCACCCCTAATAAGAAGTCAACAGAAACCACTCAACCAACCTTTGCTTCCAAGGGCAAAAATCAAAAGGAAGAAGGGATACAACCCTAAAGCCTGGAAAAAGGAGACCTCAAGCAGAGCACGCTGGGGGGGGGGGGGGGGGCAGAATTAAAAGATAGAGAAATACAACACAAATGAAAGAACAAGGTATAAATTCATAAGACCAAATAAATGAAGAGAAAGTAAGTAATCTACCTGGAAGAGAATTCAGAATAATGATAGTAAAGATGTTCCAAGGACTTCAAAAATAGAATGGAGAAAATGAAATAAACAATTCACACAATTAATAAAATCACTGATGGCATAGATGAAAGAAAGAATAAGCAAACAGAGATGAATAACAAAATTACTGAAATTAAAAATATTTTAGAAGCAACCAATAGCAGAATAATTGAGACAGAAGAATGAATAAGTGAGCCAGAGATAGAATGGTGGAAATAACTGCTGAAAGCAGAATAAAGAAAAAGAATGAAAAGAATTCAGGATAGCCTCAGAGACTTTTGGAACAATGTTAAATGCACCAAAATTTGAGTTATAGGGGTCATAGAGGAAGAAAAAGGCACTGAGAAAATTTTTGAAGAAATCATAGTTGAAAACTTCCCCAACATGGGAAAGGAAATAGTCAATCAAATCCAAGAAACACAGAGAGTCACTTACAGGATAAGCCCAAGGAGAAACACATCAAGACACATATTAATCAAGCTAACAGAGATTAAACACAAAGAATATTAAAAGCAGCAAAGGAAAATCAACAAGTAACGTACAAGGGAAAACCCATATGATTAAAAGCGTATCTTTCAGCACAAACTCTGCAGGCCAAAGGGAATGCCAGGATATAGTTAAAGTACTTAAAGAAAACAATCTACAACCAAGATTACTATACCCTACAAAGATTTCATTCAAAATTGATGGAGAAATCAAAAGCTTTACAGACAAGCAAAAGTTAAGAGAATTTAGCACCACTGAACCAGTCTTACAACAAATACTTAAGGGACTTACATAGCTAATAAACATTAGAGAAAGGAAAGACCTACAAAAACAAATACAAAACAATTAAGAAAATGCCGATAGGGACATTTAAATCAATAATTACTTTAAACAGATTAAATGCACCAACCAAAAGATACAGACTAACTGAATGGATACAAAAATAAGACACATATACATGCTGCCTACAAGAGACCCACCTCAGACCAAGAGACATAAGCAGACTGAAAGTAAAAGGACGGAAAAAAATATTCCATGTGAATGGAAACCAAAAGAAAGCTGGAGTGGCAGTCATTATCTCAGACAAAATAGATTTTAAAATAAAGAATATTTTAAGAGACAAAGAAGGACACTACATAATGTTCAAAGGATCAATCCAAGAAGAAGATGTAACAATTATAAATATTTATGCCTCAAATATAAACAAAGAGCACTTCAATACATAAGGCAAACAATAACAGTCATAATAGGGGAAATTGACAGCATCACAATAATAGTAGGGGACTTTACTACCCAAATTACACTGATGGACAGATCACCAAAACAGAGAATCATCAAGGAAACACAAACCTTATATGAATCATTAGACAAAATGGACCTAATTTGTATCTTCAGTACTTTACATCCAAATGCAGAAGAATACACTTTCTTCTCAAGTCCACAAGGAACATTCTAGAGGATACACTACATCCTGGGCCACAGATTAAGCCTCATTAAATTTAAGAAAATTGAAACTGTATAAAGAATCCTTTCAGGCTACAACTCTGAGACTAAGTATCAACTACAGGGGGAAAAAAACTGCAAAAAATACTAACTCATGGAGATTAAACAATACATGACTAAATTAAGAAGAGATTACTGAAGAAATAAGAAGGTAAATCAAAAGATCCCCAGAAACAAATGACAAAGAAAACATGATGACCCAAAACTTAATTCAGCAAAAGTAGTTCTAAGAGGGAAGTTTATAGCAATACAATCTTACCTCAAGAAACAGGAAAAGCATCAAATAAACAACCTAACTCTGCATCTAAAGAAGGAGTAAAAAGAACAAAAAGCACTAAAGTCAGCAGAAGGAAAGAAATCATAAAGATCAGAGCAGAAATAAAATGAAATGAAGGAAATAATAGGAAAAATTAATAAAACTAAAAGCTGGCTTTTTGAGATGATAAACAAAACTGACAAACCTTTAGTCAGACTCATCAAGAAAAAAAAGGATAAAAATTTTAAAAAATGAGAAATGAAAAAGGAGAGGTTACAACAGACAACACATAAATACAAAGGATCATAGGATCATAAGAGAATATTATGAGCAACTATATGCTAATAAAATAGACAACCTAGAGGAAATGGATAGATTCTTAGAAAAGTTCAACTTCTCAAGGCTGAACCAGGAAGAAGTAGAAATTAGGAACAAACCAATTACAAACACTGAAATTGAAGTTGTGATCAAAAACTCCCCAAAAACAAAAGCCTGGGGCCAGATGGCTTCACAGGGAAATTCTAGCAACCATTAGAGAAAAGTTAATGCCTATTTTTCTGAAACTCTTCCAAAAAAATTATAGAGGAAGGAACACTTCCAAACTCACTGTATAAAGCCACAATCACCCTGATACCAAAACTAAGCAAAGACAATACAAAATACAAAACTACAGGGCAATGTCACTGATTAACATAGATGTAAAAATCTTCAACAAAGTCCTAGCAAACAGAGTTCAACAACACATTAAAAAGCTCATACACATGATCAAGTTGGGTTTATTCCAGGGATGCAAGGATTCTTCAATATACACAAATCAATCAATGTGATACACCATATTAACAAATTGAAAAATAAAAACCATATGATCACCTCAATAGATGCACAAAAAGCCGTTGACAAAATTCATTATGCATTTACGATAAAAACCACTTCAAAAAATGGGCATAGAATGATACAACTTCAACATAGAAAAGGCCATATATGATAAATTCACAGAAAACACTATTCTCAATGGTGGAAAACTGCAAGCACTCCCTCTAAGGTCAGGGAGTCAACGGTGTTCACTCTCACCACTATCATTCAACATAGTTTTGGATGTCCTAGCTAAAGCAATCAGAGAAGAAAAAGAAATAGAAGGAACACAGATTGGAAAAGAAGAAGTAAAACTCTCACTGTTTACAGATGACAAGATACTACACATAGAAAACCCCCAAGAAACTATCAGAAAAGTACTAGAGCTAATTTACTAGATTCAGTAAAGTCACAGGATAAACAGTCAATATACAGAAATCACTTGCATTCTTATATACTAACAATTACAGATCAGGAAGAGAAATCAACCCCATTCACCACTGCAACAAAAATAATAAAATATCTAGGAATAAACCTACTTAACACAGAAGGCAATGGCACCCCCTCCAGTACTCTTGCCTGGAAAATCGCATGGAAGGAGGAGCCTGGTAGGCTGCAATCCATGGGGTCGCGAACAGTCGGACACAACTGAACGACTTCACTTGCACGCATTGGAGAAGGAAATGGCAACCCACTCTTAGTGTTCTTGCCTGGAGAATCCCAGGGATGGTGGAGCCTGGTGGGCTGCCATCTAGGGGTCGCACAGAGTCGGACACAACTGAAATGACTTAGCAGCAGCAGCAAACCTACTTAAGGAGAAAAAAGAACTGTAAGTGGAAAATTATAAGGCAATGGTGAAAGAAATCAAAGATGACATAAACAGATGGAGAGACATTCCATGTTCCTGGGTAGGAAGAATCAATATTATGAAAATGACTATACTACCAAACTCAGTCTACAGATTCAATGCAATCCCTAAATTATTACCAATGGCACTGTTCACAGAACTAGAACAAAAAAGTTCAAAATTCATATGGAAACACAAAGGACCTCAAATAGCCAAAGCAGTCTTGAAAAAGAAGAATGGAACTGGAGGAATCACCCTTCCTGACTTCAGGCTGTACTGTAAAGCTACATTCATTAAGACAGTACAGCACTGGCACAAAAGCAGAAATATAGACCAATGGAACAAGATAGAGAGCCCAGAGATAAACCCATGCCCTTATGTGTACCTCATTTTTGACAAAAGAGGCAAGAATATAAAATGGGGAAAAGATAGCCTTTTCAATAAGTGGTGTTTGGAAAACTGGACAGCAAAAGAAAAAAATTAGAACATTTCCTAACATCATACACAAAGATACACTAAAAGTGGATTAAATACCTAAATGGAAGACCAGAAACTATAAAACCTTAGAGGAAAACATAGGCAGAACATTCAATGAAATAAATCAAAGCAAGATCCTCTATGACCCACCTCCTAGAGTAATGGAAAGAAAAACAAAAATAAACAAGTGGGACCTAATCAAATCTAAAAGTTTTGCACAGCAAAGGAAATTATAAACAAGGTGAAAAGACAACCCTCAGTTAGAATGGGAGAAAATAATAGCAAAGGAAACAACTGACAAAGGATAAATTTCCAAAATATACAAGCAGCTCATACAACTCAATACCAGAAAAATAAACAACCCAATCAAAAAGAGGGGAAAAGACCTAAACAGACATTTTTCCAAAGAAGACATACAGATGGCTAACAAATACATGAAAAGATGCTCAACATCGCTCATTATTAGAGAAATGCAAATCAAAGCTACAATGAGATACCACCTCACATCAGTCAGAATGGCCATCATCAAAAAGTCTACAAACAATAAATGCTGAAAAGGATGTGTTGAAAAGGGAACCCTCTTGCATTGCTGGTGGAATGTAAATTGATACAGCCACTAAGGAAGATGGTATGAAGATTTCTTTATTAAAAAAAAAAAAAAAAAAAAAAAACTAGAAATAAAACCACCAAATGACCCAGAAATCCCACTCCTAGGCATATGCTCAGAAGAAACCAAAGCTGAAAAGGGCAGGTGCCCACTGTTCATTGCAACACTATTTTTACAACAGCAAGAACATGGAAGCAATCTAGATGTACATTGACAGATGAATGGATAAAGAAGCTGTGGTACATATACACAGTGGAATATTACTCAGCCATAAAAGGGAACGTATTTAAGTCAGTTCTAATGAGGTGGATGAACCCCGAGTCTATTAAATAGTGTGAAGTAAGTCAGAAAGAGAAAGATATAACACATATATATGGAATCTAGAAAGATGATACTGATGAATTTATTTGCAAGGCAGCAATGGAGAAACAGAACAGATTTCAGGGAGAGGGGAGGAGAGGGTGAGATGTATGGAGGGAGTAACATGGAAACTTACACTACCATATGCAAAACAGACAGCCAATAGGAATTTTCTGTATGACTCAAACAGGGGCTCTGTAACAATCTAGAAGGGTGGGATTGGGAGGGAGATGGGAGGGAGTTTTAAGAGGGAGGGGACATTCGTACACTTATGGCCAATTCATGTTGATGCTTGACAGAAAATGATAAAATCCTGTAAAGCAATTATCCTTCAATTAAAAAATAAATAAATTTTTGAAAAAAATCATATAGTCAAGAAAATAATAGCAAAAATCCTTATAATTCAGTAGATTCTTAAAGTAGGAGAGACAGAATTATTCAGCAATCTTGTTAATGAGATTGCAAGTGAAAGGAAAACAAAGACAAAGACCCAAACAGCTTACTTGTCCTGTTAAAGTGGCAAAAACTTTGTGCCTAGAGCACTGTGGTGAAGGTGGACAGTAGCAGGAGAGGATATAAAAAGAGATTATGGAAGACTTAGGGGAAAGCAAGAAAAATGATAGTTCTAATGGAATATCACTCAACCATAAAAAAAGAATAAAACCCTGCTATTTACAATAAACATGGATAGACCTTGAAAGTATTATGCTAAGATAAATCAGAGAGAGAAAGAAAAATGCCACTTGATTTCACCCATATGTGAAATCTAAAGGCAAACAAATAAACAAACAAAAATAAACAAAAAACAAACAGAACACATTAGTGATTGTTGTTGTTCAGCCATGCAGTCATGTCCAACTCTTTGCGACCCCATGAATCACAGCACGCCAGGTCTCCCTGCCCATCACCAATTCCCAGAGCTTGCTCAAACTCATGTCCATTGAGTCAGGGATGCCATACAACCATTTCATTCTCTGTTCTCCCCTTTTCCTGCCTTCCATCTTTCCCAGCATCAGGATCTTTTCCAATGAGTCAGTTCTTCACAACAGGTGGGCAAAATATTGGAGCTTCAGCTTTGACTTCAGTCCTTCCAATGAACATTCAGGACTGATTTCCTTTAGGATTGACTAGCTTGATGTCCTTGCAGTCCAAGGGACTCTCACGAGTCTTCTCCAATGTCCCAGTTCAAAAGCATCAATTCTTCGGCGCTCAGCTTTCTTTATAGTCTAACTCTCACATCCATACATGACGACTGGAAAAACCATAGCTTTGACTAGATGGACCTTTGTCGGCAAAGTAATGTCTCTGCTTTTCAACACTATGTCTAGGTTTGTCATTGCTTTAGATTAGTAGTTACCAGAGGGGAAATGAAAGAGAGTGGGTAAATTGGGTGAAGGAGATGATATATGGCAACTACATTTGTGGTAGTGATCACTCTGTAGTGTACATAGATGTCACATCATAATGCTGTACTCCTGAAACATCTTTTAAAAAGATAAAAATAAAATTTGCAAAATAATAAAAAAGAAATCATAAAATGTTTTGCTGAAGTTCTGAGAAAAGGGCATTGGTAATTTGATAAAGATTATATTGAATTTGGGAGTAATGTATTCATTTTCACAATATTCATTCTTCAAATCCAAGAGCATGGTATATCTCTCCATCTGTTTGTGTCATCTTTGATTTCTTTCATCACTGTCTTATCATTTTCTCCACAGGTATTTTTTTCTCCCTAGGTAAGTTTATTCCTAGGTATTTATTCTTTTTGCTGCAGTGGTGAATGGGATTGTTTCCTTAATTTCTCTTTCTGATTTTTTGCTGTTAGTGTATAGGAGTGTAAGAAATTTCTGTGTATTAATTTTATATCATATGACTTTACTAAATCCATTGATTTACTCTAGCAGTTTTCTGGTGGCATCCTTAGGATTTTCTATAGTATCATGTCATCTGCAAACAGTGACAGAAGTTACAACTGATACTGCAGAAATGCAAGGATTCATAAGAGACTACCACAAGCAACTATGCCAATAAAATGGACAACCTAGAAGAGATGGACAAATTCTTGGACAACCTTCCAAGACTGAACCAGGAAGAAATAAAAAATATGACCATACTGTTCACAAGTATTGAAACTGATTAAAATCTTCCAACAAACAAGAGCCCAGGGCCAGATGACTTCACAGGTGAATTCTATGAAACATTTAGAGAAGATATAACACATACCCTTCTAAAACTCTTCCAAAAAATTGCAGAGGGAGAAACACTCATTCTATGAGGCCACCAGCACCCTGATCCCAAGACCAAAGAAACCATACAAAAAAAGAAAATAATAGGCCAATATCATTGATGAACATGGATACAAAAATCCTCAACAAAATACTAGCAAACAGAATTCAACAATATATTAAAAGGCTCATACTCTATGGTCAACTGGGATTTATCTTAGGAATGCAAGGATTCTTCAATATATGCAAATCAATCAATGTGATACATCACATTAACAAACTGAAGGATAAAGGCATATGATATGATATGATATGATATGATAATCTCAATAGATGCAGAAAAAGTTTTAGACAAAATTCAACACCCATTTATGATAAAACTCTCCAGAAACGTGGCATACCTTTATTTAATAAAGGCCATATACAAGCACATAGCAAACATTATTCTTAATGTTGAAAAACTGAAAGCATTTCCTCTAAGATCTGGAACACAGCTAGGGTGCCCACTCTCACCATTATTATTCAACATAGTTTTGGAAGTCCTAGCCATGGCAATCAGAGAAGAAAAAGAAATAAAAGGAATCCAGATTGGAAAAGAAAATGCAAAACACTTTTTTTATCTTATATTGAAAATGCAACTTTCATATGGAGGCAGGGTTGCTAAAAGAAAGGCATATCTGACTCTAATATGAGTCAAGGAAAAGGAAAACCATTACATGACGATTTAAAGCAAGCACGTGATGGATCTAAAACTGGAGAATTTAATGCTAGCAAAGGGTGGTTTAATAATTTGAAAAAGAGGTTTGGCTTTTTTTTTTTTTTTTTAATGTCAAGACCATAGGAGGAGAACCTTATGCTGAGTGTGCTGGCTTGTTCTCAAATGCCATTAAGACAAGTTCCCAAATGCCATTAAGAACGTCATTGAGGAGAATGGATGTCTTCCTGAATAGTGGTTTGTTTTTTTTTTTTTTAATACAGATAAAAGTGCCCTATTCTGGAAAGAAATTCCATGCAGGACATTTATTAGTAAGGAAGAGATATGAGCACTAGGATTTAAGGCAGGGAGGGATAGGCTAACTACTGACCTGTGCAAATACAATGGAGTTTACAATCAGCACTGCTCTTATTTATAAAATTGCTAACACTTGTGCCTTGAAGGGAAAAGATAAACACCAGTTGCTAGTAGTCTTTTAGTTGTACAACAAGAAGGACTGAAAATGAGAACAGTTTTTCTGGATTGGTTCCACTGAAGCTTTGTCTTGAAGTTAGAAAGTATCTTGCCAGTAAGGAACTGCCTTTAAAGTTATTTTGTTATTGGACAATGCCACTGGCCACCCAGAACCCCGTGAGTTCAAATATTGAGTTCAATATTGAAGGCATCAAAGTGATCTACTTCCCCTCAAACACAACATTTCTAGTTCAGCCTCTAGATCAGGGGACCCTAAGGACTTTTAAGACTCATTACACATGGTACTTTATGGAAAGAACTATTAACGCAATGGGCAAGAACCCTGATAGAGAGAATATGATGAAAGTCTAGTAAGACTGCATCACTGAAGACACCATGGTTATTTTAGAAAAAGCCATTAAGCCTGAAACTGTAAATTCCTGTAGCCAAAAACTGTGTTCAGATATGTTACATGACTCCACAGGATTTATGATAGAGCCAATCGAGAAAATCATGAGAGAGATCGGGGATATAACCAAAAAAGGTTGGGGGTGTGTGGAGGAAGGGTTTCAAGATAAGGATCTTGGAGAAATTCAGGATCTGATAGACACCACATTCAGAGGAATTAACAGAAGACAATTTGAAGAAGATGTGTGCTTTTGAACTAGATGAGAAAGAAGTTGTAGAAGCAGCAGAGCTAGAAAACAAATTGACATTAAACAATCCGGCAGAAGGGCTCCAATTATGCAAAACTGCATTTGACTTCTTCAACATGGACCTTTCTATAATATGGGCAATGAAACTAAAGCAAATACTGGAAGGATTGATACCCTGTTAAAACATTTTTAGTAAAAAGAAAAAGTAAAAAAGACAGAAATTACAATGTATTTCCATAAAGTTACACAGAATGTGCCTGCCTCTCCTGGCTTCCCTTAGACCTCCTCCACCTCTTCTGCCTCTTGCTACCCTGACACAGCAAGATTAACTTTCTCTTCATCCTCCTCCTCAGACTACTCAAGGTAAATACTATGATAATGAAGACCTTTATTATGATCCATTTCACTTAATGAATAGTAAATAATCATCATGCTGTTAATAAACATATCTGTTGTGTTTATATGTCTTCATGTGAAAATCTAATAACTGTTCAGCAAGAACTGTAAGAGATATTTCCGTGTCATGATCATCTCCTAAGTATTCATTATATAGAATACCATATGCAAGATTTGTATTTAAGTGGAAAGCCTATCTGTCTATAGGCATAAAGAGATATTTCATAAGATTCATAATGTGTTAATGCCCTTGCTACTTTATACCTTGTTTTCAAAATATTATATTACTGTAGAGTATGCCTCTCTCTCATAACTGGGGAAACAGTATCAGCCTATCATAAGTGATTTTTTTAATGTAATGTTTCCAATTTGTACCATGAATATGACTGTATACTATATGCCATAAAATTCTTATAATCATTCACTTTTAATTTATTTTTATTGAAGAATAATTGGTTTACAGAATTTTGTTGTTTTCTGTCAAAACTCAACATGAATCAGCCATAGGTATACATATGTCCCCTCCCTTTTGAACCTCCCTCCCATCTCCCTCCCCAGCCCACCCCTCTAGGCTGATACAGAGCCCCTGTTTGAGTTTCCTGAGCCAGACAGCAAATTCCTGTTGGCTATCTATGTTACATATGGTAATGTAAGTTTCCATGTTACTCTTTCCATACATCTCACCCTCTAATCACCTCTCCCCATGTCCACAGGTCTATTCTCTATATCTGTTTCTCCATTGCTGCCCTGTAAGTAAATTCTTCAGTACCATTTTTCTGGATTCCATATATGTGTGTTAGAATACAATATTTATCTTTCTCTTTCTCATTTACTTCACTCTGTATACTAGATTCTAGGTTCAACCACCCCATTAGAGCTGACGCAATGGTGTTCCTTTTTATGGCCGAGTAATATCCATTGTGAATTTCCTCTCTGAACTTAATGATTTCTTTCCTTCTAATTTGGGCGGGGGGGGGGGGGGATGTTCTTCTTTTTCCAGTTGCTTTAGGTATAAAGTTAGGTTTTCTATTCATTGTTTTTCTTGTTTCTGAGGTAGGATTGTATTGCTATAAACTTCCCTCTTAGAACTGCTTTTGCTGCATCCCATAGGTTTTGAGTTGTCGTGTTTTCACTGCAATTTGTTTCTAGAAACTTTTTGTCTCCCTTTTGATTTCTTCAGTAACCTGTAGGTTATTTAGAAATGTATTGTTTAATGTTCATGTGTTTGTATTTCTTAGTTTTTTTTCTTGTAGTTGATATTTAGTCTCAGACCATTGTGGTTGTAGATGTTTTACTTTCAGTATTTTAAATATATCCTGCCATTCCTTCTTGCCTGCAGAGTTTCTGCTAAAAGACCAGCTGTTAAACATATGGTGTTTCCCTTGTATGTTACTTGTTGCTTTTCCCTTGCTGCTTATAATATTCTTAGTCTTTGTTAGTTTGATTAGTATGTGTCTTGGCATGTTTCTCCTTGGGTTTATTCTGTATGGGACTCTGCACCTCTTGGACTTGGTTATTTCCTTTTCCATGTTGGGGAAATTTTCAACTATAATCTCTTCAAAAATTTTCTCATACCTTTCTTTTGCTCTTCTGGGATCCCTATAATTTGAATGCTGGTGCATTTGATATTGTCCCAGAGGTCTCTGAGACTGTCCTCAGTTCTCTTCATTTTTCTTACTTTATTCTGCTCTTCAGAACTTATTTCCACCATTTTATCTTCCAGCTCACTGATTTATTCTTCTGCTTCAGATATTCTGCTATTGATTCCTTCCAGAGTATTTTTAATTTCAGTAATTATGCTGTTTTTCACTGTATGTTTATTCTTTAATTCTTCTAGTCCTTTGTTAATTGATTCTTGCATGTTTTCCATTTTGTTTTCAAGGTTTTTGATCACCTTTACTATGATTATTCTGAATTTTTTTTTTCAAGTAGTTTGCCTATTTCCTCTTCATTTATATGGACTTCTGTGTTTCTAATTTGTTCCTTCATTTGTGTAGTATTTCTCTGACTTTTCATTATCTTTTTTTTAACTTATTGTGTTTGAGGTCTCCTTTTCCCAGTCTTCAAGATTGTATTCTTTCTTCCTTTTGGTTGCTGCCCTCCTAAGGTTGGTCCAGGGGGTTGTGTAAGCTTCATATAGAGTGAGATTTGTGCTGAGTTTTTGTTGGTGTTTTTGTTTGTTTTTCCTCTGATTGGCAAGGCTGAGTGAGGTGGTAATCCTGTTTGCTAAAGATTTGGTTTGTACTTTTGTTTGTTGTTTAGATGCAGCGTCCTGCACAGGGTGCTACTGGTGGTTGAGTGGAGCCAGGTCTTGCATTAAAGTGGTTTCCTTTGTGTGAGTTCTCACTATCTGATGCTCCCCAGGGTTAGTTCTCTGTAGTCTAGGGTCTTGGAGTCAGTGCTCCCACTCCAAAGGCTCGGGGCCTGATCTCTGGTCAGGAAGGAAGATTCCACAAGTGGTTTCTTATGACATTAAGTGACATTAAAACAAATACCCAAAAATAAGAAACCAAAGATGAACCCCAAACAAATGACAGTTACAAAATCAGGCAAATAGTAATTAAAATAATGGAATATACACATATATACACACACCCATAAGCAAAGTCAAAACATCCCAATAAAATAAAGTACAGTAGATTGACCTGGCAAACAAAGGAAATAAAAAATTATATTTACCAGTTAAGAACAAAATTAACTAAAACAAACTAAATCAAGATGCCAAGTGGAGAATAAAGGAATGAAAACAAAAGTAACATATATGTTGAGAGGAAAGGAAAGAAAGAAAAGAAAGCAAGAATAGATATGCAAAGTTAAATAGAGGTAGATGAAGAAGATTTATATACATTGAAGATTAACTTCAAGGGGAAAAGAACAGTAGGAAAAACAAAGGACTAAATGTAGAAAAAGAATAATAGTTTTAAAAAATTAAAAGTTAAAATTATAAAAAAGAGAAGAAAAAAAAAGGAAGAATAAAGAAGAAAAGGAAAACTCCATAGAACTGCAAAAGCCCAATGTAGAGGCAGAGGTTTATAACAACTATAAAAAGTGTGACTGAATATACACATATACATATATGCCCATAAGCAAAATCAAAACTGTCCAATGAAAATAAAGTACAATAGATTGACCCCATGAACAAAGGAAACCAAAAAGTATATCTCCAGTTAAGAACAAAACTAACTCAAGCACAAACTGGAAAATGAAACAAAGGCAAGGTGCCAATTGGGGAATAAAACAATGAAAATAAAACTAGCAAGAGAGGAAAGGAAAGAAAGAAAGAAAGAAAACTGATATGCAAAGTTAAATAGAAGTAGATGAAGAAGATTTATATACATTAAAGTTTAATGGCAAGGGGAAAAGAAAAGTAGGAAAAGCAAACAAATGAATAAATGTAGAAAATAATATGATGGGTTTAATTTTTTTTTTAAGAGAAAAGAAAATAAATAAATAAATAAAAAGGTAAACTCCACAGAACTGCAAAAGCCCAATGTAGAGGCAGAGGTTTATAACAATAAAGTGTGACTGATATACACATATACATATATACCCATAAGCAAAATCAAAACAGTCCAACAAAAATAAAGTATAACAGATTGATCCAACGAATAGAGGAAAACAAAAATTATATCTACCAGTTAAGAACAAAACTAACTAAAGCACAAACTGGAAAACAAAACTAAAGCACGGTTCCCAGTGGGGAATAGAGCAATAAAAATAAAACTAACAAATATGTTGAGATGAAAGGAAAGAAAGACAAGAAAGGATTGATATGCAAAGTTAAATAGAGGTAGATGAAGAAGATTTATATACATTAAAGTTTAATGGCAAGGGGAAAAGAACAGTAGGAAAAGCAAGCAAAGGAATAAAAGTAGAAAAAATAATAATAGGTTTAAAAAACTAAAATTAAACATAAAGAAAAAAAAAAGGAAAACTCCACAGAACTGCAAAAGCCCAATGTAGAGGCAGAGGTTTATAACAATAAAAAATGTGACTGAGAGGGGAAAAAAAAAGCTCAAAAGCTTAATTAGATTTCATAAGATCTCAAAGTACTAGTAAAATCAACAACTGTAATGGGGCGGGGCAGGGGGGGAAGAAAGCAAAAGAATCTACAGAACAAGTCAAAACATAAGAATAATAAATGGCTTTCTGGAGTCACTGCTGAGAGTCCTTTCTCTCGCTGGGCGTCACTGTCCATCTTATCTCCCTAGGATACCCTCCAACACTGTGCTGGTCTCTGGACCTGCTGTGGGGGCAGCTCAGACTCTAATCTGGTCCTACTCCTGTGTGTTCTTGCCTACAATGTCCACAGCTATCAGAACTAGTGCGTTTTCTTTTGTGGGAGCTTTCAGTGTCCTTTTATATATTCCACAGACACAGAGTCTGCCTAGTTGATCATGTGGATTTAATCTGCAGCTTGTACAGCTGGTGGGAAGGTTTTGGGTCTTCTTCATTAGTCACACTGCCCCTGGGTTTCAACTGTGGTTTTATCTCCAACTCTGTATGTGGGTCATCCACTGGGATTTGCTCCTGAGGCTGCCCTGGAGGCCTTGGGTTTGTCTCTGTGATGACCAGGTGTGGAGGTGGTGCAGCTGCTTGGGTCACAGGGGTTCTGGCAGCACCAGGTATTCAGGGGGGCTGGTGGCTGGGGCAGCAGGAAATATAGTGCTCTAGAAGGGTGTGGCAACCAGTATTGGCCAACACACTCCAGTATTCTTGCCTGGAGAACCACCCTCCCTATCAGAGAAGCCTGGCAGGCCAGTTTACAGGGTCTCAAAGATTCAGACATGACTGAAGCAACCCTGCATGCATAGCTGAAAAAATTTTTTTGCTTGTGGCAGTTCTGCCCTAGTCAGAGTTGAGCGTGAAGGTGGCACAGCTTGACTTGCAGGGACTTGACTTGGCACAAAGTGTGCAGGGACATGGACTGCCTCCACCCCAGGAGTTATGGCCCTATCAGAATCTTTTTTTGAGCTTCTTGTAGCTGGCCATCAGAAGGCCTCTTTGGCCAGTCTTTCTCTGTAGCTCTGCCTGTTCAGGCACTTAGAGGACTCCCTTGCCTGGGTCTTTCTCTGTTGGGTGCATCAGGCACATAGAGGGCACCCTCCTCTCCCCGCCAGCTGGGGTCCTGCCCTGTAGATCAGTGCATCAGGCACTTAAACAGGCACCCTGGGTGGGGTCCTACTGTGTGGTTCAGGGCATCAGGTGTTTGGCTGGCCAGCCTCTCTATTGTTCAGCTGCTGATGCTGGCATGTGGGGAGAGAGACTATGGTGATGGCTCCACCCCCTAGGCATGACTCAGCAGTATCGCCTTACTTCATGGCTGCCTGGCTTTCCTCCACAGGCATTTCCCATCACAGTCTCCTCCCTCACATCCCCTGGATTCACCTCTCCACAGTCAACAGCAGCCCTCATCCTGGGATTGCTCCACAATTCCTAAACTCCAGCTTCCAGCCACTGCGCCATCTAGGGTACCTACGCCTGCAGCAAGGACTGTCTGATTCTCATTCCATTTAGGCTGCCACAGATCAGCTGTTTCACTCTCAGCCTTAAATGTTTCTCCTCTAACCCAGACAATTGCCCCAATGTGGGAATTGGACCCCTGCTTCAGTTCCCCCACCTGCTGAGGGCAGGTCCAGTCCTACTAACAGTTTTTCCCCCTGGTTCCTTCATCCTACCAAGTTTTGTGTGGTTCTATATATTCTTTTCCACTAGTCAGGTACTCCTGTCCGCTCTCAGCTGCTGTTCTGCATGCACTTCTGTGTCTGAAGGTGTCTTCCTGATGTATCCGTGGAGAGAGATGTACTCCATATTCATCTACTTCTCCATCATCTTGTTCTTTCTAATGATTCGTTTTTTTTTTTTTTTTTTTAATATATAGGCTAGGCTACCATGAAGTAATTATATTGATTACACTAAGCTAGCATAAAGCAATCACATTGCTGCTTCTTTATTGTCAATACATGAATCATTATACCTGTAAATAAAATTTTCACATAATATTTACACTTTTGATATCCAGTACTAATACATACAACATCTACAGTGATTTCTATTCATAACAAGACAATATTGATGGAGATACTGCCAAGACAGATAACTCATCTTGTATGTAGATGATGTAAACTTATGGTATAGATACATACAATGTGGTACTGTTAAATGTATTTTCTTTTTCTCATTATTTTCTCAATAACATTTTCTTTTCTCTAGCTTACTCTATTGTAAGAACACAGAACATAATACATGTATAAAATATATTAACCAACTATTTATGCCATCAGTAAAGCTTCCAGTCAAGAGTACATTATTAGTAAAATTTTCAAGGAGTCAAAAAGTATATGCAAATTTTCAGCTGCATGGGCAGAAGGGTGAGTGCCCCTAACCTCCAATATCATTTAAGGGGTCATCTGTATTTAAAAAATTAATTTACCAGGGGGAAGTATAATGTTAAAGCAACTGTAGAGCAAACCAATAAAAATAATGTTTGTTTCAAAAAATTAAGGAGAGATAGGAAAGGTAGCTATCAATTTAAAATAAGATATTCTGGAAACGCTATGATCTGCTTTTATTTTCAGGATTAAATGACAAAGCATGAAGAGGTAGAAAAATGAAAACACAGAGGTAAAGTAATTTTTTTAAAAAGGACAAATTAAGTAGAAAACAAAAAAAAAAGTAAAGAATTCTCTTTTATGAGAAAATTTATAAGAAAAAGCCTGAAAGCACACTTTGTTTTTCTGCAAATTTATGGCCCCTATCTTCTTTTAAATCAGCATCCTTACAAAAGGTATTCTTCATGATCAGAATGACAATATAATTTAATGCCCATATTAGGATGTTTCTGTCTAGAACAAATGCTAAACCACATAAACTACCAATACCACTGATATAATCAGGAGCATCCAGATAAACCAGAATGCTCATGTAGTAGGTTATGAGAATGAACACAATTCCTCACCCCTCTCTGTATCCCCATCTTTTCAGAGAGACTTTCAGTTCAGTTCAGTCACTCAGTCGTGTCTGACTCTTTGCGACCCCACAAACCCCAAGCTGCCAGACCTCCCTGTCCATCACCAACTCCCGGAGTTTACTCAAACTCATGTCCATTGAGTCAGTGATGCCACCCAACCATCTCAGCCTCTGTCATCCCCTTCTCCTCCTGCCCCCAACCCCTCCCAGAATCAGGGTCTTTTCAAATGAGTCAGCTCTTCACATCAGTTGGCCAAAGTACTGGAGTTTCAGCTTCACCATCAGTCCTTCCAATGAATACCCAGGACTGATCTCCTTTAGGATGGACTGGTTGGATATCCTTGCAGTCCAAGGGACTCTCAAGAGTCTTCTCCAACACCACAGTTCAAAAGCATCAATTCTTCAGTGCTCAGCTCTCTTTATAGTCCAACTCTCACATCCATACATGACTACTGGAAAAACCATAGCCTTGACTAGACGGACCTTTGTTGGCAAAGTAATGTCTCTGCTTTTTAATATGCTGTCTAGGTTGGTCATCACTTTCCTTCCAAGGAGCAATCGTCTTTTAATTTCATGGCTGCAATCACCATCTACAAAATGCAGCAGTGAAGTTTCCTACTACACTGAACCAACTGAATCCATCTATACCTGGGACAGTGTTAAGAAGTTCAAAACTCTTCAACCGAAGCCCTGGAAGATAGTAAGCTGATGCTTTTATTTTTTTAGGTCTCTTACTTTTAGGAACCAAGAATGTTCCATCCATAAATAATACTGGCTATCTTCAATGCTTACTTCTAGGAAGTTAAAAATCTATTCATCTTAAATGTTAACACTAATATCAACTTGCCTTTAAAACAGCATTTTACTTTACATATTATTAACAAAAAAAGAACTATGAAGCATACACAGAGCAGATATCATTACATTCATTTTACAGATGAGAAAATCAAATCATAGTGTAAGTGAAATGACTTTCACAAGTAGCAAGTGACCAAGCTACAATACTTATAACTACATATATAAACTCTCAGTACTCCTTTTCCTTAGAGCATTTATGCTAAAATCTTGGTCAGTATTGGCATTATCACTTTTTAATGTATTCTTTAATTAAACTGATGAAGTACTGTTTCCTTCCTTATAAAAGTCAGGCCTAAATGACTCAAGGCTTAAGAAACAAAATAATGCATGAAAAGCAAATAGCATAATCCCTAACACAAATGTTAGGCCCCTTGCCCCCACTCACCATGATACAGCTCTCTTCCAGACTTGACAATCTCAACCCTCACGGCATTAAGCATCACTTGAAATGATAAACGTTCACACAATTAGTATCAGCAAATTCATTTCTATGGTAGAAGCATTTATTTCAATTATACAAAAATAACACTATTCCAAACTCAAGGTAACTAAGATGTATATTTTTGCCTTATATACCCATACTCAATGTTACATATGGTTTCAAGACATTCTTAAATTAACAAGAATCAATTTAGAATCAAGGTAGTATCTGTCAATAAAAGAGACGTACTAAGGCTACATATACTGGAAATGGGGAAATACAAAATGATTTCATGCAGTGATTCTCAATTTTAGTGTGCATCAGAATCATCTGGACAGTGGAAAAAGTACCTTTAGGAGACTGAAGGCAAATCACCAGATTAAGTAAACCCTCAGTCTCAGAATAAATACCAAAACGACTGACTAAAGATACAAACTTTGCTTCACAGGGAAGAACAAAGACAAAATACATCATGGTATATGAAATCAGT
The DNA here is from genome assembly GCF_023699985.2 of Odocoileus virginianus. Lineage (NCBI taxonomy): Eukaryota > Metazoa > Chordata > Mammalia > Artiodactyla > Cervidae > Odocoileus > Odocoileus virginianus. The sequence continues at coordinate 72,605,461 of NC_069683.1, forward strand.
CATTTAAGTGAAGTGTGAATTCTCTAAGCCTCAGGTTCAGGAATACTACTACTCTCAAGACTTTTTCTACAGATTAGATCAGATAGTGTGCAATAGTGCTTCCCTAATTCATAAAACACCACTACTATCATTATTTCATCACCATCAATACTATTGGATACAGAGGACATTCTCCCCCACCCCCACTCCCAGTTCCAAATAGTTATTATCTATTTTAAAAATCAAATGACTACTTACTGGGTTCCAGTTCATTGACTACTGGCACCATTTTTAAACTGGTAACATTCTTACTAGCTTCAACCAAGCATATTAAGATTTCAGTACACGGTTGAAATGACAATTTTTGTCTAAACTACTGGCTTAGTCAATGGAGTCACAGAAGAAAGCATAAAGTTTACAAAAATGTGTGCTGTTTCTAAAGCACCAAAGGCTAAACAAATGAACTGCTTTGGAAAGTAACCCACTTTAGACAACCTCTGATGTTGCCTATATCGTTTTCTGACTCTCATATTATATACAGATGGAAACAAAGGAATAAAACATCTATAATCTTCATCACTTCCTATAGTCGATATACTATACAGACTCGATGGGCATGAGTTTGAGTAAACTCCAGGAGTTTGTGATGGACAGGGAGGCCTGGTGTGCTGTGTTTCATGGGGTCGCAAAGAGTCGGACACGACTGAGCAACTGAACTGAACTGTTTCATAGTTAAAGTTTTGGGCCACTTAAGTAATTCCCACATAAATACCTGTGGTTTTAACATTCTGAAACTGAAACATAGCTAAAGAGGTGCTCAGTCAGGCTAAGACAGGGTTCTTCCATTTCAGCAATATTGCTATTTTGATCTTTTTTTTTTTTTTTTTTTTTTGGTGGAGAGGAGGGTGGAAACTGTCCTATGCATCGCAGGATGTAGGCATCCCTAGCCTGTACCTACTGCATGCCAGGAGCAATGTGCCCAACTTTCCAATTCTGACAACCAAAAATTGTTGCCAGATATTGCCAAATGTCTTCTGGGGGCCAAAGTCACCCCCAGTTGACAACTACTGAGCTAGAATTTTATACAGACATAATTGTAAACTCTGAGTCCATAGATTATGCAAGACTGTGTGTAATTTTACTAATTTAAAGAGTATAGTACAACAATTTCTACTATACTGTTTATGCTAGGGCACATAGTTTTCCTAGAAGACTTAAGCATATAATTACCCACAAATAATCATCTCTTTCCTATGGAAAACACTAATGTTAAACAGGGGAAAAAAACAACAATACAGCTAATCCTGCAACCATTTTTAAACCTAAACCTATGGTTTACAAATATTTGATTAATGGAGACCTAGATAAATCACTGCAAGTGTCCTTCCTTCTGAATTCGTAGTCTCTCTTTCTCTACTTGTAAGCGTTCCTTTTCAATCTGCAGCTTCTCTGATTCAAATTTCAAAAACTGCAGCCTATCTTTTTCCAGTTGTAAGCGTTCTCTCTCAAGTTTTAACTTCTCGGTTTCTATATCCTGTGGTTGATGTATGGACTTTTCCCCTTGACCAAGTTCACTTTCCAAAGATGGCTTCTCTGAGTTGACTATCTGTAACCTCAGCTTCTCTCTTTCAATCTGCAACCGCTCCTTTTCCAGCTGAAGTCGCTCATGCTCCATGTCTAAATGTCGCAGCCTCTCTTTCTCAATCTGTAGGCGTTCCTTCTCTACCTGCAGTCTTTCAGCCTCAATATCAAGCCTTCGTTTTTCCAATTCTAGTTTCTGTTTCTCTATGTTTACAAGCAAATGGGGCTCATCATATGCAGACCTAGACGGTGTTGAGTTCAGAGTAAAAAATTCATCAATGTGGGGGAAATCAGGAAGTTCATTTTCCCTCCTGGAATCTGGTATGACTGATGACAACATTTCTTCTTCCTCTTCAATCTCAAACTAAAAGAGAAAAGTAGTTCTCAGTATTTATTAATATTCATGGTTGTTAATTTGTCTAGGCATTTCTTTAAAGCGTTCTGTATTTGAGCACACAAAACCATTTACTTTGAATTTTGAAAAATACTTACAATTGTGTGACATCATTAATATGTACAGTTAAAAGAGTACATTGAGGTGAGAAGAAATTAATTACAGTAAGATAGTAAAAAATGGAGTGACTCTGTTATGTACTATTTTTAAGTTAGCTTGAAAATCTGGGAATTTCTTAACTGTTCTTGGTCTATAACAAACTCTCATATCAGAAATGAAGAAATAAAAAAGAGGGTTCACATAGGCTAATACTTACTTCAGGACTCTGGGGATCTCTTTCTTCCTCTTCCACCTTGACCTCAGTTAAGGAACCACCTGCATCCCTGAAATCTGCCACATTTTGCCAATCAAAATTTGTATCACTTCGGAATCCAATCTTTTCATCTATCTCTTCAGTGAGAGAGTCATCTAAATCAGATGTGGGAAGGGGAAACCCTGAACCAACTAGCTTAATGTTCGCCTTCATCTTCTTTCTCTTCATAAGGGCTCGCCAGTCAAGGTACCTTCTTTTCACTTCTGTCCCTGTTCTCTGCTCTCCTTCTCCTACAGCATTCACACACTGTGCAATCTCCTCCCAAGCCATTCGCTTCATCACATTAATTGTTGTATTGAGTTGCTTGGAAAAAATTACTTCTTTCCTTTTCGTAATTTCTTTCAAAAGGGTCTGAGTTTCTTGTACACTGAAATTGCTTTTCCTTTTCCTCTTCAATTGCTTCATTTTCTAACTTAAATGTAGTTTTTACAGTAAGGAAAAATGTGAAAAGAATTTGAGGAATGCTACAAAGAACAAAAATCAAGGACAATTCCTTGTAAGTACTTTGTTTAAATCAGAGTTTTCCATTCATCTAGTAGCACAGGCAGGCTGGATGATTCCTAAAGAGAAAAAAGTAAAAATCAATCAACCTGCAACTTTTGCAATATACTTCAACCCAATAAGTTATGTAATTTAAAAACAAACAAAAGCCCTCTTAATATGGCTCAAAACTGACTACATTTTCTGTCTCTGCCAGCACTACCACAGTCCAAGCTACCATCTTCTCTTACCTAGGCTGCTGTAAAGGTTCCTAACTAACTGCCAGTATTCACTCTTGATCTGCTCCCTACTTCTGCTCTCCCCAATTCATCCTCTGTACTTTAACTGCAAAGGCCTTCTTTAAGTCACCCACTGTTGTCAATCTCTTTCCCTATTCAGGGTTTTTGTACACACTATTCCCTCTGCCTAGAAAATGGATTGTTCCCTGCTTGGCCTACTTAATCCCTCCTCATCTTTCAGCTTGCAGATTAGACATCTGCTTCTCAGTGAATCCTCTTCTGACAAGTAAATTACTCATTTTCCTCACCTAAATGTTACACTGTGCTGATATACAACTAAGACTCTCTTTCCCATTTCACTAGAAGTTCTAGGAAACAGCAACATTTTTGCTCACCATCATGTCTCGAGAGTCTAGCAGAGATTCTGGCATGTGGCAGGCATACATACTATAAACACTTTTGAATGAATAAATGAGTCAACCTGCCAAAGTGACCACTAAACATTAAAAACCAAAAAAAAATAAGACTGAAAGAGGGTGTACCTGAAACTTGTTAGAAAGGTAAACTTTTCAGGCCCCACCCCAGACCATTTGAATACAGCACTCTGGGGGCAAGATCTGGCAATCTATGTTCCAATGTCTTCCAGATGATCCTAATACATGCTAAAGTGTGAAAACCATGGTGCTGACCCACACCAATAAAACAAATGCTTTACACACCTGATTCTATCACACACTTTGATTTCAAGTCTTAGGTATCTCTTTGGTGGAATCTAAAGCACATTCAGATCCTCAATACAATAGCTGGGAAATGTAGTTTTTCTGCTATCTAACCTTTGCATTATGGGAAGGCACACAAACAAACTGGAAAAGAGATTTTAAAAGTATGTAATGAGGAACAAGGGCTTCCCTGGTGGCTCAGCAGTAAAGAATCTGCCTGCCAATGCAGGAGACAAAGAGATGTGGGTTTGATCCCTGGGGTGGGAAGATCTCTTGGAGAAGGAAATGGCAACCGACTCCAATATTCTTGCCTGGAGAATCCCATGGACAGAGAAGCCTGGCGGGCTAGTCCACAGGGTCACAAAGTTGGACAAGACTGAAGTGACTTTGCACGCACGCATTCACACAAACCACATTTTCTGACTTCAAATTTACTCACTGATCACTGCTACAGAGCTTCTTTTTTCCCTCCTTTACAAAATGAGAAGGTAGGCTGAGGAGATGCCTTCCAGCTCTATCATTGTAGGATCATAAACATTTCCTGCCAATAGAAAGAAAAATACAAATATCCATTAAATTCCATGTCCCATCATTAAGTCTGAACAAAGTTCTATATGTAGCCAGAAAACTCTCCAAAGTTTCAACCAGTTATGTTTCACTCTACCACAAAAACTTTAATATTTGCCAGTTTAAAATTTTACTAGTAGAGTGAAAAATATTTCTCTGGTAATTGACAATATAAATAGTATTTTCTACTGAAGCAAAAGTATGGTAATTAAGGTAACTAAATTTGATCAGTAAATGCACAAGTCTTTTCTATCACTGTTAATACTCTTCTCTCTGGGGTTTAAAAGTGGATGCAAATCCCTTATTTCTAAACTCTAATAACAATATATTTTTTATTAAGATTTCACTCTTGTACGCATTTTTCAAGTTTCCAGTAATACTTATTCAACTGATCTTGTGTGTGTCTAGTAACATCATCAAAAAAATGCCCACCAATGCATCTTCTTGTTTCTAACCATTGATGTACAGTAACCATCTCCTGAACTACTCCTTGATGCTAAAATGAAGACCAGAGAGAACAAAAACTTAAAAGAGCAGAAAATAAACTCTCAAAAAGTCACTGTCAATTTTGTACACCCACAAAAAGAGCAAAGCAGGAGAAAATGGGGGGGGGGGGGAGACTGCAGCAAACTATTCTAAAGCAGACTTCCAATTACTTGAGACATTTAATAATAAAATTGAAATCCACTAAATTAGAATGTATAATCAAATAGTGGCAGCACTTTTGATCTTCTCTCAGGCAAATACTGCCATTATAGTCAAATATAAGCCTCTTGTCACTAGAGTATAAGCAAACATATTCATACATTAAAAAAGCATCAAAACAGGCTGTGGCTCAGTGGTAAAGAATCTGCCCACCAATGACCCCCTGGAGGAGGAAATGGCAACCCACTCTCAGTATTCATGCCTGGAGAATCCAATGGACAGAGGAGTCTGTCAAGTTACAGTCCATAGGGTTGCAAAGAGTTGGACACGACTGAGCATGCACACATTCAAACACACAGTGTAATGGTTATAAGCACAGGTTGTGCAGTCAGATGCCTGGTTGGAATCCTGGCTCTGGAACTTCCATGCTGCGTGCCTTAGTTATTTAATTTCCCTACATGCAATTCCATTTGTAAAATAATATTATTACTTCATAGAGATACTATAAGGATTAAAGGATTTAGTAAAATATGGAGAATAGTTCCTGGCACACAGCAAGTTACGTTCACTATTGTTGCAAGAAAGGCAAATCTCTAAAGGAAGAGAAAGACCACAATAATATTGGTGTTGTTCTAGTTCATAGGTCAAATGGTAAGTCTGTTGGTCTTTATTACTATGCTTTATAACATTAGGAGTATATTGGAACCTGCTGATATGAGCTGGTGAAGATCACTGTACACTCCCCAACTACATATTCAGTAATGTCATGTTGGGAACTAGAAACTGGCCAAGATGGCAGTATTTCCAACACAGAAATGGACAAATGTTACAAACTAGAATGTTCTTCTTTTCAGTGGTCAAGGAGCTGGTTTACTAGTATACTTAAAGCTACATGATTTTTCCATATTTCAAATACTACCTAATAAAAAACAAGAAAATGGAATGTTTTAACATCTGATCCTACAACAGTTTAGTGAACATTCCAGATGCCTTGTAATTTTAGAGGATCTCATTTAATTAGCACTGACCTAACATGGGAGTTGGTGATGGACAGGGAGGCCTGGCGTGCTGAGATTCATGGGGTCACAAAGAGTCGGACATGACTGGGCGACTGAACTGAAATGAACTGAACATTCCTTATGTAATTCAAGTTCTCAGTTGAGCTGGGCAAGTATACTGCTTTTCTCTAGAGGCAACTGAAGAATAATCATGAAATACTATATTTATGGGGCTTCCCTGATAGCTCAGACAGTAAAGAATCTGCCCACAATGCAAGAGACCTGGGTTCGATCCCTGGGTCAGGAAGATTCCCTGGAGAAGGGACTGGCAACCAACTCCAGTCTTCTTGCCTGGAGAATTCCAAGAACAGAGGAGCCTGGTGGGCTACAGTTAATGGGGTTGCAGAGTCAGACACAACTGAAAGACTAATGCTTTCTTTCTTCACTATATTTATAAGCAACATAAAAAAGGAACTGAAGAAAACTGATTTACACATCATTTGCACATCATTAAACCAGCACCAATATACTTCTCTTTAGTACCTATAGAGCCACTGCATCACATTTCAAAGAATTAGTGCAGTCAAACTTCATTTCCTCCTTCCTCTACCATTTGCTCCACCATTATGAGGATCTAGAAGATGGTACCCCACCTGCTCCAAAAGCAGTATCTTCAATACATCACACTGTGCCTAATAGGAGGTAAAAATACAACGTAAAGTAAGAAAGTGGGGGAGGAGAAAGAGCAGAAAATGAAACAGACAATAACTTAAGTAAGGTAAGCTACAAAACAAACCGCTATGGGCAAAGTATATATTTAAAAGAAAAAGGCAGCCCAAGTCAATACAGGCAAGAAGCAGTTTATGAAATTAAGTGAAGACCTTAAACTACCTACCCTATGACTATACTAAAGAATATAACAGTTAACAAATTATACAAAATTCTGAAAAGAAAATTTTAAATAAATAGGCTATGAAGAACTACTTAGACAGTATGAACCAATGAGGAGCAGATTGTTAAAAATATATTTTAAAAACAGAATCAGCAGGTCAGATGCCCTTAAAAATAGAAAAGATTACTAAAGTTACATCAAATTCCATATCAAATTAAGGATGACTTTTTGTTTCCAAAAGATACAGAAATGTTTCAGATATTTAAATAGCTTCTTGAACAATTTTAAAAGCACTGTCATATTTAAAAGGTAGAAGTATGGTAAAAATATAAATATTCAATAAGGGATTAGATGAATAAACTGCAGTACAGCCACATAATGGAATATAATACCCATTAGAGTATGAATATGACTTAGCATAACATTATTAGTATGTTAATGCAAGCCGACAAAATCAGAAAAGGAATATGTATGTATGTCTATGCTGTATACATATTTACAGAAGCTCAGTTTTCAACCTAAGAACATTTCTAGACAGAACATGCTATGCCCTACAACAAGTTCACTCACTCTGTCCACCATCATTCACCAGCTCTAGAGATCACATCTATAGTCATTTATTTTGGTCATATAGCTGTTTGTTGGCCTAGCCACATGCTTCCACTAACAGGCTGTTATAATCACTTACTTTACATTAGAAGCAATAAGGGATCAAAGATGAATATACTGTTTCTAACAAATAACCTATAATCTATTAAAACATATATGCATAAAATTTATATGAAAAACTTATAATGGAGACTATAAAGTTTTGAATAGAGACTACCAAGGCTTGTATATTAACTCCACTACTTAGAAGTTCTATGATCTGAATACATTACTTAACCTTTTAAATTGATTTACTAATTTATAAATGGGAAAAATAATAGAATACTATAATATTTTGAGGTGTAAATGAGACAACCCAAACAAAAAGCTTATAATATCTAAGACATAATAAGCCCTTAACAAATATCAGCTATTATCCACTTCCTAACATAGTCTGGCGGAGAAGGCAATGGCACCCCACTCCAGTACTCTTGCCTGGAAAATCCCATGGACAGAGGAGCCTGGTAGGCTGCAGTCCATGGGGTCGCGAAGAGTCAGACATGACTGAGCAACTTCACATTCACTTTTCACTTTTATGCATTGGAGAGGAAATGGCAACCCACTCCAGTGTTCTTGCCTGGAGAATCCCAGGGATGGGGTCGCACAGAGTCGGACATGACTGAAGTGACTTAGCAGTAGCAGCAGTATAGTCTGGACATAGTAAATGAATAAGTCTTTACTCGATAAATAATGTGAATGTAAGAAAAGTGCACAAAGAGAAATATTAACAAAATAACCTGGGTGTTCAGAAGGCGTAATCTTTGGTGGGATCAAGGAAAGTTGTCAGAAGGAATTGGCATTTGATTTGAACGGACAGTAATACATGGCAGAAGTATCAGGAATCAAAGTTAAATAACTAGGCTGGGGCCAAATGTCAGGTTGACTTGAAAGGCCCTACTCTTTGCTAAGAAACTTACTGTAAGAGGCAAATATATCTGAAAATTCATATTTTTTTTAAATTCAAGCAATATGCCTTTTATATGGAACCACTGTTACATAAACTACAACATACAAAATATAAGTGCATAATAAACGACATTGCAGTTGCCAACAGAATCCTAACTTAGACAAAAATCTGTAATCAAATTTTGTTGCTCCCAGAATGAGAGATCAATTTTGTAATGATAGAAATAACAATCCTCCTAAAACTATGCCTGAGTCAATATATTCCTAAAATTTGGGCAGCAGTTTCTATTATTTGCATATTCTGTGCACCCCCAACAATTTGCAACTCCATATCTCTATCCTACAAAAGTGGTATCCCTTTGTCTTTGACCTATGTTCCTAACTCTTTGCTCTATGCCAAACTGATGAACTAGTTCACTGATAAAATGCACTTTTAAAAAAAAATTTTGGGCTGACAGGCATGGCTTGTGGGAATTTCCCAACCAGGGAATTCTGGGCCACAGCAGTGAAAGCACAGATCCTAACCACTAGACCACTGAGGAATTCTAGACAAAAGGCATTTGCATTTTAACACACATTTTCTACCTCACTGAAATTGATATCAAAATGTATCTTAGACTTCCAGTCAGCCATGGCTTAACTGTGTGAAAATCTTTGACACCTTCTGATTAATGTAAGATAGTACCCAAATCAAAGCAACCTTGAGTTGACATTTGGTAGCTATGCTTGCGTGAATAGAAACTAAGCTATGTTTCCAGGAATTTTTTTTCTCTCTTCTCCTTTACATTTTTGTACTCATGTAACCGTTTGGGTTTTCATCATCCATTACCCAATAATTTTACTCAAATATATCAAGCTCCTACTATGTGCCAGGCACGTATTCTTGGTGCTGGGGCTGACTACCTCACAAAATATTTTAAAAAGCCGTTTTAGATGTGAAATACTATCCTTTTCATATTGGTTGTCTTCTTTATCTATATAAAAGGGAATTTAGTAGTTGCAACCTCTAAAAATTCATAGTTTTTCCACGCCCAATCACAGAGAACAGCCATTTTCCTGAAAACCCATTTCACAATCATTCTTTATTGGGTGGAAATAGGTGTAAGTAGTTCACTTACATAATCCTTGTGAAGATGGTGTACCACCAAAGGCGTATTACACCTGGGCAATTTTTTTCCAAGGACTAACACTTGAGAATGAAGTTCCTAAATACTGCACGATAAGACAGAATTAAGAGGTCTAAGGAAAATCGGGTATAAATTCTGGGTCCAAAATTTTTTTTTAGATAAATTCATTAGATTATTCAAGAAGAAAAACATCACAAAATCTACAAACTTCCCCCAATCCTCTTTGAAGTGGGCTTCCCACCTCCCACCAACACCGGGCCCTACTGTCGCCACTATACTCTTAGAAGACATTCAACTCCCTGCCTATAACTTGTGGTAGGTAAATGACTAAAGTTTACTTAAGCGTCCCCTGTTATCACATTAATAAAGTACCTCTCACTCCCGTCCTCGCTCTTTGGAACGGCCCCTTGGGACAATCCAGGAAGGCTGAGTTCCCAGGAGGCCAGCCAGGAGGAGGGGGCGCGCCGCAGACTCCGCCACAGCCACGGCTGCACCTGACAGGCTACAGGGCAACCAGGAAGAAAGTGCTCGCTCCGCAAATCAGAGCCCTAACAGGGGCCCGGAAACTTTGCCAGCCTTGCTGCAGAGGCCTGAGCCCTCCCCACCCTCCCAGGTCAGGCTGCAGAGACGACTGCGATCTCTCCTGAGCGTTGTGGTCCGCGACGTTGCGAAGTCAGGTCCAAAGCCAGCGGTGAGGTGACCGCGGCCTGACGCCGCCCCGCTGACACCTACCGTCCGCGGAGACACCGCCCCCCTCACAGCCTCTTCCGCTGCACCGCCGCTCACCTGCAGGTCGGGCGGTGCCTCACCGCCGTCGCCTCTGGGGTGTGTGTGGGGCGGGGTGGCAGAGATGCTTTATCAATTCCCCGCCCACGGACTCGGCCCGCCCCTGCGTCTACGCCATTGGCTACCGCGGCAGCCGCTCGTCTAACGACGCTCGCCCGTTGGCCAGGAGGACGCTGCCGTTCTGGCTGAGGGCCCGCCCGGGTCCGGCCTCACAATGGAAAGCGCGTCCCAAGCCGTTCCGGGTTAGTGCCCTGACTCCGCCCCCCGTGACTCGGCCTCCCGCCGGAGCTCCTTGGCGCCGGGACCCGTCAATCTAGAGCGCTATGGGGAAGGATTGGCCCCTCGCGGTCGCACGCTGCGCCGTTCTGTGCGATTGGAGCACAGTCAGCTTCATCTCCAAACCGTTCCTGTCCTTGACCCAAACCTGTTAAAAGGGCAAAGAGGAAGTGGAACCTTCGCATTTCCCAGCTGGTTCCGAACTCAGCATCACCTTCTGCTCAGCCAACGGTGACCTAAGTTTGCCTCAGTCAATCCCTCTAAAGCTACCCCGCCAAAGGTCACTGGTGATTCCCTTTCGGCTGAATCTAGTCATCACTCAGCGCTTATCTTACCTCCTCATAAAATATTTGACTTACTAACGCATATATATGGAATTTTAAAAGACCGTAACGATAACCCTATATGCAAAACAGAAAAAGAGACATAGAACAGACTTTTGGACTCTGTGGGAGAAGGCGAGGGTGGGATGTTCTGACAGAATAGCAATGAAACAAGTATAGTATCAAGTGTGAAAGAGATCACCAGCCCAGGTTGGATGCATGAGACAAGTGCTCAGGGCCGGTGCACTGGGAAGACCCAGAGAGATGGGATGGGGAACACATGTAAATCCATGGCTGATTCATGTCAATGTATGGCAAAAACCACTACAATATTGTAAAGTAATTAGCCTCCAACTAATAAAAATAAATGAAAAAATTAAAAAAAAATAAAATGAAATATTTGACTTGTTGACCTTTCTTCATTTGATTTCCATAATGCTTCCCCTGGTTTTTCTCCCTCTCAGTTCTCTTCTCTATCCCCTTTGCAATTGCCGAGGCTTTAGCTGCCATCTCAAGTTCTAGTTCTGGTGTTACTAATGGGTCTGTCTTTCATTGCCTTTGTTCAGGCCTCCATTGAAATCCTCAGTTACAGCAGTAGCATCCTTACTGGGCTGTCAATCATACTGCCAAGAGGACTGTAGTCTATTCTTCGTACTGTAGCTAGGACAAGCTGCTTACAGGTCTCTAGTGGAACCATACTCATGATAAAGTACAAACTCTTTACAAGAGTGTCTTCTATTTTTTTCTCAGGCTTCATTTTTCATCAACATTACCCCTCTTTCATTTACCTTCTTCCTTACCCTAATTACTTTGGCTTCTTTCAGTTCCTGGACTTAACAGTGGCCTTGAGACTTTTAGTTTGCATTGCTTTGTTTCTACCCAGAATGATTTCTCCCTGCCTATTCCCTGCTATGCCCAGAATTTGTTTTAGAAATTATTTTCCAAGTAAGCCTTCCTTTCTCTCCATTCACCCTATCTCCACTTACAAGTTGTCCCTCTAATATAGGTTTACCAGATAAAAGACAGGATACTAAACTAAATTTGTAGTTCAGATATGTAACAAATAATTTTTAGTATAATCATATCCTATGTAATATTTGATATCCTATATTTTTATTTGGTAAATCTGCCAACCCTACTTCAGAATGCTTTCCTCTGACAGCTCTTATCACATATTCCAGATGGGTAGGTCTTCCTTATCCACTGCTGAAATTTCTTTTCAGTGCCTAAAATATAATAGGCACTCAAAAGACTTTTGGTAAATAAATAAAGGAATATTCTGGGTGAATTGTGAATACTTGCTCAATATTCCTTAAGGAATTCTCTTCCATAAAATAGAAGTACTTATGAAATAATGCTCTTTTGAAATGTAAACAGTTTTGTTTTGTGGAAATATGACATCTTGTGTTTTATAGTCTGGGGTTTTGTCTGTAGTGGTCATTTTCTGTGTGAGTGTAGTGAAAAGGTAAAAAGAATTATCCATCCTTATTATGACCAGACTCTTTCTGTCCTTTTCAGAGTCTGTCTACTATGTAAACCTATTTATTTACATAAGTAAAAGGGTTAAGGCCTAGTAAGTCAGTAAGTATTAAGAACTTTCTATATTTATGTCATGAACTCTTTAAGCTTCCTCCGATTACTTCAGTCTCTTTGCTGATTGAGAGCTCTTTTCAGATACCCTCTCTTTTTTTGTTCACATCTGTATCTTGCCTGAGTAGGCACAGATCAACAAGGTAGAGATGAAAGGTAATCCAAAATGCCTAACAATATTAGTACCCCAATTACTAACCTGATAGTCTCCTTGCGAGCTTGATTTTTGAGATAGTAATTTCAGGCTAAAAAATTGACCTAATACTTATTCTAGAACTGTGTTTGTTCTGCAGCAGGAGCCACTTGATAGATGAGCCCTTGAGATTTGGCTACTAAAACTGAGTAACTGAATTTTAATTGTATTTACTTTTAATGTAAAAACTGATACTCAATTCAGTTAATGCATAATGTCTAAATATGTTTGGGAAACTTGAGTGATGTGAATCTACTTTTTCAATTATAACCTTTTTGATACATAAGTACAGATTGAATATTGCTGATAAAGAATAACTGAATTGAGATGTGCTCTAAGTTTAAAATATATACATGATTTTGAAGATCTAACATAAAATGTAAAATGTCACACTGATCATTTTATACTGATTATATTGAAAAGTTGGAATTATAATATATTGCATAATTATGTTAAGCAAATATATGATTAATTATACCTTTGAAATTTTTTTTTACTTTTTAAAATGAGTCTAATAAGAAATTTAAGTGTATATATGTGGATAGCATTATATTTCTCAGAAAATGCTGTACTAGACTGTGCCTGACCATAGCTTATCAAAAATTTCAAAATGGAAATATAATTGTTAACTAGAATCTATTTCATTCTGTATTATTTAACAAAAAAACACACTTTTCCTGTCTCTTCCAAACATGCCGCTGCTGCTGCTGCTAAGTCGCTTCAGTCGTGTCCGACTCTGTGCGACCCCATAGATGACAGCCCACCAGGATTCTCTGTCCCTGGGATTCTCCAGGCAAGAACACTGGAGTGGGTTGCCATTTCCTTCTCCAATGCATGAAACTGAAAAGTGAAAGCAAAGTTGCTCAGTTGTGTTCAACTTTTCACAACCATTTGGACTGTAGCCTACCAGGCTCCTCCATCCATGGGATTTTCCAGGCAAGAGTACTGGAGTGGGTTGCCATTGCCTTCTCCTTTCCAAACATAACTTAAGATAAAAAGCCAGTGAACATATTATATATGTTGTTAACTATACTTAACTGTATCAGAGCTGTTATCAGTCTCCCTTTTTGCCTTTGCACACGCTATTTCCTTTTCCTTAGCACATGTACTGCTTCCTCCTTGTCTTGTCCTTATGACATACTCTTATTACCCTTTAAAATGAACTCTTCCCTGACAATGTTAGGGGTCAACATTTCATTTTTCCTATGAGTTTTACACTTATACTGTTGCTATTACTGTTGTTCAGTACCTAAGTCCTGTCCGACTCTTTGGACCCCATAGATTACAGCAAGTCAGGCTTCTCTGTACATCACCATCCCCTGGAGTATGCTCAGATTCATGTCCATTGGGTCGGTGATGCCACCCAAGCATCTCGTCCTCTGTTGTCTGCTTCTCCTCCTGCCTTCAATCTTTCCCAGCGTCAGGGTCTTTTGCAATAAAGCTCTTCACATCAGGTGGCCAAAGTGCTGGAGCTTCAGTTTCAGCATCAGTCCTTCTCATGAATATTCAGGGATGATTTCCTTTAGGATGAACTGGTTGGATCTCCTTGCAGTCCAAGGGACTCTCAAGAGTCTTCTCCAACACCACAGCTTAAAAACATCAATTCTTCTGCACTCAGCTTTCTTTAGAGTTCAGCTCTCACATCCATACATGACTACTGGAAAAATCATAGCTTTGACCATGTGGACTTTGTCGGTAAAGTAATGCCTCTGCTTTCTAATATGCTGTTGAGGTTTGTCATGACTTTTCTTCCAGTAAGCAAGCATCTTTTAATTTCATGGCTGCAGTCATTTTGGAGCCCAAGAAAACTGTTTCCAATGTTTCCCCATCTATTTGCCATGAAGTGATGGGACCAGATGCCATGATCTTAGTTTTTTGAATGTTGAGGTTTAAGCCAGCTTTTGCACTCTCCTCTTTCACCTTGATCAAGAGGCTTTCTAGTTCCTCTTTGCTTTCTGCTGTAACGGCAGTGTCATCTGCATATTTGAAGTTATTGATATTTCTCCTTGCAATCTCGCTTCCACCCTGTCCTTCATCCAGCTTGTGATTCATCCAGCCCAGCATTTCTCATGATGTACTCTACACATAAGTTAAATAAGCAAGGTGACAACATACAGCCTTGACATACTGCTTCCCCAGTTTGGAACCAGTCCGTGTTGCATGTCCAGCTCTAACTGTTGGTTCTTCACCTGCATACAGGCTTCTGAGGAGGCAGGTAAGGTGGCCTGGTAGTCCCATCGCTTTAAGAATTTCCCACAGATTGTTGTGATCCACACAGTCAAAGGCTTAGCGTAGTCAATGAGATAGAAGTAGATTTTTTTTTTCTGGAATTCTGTTGCTTTTTCTATGATCCAATGGATGTTGGCAATTTGATCTCTGGTTCCTCTGCCTTTTCTAAATCCTTCTTGAACATCTGGAAGTTCACAGTTCTTGTACAGTTGAAGCCTAGCTTGTAGAATTTTGAGCATTATTTTGCTAGTGTGTGAGATGAGTGCAAGTGTATGGTACTTTGAGCATCCTTTAGCATTGCCTTTCTTTGGGATTGGAATGAAAGCTGACCTTTTCCAGTCCTGTGGTCACTGCTGCATTTCCCAAATTTGCTGGTATATTGAGTGCAACCCTTTCCCAGTACCATCTTGAAGGATTTGAAATAGCTCAGCTGGAATTTCATCATCTCCACTAGCTTTGTTCATAGTGATGCTTCCTAAGGCCCACTTAACTTTGAACTACAGGATGTCTGGCTATAGGTGAGTGATCACACCATCATGGTTATCTGGGTCATTAAGAGCTTTTTTGTATAATTCTTCTGTGCATTCTTGCCACCTCTTCTTAATATCTTCTGCTTATGTTAAATCCATACAGTTTCCATCCTTTATTGTGCCCATCTTTTCATGAAATGCTCCCTTGGTATCTTTAATTTTCTTTAAGAGCTCGCTAGTCTTTCTCATTCTATTGTTTTTCTCTATTTCTTTGCATTGATCACTTAGGAAGGCTTTCCTATCTCCTTGTCATTCTTTGGAACTCTGCATTCAGATGGGTATATCTTTCCTTTTCTCTTTTGTCTTTAGCTTCTCTTCTTTCCTCAGCTATTTGTAAGGCCTCCTTAGACAACCATTTTGCCTTTTTGCATTTCATCTTCTTGGGGATGGTTTTGATCACCGCCTCCTGTACAATGTTACAAACCTCCATCCTTAGTTCTTCAGGCACTCTATCTATCAGATCTAATCCCTTGAATCCATTTATCACTTTCACTGTATAATCATAAGGGATTTGTTTAGGTCATACCTGAATAGTCTAGTGGTTTTCCCTAGTTTCTTCAATTTAAGTCTGAATTTTGCAACACAGAGTTCATGATCTGAGCTATAGGCAGCTCCTGGTCTTGTTTTTGCTGACTCTATAGATCTTCACCAACTTCGCCTGGAAAGAATATAATTAATCTGATTTCAGTATTGGCCGTCTGGTGATGTCCATGTGTACAGTCTTCTCTTGTGTTGTTGGAAGAGGGTGTTTGCCATGATCAATGCATTCTCATGGCAAAACTGTTAATCTTTGCCCTGCTTCATTTTGTACTCCAGGGCCAAACCTGCCTGTTACTCCAGGTATCTCTTGACTTCCTACTTTTGCATTCCAGTCTCCTGTGATGAAAATGACATCTTTCTTTGGTGTTAGTTCTAGAACACCTTGTAGGCCTTCATAAAACCATTCAACTTCAGATTCTTCAGTATTAGTAGTGTGAACATAGACTTGGGTTACTGTGATATTGAATGGTTTGTCTTGGAAATGAACAAAGATCATTTTGTCATATTTGAGATTGCAACCAAGTACTGCATTTTGGACTCTCTTGTTGAGTATGAGGGCTGCTCATTTCTTCTAAGGGATTTTTGCCCACAGTAGTAGATACAATGATCATCTGAATTAAATTTGCCCATTCTGATCCATTTTAGTTCACTGATTCCTAAAATTTGGTGTTCACTCTTGCCATCTCCTGTTTGACCACTTCCAGTTGCGTTGATTCATGGACTTAACATTCCAGGTTCCTATGCAATATTGTTCTTTACAACATCGGACTTTATTTCCATCACCAGTCATATCCACAACTGTGTGCTGTTTTTGCTTTCACTCAGTTTCTTCATTCTTTCTGGAGATATTTCTGCACTCTTCAGCAGCATATTGGGCACCTACCGACCTGGGGAGTTCTTCTTTCAGTGTCATATCTTTGTGCCTCTTCATACTGTTCATGGGGTTCTCAAGTCAAGAACACTGAAGTGGTTTGCAGTTCCCTTCTCCAGTGGACCACGTTTTTGTCAGAACTCTGCACCATGACCTCTGTCTTCGGTGGCCCTACACAGCATGGCTCATAGTTTCATTGAGTTATACAAGGCTGTGATCCAAGTGATCAATTTGGTTAGTTTTCTGCAATTGTGGATTCCATTTTATCTACCCTTTGATGGATAAGGATAAGAGCCTTGTGAAAGCTTCCTGATGGGGGGACTGGCTGTGGGGGAACCTGTGTCTTCCTCTGATCTGCAGGGCCATGCTTAGTAAATCTTTAATCCAGTTTTCTGTTGATAGGTGAGTCTAAGGGTAATGGCAGTAATGGCTACCTCCTTCAAAATACTTATTCCAAAACTGTTTTATTTGGTGTCCCTTACCCCACAGAGGCCACTGTTGACCCATGCCTCCTCTGGTGACTCCTGGACACTCACAGGGAAGACTCCAGGACACTCACTGACTCAGTCTCTTGTGGAGTCATTGCTCCTTTCTCCTGGGTCCTGGTACACAAAAGGTTTTGCTTGTGCCCTCCAAGAGTCTGACTCCCCCATGCTGTGGAAGTTCTGTAATCAAGTACCGCTGGCCTTAAAAGTCAAATTCCCTGAAAATTCTCAGTCCCTTTGCCAGATCCCCAGGTTGGAAAATTTGTTTTGGGACCTAGAACTTTCACAACAGTGTGACAACTTTTTTGGTATAATTGTTCTCCAGTTTGTAGGTTGTCTGCTCAGTGGCTCTGTGGCATAGCTCGCATGCCATACTCAAGATGGTATCTTTTAATCTCCATTTTCTAAAAAAGAAAACATGTCCAGAGTGATTTGTGACTTATCTAATAGCTAATTAGTGGGTAATCTGAGACCAGCTCAGAAGTTTGGCAGCTCCTGCTATATTTTCTCTCTACTATATAATTTCAGAGTCATACTCTGCCTCTTCAAGTAGCATGTTCTTCTATATAAAATTTTGATTTTTCAAAATCTTTGCAATTGAGAAACAAAATACAGACAAACATAAAATAGACCCACGTTATGTCTTGAGAAACCCATATGCATGTCAGGAAGCAACAGTTAGAACTGGACATGGAACAACAGACTGGTTCCAAATAGGAAAAGGAGTACGTCAAGGATGTATATTGTCACCCTGCTTATTTAACTTGTATGCAGAGTACATCATGAGAAAGGCTGGGCTGGAGGAAGCACAAGCTGGAATCAAGATTGCTGGGAGAAATATCAATAACCTCAGATATGCAGATGACACCACCCTTATGGCAGAAAGTGAAGAGGAACTAAAAAGCCTCTTGATGAAAGTGAAAGAGGAGAGTGAAAAAGTTGGTTTAAAGCTCAACATTCAGAAAACCAAGATTGTGGCATCTGGTCTCATCACTTCACGGGAAATAGATGGGGAAACAGTGGAAACAGTGTCAGACTTTATTTTTTTTTGGGGGGGGGGCTCAAAATCACCACAGATGGTGACTGCAGCCATGAAATTAAAAGACACTTACTCCTTGAAAGGAAAGTTATGACCAACCTAAATAGCATATTAAAAAGCAGAGACGTTACATTGCCAACAAAGGTCCATCTAGTCAAGGCTATGATTTTTCCAGTGGTCATGTATGGATGTGAGAGTTGGACTATAAGGAGAGCTGAGCACCAAAAAAATGATGCTTTTGAACTGTGGTGTTGGAAAGGACTCTTGAGAGACCCTTGGACTGCAAAGAGATCCAACCTGTCCATCCTAAAGGAGATCAGTCCTGGGTGTTCATTGGAAGCACTGATGCTGAAGCTGAAACTCCAGTACTTTGGCCACCTCATGCAAAGAGTTGACTCATTGGAAAAGACCCTGATGCTGGGAGGGGCTGGGGGCATGAGGAGAAGGGGACGACAGAGGATGAGATGGCTGGATGGCATCACCTACTAGATGGACATGAGTTTGAGTAAATTCCGGGAGTTGGTGATGGACAGGGAGGCCTGGCATGCTGGGGTTCATGGGTTTGCAAAGAGTTGGAGATGACTGAGAGACTGAACTGTACTGAACTGAACTGATGTCCTTTCTGAATTCTTTCCATTTCTATAGTTCCCAGCTAGAAAATGTAACAACTGCTAAAATTGCTAGATTCTTACTAAATATTATGGTCTTCCCTCATGGTTCAGATGGAAAAGAGGGCACCTGCAATTCAGGAGACCCTGGTTCAATCCCTGGGTCGGGAAGATCACCTGAAGAAGGAAATAGTGACCAATTCCAGTATTCTTGCCTGGAGAATTTCATGAACAGAGGAGCCTGGCGTGCTACAGTCCATGGGATCGCAAAGAGTTGGACACGACTGAGCAGCTTTCGCTCATTTTTAAGTACTATGCCTACATCATCTCTTTAAAGGGGTTTATAGTTAGGAAGAATAAGTCAGGGGGCTTAGTTTATATTGAGCTGTGTAGGCCATTTTGGATATTTTGGAAACTAATCCCTCAGTGGTTCATCATTTACGAATAGTTTCTCCCATTCTATACTTCATCTGATTTGTGTTGATTATGGTTTCCTTTGCTGCACAAAAACTTTTAGGTCCGTTTAGGTCCCATTTTTTTTTAATTTTTGTTTTTATTTCTGTACATCTAAAAAAAAAATAGATTCAAAACAGTATTGCTGCAATTGGTATCAAAGAGTGATCTAAATATGTTTCCCTCTAGAAGTTTTATAGTATCTGGTGTTACATTTAAATTCATAATTCATTTTGAGTTTATTTTTATGTGTAGTACTAGAGAATGTGCTTTTGCATGTAGCCAGATTCTTGCTCCCATCGTCATAGATAAATTGACCATAGACTCAAGGGTTTATTTCTGGGATTTGTATACATTCCGTTTACCTATGTGTCTGTTTTTCTGCCAGTACCATTGACTATTGTAGCACTGTAGTATAGTCTGAAGTCAGAGAACATGATCCCTCCAACTTTATTCATTTTTCTCAGAATTTTTTTGACTACTTGTGGTGTTTTGTGTTTCCATACAAATTAAAAACTTGTTTGTTCTAGTTATATGAAAAGCACCATTGGTAATTTGATTGGGATGGCATTGAATCCGTACATTGTCTTGGGTAATATACTCATGTTAAGAGAATTGATGCTTCCAATCCAAGAACATGATATATCTTTCTATCTGTTTGTGTTGTCTTCACTTTCTTTCATAAGCATCTTATACTTTTTGGAGTACAGGAGTCTCAGCCTCCTTGGGTAGTTTTAGCCATAGGTATTTTACTCTTTTTGATGCAATGGTAAATGTGATTCTTTCCTTAATTTCTCTTCCTGATAGTTTGTGGTCAGCATATAGAAATGCATTTCAGATTTCTGCATAATAATTTTCAATTTGCTATGTTACTGAATTCACTGATGAGCTCTAGTAGTTTTCTGGTGGTGTCTTTAGGATTTTTCTGTGCATAGTATCATGTAATCTGCAAACAGCGATAGTTTTTTTTTTTCCTATCTTTTAAAGATCTTTTTAAAAAAAGAAATACATTTCAATTTTCTTCATTTTTTATTGGATTATAAATGATATACAATATTGCATTAGAATTTCAGGAGTACGGCAAAGTGAATATGTTATACATATATGTATATCTACTTGATGTTAGATTCTTTTCCCATAAAGGCCATTGCAGAATATTGATTAAAGTTCCCAGTGCTATACAGTAGGTCCTTATTAATTATCAATTTATATATGGTAGTGTGCATATGGGGCTTCCCATGTGGCACAATGGTAAAGAATCTGCCTGCAATGCAGAAGACACAAGAGACATGAGTTCGATCCCTGGGTCGAGAAAATCCCCTGGAGTAGGAAATGGCAACCCACTCCAGTATTCTTGCCTGGGAAATCCCATGGGCAGAGTAGCCTGGAGGGTTACAGTCCAAGGGGTCACAAAGAGTCAGACATGACTGAGTGACATGCACAGTATGTATATATGTATATACATATATGTCAATCCCAATCTCCCAATTTATTCTTCCTCTTCTCTCCCCCTGTTCTGCTAACCATAAGTTTGTTCTCTACATCTGTGACTCTATTTCTGTTTGGTAAATAACTTCATTTGTGCCATATTTTTTAGATTAAGCATAAGTAAGATATGATATTTCCCCTTCATTGCCTGACTTACTTCATTCCATATGACAGTGTCTAGGTCCATCCATGTTGCCACAAAGGGCTTTATTGCTCTTTTATGACTGAGTAATACTCCATTGTATATAGGTACCACATCATCTTTATCCTTTCCTCCATAGATGGACATGTAGGTTGCTTCCATGTCCTGGATAGTGCCACGATGAATATTGGGGTGCATGTATCTTTTCAAATTTTGGATTTCTGCAGATACATGCCCAGGAGTGGAATGGCTGGTTCATATGCTAGCTCTATTTTTATTTTATTGAGGAACCTCATTACTGTTCACCATAATGGCTGTACCAAGTTACGTTATCACCAAAGTGTAGGGGGCTTTCATTTTCCACATTTCCATTTCTCCACATCCTCTCCAGCTTCTCTAGTTTGTAGAATTTTTGATAATGGGCATTCTGACCTGTGTGAGGTCATACTGCATTATAGTTTTAATTTGCATTTCTCTAATAATTAGCAATGTCAAGCATCTTTTCATGTACATTATGCCATCTATATGTCTATTTTGGAGAAATATCTTCTGCCTTTTTATTTTGACACTTTAGTTTTTTAATTGAAGGTTAATGATTTACAGAATATTGTGGTTTCCTGTCCCATTTTGTTTAGTTTGTTTGCTCTTTTGATGTTGAGCTCCATAAGCAGTTTTTATATTTTGGATATTAATACCTTGTCATTTGCAAATATTTCTCACATTCTGTGCTTTCTTGTTTTCTTTTACCTGTGGTTCTCTTCACTGTGCAAAATTTTGATGCTTAATTAGGTTCCCATTTGTTTATTTCTGTTTTTATTTTCATTACTCTAGGAGGTGGATCAAAAAAGATCTTGCTGTGGTTTATGTCAAAAAGTGTTCTGCCTACTTTTTTATGTAAGATTTTTAACTATCCAGGCTTACATGTGGTCTTTAATAAATTTTTATTTTATATTTACTTATGCCATTATGGAGTGTTCTAATTTCATTCTTTACATGTAGCAGTCTAGTTTTCCTAGCACCACTTATTGAAGAGACTGACTTTTTTCCATTTTATATTCTTGCCTCCTTTGTCAACTAGGTTACCATAGTTGTTTGTGTATATCTCTGGACTTTCTGTCCTATTTCAATAATCTATATTTCAGTTTTTGTGCCAGTACCATACTGTTTTGATGGATGTAGCTTTGCAGTATATTATGAAGTCAGCTAACTCCTCAAACTCTATTTTTCTTTTGCAAGATAGCTTTGGCTATTTTTGATCTTTTATGTTTCCATGCAAATTGTAAAGTTTTTTGTTCTAATGGTGATTGTTTTTGTTCTTCTTTTCCAATATGGTTTCCTTTTATTTGTTCTTCTTCTCTGATTGGCATGGCTATGACTTCCAAAACTATGTTGGATAAAAGTGGAGAGACTAGGCATCTTTGTCTTCTTCCTGATCTTATAGGGCATGCTCAATCATACATCCTTGGGTATGATGTTAGCTGTGGGTTTCTCATATATGACATTTATTATCTTGAGTTATGTTCCTTTTATGTCCACTTTCTGGAGTTTTTGTTATAAATTGGTGTGAAATTTTATCACAGGCTTTTTATGCATGTATTTAGTTGATCAAATGGTTTTACCATTCAGTTTGTTAATGTGGTATGTTAATTTGCAGATACTGAAAAATATTTGTCTACCTAGGACAAATCCCACTTGATCATGGCATATAACACTTTTAATGCACTGCTGAATTCAATTTGCTAGGATTTTCTTGAGGATTTTTACATCCATGTTATACTTGCCTGTACTTTTGCATTTTGTGTTATTTTTCTGGTTTTAGTATCAGAGTGATGGTAACCTCCTAGAATGCGTTCAGAAACATTCCTTCCTCTGAAATTTTTTGGACTATTTTCAGAAGGGTAGAGAATTTTATTCTCTAAATGTTTGGTAAAATTCCTCTGCAAAGTCATCTGGTCCTGGATTTTGAGGGTTACTAAAGTATTAATTCAGTTTCGGTACTAGTAATTATCCTGTTCTTGTTTTCTATTTCTTCCTGTTTCAAACTTAGGAGATTGTGCCTTTCTAAGAATTTGTCCAGCTCTTCTAGGGTGTCCATTTATTAGTGTGTAGTTACTCATAGTAGTCTCTTATGATCCCTTGTATCTTATCTCTTATGATCCTTTATGATCCCTTATGATCTCTTATGATCTCTTATGATCCTTCTGTGGTATTAATTGTCACTTCTCCTTTTTCATTTCTGACTTACTTGATTTTGGCATTCTCCCTTTTTATTCTTGAAGAGACTGGGAGGGGTCCTAAGATGGCAGAGGAATAGTATGGGGAGACCACTTTCTCTCCCACAAATTCATCAAAAGATCATTTGAACTCTGAGCGAATACCACAAAACAACTTCTGAACACTGGCGGATGACACCAGGCACCCAGAAAGGCAGCCCATTATCTTTAAACGGAGGTAGGACAAAATATAAAAGATAAAAAGAGAGACAAAGAGTTAGAGATGGAGACCTGTCCCTGGGAGGGGGTCTTAAAAGAGAAGTTTCCAAACACCGGGAGACCCTCTCACTGGCGGGTCTGTGGGGAGTTTTGGAATCTCAGAAGGCAACATAACTGGGAGGAAAAAAAAAAATAAATAAAACCCACAGATTACGAATCTAACTACAACTCCCAGAGAAAAAGTTGCCCAGACACTAGCGTCTACCACCAGCAAGCAGGGGCTGAATGGGGAGGCGCGGGCTGTATTGCTTAGGGTAAGGACCGGCCCGAATGACCTGAGGGCAATCTGAGGGAGCTAACAGGAGATAGCAACCCAAACCGAGGGATAGCCAGAGAGGGGGGAAAAAAAAAGAAGAAGGAAAGAGAGAGAATTTTCCTGTGAAAAGCTCTAACCTAAGGTGCTGCCAGGCCCGCTCACAGAACAAAGGACTGAACGAATATCACAGGAGAGCTAGCCGGCTGTGGACCGACCCATCCCCCTCCAGAGGAAGGGAGGCAGGCAGGTGCCAGCAAGAGCCAGCAGGAAAGGGGCAAACTTGGCCCCAAGACAGCATCCCCTACCAAACTGCGACCAGTGTCTCAGTTGCTAACCAAGTCTTCCTGGGATCCTGGACGCTTGACATCCATCAGGAGGGTCGCAGCCAGAAATCAGCTCCCCAGAAGAGATACACAGCACACCTGAGATGCAGCTGCACACCCAGGAAACCGAGCAGCTGGGACCGGGGAGGTGATAAGACGCACCACATCTAGGGAGTGTGCACTCAGCAAATACCTGGTAGCCTGAGCTGCTCGGACCTGGGAAAGGCACAAAACGCAGGGCACAAAACAAAGCCCCAGCTGAGTCTGTGCCTTTGTGGAGTACCCAAGAACCTGAACCTGAGTGGTGTAGATCTGGGAAGTGCACGCAACCCAGGGCCCACCCAAGATAGTTCCCTGGCAGAGCAACCTGGAGCCTAAGCAGTGTAGACGGGGAAAGCACACACGCTGTGAGCGGGGGCAAACCCAGTGTGATCCAGACACTGCGAGCGCTCCCCACACCCGCCAGTGATATTTACTTTCAGTGTTCCTCCCTCCCCACAGCACAATTGAACAAGTGAGCCTAAATAAATGACCACCTTCGCCCCCTTGTGTCAGGGAAGAAGTTAGATACTAAAGAGACTTGCAAACAGAGGAAGCCAAAATAAACCAAGAAGAGGGAATGGCTCTGGAAATGACGGATGTAACAGAATAGATGTAACAGATGTAACCCTGTAACACTGACCACATTGGAAGGGATCTATAGACTTTGAGAAGAAGTATAAGGTGGAACAAGGAACTATCTGAAACAACTGATCACACACTGCCCTCAACACCTCCAGAGAAATTAATAAATATATTTTACCATTATCATTTTTAAATTTCTTTTTAATTTTTTTAATTTTTAAGTTTTTTTATTAATCCTTTAATTTTCTTTTTTAAAACCAACTATTACTTTGAAAAGTAAAAGACCTCACTTTTAAGGCAAACTTCATATTTTTTTAATACAACTTTTGGGATTTTGCTTTTTTTTCTTTTAATATTGTTCTTTTCAGAGTCTAACCTCTACTCTATAGATTTTTACTCTTTGATTTTTGGTAATTGTTATCAATTTTGTACCTTTAAGAATCCAATCTTCATACCCACTTTTACTTAGGAGTGTGATTATGGGTTTGATTGCTCTCTCCCCTTCTGACTCTCTTTCTCTCCCCCAGGTTACCTCTATCTCTTTCCTCCCCCTTCTCTCCTCTACTTAACTCTGTGAATCTTTTTGGGTGTTCCGGACTGTGGAGAAAACTTAGGGGAATGATCACAGGCTAGATTGGTCTCTCTCCTTTTGACTCCCCCTCCTCTCCTCCTGGTCACCTCTATCTCCTTCCTCCCTTTTCTCTTCTCTATGGAACTCCATGAACCTCTCTGAGTGTTCCAGACTGTGGAGAGCAAATAGGGAATTGATTACTGGCTAGACTGCTCTCTCCCCTTTTGATTCTTCCCTCTTCTCCTCCTGGTTACCTCTATATCCCTCCTCCCTCTTCTCTTCTTCATGTAATTCTGTGAACTTCTCTGGGTGTCCCTCACTGTGAAGAATCTTTTCACCATTAACCTAGATGTTTTGTCATCTGTGCTGTATGGATGGAGAAGTCTTGAGGCTACTACAAGAATAAGACTGAAAGCCAGAGGCAGGAGGTCTAAATCCAAAACTTGAGATCACCAGAAATCTCCTGACTCCAGGGAAAATTAATCAACAAAAGCTCATCCAAAAGCCTTCATAACTACACTGAAACCAAGCTCCACCCAAATCAACAAGTTTCAGAGCGAGAAATACCAAGATAATTCACCAACAAAGCAGGAACATAACTCCGAGCACAAAAATGCAGGCGGCCAAAAGTCACACCAAACCCACAGACACCTCAAAACTCACTACTGGAAACTTCATTGAACTTCAGAGAGAAGAGCTCCAGCTCCACACACAAGAACACTGACACAATGTTCCCTAACCAGGAAACCTTGACAAGCCACTCATCCAACCCCACCCACAGGAGGAACCTCCACAAAAAAGAGGAACCACAAACTTCAAGCACACAGGCCACCCCAACGACAGCAACCTAAACAAGATGAAGAGGCAGAGAAATATTCAGCAGGTAAAGGAACATGATAAAAGCCCACCAAACCAAACCAAAGAGGAGGAGATAGGGAGTCTAACTAAAACAGAATTCAGAATAATGATAGTAAAAATGATCCAAAATTTTGAAAACAAAATGGAGTTGCAGATAAATAGTCTGGAGACAAGGATTAAGAAGATGCAAGAACAGTTTAACAAGGACCTAGAAGAAATAAAAAAGAATCAATCAATAGTGAATAATGCAATAGCTGAGATCAAAAGCACTCTGGAGGGAACCAACAGTAGAATAACTGAGGCAGAAGATAGGGTAAGTGAGGTGGAAGATAGAATAGTAGAAATAAATGAAGCAGAGAGGAAAAAAGAAAAAAGAATTAAAAGAAATGAGGACAACCCCAGAGACCTCTGGGGCAGTGTTAAACTCCCCAACATTCGAATCATACAAGTCCCAGAAGAAGAAGACAAAAAGAAAGGCCATGAGAAAATACTTGAGGAGATCATAGTTGAAAACTTCCCTTAAATGGGGAAGGAAATAGCCACCCAAGTCCAAGAAACCCAGAGAGTTCTGAACAGGATAAACCCAAGGTGAAACACCCCAAGACACATATTAATCAATTTAACAAAAGTCAAATGCAAAGAACAAATAGTAAAAGCAGCAAGGGAAAAACAACAATTAACCCACAAGGGTATCCCCATAAGGTTAACAGCTGATCTTTCAATAGAAACACTTCAAGCCAGAACAGAATGGCAGGACATACTTAAAGTGATGAAAGACAAAAATTTACAACCCAGATTACTGTACACAGCAAGGGTCTTACTCAAATATGAAGGAGAAATCAAAAGCTTTACAGACAAGTAAAGCTGAGAGAATTCAGCAGCACCAAACCAGCTCTCCAACAAATACTAAAGGATCTTCTCTAGACAGTAAACACAGAAAAGGTTTATAAACTCGAACACAAAACAACAAAGTAAATGGCAACAGGATCATACTTATCAATAATTACCTTAAATGTAAATGGATTGAACGCCCCAACCAAAAGACAAAGACTGGCTGAATGGATACAAAAACAAGACCCCTATATATGCTGTCTACAAGAGACCCACCTCAAACCTAGGGACACATACAGACTAAAAGTGAAGGGCTGGGAAAAGGTATTTCACACAAATGGAGACCAAAGGAAAGCAGGAGTAGCAATACTCATATTAGATAAAATAGACTTTGAAATAAAGGCTGTGAAAAGAGACAAAGAAGGACACTACATAATGATCAAAGGATCAATCCAAAAAGAAGATATAACAATTATAAGTATATATGCACCCAACATAGGAGCACCGCAATATGTAAGGCAAATGCTAATGAATATGAAAGGGGAAATTAACAGTAACACAATAGTAGTGGGAGACTTTAATACCCAACTTACACCTATGGATAGATCAGCTAAACAGAAAATTAGCAAGGAAACACAAACTTTAAATGATACAATGGACCAGTTAGACCTAATTGATATCTATAGGACATTTCACCCTAAAGCAATGAATATCATCTTTTTTCTCAAGTGCACACAAAACCTTCTCCAGGATAGATCACATTCTGGGCCACAAATCTAGCCTTGGTAAATTCAAACAAATTGAAATCATCTCAAGCATCTTTTCTGATCACAATGCAGTAAGATTAGATGTCAACTACAGGAAAAAAAAAAAAAAACCTATGGAAAATGAAAACATGTGGAGGCTAAACAACACACTTCTGAATAACCAACAAATCACAGAAGAAATCAAAAAAGAAAACAAAATATTCATAGAAACAAATGGAAATGAAAACACAATAACCCAAAATCTGTGGGATTCATTAAAAGCCATGCTAAAGGGAAGGTGCATAGCAATACAAGCCTACCTCAAGAAACAATAGAGAAATCAAATAAATAACCTAACTCTACACTTAAAGCAACTAGAAAAGGAAGAAAGGAAGAATCCCAGGGTTAATAGAAGGAAAGAAATCACAAAAAATAGGGCAAAAATAAATGCAAAAGAAACAAAAAAGACCATAGGAAAAAATCAACGAAGGTAAAAGCTGTTTCTTCTAGAGGATAAATAAAATAGACAAACCATTAGCCAGACTTATCAAGAAACAAAGGGAGAAGAATCAAACAAACAAAATTAGAAATGAAAATGGAGAAATCACAACAGACAACATAAAAATACAAAGGATCATAAGAGGTTACTATCAGCAACTATATGCAAATAAAATGAACAACTTGGACGAAATGGACAAATTCTTAGAAAAGTATAACTTTTCAAAACAGAACCAGAAAGAAATAGAAAATGTTAACAGACCCATCACAAGCACAGAAATCAAAACTTTAATCAGAAATCTTCCAACAAACAAAAGCCCAGGACCAGATGGTTTCACAGCTGAATTCTACGAAAAATTTAGAGAAGAACTAACACCTATCCTACTCAAACTCTTCCAGAAAATTGCAGAGGAAGATAAACTTCCAGACTCATTCTATGAGGCCATATCACCCTAATACCAAAACCAAACAAAGATGCCACCAAAAAAGAAAACTATAGGCCAATATTACTGATGAACCTAGATGCAAAAACCCTTAACAATATTCTAGTAAACAGAATCCAACAACATATTAAAAAGATCTTACATCATGACCAAGTGGTCTTTATCCCAGGGATGCAATGATTCGTCAGTATTCGCAAATCAATCAATGGGAAACACCACATTAACAAATTTAAAGATAAAAACCATATGATTATCTCAATAGATGCAGAAAAAGCTTTGACAAAATTCAACATACATTTATGATTAAAAAAAAAAAAAAAACCCCTCTGGAAAGCAGGCATAGAAGGAACATACGTCAACATAAAAAAGGCCATATATGATAAAACCATTTCTGTCCTTTTTCGAACCCATCTTTGCGTGAAATGTTCCCTTGGTATCTCTAGTTTTCTTGAAGAGATCTCTAGTCTTTCCAGTTCTGTTGTTTTCCTCTAATTCTTTGCATTGATTGCTGAGGAAGGCTTTCTTATCTCTCCTGACTATTCTTTGGAACTCTGCATTCAAATGGGCGTATCTTTCCTTTTCTCCTTTGCCTTTCACTGCTCTTCATTTCACGCTATTTATAAGGCCTCCTCAGACAACCATTTTGCCTTTTTGCATTTCTTTTCCGTAAGGATGGTCTTCATCCCTGTCTCCTGTACAATGTCATGAACCTCCATCCATAGTTCATCAGGCTCTCTGTCTATCAAATCTAGTCCTTTAAATCTATTTCTAGTCCTTTAAATCTATTTCTCACTTCCACTGTATAGTCATAAGGGATTTGATTTATGTCATGCCTGAATGGTCTAGTGGTTATCCCTACTTTCTTCAGTTTCCCAGACCACCTGACCTGCCTCTTGAGAAACCTGTATGCAGGTCAGGAAGCAACAGTTAGAACTGGACATGGAACAGCAGACTGGTTCCAAATAGGCAAAGGAGTACGTCAAGGCTGTATATTGTCGCCCTGCTTATTTAACTGATATGCAGAGTATATCATGAGAAACGCTGGGCTGGAAGAAGAACAAGCTGGAATCAAGATTGCCGGGAGAAATATCAATAACCTCAGATATGCAGATGACACCACTCTTATGGCAGAAAGTGAAGAGGAACTAAAAAGCCTCTTGATAAAAGTGAAAGAGGAGAGTGAAAAAGATGGCTTAAAGCTTAACATTCAGAAAACTAAGATCATGGCACCTGGTCCTATCACCTCGTGGGAAATAGATGGGGACACAGTGCAAACAGTGTCAGACTTTATTTTCTGGGGCTCCAAAATCACTGCAGGTGGTGACTGCAGCCATAAAATTAAAAGACAGCTACTCCTTGGAAGAAAAGTTATGACCAACCTGTATAGCATATTAAAAAGCAGAGACATTACTTTGCCAACAAAGGTCCGTCTGGTCAGGGCTATGGTTTTTCCAGTGGTCACGTATGGATGTGAGAGTTGGACTGTGAAGGAAGCTGAGTGCCAAAAAATTGATGCTTTTGAACTACGGTGTTGGAGAAGACTCTTGAGAGTCCCTTGGACTGCAGGGAGATCCAACCAGCCCATCCTAAAGGAGATCAGTCCTGGGTATTCATTGGAAGGACTGATGCTGAAGCTGAAACTCCAGTACTTTGGTCACCTCATGTGAAGAGTTGATTCATTGGGAAAGACCCTGATGCTGGGAGGGCTTGGGGGCAGGAAGAGACGGGGGTGGCAGAGGATGAGATGGCTGGATGGCATCACCGACTCAATGGGCATGAGTTTGAGTAGATTCTGGGAGTTGATGATGGACAGGGAGGCCTGGTGTGCTGCAATTCATGGGGTTGCAAAGAGTTGGACACTACTGGGCGACTGAACTGAACTGAACTGATGATAAAACCACAGCAAACATTATCCTCAATGGTGAAAAATGGAAAGCATTTCCCTAAAGTCAGGAACAAGACAAGGATGCCCACTCTCACCACTACTATTCAACATCGTTTTGGGAGTTTGGGCCACAGCATTCAGAGCAGAAAAATAAACAAAAGGAATCCAGATTGGAAAAGAAAAAGTAAAAGTCTCACTATTTGCAGATGACATGATCTTCTGCATAGAAAACCCTAAAGACTCCACCAGAAAATTACTAGAGCTAATTAATGAATACAGTAAAGTTGCAGGATATAAAATTAACACACAGAAATCCCTTGCATTCCTATACACTAACAATGAGAAAACAGAGAGAGAAATTAAGGAAACAATTCCATTCATCATTGCAATGAAAAGAATAAAATACTTAGAAATAATTCTATCTAAAGAAACAAAAGACTGATATATAGAATTCTGTGAAACACTGATGAAGGAAATCAAAGATAGCACAAATAGATGGAGAAAGTTCATGGATTGGAATAATCAATATAGTGAAAACGAGTATACCATCCAAAGCAATCTATAGATTCGATGCAATCCCTATCAAGCTACCAATGATATTTTTCAGAGAATTACAACAAATTTCACAGTTTGTATGGAATTACAGAAAACCTCAAATAACCAAAGCAATCTTAAGAATGAAAGATGGTACTGGAGGAATCAACCTGCCTGACTTCAGGCTATACTACATAGCAACAGTCATCAAGACAGTGTGATATTGGCCCAAAGACAGAAACACAGATCAGTGGAACAAAATAGAAAGCCCAGAGATAAATCCATGCACTTATGGACACCTTATCTTTGACAAAGGAAGCAAGAATATACAATAGAGAAAAGAAAATCTCTTTAACAAGTGGTGTTGGGAAAACTGGTCAACCACTTGTAAAAGAATGAAACTAGAACACTTTCTAACACCATATACAAAAATAAACTTAAAATGGATTGAAGATCTAAACATAAGACCAGAAACCATAAAACTCCTAGAGGAAAACATAGGCAAAACTCTCTCTGACATAAATCACAGCAGGATCCTCTATACCCAACTCCCAGAGTAATGGAAATAAAAGCAAAAATAAACAAATGGGACCTAATTAAACTTAAAATCTTTTGCACAACGAAGGAAACTCTAAGCAAGGTGAAAAGGCAGCCTTCAGATTAGGAGAAAATAATAGTAAATGAATCATATGACAAAGAATTAATCTCAAAAATATACAAGCAGCTCTTGCAGCTCAATTCCAGAAAAATAAGCAACCCAATCAAAAAATGGGCTGAAGAACTAAACAGACATTTCTCCAAAGAAGACATACAGATGACTAACAAACACATGAAAAGATGCTCAACATCACTTATTATCAGAGAAAAGCACATCAAAACCACAATGAGGTACCATCTCAGGCCAGTCAGAATGGCTGCTATCAAAAAGTCTACAAACAATAAATGCTGGAGAGGCTGCAGAGAGAAAAGGACTCTCTTACACTGTTGTTGGGAATGCAAACTAGTACAGTCACTATGGAGAACAATGCAGAGATTCTTTAAAAAAACTGGAAATAGAATTGCCATATGACCCAGCAATACCTCTTGCTGGGCATACATACTGAGGAAACCAGAATTGAAAGAGACACGTGTACCCCAATGTTCATCACAGCACTGTTTATAATAGCCAGGACATGAAGCAACCTAGATATCCATTGGCAGACGAATGGATAAGAAAGCTGTGATACATATACACAATGGAATATTACTCAGATATTAAAAAGAATGCATTTGAATCAGTTCTAATGAGGTGGACGAAACTGGAGCCTATTATACAGAGCGAAGTAAGTCAGAAAGAAAAACACCAATATAGTATATTAAAGCATATATATGGAATTTAGAAAGATGGAAATGATGACCCTATATGCGAGATGGCAAAAGAGACACAGATGTAAAGAACAGACTGTTGGACTCTGTGGGAGAAGGCGACGGTGGGATGATTTGAGAGAATAGCATTGATTTGAGAGAACAGCATTGAAACATGTATATTAACATATGTGAAATAGATCACCAGTCCAGGTTCGATGCATGAGGCAGGATGCTCAGGGCTGGTGCACTGGGATGACCCTGAGAGGTGGGATGGGGAGAGAGGTGGGAGGGAGGATCAGCATGAGGGACACATATACACCCATGGCTGATTCATGTGAATGTATGGCAAAACTACCATAATATTGTAAAATAATTAGCCTCCAATTAAAATTAAAAGAAAAAATTTTTTTAAAAAGAAAAGACTGAATAATAGTTTATCAATTTTTTGTTATTTTTACAATGATATTTAATGTTTCTTCTAACTCAAATGATTGTTTTATTTGAACACATTTTTTGATTGGTCAGAAATACTTTTTACATTGAATTTACTCCAGATAAATTGAAAATTGAAACTATTAAATATTCTAATTCTACTTGCTTTGTTTTTTATATTTATTTTTGTGAAGAACAAACTTTTAGTTTCATTCATCTTTTCTATTACTTTCTTAGTCTCTATTTTACCTATTTCTTTTCTGAGCTTTATAATTTCTTTCCTTTTATCAACTTTGGGTTTTGTTTTTTCTTCTTTCTCTAGTCACTTTAGGTGTAAAGCTAGGTTAACTTCAGATTTTTCTTGTTACCTGAGGAAAGCTTCTCTCTAGAAACCTCCCTTTTAGAACTGCTTTTCCTTCATCCCGTAAGTTTTGGTTTTCATTTTCATTTGTCTCTAAGCAGCCATTAAATTAAAAGATGCTTGCTCATTGGAAAAAAAGCTATGACCAACCTAGACAGCATATTAAAAAGCAGAAACATTACTTTACCATTAAAAGTCCACCTAGTCAAAGCTATGATTTTCCCAGTAGTTATATATGGATGTGAGAGTTGGACTATAAAGAAAGCTGAGCACCAAAAAATTGATGCTTTTGAGCTGTGGTGTTGGAGAAGACTCTTGAAAGACCCTTGGACTGCAAGGAGATCCAACCAGTTCATCCTAAAGGAAATCAATCCTGAATATTCATTGGAAGGACTGATGCTGAAGCTAAAACTCCAATACTTTGGCCACCTGATGTGAAGAATGGACTCATTTGAAAAGACCCTGATGCTGGGAAAGATTGAAGGCGGGAGGAGAAGTGGACAACAGAGGATGAGATGGTTGGATGCTATCACTGACTCAATGGACATGAGTTTGTTAGGTAGTTAGAATAGGGAAAAGGAGTCCAAAATGGTGGTGGCTAAAAGACAAGGAAGGGAAAAGCCTGCAAAAATAGAACAGAGGAAGGTCAAAGGAAGGTCCAAGGACTGGAGTGAGGACTTCAGGTAGAACAACACTCCTGGCCAAGCCCAATTTGCATAGAGCAGGCCCAGGGGGGTAGAAATAAAACATAAAAAGAGGAGCCAAAGTGCTCTCTCTCTCCCCCACGCGTGCATATGCTCTTTCTCACTCTCTCTCTCTCTCTCCTACGCGTGTGTACACTTTTTCTCTCTCTCTCCCACGTGATGGGGTGCTCTTCTCTTCACATCTTTGGACTGACGTGCCCTCACACCTCAAAGATGGATTTTCCTGCTATCTTCTAAATAAAATAGAACTGTAACACTGACTTCTCTAAGAGCTATAACACGGTCCATTTGAGACCTGAGAGCTATAACATGGTCTGTCCAAGACCTGAGAGATGTGACCTGCTGAGGGGGCTTTAATGTTCGTCACTCCAAATCTTTATTGTGACGAGACAAAGAACCGAGGAGTATACACTTGCCTGACAAGTTTGAGTAAACTCCAGGAGTTGGTGATGGACAGGGAGGCCTGGCATGCTGCAATCCATGGGATCACAAGGAGTCGGACACGACTAAGTGAATGAACTAAACCAAACTGATTTTTTTTTTTATTTTTCCCTTTGATTTCTTCAGTAACCCATTGGTAGCTTAGTAGCATATTGTTTAGCCTCCACGTGTTTGTGTTTTTTGCAGTTTTCTGTTTGTTGTTGGTTTCTAGCCTTAAAGCATTGTGGTAAAAATATTGCTTGATATGACTTCAGTTTTCTTAAATTTACCAAGGTTTGCTTTGTGGCCCAGCATGTGATCTATCTGGGAGAATGTTCCATGTACACTTGAAAAGAATGTGTATTCTGCTGCTTTCAGATGGAATGCTCTATAAATATCCATTAATTCCATCTGGTTTAAAGTATCATTTAAGTCCTGTGTTTCTTTGTTGATTTTTCTGTCTAGATAATCTGTTGCTTGATATAAGCAGAATGCTGAAATCCCCCACTATTATTGTGTTGCTATTGATTTCTCCAATGTTACATCTGTTAACATTTCCCTTATATGGAGGTGTTCTTCTGTTGCATGCATATGTATTTACAATTGTTATAGCCTCTTTTTAGACTGATCCTTTACTTATTATGTAATGTCCTACTTTATGCTTACCACAGTCTCTATTTTTTTCTAATATACGTATTGCTACTGCAGCCTTTTTATGATTTCCATTTGTATGAACAACCTCTTTCCAACCCCTCATTTTTCAGTCAGTGTGTATCTCTAGATCTGAAATGAGTCTCTTATAGACAACATACATACAGGTCTTGTTTGTTGTTGTTGTTGTTGTTGTGTGTGTGTGTGTGTTTGTCTATTCAACTTGTCTGTCTTTTGGTTGAAGCATTTAGTCCATTGCATTTAAGATAATTATAGATATGCATGTTGCTATTGCCATTTTGTTATTTGTTTTGGATTTGTTTTTGTAGGTTCTTCTTTTCATCTTTCCACTTGTGATCTTTTCTCTTGTAATCTGATGACTATCTTTAGTGTTATGTCTGGATTCCTTTTTCTTTTTTCTGTGTATATCTACCATAGATATTTGGCCTGAAATTACCATGTTTTACTATAAGAGTCTCCCTCTCTCCTTTCTCTGTCTCTTTCCCTCTCTCTCTTTCTCCCCTTACTCTCCCTCTCTCTCTATATATATATATAGAGAGAGGGACTATATATATATATTTATTTATATATGTTGCTAATCTCTTAATTTCAAATACATTTTAAATATCCTGCATTTGTACTCTCCTCCACTCATGATTGCTGTTTTCGATACCATATTTCCTTCTAATCATTTTGTGTATGCATTAACCACTTATTGTGGATACATGTGATTTTATTACTTTTGTCTTTTAAACTCCCTATGAGTTATTTTGTGGATGATTCCCTGTCTTTATAGTAAAGACTGGTGACTTTTTCATTCTCTAATTTTCTTGTTTCTAGTTGTGACCTTTTTCTTCCACCTAGAGAATTTCGTTTAATATTTTTTGTAAAGCTGGTTTAGTGGTGCTGAAGTCTTTTAGCTTTTGCTTATCTATATAGCTCTTGAGTTCTCCTTCAAATCTGAAGAGCCTTGCTGGGTAGAGTATTCTTGGTAATAGAGTTTTCCCTTCATTACTTTAAACATATTGTGCCATTCTCTTCTGGCCTGCAGATTCTATCTTGAAAAATCAGCTGATAGTCTTATGGAAGCTCCCTGTATGTTATTTGTTGTGTTTCTTTTGTTTCCTTTAATAGTCTCTCTTTATCTTTATTTTTTTGTCATTTTGATTATAAGCTGCCTTGGTATGTCTCTCTTCGGGTTAATCCTGTATGATATTCTCTGCATTTCCTGGACTTGGGTGACTGTTTCCTTTCCCAAGTTAAGGAAGTGTTCAGTTCATTATCTCTTCAGGCATTTTCTAGGGTCTTTTCTCTCTCTCTTCTCTTTTTTGTACCTTATAATGCAAATATCAGTGTGCTTGATGACCCAAAGGTCTCTTAAACTGTCCTCTTTTCTTTTCATTCATTTTTCTTTTTTCTGTTCTGCAGTAGTGATTTCTATGTCTCTGTCTGCCAGCTTGATGATCCATTCTTCTGCATCAGTTAGTCTTCTATCGATTCTTTCTAGTGTATTTACACTTTGCTTAGTTCTCCTGGGGTTTTGTATTACTCTTTCATCTGAAATATAATCCTCTGCCACCTCATTATATCTAAGTTGCTGTTTGCAATTTTATGTATGTGGTGAGTTAGTTACATTTCTCAACCTTGGAGAAGTAGCCCTCTTCTGGAGATGTCCTATGTGTCCCCAAAATACACACCCTTTTCACCCAAGAGCCAGGGGCCAGGTGTTTCTAACGTATGTTCTAGTCTGCATTTTTTTTCCGACAATCTGTTGTATTTTACTTTTTTTTTTTTTTCCTTCTGATGTCTGCCCACTGGTGAGTGGGGTGGTCTAGAAGCTTGTGAAGGCTTACTGGTTGTAGGGCCCACTGGTGTGTGTAGTTGGGCCTTGTCCCTCTGGTGAGCAGGGCTGTGTCTAGGGGCACATCATGAAATGGCTGTTGGCCCAGGATAACTTTAGACAGCTTATCTGCTTATGGGTGGGGCTGTGTCCCTGTCTAGTTAGTTATTTTTCCTGATGCATCCTAGCACTGGAGATGACAGGCTGTTGGGTGGGACTACATTTTGGTGTTAATGACCCAAGATGTCAGCCACTAGGAGGGTGCACACACATAAAACTTCCTAATATGTCTCTCATCAGAGCCACAGCTTCAACACGAGACCCTCCAACAGGTGGTTCTGGTCCATATTCCCACCAAATTACTCTTTTGTCCCTTTTCCCTTTGCATGTGACATTTCTTGGGCATCTCTTAAAGGTAAAGTCTCTCTTACCCCCTAGCCTTTTGGAGTTCCTGCAATTAAGCCCCACTGTCTTTCAAAGCCATATTCTTTGGGAGTTCCTCTTCCTGGTGCTGGACAGTCAAGCTGCAGAAGCTGATGTGGGGCTCGGAGCTCTCCCTTTTATGGGAGAACCTCTGCAATATAATTGTTCTCCAGTTTATGGGTCTCCCACCTGGATTTATGGGGTTTGATATATCATAAGTCCACAGTGCCTACTTGTCTTATATGGCTTTAGTTGTAGAAGATCTTCTCTGGTAGGTTCTAGTATCTTTCACTGATGGTTCTTCTTCAGCTTTTTGTGATGTTTTTGTGCTCGTGGGAGAAGCTGAGCTCAGAGTGTTTCTACTCCCCTTTTTGCTTCTCATTTTTCAGGCCAAATGTGTTGCTGAAATCTTCAACTTTTATATTTCATACCCTATGTTCCATCCATCAGGGATTCTTGTAGACTCTCCCTTCAAAAAATAACCAGCAGCATCATTTCTTCTGCTTTACCTGGTCCACAGTCATATCCCGTATAAATTAGTTGTAATAGCCTCTTGATTATTCTCTCTGCTTCCACTCTTCCACCCCTGAAATCTGTTCTCAACACAACAGCCAAAGTGGCATCGTTAAGATAAATGTAGATCAGATCTCATTTTTCTGCTCAAAACCTTCCAATGACTCCAAATTTCTCTAAGAAAACCAAAGGCCATACAGTCGACCTTTTCCTTCTTATCTCTCTCACCTTCTCACTTACTGTTTTCTGCTCACTCAGCACAGGTAGTTCTTAAGGGCTTTTATAGTGGCTGTTTCCTTTGATTGAAATAGTCTTCTCCCAGTTTTTTGCATAGCTAAATCCTTCTCTACCTTCAAAGGTAAGTCAAATGTCACCTTCTCAATGACACTAACTCTAGTACACTGTTTAAACCTACAATCATCTCAGTTTCCCTAAAGGTTCCAGTCTCTCACCCTCTGCTCTTCCTTTACCCTTGGCACTGCTCAACTTTTAACACACTATATAGTTATATTTTATACCTCTGTCAAATAAATTTTAAGTTCTGTTAAGGTCAGTGTTCTTTGTCTATTGTTTCACTGATACATCTCAAGTACCTAACAGCTGGTACACAACGGGTGCCTAAGAGATATTTGTTGAGTAACTAAATGAGGTTTTAGAAACTGCATATTTTACTTGTTTCAGAATCAGAATCAATGCCAAAATGAATTTAAATACATCATAGAGCAGTATAACAATCAACATTAACTATTCTAGGTGATGACTTTATTTTCTGAATGTAAATCATATCTCACCTAAGGCCAGTTCCAGGTAAAATTGTCAAGAGAGATTAACTAGTGTTTTTCCCTCTACTAGTCTTCCCTCCTTTTCTTATTTTTACAATCTATATCCCATTTTGGACACCTACAAATCTGGGGGGCTCATCTTTCAGTGTCATGTGTTTTTTTAATTTTGTACTCTTTGTGAGGTTCTCAAGGCAAGAATACAGAAGTAGTTAGCCATTCACTTCTCCAGTGCATCACCTTTTGTCAGAAACTCTCCACTATAATCCATTCGTCTTAGGTGGCCCTACTTAGCATGGTTCATAGTTTTGTTGAGTTGCACAAGGCTGTGATCCATATGATCGTTTTGATTAGTTTCCTGTGATTGTGATTTTCATTCTGGAGGCTATGGGGTTGAAATTCTTGCTTCTTCTGTTTCCCTTCTGATGAATGAGCATAGAACAGATGATCCCATTGCCCCTGACTCTGCATCAGGCCATTGTCAACCCACACCTCTACTGGATATTCCCCAGCAGGCAACACTCGCAGGCAACTCTGGCTCAGTCTCAAAAAAAAAAAAAATGTAAAGGCTGAGCCAAAGCCAAAACGATGTCCAGTTGTGGATGTGTCTGGTGGTGAAAGTAAAATGCAATGCTGTAAAGAACAATATTGCATAGGAAACTAGAATACTAGATCCACAAATCAAGGTAAATTGGATGGTCAAGCAGGAGATGGCGAGAGTGAACATCAACATTTTAGGAATCAGTGAGCTCAAATGGATGGGAATGGACGCATGTAATTCAGATGACCATTATATCTACTACTGTGTCAAGAAGCCTTTAGAAGAAACTGAGTAGACACCATAGTCAACAGAAGAGTCCAAAATGCAGTACCTGGGTACAATCTCAAAAGGAACAAAATGATCTCGGTTCATTTCCAAGACAAACCATTCAATATCACAGTAATCCAAGTCTGGGCCCCAACCACTACTGCTGAAGAAGCTGAAGTCAAATGGCTCTATGAAGATGTATAAAACCTTCTAGAACTAATACACCCCCCCCCCCCCAGAAAAGATTGTCCTTTTCCTCATAGGGGATTGGAATGCAAAAGTAAGAAGTCATGAGATACCTGGAGAAACAGGAAAGTTTGGCGATGGGTACAAAATGAAGCAGAGCAAAGGCTGACAGAGTTTTGCCAATGGAATGCACTGCTCATAGCAAACACCTTCTTCTAACAACACAAGAGATGACTCTACACATAGAATTCACCAGATAATCCATACTGAAATCAGATTGATTATATTCTTTGCAGTGGAAGATGGAGAAGTTCTATACAGTCAGTAAGAAAAGACTGAGAGCTGACTGTGGCTCAGATGATGAACCCCTTATTGCAAAATTCGGGTTTAAATAGAAGAAAGTAAGGAAAGCCACTAGTCCATTTGGGTATGACCTAAATAAAATCTCTTATGATTATACAGTGGTGGTGATGAGTAGATTCAAGGCAACAGATATGGTAGACAGAGTCCCTGAAGAATTATGGACAGAGGTGCATAACATTGTACAGCAGGCAGAGACTGAAATCATTCCAAAAGAAAAAAAAATGCAAGAAAACAAAGTGGTTGTCTGAGGAGGCCTTACAAATAATTAAGGAAAGAAGAGAAACAAAATGCAAAGGAGAAAGGATACAATATACCCAAATGAATGGATAGTTCCAAAGAAGAGCAAGGAGAGATAAGAGGGCCTTCTTAAA
Organism: Odocoileus virginianus; assembly: GCF_023699985.2. NCBI lineage: Eukaryota > Metazoa > Chordata > Mammalia > Artiodactyla > Cervidae > Odocoileus > Odocoileus virginianus. The sequence goes on from NC_069683.1 coordinate 72,645,821, forward strand.
TGAACAATTCAAATAAAGAGAAAACAATAGAATGAGAAAGACTAGAGATCTCTTCAAGAAAATTGGAGCTATCAAAGGAATATTTCATGTAAGGATGGACACGATAAAGGACAAAAACAGTAAGGTCCAAGCAGAAGAGATTAAGAGGTGACAAGAATACACAGAAGAACTATACAAAAAAGGTCTTAACTGGATAACCATGAAGATGTGGTCACTAACCTAGAGCTAGACATCCTGGGTTGTGAAGTCAGGTAGACCTTAGGAAGCATTACTATGCACAAAGCTAGTGGAATTGATGGAATTCCATCTGAACTATTTCAGATCCTGAAAGATGATACCGTTAAAGTGCTGCACTCAATATGTCAGTGTTTGGAAAACTCAGCAGCATCCACAAGACTGGAAAAATTCAGTTTCCATTCCAATCTTAAAGAAGGGTGATGTCAAAGAATGTTCCAACTACCATATGATTGTACTCATTTCACATGCTAGCAAACTATGCTCAAAATCCTTCAAGCTATGCTTCAGCAGTATGTGAGCTGAGAATTTCCAGATGTGCAAGCTGCGTTTAGAAAATGCAGAGGAATCAGAGATCAAATTGCCAAATTCATTTGATCACAGAGAAACCACGGGAATTTCAGAAAAATATCTATTTTGGCTTCATTGACTATCCTAAAGTCTTTGACTGTGTGGATCACAACAAACTGTGGATAATTCTTTAAAAGAAAAAAATATCCTACCACCTTGCCTATCTCCTGAGAAACCTGTATGCAGGTAAAAAAGCAAGTTAAAAGCAGACATGGAACAACAGACTGGTTCAAAATTGAGAAAGGAGTATGACAAGTCTGAATATTGTCACCCTGATTGTTGAATTTATATGCAGAGTACATCATGTGAAATGACAGTGTGGATGAATTGCAAGCTGAAATCATTACTGCTGGGAGAAACATTAACAACCTCAGATATGCAGATGATTCCATTTTAATGGGAGAAAGTGAAGAAGATCTAAAGACTATCTTGATGAGGATGAAAGAGGGAAATGAAAAAGCTGGCTTGAAACTCAACATTCAAAAAACTAAGCTCATGGCATTTGGTCCCATCAATTCATGGAAAATAGAAGGGGAAAAAATGGAAACCACAACATATTTTATTTTCTGGGGCTCCAATATCACTGTAGATGGTAGCTGCAGCCATGAAATTAAAAGATGCTTACTCCTTGGAAGGAAACTTATGACCAAACTAGACAGCATATTAAAAACCAGAGAAATTACCTTTCCAACAAGGTCCGTGTAGTCAAGGCTATGGTTTTTCCAGTAGTTATGTATCGATGTGAGAGTTGGGTGATAAAAAAAGCTGAGTGCTGAAGAACTGATGCTTTTGAACTGTGGTGTTGGAGAAGACTCTTGAAAGTCCCTTGGACTGCAAGGAGATCCAACCAGTCCATCCTAAAGGAAATCAATCCTGAATATTCACTGGAGGGACTGATGTTGAAGTTGAAACTCCAATACTTTGGCCCCCTGATGCAAAGAACTGACTCATTTGAAAAGACCCTGATGCTGGGAAAGATTGAAGGCAGGAGGAGAAGGGGACGACAGAGTGTGAGATGGTTGGATGGCATCACCGACTCAATGGACATGAGTTTAAGTAAACTCTGGGAGTTGGTGATGGACAGGGAGGCCTGGCGTGCTGTAGTCCATGGGGTCGCAACAAGTCAGAGATGACTGAGAGACTGAACTGAACTGATTGAGCTTTTCCACCTTCGGCTGCAAAGAACGTAATTATTCTGATTTTGATATTGACCATCTGGTGATGTCCATGTGTAGAGTCATCTCTTGTGTTGTTGAAAGAGGATGTTTGCTATCACTAGTGTGTTCTCTTGGCAAAAGTCTTAATCTTTGCCCTGCTTCATTTTGTATTACAAGTCCAAACTTGCCTGTTACTCCAGGTATCTCTTGACTTCCTACTTTTGCATTACAGTGCCTTATAATGAAAAGCACATCTTTTTGGGGTTTTGTTTTTGTTTTTTTTGGTGTTAGTTCTAGAGGGTCTGTAGGTCATCATAGAACTGTCCAGGTTCATCTTCTTTGGCTTTAGTGATTGGGGCATAGACTTGAATTACTGTGATATTGAACTTTCTGCCTTGGAAAAAAACAGACATCATTCTGTCATTTTTGAGACTGCACTGATGCAATAGCTATCATAAACAACAAAGGAGTCCAAAATGCAGTACTTGGATGCAATCTCAAAAACGACATAATGATTTCTGTTCATTTCCCAGGTAAACGTGTCAATATCACGGTAATCAAAGTCTATACCCCAACGAGTAACGCTGAAGAAGCTGAAGTTGAATGGTTCTATGAAGACCTACAAGACTTCTAGAACTAACACCCAAAAAAGATGTTCTTTTCATTATAGGGGACTGAAATGGGAAAGTAGGTAGTCAAGAAACACCTGGAGTAACAGGTAAACTTGGCCTTGGGGTACGGAATGAAGCAGGGCAAAGGCTAATAGAGTTTTGCCAAGAGAACACACTGGTCATAGCAAACACCCTCTTCCAACAACACAAGAGAAGACTGTACACATGGACATCACCAGATGGCCAACACCGAAATCAGATTGATTATATTCTTTGCAGCCAAAGATGGAGAAGCTCTATACAGTCAGCAAAAACAAGACCTGGAGCTGACTGTGCCTCAGATCATGAACTCCTTATTGCCAAATTCAGACTTAAACTGAAGACAGTAGGGATAACCACTAGACCATTCAGGTATGACCTAAATCAAATCCCTTATGAATATACAGTGGAAGTTAGAAATTTAAAGGACTAGATCTGATAGACAGAGTGCCTGATTAACCACGGACAGAGCTTCTTGACATTGTACAAGAGACAGGGATCAAAACCATCCCCAAGGGAAAAAAAAAATGCAAAAAGCAAAATGGCTGTCTGAGGAGACCTTACAAATAGCTATGAAAAGAAGAGAAAAGAAAAGCAAAGGAGAAAAGGAAAGATATTCCCATTTGAATGCAGAGTTCCAAAGAATAGCAAGGAGAGATAAGAAAGCCTTCCTCAATGATCAGTGCAAAGAAATAGAGGAAAACAATAGAATGGGAAAGACTAGAGATCTCTTCAAGAAAATTAGAGATATCAAGGGAAGATTTCATGCAAAGATGGGCTCAATAAAGGACAGCAATGTTATTACCTAACAGAAGCAAAAGATATTAAGAAGAGGTGGCAAGAATACACAGAAGAACTATACAAAAAAGATCTTCATGGCCCAGATAATCACGATGGTGTGATCACTCACCTAGAGCCAGACATCCTGGAATGCAAAGTCAAGTGGGCCTCAGGAAGCATTACTATGAACAAAGCTAGTGGAGGTGATGGAATTCCAGTTGAGCTGTTTCAAATCCTGATAGATGATGCTGTGAAAGTGCTGTACTCAATATGCCAGAAAATATGAAAAACTTGTCAGTGACCACAGGACTGGAAATTTTTCAGTTTTCATTCCAATCCCAAAGAAAGGCCATGCCAAAGAATGCTCAAATTACTAGACAATTGCACTCATCTTACACACTAGTAAAGTAATGCTCAAAATTCTCCAAGCCAGGCTTCACCAATAGGTGAACAGTGAGTTTCCAGATGTTCAAGCTGGTTTTAGAAAAGGCAGAGGAGCCAGAGATCAAATTGCCAACATCAGCTGGATCATCAAAAATGCAAGAGAGTTCCAGAAAAAGATCTACTTCTGCCTTATTGACTATGCCAAAGCCTTTGACTGTGTGGATCACAATAAACTGTGGAAAATTCTGAAAGTGATGGGAATACCAGATCACCTGACCTGCCTCTTGAGAAATGTGTATGCAGGTCAGGAAGAAACAGTTAGACCTGGACATGGAACAACAGACCAATTCCAAATAGGAAAAGTATTACATCAAGGCTGTATATTGTCACCCTGCTTATTTAACTTATATGCAGAGTACATCATGAGAAACGCTGGGCTGAATGAAGCACAAGCTGGAATCAAGATTGCCTAGAGAAATATCAATAACCTCAGATATGAAGATGACACCACTCTTATGGCAGAAAGTAAAGAACTAAAGAGCCGCTTGATGAAAGTGAAAGAGGAGAGTAAAACAAGTTGGCTTAAAACTCAGCATTCAGAAAACTAAGATCATGGCACCTAGTCTCATCACTTCATGGCAAATAGATGGGGATACATTGGAAACAGTGGCAGACTTTATTTTGGGGGGTTCCAAAATCACTGCAGATGGTGACTGCAGCCATGAAATTAAAAGATGCTTACTCCTTGGAAGGAAAGTTATGACCAAACTAGACAGCATATTATAAAGCAGAGACACTACTTTGCCAACAAAGGTCCATCTAGTCAAAGCTATGGCTTTTCCAGTAGTCATGTATGGATGTGAGAGTTGGATGATAAAGAAAGCTGAGCACTGAAGAATTTATGCTTTTGAACTGTGGTGTTGGAGAAGACTCTTGAGAGTTCCTTGGACTGCAAGGAAATCCAACAAGTCCATCCTAAAGGAAATTAGTCCTGAATATTCATTGGAAGGACTGATGTTGAAGCCAAAACTTCAATACTTTGACCACCTGATGCAAAGAGATAACTCATTTGAAAAGACCCTGATGCTGGGAAAAATAGAAGGAGGGAGGAGAAGGGGACGACAGAGGGTGAGATGGTTGGATGGCATCACTGACTCAATGGACATGAGTTTGAGTTACCTCCGATAGTTGGTGATGGACAGGGAGGCCTGGTGTGCTGCATTCCATAGGGTTACAAAGAGTCAGACATGACTGAGCAACTGAACTGAACTGAACTGAACTGTCTGAAGACAAACAACTAGTAAGATGAACAGCTCAGGATAGAACCAGGAAGCATTTTCTTGAAACCACACTGCCTCTGAATAAAAGTTTTTATTAACCAGATCACTAAATTGACTAGAACACTCAATTCCAAGATGCCATAGTTGGAAGTAGCACAGTTGTGAAACTTCATTTCATCAACATTTTCTACTGTATTACCAGAAAAAATTGGCTTTTGTTCAACATTGTAAGGTTATTATCCACCTAATTATTGAAATGTGAGCCCTTCTGTGATTAACTAAAATGGCTCAAAGTTTGAGAATGATTGAATTACATTATTGACCAATTTTACAGACTCTCACTCAGCTTACTATAAATTAGAAATATGCTTGCTCTGTAGAAGAAAAATAACCAATACAATTTTACTGATGCTTTGATTTCTTCTTTGTTTATCCACTATTCAGAGAAGCAGAATTGATTTTTTATTTCCTCTTTCAAATTACCTTAGTCAAGAAACAATGAAACATAGAATTCCTTTAAGAGTTTGTAACTTGTTTAAAGAATTAGAAAATCATTTTTATAATTTAAAAATGTAGGATACTTTCTAATCATATTGAAACAAAATGCATAAGTTTGAATGAAAAACAGTAATATTGCTTAAAAATTGTTATTAAAATAGCTTAGTAGGATAATATCTCCATTTTTTAATTTTTTAAATTAATTTATTTTAACTGGAGGATAATTACTTTACATTATGGTGATGGTTTTTGCTATATATCAACATAAATTGGCCTTGAGTATACATATGTCCCCCATCATGAACCCCCCTCCCACCTCTTTTCCCACTTTGTACCTCTGGGTTGTCCCAGAGCACTGACTTTTGCTGTCCTGCTTCACACATCAAACTTGCACTGGTCATCTATTTCACAAATGGTAATATACATATTTCAATGCTATTCTTTCACATCACCCCACCCTTACCTTCTCTCACAGAGCCCAAAAGTCTGTTCTTTACATCTGTGTCTCTTTTGTTGCTCTGCATGTAGGATCATTGTTGTCATCTTTCTAAATTCCATGTGTATGCATTAATATACAGTGTTTGTCTTTCTCTTTCTGACTTACTTTACTCTGTATAATAGGATCCAGTTTCATCCACCTTATTAGAAGTAACTCAAATGTGTCCCTTTTTCATAGCTAAGTAATATTTCATTAGGTATGTGTACCACACCTTCCTTATCCATTCATCTGCTGATGGACATCTAGGTTGCTTCCATGTCCTAGCTATTACGAATAGTGCTGCAATTAACATTGGGGTACATGTATTTCTTTCAGTTCTGGTTTCCTCAAGGTGTATGCCCAGCAGGGGGATTGCTAGTTTGTATGGCAGTTCTATTTCCAGTTTTTTAAAAGAATTTCCACACTGTTCTCCATAGTAGCTGTACTAGTTTACTTTCCCACCAACAGTGTAAGAGGGTTTCTTCTTCTGTACACCCTCCCCAGCATTTATGGTTTGTACACCTTTTAAAAATGGCTATTCTGAGCACTGTGAGATAATACCTCATTGTGGTTTTGATTTGCATTTCTCTAATGGTGAGTAGTGTTGAGCATCTTTACAGGTGTTTATTAGCCATCTAAATGTCTTCTTTGAAGAAATGCCTGTTTAGTTCTTTGGACCACTTTTTGATTGGGTTGTTCATTTTTCTGATAGTGGGTTGCTTGAGATACTTGTATATTTTGGAGGTTAACCCTTTGTCAGTTGTTTCATTTTCTATTATTTTCTCCTATTCTGAAAGCTGTCTTTTCTCCTTGCTTATAGTTTCTATCATTGCACAAAAACTTTTAAGTTGAATTAGGTCGCATTTATTTATCCTTGTTTTTATTTCCATTACTCTAGGAGGTGGGTCATAGAGGATCTTGCTGTAGTTTATGTCAGGAAGAGTTATGTTTTCCTCTGAGAGTTTTATAGTTTCTGCTCTTACATTCAGGTCTTTAATCCATTTTTAGTTTATTCTGGTATATGATATTAGAAAGTGCTCTAGTTTCACTGTTTTACACATGGTTGACCAGTTTTCAAATTTTATGATGAAAAGGAAAAAAAAAGATGTCCTTTTCATCATAGGGGACTGGTATACAAAGGTAGAAAGTCAAGAGATGCCTGGAGTAACAGACAAGTTTGGCCTTGGAGTACAGAATGAAGCAGAGCAGAGGCTAACAATTTTTCCAATTTTTCCACACTGGTCATAGCAAACATCCTCTTCCAAGAACACAAGAGAAGACTCTACACATGAACATCACCAGGTGGTCAATAGTGAAATCAGATTGATTATATTCTTTGCAGCCAAAGATGGAAAAGCTCTATACAGTCAGCATAAACAAGACCAGGAGCTGACTGTGGCTCAGATCATCAACTCCATATCGCGAAATTCAGACTTAAATTGAAAAAAGTAGGGAAAACCACTTAGGTATGACCTAAATCAAATCCCTTACATTATACAGTGGAAGTAACAAATAGATTCAAGACATTAGATCTGACAGAGTGCCTGAAGAACTATGGATGGAGGTTTGTAACATTGTACAGGAGGTGATGATCAAGACCATCCCCAAGAAAAAGAAGTACAAAGAGGCAAAATGGTTGTCTGAAGAGACCTTACAAATTGCTGAGAAAAGAAGAGAAGTGAAAGGCAAAAGAGAAAAGGAAATCTATATCCATCTGAATGCAGAGTTCCGAAGAATAGCAATGAGAGATAAGAAAGCCTTCCTAAGTGATCAATGCAAAGAAATAGATGAAGAGAATAGAATGGGAAAGACTAAAGATCTCTTCAAGAAGATTAGAGATACAAAGGGAACATTTCATGCAAAGGTGGGCATACAAAAGGATGGAAATGGTATGGACATAACAGAAGTGAAAATGACAGTTGCTCAGTCATGTCCGACTCTTTGTGACTCCATGGACTGTAGTCTATGGAATTCTTCAGACCAGAATACCGGAGTGGGTAGCCTTTCCCTTCTCCAGGGGATCTTCCCAACCTAGGGATTGAACCAAGGTCTCCCACATTGAAGGTGAATTCTTTAACAGCTGAGCCACCAGGGAAGCCCAAGAATACTGGAGTGGGTAGCTTATCCCTTCTCCAGGGGATCTTCCCGACCAAGAAATTGAACTCGAGTCTTCTGCATTGCAGGCAGATTATTTACCAACTGAGCTATCAGGGAAACTCTGAGCATAACAGAAGCAGAAGATATTAAGAAGAGGTGGCAAGAATACACAGAGGAACTATGCAAAAAAGGTCTTAATGACCTAGATAACCATAATGGTGTGATCACTCCCCTAAGCCAGATATTCTGGAGTGCAAGGTCAAGTGGGCCTTAGGAAGCACCACTACAAACAGAGCTAGTAGGGGTGATGGTATTCCAGCTGAGCTATTTCAAATCCTAAAAGATGATGCTATTTAAGTGCTGCACTCAATATGCCAGCAAATTTGGAAAACTCAGCAGTGGCACAGGACTGGAAAAGGTCAGTTTTCATTCCATCCCTAAGAAAAGTAATGCCAAAGAATGTTTGAACTACCGCACAATTTCACTTATTTCTCACACTAGCAAAATATTGCTCAAAATTACTAGTAAGTGAAAGAGAACCAAGAACTTCCAGATGTTCAATCTGGATTTAGAAAAGGCAGAGGAACCAAATTGCCAACATCCGTTGGGTCATAGAAAAAGCAAGAGAACCCCAGAAAAACATCTACTTCTGCTTCATTGACTACACTAAAGCATTTGACTGTGTGTATCACAACAAACTGTTGGAAATTCTTCAAGAGCTGGTAATACCAGACTACCTTACCTACCTCCTGAGAAATATGTATGCAGGTCAAGAAGGTCAAGAAGCAATAGTTACAACCAGATATGGAATGATGGACTGGTTCAAAATTGGGAAAGTAGTATGTCAACTCTGTATATGGGAACAGTGCTTATTTAACATATATGCAGAGTACTTATTGTGAATAGACAGGCTGGATGAAACATAAGCTGGAATCAAGATTGCCAGGAGAAATATCAATAACCTCAGATATGCAGATGGCATCATGCTTATGGCAGAAGTTGAAGAGGAACTAAAGAGCCTCTTGATGAAAGTGAAAGAGGAAAGTGAAAAAGCTGGCCTAAAGCTCAACATTCATAAAATAAACATCATGGCATCTGCTCCCATCATTTCACTGTGGATAGATGGGAAAACAATGTAAACAGTTACAGACTTTCGTTTCTTGGGTTCAAAAATCACTGCAGATGGTGATCGAAGCCATGAAATTAAAAGACAGTTGCTCCTTGGAAGAAAAGCTATGACCAAGCTAGACAGCATATTAAAAAGCAGAGATATTACTTTTCCAACAAAGGCCCATCTAGTCATAGTTATGGCTGTTCCAGTAGTTATGTACGGATGTGAGAATTGGACCTTAAAGAAGGCTGAACACTGAAGAATTGATGTTGGAGAATATGGTGTTGGAGAAGATTCGAGAGTCCCTTGTTCTGCAAGATCAAAACTGTCAATCCTAAAGGAAATCAATCTTGAATATTCATTGGAAGGACTGATGCTGAAATTGAAACTCCAGTTCTTTGGCTACCTGATGCTAAGAGCCCACTCATTAGAAAAGATCCTGATGCTGGAAAGATTGAAGGCAGGAGAAGGATATGATAGAGGATGAGATGGTTGGATGGCATCACCGACTCATGGACATGAGTTTGAGAAAGTCCTGGGAGATGGTGAAGGCCAGGGAAGCCTGGCATGCTGCAGTCAATGGGATCACAAGGAGTTGGATATGACTGAGCAGTTGAATATGAGCAACTTGTTGAAGAGATTATCTTTTTTCCATTGTCTATATTTGCCTCCTTTGTCAAAGATAAGGTGTCCATAGATGTGTAGATTTATTTGTGGACTTTCTATGTTGTTCCATTGATCTGTATATCTATCTTTGTGACAGTAACATACTGTCTTAATGACTATAGCTTTGTAGTATAGTCTGAAGTCAGGATGGTTGATTCCTCCAGTTCCAGTCTTCTTTCTCAATATTGCTTTGTATATTCAAGGTTTTTTGTGTTTCCATACTTCCATGGATGAGCATGGTGGGCTATAATCCATGGGGTCACAAAGAATTGGACACGGGTAAGTGACTAACTTTCACTTTCATACAAACTGTGAAATTATTTGTTCTAGTTCTCAGAAAAATACCATTGGTATTTTGATAGACATTGTGTTGAATCTGCAGATTGCTTTGGGTCATATATTTAGTTTTCAAGAATCAATATTGATTCTTCCAATCCACGATCATGGTATATTTCTCCATCTATTTGTGTCATCTTTGCTTTCTTTCACCAGTGCTTTATACTTTTCTATATACACGTCTTTTGCTTCTTCATTAAATTTATTCCTTATACTCTATTCTTTTCATTGCAGTTGTGAATATGATTGCTTCCTTAATTTTTCTTTCTGATTTTTCATTGTTAGTGTATAGGAATGCAAGGGAATTCTGCATATCAATTTTATCTCCTGAAACATTACTATATTCATTGATTAGCTGTAGTAGTTTCTGGTGTCATCTTTAGAGTTTTCTATGCAGAGGATCATGTCATCTACAAACAGTGAGAGTTTTATTTCTCTTTTCCAATATGGATTCCTTTTATTTCTTTTTCTTTTCTGATTGCTGTGGTTAAGACTACCACTATGTTGAACAGTAGTGGTCAGAGTGTGCACACTTGTCTTGTTCCTGATTTTAAAGGAAATGCTCTCAGTTTTTCATCTTTGAGGATAATGCTCTTTGTGGGTTTGTCATATATGGCTTTTATTATGATGAAGTATGTTCCTTCTGTACCTACTTTCTGGAGAGGTTTTTCTTTTTCTTTCTTTTTTTTTTTTTTTAATTATGAATGGGTCTTGAACTTTGTCAAAGGCTTTCTCTACATCTATTGAGATAATCATATGGTTTTCATCTTTCATTTTTAATAGGGTGTATAATATTGATTAATTTGTGAATATTGAAGAATCCTAGCATACCTGGAATGAAGCCCACATAGTCATGGTGTATGGTCTTTTGAAAGGTTATTGCCATGAGCTGTGAACAAAGCCAGTATTTGTGACCTATGGAGGAGAAATTTTTGATCCAGGACCAGAGATGAGGCTTGATCACTCAAGAGTTTTTGCGTGGCAGAATTTTATTAAAGTATAAAACTTTTTATAAAGCTTCTGAGGTAGACATCAGAAGGGGGCAGAAAGAGTACCCCCTTGCTAGTTTATAGTAAGGCATTATATACCTGTTAGCAAGCTGCTGATCATAAATAAAAGAAATACCTCAAGGCTAAGAGAGTTGCACAGGCTCCTCTCCCAACACATGCATTTTGAGATAGCATCAGCACAAGGGGATTCATCTCTGGCCATAAAACAATTGACATCTGTCTTGAAGAAAAGGGGCTTCCCTGGTAGCTCAGTTGGAAAAGAATCTGCCTGCAGTGTAGGAGACCCAGGTTCGATCCCTGGGTCAGGAAGATTCCCTGGAGAAAGAAATGGCAAACTACTCCAGTGTCCTTGCCTGGAAAATTCCATGGACCAAGGAGACTTATGGGCTGCAGTCCATGGGGTTGCAAGGAGTTGGCACAACTGAGCTACTAAAAAAATAAAAAAATTTAAAAAAAAACAACTTTGCAGAAAGGCAGATTCTCATGCAAATACATAGTTTCATTAACATAGCTTAAGAAAAACATTTCCATGAGCAAGATATATTGGTTTGCTGAGCCATTAGCAATTCAAGATTTGAGAAAAAGTTAGTTTCAGGCGGAACAAAGTGTCATTATGGCAACACAGGATTAATGGAGCCACCTTTAATCCTATATAGAGAGAAGAAGGTAGAAAAGAAACGAAGAAGAAAAAATGTCTGCCGCCTGCAGTTTATTTCTCCTCTCACTTGGGGGCCCCTGGCCTCCCTACTGAGGCCTACCTGACAATTAGCTCTTTCACTTTTTGCTAAGTTGTTGGATTCTGTTTGCTAGAATTTTTGAGGATTCTTGCATGTGTGTTAATCAGTGATATTGACCTGTAGTTTTCTTTTTTTGTGACATCTTTGTCTGATTTTGGTGTCAGGGTGATGGTGGTCTCACAGAATGAGTTTTTGGAGTTTTCCTTCCTCTGCAATTTTCTGGAAGAGTTTGAGTAGTATAAGTGCTAGCTCTTCTCTAAATTTTTGGTAGAATTCACCTGTGGAGCCCTCTGGTCCTGGGCTTTTGTTTGTTGGAAAATTTTTTATTATAGTTTCAATTTCTGTGCTTGTGCTTGGTCTGTTAAGATTTTCTATTTCTTCCTGGTTCAGTTTTGGAAGGTTATACTTTTCTAAGAATTTGTTCATTTCTTCCAAGCTGTCCAGTTTATTGACATATAGTTGCTCATAGTAGTCTATTATGGTCATCTGTATTTCTGGGTTGTGTGTTGTGACTTCTCCATTTTCATTTCTAATTATATTAATTTGAGCCTTCTCCATTTTTTCCTTAATGAGTCTGGCTAATGTTTTGTCTATTTTGTTTATATTCACAAAGAATCAGCTTTTAGTTTTTTTGATCTTTGCTATAGTCTCCTTCATTTCATTTTCATTTATTTATGTTTTCTTTTTCATGATTTATTTTCTTCTACTAACTTTGGGGAGTTTTTGTTCTTTTTCTAGTTGTTTTAGGTGTAAAGTTAGGTTGCTAAATTGATGTTTCTCTTGTTTTTTGAGGTAGGGTTTCTATTGCTATGAACCTCCCACTTAGCACTGCTTTTGCTGAACCTCATAAGCTTTGGGTTGTCATGTTTTCATTATAATTTTTTTCTGTGCATATTTTTATTTCCTTTTTATTTCTTCAGTGATCTGTTGGTTATTAAGAAGAGTGTTGTTTAGCCTCCATTTGTTTGTGTCCTTTATAGTTTTTTTTCCCTGTAGTTGATATCTAATCTTACCGCATTGTGATCAGAAAAGATGCTTAAAATGATTTCAATTTTTTTAATATACCAAGGCTAGATTTGTGGCCCAGGATGTGATCAATCCTGGAAAATATTCCATGTACACTTGAGAAAAGTGTGAAATCCATTGGTTTTTGGTGAAATGTCATGTAGATATCAATTAGGTTTAACTGGTCCATTGTATTGTTTAAAGCTTGTGTTCCCTTGTTAATTTTCTGTTTGATTGATCTATCCGTTGGTATGAGTGGGGTATTAAAATCCCTGACTATTGTTGTGGTACTGTTGATTTCCCCTTTCATACTCGTTAGCATTTGCCTTATGTATTGAGGTGTTCCTATGTTGGGTGCATATATAATTGTTATATCTTCTTCTTGGATTGATCCCTTGATCATTATGTAGTGTCCTTCTGTGTCTCTTATTACAGTCTTTATTTCAAAATTTATTTTATCAGATATGAGTATTGCTTACTCCTGGTTTCTTTTGATCTCCAGTTGCATTAAATATCTTTTTCCGGCCCCTCACTTTTAGTCTGTATGTGTCCCAAGGTTTGAGGTGGGTCTCTTGTAGACAACATATACAAGGTTTTTTGTTTTTGTTTTTATCCATTAGGCTAGTCTTTGTCTTTTGATTGGTGAATTTAAAACATTTATGTTTAAGGTAATTTGCTTTGTTGTTTTGGGTTTGTTTATAAATCTTTTCTGTGTTTCCTGTCTAGAGAGGATCGTTTAGCATTTGTTGAAGAGCTGGTTCGGAGGTGTTGAATTCTTGGCTTTTGCTTGTCTGTAAAGTTTTTAGCTCCTCTGTTGAATCTGAATGAGATCCTTGCTGGGTAGAATTATCTTGGTTGTAGGTTTTTCTCTTTTATCATTTTACGTATATGCTGTCATTCCCTTCTGGCCTGAAGAGTTTCTATTGAAAGAGCAGCTGTTATCCTTATGGGAATCCCCTTGTATGTTATTTGTTGCTTTTCCCTTGCTGCTTTTAATATTTCTGTTTAATTTTTGTTAGTTTGATTAGTATGTGTCCTGGCATGTTTTGCCTTGGGTTTATCTTGTCTGGGACTCTCTGGGTTTCTTGGGCTTGGGTGGCTATTTCCTTCCCATTTTAGGGATGTTTTCAGCTATTATCTCCTCAAGTATTTTCTCATGCCCTTTCTTTTTTCTTATTTTTCCGGGACCCCTATCATTCAAATTTTGGGGCATTTAACATTGGCCCAGAGCTCTCTTAAGTTGTCCTCATTTTTTTTTTATTCTTTTTTTCCTTTCTGCTTCATTTATTCCCCCCATTCTATCTTCCACCTCACTTATTCCTTCTTCTGCCTTGGTTATTCTACTACTGGTTCCCTCCAGGGTGTTTTTAATCTCAGTTGTTGCATTGTTCATTATTGATTGACTCTATTTCTTCTAGGTTCTTGTTAAACATTTCTTGCATCTTCTCCATCTGTGTCTCTAGTTTATTTATCTGTAACTCCATTTTGTTTTTAAGATTTTGGATCATCTTTACTATCATTATTCTAAATTCTTTTGCAGGTAGATTCCCTATCTCCTCCTCTTTTGTTTGGTTTGTTGTTTTATCATGTTCCTTCACCTGCTTGATATTCTTCTGTCTTTTCATTTTGTTTAGATTGCTGTGTTTTGGGTCCCCTTTCTGAGGGCTAGACGGTTGTGGTTCCTCTTAATTGTGGAGTCTGCTCCATGTGGGTGGGGCCGAGCCAGTGGCTTGTGAAGGTTTCCTGGTTGGGGTAACTTGTGTCTGTGTTCTGGTATATAGAGCTGGATCTCTTCTCTCTGGAGAGCAATGCAGTGTCCAGTAGTAAGTTTTGGGGTGTCTATGAAGATTTGGTATGGCTTTTTGCAGCCTATTTTTTAATGTTCAAGGTTATGTTCTTGTTTGGGTGGAGAATTAGCATGGTATGTCTTGCACTGGAACTTGCTGGCTCTTGGGTGGAGTTTGGTTTCAGTGTATGTATGAAGACTTTTGGGTGGGCTCTTGTCTATTAATGTTCCCTGGGGTCTGGAATTCTATGTTGGTCCAAAGCTCTGAAGTTGAGCCTTCTGCTTCTGGGTTTCAGTCTCCCCACTTCCAGTACCCTCAAGGCTTCTCTATCCACACAGCACAGAAGACAGAACACCTAGGTTAATGGTGAAACAACTCTCCACAGACAGGAACACCTAGAGAGACTCACAGAGTTTATATAGAGAAGAGAAAAAGGGAGGAGGGAGATAGAGGTGACCAGCCAGAGGAGAAGGAAAGTCAAAAGGGAAGGGAGCAACCAAGCCAGTAATCAAATCCCTAAGTGAAAAGGATACTAAAAATTAGACTTTTAAAGTTACAAATTTGATAACAAATATCAAAAAGGAAAGACTAAAAAACTGGAACAGAGACTAGACTCTCAAAAGTACAGTAAAAACAAATACAAAACAAAATTGATCACAAAATTTAAAAATATGGAATTTGTTTTAAAAAAATAGGGTTTCTTTTTTGACAGGTAATAGTAGACTATAAAAATGAAAGCTAAAAGAGTAATAGAGAACTAAAGTTTTTAAAAACTAAGAAATGATAATAATAAAAATATATCTAGGGATTTCTCTGGAGCTGTTGTGGGCAATGTGGTGTCAGTTCAGTGAAAGATAGTCCCTGTTCCAGCTCGTACATGTTCTCAAAGTCTATAGTTGCCCCTCAAATGCATATTCTCAACTTAGCTACAGGGTTTTAATCTGTTGAGCCTGTCACTTCTAGGGCAGTTTCCCCTTCTTTGCTTATTTTGGCTTCCTCTGTCGGTAAGTCTCTTCAGTGTCTAATCTCTGCCCTGGAGTGAGGGGTGAAGGTGTCCACTTATTCAGACTCATATGCTTAGTTGTGCCGTGGACAGGAAGGGACACTCCAAACACTGCTGACATGTGGCGGGGGGTTGAGGGGGAGGAGGTTGCCCACAGTGCAGGGACCACACCAGAATCGCCACAGCCCTAGGCGGTATATACTCCCCAGGTCCACACTGCTCAGGCTCTTGTGTGCTCCAGGAGGCCACTGTCCAAAGTGGGCAGGTGTTTTGTGCACTTCCCAGGTCCAAGATACCTAGGCTCTAGGGTACTTCACAGGGACACAGACCCAGGTGGGCTGTGCATTTGTTCCCTTCCCAGGTCCAAGACTATTCAGGTGGCCAGGTACTCAGCAAGCACACTGTCCCTGGTGGGCTGTGCATCTTGTGCACCTCCCCGGTCCAAGCTGCTCTGTTTCCTGGGTGCACCACAAAGACATTGTCCCTAATGTGCCATGTGTCTCCTCAGGGAAGCTGATCCCGGACTGTGACACTCCTAGCCAATGTGAATCATCCAGGATCCCAGGAAGACATGGTTTGCGATCGGCAGCCTGCTCACAATTTGGCAGGAGATGCCGTCTCTGGGGCCGAGATTGCAGCGGCCCCTTGCCTTCCATTTCTGGTTGTCACACACCTGCCTCTCTACCTCCATGGAGGGAGGGTTGTAAACTGCAGCAGGCTTGCTCTCCTTTGGTATTCGCTAGGGTGCGATCTTTTGTTCTATGAGTTCACCAGAAGTCACCATGGGGCATTAGAGCCTTCTCACATGAAAGATCCTGTTTCTTTTTGTCTCTCTGGTGTTCCTATGGTTTGGGTTGCTATGTCACATTAGCCCCCTCAGACTGTCCTTAGGGCATTCAAGCCCACAATTCCATACCCAGCCCCCACTCGCTGCCAGCAGTCCAGAGCATCTGAGCCACTTCTCTGCTGGTAACTGCAGTTTGGAGGGAATTCTGCGGTGATTTCTTTTTCTTTTGGTTATGTTGCCCTCTGAGATTCCAAAGTTCCCCACTGACCTGCCTGTGAGAGGGTTTCCTATTGTGTGGAAACTTCTCCTCCTTCACGACTCCCTCCCCAGAACGGGTCTCCACCCCTAAATTGTTTGCCTCTCTTTTCATCTTTTATCTTTGCCCTGCGTCCTTTCAAAGAGATCGGGCTGCCTTTTTCGGTGTCTGGAGTCCTCTGCTACCATTCAGAAATTGTTTTGTAGAAGTTGTTCCACATTCAAATGATCTTTTGATGTATTTGTGGGGGAGAAAGTGGTTTTCCTGTCCTATTCCTCTACCACCTTGGGACCACCCCTCAATTTCTACGTTTAATGAAAGATATTTCACCTAAATTGAAAGCTACCACAAAGGAAATACAGTGATCTAGTCTCAAATACCTTCACTTATAATTGGACAGAATAATCATGAGGTAATGAAAACACGTACACGGGCAGACACAAATCAGTAATATAGACACATAGACATTTTTCAAGGAACAATATTATTTTGCTTCCTCCACACTTCAACCTATTTATCCTCTTTGAACATCACAGCAAGTATATGAGGAAGATATACAAGAGTTAATGTTTACATCTTGTAGAGGTAGGTGAAAAACCTCTTCGGCCACTGGATTACTAAATGACAGAAATGAAACAAGAATCTTATTTTGGTTACCTATTGCTGTGTAATAAAACACCCCCAAATTTATTGGTTTAGAACCAACATTGCATCTGCCACTCCCTCCCATTTTGTGGATGAGGAATTTCAGAAGTGTTTGGCTCTGTGGTTTGTTTCTAATCTGTGAAGCATCAGTTGTGCCAGTGGGTGAGGATTCAGCTTCCAAAATGGTTTCTTCAAGTACATGTCTGCTACCTCAGTGCTTCATAGTGCCTTTTCATCTCCACGTCATATTTTATCCTCCAGGATCTCTCCATGTGTGGACTTCTCAGAGTAGTCAAACATATATGGTGGCTGCCTTGCAAGAGGCAGAAATGAAAGCTCCCGTACCAGTTGAGTTATGTCTGGAACTTGCATAACACTGCTTCTGGTGGTTTTCTTATTGCTGTGATTGGGGATTTTTGTTTCTTGTTTTTGGTCAAAAACAGGACCTGCCCATTGATTCAAGAAGGAGAAATAGACTCCCTCTCTTAATAAGAAAGTGGCAAGGTCACACTGTAAAAGAATGTGGGGACTGGGAGATACTGTTGTGGTCATCTATGGAAATATAATCTTCCATTTTTTAATATTTATTTTTATTTATTTGGCTGCACTGGGTCTTAGCTACAGCTTGTGGGATTTCTAGTTGCGGCATGAGAACTCCTAGTTGCACCATGTAGCATATCATTCCCCTACAAGGGGTTAAGCCCAGGCCCCCTGTATTGGGAGCATGGCATCTTAGCCACTGGTCTATCAGGGAAGTCCCTCAGATCTCCCTTAATTTCTATCCAGTGATGTCTCCACCACATCAAATTGCTCCATAGGGAAACAACAAAAAAGATTCAATAAGTGTATATGGTTTTAAACTTACATTATAATGGCTTTTAAATATATCCATGTAATTAAATTTCTAATACAATAATGGATTGTACAGTAGTTGGCACTGTTTGGCCTAACCAAGATGATCTAATTATGCTTAGATAAATGACTCAAGCCTGTTTTTTTATATCAAACTTTTTATTTTGATATATGAATACTGTTATAAACTTTTAAATCAGAAAAATATTCTCCTGATAAAATAAAATAATTTGCTTATTTTCATCAATATATAGAGAGGTTATTTGAATTCTTCTTCTAGTACCTTGCATTTTTTTGTTAATCCATCATATGCTTGTTACATCCTAGTGATAGTTTTTATTTTTAAGGCTTCAAAGATTACATCTCATCCTTTTACATAATCATATTCTTATGAGGAAAACATATAATAGTCCATATGAAAATTGCAACAACACAGCAAGTTAAGCTTCTGAAGTATGGAGGTGAGGAGGATACAGAGTCCCTTTTAACTTTTACTTTGCATAAAAGTAAAAGAGACATTTGAAGTAAACCTTGGATAAATAAGGGCCCTCAAGACCAATAAAGAGATGAAAGATGCCTACTACAATACCTGGCACAAGATTGATTTTATTAATATTTGTTGTGTAAATCAAGGTAAAGGAAGCTGATTTCCCTTCTTATGACTGGTAATTCCCTTATTAACTTAATGCATGTTTATTTTATGCCAATGATTGTGCTTACTGTTAAGGATTCACATATATTCTCACAATATGTGAAACATATATGTATTTACTGGAGACAAGCAATAATTGTGGTGTATGAACCTTCTTCAAGAGAAGATTTTATACTTTCTCATGTGAATCATTATATAACAAACATAGAAGAGATTCTATTGCCTTTATTCATTAGTTTGGTAATGTATTGATGTGATATGCAATTTCCAAAAACTTTGAGCTAAAGAATTTCATTATGACACACTCATGCTATAATGGAAAATAAATAAATTTTAAAAATTAGTTACAGAGTTCAGAGTATGCCTTGTTGAGGAAAATAACATCAAAGCTGAGAAATGGGCAAACTTGGGAAGCTCCAGAGAAAGAGCATTCCAAGCTAACAAAACCACAGTGAAGCAAGTAGCTTTGTGATGTCAAAACCACAGTCTCTTGTTCTATTCCTATTTTACACAGAAGTAAACAATCTGTAAATTGCCCTAGGTTTTTCTGCTAGGAGTTTGTATTTGAACCCAGATTTTGGGACTTCAATTCGCATAAACAAAGGGCAAAAGATCCATCATTATGGACAAGTCACAGTACAATGAGAAGAATCAAGAAAAACTTTATGCATCCTGACTGGCACTGGGATGAACCAGAGGGATGGGATGGGGAGGGAGGTGGGAGGGGGGCTCAGGACGGGGAACACATGCAAATCCACGTCTGATCCATGTCAATGCACGTCAAGCCTATTTTTAACACAGCCTCTACTGTAAATCCTTGTGTTGTTGTGATACTGACACACATTCATCTAACCAGGCCCAAATTATCAGCCAGCAGACCTACAACTCTATCTGCTCTTCCTTCACCATTTCTCACCTGAACTCCTCCTTCTGTGTTGTCAAAAGGTTTTCTTTTTTTCTTTTCAGGCAGAACTTTACTGTCCTGTCTACTATTCTCATCATTCAATGTTTGTCCAAGATATTGTAGATGAAAAATTAAATAATAATTAATCTAAAAAAATAGAGAATTTTATTAGAGCCATCCTGAAGTTTATAATTTGATGGTCTTTCAGAAAGCTCTTAGGACTGTTCTACCACTAGAGGTCAAAGCACAGTTATATACATTTTAAGACAAAGGATTATATATCAAAGTAACATATTGACACTTCATATAGTCCAGATCTGCACATACAAGGTGCGTAATGGGATCATCATGACCCTTTACAGGATTGAGAAAGGAATGTTGCTATTTCCTAAGGAGCTACCTTACTGGTACCAGAAGAAAATTGCTCTTTTCAGTTGAGCAAACATTCCTATGTCTTTTAAGGTTTGGTTAATGTATAATGCACATGCACAATGCTCACTAAAGAGGAGGGAGGAGGCCCAATAGGGGAGAGAGAAAATTTTATGTTTACATTTTTCTTACCTTGCCATAAAATATAAATTTTATTTCATTAATACTATTACCTACCTTCTGACAGGAAGAGACAGGAATGTACATACTCATTAGGATGTACCACAGCCTAAAAACATATAGACTCCTCACTTTGCCTCACTCTATTTATTTTCCCTAGGAAAAGACAAAAATCCAAAATATGAAATCCCAAATAAAAGATAGAAGTATGGTAAAGAATTTGTCAGTGATAAGAAAACAAAATAAAAATTATCTTGTAAAAACTCAGAAGATATTAATGAGATTTTGGTATGGAAAAGAAAAACAGGAAGCAGGATGAGGGGTAGAGATTTTTGAGAAAGAGGGTAACTAGATGGAATCTGTTTCAAGATGAGACTCCAGACAACAGTGAACAGGATGGATTTGTTCAGGAGGATTACTGAGGAGAGCATACTTTTCTATAGGCAAAAGATGTTGAGAACCACAACACAGAAGAGATAGAGTGAAATAGTTTTGAAAAAAACACTGAAGAAAGAAAACATAAAAGACTGATTAGTTTTGGGAGTGAGGGAGAAATACAAGCAGTCATGTTAGACTGTTCCTTTCCTTTGTTAGCTGTAAGAAACTCCTGGTGGATAAGTGTATGCTGAGTCAAATGACTTAAGGGATTCTTGCTTCCCAGCAAAAGTAGTAACTCATGCTTTTGAAAAGTGCCTTGAAATAAGTTATTACTTTAGTTAGTGATGCTGCAAAACCATTTTGTTTCCTGCATAAAATAAAAAGAATGTTAAGCTTTCTTTATGGTATAATTTTAAAATATTTAAATTCCACATGCATGAGTGAAAACATGGGTAATCAAATAGCCAACATAGAGAATGCCAGGTGATGTGCTTCTTAATAATTGTCCTCAGTAGTGTGCTGTTTTTCTTTTTGGCAGTTAAGTATTTATGCATAGTTTCTATTTATTTTCATTATTCTCAAAGTGTTGAGGTTGTATCTTTTGGATTTTTTTTTTTTTTTTTTTTTTGCTATTGTTGTTATGCTTAGTTTTCTATGATACCTCACTGTTGTTCTGCTTATTCTCACTTGATGTTATTGTTTTCAGGAAGGAAAGGACATAGTAAATAATTTTGAATTAAAGGTTAAGTGTAAAAAGTGAATAAAGATATTTTCATTCAAATATCTGTTTATTGTGAAAGAACGGCAATTCTTACACATGGTAAGCTGTGAAAACTTTGAAAAATAAAGCAGAAGCAAACATCTCATGACAGTTATTTAAACTGACAGGAACCTGGTGGATAGAATTAAAATAAATTCAAAATAAATTTAGGACTTATGTATTTATAAGTCATGATATAGATCATGTAGTATAAACTTCATGAGAATAGGGATTTTTCTTGCTGCTATTCACATAGTAGATTCTCAATACATTTTTGTTGAATGAATAAATGTAGTAAATAAACAGCAGATAAATGTAATATTGAAAGTGAAAGTCACTCAGTCATGTCCAACTCTTTGACACCCCATGGACTATAAATTCCATGGAACTCTCCAGGCCAGAACACTGGAGTGGGTAGCCATTCCCTTCTCCAGGGGATCTTTCCCAATCCAAGGATTGAACCCAAGTCTCCTGCATTGCAGAGGGATTCTTTACCAACTGAGACATCAGGGAAGCCCAAGAATCCTGGAGTGGGTAGCCTACCTATCCCTTCTCCAGTGGATCTTCCCAACCCAGGAATTGAACTGGGGTCTCCTCCATTGCATGCGGAATTTTTTATGAGCTGAGCTACCAGGGAAGCCCCTTAGCCTTCATTAATAAGGAAAATGATGGTTTGATTGTTCTACTATGGGGAGATCCCATTTTATATGATATAATATAGGATATAACATATCACATTTTTAAAAAAGAATGATAGACTATTCTAAAAGACCAAGGTGAAGAGGTTTGAAATCCTGTTTTGAAAATTAATTAAAACAATTGGGGATGTTTAGGTAGAAAGATCTTTGTCGGGCTGGGCAGATAAGACTCAAACATCTATTAAGTTATTCGAAGTTGGTCACTTGTAGAGAACATTTCACTCTTGTGATTCAGTGACTCCCATCTTAATATCTGGAATGTCTGCTATCACTTTTCTATGGAGCTTTCTGAAAATATAGCAATCAAATTATTTTTTTTCTGGTAGGGTAGCTCTAATATCTGTGTTAGGGGAAACACACGGATTGAAACACCCTTATGGCAGAAAGTGAAGAAGAATTAAAGATCCTCCTGATGAAAGTGAAAGAGGCAAGTGAAAAAGTTGGCTTAAAGCTCAACATTTAGAAAACTAAGATCATGGCATCTGGTCCCATCACTTTATGGCAAATAGATGGAGAAACAGTGGCACTTTATTTTGGGGGGCTCCAAAATTACTGCAGATGGTGACTGCAGTCATGAAATTAAAAGATACTTACTCCTTGGAAGAAAAGTTATGACCAACCTAGACAGCATATTCAAAAAGCAGAGATGTTACTTTGCCAACAAAGGTCCGTCTAGTCAAGGCTATGGTTTTTCCAGTAGTCATGTATGGATGTGAGAGTTGGACCATAAAGAAAGCTGAGCACCGAAGAACTGATGCTTTTGAGCTGCGATGTTGAAGAAGACTTGAGAGTCCCTTGGACTGCAAGGAGATCCAACCAGTCCATCCTAAAGGAAATCAGTTCTGAATATTCATTGGAAGGACTGATGCTGAAGCTGAAACTCCAATACGTTGGCCACCTGATGCGAAGAGCTGACTCATTTGAAAAGACTCTGATGCTGGGAAAGATTAAAAGCACGAGGAAAAGGAGACGACAGAGGATGAGATGGTTAGATGGCATTACTGACTCAATGGCCATGAGTTTGAGTAAACTCCAAGGGTTGGTGATAGACAGGGAAGCCTGGCGTACTGCAGTCCATGGGGTCCCAAAGAGTTGGACACACTGAGTGACTGAACTGAACTGATTGAAATAGCCCACCCTGGCCAGACTCCATTAGAAAGTAATCATTTGTGTGTTATTTTACAACAGGAGGTCCTGGTAAGGAACACAGCACTAACAAGCCAACATCAACTGTAAGAATTCAGAAAAGTTCAAAAGGAGATGCCACATGTTCTACTACCTCCCAGAATCCCTCTCCCTGGAACTCATCTTGGCTGGGCAATGAATGTGATACCAGGAAGGAACCTGAGTCAAAATGATTGGTCAGAGACAACCCAGAAATGAATCCCATCCCCATAAAACTGGTGACTGTGAGCCACATGGCAGAGCAGTCCTCCTTGGTTCCCTTACCCTCCTGCTCTTCACCTGGGCACCGTTTTCTAATAAATCTCTTGCTTTGTCAGCACGTGTGTCTCCTTGGACAATTTCTTTTCTTTCTTTTTTTTTTTTTCCATTTATTTTTATTAGTTGATGGCTAATTACTGTACAATATTGTAGTGGTTTTTGTCATACATTGACATGAACCAGTCACAGATTTACATGTGTTCCTCATCCCAATCCGCTCTCCCACTTCCCTCCCCATCCCATCCCTCTGGGTCTTCCCAGTGCACCAGCCCTGAGCACTTGTCTCATGCATCCAACCTGGGCTGGTGGTCTGTTTCACACCTGGTAGTATACTTGTTTCAATGCTATTCTCTCAGAACATCCCACCCTCACTTTCTCCCACAGAGGCCAAAAGTCTGTTCTGTACATCTGTGTCTCTTTTTCTGTTTTGCATATAGGGTTATCGTTACCATCTTTTTAAGTTCCATATATATGCGTTAGTATACTGTATTGGTGTTTATCTTTCTGGCTTATTTCACTCTGTACAGTGGGTGGATAATTTATTTCCAAGTGTTGAACAAAAGCCCACTCTTGGGCCCTGGGAAGGTTCTTCCTTCCTGCAACACTAGATTAAACTGTAACAATTATTAATTGATAAATATAGATTAAGTTGTCATAATATCATATACCTTATATTCTAGAGATACATTGTGAAACATGATGAATAAGTAAATGAAAAATGAAAGTTTAAATCAAATTATTCAAAGAAAAAGAATCAGTTTATAATGATCTACAAAATGAATGGGATCATCTCTCAGGAATCAAAATTTAAATTATTTTCTTTCATGTTCTTTCAACCCTCTTCACAGTTTCTCACCATAAGGTGAGAAATAAGTATTTCTCACACAATAAGTATTTCCTCTCCAACACATTATGAAAAAGTTCCAGGAAGAATTATTGTGTATTGTTTGTCAACACTTGATCACCTATTATTAGTTTTACAGATATTCCAAATCAAGGGCTGACTTTTGGTTCTTAAGGGTCCATTTCAAAAGCCCTATTTGTATGGATAAGGGCTAATTTTCATACAGATAAGGGCTAATTTTAAGTATACCTAGTATGTTGTCTATGTGTGTTTGCTCAGTTATGTCCAACTTTTTGTGACCCCATGGACAATAGTCCACCAGGCTCCTCTGTCCATGGAATTTTCTAGGCAAGATTACTGGAGCAGGTTGCCATTTCCTACTCCAGGGGATCTTCCCAACTCAGAGATTGAATCTGCATCCCTTGTGTCTCCAGCATTAGCAGGTAGATTCTTTACTACTGCACCACCTGGAAAGCCCCCCACCTAGTATGTTATTAGTGAAAGTGAAAGTGAAGTCGCTCAATCGTGTCCGACTCCTTGCAACCCCATGGACTGTAGCTTACCAGGCTCCTCCATCCATGGGATTCTCCATGCAAGAATACTGGAGTGGGTTGCCATTTCCTTCTCCAGGGGATCTTCCCAACCCAGGGATTGAACTTGGGTTTCCCACATTGCAGGCAGATGCTTTACCCTCTGAGCCACAAAGGAAGCCCCAAGGAAGCCCCAAGGAAGCACCAAGGAAGTATGTTATTAAGGGTTAATAAAATCTGATCCTCATAAACTAAAACTAGCATCATCTTGAGTTCACTGAGAGTCTGATTTCACATAGTTCTTGGTAACATTACAAACTTATTCTTTGTGTATGGGCATATGCAAATCATTAGAATTCCCAACACTTTCTAGAGGGAAATTTGTTACTATTAAATTATCTGTATTGGTTTAATCTGGTTGTGGATTTTGTTTGTTGTTAACCTAATCATAAAATTTTTACTTCTGCTGATTTTTTTGTCTTTTATTAAGACAAAGTTTATTTTATTTTGCTACTTCTCATTTTTATTGTTACTTTATACATTTTCTATATGATTAGAGTTATTTGCTCATACAGCATAGCTGAGGTGGGTGAAGGAAATTTTTTAAGTGGAATTTAAATGGACCAAATCAAAAGCAATTCAAAATCACTGCTCTTTGAGAGCTCTTTCCTTTATTTAGGTGTGGAATTTTCACTAATTTTTCTACAGCTGCTTTAATAAAAACATAAACTTGGTGACAACACAAATTTATTCTCTTATAGTTCTAGAGGTCAGAATTGCAAAATTGGAGTCACTGGCTTAAAATTCAGTTCTTTGCCTTTTCCAGCTTCTAGAGGTTGCCCACATTCTTTGGCTCATTATTCCTTACTCTCTCTTCAAAGTCAGCAATGTCTTGTTAAGTCTTATGACACTGCATCACTATCATACTCTCCTCCTCCATTTTACTTATCAGGATGCTTGTGATTAAATTGGACCCACCAAGATAATAGAGAAATATTTCCCCACCTCAAGATTCTTAGTCACATGTGGAAAATCCCTTCTGCCATGTAAGATAACATAGCTTATTTGGGTGGTGGGTTAAAACAACATCTATTTATTCTCTCACAATTTGAGGGGGCTAGAAGTTTGAAATCAAGGTGTTGGCTCCTCTGACGTCTCTAGCAGAGAATCCTTCCTGGCTCTTGTAGCTTCTGGCATTTGCCAGCTGTCCTAGCTTGCAGGAGGGCTTTTTGGGTGACTGAGTGCGAAGAATCTGCCTGCAATGCAGAAGACATAGATTCAATCCCTGGGTTGGGAATATCCTCTGGAGAAGGAAATGGCAACCCACTCCAGTATTCCTGCCTGGAAAATCCCACACAGAGGAACCTGGAAGGCAATAGTTCATGGGTTGCAAAGAGTCAGACACGACTGAGCACACACTAACTTGCAGGGACACCACCCCAGTCACAGGACCATTTTCTTCATGTGTGTTTTCACATCGTGTAAGATCACATATTTATATATCCTGGGAGTTAGGATGTGGATAGCGTTCATGGGATATTGCCATACCTACTACAGAAATATAGTTAGCCAACACATTACTGATACCTAGGAATGCTTTTTATTGCCAGAACTACCATTACTGGCTGCTGGGCACAAGTTCCTGAAATGAAAATGAAAATTAACTTTTAACAATTGAAACAATTTTATAAAAGGGATTAGAAATTATGAAAGTGAGGCTATTATTTGTATAGCTCAGGCACATTTGGTATTGCATGTATTTTGGCTGGTCAGCCCAGAAACTTAACTACCATTTCACACATTGCTTCTGTAGAATAAACGCATGTTGATTTCTCAACTTGCAAAAGAGTCAGGCATAACTTAGCGACTAAACACACAGACATATACATACCACTACTTCTTTATCCATTTATCTGCTGGTAGACACTTAGGTTGCTTCAATATCTTGACAATTGTAAATAATAATGATATGAACACTGTAGTGCGTATATCTTTTTTAACTGGTGTTCCTGGGGTTTTTTTTGGTTTGTTTTTTTTTTCTTTTTTTGAGGGGTATATAGCCAGTAGTGGACTTGTTGGGTCATGTGACAGTTTTATTTTTAGTTTTTGGAGAAGTCTCCATATGGTTTACCACAGTGGCTGCACCAATTTACATTCACACCAACAGTGTATAAGGGTACCATTTTCTCCACATCTATGCCAATATTTGTTATTTGTGTTCTTTATGATGACAGCTGATTCTGACAGGTATGAGGTGATATCTCATTGTGGTTTTGATTTGCATTTCCCTAATAATTAGTGATGCTGAGCACATTTTCATGTGTCTCAAGCCATCTGCATTTTCTCTTTGGGAAAATGCTCAGTTATATTTTCTAAAAAAAAAAGAAAGAAAAGCAAAAATTTAAAAATTGGACCTGATTAAACTTAAAAGCTTTTACACAGCAAAGAAACCATTGCCAAAATGAAAAGGCAACCTACTGAATGAGGGGAAACATTTGCAAATGGTAAGACCAAATTGGGGTTAAAATTCAACATGTATAAGCAGTTCATACAACTCAACATCAAAAATATAAACAACCCAGTTTTTTAAAAAAGGAACTGCATTTTCAAAGGTAAAAGTGAGCACTGTCCTCCATAGGTTTAGTCTAGTGGAAATAATTTAGGGAAAATGTAGAGAAAGGTACAAATCAGGGTCATCAGGAAGTTGCGGGATGGGAGAGGGCCTTGATGAGTTACTATAATGAGAATGCTTTCTCAGCAAAGGAAGGAGGCTGCTGAAAGAAAAAGGAAAAGATAATCAAAGGAGCTAAAATAAATCCTTGCTTGCTTTAATAATTCTGTCTCAGGTTCAGCTGTCTGGCAGGCATATGCCCTCTTCAAGTCTACTGCTTAAAAAGTCATCCATTTCAATGTGGCAGAATTCCCTATTCTTAGAAGTTCAGAAAAAAACAATTTGAAATAGCATGAAATGACAATACAGACATGCTTTTGACTGCATGCTTCAATTTCTCTTACTGCAAATAGAACAGAATTTGAACAGAATTGATTGAATATTTGAACAGAAATGATTAGTTCTATTTACCCTGTAGGATTTCTGTGGACTATGGCTTTTTACTAAATAATGGATAGTGAAATAAATTGCCTTCATCTCTTAAAGGAATTTTCTCTGTCTTAAATCATTTTCAACTTTTTCTCCCTTTTGGAACGTTCATATAGATAAGCATATTTAAAGTGTGGAACCAAAATGTAACAGTAAACATATTTGGTAAGGCAACTGATTGTCGCTATGGCAACAATGAATCTGCCTGACATTTAGTCTTTCCATTACTTTTTGTTGCTATAGTAATGAAACCTTGGATTTCTGACACCATTTCCAAATTTTACTAAAACAAAGCCTCTTTTACCCTGAAAGAAGGAGGAAAGGCCAGTATTATTAATGCACAAGATGTATGAGGCTCTTTTCTAGCACTAAGACATGGACAACATTTTGCTACATGTTCAGTTCAGTCGCTCAGTCATGTCTGACTCTTTGCGACCCCATGGACTGCAACACTCCAGGCCTCCCTGTCCATCACCAGCTCCCGAAGTTTACTCAAACTCATGTCCATTGAGTCAGTGATGCCATCCAACCATCTCGTCCTCTGTCATCCCCTTCTCCTCGTGCCTTCAATCTTTCCCAGAACCAGGGTCTTTTCCAATCAGTCAGCTCTTCACATTAGGGGCCCAAGTATTGGAGCTTCAACTTCATCATCAGCCCTTCCATTTCAAGACTAATTTACTTTAGGATTGACTGGTTTGCTCCCCTTACTGTCCAAGGGACTCTCAAGAGTCTTCTCCAACAGCACAGTTCAAAAGCATCAATTCTTCAGCTCTCCGCTTTCTTTACAGTCCAACTCTCACATCCATACATGACTACTGGAAAAACCATAGCTTTGACTAGATGGACATTTGTCATCTACATGTTAATCAAACTAAAAAACATTCTTTAAAAGTAGAAAAATATCTAGCAAAACACTAAGAAAGTAGAACAAAAGTAAAGCAAAAATTTTGTTGTTGTTAAGACTCAGCCTTTTATACTAGACCTGTACAAAAGCAGCCTTAATTTATGAGATGTTGAATTTAAATCAAATAGTAATGGATAAAGGAGAATATTTTTGTTTCTTTTTAGAGGAAATGAACGGGAAAATAATGGCAATTAAGAGCCACAAAAATTATTAAGAAAATTTCTTGGAGTTTTTGAGGGGCTTTTGTGTTTAAGAAAATATTATATGAAGAATGGCCAAGATGGCAGAGTGGAAAGACCCTGAGCTCACAGTCTCTCACAAACACACAAAACCACAACTAACCACAGAACAATTATTGATGAAAAATCTGGCACCTATCAGAAAAGATTTCCTACAGCAAAAGATATAAAGGAGGAACTTCATTGAGATGGTTCAGAGGGGCAGATTCACAATAATCAAATCCCATGCCCTGCTGGTGGATAATCCACAAAATGGAGAATAATTATATTGCAGAGCTTTTCCCACAGGAGAGAGAGTTCTGAGCCCCACACCAGGCTCTGCAGCCTGAGAATCTGGACAAGCCCCCAGAGCATTTGACTCTGAAGGCCAGTAGAGTTTAACTGCAGGAGCTCCACATGACTGAAGCTAATAGAAAAGTCAGTCTTAAAGGGTACACACAAAACCTCACACACAAACACAAGAATGCAGGGCAAAATCAGTAATTTGATAGCAGCCTGGACCAGATCTACCAGCTAGTCTTGAAAAGTCACCTGGAGATGCAGGAAGAGAGAAGTGTGGCTTACCCTGGAGACACAGATGCTGGTGTCAGACATGATGGGGAAGATTCAATGACATTAGCACTTCTGCTGTAACCAGCTGACATTTTGGCTCATTAATGCCAAAACCTAGCAACACCCAACAGCCTAGTGGTGACAGTGCTGGGACACCTAGGGTCAAACAACTAGCTGGGAAGGGACACAGGCCCACCCATCAGCAGGCAGGTTGGCTAACCACTAAAGAGCTCACAACCACCTCTGGACACATCCCTAGACAGTGCTCAGCCCACAGAGGTATAGGACCCAGCATGACTCACCAGCGGACAGGTATTTTATCCTCCCATCAGGAAGCCAGATAGTCTCTAGACCAGCTTTGCCCACCAGGAGGCAACCAGAAGCAATAAAACCATGATCCCACAACATGGGGCAGACTCTACCCTGGGAACAGATGGACCCTGGCCTGCCCACTGGTAGGGCAATACCATATTAGGACAGTAAAGACACCATACTCGACTGTGTCAGAAATTAACACCCCCTACCAAGGATCTGAACTCCAAGGATCCTGCACCAAGACTCTAGGAAATGGCTCTGTGTTCCAGAGGTCTGGAAATAATGCAAAAATATTGTTTCACCTGCTACTGGGTGGGCAACAAATCTAGAGTCTTTGGAACCACGACTCTGCCCATCAGTGAGCCAACACATTCCCTGAGGACATGAGGGTGTCTGCATCCAGCTACCTCACAATTAGGCAGCCAGAAATATCTGCATAAGGCAGGATCCATTAATGAACTAGACTAGGGCCCAACAAAGCGTATCAGGCCACTCACATCATCAGCCCACAACAACAGAAGAATCCATGAAGCCCTGTTAGTGGGAACCTCTAGAGGATATAGTTTGAGTGACAAGAGGGAAGTGCACTGCTAGGACACATAAGACATCTCCTACAGAGAGCCACTTCTCCAAGATTGAGAAGTGGAACTAACTCACCACATACATAAAAATACAAACAGTATTTAGGCAAAACAAGGTGGCAGAGGACTATATTCCACATGAAAGAGCAAGGCAAATCTCAGAAGAACCAAGTGAAGTGTCTGCCTGAGAAAGATGAATGACCACAAAGATGATCAAAGAACACAGGAGGAGAATAGCTATACAGAGCAAGAAATTAGAAAATTTAAACAAAGAGTTATAAAATATAAGAAGCAACCAAGCAGAGTTGAAAAATGCAATAACTGGAATGAAAAATACGCTAGAAGGAATCAATAGTAGGCTAAATGATGCAGAAGAACAGATCATCAAGCAGGCAGAGTAATGGAAATAGTACTGCAGAAAAGAAAAAAGAAAAACGAATGAAAAGAAATGAGAACAGTTTAAGAGACCTTTGGGACAACAGCAAGTTCACTAATATTTGCATTGTAGGGGTGCCAGAAAGAGACAAGAGAAAGGCCTGAGAAAATATTTGAAGAGATAATACCTGCAAATACTTCCCTAATGTGGGAAAGGAAACAATCACAAGTCCAGGAAATGCAGAGAATCCCATAGAGAATTAGCCCAAAATGAGATGCACAAAGGCACTTTATATACAAAATGACAAAAGTTAAAGAGAGACTACTAAAGGCAACAAGAGAAAAGCAGCAAATAACATACAAAGGAATTACCATAAGGCTATCTGCTGATTTTTCAGCAGAAAATCCACAGACCAGAAGAGAATGGCATGATATATTTAAAGTAATGTAAGGGGAAAACCTACAACCAAGGATACTCTGCCTAGCAAGGCTCTACTTCAGATTTGATGGAGAAATCAAAAGTTGTGGAGAAAAACAAAAGCTAAAAGTCTTCAGCACCACTAAGCCAGCTTTACAAAAAATATAAAAGGAAATTGTCTAGGTGAAAATAAAGGCTGCAACTAGAAACAAGAAATTTATGGAATGAAAAAGCTCATCAGTAAGGCAACCATACGGTAAAGATAGGTAATCATCCACATACAAACTAGTAGGAAGTTTAAAAGACAAAAGTAGTAAAATTATCCTGATCCACTATAAGAAGTTAAGGAGTACACAAAACAATTAGAAGGAAATATGATATCAAAAACAGCAATCACGAGTGGAGGAGAGTACAAATGTGGAGTATTTAAAACGCATTTGAAAAAATAAAATACATTTGAAATTAAGAAATTAGTAACTTAATACTATATATATATAGAGAGAGAGAGAAACAGAGCGAGAAGGGAAGAGACAGAGAGACAGTGAGAAAGACAGAGGGAGGGAAACTGATATACCAAAACCTCATGGTAATTGCAGGCGAAATATCTATGATAGATATATACACAGACAAAGAAAAAGGAATCTAGACACAACACTAAAAATATTCATCAAATCACAGGATGAAAAAACAAAAATAGATAAGAACAGACCTACAAAAGCAAATCTATAACAAAAAACAAACTGGCAATAACAGCATACAAATTAATAATTACCTGAAATGTAAATGGACTAAATGCTTCAACCAAAAGACAGACTGGTTGAATAGATTAAAAAAAAAAAAAAAATCAAGACCTGTACATATGTTGCCTATAAGAGACTCACTTCAGATCTAGAGACACATACAGACTGAAAATGAGGGGTTGGAAAATATTGCTCCAATATAATGGAAATCATAAGAAGGCTGCACTAGCAATATATATGTATATATCAAAAAAACAAAACAAAACAAAAAAACAAGAATTTAAAAGAGACTATTGTAAGACACAAAAAAGGACACTACATAATGAGTTAAGGATCAATTCAAGAAGAAGCTATAACAATTGTAAATAGATGTCCATGCAATGTAAGAAACTACATATATAAGAGAAATTTTAACAGACTTAAAAGGAGACATCAACATTAATGCAATAATAGTGGGGGATTTCAGCACTCTGCTTATATCAATGGACAGATCAGCTAGATAGAAAAATCAACAAGGAATCACAGGCTTAAAATGACACTTTAGACCAGATGGAATTAATGGATACTTATAGAGCATTCCTAATTTTGCATTCCAGTCCCCTATGATGAAAAGGACATCTTTTTGGGGTGTTAGTTCTAGGTCTCGCAGGTCTTCATAGAACCGTTCAACTTCAGCTTCTTCAGCATTACTGGCCAGGGCATAGACTTGGATGACTGTAATATTGAATGGTTTGCCTTGGAAACGAACAGAGAGCATTCTGTCGTTTTTCAGATTGCATGCAAGTACTGCATTTCAGACTCTTTTGTTGACTATAATGGTTACTCCACTTTTTCTAAGGGATTCTTGCCCACAGGAGTGGATATAATGGTCATCTGAGTTAAATTCATCCATTCCAGTCCATTTTAGCTGATTCCTAAAATGTCAATGTTTACTCTTGCCATCTCCTGTTTGACCACTTCCAATTTATCTTAGAGTAGGAAGTCAAGAGAGCTTCCCTGGTGGCTCAGAGGTTAAAGCACTTGCCTGCAATGTGGGAGACCTGGGTTCGATCCCTGGGTTGGGAAGATTCCCTGGAGAAGTAATGGCAACCTACTCCAGTATTCTTGCCTGGAGAATCCCATGGACAGAGGAGCCTGGTGGGCTACAGTCCATGGGGTCGCAAAGAGTCGGACACGACTGAGCGACTTCACTTTCACTTGTATTTTCAGGAAGTCAAGAAACACATGGAGTAACAGGCAAACTTGGCCTTGGAGTACAGAATGAAACAGGGAAAAGGCTAATAGAGTTTTGCCAAGAGAACGCACTGTTCATAGCAAACACTCTCTACCAACAACACAAGAGAAGACTCTACACATGGACATCACCAGATGATCAACACTGAAATCAGATTGGTTATATTCTTTGAAGCCAAAGATGGAGAAGCTCTATATAGTCAGCAAAAACAAGACCTGGAGCTGACTGTGGCTCAGATTATGTACTCCTTATTGTCAAATTCAGACTTAAATTGAAAAAAGTATGGAAAACCACTAGACCATTCAGGTATGAACTAAGTCAAATCCCTTATGATTATACAATGGAAGTGATAAATAGATTTAAGAGGCTAGACTTGAAAGACAGACTGCCTGATGAAATATGGACAGAGGTTCATGACATTGTACAGGAGACAGGGATCAAACCATCCCCACAAGAAAGAAATGCAAAAAAGCAAAATGGCTGTCTGAGGAGGCCTTACAAACAACTCTGAATAAAAGAGAAGCGAAAAGCAAAGGAGAAAGGGGAAGATATACCCATTTGAATTCAGAGTTCCAAAGAACAGCAAGGAGAGATAAGAAAGCCTTCCTCAGTGCTCAGTGCAAAAAAAAAAAAAAAAAAAAGAGGAAAATAATAGAATGGGAAAGACTAGCGGTCTCTTCAAGGAAACTAAAGATACCAAGGGACATTTTATGCAAAGATGGGCTCAATAAAGGACAGAAATGGTAGGGACCTAACAGAAGCAGAAGATATTAAGAAGAGGTGGCAAAAATACATAGAAGAACTGTACAAAAAAGATCTTCATGACCCACATAATCACGATGGTGTGATCACTCACCTAGAGCCAGATATCCTGGAATGTGAAGTCAAATGGGCCTTAGAAAGCACCACTGTGAACAAAGCTAGTGGAGGTGATGGAATTCCAGTTGAGCTATTTCAAATCCTAAAAGATGATGCTGTTAAAGTGCCACACTCAATATGCCTGTGAGAGGGTAACAGGCAGGAAGGCCAGGGGTCTCCAAACAGAGGAAATAGGTTGCAAATGTCAGACATTTTTTATCTCTCTCTTAAGCAACAAGAGGAAACAAACTCTTGATATTTTTTTTCCCTTCTCTACAAATTTAAAAAGAGGTTTCTCTTAAAATACTGTGTTGCCATAATGACACCTGGTTCCACCTGAACTTAACTATTCTCAAACCTTGAGCTAACCAATGCATTTTTCTTATGGAAATGTTTGTCTTAAGCTATGTTAATGTATTATGCATTTATCCCAGACTCTGTATTCAAGTTGGTTCGCCTAAAGGCTCAGAACTAACTTGACAAACCAGTATGTTATACATTGTTCACTTAATCTATGTTAATGAAACTATATATTTGTATGGGAATCTGCCTTTCTTTAATATTCATGCCAAGTGTTTTATGGCCCAGGATGGCTTGCCTGGTGCCAAGATTATCTCAAAATGCATCTTGTGGGTGAGGGGCCTGGTGTCATTC
Source organism: Odocoileus virginianus (assembly GCF_023699985.2). Classification (NCBI taxonomy): domain Eukaryota; kingdom Metazoa; phylum Chordata; class Mammalia; order Artiodactyla; family Cervidae; genus Odocoileus; species Odocoileus virginianus. The sequence continues at coordinate 72,680,653 of NC_069683.1, forward strand.
TCTGAGTTTTGAGACGTTTCCTTCCTTTAATTAGCAGACTGCTAGGGTAGCTATATAACATCAAGCTAAAGACTATCAAGGGGGTGGGCATTCTTTCTGCCCCCTTCTGATGTCTATGCCGGAAGCTTCCTCTATCTCCCTTATACTTTAATAAAATTTTATTACACAAAAGCTCTGAGCAATCAAGCCTCGTCTCCAGCCCCAGATTAAATTCTTCTCCTCCAGAGGCCAAGAATTCTGGCGTCTTTTCGTGGTTCAGAAACAACCTTTCACCAGCAAATTTGGAAAATGCAGCAGTGTCCACAGGACTGGAAAAGGTCAGTTTTCATTCCAAGCCATAAGAAAGGAAATGCCAAAGAATGCACAAACTACCTCACAATGGCACTCATCTCACATGCTTGTAAAGTAATGCTCAAAATTCTCCAAGCCAGGCCTCAACAACATGTGAACCACGAACTTCCAAATGTTCAAGCTGGTTTTAGAAAAAGCAGAGGAACCAAAGATTAAATTGCCAACATCTGCTGGATCATTGAAAAAACAAGAGAGTTTCAGAAAAACATCTATTTCTGCTTTATTGACTATGCCAAAGTTTTTGACTGTGTGGATCACAATAGACTGTAGAAAATTCTGAAAGAGATGGGAATACCAAATCACCTGACCTGTCTCTTGAGAAATCTGTATGCAGGTCAGGAAGCAACAGTTAGACATGGACATGGAACAACAGACTGGTTCCACATAGGAAAAGGAGTATGTCATGGCTGTATATTGTCACCCTGCCTATTTAACTTATATGCAGAGTACATCATGAGAAACGCTGGGCTAGATGAAGCACAAGCTGGAATGAAGATTTCTGGGAGACATACCAGTAACCTCAGATATGCATATGACACCACCCTTAAGGCAGAACATAAAGAAGAACTAAAGAGACTCTTGATGAATGTGAAAGAGGAGAGTGAAAAAGTTGGCTTAAAGCTCAACATTCAGAAAACTAAGATCAAGGCATCTGGTCCCATCACTTCATGGCAAATAGATGGGGAGACAGTGCAAACAGTGTCAGACTTTATTTTTTGGGGCTCCAAAATCACTGCAGATGGTGACTGCAGCCATGAAACTAAAAGACACTTACTCCTTGTGTTTCAGGAAGGGGGACACCTTCCAGGGCCCGAAACTGGGCTCTTGTCTGACACTCAGAAATGAACTGTCCGAGGAGACACATGTGCTGTTAAAGCAAGAGATTTTATTGGGAAAGGGCACCCGGGTGGAGAGCAGGAGGGTAAGGAGAACTGCTCTGTTGTGTGGCTCGCAGTCTTGGGTTTTATGGTGATGGGATTAGTGTCCGGGTGGCTTTGGCCAATCATTCTAATTCAGAGTCTTTCCTGGTGGCGCATGCATCACTCAGCCAAGATGGATGCTATCGAGAGGGGTTCTGGGAAGTGGACGGATGTGCGGTGTCTCCTTTCGACCTTTCCCGAACTCTTCCGTTTGGTGGTGACTTATTAGTTCCGTGTTCCTTATCAGGATCTCCTGTCATAAAACAACTCATGAAAATGGTTACTATGGTGCCTGGCCAGGGTGGGCGGTTTCAGTCAGTGTGCTTCCCCTAACACTTGGAAGGAAAGTTATGACCACCCTTGACAGCATTTTAAAAAGCAGAGACATTACTTTACCAACAAATGTCCGTCTAGTCAAGACTATGGTTTATCCAGTAGTCATGTATAGATGTCAGAGTTGGATTATTAAGAAAGGTGAGTGCTGAAAAATTGATGCTTTTGAACTGTGGTGTTGGAGAAGACCCTTGAGAGTCCCTTGGACTGCAAGTGTTAGGGGAAGTACACTGATTGAAACCGCCCACCCTGGCCAGGCACCATAGTAACCATTTTCATGAGTTGTTTTATGACAGGAGATCCTGATAAGGAACACGGAACTAATAAGTCACCACCAAACGGAAGAGTTCGGGAAAGGTCGAAAGGAGACACTGCACATCCGTCCACTTCCCAGAACCCCTCTCGATAGCATCCATCTTGGCTGAGTGATGCATGCACCACCAGGAAAGACTTTGAATTAGAATGATTGGCCAAAGACCACCCGGGACTAATCCCATCACCATAAAACCCAAGACTGAAAGCCACGCAGCAGAGCAGTTCTCCTGGGTTTCCTTACCCTACTGCTCTCCATCTGGGTGCCCTTTCCCAATAAAATCTCTTGCTTTGTCAGCACATGTGTCTCCTTGGACAATTCATTTCCGAGTGTCAGACAAGAACCCAGTTTTGGGCTCTGGAAAGGGTCCCCCTTCCTGCAACACAAGGAGATCCAGTCTATGCTAAAGGAAATCATTCCTGAATATTCATTGAAAGGACTGTTGTTGACGCTGAAACTCCAATATTTTCGCCACCTGATGCAAAGAATTGGCTCATTTGAAAAGACCCTGATGCTGGGAAAGACTGAAGGCGGGAGGAGAAGAGGATGACAGAGGATGAGAAGATTGGATGGCATCACTGACTCAATGGACATGAGTTTGAGTAAACTCCGAGAGTTGGTGATGGACAAGGAGCTCAGGAATGCTTCAGTCCATGGGGTGACAAAGCGTCGGACACAACTGAGTGACTGAACTGATATGATACTGATGGACCTAACATTCCAGGTTCCTATGCAACATTGCTCTTTATAGCATCAGAGTTTACTTCCATTACCAATCACATCCACAACTGGGTGTTATTTTTGCTTTTGCTCCGTCTCTTCATCCTTTCTAGAGTTATTTCTACAGTGATCTCCAGTAGCATATTGGACAGTTACCAACCTGGGCATTTCATCTTTCAGTATCATATCATTTTGCCTTTTCATACTGTTCATGGGGTTCTCAAGGCAAGAATACTGAAATGATTTGCTATTTCCTTCTCCAGTGGACCACATTTTATCAGAATTCTCCATCAGGATGCGTACGTCTTGGGTGGCCCTACATGGCATGGCTCATTGTTTCATTGAGTTAGACAAGGCTGTTATCCATGTGATCAGTTTGGTTAGTTTTCTAAGATAAGAAAGACTTCCTCAGTGATCAGTACAAGGAAATACAGGAAAACAGTAGAATGGGAAAAATGAGAGATCTCTTCAAGAAAATTAGAGATACCATGGGAACATTTTATGCAAAGATGGCCACAATAAAGGATAGAAATAATATGGACCTAACAGAAGCAGAAGATACTAAGAAGAGGTGGAAAGAATACACAGAAGAACTGTACAAAAAAGATCTTCATGACCCAGATAATTACAATGGTGTGATCACTCACCTAGAGCCAGACATCCTGTAATGCAAAGTCAAGAGGGCCTTAGGAAGCATCACTACCAACAAAGCTAGTGGAGGTAATGGAATTCCATTTGAGTTATTTCAAATCCTGAAAAATGATGCTGTTAAACTGCTGCACTCAATATGTCATAAAATCTGGAAAACTCAGCAGTAGTCACAGGACTGGAAAAGGACAGTTTTCATTCCAATCTCAAAGATAGGCAATGCCAAGGAATGTTAACACTACCACACAATTGCACTCATCTCACACACTAGCTAAGTAATGTTCAAAATTCTCCAAGCCAGGCTTCAACAGTACGTGAACCATGAACTTCCAGATGGTCAAGCTGGATTTAGAAAAGGCAGACAAAACAGAGATCAAATTGCCAACATCTGTTGCATCATGGAAAATGCAAGAGAGTTCCAGAAAAACATTTCTGCTTTATTGACTACACCAAAGCCTTTGACTATGTGGATCACAACAAACTAAAAAATTATTCAAAGGATAAGACTAACAGACCACCTGACCTGAGAAATCTGTATGCATGTTAAGAACCAATAGTTAGAGCTGGACATGGAACAACAGACTTATTTCAAATCAGGAAAGGAGTACGTCAAGGCTGTATAATGTCACCCTGCTTATTTAATTTATATGCAGAGTACATCATGTGAAATGCCAGGCTGGATGAAGCACAAGCCAGAATCAAGACTGCCAGGAGAAATATCAATAACCTTAGATAGCAGATGACATCACCCTTATGGCAGAAAGCAAAGAAGACCTAAGAAGCCTCATGATGAAATGAAAGAAGAGAGTGAAAAAGTAGGCTTAAATCTCAATATTCAGAAACCTAAGATCATGGCATCTGGTCCCGTTACTTTATGGCAAATAGACAGGGAAACAATGGAAACGGTGAGAGACTTTATTTTGGGGGGGCTTCAAAATCACTACAGATGGTGACTGTACCCATGAATTTAAAAGATGGTTGCTTCCTAGAAGAAAAATCATGACCACCCTAGACAGCATATTAAAAAGCAGAGACATTACTTCGCCAACAAAGGTCTGTCTGTGCAAAGCTATGGCTTTTCCAGTAGTCATGTATGGATGTGAGAGTTGGACTATAAAGTAACCTGAACACCGAAGAATTGATACTTTTGAACTGTGGTGTTTGAGAAGACTCTTGAGAATTCGTTGAACTGCAAGGAGATCCAACCTGTCAATTCTAAAGGAAATTAGTCCTGAATCTTCATTGAAAGGACTGATGCTGAACCTAAAATTCCAATATTTTGACCACCTGATAAAAAGAACTGACTCATTGGAAAACAGCCTGATGCAGGGAAAGATTGAAGGTGGGAGGAGAAGGGGACAACAGAGGATAAGATGGTTGGATGGGATCACTGACTCAATGGACATGAGTTTGAGTAAGCTCTGGGAGTTGGTGATGGACAGGGAAGCCTGGCTTGCTGCAGTCAGTGGGGTTGCAAACAGTCGGACATGACTGAGCGACTAAACTGAACTAAATAGACCATTCCATCTGAAAACATATTATTTCCAAGTGCAAGTAGAACATTCTCTAGGAGAGATCACATGCTAAGCCACAAAGTAAGGTAAATTGAAGAACTGAAGAACACTGAAGTCATATTAAGCATCTTTTCTGACCATAACACTCTGAGAAACCAACAACAAACAGAAAAACTGGAAAACACACACACACACACACACACAAACACAACAACATGGAGGCTAAACGAACAATGGCTCACAACAACAAACAGAAAAACTGAAAACACACACACACACACACACACAAACACGTGAAGGTTAAGCAAACAATGCGTCATTAAAGAAATCAAAGAAAAAAATCAATTAGATTTGAACAATTAGAGATGAATTGAAATGAAAATAAGACAATCCGAATCCTGTAGGATGAAAACAAAAGCAGTTCTAAGAAGGAGTTTCTAGAGATAAAGCTTACTTTAGGGAACAAGAAAAATCTCAAATAAACAACTTAACCTTACACCTAAAGTGACTAGAGAAAGAAGAATAAACAAAATCCAAGGTTAATAGAAGGAAGCAAATCATAAAGATTGGAGAAGAAACAAATAAAAAGAGACTAAAAACTTAATAATAAAGAAGGAACTCTTCTGAACTCAAGTATTCTAGGCTACTATCACTTTGAAACTGAAACAAGACAAAGATAATACACAAAATAGAAAACTATAAGCAAATATAACATAGAAACAAAAATCCCAAGAAAATCCAAGCAAATTGAATCCAACAATACAATAAATGGGTCATACACTATGATCAAGTGGGATTTATTCCAGGGATGCAAAGATTTTTCAATATTTCCACATTAATACACTACATTAACAAACTGAAGGGTAAAAACATTTGATCAACTAAATAGATGCAAAAACTTTTGATAAAATGCAACACTCATTTGTGATTAAAGAAAAAAAAAAAACTCCAGGAACTGGGCATAGAAGTAAAAACTCAACATAATAAAAGTCATATATGACAAACCCAGAAGTAGCAGCAATGATGAAAATCTGAAATTATTCCATCTGTGAACAAGAAAAATACACCCACTCTCACCACTTTTATTCAACATAGTTTTGGAAGTCTCAGACATAGAAATCAGAGAAGAACAAATGAAAGGAATCCATATTGGACACAACTGAGCATCCACATGCACACATGCTGCATGTTGGATAAAAACAAAACAGTCACCATTAAAACAAAATCTTTACAATTTGTATGGAAACAAAAAAAAAATCACAAATAGCCTAAAGAATTTTGAGAAAAGAAAACAGAGTTGGAGGAATAAGGCTTTCTGACATCAGAGTACACTACAAAGCTGTCCATGGAATTCTCCAGGCAAGAATACTGGAGTAGGGAACCATTCCCTTCTCCAAGGGATCTTCTGGATCTAGTGATCAAACTCAAATCTCCCACAACATGGGTAGATTCTTTACTGTTTGAGCCACCTGACAAAATGTGGTCCACTGGAGAAGGAAATACCAAACCTCATCAGTAATCTTGCCTTGAGAACCCCATTAACAGTATGAAAAGGCAAAAAGATATGGCACTGAAAGATGAGCCCCAAGTTGGAAGTTGTCCAATATGCCATTGGGGACGAGCAGAGAAATAGCTTCAGAAAGAATGAAGAGACTGAGTCAAAGCAGAAATGATGCCCAGTTGCAGATGTGTCTGGTGGTAAAAGTAAAGTCAAATGTGATAAAGAACAATATGGCATAGGAACCAGGAATGTTAGGTCCATGAATCAAGGTAAATTGGATGTGGTCAAACAGGAGATAACAAGAGTAAACATCAACATTTTAGGAATTAGTGAATTAAAATGGGTGGGAATGGGCAAATTTAATTCAGATGAGCATTATATCAAATACTGTACACAAGAATCCCTTACAAGGAATGGAGTAGCCCTCATGATCAACAAAAGAGTCCAAAATGCAGTACTTACGTGCAATCTCAAAAATGAAAGAATGATCTCGGTTCATTTTCAAGGCAAACCATTCAGCACTACAGTAGTCCAAGTCTGTGCCCCAAACATTTAAGGCTGAAGAAGCTAATGTTGAACTTTTTATGAAGACCTACAAGACCTCCTAGAATTAACATCCAAAACATATATCCTTTTCATCAAAGGGGATTGGAATGCAAAAGTAGGAAGTCAAGTGATACCTGGAATAACAGGCAAGTTTGGCCTTGGGTACAAATAGAAGCAGGACAAAGGCTAATAGTTTTGCCAAGAGAACACACTGGTCATAGTAAATACCCTCTTTCCACAACACAAGAGATAACTCTACACATGGACATCACCTGATGGTCAATACCAAAATCAGATTGATTATATTCTTTGCAGCCAAAGATGAGAAACTCTACACTGTCAGCAAGAACAAGACCTGGAGCTGACTGTGGTTCAGACCATATGCTCCTTATTGGAAAATTCAGACAAATTGAAGAGAGTAGGGAAAACCACTAGGCCATTTTGGTGTGACCTAAATCAAATCCCTTATGATTATACATACAGTGGAAGTGACAAATAGATTCAAGAGATTTAATCTAGTAGATAGGGTCCTGAAGAACTATGGATGGAGGTTCATAACACTGTACAGGAGGTGGTGACAAAACATCCCCAAGAAAAAGAAATGCAAGAAGGTAATTGCTTGTCTGGGGAGGCCCTACATATAGCTGAGAAGAGAAGCGAAAGGCAAAGGAAAAAGGGAAATGTATACCCAACTAAGTTCAAAGTTTCAGAGAATAGCAAGGAGAGATAAGAAAGCCTTCTTAATTGAACCATGCAAAGAAATAGAGGAAAACAATAGAATGGGAAAGACTAGCGATCTCATCAAGAAAATTGTATAGGGGCTTCCCTGGAGGCTCAATGGTAATGAATCCGCCTACCAGTGCAGAAGACACAGGTTTGAACCCTGGTCTGGGAAGATCCCACAAGCCTCAGGCCAGCTGAGCCTGTGCACCACACCAATCAAGCCTGTGTCCTGGAGCCTGAGAACCACAACCACCGAGCCTGTGTGCTGCGACTACTGTAGCCATGCACCTAGAGCCCATGCTTCACAGCAAGAGAAGTCACCGCAATAAGAAGCCTGTGCACTGCAACAAAGAGGAGCCCCCACTTGCCTCAACTGCAGAAAAGGCCTCAGAGCAATGAAGACCCAGTACAGTCCAAATAAACAAATAAATAGTGCCCCAAAAGAAAAAGAAAATTGGAGATACCAAGGGAACATCATGCCCTGATGGGCACAATAAATGACAGAAACAGCAAGGACCTAACAAAAACAAACAAACAAAATTTAAGACGAGGTAGCAAAAATACACAGAAGAACTGTACAAAAAAAAAAGGTCTTAATCAGGTGGATAACCACGATGGTGTTCTCACTTACCTAGCACCAGTCATGCTGGAGTGTGAAGTCAAGTGGACGTTAGGAAGCATTACAGCAACAAAAGTAGTGAAGGTGATGTTATTTCAGCTGAGCTATTTCAAATCCTAAAAGATGAAGCTGTTAAAGTGGTGTGGTCAATATGCCAGCAAATTTGGAAAGCTCAGCAGTGAATACAAGACTGGGAAATGTCACTTTTCATTCCAATCCCAAAGAAGGCAAAGTCAAAGAATGTTCAAATCACCGTACAATTGCACCCATTTCACATGTTAGCAAGATTATGCTCAAAATCCTTCAAGCTAAACTTCAGTAGCATGTAAACCAAGAAATTCAAGATGTACAAGCTGGATTTAGAAAAGGCAGGGGAAACAGATCAAAATTGTCAATATCTGCTGGATCATAGTAAAGCAAGGGAATCCCCCCAAATACCTACTTCTGCTTCATTGATAATGTTAAAGCCTTTGAGTCTGTGGGCCAGAACAAAATTTGGAAAACTTATTAAAGTGATTGGAATACCAGACCACCTTACTTGCCACTCAAGAAAACTCGTATGCAGGGCAAGAAGCAATAGTTAGAACCAGACATGGAAAAACTGACTGCTTCAAAATTGGGAAAGGAGAATGTCAAGGTTATATTTTGCCACTCTGGTTATTTAACTTCTTTTTTTTAATTAGTTAGTTTATTTTAATTGGAGGCTAATTACTTTACAATATTGTAGTGGTTTTTGCCATATATTGACATGAATTAGCCATGAGTATACATGTGTTCCCCATTCTGAATCCCCCTCCCACCTCCCTCCCCATCCCATCCCTCAAGGTCATCCCAGTGCACCAGCCCTGAGCACCCTGTCTCATGCATCAAACCTGGACTGGCGATCTATTTCACATATGATAACATACATGTTTCAATGCTACTCTCTCAAATCAACCCACCCTCGCCTTCTCTCACAGAGTCCAAACGACTGTTCTTTACATCTGTGTCTCTTTTGCTATCTCACATATAGGGTCATCAATACCATCTTTCTAAATTTCTAAATGTGTTAGTATACTGTATTGGAGTTTTTCTTTCTGACTTACTTCACTCTGTATAATAAGTTCCAATTTCATCCACCTCATTAGAACTGATTCAAATGCATTTTTTTTAATGGCTGAGTAATATTCTGTTGTGCATATGTACCACAACTTTCTTATCCATTCATCTTCCAATGAACATCTAGGTTGCTTGCATGTCCTGGCTATTGTAAATAGTGCTGCGATGAACACTGGGGTACACATGTCTCTTTCAATTCTGGATTTCTCACCATGTATGCCCAGCAGTGGGATTGCTGGGTCATATGGCAGTTATATTTCCACATTTTTAAGGAGTTTCCATACTGTTCTCCATAGTGGCTGTACTAGTTTGCATTCCCAACAACAGTGTAAGAGGGTTGACTTTTCTCCACACTCCCTCCAGCATTTAGTGTTTGTAGACTTTTGGATAGCAGCCATTCTGACTGGCGTGAGATGGTGCCTCATTGTGGTTTTGACTTGCATTTTTCTGATAATGAGTGATGTTGAGCATCTTTTCATGTGTTTGTTAGTCATCTGTATGTCTTCTTTGGAGAAATATCAGTTTAGTTCTTTGGCCCATTTTTTGATTGGGTCATTTATTTTTCTGGAATTGAGCTGCAGGAGCTGCTTGTATATTTTTGAGATTAGTTCTTTGTCAGTTGATTCATTTGCTATTACTTTCTCCCATTCTGAAGGCTGTCTTTTCACCTTGCTTATAGTCTCTTTCGTTGTGCAAAAGATTTTAAGTTTAATTATGTCCCATTTGTTTATTTTTGCTTTTATTTCCATTACTCTGGGAGTTGGGTCATAGAGGATCTTGCTGTGATTTATGCCAGAGAGTGTTTTGCCTTTGTTTTCCTCTAGGAGTTTTGTGGTTTCTGGTCTTACACTTAAATCTTTAATCCATTTTGAGTTTATTTTTGTGTATGATGTTAGAAAGTGTTCTAGTTTCATTCTTTTACAAGTGGTTGACCAGTTTTCCCAGCACCACTTGTTAAAGAGATTTTCTTTTCTCCATTGTATATTCTTGCCTCCTTTGTAAAAGATAAGTTGTCCATAGGTTCATGGATTTATCTCTGGGCTTTCTATTTTGTTCTTTTGATCTATATTTCTGTCTTTGTGCCAGTATCATGCTGTCTTAATGACTGTATCTTTGTAGTATAGTCTGAAGTCAGGAGGAACATTGATTCCTCCAGTTCCATTCTTCTTTCTCAAGATTGCTTTGGCTATTCTAGGTTTTTTATATTTCCATACAAATTTTGAAATTATTTGTTCTAGTTCTGTGAAGAATACCATTGGTAGCTTGATAGGGATTGCATTGAATCTATAGATTGCTTTGGGTAGTATACTCAGCTTTGGGTAGTATACATATTTTCACAATATTGATTCTTCCAATACATGAACACACTATATTTCTCCATCTATTTGTGTCCTCTTTGATTTCTTTCATCAGTAGTTTAGAGCCTTCTATTTATAGGTCTTTGTTTCTTTAGGTAGACTTATTCCTAAGTATTTTATTCTTTTCATTGCAAGGTGAATGGAATTGTTTCCTTAATTTCTCTTTCTGTTTTCTCATTGTTAGTGTATACGAATGCAAGGGATTTCTGTGTGTTAATTTTATATCCTGCAACTTTACTATATTCATCGATTAGCTCTAGTAATTTTCTGATGGAGTCTAGGGTTTTCTATGTAGAGGATCATGTCATCGGCAAACAGTGAGAGTTTTACTTCTTCTTTTCCAATTTTTATTCCTTTCCTTTCTTTTTCTTCTATGATTGCTGTGGCTAAAACTTCCAAAACTATGTTGAATAGTAGTGGTGAGAGTGGGCACCCTTGTTTTGTTCCTGACTTTAGGGGAAATGCTTTCCATTTTTCACCATTGAGGATAATGTTTGCTTGGGTTTATCATATACGACTTTTATTATGTTGAGGTACGTTCCTTCTATGCCTGCCTTCTGGAGGGTTTTTTTTTTTTTTATCATAAATGGTGTTGAATTTTGTCAAAGGCTTTCTCTGCATCTATTGAGGTAACCATATGCTTTTTATCTTTTAATTTGTTAATGTGGTGTATCACATTGATTGATTTGTGAATACTGAAGAATCCTTGTATCCCTGGGATAAAGTCCACTTGGTCATGATGTAAGATCTTTTTAATATGTTGTTGGATTCTGTTTGCTAGAATTTTGTTAGGGATTTTTGCATCTGTGTTCATCACTACATATTACCCTGTAGTTTTCTTTTTTGTGATGTCTTTGTCTGGTTTTGGTGTTAGGGTGATGGTGGCCTCATAGATGGCTATTCAACTTCTATGCAGAGTGCATCAGGCAAAATGCCAGGTTGGATACTCCCAAGCTGGAATTGACAGGCAAAATATCAACAGCCTCAGATATGCAGATGATACCACTGTAATGGCAAAAAGTGAAGAGGAACTAAAGAGCCTCTTTATGAAGGTGAATGATGAGAGTGAAAAAAACTGGCTTTAAACTCAACATTCAAAAAACTTCCAGTCCATCACTTCATGGCAAGTAGATGGGAAAAATGTAAACAATGACAGATTTCATTTTCTTGGGCTACAAAATCATTGTGGACAGTAACTGCAGCCACAATATTAAAAGATGCTTGTTCCTTGGAAGAAAAGCTATGACAAAGCTAAACTGCATATTAAAAGGCAGAGACATCACTTTGCTGACAAAGGTTCCTCTAGTCAAATCTATGGTTTCTCTGGTAGTCACATATGGATGTGAGAGTTGGACCGTGAAGAAGGCTGAACGCTGAAGAACTGATGGTTTTGAAGTGTGCTGGAGAATACTCTTGAGAGTCCCTTGGACTGCAGGGAGATTAAACTAGCCAATCCTTAAGAAAATCAATCCTGAATATTCATTGCAAGGACTGATGCTGACCTGCTGCAAAAGGCTGACTCATTGGAAAAGATCCTGATGCTGGGAAAGATTGAAGGCAGGAGAAGGGGACAACAGAGGATGAGATAGTTGGATGGCATCACCAATTCAATGGACATGAGTTTGAGCAAACTCAGGGAGATAGTGGAGAACAGGGAAGTCTGACGAGCTACAGTTAATGGGGTTGCAAAGAGTTGGATACGACTTACGGAATGAACAACAACATAACACCATACACAAATATAAACTAAAAATGGATTAAAGACAAAAATTTAAGGCTAGATACTATAAAACTCTCAGAGGAAAACATAGACAGAACACCCTTGGACATAAATCATAGCAAGACCATTTTTGATCCACCTCCTAGACTTATGTAAATAAAAACAGAAATAAACAAAGGGGACATAATTAGACTTCAAAGTTTTTGCACAGCAAAGGAAACCACAAGCAAAAAACAACAACCCACAGAATGGGAGAAATGTTTGCAAATGACAATGGATTAACCTCCAAAGTCTACAGACAACTCGTGTATCTCAATATCAATAGAAAAAAGACCCAATGAAAACAAAAATTGTTAGAAGATCTAAATAAACATTCCTTAAAAAAAAGTCCAGTTGAATAAAATCACATGAAAAGATGCTCAATATTGCTAATTATTAGAGAAATGCAAGTCAAAACTACAATTCATATCAACTCACACTGGACAGAACAGCCATTATCAAAAAGTCTACCAACAGTAAAACCTGGAGAGGGTGTGGAGAAAAGGAAGCTCTCCTACACTTTTGGTGGGAATGTAAGCCACTAAAAAGAAGAGTAATGAGGTTCCTCAATAAACTAAAAATAGAGCTTACATAAGAAGCCACAATCCCATTCCTGGACATATATCTAGAGAAAAAACATAATTTGAAAAGATACATGCACCCCAATGTTCACTACAACACTGTTCCCAATAGCCAGGACATGGAAGAAACCTACATGTCCATCAATGGAGGAATGGATAAAGAAGATGTGGTGCATATATACAATGCACTATTACCCAGCCATAAGAGAGAATCAAATAATGCCATTTGTAGCACCATGGATGGACCCTGAAACTTTCATACTGAGTGAGGTTAAATCAGACAGTGAATGCCAAATATCATAACACATATGTGTAATCTAAAAATGGTACAAGTGAACTTATTTATAAAAGAAAAATAGGGTGACAGATATAGAAAACAAACTTTTCATTAGCAGTGTATATGGAGGGGAAGATGAGGAAGGATAAATCAAGAGATTTGGATTGATATATATGAACTGTGCTGTGTTGTGCTAAGTCACTCAGTCACATCTGACTCCTTGCGATCCCTTGGACTGTAGCCCACCAGGCTCCTCTGTCCGTCGGGATTCTCCAGGCAAGAATGCTGGTGTGGATTGTCATGCCCTCCTCCAGGGGATCTTCCCAACCCAGGGATCAAACTCATGTTTCTTGCATTGCAGGTGGATTCTTTACCATCTGAGCCACCAGGGAAGCCCATACATGGACTACTATGTATAACATATATAACATAACTCTTAGATCCCTACAGTATAGCATAGGAAACTTTATTCAATACTCTTTAATGGCCTCTATGGGGAAATAATCTAATTTTGAATGGATATATGTATACGTATATCAGATTCACTTTGTTGTACACTTGAAATTAATACAACATTGTAAATGACTTATACTCTAATAAAAAACTTTAAAAAATAAAACGAAGAAGGGGAGACAGGTAAGTTACTAGGTAAGTTGGTGGATAATCCTTACCTTCCCATGCCCCCATCCTTAATTCCATTCCATTTACCGTCTCCTTCCATGCTTTATGGGGTCTTCCCTGGTGGCTCAGATGATAAAGAATCAGCCTGCAATACAGGAGACCTGGGTTCTATTCCTGGGTCAGGAAGATGCCCTGGAGAAAGGAATGACCACTCCAGTATTCTTGCCTGGAGAATTCCATGGACAGAAGAGCATGGTGGGCTACAGTTCATGGGGTTGCAAAGAGACGGACATGACTGAGCAACTAACACTTTCAGCATACTCTGAAGTCATTGTGAATGTGAGGAAATTTAGGATTCAGGGGTGGGGGAATTGCTTGTGAAGTGATACTGTAAATAGAAATGTGAAGAAATTTTAAATGTATTCTTCTTTTAAAAAAACCTTTAAAGACAGGGAAAAAAATAAAACTGTCACTGTTTGCAGATGATATGATACTATACACATCCTAAAAAATACTACAAAATCCTAAAGATACCACCAGAAAACTAAGAGCTTATCAATGAATTTGGTGAAGTTGCAGGATAAAAAGTTAATATACAGAAATCTGTGCATTTATACATGTAACAACAGACTATCAGAAACAAAATTAGGAAAGAATCCCATTTACCATTTATTTCTCCAAAAAGACTAAAACACCTAGGACTAAAACTGCCTAAGGAGCCAGATAGTCTTGTACTCTGAAAGTATAAGATGCTTATGAAAGAAATTGAAGATGACAAAAACATATAGAAAGATATACCATATTCTTGGATTGGAAGCATCAATATTGCTAAAATGACTATGTTACCCTAGACAATGTACAGATTCAGTGCAGTTCTTATCAAATTATCAATGGTATTTTTCACAGAACTAGAACAAAATAACTTTAAATTTGCATGGAAACAAGTGCATGCTGGTATGCTAAGTTGCTTCAGTCATGTGCAACTCTTTGCAACCCTATGGATTATAGCCTGCCAGGCTCCCCTGTCCATGGGATTCTCCAGGCAAGATTTCTGGAGTGGGTTGTCATAGTCCTCCTCCAGGGGCTCTTCCTGAGCCAGGGAGTGAACCCACGTCTCCTATGGCTCCTGCATTGCAAGCGGATTCTTTACTGATGAGCCACTGAAGAAGCCAGTGAAAACAGAAAGGATGAAAATAGCCATTTTTTTGTTTTTTGTTTTTTAGAGAGAAGAATGGAGCTGGAGGAATCATGTTCCCTGACTTCAGACTATACTACAATGCTATGGTAATATGAAAGTATAGCCTAACAATAAAACAAACACATAGACCAGTGGAATAGTATAGAAAGCCTGGGCTTTCCAGGTGGCACTAGTGGTAAAGAACACACCTGCCAATGCTGGAGATGTAAGTTGTGGGTTTGATTCCCGGGTCAGAAAGATTCCCTGGCACCCCACTCCAGTATTCATGCCTAGGGAATCCCATGGACAG
Source organism: Odocoileus virginianus (assembly GCF_023699985.2). Lineage (NCBI taxonomy): Eukaryota > Metazoa > Chordata > Mammalia > Artiodactyla > Cervidae > Odocoileus > Odocoileus virginianus. The sequence continues at coordinate 72,696,022 of NC_069683.1, forward strand.
AGATCCATAGTCTTGCAAATAGTTGGACACTGAAGCAACTTAGCACACATGCACATAGAAAACCCAGAAATAAACCCACACAGCTATGGTCAATTAATTTACAACAAAGATGAATACACAATGGAGAAAAGGCTATGTCTTCAATAAGTGGTGCTGGGAAAACTTGACAATTACATGTAAAAGAATGAAATTGGAACTTTCTTGAATACCATATATAAAAGTAACCTTTAAATGGATTAAAAATTTAAGTGTAAAACCACACCATGAAATATTACTCAGCCATTAAAAAGAATTCATTTGAATCAGTTCTAATGAGATGGGTGAAACTGTAGTCCATTATACAGAGCGAAGTAAGCCAGAAAAATAAAGACCATTACAGTATACTAACACATATATATGGAATTTAGAAAGATGGTAATGATAACCCTATATGCAAAAAAAGAAAAAGAGACTCAGATGTATAGAACAGACTTGTGGACTCTGTGGGAGAAGGCGAGGGTGGGATGTTTCAAGAGAACAGCATCGAAACATGTATATCTAGGGTGAAACAGATCACCAGCCCAGGTTGGATGCATGAAACAAGTGCTCGGGCCTGGTGCACTGGGAAGACCCAGAGGGATGGGGTGGAGAGGGAGGTGGGAGGGAGGACCGGGATGGGGAATACATGTAAATCCATGGCTAATTCATTTCAATGTATGACAAAAACCACTGCAATGTTGTAAAGTAATTAGCCTCCAACTAATAAAAATAAATGGAAAAAAAATAAAAATAAAAATATAAAAATATAAAAATTTTTAAAAAAAAACATATACTATAAAACTCCCAGAGGAAAACATAAGCAGAACACATTTTGATCCAAATCACAGCAATACATTTTTGGAGACATCTTCTAGAGTAACAGAATTAAAAACAAAAATAAACAAATGGGATCTAAACAAATGTAAAAGCTTTTGCACAGCAAAGGAAACCATAAACAGAAGGAAAAACAACCAACAACATGGGAGAAAATATTTGCAAATTATGTGCCCAACCAAGGACTAATTTCCAAAATATACAAACAGCTCACACAGCTTAATACAAAAGAATATATAACCCAATCAAAAACTGGGCAGAAGTCCTAAATAGACATTTGTCCAAAGAATACAAAGACATGGTCAACAGGCACATCAAAAGATGCTTAATATTGCTAATTATTAGAGAAATCCAAGTCAGTATTACAATGAGGTATCACACTTGTCAGAATGGCCAGAATCATCAGAAAGTCTGCAAATAATAAACCTTTGAGAGGGTGTGGAGAAAAAGGAACCCTCCTTTTTCTCCCTACACTGTTGATGGGAGTGTAAATTGTTATAGCCAGTATGGACAATAGTTTGGAGGGTCCTTCAAAACTAATAATATGATTACCATATGATCCAGCAATACTACTCCTGGCATATATCCAGAGAAAACTCTTATTCAAAAAAATACACACTCCCCAATATTCAAAGTAGTGCTATTTACAAAAGCCAAGGTATGGAGAAACTTAATTGTGTCCACTGATTGATGAATGGATTAAGAAGGTGTGGTATGCATATGTGTGTGTGTGTGTGTGTGTGTGTGTGTGTGTGTGTCTGGAATATTATCCAGTCTTAATTAAGAAAAGAATAAGATAATGCTATTTGCAGCAACAAGAAGTTACCTAGATATTATCATACTCTATGATGTAAATTAGACACAGAAAGACAAATATCATATGACAACACTCATACCTGGAATCTAAAAATAATAATACAAATGAATTTATTTACAAAACAAATAGACTCACAAATGTAAAACAGTGGTGGGGAGCAAAGTGGGAAGGGGGGAGGGATAAATAAGGTATTTAGAATGAGCACACTGTTATATATAAAATAGATTAAAAAACAAGGACCTGTTGTATACAGAGGGAATTATGCTCAATATTTTGAAATAATCTGATCTAAAACCTAATTTTAATTCAACCCTTTGTAAATGATGGGCTTTATATTGTTTTACCTGAAATTTTGAAATGGGAACTATGAGATCTCTGTGTTTGTGTATCTATATGTGTTATAGATGTATGATGTTGCAAAAATTAATTAATAAGAGTTCTGTGTAATTAGCCTAATTAAATAGATTGGCCTAAAGGAACTTAAGTTCTTATGTAAGCACTCATAAATGTGAAGAAAATCACCCAAAATGAATTTCAGGTTCACAGGATCTAGGAAATATTCAATATTAAATTAATATCTGATATTAAGGCTGGCTTAACCTTATTGGTTTGATTAATATAGACATATCTTTAAAGTTATCAATGTTAAGTATAATAGTTCTGCAGTACCTAGGTTTACTGAAAATCAAATTTATGTTATTCTCGTTACAGAGTTTGTCAGCAGAAAGAGAAACACTGAATTAACTAGAATTATTTGGTATGTTAAATGTAGTCATTTTTGATCCTGGTTATTATAACTGAGTTTATCCATGTCAACTACAAATTGGCACTTACCAATAGCATTGCCAATGACTAAACAACAAAGGCATTTGCCATCTGCCTCTATGGAGATTAAACCCCATGCTGCTATAGCTGTTGACCTTCAACAAACCCTGAGGGAGTTCATTCAGGGTGGAGTGAGGCACTCTGTGCTTCAGGGAATCTGGTTGGACAGGTCTTTAGATAGTTGGATGTTTTTAGGAACAGATTTTATGATCTAAATCCTTGCATTTCCTCATATCTAGAGAAGCACTCAGTCCTTTCATGGTGACATCAGACCCTCATGACTCACAAAAAACCTTTTGTAAAATGAGTGCTTCATGGTATTGAACTCCCCCTTCACCAAAACCTTATATATTGACCTTCCCCACTGCCGCTTTGGAGCATCTCTCAGAGCTGTCTGAGATGCTGTCTCCCAGGCTGCAGTCCTCATTGTGCCCCAAATAAAACTTAACTCGCAGCTCTCAAGTTATACATCTTTTTTAGTCGACATCCATTACACTGTAATCAGATATTTAACCATGCTTTTTAAGTCTTTTGCCATTTATAGACAGTTATCTTTCACTCTGATGCAGTTACAAAAGTGCTTAATCATCAAGAAGATTCATAGGAAGGCTAAAGAAACAGTAACAAGTGTTGCACATCAAGATGATGGCTCTGGAAGGATTCCAGTCCATACCAAATTACAACTGTCAACTACAGATTGGCACTTGCCTGTGAACTATGAACTGGTACTTGCCAAGAGAATTGGCTAGTGACTGAATAGCAACAACAAGGGCATTTGTCATCTGCCTGTGCTGCTGCAGCTAATGACATTTGATATTCCCTGAAGGGAATTCAGGATGGAGAGTGAGGTGCTCTGTGTTCCAGAGAAGCTGGTGGAACAGGTCTTTAGACAGCTAGATATTTTCAGGAATTGATTTCATGATCCAAATCCTTTCATCTCCTCATATCTAGAAAAGCACTAAATCCTTTCAAGGTGACATCAGCTCCTCCTGACTAGCAGGAAACCTTTTGTAAAGTAAGCTTGATTTTTTACTTTACCGAGATCTTATATATTGACCTTCCCCCGCTGTCTCTCTGAAGCAGTCTCTAGAGCTATCTGAGGTGCTGTCTCCTGGGCTGCAGTCCTCATTATACACCAAATAAATGTTAACTCACAACTCTCACACTGTCCATCTATTTTAGTCGACAAATAAAAGGAATTGTCCTGCCTTGGAGGCCCTAGGTCCGGCATCCAGAGATTTTCACTCCTTGATAGGCAGGGTCAACATCCCTACTCAGCAGAAGACAGATCTTTGCCCCTCTACTTCTTATAAGAATATGGAGATAAAGTCCCTGAGGAGGAATGAAACAGGAGGGAAGGAGGCAGGGCACAATTTTTAAGAGTAACATAACCATTGTTGTTGTTCAGTTGCTAAATCACGTCCAACTCTTTGTAACCCCAAGGACTGCAGCATACCAGGCTTCCCTGTCCTTCACTATCTCCCAGAGTTTGCTCAGATTCATGTCTGTTAAGTCGGTGATGCTATCTAAAGATCTAATCCTCTGCCACCCCTTTTCCTTTTGTCTTCAACCTTTCCCAGTATGAGTCTTTTCCAATGAGTTGGCATTTCACATCAATTAGCCAAAATACTGGAGCTTCAGCATCAGTTCCTCCAATAAATATTCAGGATTGATTTATTTTAGGAATGGTTTATTTTGATCTCATTGTATTCCAAGGAACTCTCAAGGGTCTTCTCCAGGACCACTATTCAAAAGCACAAGTTCTTCAGTGCTCAGACTTCTTCATGGTTCAGCATTCACATCTATACATGATTACTGGAAAAACCATAGCTTTGACTAGACATACTTTTGTCAACAAAGTGATGTCTCTGCTTTTTAATAAGTGTCTAGGTTTTTCATCACTTTCCTTCCAAGGAACAACCGTCTTTTAATTTCATGATTGCAGTCACTGTCCAGAGTGATTTTGGAGCCCAAGAAAATAAAATTGTCACTGTTTGCACTTTTTCCCTTTCTATTTGCCATGAAGTGATGGGACAAGATGCCATTATCTTAGTTTGTAAGGGTGAGTTTTAAGCAGCTTTTCCATTCTTTTCTTTCACCCTCATCAAGAGGCTCTTTAGTTCCTCTTCAATTTCTGCCATTAGAGTAGTGTAATCTGCATATTAGAGTTTGCTGACATTCTCCTGGCAATCTTGATTCCAGTTTGTAATTCATCCAGCACAAAACTTCACACATGGTACTCTGTGTAGAAGTTAAATAAGGAGGGCGACAATTTACAACCTTGTTGTACTCCTTTCCAAATTTTTTTGTTGTTCCATTTCCATCATTCCATGTTCAGTTCTAATTGTTGCTTCTTTATCTGCATTACAGGTTTTTCAGGAGACAGGCAAGATGGTCTGGTATTCCTATCTCTTTAAGAATTTTCCACAGGTTGCTGTGATCCACATAGTCAAAAGATTTAGTGTAGTCAATGAAACGGACATAGATGTTTTTCTGGAATTCCCTGATTTCTCTATGACCCAACATATGTTATCAATTTGAGCTCTGGTTCCTCTGTCTTTCCTAAATTGAGTTTATACATCTGAAAATTCTCAGTTCCTGTACTGCTAACACCTTGTTTGAAGGATTTTAAGCATAACCTTGTTAGCATGAAAGCTAGCATGAAAAGAGCACAAATGTATGGTAGTTTGAATATTATTTGACATTGCTTTTTGGGGTGACTGAATGAAAACTGACCTCTTCCAGTCCTATTGCCACTGCTGAGTTTTCCAGATTTGCTGACATATTTAGTGTGGCACTTTAATGGCATCATCTTTTAGGATTTGAAATAGCTCAGCTGGAATTCCATCATTTCCACTAGTTTTGTTCATAGTATTGCTTCCTAAGACTCACTTTACTTCAGAATCCAGGATGCCTGGCTCTAGCTGAGTGACCATACCATCATGGTTATGAGTCATTGAGACTTTTTTTGTATAGTTCTTCTGTATATTCTTGCCACTTAATCTCTTCTGCTTCTGTTAGGTCCTTACAATTTCTGTCCTTTATTGTGTTCATCTTTGCCTGAAATGTTCCCTTCATATCTCCAATTTTCTTGAAGAGATCTCTAGTTTTTCCCATTCTATTGTTTTCCTCTTTTTAATCTGCATTTTTCATTTAAGAAAACCTTCTTATCTCTCCTTGCTATTCTCTGGAACTTTGCATTTAGTGGGTATATCTTTCCCTTTCTTCTTTACCTTTCACTTCTCTTCTTTTTTCAGCTATTTGTAAAGCCTCCTCAAACAATCACTTTGCCTTCTTGCATTTCTTTTTCTTTGGGAAGGTTTTGGTCTCTACCTCCTGTAAAATGTCACAAACCTTCATCCATAGTTCTTCTGGCAGTCTGTCTATCAGATCTAATCCCCTGAATCTATTCATCGCCTCTACTGTATGTATAATCATAAGGGATTTGATTTAGGTCACATCTAATGGAAACCCACTCCAGTATTCTTGCCTGGAAAATCCCATGGACGGAGGAACCTGGTAGGCTACAGTCCATGGGATCACAAGAGTCGGACACGACTTAGCGACTTCACTTTCACTTTCAAATGACCTACTGGTTTTCCCTACTTTCTTCAATTTAAGTCTGAATTTTTCAGTAAGGAACATATGAACTGAGCCACAGTCAGCTCCTGGTCTTGTTTCTGCTGACCGTATGGAGCTTCTCCATCTTTAGCTGGAAAGAATATAATCAATCTGATTTTGGTATTGACCATCTGGTGATGTCCATGTGTAGAGTCATCTTTTGTGTTGTCAGAAAAGGGTGTTTGCTATGATCACTGTGTTCTCTTGACAAAACTCTGTTAGCCTTTGTCCTACTTCATTTTGTACTCCATGGCCAAACTTGCCTATTACTTCAGTTATCTCTTGATTTCCTACTTTTTCATTCCAATCCTATATGATGAAAAGGACATCTTTCTTTGGTGTTAGTTCTAGAAAGTCTTATAGGTCTTCATAGAACTGGTCAACTTCAGCTCTTCAGCATTAGTGGTTGGGGCATAGACTTAGATTACTGTGATATTGAATGGCTTGCCTTGGAAATGAACAAAGATTGTTCTGTCATTTTTGAGATTTCACCCAAGTACTGGATTTTGGACTCTTCTGTTGACTATAGGGGCTACTTCATTTCTTCTAAGAGATTCTTGCCCACAGTAGTAGATATAATGGTCATCTGAATTAAATTTCCCCATTTCCATCCATTTTAGTTCACTGATACATAAAATTTCAATGCTCACTCTTACCATCTCCAACTTAATCTTATCCAATTTACCTTGATTCATAAACCTAACATTCCAGTTCCTATGCAATATTGTTCTTTACAGCATCAGACTTTACTTTCACCACCAGACATATCCACTACTGAGCGTCATTTCCACTTTGGCCCAGATGCTTAATTCTTTCTGAAGTTATTAGTAATTGCCCTTCTCTCTTCCCAGTAGGCTATTGGACACCTTCCAACCTGGGGGCTCATCTTCTGGTGTCATATCTTTTTGCCTTTTCATACTGTTCATGGGGTTTTCACAGCAAGAATACTGGAGTGGTTTGCCATTCCCTCCTCTAGTGGACCACGTTTTGTCAGAACTCTCCACTGTGGCCTGTCCATCTTGGGTGGCCCTGCATGGCATGGCTCATAGCTTCTTTGAGTTATGCAAGCCCCTTCACCATGACAAGTCTGAGATCTATGACAAGGGACAGCCACAGGACATGAGAAAAACTGGTTAGAACCAACTAGGTCCAAGATGGTGGAAGACGTGACTTCCAATAGACTTTGGGCCTCATTATACGCTCATTGTAATACACTAACATGCTAAATTACATACCCACAGACACCATGACAGTTCAGAAGCTAACCATAAAAGACCAAAAAGTGGGCGACAGCCCAATTCCTGGAAATCCTCACCTCTTCCCCCAAATAACTGGAATAATCCTCCCACTCATTAGTTCAGTTCATTTCAGTTGCTCAGTCGTGTCCAACTCTTTCCAGTTCCATGGACTGCAGCACGCCAGGCCTCCCTGTCCATCACCAACTCCCAGAGTTTACTCAAACTCATGCCCATTGAGTCGGTGATGCCATCCAACCATCTCATCCTCTTAGCCTATGTAATTACCTAGATCATAAAAACTAACCATACCATATTTCAGGGTATCTCACCTTCAAAGATGGTTCACACTCTGTCTGCAAAGTGTATTTCTCTGTAAATAAATCTATTTCTTACCTGAAAACAATAAATAAACATATATATATATATATATATATATGTGTGTGTGTGTGTGTGTATATATATATATAATCATTCACCTTTTTTGTAGCCCTGAAACTAACACAAAGTTATAAAGTAAGTATACTTCAAGTAAAAGAGAATAAAAAGAAATAATACAGCAACAACAAAAAATAAGCAATTTGTCCCCCCCAAAATAGGATAGAGATGCCATTATAGAGTTTTAAGAGAGTATAGTAGTTTAGTGGGCTTCCCAGGTGAAATGTGTTAGTTGCTCAGTCGTGTCCATGTCTTTGGGACCCCATGACTGTAGGCCCCCAGGTTCCTCTGCCCATGGAATTTTCCAGTCAAAAATACTGGAGTGGGTTTCTATTTCCTTCTCTAGGGGATCTTTCTAGCCCAGGAATCAAACCTGGGTCCCCTGCATTCAGGCAGATTCCTTACCTAATCTGAGCCACCAGGGAAGTTCCTCCCAAGTGGCACTAATGGTAAAGAACCTGCCTGACAGTGCAGGAGACATAAGAGATGCAGATTCATTCCCTGGAGTAGGAAATGACAACCAACTCCAGTATTCCTGCCTGGAAATTTCCATGGACAAAGGAGCCTGGCAAGCTACAGTCCATGGAGCCAGTCATACTCAACTGGGTGACTGAGCACATGCTACTTTTATTTGGCTTCCCGACAGGCTCAGCCTGGATACATGATGGTACCAGAGGCCATTATCTTCATTTTTTGAGTGTTGAGTTTCAAGCCAGCTTTTTCATTCTCCTTTTTCACCCTCATCAAAAGGCTTAGTTCCACTTCACTCTCTGTCATCAGAGTGATATCATCTGCATATCTGAAACTGTTGCTATTTCTCCCAGCAAACTTGACTCCAGCTTGAGCTTCATCCAGCCTGGCATTTCCCGTGATGTACTCTGCATAGAAGTTAAATAAGCATAGTAATAATATACAGCCTTGTTGTACTCCTTTCCCAATTTTGAATCAGTCAGTTGTTCCATGTCCAGTTATAACTATTGTTTCTTTACCCACATACAGGTTTCTCAGGAGACAGGTAAGGTGGTCTGGTACTCCCATCTCTTTAAGGATATTCTACAGTTTATTGTGATTCACACAGTCAAAGGCTTTAGCATAGTCAATGAAGCAGAAGTAGGTGTTTTTCTGGAATCCCCTTGCTTTCTCCATGATCCAATGAATGTTGGCAATTTGATCTCTGGTTCCTTTGCCTTTTGTAAACCCAGCTTGTAAATCAGGAATTTCCAATGTGGTTGGTGATAAGAGTTAATAGAAGTCCCCTCAGATCAGTTCAGTTTTGGTTTTGTGAAGTAAGTATGACGAAGCAAGAGAGGGGCAAAGGATTTGAGCATGCCATGTATGCATGGGAGTGATTATAAAGTTTGACAATGGAATGTAAGCCTTTTTTACCTTATGATGTAATTTTATCTTACAAAGGTAAGAGAGAAAGACAGGATACAGAGGGAGATGTTTGAGGAAATATGAGTGCCAAAAATAGTACAGAGTATATGAGTAAAGAGAAGAAGCCCAAAGAATCCAGATTCTGACCTATGAGTACTTACTTCCTAGAGAGAACTCAGAATTGGATTCAATATATTGGTAAATTGTTAGAAATGATACCCAATAAACCATACCCTTTTTCTGTAGCCTTTGAAATATGTGTTTGCTATATGCTATGGAGTCTATTTCCAATGCCTTAAATCTGTGTTGTTTTGTGAATTGCTCTGATTAGCAAAATATAGAAGTGGTGTCTGAGATGTCTCAGTCCAGGTCTTGAGGCTCTGAAGCTATGCTATCAGTTAGAGAGAAGCCAGGTACCATGAAAAGAAGTTCAGCTCCTGCTGGAGCCACATGAAGAGAAAGGCCCTAGAATAGTGCTTTCCAACAGAAATTTCTGCTATGATGAAATGCTCTACATTGTCCAATGTGACATCCAGTAACCTCACATAACTACTGTGTACTTGAAATGTTACCTGTGATTGAGAAACTACATTGTTAGTTTAAAAAACTTTTTGACTAACACAATTTTTGATGTAAAAAGCCACATGTGGATAGTGTTTACCATACTGGACAGTACAGCCCTAAGAGGAAAGACACCACATAAAGAGAGGCCACATGAAGAGAGCTGAGCTGCCCCACTACCTGCTAGCACCAGAGCACCAGGAGCGTGAGGCCTCCAGCCCTCCCACGTGAACCTATCCAGCCCATGTGGAACAAAGACAAGCAGTCCCTTTGTAGAGTTCTGCTCAAATTCCTGACCCACAGAATTATGAGCAACGGAATTTTCATATGCAGATATATGGAAGACTCATTGGGTCTTTATATGCAGGCTTGTCACCTCTTCTCAGAGAGATCTCTATGATATAATGGAAGTTTACAACAAGGAAATCTGGGCCCCAGTCACTGGATTTGAGTGTTTATTCTTTGGGCTCAACAAAATAAGTAAGTCCAGATCCCTCCTACTCCCCATAGGATACCCTTCTGCCTTTACCCCCTACTCAAAGATGCACACTGTCATAATTCCTGGCCATATGTAAGTGTAGTCTAGTTAAGGCAAGAGATGTTGACTGAGCAGAAAAGAGTCAAAGAATGACAATTTACAGCAGTTGCTGACCTAATTTTTCTTACACAGTCTCTAGTTTCTATCCTTCAGTCCTCCCATTACTGCTGAGGTCCTGACTGCACTGTATCATCAGTATTCTTGGTCACATGGAATTTATACTACTTGCCTCTGCTTTCATTTACTCTGCTGATGCTGTATTACTTGCAAGATTGAGCTGGACTCTTAAATGATTAATGAGAAGGATCATTATATGTAAGTGGAATTTTTTATGACTGACTATACTCATTTTGTATTTCTAAATACCAATAAGCTGACCTCTGCACATATTCTTAAGTCTGTTATTTTGGGGAGGAGTATGCTTGAGGAACAAGTGAGAAATTCTTACCAGGTGAAAAAATATTAAAGTAGTACTGTACCTGGTATAAGAGTTTGTCAACCTGACTTTTTTTTTTAACTTTTAAAAAAGTTTAATTTATTTTATTTGGAGGCTAATTACTTTACAATATTGTGGTGATTTTTGCCATACATCAGCATGGATCAGCCACGGGTGCACATGTGCTCCCTCATCCTGAACCCCCCTCCCATATCCTTCCCCACTCTATCCCTCTGGGTTGTCCAGTGCACCAACTTTGAGTGCCCTGCTTCATGCATCAAACTTGCACTGGCCATCTATTTTACACAAACTTGCACTGGCCATCTATTTTACACATGGTAGTATACATGTGTCAATGCTATCCTCTCATATCGTCCCACCCTCGCCTTCTCCCACATAGTCCCAAAGTCTGTACTTTACATCCGTGTCTCTTTTGCTGTCTTGCAAATAGGGTCATTGTTACTGTCTTTCTAAATTCCATATATGTACATTAATATACGGTATTGGTGTTTCTCTTTCTGACTTACTTCACTCTGTATAACAGGCTCCAGATTCAGTTTCGGCCAACCTCATTAGAACTGACTCAAATGTGTTCTTTTTTTTTATAGCTGAGTAATATTTCATTGTGCGTATGTACCACAACTTGCTTATCCATTCATCTGCTGGTGCACATTTAAGTTGCTTCCATGCCTTACCTATTATAAACAGTGCTGCAATGAACATTGAGGTACATGTGTCTCTTTCAATTCTAATTTCCTCAGTGTGTATGCCCAGCAGAGGGATTGCTGGGTCATATGGCAGTTCTGTTTCCAGTTTTTTAAGGAATCTCCACACTGTTCTTCATAGTGACTGTACTAGTTTGCATTCCCACCAATACTGTAAGAGGGTTCCGTTTTCTCCACACCCTCTCCAGCATTTACTGTTTGTAGACTTTTTGATGGCAGCCATTCTGACCAGTGTGAGATGTAACTCATTGTGGTATTTATTTGCATTTCTCTGATAATAAGTGATGTTGAGCATCTTTTCATGTGTTTGTTAGCCATCTGTATGTCTTTGGAGAAATGTCTGTTTGGTTCTTTGGCCCATTTTTTGATTGGGTGATTTATTTTTCTAGCAGTGAGCTGCATGAACTACTTGTATATTTGGAGATTAATTCTTTGTCAGTTGTTTCATTTGCTATTATTTTCTCCCATTCTGAAAGCTGCTTTTTTACCTTACAGTTTCCTTCACTCTGCAAAAGCTTTTAAGTTTAATTAGGTCCCATTTGTTTATTTCTCTTTTTTTGCCACTACTCTGGCATGTGTGTCATAGAGGATCTTGCTGTGGTTTATGTCAGAGAGTGTTCTGCCTATGTTTTCCTGTAGTTTCTGGTCTTACAGTTAGATCTTTAATCCATTTTGAGTTTATTTTTGTGTATGGTGTTAGTGTTCTTGTTTCATTCTTTTACATATGGTTGACCAGTTTTCTCAGCACCACTTGTTATAGAGATTGTCTTTTCTCCATTGTATATACTTGCCTCATTTGTCAAAGATAAGGTGTCCAAAGGTGCATGCGTTTATCTCTGAGCTTTCTATTTTGTTCCAGTGATCTATATTTCTGTCTTTGCGCCAGTACCATACTGTGTTGATGACTGTAACTTTGTAGTATAGTCTGAAGTCAGGAACGTTGATTCCTCCAGTTCCATTCTTCTTTCTCAAGATTGTTTTGGCTATCTGAGGTTTTTTGTGTTTCCATACAAATTGCAAAACTGTTTGTTCTAGTTCTGTGAAAAATACCCTTGGTAGCTTAATAGGGACTGTCTAGAATCTATAGATTGCTTTGGGTGGTATCAGTTCAGTCACTCAGTCATGTCCAACTCTTTGTGACCCCATGAGTCGCAGCATACCAGGCCTCCCTGTCCATCACCAACTCCCGGAGTCTACCCAAACCCACATCCATTGAGTCAGTGATGCCATCCAGCCATCTCATCCTCTGTCGGCCCCTTCTCCTCCTGCACCCAATCCTCCCAGCATCAGGATATTTTCCAATGAGTGAACTCTTCACATGAGGTGGCCAAACTATTGAAGTTTCAGCTTCAACATCAGTCCTTCCAATGAACACCCAGGACTGATCTCCTTTAGGATGGACTGGTTGGATCTTCTTGCAGTCCAAGGGACTCTCAAGAGTCTTCTCCAGCACCACAGTTCAAAAGCATCAATTCTTCGGTGCTCAGCTTTCTTCACCATCCAACTCTCACATCCATAAATGACTACTGGAAAAATCACAGCCTTGACTAGACGGACCTTTGTTGACAAAGTAATGTCTTTGCTTTTAAATATGCTATCTAGGTTGGTCATAACTTTCCTTCCAAGGAGTAAGCATCTTTTAATTTCATGGCTACAATTACCATCTGCAGTGATTTTGGAGCCCCCCAAAATAAAGTCTGACACTGTTTCCACTGTCTCCCCATCTATTCCCCATGAAGTGATGGGACCAGATGCCATGATCTTAGTTTTCTGAATGTTGAGCTTTAAGCCAAATTTTTCACTCTCCTCCTTCACTTTCATCAAGAGACTTTTTAGTTCCTCTTCACTTTCTGGCATAAGGGTGGTGTCATCTGCATATCTGAGGTTTTTTGTATTTCTCCCAGAAATCTTGATTCCAGCTTGTACTTCTTCCAACCCAGAATTTCTCATGATGTACTCTGCATATCAGTTAAATAAGCAGGGTGACAAAATACAGCCTTGACGTACTCCTTTCTCTATTTGGAACCAGTCTGTTGTTCCATGTCCAGTTCTAGCTGTTGCTTCCTGACCTGCATACAGGTTTCTCAAGAGACAGATCAGATGGTCTGGCATTCCCATCTCTTTAATATACTCATTTTCAATATATTTATTCTTATGATCCATAAACATGGTATATTTTTCCATCTATTTGTGTCATCTTTGATTTGTTTCATCAGTGTTTTACAGTTTCCTATACATGGGTCTTTTGTTTCTTTAGGTAGATTTACTCCTAAGTGCTGTATTCTTTTTGTTACAGTGGTGAATGGGACTGTTTCTTTAATTTCTCTATTTTCTCATTGTTAGTGTATATCAATGCAAGGGATTTCTGTGTATTGATTTTATATCCTGCAACTTTACTATATTCATTAATTAGCTCTAGTAATTTTCTGGTGGCATCGTTAGGGTTTTCTGTGTAGAAAATCATGTTACCTGCAAACAGTGAGAGGTCTTCTTTTCCAATCTGGAGTCCTTTTTGTTTTTTTTGTTTTTGTTTTCTTTTCTGATTGCCGTGGTTAGGACTTCCAAAACTATGTTGAATAGTAGTCATGAGAGTAGGCACTCTTGTCTTATTCCTGAGTTTAGGGGAAATGCTTTCAATTTTTTGCCATTGAAGATGACGATTGCTGCAGGTTTGTCACATAAGGCTTTTATTATGTTGAGGTATGTTCCTTCTATGCCTGCTTCCTGGAACGTTGTTATCATAAGTGGGTATTGAACTTTGTCAAAGGCTTTCTCCACATCTATTGAGATAATTATATGGTCTTTATCTTTCAATTTGTTAATGTGGTGTATCACATTGATTTGAGAATAATGAGGAATCCTTATATCCCTGGGATAAAGCCCAATTGGTCATGATGCATGATCTTTTTAATTTATTTAAGGATAATTGCTTTACAGAATTTTGTTGTTTTCTGTCCAACCTCAACATGAATCAGCCATAGGTAAACATATATCCTCTCCCTTTTGAATCTCCCTCCCATATCCCTCCCCGTGCCACCCTTCTAGGTTGTTACAGAGCCCCTGATTGAGTTTCCTGAGCCATACAGAAAATTCCCATTGGTTATCTATTTTACATATGGTAATGTAAGTTTCCACATTACTCTCCATACATCTCACCCTCTACTCCCCTCTCCCCATGTCCATAAGTCTATTCTTTATGTCTGCTTCTCCACTGCTGCCCTGTAAATAAATTCTTCAGTATCATTTTCTAGATTCCACATGTATGCATTAGAATACGGTATTTATCTTTCTTTTTCAGACTCACTTCACTCTGTATAATAGGTTCTAGGTTCATTCACCTCATCAGAACTGACTTAAATGTGTTCCTTTCTATGGTTGAGTAATATATCATTGAGTACATATACCACGACATCTTCCCCCCCCCCCACCTCAGGATAATTATTTATTTATTTATTTATTTTCATTTTGAGGGAATCTTTATTAACATGATCTTGGAGCAGGGCTAGAATGAGTCTTAGAAGTTGATGTTTTATCACATTCCTTTCCTTTTTTTTTTTTTTCCATTTATTTTTATTAGTTGGAGGCTAATTACTTTACATCATTGCAGTGGTTTTTGTCATACATTGAAATGAATTAGCCATGGATTTACATGTATTCCCCATCCCGGTCCCCCCTCCCACCTCCCTCTCCACCCGATCCCTCTGGGTCTTCCCAGTGCACCAGGCCCGAGCACTTGTCTCATGCACCCAACCTGGGCTGGTGATCTGTTTCACCCTAGATAATATACATGTTTCGATGCTGCTCTCTTGAAACATCCCACCCTCACCTTCTCCCAGAGTCTGTTCTATACATCTGAGTCTCTTTTTCTGTTTTGCATATAGGGTTATCGTTACCATCTTTCTAAATTCCATATATATGTGTTAGTATACTGTAACGGTCTTTATCTTTCTGGCTTACTTCGCTCTGTATAATGGGCTCCAGTTTCATCCATCTCATTAGAACTGATTCAAATGAATTCTTTTTAATGGCTGAGTAATATTCCATGGTGTATATGTACCACAGCTTCCTCATCCATTCGTCTGCTGATGGGCATCTAGGTTGCTTCCATGTCCTGGCTATTATAAACAGTGCTGTGATGAACATTGGGGTGCATGTGTCTCTTTCAGATCTGGTTTCCTCGGTGTGTATGCCCAGAAGTGGGATTGCTGGGTCATATGGCAGTTCTCTTTCCAGCTTTTTAAGAAATCTCCACACTGTTTTCCACAGTGGCTGTACTAATTTGCATTCCTACCAACAGTGTAAGAGGGTTCCCTTTTCTCCACACTCTCTCCAGCATTTATTGCTTGTAGGCTTTTGGATAGCAGCCATCCCGACTGGCGTGTAATGGTACCTCATTGGTACCATGACTTCTTTATCCATTCATTTGTCGATGGACATCTAGGTTGCTTCCAAGTTCTAGCTATTGTAAATAGTGCTGCAATGAACAATGGGATACATGTGTTTTTTTTTCAGTTTTGGTTTCCTCGGGGTAAATGCCTAGGAGTGGAATTGCTGGGTCATATGGTGGTTTTATTCCTAGTTTTTACGGAATCTCTATTCTGTCTTCCTTAGTGGCTGTATCAATTTACATTCGCACCAAAAGTGCAAGAGCATTCCATTTTCTCCACACCCTCTCCAGCATTTATTTTTTTGTAGACTTTCTGATGATGGCCATTCTGACTGGTGTGAGATAATATCTCACTGTAGTTTTGACTTGCGTTCCTCTAATAATGAACAATGTTGAGTATCTTTTCATGTGTTTGTTAGATATCTATGTCTTCTTTGGAGAAATGTCTATTTAGGTCGTTTTCCCACTTTTGGATTGGGTTGTATGTTTTTCTGGCAGTGAGGTGTATGAGTTGCTTGTATATTTTGGAAATTAATCCTTTGTCAGTTTTTTCATTTGCTATTATTTTCTCCCATTCTAAGGGTTGTCTTTTCACCTTGCTTATAGTTTCCTTTGTTGTTCAAAAGCTTTTAAGTTTAATCAGGTCACACTTGTTTACTTTGTTTTTTATTTCCATTACTCTAGGAGGTGGGTCATAGAGATTATTGCTTTGATTTATGTCATCGAGTGTTCTGCCTATGTTTTCCTCTAAGAGTTTTATAGTTTCTGGTTTTACATGTAGGTATTTAATCTATTTTGAGTTTATCTTTGTGTATGGTGTTAGGAAGTGTTCTAATTTCATTCTTTTACATGGAGCTGTCCAGTTGTCCCAGCACCATTTACTGAAGAGGCTGTCTTTGCCCCATTGTACATTCTTGCCTCCTTTGTAAAAAATAAGGTACCCAAATGTGCATGGGTTTATTTCTGGGCTTTCTATCTTGTTCCATTGGTCTATACTTCTGTTTTTGTGTCAGTAGCATACTGTCTTGATGACTGTACCTTTGTAGCATAACCCAAAATCAGAAACTTTGATTCCTCCAGCTCCATTCTTCTTTCTCAGGTCTGCTTTAGCTATTCAGGGTCTTTTGTGTTTCCATATGAATTGTGAAATTTTTCTTCTAGTTCTGTGAAAAATGCCATTGGTAATTTGATAGGGATCTCATTGAATCTGTAGGTTGCATTTGGTAATATAGTCATTTTCACAGTATTGATTCTTCCTACCCTGGAACATGGAATATCTCTCCATCTGTTTGTTGTCTTCGATTTATTTCATTAGTGTCTTATAATTTTCTGTGTATAGTTGTTTTGTCTCCTTAGGTAAGTTTATTCCCAGATATTTAATTCTTTTTGCTGCAATGGTGAATGGAATTGATTCCTTAATTCCTCTTTCTGATTTTTCATTGTTGGTATATAGAAATGCAAGTGATTTCTGTGTATTGATTTTGTATCCTACAACTTTGCTAAATTCACTGACTAGTTTTAGTAATTTTCTGATACTATCTTTAGGGTTTTCTATGTATAGTATCATGTCACCTGCAAACAGTGAGAGCTTTACTTCTTTTCCAATCTGGATTCCTTCCATTTTTTTCCTTCTCTGACTGCTTTGGCTAGGACTTACAGAACTATGTTGAATAATAGTGGTGAAAGTGGACACCCTTGTCTTGCCCCTGATCTTAGGGGAAATGCTTTCAATTTTTCACCATTGAGAATAATGTTTGCTGTAGGCTTATCACATATGGCCTTTACTATGTTGAGGTAGGTTCCTTCTATGCCCATTTCTTGAAGAATTTTCATCATAAGTGGGTGGTGAATTTTGTCAAAGGATTTTTCTGCATCTTTTGAGATAATCATATGATTTTTATCTTTCAATTTGTTAATATGGTGTATCACATTGATTGATTTGCACATATTGAAGAATCCTTGCATTCCTGGAATAAGCCCAATTTGATCATGGTGTATGAGCTTTTTGATGTGTTTCTGAATTCTGTTCACTAAAATATGGTTGAGGATTTTTGCATCTATGTCCATCAGTGATATTGGCTGGTAGTTTTCTTTTTTAGTGTTGTCTTTGTCTGGTTTTGGTATCAGGGATATGGTCACCTTGTAGAATGAGTTTGGAAGTGTTCCTTCCTCTGAAATTTTTTGAAAGAATTTTAGAAGGATAGGCATTAGATCTTTTCTAAATGTTTGATAGAATTCTCCTGAAGCTACCTGGTCCTGGGCTTTTGATTTTGGGGGATATTTTTTATCACAGCTCCAATTTCAGTGCTTGTAATTGGGTTGTTCATAATTTTTATTTCTTCCTGGTTCAGTCTTGGAAGAGTGAACTTTCCTAAGAATCTGTCCCTTTCTTCCAGGTTACTCATTTTATTGCCATATAGTTTTCATAATAGTCTCTTACAATCCTTTGTGTTTCTGTACTGCCCATTGTAACCTCTCCTTTTTCATTTTTAATTTTGGTGACTTGATTCTTCTCTCTTTTTTTCTTGATGAGTCTGGCAAAGAATACTCAAACTAGTGCACAATTGCACTCATCTTACACTCTAGTAAAGTGATGCTTAAAATTCTCCAATCCACGCTTCAGCAATACCTGAACCATGAGCTTCCAGATGTTTAAGCTGGTTTTAGAAATGTCAGAACCAGAGATCAAATTGCCAACATCGGCTGAATCATCAGAAAAGCAAGAGAGTTCCAGAAAAACATCTATTTCTGCTTTATTGACTATGCCAAAGCCTTTGATTGTGTGGATAACAATAAACTGTGGAAAATTCTTCAAGAGATGTGAATACCAGATCACCTGACCTGCCTCTTGAGAAACCTGTATGCAGGTCAGGAAACAACAGTTAGAACTGGACATGGAACAACAGACTGGTTCCAAATAGGGAAAGGAGTACATCAAGGCTGTATATTGTCACCATACTTATTTAACTTATATACAGAGTACATCATGAGAAACACTGGGCTGGAGGAAGCACAAGCTGGAATCAAGATTGCTGGGAGGAATACCAATAACCTCAGATATGAGGATGACACCACCCTTATGGCATAAAGTAAAGAACTAAAGAGCCTCTTGACCAAGGTGAAAGAGGAGAGTGAAAGAGTTGGCTTTAAGCTCAACATTCAGAAAACTAAGATCACGGCATCCAGTCCCATCACTTCATGGCAAATAGATGTGGAAACAGTGGAAACAGTGGCTGACTTTATTTTGGGGGGCAACAAAATCACTGCAGATGGTGATTGCAGCCATGAAATTAAAAGATGCTTACTCCTTGGAAGGAAAGCTGACTGCAAGGAGATCCAACCAGTCCATCCTAAAGGAGATCAGTCCTGGGTGTTCATTGGTAGGACTGATGTTGAAGCTGAAACTCCAATCCTTTGGCCACCTGATGTGAAGAGCTGACTCATTTGAAAAGACCCTGATGCTGGGAAAGATTGAGGGCAGGAGGAGAAGGGGACAACAGAAAATGAGATGGTTGGATGGCATCACTGACTCAATGGACATGGGTTTGGGTAGACTCCAGGAGTTGGTGATGGACAGGGAGGCCTGGAGTGCTGTGGTTCATTGGGTCACAAAGAGTTGGACACGACTGAGTGACTGAACTGAACTGGCTAAAGGCTTGTCAATTTCGTTTATCTTCTCAAAGAACCAACTTTTTTTTTTTTTTTAATCTTTACTATTGTTTCTTTCATTTCTTTTTCACTATTTTTGCTCAGATCTTTTGATTTCTTTCCTTCTATTATCTTGGGGGTTTTTTGTTCTCCTTTTTCCAGCTGTTTCAGGTGTAAAGTTAGGTTGTCTATTTGATGTTTTCCTTGTTTCTTGAAGTAGGAGTGTCTTGCTATAAACTTCCCTCTTAGAACTGCTTTGGTGCACCCAATAGGTTTTCAGTTGTTGTATTTTCATTGTCATTTGTTTATAGAATTTTTTTTATTTCCCTTTTGATTTCTTCAGTAACCTGGTGGTTATTTAGAAATGTGTTTAATGTCCTTGTGTTCCTGTTTCTTACAGTTTCTTTCTTGTAACTTATATCTAGTCTCATAGCGTTCTGGTCAGAAAAGATGCTTGATATGATTTCAATTTTCTTAAATATACTGAGGCTTGATCTGTGACCCAAGATGTCGTCTATCCTGGAGAATGTTTCATGTGCACTTGAGAAGAAGGTGTATCCTTCATTTGGATGGAATGTCCTGAAGATACCAGTGAGATCCATCTCATCTAATGTATCATTTAAGACTTGTGCTTCCTTATTAATTTTCTTTTTTGATGAACTGTTTTTTTGATGTGAGTGGGATGTTAAAGTCTCCTACTCTTATTGTGTTACTGTCAATTTCTCCTTTTATGTCTGTTAGTGTTTGTCTTATGTATTGAGGTGCTCCTATGTTGGGTGCATAGATATTTACAATTGCTATGTCTTCCTCTTGGATTGATCCCTTGGTCATTATGTACTGTCCTTCTTTATCTCTTATAATATTTTTTATTTTAAGGCCTATTTTCTCTGATAAGATTGTTACTCCAGCTTTCTTTTGCTTCCCAATTGCTTTCTTTTTCTTCCCTATTTGCTTCCCAGTTTTTCCATCCTCTCACTTTCAGTCTATGTGCGTCTTTAGGTTTGAGGTAGGCTTCTTGTAGACAGCGTATATATGGGTTTGCTTGTTTGATTTTTGTGGTTTTTTTTGGTATCCTTTCAGCCAGTCTGTGTCTTTTGTTTGGAGCATTTAATCCATTTACATTGAAAATAATTATTGATATATATGTTCCTAATGCCATTTTCTTAATTGTTTGGGGTTGATTTTGTAGATCTTTTTTCTTCTCTTGTATTTCTTGACTATATAATTTCCTTTAACATTTGTTGTAAAGCTGGTTTGATGGTACTGAGTTCTCTTAACTTTTGCTTGTCTGAAATTCCTTTTATTTCTCCATCAATTTTGAATGAGATCATTGCCAGCTACAGTAATCTTGGTTGTAGGTTTTTTCCTATCAGGACTTTAAATATATTCTGCCATTCCCTTCTGGCCTGTAGAGTTTCTGCTGAAAGATAAGTTGTTAAGCACATGTATATTGCTTGTTGCTTCTCCCTTGCTGTTTTTAATATTCTTTCTCTGTGTTTAGTCTTTGTTAGTTTGATTAGTATGTGTTTTGGCATGTTCCTCCTTGGGTTTATCCTGTATGGGACTCTTTGTGCCTCTTGGACGTGACTGACTATTTCCTTTACCATGTTGGGGAAATTTTCAACTATCATCTCTTCAAAAATTTTCTCATAGCCTTTCTTTTTCTCTTCTTCTGGGACCCCTATAATTTGAATATTGGTGCCTTTCATATTGTCCCAGAAGTCCCTGAGACTGTCTTCAGTTCTTTTCATTCTTTTTACTTTATTTTCCTCTTCAGAACTTATTTCCACCATTTTATCTTCCAGCTCACTGTATCGTCCCTCTGCTTCAGATATTCTGCTCTTGATTCCTTCTAGGTTATTTTTAATTTCAGTAACTGTGCTGTTTGTCACTGTATGTTTATTCTTTAATTCTTCTATGTTTTTATTAATGATTCTTGCCTTTTCTCCATTTTGTTTTCAAGGTTTTTGATCATCTTTCCTATCAGTTTGCCTATTTACTCTTCATTTATTTGGACTTTTGTGTTTCTAATTTGTTCCTTCATTTGTGTAGCATTTCTCTGCCTTTTCATTATTTTTTTAACTTATTGGGTTTGAGGTCTCCTTTTCCCAGGTTTCAAGGTTGGATTCTTTCCTCCTTTTGGTTTCTGCCCTCCTAAGGTTTGTCCAGTGGTTTGTGTAAGCTTCATATAGAGTGAGATTTGAGCTGAGTTTATGTTTGTTTGTTTTTCCTCTGATATGCAAGGCTGAGTGAGGTGATAATGCTGTCTGCTGATGATTGAGTTTGTATTTTATGTTTGTTTGTTTCTTATTTAGATGAGAAGTCCCGCACAGGGTGCTACTGGTGGTTGGCTGTTGCTGGATCTTGTACTCAAGTGGTTTCCTTTGTGTGGTTTCTCACTATTTGATGCTCCCTGGGATAGTTCACTGGTAGTCTGGGGTCTCGGAGTCAGTGCTCCCACTCCAAAGGCTTGATCTCTGGTCAGGAATGAAGATTCCACAAGTGGTTTGTCATGGTATTAAGTGAGATTAAAGCAAATATCTAAAAACAAGAAACCAAAGATGAACACCAGACAAATGGCAGTTACACAGTCAGGCAAATAATAATTAAAATAATAGAATATACACATATACATATGCACCCATGAGCAAATTCAAAACAGTCCAACAAAAATTAAATACAGTAGATAGACTTGGGAATCAAAGTAAGTAAAAAATTGTATTTACCAGTTAAGAACAAAACTAACTAAAGCACAAACTGAAAAAAAAAAAAAAAAACTAAAGCAAGGTGCCAAGTAAGGAATAAAGCAATGAAAACAAAACTACCAATTATGTTCAGACAAAAGGAAAGAAAGAAAAGAAAGCAAGAATAGATATGCAAAGTTAAATAGAGGTAGGTGAAGATTTATATACATTAAAGATTAACTGAAAGGGGAAAAGAACAGCAGGAAAGGCAAACAAAGGAATAAACATAGAAAAAAAATGTAGTTGGTTTTTTAAAAACTTACAAATTAAATTATAAAAAATGGAAGAACAAAGAAAAAAACAAAAAAAAGGAAAACTCCAAAGAATTTCAAAAGTCCAAGTAGAGGCAGAGGTTTGTAACAACAATATAAAGTGTCACTGAATGTACACATATGCATATACACCCATAAGCAAAATCAAAACAGTCCAACAAAAATAAAGTACAATAGATTGACCCAATGAAAAATAGGAAACCAAACAGAACAAAATTAACTAAAGCATAAACTGGAAAACAAACTACAACAAGGTGCCAATTGGGGAATAAAGCAATGAAATTAAAAATAACAAATATGTTGAGAGGAAAGGAAAAAAAGGAAAGAAAGAAAGAACGGAAATGCAAAATTAAATAGAGGTAGATAAAGAATATTTATATGCATCAAAGATGAACAGCAAGGGGAAAAGAACAGTCAGAAAAGCAAACAAAGGAATAAATGTGGGGGGAAAAAACTAACAGGTTTAAAAAAATTAAAATTCAAAAAAAGAGAAATAAGGGAAAAAAAAAAAAAAAGGAAAACTCTACAGAACTGCAAAAGCCCAACATAGAGGCAGATGTTCATAACAACATTAAAAATGTGACTGAGGAAAAAAATAAAATCTCAAAAGCTTTAATTAGATTTCACATTGTGAATAAGATCAACAACTACAAGAGAGGAGGGGAAAAATGAAAAAAGAAATCCAAAATAACCTACAGTCATTTCACTTCAGTTCAGTCACCCAGTCATCTCCAACTCTTTATGACCCCAGGGGCTGCAGCACGCCAAGCTTCCCTGTACATCACCAACTCCCAGAGTTACCCAAACTCATGTCCATTGAGTCGGTGATGCCATTCAACAATCTCATCCTCTGTCGACCCCTTCTCCTCCCGCCTTCAATCTTTCCCAGCATCAGGGCCTTTTCCAATGAATCAGTCCTTCGCATCAGGTGGCCAAAGTATTAAGTTACAACTTCAGCATCAGTCCTTACAATGAATATTCAGGACTGATTTCCTTTAGGATGGACTGGTTGGATCTCCTTGCAGTCCAAGGGACTCTCAAAGTCTTCTCCAACACCACAGCTCAAAAGCATCAATTCTTCTGTGCTCAGCTTTCTTTATAGTCCAACTCTCACATCCATACACGACTACTGGAAACACCATTGCTTTGTCAAGGCGGACCTCTGTTGGCAAATTAATGTCTCTGCTTTTTAATATGCAGTCTAGGTTGGTCATAGCTTTTCTTCCAAAGAGCAAGCGTCTTTTAATTTCATGGCAGCACTCACCATCTGCAGTGATTTAGGAGCCCCCCAAAATAAACTCTGTCACTGTTTCCACTGTTCCCCATCTATTTGCCATGAAGTGATGGGACCAGATACCATAATGTTAGCTTTCTGAATGTTGAGTTTTAAGCCAAATTTTTCATGCTACTCAATCATTTTCATCAAGAGGCTTTTTAGTTCTTCATTTTCTGCCATAAGGGTGGTGTCATCTGCATATCTGAGGTTATAGATATTTCTCCTGGCAATCTCGAATCCATCTTGTCCTTCATCCAGTCCCGATGATACCATGAGAGTGGTGTCATGTGCATATATTAGATTGTTGATCTTTCTCCTGGCAATCTTAATTCCAGCTTATAACTTATCCAGTCCAGTATTTCTCATGATGCACTCTGTATATAAGTTAAATAAGCAGAGTGACAATATACAGCCTTGACGTATGCCTTTCCTGATTTGGAACCAGTCTTTTTCCAAACAGCTCTAACTCTTGCTTCCTGACCTTAATACAAACTTCTCAGGAGGCAGGTTAGGTGGTCTGGTATTCCCATCTCTTTAAGAATTTTCCACAGTTTGTTGTGATCCACACAGTCAAAGATTTTGGCATAGTCAATAAAGAAAAAGTAGATCTTTTTCTGGAACTCTCTTGTTTTTTTGATGACCCAATGCATGTTGGCCATTTGATCTCTGGTTCCTCTGCCTTTTCTAAATCCAGCTTGAACATCTGTCTGGAAGTTCGCAGTTCATGTACTGTTGAAGCCTGGCTTGGAGAATTTTGAGCATTACTTTACTAGAGTGTGAGAGGAGTGCAACTGTGTGGTAGTTTGAGCTTTCTTTGGCACTGCCTTTCTTTGGGAATGGAATGAAAACTGACCTTTTCCAGTCCTATGGCCACTGCTGAGTTTTCCAAATTTGCTGGCATATTGAGCACAGCACTTTCACAGCATCATCTTTCAGGATTCGAAATAGCTCAACTGTAATTCCATCACCTTCACTAGCTTTGTTAATAGTGATGGTTCCTAAGGTCCACTTGACTTCACATTCAAGGATGTCTGGCTCTAGGTAAGTGATCACACCATCGTGATTATCTGGGTCATAAAGCTCTTTTTTGTATAGTTCTTCTGTGTACTCTTGCCACATCTTCTTAATATCTTCTGCTTCTTTTAGGTCCTTTATTGTGCCCATCTTTGCATGAACTAATCCTTTGGTATCTCAAATTTTCTTGGAGATCTCTAGTCTTTTCAATTCTATTTTTTTCCCTCTATTTCTTTGCATTGATCACTGAGGAAGCCTTTCTTATCTCTCCTTGCTATTCTTTGGAACTCTGTATTCAAATGGGTATATCTTTCCTTTTCTCATTTGCCCTTAGCTTCTCTTCTTTTTTCAGCTATTTGTATGGCCTCCTCAGACAACCATCTTGCCTTTTTGTATTTCTTTTTCTTGGGGATGGTCTTGATCACTGCCTCCTGTACAATGTCATGAACCTCTGTCCATAGTTCTTCAGGCACTCTGTTTATAAGATTAATCCCTTGAATCTATTTGTCACTTCCACTGTATAATCATAAGGGATTTGATTTAGGTCATTTCCATATACATATATTTTTAATTTCTGGGATTGATTTGTTTTGTATTTTTTATATTGTATTTTTGAGAGTCTAACCTCTGTTCTAGGTTTTTAATCTTTGAGTTTTGGTATTTGCTATCAATTTTATACCTTTAAGAGTCTAATCTTCAGTATCCATTTTGATGCAAGGATTTGATTACTGGCTTGATTGCTCTCTCTCCTTTTTGACTCTCCCTTTTCTCCTCCAGGCCACCTCTATCTCCTTCCTCCCTCTTCTCTTCTCTATATAACTCTGTGAATCTCTCTAGGTACTTTGGACTTTGAAGAGCACTTAGGGATTTGATTACTAGCTAGGTTGCTTCCCCCCTTTTGACTCTCCTTTTTTTTCCTCCTGGTCACCTCTATCCCCATCCTCCCTAGTCTCTTCTCTATATGACTCTTTGAATCTCTCTGGGTGTGCCTGACTGTGGAAAATTGTTTCACCATTAACCTAGTGGTTTATCTTCTGTGCCATATGGATGGAGAAGTCTTGAGGCTACTGTAAGTGAAGGACTGAAAACCAGAGGCAGGAGGATTAACTCCAGAACTTTAGAAGATCAGAGAACACCTAACTCCAGGAAGCATTAATAGACAACACCTCACACAAAAGTCTTCATATGTACACTCAAACCAAGAGTCACACAAGAGCCAACAAGTTCCAGTGCAAGGCACTCCATGCTAATTTTCTAGCAAACAGGAGCACAACCCTGAAAATTGAAAGACGGCTGCCAAAAGCCATACCAAACCCATAGACTCATTACTGGACACTTCACTGCACTCCATAGAGAAGAGATCCATCTCCACCCACCAGAACACAGACACAAGTTCCCCCAACCAGGAAACCTTGAGAAGGCATTGGTCCAACTGCACCCACAGGGAGCAGACTTCACTATTAAGAGGAATCACAAACTTCCAGCCTATAGAAAGGGCACCCCAAACACAACAATCTAAACAAAATGAAAAGGCAGAGAAGTATACAACAGATGAAGAAACATGATAAAAACCCAACAAATCAAACAAAAGAGGAGGAGATCGGGAGTCTACCTTTAAGAGAATTCAGAATAATGATAGTAAAGATGATCCAAAATCTTGAAAACAAAATGGAGTTATAGATAAACAGACTAGAGGCAAGGATTGCGAAGACGCAATAAATGGTTAACAAGGACATAGAATAAGTAAAGAATAGCCAATCAATAATGAACAATGCAATAAGTGAGATTAAAATCACTCTGCAGGGAACCAACAATAGAATAACAAAGGCAGAAGAGTAGATGAGTGAGGTGGAAGATAGAATGGTGGAAATGAATGAAGCAGAGAGGAAAGAAGAAAAAAGGAATTAAAAGAAATGAGGACAACCTCAGAGACCTCTGGGGCAATGTTAATTGCCCCAACATTTGAATCATAGGAGTCCCAGAAGAGGACAGAAATAAAGGGCATGAGAAAATACTTGAGGAGATAACAGTCAAAACGTCTCTACAATTGGGAAGGAAATAGACACCCAAGTCCAAGAGACCCAGAGACAGGATAACCCCAAGGCAAAACACTCCAAGAAACATATTAATCAAATTAACAAAGATCAAACACAAAGAACAAACATTAAAAGCAGCAAGGGAAAAGCAGCAAATAACACACAAGGGGATCCATAAGGATAACAGGTGATCTTTCAATAGAAACTATTTAGGCCAGAAGGGAATGGCAGGACATACTTAAAGCGATGAAAGAGAAGAACTGAAAACCAAGATTACTCTACCCAGCAGGGATCTCATTCAGATTCAAAGGAGAAATCAAAAGCATCATAGACAAGCAAAAGCTGAGAGAATTCAGCACCACCAAACCAGCTCCTCAACAAATGCTGACGGATCTTCTCTAGACAGGAAACACAGAAAAGGTTTATAAAAACGAACACAAAACCACAAAGTAAACGGTAATGGGATCATATTTATCAATAATTACCTTAAATGTAAATGGGTTCAATGCTCCAACCAAAAGACAAAGACTGGCTGAATGGATACAAAAACAAGGCCCCTGTATGTGCTGTCTATAAGAGACCGACCTCAAACCTAGGGACACATACAGACTGAAAGTGGGGGGATGGAAAATTATATTCAATGCAAATGGAGACCAAAAGAAAGCAGGAGTAGCAATACTCATATCAGATAAAATAGACTTTGAAATAAAGGCTATGATAAGAGACAAGCACACTATATAATGATCAAAAGATCAATCCAAGAAGTAGATATAATAATTCTAAATATTTATGCACCCAACATAGGAGCACCTCAATACAAAAGGCAAATGCTAACAAGTAAAAAAAGAGAAATTAACAGTAACACAATAATAGTGGGGGACTATTATATCCCAGTCACACCTATGGATAGATCAACCCAATAGAAAATTAGCAAGGAAACACAAGCTTTAAGTGATACAATGGACTAGTTAGACCTAATTGATACCTACATGGCATTTCACCAAAAACCAATGAATTTCACCTTTATCTTAAGAGCACATGGAACATTCTCCAGGAAAGATCACATCCTGGGCCATAGATCGAGCCTTGGTAAATTTTAAAAAAATAAAATCAATTCAAGCATCTTTTCTGATCACAATGCTTTAAGATTAGATGTCAACTATGGGGGAAAAATACTATTAAAAATACAAACATACAGAGGATAAACAACATACATCCAAATAACTAACAGATCACAGAACAAATCAAAAAGGAAATCAAAATATGCATAGAAACAAATGAAAATGAAAACATGACAACCTAAAACACATGTGATTCAGTAAAAGCAGGGCTAAGAGGGAGATTCATGGCAATACAAGCTTACTTCAAGAATCAACCAAATTTTACAAATTTTACAAATAAACAACCTAATTTTACATCTAAAGCAGCTAGAAAAAGAACAGAAAAAAACACCAAAGTATATACTGAAGGAAACTCATCATAAAAATCAAAGCAGAAATAAATGAAAAGGAAACGAAGGAGACTATAGGAAAAATCAACAAACTAAAAGATGGTTCTTTGAGAAGATAAATAAAATAGACAAATCATTAGCCAACTCATGAAGAATAAAAGGGAGAAGAATCAAATCAATAAAATTAGAAAAAAAATGGAGAAATCACAGCAGACAAGACAGAAATACAAAAAATCATAAGAGACTACTATGAGCAACTATACGCCAATAAACTGGACGACTTGGAGAATGGACAAATTCTTAGAAAAGTATAACCTTCCAAAACTGAACCAGGAAGAAATAGAGAATCTTAACAGACCCATCACAAGAACAGAAATTGAAACTGTAATCAAAAATCTTCCAACAAACAAAACCCCAGGACTAGATGGCTTCACAGGTGAATTCTACCAAAAATTTAGAGAAGAGCAAACACCTATCCTACTCGAAACCACAGATGAAACCCAGGGCAGTGTGGCTAAGGAAGAAGACCCAAAACCTTCCCAACAGCTGTACAAGCTGCAGATTAAACCCACACAATCAACTAGGCAGCTTCTGTGTCTATAGAATATATAAAAGGTCAAAGGCTTCCACAAAAGAAAATGCATTAGTACTCATAGCTGTAGACATTGGAGGCAAGAACACATAGGAGGAGAACCAGATTAGAATTTGAGCTGCCCTCACAGCAGGTCCAGAGATTAGCACAGTGTTGGAGGGCATCCTCGGGAGGTGAGATGGACTGTGACTCCCAGTTCAGGAAAGGACTCTGACAGCAGTGACTCAAGAAAAACATTTATTATTCTTCTGTTTTGATTTGCTCTGTAGATTATTTGTAGACCAGAGATCAAATTGCCAACATCCGTTGGATCATCAAAAAAGCAAGAAAGTTCCAGAAAAATTTCTACTTCTGCTTTATTGACTATGCCAGAGCATTTGACTCTGTGGACCACAACAAACTGTGGAAAATTCTTAAAGAGATAGGAAAAGCAGACCACTTGACCTGCCTCTTGAGAAATCTGTATGTAGATCAGGAAGCAACAGTTAGACCTGGACATGGAACAACAGACTGTTTCCACATCAGGAAAGGATTACATCAAGGCTGTATATTGTCCCCCTGCTTATTTAACTTATATACAGAGTACAAAATGAGAAATGCTGGACTGGATGAAGGACAAGCTGAAATCAAGATTGCTGGGAGAAATATCTATAACCTCAGATATGCAAGTGACACCACACTTATGGACAAAAGTAAAGCACTAAAGAGGCTCTTAATGAAAGTTAATGAGGAGAGTGAAAAGTTGGCTTAAAGCTCAACATTCAGAAAACTAAGATCGTGGCATCTGGTCCCATCACTTCACGGCAAATAGATGGGAAACAGTGGCAGACTTTATTTTCCTGGGCTCCAAAATCACTGTAGATGGTGATTGCAGCCATGAAATTAAAAGATGCTTGCTCCTTGGAAGAAAAGCTGTGACAAACCTAGGAAGCTTATGAGAGGGTTATCCTACTCCTTCACAACTCCCTCCCTGGGACAGGTCTCCATCTCTAAGTCTCTGTTTTCATCTTTTATATTTTGTCCTTCCTCCTTTCGAAGAGATTGGGCAGCCTTTCTCAGTGCCTGGTGTCCTCAGCCAGCGTTCAAAAGTTGTTTTGTAGAAGTTGCTCAAAATTCAACTGATCTTTAGACGAATTTGTGGGGAGAAAGTGATCTCCCCATCCTATCCCTCAGTCATCTTGGGACCACCCCCTCAACATGACATATTATATAGGGTTGAATATAGATACCAGGATGGGAAATTAATAAGAAAAAAGTTTTTGAATTGTGTTCAAAATTTTGAATCGTGTATACATTCTACATTGCAGTTTGTGAAAATAAAACACGCAATAGATTTGAAATTCCTTGTAGACTTCTAATAGCTCTTACCCATTTTAGGGTTCTGTAACCTGGTTGTCTGACCCTCTGCTCAGGTGTATACAGGAGATTTGAACATCATGCTCTATCTGGCATCAGCCAAAGTTAAACGAGTAAAAGGTGAAAGATGTGGGTCAAAGAGAAAAAGGGAATTCTCATTTGGACAGAGCAGATGTGGAAGCCAAAGAACTTTCTAAGGTTCAAGGCCCTGAGATTGGAAAACAAAAGTGGGGCCAAATCGAAAGTGTTTGTTATCAATAGAGATTAGGCAAAAATCAAGCCTGGAGAGACTTGAAGAAGGGACAGAACACTGAGTTCAAGGAAAATAGGGAACACATCTGATTTTCTTGCTATTGTTACTTCAAGCCTACTACACTGATGACACACATTAGGAACTCGGTTAAATGAATAAAATAATAAATGAGATACTGATGGTTGAGCCTAAGAAGGAACGTTTAGGGCCAAGTCAAAGATAAACTGTGTATTAGGCAAAGTTTTACTTTATCCCATCAATTTCCTCTGTCAAGGAAGATTTGTATACTTTTCAGATTTAAATTTTTAGCTCTAATTGTAGAATGTAAAGCTGTAGTAGCATATCAGAGAATTAGGAGAAGATGGCTTCTGGTAAAAGCAAATAAGACAAAAGATAGGGGACAAGGGACATTTACTGAACATATCCCATTGTCAAATATGTCACGTGTGTTACTTAATTCTTAAAATAACATGTTGTGGGAGGTATAACTATTATCTGTGTTGCCAATAAAACACGTGGGGCACAGAATGTTTAAGTAATTTGCTCAAGTTTGTACAGCTTTTAAACCACTCTATGTGGAACAAAGATACAAACCCAAACCTACTTGACTTAGAGTTGAGTTCTCAGTCTCTACCTTAGTATATATCCAGGCCTGCTTACTGATAAGAATTATTTGCCGTGCTTGTAAAAGCTATGAGTTCCTAGGATCCGAATCTAGAATTTACTGAATGAAAATCTCTAAGGATAAGGTCCTGGATTAGGTATTTTTTATCCTATGGTAGCATTTATTTCAATTATAGAAAAATAACACTATTTCAAATGCAAGGTAACTAAGATGTATATTTTTGCCTTATATACCCATACTCATATGTCACATATGGTTTTTAAGATATTCTTTTTTTTTTCATCTTTATAATATATTTTAATTTATTTTAATTGGGGGCTAATTATTTTACAATATTGTGGTGTTTTTTGCCATACATTGACATGAATCAGCCACAGGCATACATATGTCCCCTATCCTGAACCCCCCCTCCCACCTCCCTCCCCATCCCATCCCTCTAGGTTGTCCCAGTGCACCAGCTTTGAGTGCCCTTTTCATGCATTGTACTTGGACTGTTCATCTATTTCAAATATGGTAATATACATGTTTCAATGTTATTCTCTCAAATCATCCCACCCTCCCCTTTTCCCACGAAGTCCAAAAGTCTGTTCTTTATATCTGTGTCTCTTTTGCTGTCTCGTATATAAGGTTGTTGTTACCATCTTTCTAAACTCCATATATATGTGCTAATATACTGTATTGGTGTTTTTCTTTCTGACTTACTTCACTCTGTATAATAGCTCCAGTTTTATCCATTTCATTAGAACTGATTCAAATGCATTCTTCTTAATAGCAGAGTAATAGTCCTTGTGTATGTGTACCACAACTTTCTTATCCATTTGTCTACCAATAGACATCTAGGTTGCTTTCCTGTCCTAGCTATTGTAAACAGTGCTGCAATGAACATTGGGGTACACGTGTCTCTTTCAATTCTGGTTTCCTCGGTGTGTATGCCCAGCAGTGGGATTTCTGGGTCATATGGCAGTTCTATTTCCAGTTTTTAAAGGAATCTCCACACTCTTCTCCATAGTGGCTGTACTAGTTTGCATTCCCACCAACAGGGTTAGAGGGTTCCCTTTTCTCCACACCATCTCCAGCATTTATTGTCTGTAGATTTTTTGACAGCAGCCATTCTGACTGGCGTGAGATGGTACCTCATTGTGGTTTTGACTTGCATTTCTCTGATAATGAGTGATGTTGAGCATGTTTTCGTGTGTTTGTTAGTCATCTGTATGTCTTCTTTGGAGAAATGTCTGTTTAGTTCTTTGGCCCATTTTTTGATTGGGTTATTTTTCTGGTAGTGAGCAGCTTGAGCTGCTTGCATATTTTAGGGATTAATTCTTCGTCAGTTGTTTCATTTGCTATTATTTTCTCCCATTCTGAAGACTGCCTTTTTACTTGCCTATAGTTTCCTTCATTGTGCAAAAGCTTTTAAATTTAATTAGGTCCCATTTGTTTATTTTTTTTTTCCCCATTACTCTGGGAGTTGGGTCATAGAGGATCTTGCTGTTATTTATGTTAGGGACTGTTTTGCCTGTGTTTTCCTCTAGGAATTTTATAGTTTCTGGTCTTACATTTAGATCTTTAATCCATTTTGAGTTTATTTCTGTGTATGGTGTTAGAAAGTATTCTAGTTTCATTCTTTTACAGGTGGTTGACCAGTTTTCCCAGCACCTCTTGTTGAAAAGATTGTCTTTTCTCCATTGTATATTTTCACCTCCACTGTATATTTTCACCTCATTGTACATTTTCATTCATTGTATGTGTTCATAGGTGTATGGGTTTATCTCTGGGCTTTCTATTTTGATATATTGATCTATGTTTCTGTCTTTGTCCCAGTACCATACTCTATTGATGACTAACTTTGTAGTATAGTCTGAAGTCAGGAAAGTTGATTCCTCCAGTTCCATTCTTCTTTCTCAAGATTGCTTTGGCTATTTGAGGTTTTTTTGTATTTCCATACAATTTGTGAAATTATTTGCTCTAGTTTTGTGAAAAATACCATTGGTAGCTTGATAGGGATTGAGCTGAATCTATAGATTCCTTTGCATGGTACACTCATTTTCACTATATTGATTCTTCTGGTCCATGAACATGGTATACTTCTCCATCTATTTGTGTCATCTTTGATTTCTTTCATCAGCATTTTATATTTTCCTATACATAGGTCTTTTGTTTCTTTAGGTAGATTTAGTCCTAAGTATTTTATTCTTTTCCTTGCAATGATGAATGGAATTGTTTCTTTAATTTCTCTTTCTGTTTTCTTAGTGTATAGGAATGCAAGGGATTTCTGTGTGTTAATTTTATATCCTGCAACTTTGCTATATTCATTGATTAGCTCTAGTAATTTTCTGGTGGCATCTTTAGTGTTTTCTATGTAGAAGATCATATCATTTGCAAACAGAGTTTAACTTCTTCTTTTCCAATCTGGAGTTCTTTTATTTCTTTTTCTTCTATGATTGCTGTGGCTAAAGCATCCAAAGCTGTGTTGAATAGTAGTGGTGAGAGTGGGCACCTTTGTCTTCTTCCTGACTTTAACGGAAATGCTTTCCACTTTTCACCATTGAGGATAATGTTGGCTATGGGTTTATCATATATGACTTTTATTATGTTGAGGTATGTTCCTTCTATGCCTGTTTTCTGGAGAGTTTTTAATCATAAATGGTGTTGAATTTTGTCAAAGGCTTTCTCTGCATCTGTTGAGATAATCATATGGCTTTTATCTTTCAACTTGTTAATGTGGTGTATCATATTGACTGATTTGCTAATATTGAAGAATCCTTGCATCCCTGGGATAAAGCCCAATTGGTCATGATATATGATCTTTTTAGTATGTTATTGGATTCTGTTTGCTAGAATTTTGTTGAGGATTTTTGCATCTATGTTCTTCAGTGATATATTGGCCTGTATTTTTATTTTTTTGTGGCATCTTTGTCTGTTTTTGGTATTAGGGTGATGGTGGCCTAATAGAACGAGTTTGGGAGTGTACCTTCCTCTGCAATTTTCTGGGAGAGTTTGAGTTGGATAGGTGTTAGCTTTTTTCTAAATTTGGTTTCAAGATATTCTTAAATTAACAAGAATCAATTTAGAATCAAGGTAGTATCTGTCAACAGAAGAGATGTACTAAGACTACATATAGGGAAATGGGAAAATACAAAGTGATCTCATGCAGTGATTCTCAACTTTAGTGCGCATTACAATCTTCTGGACAGTGGAAGAAGTACTTTTAGGGGACTGAAGGCAAACCACCAGATTAAGTAAACCCTTGGTCTCAGAATAAATACCAAAATGACTGACTAAAGATACAAACTTTGTTTCACAGGGAAGAACAGAGACAAAATACATCATGAAATATGAAATCAGTCATTTAAGAGAAGTGTACCTTCTCTAAGTCTCAGATTCAGGAATAATGATACTACTCTCAAGACTTTTTCTACAGATTATTTCAGATAGTGTGCAATAAGTGCTTCCCTAATTCATATGCACCACTACTATCATTATTTCATCACCATCATCATTACTATTGGATACAGAGGACATTCTCCCCCACCCCCACTCCCAGTTCCAAATATCTATTATCTGTTTTAAAAATCAAAGGACCACTTGCTGAGTTCCAGTTCATTGATTACCTACACAATTTTTAAACTGGTAACATTCTTACTAGCTTCAACCAAGTATATTAAGATTTCAGTACATGGTAGAAATCACAATTTTTGTCTAAACTACTGGCTTAGTCAATGGAGTCACAGAAGCATAAAGCTTACAAAAATGTGTGCTGTTTCTAAAGCACCGATAGCTAGATGAGTGAACTGCTTTGGAAAGTAACTCACTTTAGACAACTTCTATGTTGCCTACATTGTTTTCTGACTCTCACATTATATACAGATGGAAACAAAGGAATAAAACATCTATAATCTTCATCACTTCCTATAGTCAATATACTATATAGTACTGTTTCATAGTTAAAGTGCTGGGCCACTTGAGTAATTCCCACATAGATATCTGTGGTATTTTAATATTCTAAAACTGAAACAAAGCTAAAGAGGTGCTCAGCCAGGCTAAGACAGGGTTCCTCAACTTTAGCAACATTGCTATTTAGGGTTTGATCTTTTTTTTTGGGGGGGGAGGGGAGGGTGGGAACTGTCCTGTGCATTGCAGGATGTAGGTATCCCTAGCCTTTACCTACTACATGCCAGAAGCAATGTGCCCAATTTTCCAATTCTGACAACCAAAAAATGTCGCCAAATATTGCCAAATGTCTTTTGGGGGCCAAAGTCACCCCCAGTTGACAACTACTGAGCTAGAATTTTACACAAACATAATTGTAAACTCTGAGTGCATAGATTATACAAGACTGTGTGTAATTTTACTAAATTTATATAGTACAACAATTTCTGCTATACTGTTTATGCTACGGCACATAGTTTTCATAGAAGACTTAAGCATATATTACCCACAAATAATTATCTTTTTCGTATTGAAAACACTAATATTAAACAGGGGAAGAAACCAACAGTATTGGTTGCTAATCCTGCAACCATTTTTAAACCTAAACTTATGCACAAACATTTGATTAATGGAGACCTAAGTAAATCACTGCAAGTGTGTTTCCTTCTGAATTCGTAGTCTCTTGCTACTTGAAAGCATTTCTTTTCAATCTGCAGCTTCTCGGATTCAGATTCCAAGCTGCAGCCTATCTTTTTCCTGTTGTAAGCGTTCTCTCTCAAGTTTTAACTTCTCAGTTTCTATATCCTATGCTCCATGTCTAAATGTTGCAGCCTCTTTTTCTCAATCTGTAGGCGTTCCTTCTCTACCTGCAGTCTTTCAACCTCAATATCAAGCCTTTGTTTTTCCAATTCTAGTTTCTGTTTCTCTATGTTTACAAGAAAATGGGGCTCATCATATGTAGACTTAGACGGTGTTGAGTTCAGAGTAAAAAATTCATCAATGTGGGGGAAATCAGGAAGTTCATTTTCCTCCTGGAATCTGGTATGACTGATGACATTTCTTCCTCCTCTTCAATCTCAAATTCAGGACTCTGGGGATCTCCTTCTTCCTTTTCTTCCTTGACCTCAGGATCCACCTGCATCCCTGCAATCTGCCCCATTTTGCCAATCAGAATTTGTAGCACTTCGGAATCCAATCTTTTCATCTATCTCTTCAGTGAGAAAGTCATCTAAATCAGATGTGGGTAGGGGAAACCCTGAACCAGCTAGCTTAATGTTCGCCTTCATCTTCTTTCTCTTCATAAGGGCTCGCCAGTCAAGGTACCTTCTTTTCACTTCTGTCCCTGTTCTCTGTTCTCCTTACCCTACAGCATTCACACACTGTGCAATCTCCTCCCAAGTCATTCGCTTCATCACATTAATTGTTGTATTAAGCTGCTTAGAAAAAAATTTCTTCTTTCCTTTTCGTAATTTCTTTCAGAAGGGTCTGAGTTTCTTGTACACTGAAATTGCTTTTCCTTTTCAATTGCTTCATTTTCTAACTTAAGTGCAGTTTTTACAGTAAGGGAAGATGTGAAAAGAATTCAAGGAATGCTACAAAGTACAAAACTCAAGGGCAATTCCTTGTTAGTACTTTATTTAAATCTGAGTTTTCCATTCATCTAGTATCACAGGGGGTTGGATGTTTCCTACTAGCCTGGCAGCACCTCCCCCTGGATTCGATACTTTTAATGGGACTCCCAGATGACCTCTGTTTGTTTTGGAGGAAACTTTAAGGAACACTGCCTGACACATATATTCCTAGGTAGACATCCCATAACAAAAATTATTGGTTAGAACTTAATATTTCATTTATAAGGAAAGAAATTTAGATGCTTTAAACTACTAGAATAATTCTCTTTTTGAAAATTCCTAGAAACAAGTGTTCATTAATTTGTGCTTCTAAGTGAAATGTGAATTGTATTTAAATGGAAGAACATTGTGGTATATTTCACTCTTTCAGGAACAGATCACAAGGTGAACACTATTTGTAAAGGAAACAAAAAAAATTACTCATTTGTTGAAAGTTTCTTTAAAAGTTTTTTCAAATTCCAATTAATGTTTCATAACATAAAATGTGGTTAATCTCTAAAAGGAAAAAATTAGGCTAGTTATATTTTTAAATGAAAAGGCTGGAGAAAGGCCTTTCTTGATTGAAAATGTTAAACTAACTTTCCACCATGTATTTTGCCCAAAGTTAGGTAAGGGTAATTAATTTCTCATGGAAGTACTCACTAATTACTACTAGAACAGAATCAGGTTAAACAAGCCCTGAATTTCGAAGAAATGCAAAAATATTTGTAAGGTGCAGTGAAATCTAACTTTATAAACACTATGATGATATGTTAAATATTTTAAGATGGTTCCACATATTTCTTAAGTTTTTTCATGAATATTAAGTTTGCTATTTTAGGTTTAGTTTGATTAAGCTTCATAGAAGTCTTCAAAATTGCAAAATTTAATAAGTCCAAGGAAACTTTACCCTGGAAACATAGATTTTATAAAAGTAATTAAAATAAATTGCAGTTTTAATTAATGTTCACTAGGTAGATTGGTTTAGTGCCACGTTGTCTAAAAATTCAATATTTTATAGTTTCAAAAACCTCAAAGCACTTTATAAATATAACTTTGAAATTCCATATTCATAGTGAAAAAAGTAATTATGTTTTAGGGTTATTATTTCTCTGAAAAATGTACATATATATCAATTAGTCTTTATATTGGCCAAATTGCTAAAGTACTTTTTGACAAAACATATTTGCAACTTACACTGTAACTGAATAAGAGCCTGTAACACAATATTAAGTAATTGTTTAAATGTGTTTTGCCATTTATTTTCTGAGTATACAGATTAAATTTTGTCTTTGAGGGGCTTTTGTTTTGCAGGGAAGAGAAGGATAAACTCAGGCAGTTCAGAATTCAGGGAAAGAACTTCAAATGCCAGTGCATCAGCCTGAGATTATGAACCATTCTATTTAATGACTTAAGAGGAAAACTTGCAAGTATTAAAATGCTGACCAAGAGAGACCTCTGGTTTCGGGGAAGCATCCCCAACAACCTGGTAACAAGCAAATTCTCTCCAATATCCTTGCATTTTAAATTAACTACAGAGATTAAAGAGAAGGAGGTGAGTCATTCATTATTTGCTGGCAAAGTAAACTACAGAAGCTGGAAGGAAGCACATGGAGAATTGGAGGTAATAAGGGAAGAAGTCTGGAGCAGTAAGGTTGGACCAAGGATTTGATAGGAGAGCCTAAGAAATGAAGAGAAAGCAACCAGCGTTATGCAAGTATGTGGGATAGAACAGTTGATTTTTTAAGGGTTAGGTTTCCATAGATCAACTGTTGCAAGCTGAGCAGTATTCTACAAGAGGGTTTGGGAGTCAAGGTTGTTTAGTAAATCACAACTGGTCACATAGGAAAACCAGAAATGTGATGGCAAATGGGCCTACCCAGAAAGAAGAAAAATTGAACTGGAATTAAGACAGCATCTAATGTAAACATCTTAAAATAAGTCTTGTTATGGTATGATTTAGTCTCTCAGACTCTGGACCTCTTCACTAGCTCACCTGTACATATTAGGTAGGAAGGAGGTTTATACCCTGGCACCTGGCTGATTCTTGTGTTGCTGATGTCCCGTTGAAGTAGGGTTGGACAGTGCCTGACCTTGGACATTCAGCTAGCTTCTACTGCTTTCATTTGTGGGTCATGGACATGTCGTCTGTTCTTTCTTAGCTCATGCAGAGCCTCAAAGTCTCTCCCCATCTATGATTCATTTCAAATCTAGCTGCATTTTATTCACTCAGCCCAACATGTCCACCTTGAAGTCTATGCTACTCTTTCCACAGTTACAGAGCCCCTTCTAACAGTAACCCCACCTCCACCACCACTCACTCAGGAATTCTGAAATTCATCAGAGCCACTCAGGGCATCTGGGGAAGGGGGTGGCAAGAAAATGAGAGCCTTAGCATTCACCTTTTTCTATCTTTTTTATTTCTAGTAACAATAAATACAAACAATATATATTCTTTTCTGAGATACATTTTAATACATTAATTATTTTATATAGTTGAATTGTTTACTACATATTAACATGGTTAAATAAATGATTTTGTTTCTCATAGCATATGGTAAATGCCCATATTCTACTAATAGAAAATGAAATAAATCACTTATGTTTGCAAAGTTAAGTAGCTTTGCACAGTCTCCCCTGTGGGAAAAAGGTCACTAAAGTTATCATGTTCTTGTAGGGGAAATGGGGGTTGTGTGTCTACTAATGATACTTTCAGTCACTGTCTTATCTATTACTGCATTTGAAAGGAAACACAGAGTATTATAATTAAAATTCAAGAACAAATATTCCTTAAGCACTAAAAAAATTCAATGAATTACTTTGAAAGTATAATTTCACTTCCAAGTACCAAATATACATATACAACACAACTATACAACCAACAATACATGTTCTCCAAATGTGGGCAATGTACTGTGTAATGCAATTTCATTCTCAAATAAAAAGTACTTCATTATTAATTTTTCCATATACTAACAAAGATATACAACATATACTAACAAAAAGTTGTATAAATTAGCTAACCCAGACTTTTAACATAAGGATATCAAATATTACAAAAAGAATTAACACATACATTGATAACTAAAGTACAATGTGTAGCATTCTTAAATGTAAAATCCTAATGTATATCAATTTTTTGTACATGAAAATTGCAAAATATGCAGTTAAGTCTAACCCATTCAGAAACAATAAAACTATAATAAATTTTGCTTCATATATTGGCTTGATAGAATGTCAGCTTATTAGATGCCTTATTAATATGCAAGCATTGTGCTAATTGCTAGGTCCAGAAATGATAATATCCCTACTTCTAAGAGTTTCCAATTAAATAAGATAGATATGTAAACAAGTATTTACACCACAACGTAATACTCAGAGAATTGTACTCTTTAAGTAATTCGGCAACCTTGTTACCCTTGGAACCAACAACATAATTTGTTGAGCTAGTTAGTGGCTGCTTTGGTTTCTATTTTTTGTATATGCTTTAGTCTCTTTTAGAAGTATTATTAAAATTCTGAAAACCGTATCTAATGACAGATGATCAAAAGACATTAAAATCTGGCTTCAGAATTCCTCTCCCAGGAAACATGTTTGTGATTATGTTGACAGTCAATAGAAGGAGAAATAGCAAGGCTCTAGCTCACACTGAATTTATAAAAACTTATTAAGGGAATGAAGTGCTTGCTTTATTACAAGATCATGCAATGCTCATCATGCTCAACACACCAAAAGAGCAACAGAGCTAGGATGGATTTTTCTGAGGCAAATGTACACGTAGAAGGTATGTAACCTTGGCCACTGTGGCAAGTTTTAAAGTGCTAAGCATTTGAAGAAGAAGGAAAGTGAGAACTGATTTCAGAGGAATGGAAGACATGCTACTTCCAATACTTATGGAGACAGCAACCTAAGATCAAGGACTGAAAGTTATTACAGGGAGGCAGAGTTGCTTTCAACCTTAGGAAGAACTTTCTAATAGAACTGTTTAAAAATGGAGGTAGTGAGCACTTTACCCTGAAAAGAACTGAATTAGAATTTGAAAGGAAAATCGCCTATCAAGGGTATTTTAGAATTTAGAGGGGTTTTGTATACAAGGCTGGAAGCTCTATTAGATTCTAAGGTTATCTTCAAGTTTGAATACGAATCTATGATTTAGAAAAGTTACCTCTTGATCAGTGTATAATACCATGCTGTGATTAAAACCCCTATTTATAAATTAAATTTAACCATGTTAATCAAATATAATTTATTTGTAAACATAGATTTTTAAGATTTAAAGATATCTTCCAAGTCACATAATCTTTATCTAGATTCACTACATATAGCTATATAGCTACATTTGCAGTGAAATAATAATAATAATTCAGGACAAAATTTTAGGTAATGGTCTTTCAGTTTCTATTCACTGTAAAACAAATGTGCACTTATGGTAAACAGAAAGAGAAATCCCTATTAGCAGCTCACTATAAATGTTAACACCCTTTACAGAGCTTTTCCTAAGTGATTTAAAAAAAAAAAAGAATTTCCTTCAACAAGAATGCTCCTAAAATGATGTAATTTTATGACTCACATCTTATTGAAATCTTGAGCATGCAGACATTAAAATCAAGTTACTCAGAATGCCTAAATGCTAAACAAACTGGAGGAAGCAATTAGTCAAAAGGCAGAAAAATACTACAACCAAATTGTGCAAATAAAATATAGAAATCTTTGGTATACTCCTGTATAAAAATATATTTGGGCTAGTTCTCTGCCACATGACAGTTTTTGATATTTAGTCTTATTCCAAATATGGCTTTATAAAGTGGAGTGAATTTTGTTACATTGAACAGAAACTGGCTTCCTTATAAACTTAAGCCTTCGTTTTTAGATTGCCCTTAAGAGCTCCCCATTGGAAGGCATTTTTTGTTCTTACACATTCAATTCTAAATATATGGGTTTCCAAACACTGGATCCAATTAAACCGAGAGTGATGATCCAAAGTATATTCAACAATATATTTAACCATTACATTTACTGCTTCCAACTCTTAAAAGATAAACAGATGTCTCCCTCTATATTTGACTCTGATTTTCAAGTCAGATGCCTTCTTTTAGGTACCCTGAACACATATTCAATTGCTCTTCTTGGTATCTGGGGAAAATGGAATCATGTTGCAGGATGTGGTTGCTCTCAAATAATATTCTAGCTTTCAAGAGTAACATATAATGAATAATGTTGTGATAAAGACTGCTTTCCCTCCCCAAACCAACATTATTATATGAATGCAGTTAATTTGATTATGCAAATATTCTTCATACTGCTTTTGTTTCACAGGCAATAGATGAACAGGTGCTCTACATTATAAATCAAGTTTGAAGATAGTTCTAAAAATGCTCATTAACTTTGATATCATATAAATGTTGAATTTAATTTTTTATGTTTAATAATGACACATAACTACTTTCAATTTTAGCAGACACTAGGATATTACAATATTGCAATTTTTTGTGTGTGTGCATAATCCATTTACCAGGACAAATGATAAAGAATTTGGAAATGTTACTTAGAATTTTGCTACAAGAATGAAAGCAATCTGGATAATGAGCTTAATTATTTTGTCTCTTACAATGCAGCAGACTGAAGGATGATAATGAAAGGAAAGGAAACTTTAAAGAAAAAAAAAGACTAAGAAGTCATAAAGGGGTATTGTCTTCTAATCTTACAGACAGGAAAAACGGCTCCTCCTGCGTAGCAGAATAGACTTGAAAGATCACTGAGACTTGCAAAAGATCGAGAATTAGAGGGCCAGGCCAGAAATAATACATGTGGTTCTTGGTGAAGCCAAAGTGACTGGCAAGATCAGAATGATACCAGTTAACTCACTGACCATGTGTACATGTGCCTGAGTTCCTTGAGGATTTTGAACACCCAGAACCATTTTTCAATAACCATTCAGTAGATCAAATGAAAGTGTTCCCTTTACCAGATGATGCAAAATTGGAGAGAACAAGATTAACTGCCAAGAGAGCCAAGCCCAGCACAGACTGCTATAATGTCAAGGAAAAAGAACAGTAAGTAAAGGAAGAGTTTGAGGTTTTATGACTAGACAGACTACTTTTTTAAGTTATAACTGATGAAGAACACTCAGGTACAGATGAAAAAGGGGTGACAGTAAGTGAAAAACGATCAACAAGTTTCCTGCAGCAATTGTGGAAACTAAGGCAAGAAAGCCTTGTGCATTGAAAAGTGTTTTAAATCAAATGCAGAGGGAGCTACTTATGCCTTGGTAACAAGGATACTTCTAGTAACATCAGGAACCAATGGCCGTGGTTGCTCTGTGACAACCCAGAGGGGTGGGGTGTGGAGGGAGGTGGGAGGAAGGCTCGAGAGGGAGGGGACATATATGTGCCTATGGCTGACTCATGTTGATGTGGGGCAGAAACCATCACCACATCGTAATTATCCTCCAAGTAAAAATAAAATTTAAAAAATCAATGGCCATTGAAAGGAATGGTAGAAATCAAGATATAATAATGAAACAACATCAGGAAGGGATTCTATTTTGCTTTAGTTGCTCCTTTCTTGAAATATTTGTTTATATATGCTTAAATTAACAATTTAGTCACCCACTGTGTTATGGTCTTTCTCAAATAACTTTTCAAAGTGCCACATTAACACACAAAGCGTCCACTGAATTTTCTTTCTTTCTTACGCACCCAACACAGACACACAACCACAGAGAGAGAGAGAGAGAGAGAAGGGCAGAACCAAC
This sequence comes from Odocoileus virginianus, assembly GCF_023699985.2. Lineage (NCBI taxonomy): Eukaryota > Metazoa > Chordata > Mammalia > Artiodactyla > Cervidae > Odocoileus > Odocoileus virginianus. Next base: position 72,739,391 of record NC_069683.1, read on the forward strand.
AAAGGTAGGTAGGGAGGAAGCTACCAATTCTACAGAATTTTTATGCAACTATCGTCTGATTATGGACCATCCCTGATTTTGGAATTGCATGATAATTTAGTCTAACATTCTGTTTCATTTTGAAAAATATATTTGAAACTTATGATTGCATAAATTTATATGGTAAAATAAAAGGACCTTCATTTAGGTACATTTCCACTTCTAAAGAATATTTACAACAGATTAACATTTACTACAGTGTATGGGAAACTTCATTTGATTCCAGAGAAATATAATCTACACATTACCTGAGATATAAATCAGGTCCTAAAACCTAAAATACCTGTATCGTTAAAACTGATTAAAGAAACATATCCTCTTACAAGGCAGAATCATCTTAGCTGAGAACAAGAATGATTCTCTTTCATTGTTTGGGTTAGAGATGATTAAACATCTAATAAGTTACAAGTTTCACATATCTACTATGAATACCAAAAGCCCAGTCACATTTTCAAATTAGTAAATAATTCACTATGAATAATTTGCTGAAGAAAACATATACAGCACTTTACAGAGGGTATACATCATCACAGAAAACTGACACGGTGCTAACTGAAACGTTTAAATTTCTTACTGCAACTCAAATGTGTACATGCAAAAGTTTAAGAAATGCCAGCAATAGTGGTCCACTTATCTAGAGGTCAGATTTCCTATGTCCTCGCTTACATTGGAATCCGGCAATGATATGGAAAAGTATTTTAAGACCACCATCCCAGAATCCAAGAACATCACTAAAAGGGTTACATGTCAAGATAAAATCAGGTCAGGTATAACTTGAACTGACTAAATAAATCAAGAAAGTTAATTTACTGAGCTTGAGCCAGAAAATAAAATACCTGTAAAAACTGAGACCAACTAACACTGAAAACTTATAGAATATGCAAATTTTAAGACATTTCAGTAACTGCCAACAGCATTACAGTACACTATACTCTTGCTGAAGAGTTGAATCAAAAAATTAAAACATGTTTAGTGTACAGTTTTAGAAGGCTGGGGAAATACACTTCATTTCAGAAAATTTTCTGACTCAAAAATAGTGAAAGAAAAGAAAGGGCTTAAAAATAGCTAACCAATGTTCAGAAAAAATAGGAATTCAACTACTCTTATACCTGTAGTAACAAGATAGGATTCTCACCTCTAATATATTTTACACTTCATATAATATAGTATAAATGTCATTTTTACTATCTAAAGAGATTTCTCCCATTAACATTGTACAGTTCTGTGAAGTGTGATTTGTCTGTCTGTCTGTCATGGATAAAGTACTTTAAGAATCAAAACATCAAAGCCTGAGTTTTACTTACATATGAAAATACTAATATCCTAGATTCTCCAAGATTAAATTACAGTTTTTGGTAAAATGTATTGTGTATTTTAAAGTTTCTGGGAACTGCTAATTCATATATAGTATACATTCATAGTATTTCTCTAATATGGTATACATTCACAGTAATTCTCTTATAGAAGGTGTGTTTTATCTTACTAAGCTGTAAAGACCTTTTTACCAATAATTAAAGTTAATAAATTTACTGCAGGCTTCTAGAATTGCAATTGCTTTAGAAGGTCTAATCATACACTACTTTTAGAAATGATTAGAAAACCATGGGTCTCTGTATTTATTAAACTGAATCACTTGGCAGTAAAATTCAGTTAAGGCTCTTGGCATTGGTGAAACTTCTTCCCACTCAGACCTGCTGCTGTGGTAGACCTGAACTTCATCTGTGATTTCATCTGGTGCATAATCACCACCTAATATATAAATTTTATCTTCAATTCCAACTGCACCTGCATTGAAGCCTGCACATTCAAAAGATCCTTCACCTTTCCAAACACAAGTATCTGGACAAAAACTATAAACCTTGTAAGTGGAAAGGTCACATATATAGAGTGTGCAGTTTACTGGGACAGCTTTAATTAACGTTGCATGAAAAAACTGCCCAAACTCTGCTACTAGTTCAGACCACTGATCAGTTGTAGCATTGTAGTTGAAAAAGCAATCAAGTGATGGGTTAAAAGCATCTGTAATTTCTACCTCTGATCCAAGAACATAAATTACATTTTGGCATGCACTTGCTTCAGGATAGTATATGCCCCTGGGTAATGGGCTAACAGACACCCATTCTTTGGAAAGAGGATTGTAAGATTCAACATCTAAGAGACTTTTAATGTCCTGAGATCCTCTAGTTTTTCCACCTATGACAAACAATTTATTGAGAGCCATAACTGATGTATGCATGGTTCTTGGTGTTTTCATAGTTGATACCAGGAAAAAATCATTTTTGACTGGACAGTAGCACCAGGTTTGATCAGTGGCATCATGATATGATTCTGCAATATGAAGCCGAACTGTTCTACAACATGGCCCTTTGCAACCACCTGTCAAGAATATTTTCTCCCCGTAACTAGATAGACTAGATCCGGGCAAATCAATCAGGTGTGACTGTGGCAGTATCTTCCATGAATCACTTTTAATATTATAGCAAAACGTATACTGAGCTTCTCCATTTTCCTCAGTTTTGTGAACAAATATGTATTTTTCAGTTGTGGATGGTCGAGCATCAGGGAAAAGTCCACCAGAACCTTGCACACACTTAATTGCATCCATGATTATGTCAAAACAGTTTGTGCTTTTGAGTAAACACTCTTCATTGAGTAGACAATCTTGAAGTGTCTCCTCAGATAACTGACATAATCTTACTTTTTTAATCAAATAAGGCAGATGTTTTTGCCTTGATTCTAAGTTATGTTTAGTCCAACTAAGGACAACTTTCAGTACAGTTTCTTCTTCAGGAACATTTAATTCATCTGATTCCAGACACTTTTGCAGTACTCCAAAATTCATCTCTAAGAAATCACTGGATTTAAATAATAAAGAAAAGTGATGTTGAACAAAGTATAAAGCATGGTCAAACAAACGGGCAGAACCATAGCTATCTGATATAGATAATAACTGTAAACAATTGACAAGATTAATACTTTTTATTAAAAAGTCACTGCAAGCTTTGGATAGGAAGGAAACTTGAAGAAATGATGACAACTGGAAGAACATTTCCACATTATCATCTGTTATCTTTGTTTTTCCAGTATAGGCATAATCAAGAAATGCTTTTATTGCTTTGGAGGACAAATTAGTAATGGTAACACTTCCACCATCTCTTTCTTTCATGTTTACTTCAAACATAGCCCTGCAAAAATGAAGAACACAGAAGAACAAATAAACAGGAATATTTTATTCCAATTTTCAATATGACCTTAAAAAGGTTTCCTTCAGTCTTAGGTTGATATAAAATATATTTACAAAATACATTTTTAAAGCATCCTAATAAATCAAGACCATATTATTTATCTGTAAAATACACATATTACACAATACCACACTGAAAAATATATAGATTACAGCTAATAGCAATGAATCCAAAGGCTATCAAAAGATTCAAATGTTGTGTCTGATTTGATGTTCTTATATATTATTCATAAAACTGGGGTAAAATCTAATGGCTGAATTTATTTACCTATGGATTAATTTAGTACCAACTCTGCAAGTGATAACTAAAATTACTTAAAATATAGGATAGGATAAACTTACATATACATTATCCTACCTGGTAAAGTTGATACCACTCTAAGAAACTGGGACCATCTTTGGCTCACTTTAAGCAAAAATATAAATTATTTGGAAATGTTTAGGCAGGATATATTTCACAACTGGCTTTGGTAAGAACAGTATTGCCATCCATCCTTAATTAACTTTATATCCAGAGTTACTAATTTTTACACTTTAAACAAACTCATTAGGATGGTTTTCAGTAGAACTGCAAATAAAAATTAAGGTTAAAGAAGAAACAGCTACACAAAGAACTAAAGACTGCTAGTTGAACATTCATTAAGACTAAAGGTCACCTGACTTTGGGCCTGGTTTAACACTGGTTTGTTCTGTACCAGTAACGTCCAGGGTACCTTTGTGGGCAGTGCCCACGTACTCTGCAGGCATGCTTAGCTGGTTAGTGTGCTAGACTCTCTGCAACTCCATGGACTGTAGCCCGTCAGCCTCCTCTGTCCATGGGATGTCCCAGGTAAGAATACTGGGGTGGGTTGCCATTTCTTCCTCCAGGGTATCTGCCCAACCCAGGTTTCAAACCCACATCTCCAGCACTGCAGGTGGATTCTTTACCATCTGAGCTATGAGGGAAGCCCCCAAGTAGTACTCTGGGGGAAAACTAAATTTCATTATTAAAGCCTATTCTAGAGAGTAACTAAAGCTACTAAAGAAACACTAGTGTCCACCTGAAAAATATGAGGAGGCTTCCAAATACAGAACACTCCTTAGGAAAATGATGATAAAGTCCCTTTCTACTAGGGATATTCAATACTTCTTAATATAATAACAAATAAACATGGTTACAAAAATTTATGCATGTTCCACATTGTGCAGGATATTTCAATAATGTGATCAACTTAGAAACATTAACCTGTGGTGATAATCATATTAGATTATTAAGATATTTATAGTCAGTTTAAGTTAATAGTAAGAGTGTGCCCTCTAGAACAGGGCTGCCTTATTAATAATTGTGTGACCCTGGGGAGGTAACAACTTAATCATACTTCAAATTCTTCTAAAAATGAGGATACTAGGAGTACCTATGCCACCGAGTTATGAGAGGAACAACTAAGCTAACTGATGCAAAATATTAGCTGTTATCAGAGTAGGAAATGGCAACCCACTCTAGTATTCTTGCCTGAAAAACTTCATGGACAGAGGAGCCTGGAGAGCTACAGACCATGGGGTTGCATAGCAACTTAGCACTGAGCATATTAGCTGTTACTATCATTTTAAGGAAAAAGTTTTCTAAAATCGTATGCATTTCTAATTTACCATCAGCTTCCACACTGTCTCTGAGAAGACACATGTAATATCATATTTCTATACTTCATCCTATTCATCTTTAAAGTATTCAGTTAACTTCTATCTCAAATTTACTGTGTTATCATAAACTGGTTATACAATAGTGTGCTTCCTTTTGAATCTTGTCTCCAGGGACTTTACATTTCAATCATAATTTTCATTTTCCAAAAACATTATAAAGGGCATTTACCATGCACTGTGTACTTTTCTGCTATGTTTAATTTTATATACCCCAATATTCCTGTAAGTTTATAGCCCAATACTCCAGTGAGTTTGATCATAACACAAAATTATGAATTAGTGGCCTTAGCTACAAGAGTGTAAATTATACAGACCTTCTAACTACTTTTGTACACATTTTTATGTGAACTATATACTCATTTAGTAAAATATTATATATCATAAAAGATTCAGGTCATTATAAAACCATTATTTGTTTTACTTCAGAACAGGTACAAATTTTAAAAAACATTGTTTTAACAATAATTTTTAAAAATTGAAAACAGATCCCTAAAAAGCTAACCAGTAGGCATAACTCCAACATAAAGAGTAGAGGACTGCCAATTCAAATACTCACATGAACCTCTTATTTTGTTAACATGAAAACTTTATAAGGAAATAAGACTGCATGTTCAAACCAAATTATTTCCTTTTTTGGCTAGATTTGGAAATAATTTCAGCTAAAAACAATTCAGCTAATGATGGTAACAATAAATAATAATAAATTCATCTTAATAACAATTTAATTCAACAATAATAACTGAAAGCAGTGGACACTAATCAATTGTTGCTATTTAGTCTCTATGTAGTGAGTAGTGTCTGACTCACTGCAACCCCATGGACCACAGCCCACCAGGCTCCTCTGTCCATGGGATTTCCCAGGCAGGAATACTAGACTGGGTTGACATTTCCTTTTTCACAGGATTTTCCCCACCGAGGGATTGAACCTGTCTTTCCTGCATTGGCAGGTGGGTTCTTTACCACCAAGACACCAGGGAAGACTGACCTAATCATTGCATATATGTTATTTCATTCAACTCTCATTAATGACTTTATGAACTAGGTCCGATTTGTCTTATCCTAATTTTTTTTTACAGGAGAAGACAATGCCACCCCACTCCAGTACTCTTGCCTGGAAAATCCCATGGATGGAGGAGCCTGGTAGGCTGCAGTCCATGGGGTCGCGACTTCACTTTCACTTTCCTGCATTGGAGAAGGAAATAGCAACCCACTCCAGTGTTCTTGCCTGAAGAATCCCAGGGATGGGGTCGCACACAGTTGGACACAACTGAAGTGACTTAGCTTAGCAATTTTTTTACAAATAAAGAAACTGAAGCATAAAGAGGTTAAGTTACCTAAGTTCAGTCTAATAAGTGGTGGATCTGGAATTTAGACTTAGGGCATGTGCATTAAGAGGTCAAATACTTACCTATTATACTGTACTGCTTTCTCTAATGAAGAGGTGATATGAAGGATAAGGGAACAAAAAGAGTTCCTTGGAAGAAAAACTGAATTCAAAGGGAGTTGGAAAGAAACTAGTGGAACCTGAAAATGGGCGAGCATAAGGCCAGTTAGGGCCCCAGTGGAGGCTGAAGAATAACTTAGGTTACCTGAGAGAAGAAATGAAAAGAATACATAAAGACATATAGTCTAGTTATGCAAAAAGCTAGTAAAAGGTGTAGTTCCTCTTGTCCTCAGTAAACTGTGAGGTAGCACTGAGCCACTCTCAAATTCAAAGCAGGAAACCCTAGAGAAACTGGTGTTTAGTGACTTCCACTGGTGGTTGCGTGGATAAGACTCTACACTTCCAATGCAGAGGGCACGGTTCAATTCCTGGTCAGGGAACTAAGATCCCACATGCCACATAGGGCAATCAAAAAGAAAAAAGGTGAAAAAAAAGTGTTTAGTGAGTAATAGATATCAATAAACTTGCTGAATGAAGTACCAGCTATAAGATTTAATCTTGAGCAATAAGGGTATAGTTTAATTATATGTTGGTAGTAAAACAAGAGTTAAATTAAGGATTAAAACCAGTATAAGTTAACTTGTATCTAGATGTTTTTATATCTTATATCTTGCTCTTTTTTATCAAGTTTGTTAGAGATTTAAACTCTGCTTACTTAGAATTGTTTCTAAAACTGAACTTAATGCAAAATACTGCAATTAGGATTTAAGTTTATTAAAGTATGACTAGGAGGGCTGAAGGTCAGGATGTCAGCAAGAGAGGTTTTCCTGTCTGATGAATAGGTCTCAGAGGTATTACCTTCATACAGTTACCACAATACTAAGGTCATGTGTCTGACCCTTAACCACAAAGAATCAGAAACCCACTGTCATCATAGTGGATTCTAACAGTGTTATGACTATTGCATTCCTTGTAGGATGATCTACTTAGGGAACCAAATTATACTCAGAATCAGAAGAAGTTGAGTGCTCTCCAGAAATGGCTCTGGAAGTTTTCCCCATTTTAGGACGATCCAGGCTAAAGAGAAGAGAAACTTTCCACGTTAGAGTCCCTCTTCCTTGACAATCCATGGAATACAACTCATGTCCAAAATGTATTTTTTTCTCAGATGCCTCATTTTCTTTGAGCTTGGCTTCCATTTCTGCTCAGTCTATCCTTTCCTCTTTTGCCAAATTATACAGTGCAGGGGACCTTCCAAACAAAACTGACCCCACATCAAAACAATTTTTTTTTTCCCCAGAACAATAAGGACTAGTGTTTAACTCTGGGAAATCCTAGCCTGGGAAGACTTGAGATTTTAAAAAGGTAGTCTTATATTTTCATATTAAAAAAAAATCATTAGTTAATCTAGGTTCTAAGTATCTCTTTTTAAGTATTAAAGATTACTATTCAATGCTCTGTAGGGGAAAAACTGAGTTACAGTCATAAAAATAACTTAATTAGTGGTATTATAAAGTCTGAGGGATAGACAGACAAGGTAAAGTACCTGAAAAAGTCACTGCACGCTGCTAACACACAACGATGACATGGGATTATTTCATCTTTCATGATTATTTTGAAATCATAAAAGATATTTTGTTCTCGAAAATTCTGTAGTATACTTAAGATTTTCTGTCCATGATCTTCTGATACAAGGAAGTTGTTTTTCTTCTCAGATGGAATTCCATTACATGAGCCTTTTTGATTGAAATCATATGAATTATCCATAGCCACTTCTATCTGCTCTTAGAACTAGAAGGAAAAAAAAACAAATCACTGATTTAGCAGAGTCTTAATGAATTTTCAGATCTAAAATTTGCCCTCTTAGTGTAAATCACAAAAAAATGCTCATTAAAAACAATCATAATGGTAAATCTTGTCCCACACACTGGTTTTCATATTTAACAGTAAATTCCTTTTAAATTTTTATAAATATTGAGCTCACTGAAATAAAAGGTATGTTATTTAGGGATAAAGTTCAAGGCTGTATAATTACATTAAATAGCACTTTTACAAGTTGTATTAAAAACTGACATAGAATCTGACTACATGTCTAGCCTTGTTACATATAAGAGGTATTGTTTTTATAAGCAGGTATCATTTGAGTATCTATCCAACACATCCCTCTCCACTCCCATCCTTTTCCTTCTGGTAGCAAATCAGATGTCAAAATGTTGATATTGAAGCACAGGTATATGTCTTCTGGGATTACACTTTTAAAAAACAAGTGGTTGAAAAACAAAAGGGTGTTAAATTAACTGGTTATAGCCTTTAGTAAGGAAGGAAAAGTCAACATTGGTTCAAGCTCTCCTATTTGAAAGCAGGAAAGCCTTTTAAACGAGGTCAGAAATCCAAGATAGTTGAAGGCCAGATTAACTGTGACTTTCCCAAACCGCAAATTTAGTTTTGAGCATAAAAGTTTATAGCACAAAAAGCAAGAAAGTAGGAAACAGACAGACAGTAAGACTGGGATCTAGGTAAGTCAGAGAAATAGGAAACCTTGATTCCTTAGCATACTTCTGTTCTGGTTATTTATTGCTTTGCAAATCACCACAAAACTTAGTGGCTTATGACAACTTATTCTCTTATGGTTCTGCAGGGTTAGATGCAGCTGCTTATTTGCAGGCTTTCATATGGTCAGTCAGCTGGCAGCTCTGGCTGAAGGCCTGATTGGGTCAGGGTCAGGTGGCAGCTCACCTGAAGGCCTAAATAACCTGGGTGAGAGGTCCAGTACGATTTCCTCACTCACATCTCCTTCAGACAGGATGGACAGCTAGAACAGACAGGGCTCTCTCTCCCTCTTGATGCACTCTATCCATGTGACTGGCTTAATACTTCTTCATAGCATGGCAGTCTCAGGGTAGCTAGACTTCTTACATGGTAGCTGTGTTCTAGAGGAGGAGTTTCAAGACCAAGTGAAAGCTAGACGCTGGAGAAGTAGTCTGAATTGTCCTACAACATCAATCAAAGCTTCATTTTAAGACTGAGACAATCATCTCTGTGTTATCCAAAATGTAAGCATTAGCCATGTATACCAATTTGCATTTAAACTATTTAAAATTAAATAAAAATTAAAAGTTTAGTTCCTTGGTCTAGCCATATTTTAAGTAGTCAGTAGCTATATGTAATATGATGGTTACTTTTATGTGTCAACTTAATTGGGCCATGGGTGTACACAGATATTTGGCTAAGCATTGTATCTGGGTATGTCTGTGAAGGTGTCTTTGGATGAGACTAACATCTGAATTAGCAGACTGAGGAAAGCAGGTTGCTTTACTTAATGTGAGTGGAACTCACTGAATCCATTAAAGGCCTGCAAAGAACAAAAGGTCCAGAATGAAACAATTTTTTCTCTCTGCCAGACTGTGTTTGAGTTGGGAGTATCAGACTTCTTCCTTTGTACTAAAACTTGGATTACAACTTTACTGCTAGTTTTACTACTAGAACCAGTTTTCTGATGTTAGGACTGCTCAGATTCCATGAGCATATAAGCCAACTCTACCGAGTAAATCAATCTATCTACCTTCCCTCCAATTGGCTCTGTTTCTCTGGAAAACACTAATACATGTGGCTAATGGGTACTGTAGTGTATTGTATTATACAGCAAATGAGTATTATCATCATCACAGAAAGTTACTGACTAGCTGATGTACTATAAAATAATGTGCCTGTGTTAAGAGTGCGTGTGCACGCATGTGCAGGAGGCAGTAATAGGATGCAATCTGCAGTAAGTATTGGAAAAATAAGTAACCTGCAGTCATTTTGTGAGCAGTGTTCTGAGTAACTATAAGGAGGGAGATATATTAAGAATGAAGGTGGGAGTGAACTTCTGTGGAAATGAAAGAATATGGAAGTCAAATAGGTAGAGATGAAAAAAGCGAAACTTTCAAAAACAGTATCTTTAAGGGTATAAAAAATGGATGCCCCATTCTGCAGATTTAGGTATAGGAAATATAATAAATTGAGGATTCCTGTAGTAAATTTCCATTTTCACTTCTATGCATGCTACACATGCTTTAATATATTGCCAGTATGCAAAGAGTTTCAAATTGGGTGATTACAGGTCTTGGGAAGTAGAATTGTTTCTGATTCTGACAGAATGCCTCACTTTCTGAGTGCCTCACAGATTCGATGTTATTACCAAATGTTGTAAATCTGAATTTAGGAAAATTCCAAATCAGCTCCTTACAAGTTGGAAGGCACAGTAATGATGAGAAATAGCTCTGGAAAAAACATATTCAAGGAATGGCTCTAAATGTGAGCACCAATAGTTATGGTTTTACTCCAGCCAGGTCAAAGCTTTGTTTCCAGGTTGCTATTGTTTTCTCTCTGACCCCCAAATCTTAGAACCTTACTGTTGCCATCTAGGAAATAAAGTCTCAAAGGACATTACTGGTTTCAAATTTCTAAGATGAAACAAAGCAGATGCAAGACACACAATATGAAGGAACAAATGGTAAATCTGTTCTGCCACTCTCCTTTAGAGAGATGCTACAAGCATCTAATGGAACCGCAGTTGCTGACAAATCATGAAAAAAAAATCACAAGGGAGAGAAAGAAGGTCAAGTATCACCCAAATTCATCATCAGCAACCACGTCTATTCTGTGAGACAGCATCTCCAACTGTTTCTCTAGCCCATGGACTACCAAGACTCCCTGAAACCCTCTCAGGAGTCTGTGAAGTTAAAACTATTTCATACAAACATTAAGTAGTTACTTTTCTCACTATTCTGACACTTGCACTAATGGAACAAAAGAAATGTGAATGAAATTGCTACCATCAAGGAATACACCTATTTATTGTATTCTTCACCCCAAGCACTCGGAAGGGGGGAAAAGTCAACTTCACTTAAAATTGTCCTTAGTAAAGTGCTAAAAATTCTGGATTTTATTAAAGCTTGCTCCTTAAGGATACATCTTCTTAATTCTGTGTGACAAAATGGGAAGTCCATATAGAGCATTTCTGCTATGTGCCCAAGAACTACACCGTCTTGAGGAAAAGCACGGATGCAGCTACCATTTACATGGAACGTCAAATAACAAGACACATTATGACTATTCTATCTTGGGTATCTGGCAGATATTCTCAAAAGTAAAGGAAGAGAGCCCGCCATTTTGAGGAAAAGAACTGAAAATATTTGTTGTCAATATAATTGAGCTTACAAACAAACAAACACAAAGAATGAAGTGTCATAAAGGGAGAAAGATAATAAGAGGCTTGGGAGCAGTTCCAAAGAAACGTAAGACAGAAAACAGTTGTATTAGAGTTCTTCAGAGAAAAAAAACCAATAGGCCATATATTTGGCTATAAGCCTATTTGTTATATATATAAAACTACTGGTAAGCTGGAATCAACATTGCTGGGAGAACTATCAATAACGTCAGATATGCAGATGACACCACCCTTATGGCAGAGAGTGAAGAGGAACTGAAAAGCCTCTTGATGAAAGTGAAAGAGAAGAGTGAAAAACTTGGCTTAAAGCTTAACATTCAGAAAACTAAGACCATGGCATCTGGTCCCATCACCTCATGGGAAATAGATGGGGAGATAGTGCAAACAGTGTCAGACTTTATTTTTTTGGGCTCCAAAATCACTGCGGATGGTGACTGCAGCCATGAAATTAAAAGACGCTTACTCCTTGGAAGGAAAGTCATGACAAACCTAGATGGCATATTAAAAAGCAGAGACATTACTTTGCTAACAAAGGTCCGTCTGGTCAAGGCTATGGTTTTCCAGTGGTCATGCATGAATGAGAGAGTTGAGAGTTGGGACTGTGAAGAAAGCTGAGCGCCGAAGAATTGATGCTTTTGAACTGTGGTATTGGAGAAGACTCTTGAGAGTCCCTTCAACTGCAAGGAGATCCAACCAGTCTATCCTAAAGGAGATCAGTCCTGGGTGTTCATTGGAAGGACTGATGCTGAAGGTGAAACTCCAATACTTTGGCCACCTCATGCGAAGAGTTGACTCACTGGAAAAGAGACTGATGCTGGGAGGGATTGGGGGCAGGAGGAGAAGGGGACGACAGAGGATGAGATGGCTGGATGGCATCACGACTCGATGGGCGTGAGTTTGAGTAAACTCCGGGAGTTGGTGATGGACAGGGAGGCCTGGCGTGCTGCGATTCATGGGGTCGCAGAGTCAGACACGACTGAGTGACTGAACTGAACTGAACTGATATGTGCTATATCTGTGTGGGTTGTGTGTGTATATGTATATGTGTGTATGTAACTATAGTATATATGTGTATACATACACATAATTGGCTCACAAAGTTGTGGAGGTCCCAAGATTAAGGTTGGCTAGTCAGAGACTCAGAACAGCCAATGGTGTAGTTTCACTTTGAATCCAAAGGCCTAAGAACCAGGACAGCTGAGGGTGTCAATTCTACTCTGAAAGCTGGCAGGCTGGAAACCTAGGAAGAGATTATTTTTCAGTTCAAGGCCAAAGGCAGGAAATGATTAATGTTCTATTCAGGTCTTCAATTGACTGGATGAGGCCCACATGCATTAGAAGTGGCAATAATTTACTCAGTCTATATACTCAAGTGTTAATCTTATCCAGAAACACCCTCAGAGACATACCCAGAATAACCATCTGACCAAATGTCTGAGCACCCAGTGCCAAGTCATCACAACAGTGCAAATCTTAAGAATGTTGATAATATCCAATCTAGGATGCAAAAGAATATTCCAAGTTAGAGTGGGCTACAGAGAAAATCATCAGAATGGTGAAAATCTTTACTTAAGACTGTTGAGGTTAATTCCCTAGTAGTCCAGTGGTTAAGACTCTGCTTTCACTGCTGGGTCCTGGGTTCAATCCTTGGTGAGGAACTAAGATTTCCCCAAGCCGTATGTTGCGGCCAAAAAAAACAACAACAAAAAAGAATGTTGGTAACATCTGATCTAGGATAAAAACATATTCCAAGTTAGAGCAGGGTAGAAAATCTTTCTACCAATAATTATATATGGCTATTGTTTCAATGGTAATTTCTTACCTCACAAGGCATACTTCTTAAGTCACCTGTAAAACTATGTTTATAAAATATGTATGTTTTTCCTCCTTTTCTAATAGCTACAAAATCACATAAGACACAGGTGAAAAAGTTCTAGAGCTGAGAAAAAACATAAAAAGAACAGGGAGAGAAATGGAGGAAAACTAATTGGGAGAGATGGTGGAAGCCATAGGAAGAGAATTTCAAAAATGAAGTAGCTCCCATATAATCAAAGGCTGAAAAAGTTTAGGTAAGGTAAGGACTGAAAAGAAGTCACTGATGGTTTGAGGGTGGGATAGGGAGAGGCCAGATTATAGTGGTTTTAAGAGAGGATAACGAACATATTTTATATAAAGTTTTTTTTTAAGTTCAGTGAGGTTGGAACAAGAGGACCATGTATATGCTTAGGAATTTTGTTTTGCTTAGATGGGAGAAATTTAAGCATGCAAATACACTGAGAAGAAAGGGGGGAAAGTGGAGGAAAAATTTTGATAATGATTACAACAATCTAAATTAAGCACTTTTTATTGTTATTCTTCAGTCAAAAGTTGAATCTGACACTTTGCAACCACACGGAATACAGAACTCCAGACTTCCCTGTCCTTCACTATCTCCCGGACTTTGCTCAAATTCAAATGCAGTAAGTCGGTGATGATATCTAACCAACTCATCCTCTGCTGCCCCCTTCTGCTCCTGCTGTCAATCTTTCCCAGCATCAGTGTTGTTTCCTGTGAGTCAGCTTTCCCATCAGGTGGCCAAAGTATTGAAGCTTCAGCTTCAACATCAGTCTGAATGAATATTCAGGACTGATTTCCTTTAGGATTGACTGGCTTGATCTCCTTGCTGTCCAAAGGACTCTCAGGAGTCTTCTCCAGCACAATTTAAAAGCATCATTTTTTCGGTGATCAGCCTTCTTTATGGTCCAACTCTCACATCGGGACATGACTACTAGAAAAACCATAGCTTTGACTAGACATCCTTTGTTGGCAAAGTGATGTCTTTGCTTTTTTAACATGCTGACATAGTTTGTGACAGGTTTTCTTACAAGGAGCAAGCATCTTTTCATTTCATGGCTGCAGTCTCAGTCCACAGAGATTTTGGAGCCCAAGAAAATAAAACCTGTCACTGCCTCTACTTTTTCCCCTTCTATTTGCCATGAAGTGATGGGACCAGAAGCCATGTTCTTAGGTTTTTTGAATGTTGAGTTCAAGCCAGCTTTTTCACTCTCCCCTTTCACCTTCATCAAGAGGCTCTTTAGTTCCTTTTCACTTTCTGCCATTAAGAGTGGTATCATCTGCATATATGAAGTTGTTGATGTTTCTCCAGGGAATCTTGATTCCAGTTTGTAAGTCATCCAGCCCACCACTTCCTATGATGTAGTCTGCATAGAAGTTAAATAACCAGAGAGACATACAGACTTGTCCTGTTCCTTTCCCAAATTTAAATCAGTCAGTTGTTCCATGACTGGTTCTAACTGTTGCTTCTTGACCTGCATATAGGTTTCGCAGGAGACAGGTAAGGTGGTCTGTTATTCCCATCTCTATAAGAATTTTCAACAGCTTGTTGTGATCTACATAGTCAAAGGCTTTAACATAGTCAAAGAAATAATATGTCGTTTTTTTTTTTTCTTTCTGGAATTCCCTTGCATTCTGCATGATCCAACGAATGCTGGCAATTTGATCTCTGGCTCCTCTGCCTTTTCTAAATGCAGCTTGTACATCTGGAAGTTCTCGGTTCATGTACTAATGAAGCCTACCGTGAAGGATTTTGAGCAGAACCTAATTAGCATGTGAAATAAGCACATCTGTACAGTAGTCTGAATCTTCTTTGGCTTGCCCTTCTTTGGGATTTCAATGAAAACTGACCTTTTCCAGTTCGGAGGCCACTGATAAGTTTCTCAAATTTGCTGACATGTTGGGTGCAGCACTTTGACATCATCAGCTTTTAGGATTTGAAATAGCTCAGTTGGAATTCCATCACCTCCACTAGCTTTGTTCATAGTGATGTTTCCTAAGGCCCACTTCACTTCACACTCCAGGATGTCTGACTCTAGGTGAGTGATCACACCATTGTGTTTATCTGGGTCACTAAGATCTTTTTTGTATAGTTCTTCCGCGTATTCTTGCCACCTCTTCTTAATCTCTTCTGTTTCTGTTATGCCCTTACCGTTTTTGTCCTTTATTGTACCCATCCTTCTATGAAATGGGCCCTTGATACCTCCAATTTTCATGACAAGATCTCCTTTCCATTCGATTGTTTTCCTCTATTTCTTTGCACTGTTTATTTAGGAAGGCCTTCTTAACCCTCCTTGCTATTTTCATGAACTCTGCATTCAGTTAGGTATATCTTTCCCTTTCTCCTTTGCCTTTCACTTCTTTTTGTATAGCCTCCTCAGACAACCACTTTGCCTTCTTGCATTTCTTTCTTTGTGGGATGGTTTTAGTCTCTGCCTCCTTTACAGTGCTATGAACTTCTGTCCATAGTTCTTCAGGTACTCTACCTACCAGACCTAATCCCTTGAATCTATTTGTCACCTCCACCATATAATCATAAGAGATTTGATTTAGGTCATACCTCACTGGGCTAGTAGCTTTTCCTACTTTCTTCTATTTAAGCCTGCATTTTGCCATAAGGAGCTCATGATCTAGCCACAGTTAGCTCCAAGTCTTGCTTTTGCTGTATGTATAAAGCTCCTTCACCTTCAGCTGCCAAGAATATAATCAATCGGCCTTAGTTACTGACCATTTGGTAATGTCCATGTGTAGAGTCATCTCTTGTGTTGTTGGAAGAGGGTGTATGCTATGAGCATGTCTTAACAAAACTGTCAGTCTTTGCCTGGATTCATTTTGCACTCCAAGGCCAAACATGCCTATTACTTCAGGTATCTCTTGACTTCCTACTTTTGCATTCCAATCTCCAGTGATGAGAATGACATCTTTTTTTTGGTGTGAGTTCTAGAAAGTCTTGTAGGTCTTCACAGAACTAGTCAACTTCAGCTCTTCACCATTAGTGGCTGGGGCACAGATTTGGATTGCTGTAATACTGGTCTCCCTTGGAAACAAACCGAGAACGTCTTATTATTTTTGAGATTGCACCCAAGTACTGTATTTCAGACTCTCTTGTTGACTTGACCATGTCCAATTTACCTTGACTGGTGGTCCTAACATTCCAGGTTCCTAAGCAATATACTGTTCATCGGACTTACTGTCACCACCAGAGAGGTCTACAACTGACTGTTGTTTCCTCTTGGACCCAGCCACTTCATTCTTACTGGAGCTATTAGTAATTAATTACCCAGTGCTCTTCCCCAGTAGCCCACTGGACACATTCTGACCTGGGGGACTCATCTTTTGGTGTCATATCTTTTTGCCTTTTCATACTGTTCATGGGGTTCTCACATCAAGAATACTGGAGTGGGGTGCCACTCCCTCCTCCACTGGACCACGTTTTATCGGAACTATTCACTATGACCCATCCATCTTAGGTGACCCTGCATGGCCTGGCTCATATCTTAATTGAGTTATGCTAGCCCCTTCACCACAACAAGACTGTGATCCATGAAGGGGAATTAAGAACTTACATCCCTATCAATGCAGATCTTTTTGGACCTTTAAAGCAATAAACTAGAGAAAAACACTATCTGGTAAAACTCCCATTCCTATTAACACGTAAACATTAATAAATAAATGAATTATTAGAGACTCAAATTTCATAGTTTGTGATATAACAGACCTGACAGTATTAGAATTTATAATTAGCAATTTATAGAGCTATTTTATTCAATATTCTTAATCCTTTAAGATTAACAATTAGTTTTCCAAAATGGGAAACTGAAGCCAAGATTAAGCCAAAATTAAACAATAAGATTCAGACACAAAACTAACAGAACTATGCTTGCTTCACTTAAAGTCCCTGGTATTTTCAATACTATTTTGACCCTGGATTTTTAATATTAAATGAAAGCTCACAAAGTATCTTACTGCTCAAAAGATCCAAATGTAAATGTACTAGTCAAATGTAAATGTACTAGTCAAAAGTAACCATGACAAAAAAAAAAAATAATAACCATGACAATTTAAGGTCATTCTGAATAAGAAAGACATATATGATGATAACAAGAGCTAACATTTAGTCAGTACCATGTGTCAAAGTTATGGTTTTTCCAGTAGTCATGTATGGATGTAGAGTTGGACTATAAAGAAGGCCAAGTGCTGAAGAATTGATGCTTTTGAACTGTGGTGTTGGAGAAGATTCTTGAGAGTCCCTTGGACTGCAAGGAGATCAAACCAGTTAATCCTAAAGGAAATCATCCTGAGTATTCACTGGAAGGACTGATGCTAAATCTGAAGCTCCAGTACTTTGGCCACCTGATGTGAAGAACTGACTCACTGGAAAAGACCCTGATGCTGGGAAAGACTAAAGGCAGGAGAAGGGGATGACAGAAGATGAGATGGTTGGATGGCATCACTGACTCAATGGACATGAGTTTAAGCAAGCTCCAGGAGTTGGGGATGGACAAGATGCCTTGTGTACTTCAGTCCATGGTGTCGCAAAGAGTTGGACACGACTGAGCGATTGAACTGATCTTGGAAAAGCTTTAATCAACAATTACAAAGTATATATTACATTGTTGTTGTTTAGATCCTAAGTTCTTTCTGACTTTTCTGCAACCCCATGGACTGTATCCTGCCAGGCTCCTCTGTCCATGGGATTTCCCAAGCAAGAATACTGGGGTGGGTTGCCATATCCTTCTCCAGAGGAACATCACAGCCCAGGAATTGAACCTGTGTCTCCTGCATGGCAGGCAGATTCTTGACTACTGAGCCACCAGAGAAGCATGCACACACATATATTATATACCTTGGTCCCTTGGTAACCAAAGGGGGCTGCTTCCAAGGCACTCCACCCCATCTAATACCAAACTCCACAGATGCATCATATTCCACATTGCTCGGTAGAAAGAATCAATATTGTGAAAATGTCTATACTACCAAAGGCAATTGACAGATTCAATGTGATCCCTATTAAATTATCAATGACATCTATCACAGAACTAGGACAGAAAATTACAATTCATATGGAAACACAGAAGACCCCAAATAGCCAAAGCAGTATTGAGAAAGAAGAATGGAGCTGGAGGAATCAACCTTACTGACGTCAGATTATACTACAAAGCTACAGTCATCAAGACAGTATGGCACTGGCACAAAAACAGAAATACAGACCAATGAAACAAGATAGAAAGCTCAGAAATAAACCCACGCACCTACAGGTACCTTATTTGACAAAGGAGGCAAGAATATAAAATGGGGAAAGACAGCCTCTTCAGTAAATGGTGCTGCAAAAACTGGACAGATACATGTAAAAGAATTAAATCAGAGCACTTCCTAACACCATATTCAAAGATACACTCAAAATGGATTAAAGACATAAATGGAAGACCAGAAGCTATAAAACTCTTAGAGGAAAACATAAGCAGAAGCAAGATTCTCTATGACCCACCCTCCTAGAATAATGTATAATAAAAACAAAAGTAAACAAGTGGGACCTGATTAAACTTAAAAGCTTTTGCACAGCAAAGGAAACTATAAGCAAGGTGAAAAGACAACTCTCAGAATGGAGAAAATAACAGCAAATGAAACAACTGACAAAGGATAAATTTCCAAAATACACATGAAAAGATGCTCCACATGCTCATTATTAGAGAAATGCAAATCAAAACTACAGTGAGATATCACCCCACACCAGTCAGAATGGTCATCATCAAAAGGTCTACAAACAATAAACGCTGGAGAGGGTGTGGAGAAAAGGGAACACTCTTGCACTGTTGGTGGGAATGCAAAGTGATACAGCCACTACGGAAGACAGTATAGAGATTCCTTAAAAAAAAACTAGGAATAAAACCACCATATGACCCAACAATCCCACTCCTAGGCATTTACCCTGAGGAAACCAAAACTGAAAAAGAAACATCTATCCATTGTTCACTGCAGCACTATTTACAATAGACAGAACATGGAAGCAACCTGGATGTCCATTGACAGATGAATGGATAAAGAAGTTGTGGTATATATACACAGTGGAATATTACTCAGCCATAAAAAGGAATGCACTGAGTCAGTCCTAATGAGGTGGATGAACCTAGAACCTACAGAGTGAAGTAAGTCAGAAAGAGAAAGATAAATGTTGTATTCTAATGCACATACACGGAACCTAAAAAAATGGTACTGAAGAATTTATTTACAGGGCAGCAGTGGAGAGACAAACATAGAGAACAGACTTACAGACATGGGGAGAAGGGAGGAGAGGGTGAGATGTAGGACAAGAGTAAAATGGAAACTTACATTACCATATGTAAAAAAAGACAGCCAATGGGAATTTGTTGTATGACTCAGGAAACTCAAACAGGGGCTCTGTGTCAACCTAGAGGGATGGGATGGGGAGGGAGATGGGAGGGAGGTTCTGAGGGGAGGAGATATATGTATACCTATTGCTGATTCATGTTGAGGTTTGACAGAAAACAAAATTCTTTAAAGCAATTATCCTTCAATAAAAAAATAATTTAAAAAATGGCTGGCATGTATGGTCAGTCCTTTCAATCTGTGGATGCAGAACCTGTAGATATGGAGGACTGAATGCATGTACAAAATATGTAAGTGATGTAATACTTAAAACAACCACTACAGAGTCTATACAAAGAGATACACGCAAATTCATTATAGCTAAATGAAAATGGAAGATGGAATCCTAAAAACGGTTCAAGTAACCCACAGGAAGACAGGAAAAAAAGAAATTAAAAACAGAATAAACAGAAAACAACCAACCAAAAAGCAGACTTAAGTACTAAAATATCAACAACTGTACTAAATGTAAATGGTACACATACACACACACACACACACACACACCCCACATATATATATCAATTTAAGGCAAAGAACAGCAGAGATTTTTGTTTTTAAGTTACCCCAATTTTATCCTTCTTATAAGTAAGTTACTTCAAACAGAATGATACAAGTGGCCTAGAAGTCAAAGAATAAAGAAAGATATAGATTGTATAGATATACTATACAAGCATAAATTAAGAGAAAACAGGTGGGGCTATATGAATATCAGATAGAGTAGACTTCAGCAAGAAAAAGTATCAGGGACAGAGAGATATATCACATAAGGTCAATCCACCAAGAAGACAGGGTAAACCGAAGTGTGTATATCAAACAAAAGAGCTGAAATAATGTGAAGCAAAAAAGGACAGATCTGAAAAGAACACACAAAGTATTTATTATAGCTAAAATGCTGGAGACCTGAACACCTCTCTCCCTAAAATTAACAGAACAAGAAAACAGTAAATCAGCAATGATACATAAGAACTCGGTAACACCAGCAACCAACAGAATCTAATCAACAGAATACACATGAGTTTTAAGCACCTATGAAACATATATTAAGGGTGACCATATTCTGACTCACAAAAAGAAACTTCCAATGATTTAAAAGAATTGAAATCACACACCTACTATGTTATATGGCCACAATGAAGTGGGACTAGAAATTAAGAATAGTTAATACGAAAATCTCCCCCCACACACACACAAAATCTCCCCCACATCTAGAAATGAAATAACACACTTCCTAAAAATCCATGAGGCAAAGAGAAAGTCTCAAGGGAAATTTTTTTTTAAATACATATAATTGGAACAAAAATATATTTAAATGTGTGGGATGTAGCTAATAACAATGCTGAGAGAAAATTTAATCTCAATAAATGCCCATGTTATGAAATAAAGGTCTCAAACCAATAACCGAAGCTCACACCTTAGAAAACTAGAAAAAGAGCAAAATAAACTCAATGTATACAAGAGAGACGAAATGATGAAAGCAAATATCTATGAAATCAAAAATTTTTAAATGCAGAGAAAAATAATGAAACAAAGAGCTTATTCTTTGAAAAGTTCAATAAAGTAGACCAACCTACAGCAAGATTGACAAAGAAAAAGAAAAAAAAGCACAAATTATTAATGTCAGGAATGAAGCAAGGGACTACTATAGGCCTTGTAAACATCAAAAGGATAAGAGAGCACTATTAATATAAATAACTGTTCACATAACAATTTGATAGTACAGATGAAATGGACTAATTCCTCAAAAAGCACACAATACAACAACTCACTCAAAATGAAATATAAAATTTGAACAGCTATGTTACTATTAAACAAATTAAGTTTTCCAGAAGTTTAAAGAATGGATACTAAATCTATACAGTTTCTTCCACAATATAAAAGAAGAGGGAATACTTCTTAATTAATTTTATAAAGTCAGTTTTACTGTAGCATCCCAAAGAAACTACCAAAAAAATGCTCAAACTTTAAATTAATACCTTCACAAATATGATGGAAAAATTTTTTTTTAAAGTTCAGCAATAAACAAAAGAAATTTTATATTACAACCATGTAGGTTATCCAGGGATGTGAGAATACTACAATATTCAAGTATCAATAGATGTAACTCACCTTTGAAGGATGCTATGAAAGAAAATCAACACAGTAAAAGCATTAAAAATCCAATACCTATTAATGAGAAAAACTCTTCAGCCAATAAGAAATAGAGAACTTCCTCAAACTGATGAAGAACATCTACAATAAAATTTATTGATAACACTACACACTAAAGGGTAAGAGAGCTGGACAGGAAGTCAAACCAGTCAATCCTAAAGGAAATCAACCCTGAACAATCCTGGAACGACAGATGCTGAAGCTCCAATATTTTGGCCACTTGAGGTGAAGAGCAGACTCACTGGAAAGGACTCTGATTCTGGGAAAGATTGAGGGCAGGAAGAGAAGGGGGTGACAGCGGATGAGACAGCTGGATGGCACCAGTGACTCAATGGACATGAGTTTGAGCAAAGTCTGGGAGATAGTGAAGGACAGGGAAGCCTGGCGTGCTATAGTCCATGAGGTCACAAAGAGTCAGACATGACTTAGCAACTGAACAACAACAAGGAACTGAATGTTCTAAGATGAGAAAAAATGACAAGGATATCCACTCTTACCACTGCCTTTCATCATAATATTGGAAGTTCTAGCCAGCACACCAAAGCAAGAAAATACCATACAAAGCATACATATTTGAAAGGAAGAAATAAACTATTTATAGACCTTAAACTTGTCTGTGAAAAAGTATTTGATAAAATATATGTGTATATATATATATATAAATACATATTTCTATATATAAATACATATACATATAGGCTTCTCAGGTGGCACTAGTGGTAAAGAACCTGCCTGCCAATGCAGGAGACAAGAGATGTGGGTTCAATCCCTGAGTTGAGAAGATCCTCTGGAGTAGGAAATGGCAACCCACTTCAGTATTCTTGCCTGTGAAATCCTGTGGACAGAGGAGCCTGGTGGGCTACAGTCCATGGGGCTGCAAAGAGGCAAACATGACTGAGCACACACACACACACACACACACACAAATAAGTTCAACAATGCCAAGGATATAATAACACAAGAAAACAGTTTTTCTATAAAATAGCCATGAATACATGGAAACCAAAATTTAATAGATACTACTACTTACAATATCAAAGAAGGGAGAGAGGGAAAGAGAAATTCACAGGTATAAAACTAACAAAACATGTACAAGGATTCATACGCTGAAAACTACAACATGCTCATCAAAGAAATCAACGAAACCTAAATACATGGTAAGATATGCCACATTCATGAGTTAGAAAAATCACCATAGTAGGTATGCCAGTTCTCCCCATACTGACTATACTGGTTTAATACAATTCCTATCAAAATCCCAGAAAATCCCAGGTTTTCTAAAATATAGATAACTTTATTCCAAAACATATATAGGATGATAAGGAAAGCCAAATAGCTAACACAAATTTGAAAAATAATGTGAGAAGTATCAGTCTACCTGATTTTAAGACTTATATAGATACAGTAATCAAGACTGTATGATACTGGTGAAGACTAAATACACAGATCAGTGGAAAAGAACCTATAACTAACAAATAGTCCCACTCAAGTAAAGTCAACTGATTTTTGACCAAAGTTCAAAAGTAATTCAAAGAATAGTACTGAAGCAAATGATATTAAAACAAATGGATATCCACAAGCAAAAAAAAAAAGTGAACCTTGATCTAACCATCACACTTTATACAAAAATTAACTCAAAATGCATCATAAATTTAAAGGGAAAAATTTAAACTACAAAACTTTTAGAAGAAAGAAATCATAGGAGGAAATCTTTGTGACTAGGGGTTAGTCAATATGAGTTCTCAGATATGACAGAAAAAGTATAATCCATAAAATAGAGGAAAAAAATGATAGGTTGAATTTTACCAAAATTAAAATCTTTTCCTTTGTGAAAGACCATGTAAAGATGATGGAAACACAAGCTATGGCCTGTAAGAAAATACTTGCAAATGAAATCTGATAAAAGATTCACATAAAGAACTCTCGAAACTCAATGGGTTGAAAAAACCCAAACAACCCAACTAAAAAATAGCCAAAGGGCATGAAGAAATATTTGGCCAATGAAATATACAGATGGAAAATAAGCACATTAAGAAATGTTCAAAAAAAAAAAAAAAAGAAATGTTCATATCATTAGTCATTAAAGGCATAATTCATTCTATTAAACTTCACAGATATTGCAGTTTTGATAATTTGTGGCAACCCTGTGCTGTCAGATGAGAGTTAGTATTTTTTAGAACTAATACTTTAAATAGGTATGTACAGTGTTTTTAAACATAATGCTATTGATACTAATACTTACAGTACAGAGTAAACATAACTTTTATAAGCATTGGGAAAAACAACTACATATAACTTGCTTTATTGCAATATTTGCTTTATTGCAGAGGTCTGGAACCAACCTGTCTATACCTCCAAGATATTCCACTATGAAAAAATGTAAAGTTAAGACCACAGTGGAAATATTATTACCTATTAGAATGGCTATTATTAAAAACAGTGGTAACACCAAAAGCTTGAGAGGATTCAAAGACACTAGACCATTCATACACTGATAATGGAAATTATTTGCTAGTTTCTTAAAAGGTGGTTTAGCTTGTGTTTTCAAGACTATGATGCAAGATCCCCAGCAATGCCTTGCTGGCTGTGACACCTGCTTTGCTGCTGTTGCTGGCCCAGACAGGGAAGCTAATTCTTAGCTTTATTGGTGAATGCAACCCTAGCCCCACTTACCTGGAAACCTGCCCAGAGCATCCAGGAAACAGAGCAGCTCAGCAACACCTGAAGAGCACCAAGCCAGTGATTCTGTCTGACCAAGAACTTAGTGAGCAGTTCTGACTGATTAAGATCCTTAGCCAGAAAGTCATACCAGCTGTAAATGCTGTTACATGGCCCCCAGGTTGGAAAGCAAATTCAAAGCCTGGCCTGAATACAGCTTCCATGCCTGCCCAATCAGAAAAACTAAACAGAAAACTCAGGAAGCTGTGTAGCCCCACCTACCACCCTGCTTACAACAGCAATGGAGCAGAAAGCTGAGCCAACATTGCACCATCAAAGGAAAGTAATAAAGTTCCAAGCTGACTCTAAAGAAATGGAGATTTCTGAACTGTGTACAAAGATTTCAGAATAATCCCCTCAAAGAAGTTTAGTGAGCTTCTTTACAGACATTAAACAAAATTAGGAAAACAGTGCATGAGCAAAGCCAGAAGTTCAACCAAGAAGTAAGCCATTAAAAAAAAAAAAAAATTCCAGAGTTGAAGAACACAATGACTGATCTGAAGAATTCAATGGAGAGCTTTAACATCAGACTTGGTCAAGCAGAAAAAAGAATCAATGAATAGAAAACAGGGCATTTAAAATCATTCAGTTGGAGGAGCAAAAAAGTACAAAAGAGTAAAATAGTCTATGAGAACCACAGGATACCATCAAATGAATAACAACTGCATTATGAGAATCCCAGAAGAAAAAAGAACAGAAAATATTTTTAAAGCAATAATGGCTGTACAAACCTGGGGAGAGATATGGACATCAAGAGCCATGGGGCCCAAAGGACGCCAAATAGACTACTTCAAAATGGCTATAGAGACACATTGTAATTACACTGTCAAAAGTCAGACAAGAAAGAATTTTAAAAGGAGCAGAGGAGCAACACTCATATACAAGGGACCACTCCCAATAGACTATGGTCAGATTTCTCAACAGAAACTTTGTAGTCCTGGACAGAATGGGGTGATATATTCAAAATACTGCAAGAAAACAAAACACTGTCTTCAAGAAGTGCACTGGGAAGACCTAGAGGGATGGGGAGGGGAGGGAGGTGGCAGGGGGGATCAGGATGGGGAATACATGTAAATCCATGGCTAATTCATGTCAATGTATGGCAAAAACCACTACAATATTGTAAAGTAATTAACCTCCAACTAATAAAAATAAATGGAAAAAAAAAAGAATACTATACCCAAAAAACAAAAAAAGAATACTATACCCAACAAAATCATCTTTCAGAAATTAATGAAAGACAAAGACTTTTCTGAAAACACAAAAACTGAGTGAGTTCATCACCACCAGATGCCTTAAAAGAAATAATAAAGGGAGTTCTTCAAGTAAGAATGAAAAGATGATAAAAACACATGAATGTAAGTGTAAAGCTAACCGGGTAAATATATGAAGTTAGATTCTCTAATAGAGAATTAGATTCTCTAATATGGTGGTACATAATTCAAAATTTTAAATAAACATTAATATATAACTAACTAAAATAATGTATTAGATGCACAAAATACATATAAACTAAAATATCAATAATTTAAAATGGAAAAATAGAAGTAAAAATATAAAGTTTATACATTAATAGAAACTGTCATATTAAAACAGTAAGTTAAAAACATAAGTTTTATGTTAGTCTCATGGTAACCAAAAACAAAAAACCTATAGTAGTTACACTAATGACTATGACAAAAGAGTCAAAGAATGTGAAGTGAAAGTTGCTCAGTCATGTCCAACTCTTTGCAACCCCATGGACTGTACAGTCCATGGAATTCTCCAGGCCAGAATACTGGAGTGGATAGCCATTTCCTTCTCCAGGGGATATTCCCAACCCAGGGATAGAACCCAGGTCTCCTGCATTACAGGTGGATTCTTTACCACTGAGCTATCAGGAAGCCAGTCAAAGAATATTACTACAAAAAGTCAAGTCACAAAGAAGAGAGATAAAAAAGAAACTCAACACTATTAATAAAATGGCAACAGAAGTCTTCACCTATGTAGAAAATTCCATAGACTCCACCAAGAAATGTAAGCATTAATAAATTAAGCAAAATTACAGGATACAATATCAACATACAAAAACTGTTTTTCAGTTCTTAAGTTGTGTCTGACTCTTTGCACCTCATGGACTGCGCATGCCAGGCTTCCCTGTCCTTCACTACCTCTTTTCTCAAACTCAAAGACCACTGATTCATTGATACCATCCAATCATCTCTTTCTCTGTCACCCCATTCTCATCCTGCCCTCAATCTTTCTCAGCATCCAGGTCTTTTCCAATGAGTCGGTTTTTCCCATCTGGTGGCCAAAGTATTGGAGCTTCAGCTTCAGTATCAGTCCTTCCAGTGAATATTCAGGGTTGATTTCCTTTAGGATTAACTGGTTTGATCTCCTTGCTGTCCAAGGGATTCTTGAGAGTCTTCTCCAACACCACAGTTTGAAAGCATCAATTCTTCGAATTAGCCTTCTTTATGGTCCAACTCTCACAGCCGTACACAACTACTGGAAAAACCATAGCCTTGACAATATGAACCTTTGTTGGCAAAGTGATGTCTCTGCTTTTTAATACACTAACAAGGTTTATGATAGCTTCTCTTTCAAGGAGCAAATGTCTTTTCATTTCATGGCTGCAGTTAACATTTGCAGTGATTCTGGAGCCCAAGAAAATAAAATCTGCACTGTTTCTACCTGTTACTCATCTACTTGCTATGAAGTGATGGGACCAGATGCCAGCACTAGTTTTTTGCTTTTTCACTTTCTTTCACTTTCATCAAGAGGCTCTTTAGTTCCTCTTCATTTTCTTCCAATAGGCTGGTATCATCTGCATATCTGAGGCTGTTGATATTTCTCCTGGCAATCTTGATTCCAGTTTGTAATGCGTCCAGTCGAGCATTTCACATGATGCACTCTGCATATAAATTAAATAAGCAAGGTGGTCTGGTTTTCCCATCTCTTTAGGAATTTCCCACAGTTTGTTGTGATCCACACAGTCAAAGGCTTTAGCGTAGTCAATGAAGCAGAAGTAGATGCTTTTCTAGAATTCCCTTGCTTTTTGTGATCCAACGGATGTTGGCAATTTGATCTCTGGTTCCTCTGCCTTTTCTAAATCCAGCTTGTTCATCTGGAAGTTCTCAGTTCACACACTATTGAAGCCAAGCCTGAAGGACTTTGAGCGTTACTTTGCTGGCATGTGAAATGAGTGCAACTGTACAGTAGTTTGAACACTCTTAGGTACGGTACTTCTTTAGGATTGGAATGAAAACTGACCCTTTCCAAATTTGTTGGCATATCAAGTGTAGCACTTTCACAGCATCAGCTTTAGGGTGTGAAATAGCACAGCTGGAATTCTAACACCTCCACTAGATTTGTTCATAGTAATGCCTCCTAAAGCCCACTTGACTTCACATTTGAGAATGTCTGGTTATAGGTGAATGACCACACCATTGGGGTTATCCAGTTCATTAATATCTTTTTTGTACAGTTTTGGTCACTGTCTCCTGTACAATGTTATGAACCTCCATCCATAGTTCTTCAAGTACTCTATCAGATCTAATCCCTCGAATCTATTTGTCACTTCCACTGTAAAATCATAAGAGATTTGATTTAGATCATACCTGAATGGCCTAATGGTTTTCCCTACTTTCTTCAATTTAAGTCTGAATTTTGCAATAAGGAGTTCATGATCTGAGCAACAGTCAGCTCCAGGTCTTGTATGTGCTAAGAACAAAATTAACTATGAAGTAAATAAAACATTCCCACTTATGGCAGTATCAACAACAATATAATACTTAGGAGTACATTAACCATGTAGGTGAAAAACTTAACACACCAAAAAGTACAGGATACTAATGAAAGAAACTGAAGAAGACACAAGTAAATGTAAAGATATTAAATGTTCTTGGATTTGAAGAATTAACATTATTAAAATGTCTGTACAACACAAAGCCATCTATAGAGTCAATACAATCCCTATCATGATTTCCTAGGCATTTCTCACACACACACACACACACACACACACACACAAATAACAGAAAAAAAAAAAAAAAAACAATCTTGCAATTTATATGGAACTATCATAGACACTAAACAGCCAAAACAATCCTGAGAAAGAACAAAGCTAGACACATCATGTCTTGATTTTAAACTATATTACAAAGCTACAGTAACCAAAACAGTATGCACTAGGACAAAACCAGATACACAGACTAATGGGAAACACATATAAGTTCAACTAACGTTTGACAAGAAGACCGCAAACTCAGTGGTAAAAAGACAAATTTCTTCAAAAATTGAGCTGGGAAAAATGAATATTCACATGCCAAAGAATGAAACCACATCCCTATTTCACAATACCCACAAAAATTAACTCAAAATTAATTAAAGACTTAAATGTAACATCTGATACCATAAAACTCCCAGAAGAAAAACGAGGAATAAGCTCCTTTACCACAGTAATAGCAATGATTTGGGGTGGGGGGTATGACATCTAAAGCGCAGACACAAAAAATAAACAAGTGGGACTATAGCAAACAAACAGGTTTCTGTACAGTAAATGAAACAATCCACAAAACAAATAGGCAATCTACAGAATGCGACAAAATATTCTCAAACCACACATCTGATAAAATGTCAACATCCAAACTGTATAACAAACAACTCAATAGCAAAAAAACCCAAAAAATGCAATTAAAAATGAGCAAAGAACTCAAATAGATTTCTTTTTCCAAAAAAGATATTCAAATGGCCCACAGGAAAACATGAAAAGGTACTCAACATCACTAATCAAAACCCTAATAGATCACCTCATACTTGTTGGCATGGCTACTGTCAAAAACAGAAGCAATAACAAGTGGTGTTGGGGGTGTGGAGGAAAGGAAAGAAACCTTTGTATACATCTGTTGTGAATGTAAACTGGTATAGTCAAATAGAAAACAGTACGTAGGTTTCTTGAAAAATTAAAGATAGAAGTACCACTTCATGCTTCAGACATGTCCCATGGACTGTAGTCCACTAGGCTCCTCTGTCCACAGGATTTTCCAGACAAAGATACTGGAGTGGGTTGCCATTTCCTCCTCCAGGGAGAAGTACTACATGATTCAGCAATTCAACTTCTGGGTATATACCCAAAATACATCAAATCACCATCCTGAATAGGTGTCTGTACCCCCACTTCACTGTAGCATTGTTCACAACAGCCAAGACATGGAGACATTGTAAAGGCCCATGGGAAAATGAAAGGATAAAGAAAAAATGATACACACACACACATATATACAGAGGAAAATTATTCAGCCATAAAAAAGAAGGAATATTGCTAGTTGTGACAACATGGATTGACCTTAAGGGCATTATGCTAGGTCAGATGGAGAAAGACAAATATTGTACAATGTCACTTACATGTGGGATCTAAAAACCTAAAGTCATAGAAACAGAACAAATTAGTATTAGCCAAAGGTAGGTGGGTGTGTGTGTGTGTGCAGGGGAGAACTGGGTAAAGGTAATAAGAATATACAAATTTCCAGTTCTAAGATAAATAAGTTCTGGAAACATAACATTCAGCATGATGACAACAGTTAACAATACTATGTGGAATATCCGAAAGTTACTAGGAGAGTAGAGCTTACAAGTTCACATCAGAAGAAAAAACTAACTTCAGGAGATAGACACTAACTTATTGTGGTAATTATTTAGCAATACATGTATGTGTGTGTTCATCTGCTCAGTTGTGTCCAACTCTCTGTGACCCTTTGGACTTAGCCTGCCAGACTCCTCTACCCATGGGATTTCTCAGGCAAGAATACTGGGGAGGGTTGCCATTTTCTCTTCCAAGGGTTATTCCCAACCCAGGGATCAAACCCATGTTTCCTGCATCTCCTGCCTTGCAGGAATCATGATGTACACCAAAAATACTATGTTGTATATCAACTGTATCTCAATAAAACTAGGGGGCAGGAAACTAAACACATATCATACAACCCAATAATCACAGACCTTGCCATTTATCCTAGGAGAAATAAAAATTTATGTGGGCATAAAAACCTGTATATAACTTTTCATAGCAGCTTTATTTATATAGTCAAAAACTGGAAACAACCAAAATGTTGCTAAACAAACGGATGAGTATACAAACTGGTACATCCATATCATGAAGTATAACTCACCTTTAAAAAGGAACAAATTACTATATACACAATTTAGATGAATTACAAAAGCATTATCATGAATGAAAATTCAGTCTCTAAAGGTCACATATTTTATAATTCTACTTCTAAAATATTCTTTAAATGATAAAATTATAGGCATGAGAAAGACATTAGACGTTTCCAGGGATTAAAGACTGTTGTGGGGGGGTTGCTGGAAGTGGATATATGCAAAGGAGACCTGATTGTGACAGTAGCCATGGGAATCTAACACAGGTGATAAAATGACATGAAATTATACATACACTGTATCAATGTCAAATTCCTGGTTTTAAATTTGAACAATTATGTAAGATATAAAACTGGGGAAACTGCATGAAGGATATATGTGATCTCTCTGTAATAGTTTCATAACTTCCTGTGTATCTGTACTCTTAAAAATGAAGAGAAAAAGACAATAACATAAATTCAAATCAGAAACTATTTTGACTTTACAGTTCTGTTCTTGTTCAAAACACTCAGAATATTCAAAGAAAATTTCCTTTTATTTTTAGTGTAACTGGTTCCTCAGTTTTTAGAAATAAGTTGAATGTAAAACAACAAGAAGATATCCAAATCTGAGACTTTCAAAAGGATAAAATCTCTATTTTTCCTTGTGGCACAGACCTTGAGAACATCAATTTTAAAAACACAATCATAATTTTTTTGATATTAAGTTCACTGACGTTAAAAATATGAATGTAACTCGGATTGTTAGATTAAGTCAATTACTGAGTCTCATTGTTCATAAAGAACTAAAGAATTAAACTCAATGATACAAGTATAAAGCAGTTCTTCGGGGGACTTTCAAAATGGCAGAGGAGTAAGACTATACCATAAAGTAAGACTATACCATGAAGACTATACCATAAGGGAAGGTGGGGAGATCACCGTCCCCCACAAATACATCATAAATGCATCTGCATGTGGAACAACTCGTTCAGAACACCTTCTGGATGTTGGCAGAAGACGCCAGACTTCCAAAAAGGCAAGCTAATCTTCACAGAATGAAGTAGGGCAAAAGATACAAGAAAAATGAAAGACAAAGGACTTGGGATGGGGACCTGAACCTCAGGGAGGGAGCCATGAAGGAGGAAAAGTCTGCACACTCAGAAACCCCCTCATGGGTGGGGACAGGAGCATCTTCAGAACCTCAAAGGGGAACGCAGCAACATTAGGAAGGCAAAATGAAAAGAATTCACCACAGAGATAATTGCTGACCGAAACTTCCCAGTTGAGACACTGTCTGCATGCCCACTACAGTGATTTGGGGCTGGGCGCTGAGGCTCAGGCTTCAGGTACTGGACCCGAGGGAGAAAACTGGGGTTGACAGCAATGATGCTAATCTGAGGGAACTAGTACAACACAGCTGAGAGAGTCCAGGGTAAAGCCTGGGCCTTTCAGAGAGGGATCATTGCTGCAGGGAAACTCTAATTCCACACACGCACAGACTACAGGATGCTGCGTTTGTGAGAGCCATAGATGGGAGAAGCCACAGATGTGGACTGCAACCCCAGAGGCAGGTGCACTGGCCACCAACCGCCAGAGCTGGCAAAAGTGCCAGATGTGGCACTAGCCATGACTGCAGTTTACGATCCCAGAGTGGGGAATGCAGGCTGACTGGCCACTTCTAAAGCCAAGGCAAGGGCCAGAGGTTATTGACAAAATGCTACTGGGGTCTCAACCCCAGAAGAAGCAGCTTTCACCAAGCAGTGAGCAGGCACAGGTCACTGCCCACACCTTCCGGGGAGCCTTTGTAGCTTGGCTCTGCTGAGGGACATACAAACCAAGGCCAACTCCCCTGAGGCAGCACATGACGGCCTGACTGTAGCAACTTCCTGCAGGCCTCCACCTCAGTGGGCACTCCCACATGTCCCAGCTGTGTCTGCCATATCACTCCCTCTCCCAAGTCAAACTGAGCAAGCAAGCCCTGATCAGCTGCTACTCTCATTCACTCTTGTCTGGGTGGGGAACAGACAATGGAGGGTGGCCTACAAGCAGATGCAGGCCAAAACCAAAGCTGAGCACCAGGGGTCACAGGATGGAAGAAGAGGAAGGGAATGTGCTCCTCTAGCCACAAGTGCAGCAGATTAAATCCCCACAAAGAGCCTAAGGCTGTGGACGGACTTTGGGAGCAAGAACAAGCTGGAATAAGACCAGATCTGAGTCTGAGCTGACCGTACAGCACCCACAACAGGTCCAGAGACCTTCCCAGAAATGTTGGAGGACTTCCTGAGTAAACAGAATCACTAGTGCTCACTGTACTCAAGGACAACAGAGGATTCAGGAGGACATTCTTCTCTATATATATGTATGTATGCATTTTTTCTTTTTCATATTGTTGTAATGGTGTTCTTTACTATTCCTTTAATTTTTAAACTTACTTTTCCTTTTTAAAAACCTTTTACTTTTGAATAAATTCATTTTTTTTCCTATTTTTACAGTACTCTAGTTGTATTCCATTTTTTCCCATGTTTTTTGATCTTGTATTTCTGCTACTCTAGTTTTTAGTATTTGTTTTCACTTAGCATTTGTTTATTGGCTTGAATGTACTCTTCCTTTTTTGGTTCCTATTTTTATTCTTTTTCCTCTTTTTTTTCTATTCTCTTTGTGAGTATATGAAGGCTCCTTTGTTTATTCTTGTCTGTTGATTGTTGCTTGTGTTGCTTTCACCATTTGGCTTAGGGCTTTTGTCCTTTTTTTTTTTCTTTCTATATTTGACTTCCTCTTTTTCCTTTTGCTTTTCGTTTTTTTTTTTTTTTTCACTTTTCCCCCGCTTTTCTTTTCTGTTTTTTTCCTCTTCTCTCACTCCTTTTTTGTGCCCTTAATTACTTTTTCTCTCCCTTTTGTGCTGTGTGGCTTGTGGAGTCTTGGGGCTACAGTAAGGAGTCGGGCCTGAACCTCCAAGGTAGGAGACCTGAGTCCAGGGTGTTGAACCACGAGAGAACTCCCAATCCCATGGAACATTAAACAACAAGAGCTCTCCCAAAGGCCGCCATCTCAACACTAAGACCACGCAACACACAAAAGGCCAGCAAGCTCCAATGCCAGACGCCTGATGCCAAACCATCAGCACAACATGAACACAACACTGCTCATAGCAGAGAGGTGTCCCAAAGCCAAACTGGTTTTATGAGGCTACCATCACTCTAATACCAAAACGTGACAAACATACACACACACAAAAAAAATTACAGGCCAATATCACTGATGACATGTACTGCATGCAGGCTTTCAAGTCCAACTCTTTGCAATCCCATCAACTGTAGCCCACCAGGCTCCTCAGTCCATGGAATTTTCCAGGCTAGAATACTACAGTGGTTTCCCATTTCTTACTCCAGGGGTTCTGCCTGTCCTGGAGATTGAACCTGTGATTCTCAGTCTCCTGTAATGACAAGTAGATTCTTTTACCATGGTGTCACCAGGGAAGTCAATAACTAATAAACATTGATACAAAAATCCTCAACAAAACACTAGCAAACAGAATCCAACAACATATTGAAAGGGTCAGATATCCCCTTATCAAGTGGGATTTATCTCAGGAATGCAAGGATTCTTCAATACACAGAAATCAATCAATGTGATACACGATATTAACAAACTGAAAGATAAAACCATATGATAATCTCAATAAAAGCAGAAAAAGCTTCTGCAAAATTCAGCACCCATTTATGTTAAAGTAAACTCTTTAAAAAAATGGGCACAGAAGGAATCTACCTTAACAAAATAAAGGCCGTTTACAGCAAACCAACAGCAAACATGATTCTCAATGGTGAGAAACTGAAAGCATTTACCCTAAGATCAGAAACAAGACAAGGGTGCCCACTTGTGAGACAGGGTGTCCTATTATTCAACATAGTTTTGGATGTCCTGCTACAGCAATCAGAAGAAAAAGAAATAAAAGGAAACCAGAGTGGAAAGGAAGAAATAAAACTCTATTTGCAGATAACATGATACTGTACGTAAGAAATCCTAAAGACACTATCAGAAAATTACTAGAGCTAATCAGTGAATATGGTAAAGTTGCAGGATATAAAATCAATACACAGAAAACACATGCATTCCTATATTCTAACAATGAAAAATCAGGAAGAGAAATTAAGGAATCAATCCCATTTACCATTACAACAAAAAGAATAAAATATCTAGGAATAAATCTACCTAAGGAGACAAAAGAACTGTATTCAGAAAACTATAAGATGCTGATGAAAGAAATCAAGGATGATATAAATAGATGGAGGAATATTCCATGATCTTGACTTGGAAGAATCAATATTGTGAAAATTACTATACTACCAAATGCAACCAACAGATTCAAGGCAATCCCTATCAAATTACCAATGGCATTTTTCACAGAAATAGAACAAAAAAATCTCACAGTTTGTATGGAAACACAAAAGACCCCAAATAGCCAAAGCAATTTTGAGAAGGAAGAATGGAGTTGAAGAGATCAACTTAGCTGATTTCAGACTATACTACAAAGCTACAGTCATCAAGACAGTATGGCAGTGGCACAAAAAGAAAAGTATAGACCAACTGAACAAGATAGAAAGCCCAGAGACAAACCCATGCACCTAGGGGCACCTTATCTTTGACAAAGGAGTTAAGAATATACAGTGGGGAAAAAGATAGTTTCTTCAATAAGTGGTGCTGGGAGAACTGGACAACAATGTGTAGAAGAATGCAATTAGAACACTTCCTAACACCATACACAAAGATAAACTTGAAATGGATTAAAGACCTAAATGTAAACTATAAAACTATAGTTTTATAGAAAGTATAGAAATTATAAAACTCTTAGAAGAAAACATAGGCAGAACACTGTATGACATAAATCATAGCAAGATCCTCTATGAACCACCTCCTAGAATAATGGAAATAAAAACAAAAATAAATAAGTGGGACCAAACTAAAAGCTTTTGCACAGCAAAGGAAACTGTAAAGAGGGTGAAAAGACAACCCTCAGAATGGGAGAAAATAATAGCAAATGAAACAACTGACAAAGGATTAATCTCCAAAATATACAAACAGTTCATACAACTCAACGCCAGAGAAACAATCCAATCAAAAAGTGGACAAAAGACCTAAACAGACATTTCTCCAAAAATACATGGATGGCTAATCACTCATTATTAGAGAAATGTAAGTCAAAACTACAATGAGCTATCACCTCACACCAGTCAGAATGGCCATTATCAAAAAGTCCACAAACAAGTGCTGCAGAGGGTGTGGAGAAAAGGGAACCTCGTGCACTGCTACTGGGAATATAAATTGACAGAGCCAGTATGGACGAAGACAGTATGGAGATTCCTTAGAAAATCAGAAATAAAACTACCATATAACCCAGCAATACCACTTTTAGGCATACACCCTAAGGAATCCAAAACTGAAAAAGACACATATACCTCAATGTTCACTGTAGCACTATTTATGATAGCTAGGACACAGAAGCAACCTAGATGTCCACCGACAGATGAATGGATCAAGAAGCTGTGGTACCTATATACAAAGGAATACTACTCAGCCATAAAAAGGAACACATCTGAGTCAGTTTTAATGAGGTAAATGAACCTAGAGCCTATTACACAGACTGAAGTAAGTAAGAAAAACAAATATCATACATTGATGCATAAATATGAAATCTAGAAAGATGGTACTGATGAACCTACTTGCAGAGCAGCAATGGAGAAAACACAGAGAAGAGATTTATGGACAAGGGCAGGAGAAAAGAAGGAGATGGCAAGATGAATGGGGAGAGCAGCATGGAGGCACATAAACTAACAAATGTAAAACAGACAGCCAGAGGGAATTTACTGCATGACTCAGGGAACTCACACTGGGCCTCTGTAGTAGCCCAGAGGGTGGGAAAGGTTGGGAGGTGCAAGGAAGGTTCAAGAGGGAAGAGATATGTATACCTATGGTTAATTCATGTTGATGTATGAGAGAAACCAATAACATAAAGCAATCAATCAATTTAAAATAAATATAATTATAAAAAAATTCTTCAGAATGTAGGTAGAAAAGGAACATACCTCAACATAATAAAGGTCATGTACAAGTAACCCACAGAAAAACATTATTCTCCATGGTGAAAAACTGAAAACGTTTTAAGATCAGGAACATGATTAAGGGTGCTCATTCTTAACATTATTATTCAATATGGTTTTAGAAGTCCTAGCCATAGTAGTCAAAGAAGAATGAGAAATAAAAGGAGTATAGTTTGGAAAAGAAAAAGTAAAATTCTCACTGTTTGTAGATTACATAATACTATATATAGAACACTAAAGATGCCACCAGAAAACTACTAGAGCTAATCAATGAATACAGTAAAGTCAGAGGATATAAAATTAATATACAGAAATCCCTTACATTTCTATACACTAAAAATGAAAAATCAGAAACAGAAATTAAGGAAACAATTCCATTCACCATTGCAACAAAAAGAATAAAATAGCTAGGAATAAACCAGCCTAAAGAGACAAAATATCTGTATGCAGAAAACTATAAGATACAGATAAAAGAAATCAAAGACAACACAGATGGAGTGATATACCATGTTCTTGAACTGGGAAAATCAATATTGTGAAAATGACTATACTACCCAAAGCAATCTCCAGACTCAATGTTATCCCTATCAAACTACCAGTGTAATTTCTCACAATACTGGAACAAAAGAATTCATGATTTGGAAAAACAAAGACCCCTAAATAGCCAAAGCAATCTTAAGAAAACCAGAGCTGGAGAAATAAACCTGGCTGACTTCAGACTATACTACAAAGTTATAGTCATCAAGAGTATGATACCAGCACAAAAACAGAAATACAAACCAATGGGACAAGAAAGCAAGCCCAGAGGTAAACCCACATACCTATGGGCATCTTATTTTAATGGAGAAGACAGCCTCTTCAATAAGCAGTGCTGGGAAAACTGGACAGCCACATGTAAAACAATGAAAAGAACACTTTCCACCACCATACACAAAAATAAACTTGAAATGGGTTAAAGACTCAAATGTTAGGCTAGGAACTATAAAACTCTTAGAGGAAAACACAGGTAGAACAGTTTTGACATAAGATCCTCCTTGACCCACCTCTTAAAGTAAGGGAAATAAAAACAAAAATAAACAAATAGTACCTGCATGAATGCTTGGTGGTGGTGGTGTGGCTGACTCTTTGTGACCCGATGGGCTGTAGCCCACTAGAATCCTCTGTCCATGGGATTCTCCAGGCAAGAATGTTGGAGTGGGTTGCCATTTCTTCCTCAAATTGATCTTCCTGTCCCAAAGATCAAACTCATGACTCTTGCCATCTCCTGCAGATTCTTTTCTTTTAATATATAAATTTATTCATTTTAATTGGAGGCTAATTATCTTACAATATTGTAGTGATTTTGCCAAACACTGACATGAATCAGCCACAGGTGTACATGTGTTCCCCATCCTGAACCCCACTCCCACCTCCCTCCCCATCCTATCCCTCTGGGTCATCCCAACACTGAGTCACCAGAGAAGCTCCAAATGGGACCTAATTAAACTATAAAGCTTTTGCAAGGCAAGCAAACAATATACAAGATCAAAAGACAACCCTCGGAATGGGAGAAAATATTTGCAAATGAAGCATCTGACAAAGGATTATTCTCCAAACTGTATAAGCAGCTCATACACCTCAATATCAGAAAAACAAACAGCCCAATCAAAAATGAGCAGAAGACCTAAACAGACATTTCTCCAAAGAAGACATATACATGGCCAATAAACACATGAAAAGATGCTCAACATCACTTATTATCAGAGAAATGCAAATCAAAACTACAATGAGGTATCACCTCACACAGGTCACAATGGCCATCATCAAAAAACCTACAAACAATAAATGCTGGAGTGGATGCTGAGAAAGGGAACCCTCCTGCACTGCTGGGATGCAAAGTGGTATAGCCACTATGGAGAACAGTATGGAAATTTTTTAAAAAACTAGCAATACAGATACCATATGACCCAGCAATCTCAATACCAAGCATATACCCTTAAAAAACCACAATTCAAAAAGACACATGCACCCTAATGTTCACTACAGCACTTGTTTACAATGGCCAAGACACGGAAATCAATCTAGATGTCCATCAACAAATGAATGGGTAAATTGTAGTACATATGTACTATGGAATGAGTGAGTGAGTGAGTGAAAGTTGCTCAGTCGGGTCCAACTCTTTGTGACCCCATGGACTATACAGTCCATGGAATTCTCCAGGTCAGAATACTGGAGTGGGTAGCCGTTCCCTTCTCCAGGGGATTTTCCCAACCCAGGGATCAAACCCAGGACTCCCTCATTGCAGGTGGAATCATTACCAGCTGAGCCACCAGGGAAGCCCAAACTCAGCCATAAAAGGAAGGAATTTGAGTTAGTAGTAGTGAGGTGGATGAAGGCCTGTTACACAGGGTGATGTAAGTCACAGAAAAAAATTGTATATTAACACATACAAATGGAATCTAGGAAATGGTACTGATGAACCTATTCGCGGAGAATAAATGCCGATTCCAACATTGAGAATGGTCTGTGGACTCAGTGGGGGAAGGAAAATGTAGGACAAATTGAGAAAGTAGCATTGACATATATAGACTATCATGAGTGAAACAGGTAACTAGCAGGAAACTGCTGTAAAACACAGGGAGCCCAGGCTGGTGCCCTGTGACAACCAGAGGGGTGGAATATGGGGGTGTAGGGGGTGTGGAGGAGGCTTAAGAGGAAGGCGATATATATCTAATCATGATGCATCAAGTTGATGTATGGCAGAGACCACCACAACAATGTAAAGCAATTATCCTCCAATTATAAAACAGCATTCTTATTTCTATTGATACAAAGATAGTCACTAAAAGCAAACTTTACTATAAATTTTCAAGTATTCTCAAATATATTAGGATCATACACAGCTAGTCACTTTTATAAAAGATAAAGGCCACCATCCATGTACTCTACACAGGATAAATCCAAGAAGCTGAAACTTTCTATTCTTAAATTTGGTTTGAGTAAGTCTCTACTAATACAAGGCTCCCCCGGTAGCTCAGGGGTAAAAGAAAGTGAAAGTTGCTCAGTCGTGTCTAACTCTTTGCAACCTCATGGACTATACAGTCCATGAAATTCTCCAGGCCAGCATACTGGAGTGGGTTGCCATGCCCTACTCTAGGGGATCTTCCCAAGCCAGGTCTCCCACATTGCAGGCGGATTCTTTAACCAACTGAGCCACCAGGGAAGCCTGAATCCACCTGCAATGAGGGAGACCTGGGTTCAGTCCCTGGGTTGGGAAGATCCCCTGGAGAAGGGAACAGTTACCCCTCGAGTATCCTGGCCTGGAGAATTCCATGGACAGAGAATGGTGGGCTACAGTCCATGGATCACATAAGAGTTGGACACGACTGAGTGACTTTTACTTTCACTACTAATACTAGTGTATTTTGCAAATGGCAAACAACCTGGGATTGAGAGGTGAAGGAATAGGGTCCCAGATGATCCATCACTGACTAGTGACCCCTACCGATGCTCTTTAAGGCTCTGGCTCCCTTAACTGCAAAGTGGACACACTAAATTACACTGTACTGCAGTGATGCTTAAACGACATTAATATTAATGTTGTCAAGTGGTATATAAATATTAATGGTCAAAATCAATAATAATGTATACTTAGCAACAAACATTATTAAATGTTAAACAATTCTTAAATCTGGGTAAAAGATTTGTAGGCAATTCTTTCTTTCCAAAATATTCTATAAATTCAGTATCATATTTCACTAATTTTAAGACACAACTTTTCATACTTAACACATCTGAAATTGAAAGAAATGTATCTAATAACCACTTTAAACAGCAGTCATAACATATTTGTTATTACACGTGTTATGTGCAACAAAATGTGAAAGATGTGCATCAGCCTTGGAAGAAAACCCTGAAGATAAAAATGGACACTGACTTTGTTTAAAAAATGATACATCACTAATGCTCCTGATAACAGAGAACGTATTATATAGAAAAACATGGACACTGCAACTTTAAGCTGAAGGTGAATAGAAGAGTTAAGACTCTGAATGTGAGTATCTCAGCAAATTAATTTTGCTTACTTTTTAAAATGTGTGTACAAGGTTAAAGTGATTATTTTTAAAAGGGCTTGCCATAAGAGTGAAAGCTTCCAAGTCACGAAAAGCTGTGTCACAGTTAAATGGCATTTTTCTCTTCACCTTCCTGCTGAAAACACTGAATCAATATTCAAAACTTCACTTGTTTTTTTCCTTTTAATTTCTTCCATTAAAATTTGATTAAAAAAATTTAGTCACTAAAAGTACAGGCATCAAGCCTAATAACCAAGCCTTTGATACTAAGTAACAATGAAG
Source organism: Odocoileus virginianus (assembly GCF_023699985.2). Taxonomy (NCBI): domain Eukaryota; kingdom Metazoa; phylum Chordata; class Mammalia; order Artiodactyla; family Cervidae; genus Odocoileus; species Odocoileus virginianus. Next base: position 72,780,587 of record NC_069683.1, read on the forward strand.
GAACATATGCAAACTGACAGAAGGGGAATATTAAACTAAAGCTGTGCTATGATTGAAGCAGGCTCTGATTTAAGTCTCCCACTGATAGAAGTTTGGTCACTGATATTTCTAGCTATTCTATTTCAATATTTATTACAAGAGTGCTAACTATATTCCAGGTACTGAATTATACACTAGAGATAGCAAGGAGAAAAAAGGCAGACATGATCGCTGCTTTCCTGATGTTTAGTATATAGAAAAGAAGGCTGACAAATTATAAATGATAATAAATACTGTGAAGAAACAACTGGAAAATGAAAGTAAAAATGAATAGCTGGTGGTATTCAATTGCAGATAATGCAATGGTAACAGCGAAAACTTACATAACCTTACTCTGTGCCAGACTCTGTAACTACATCTTTACATACTCTTTAATCTCCAAAACAACTACTATAAAGTAGATACACTATTATCTCTATTTTACAGACCCAGGGAATATGAGGAATACCTGAAATTGAAATATATCTTATAGTCACTTTTGTCAGGCAGAAGTCATGACATATTTGTCACTACCTACATATGTGAATTAAAATGTGAAGAATGGTTTAACAGTGTCTTGAAACAAAATCTTGAAAATAATAATGGATAGCAAGTAAACAGGGAGACAGGCTATAAACCCAGAAAGTATGCCTCCAGCGAACATGCTTTCAATCCACTATAATTTCAGGGAGAGCCTTCCTGAGCTGGTGTCGTAAGTTAACACCTGAAAGACGAGAAGGTAAGGGGTGGTGAGAAAAATTATGTATTAGGCCCTAAAATGGGAAAGGGCTTCAGTTTTAGAATATGACAGAAGGCCAGCATTGCTGGAGTATAGTTAATGAGAGCATGAATGCTGGAGAGAAAGGCCTACAGAAGGCTGGTGCTACCTCGTGCAGGATCTTGTAAGCTGCAAGGAACTGGAATTTTATTCTAAGTGCAGCTGGATTTCAGTTATGTCGCTCAGTTGTGTCTGCCTCATTGCACCCCATGGACTGCAGCATGCCAGGCCTCCCTGTCCCATCACCAACTCCCGGAGTTTACTCAAATTCATCTCCCTTGACTCAGTAATGCCATCCAACCATCTCATCCTCTGTCGTCCCCTTCTCCATCTGCCTTCAATCTTTCCCAGCATCAGGGTCTTTTCCAATGAGTCAGCTCTTCACATCAGAAGGCCAAAGTACTGGAGTTTCAGCTTCAACATCACTCCTTCCAAAGAACACTCAAGACTGATCTCCTTTAGGATGGACTGGTTGGATCTCCTTGCAGTCCAAGGGACTCTCTGGAGTCTCCTCCAACACCACATTTGAAAACCATCAGTTCTTCTGCACTTAGCTTTCTTTATAGTCCAACTCTCACATCCATACATGACTACTAGAAAAACCATAGCCTTGACTAGACGGACCTTTGTTGGCAAAGGAATGTCTCTGCTTTTCAATACGCTGTCTAGGTTGGTCAGAGCTTTTCTTCCAAGGAGCAAGCGTCTTTTAATTTCATGGCTGCAGTCACCATCTGCAGTGATTTTTGGAGCCCCCAAAAATAAAGTTTGCCACTATTTCCCCATCTATTTTCTATGAAGTGATGGGACCAGGTGCCATGATCTTAGTTTTCTGAATGTTGAGCTTTAAGCCAACTTTTTCACTCTCCTCTTCCACTTTCATCAAGAGGCGCTTTAGTTCTTCTTCACTTTCTGCCATAAGGGTCGTGTCATTTGTAAATCTAAGTTATTGATATTTCTCCTGGCAATCTGGATTCCAGCTTGTGCTTCATCCAGGGTAGCATTTCTCATGATGTACTCTGCATGCAAATAAGCAGAGTGACAATATACAGCCTTGACGTACTCCTTTCCCTATTGGGAACCAGTCTGTTGTTCCATGTTCAGTTCTAACTGTTGCTTCCTGACCTGCGTACAGATTTCTCAAGAGGCAGGTCAGGTAGTCTGGTATTCCCATGTCTTGAAGAATTTTTCAGAGTTTGTTGTGACCCACAGTCAAAGGTTTTGCATAGTCAATAAAGCAGAAATAGATGTTTTTCTGGAACTCTCTTGCTTTTTCAATGATCCAGCGGATGTTGGCAATTTGATCTCTAGTTCCTCTGCCTTTTCTAAATCCAGCTTGAACATCTGGAAGTTCACGGTTCACATATTGCTGAAGCCTGGCTTGGAGAATTTTGAGAATTACTTTCCTAGCATGTGAGATGAGTGCAACTGTGCAGTAGTCTGAGCATTCTTTGGGATTGACTTTCTTAGGCATTGGAATGAAAACTGACCTTTTCCAGTCCTGTGGCCACTGCTGAGTCTTCCAAATTTGCTGGCATATTGAGTGCAGCACTTTCACAGCATCATCTTTCAGGATTTGAAATAGCTCAACTGGAATTCCATCACCTCCTCTAGCTTTGTTCATAGTGATGCTTCCTAAGACCCACTTGACTTCATATTCCAGGATGTCTGGCTCTAGGTGAGTGATCACACCATTGTGATCATCTGGGTTGTGAAGATATTTTTTGTAGAGTTCTTCTGTGCCTTCTTGCCACCTCTTCTTAATATCTTCTGCTTCTGTTAGGTCCATACCATTGCTGTCCTTTATTGTGCCCATCTTTGCATGAAATGTTCCCTTGGTATCTCTAATTTTCTTGAAGAGATCTCTAGTCTTTCCCATTCTATTGTTTTCCTCTATTTCTTTGCACTGATCACTGAGGAAGGCTTTCTTATCTCTCCTTGCTATCCTTTGGAACTCTGCATTCAAATGGGTATTTTTTTTTTTCTTTGCTTTTTTATTCTCTTCTTTTCACAGCTATTTGTAAGGCCTCCTCAGACAGCCATTTGGCCGTTTTGCATTTCTTTTTCTTGGGGATGGTCTTGATCCCTGTCTCCTGTACAATGTCACAAACCTCCATCCATAGTTCATCAGGCACTCTGTCTATCAGATCTAGCCCCTTAAATCTATTTATCACTTCCACTGTATAATCATAAGGGATTTAATTGAGGTCATACCTGAATGGTCTAGTGGTTTTCCCTACTTTCTTCAATTTAAGTCTGAATTTGGCAATAAGGAGTTCACAATCTCAGCCACAGTCAGCTCCCGGTCTTGTTTTTGCTGACTCTATAGAGCGTCTCCATCTTTGGCTGCAAAGAAATAATCAATCTGATTTCGGTGTTGACCATCTGGTGATGTCCATGTGTAGAGTCTTCTCTTGTATTGTTGGAAGAGGGTGTTTGCTATGACCAGTGCATTCTCTTGGCAAAAGTCTACTAGCCTTTGCCCTGCTTCATTCTGTACTCCAAGGCCAAATTTGCCTGTTTCTTCAGGTGTTTCTTGACTTCCTACTGGATTTATGGAAGACTGAACTAGACAGGGACAGAATCCGATTTTTTTTTTTTTTTAATAATCCATCTGGCTGATGTGTAAAGAATGAATTGAAAGAAGTTAAGATAAATAGAGTCTGGGAGGGGGGACTGGGATGGGGAATACATGTAAATCCATGGCTAATTCATTTCAATGTATGACAAAAACCACTGCAATGATATAAAGTAATTAGCTTCCAACTAATAAAAATAAATGGAAAAAAAAAGATAAATAGAGTCTAAGTCACTCATTTATTCAACAAATATTAGAAAATTTATGAAGTAACTATTATTGTAGCAAGCACTATTCCAGAGATTGGACACAGAGTCAAAAATACTAGAGACAGGTCCTCCACTGTGGAGCACACTTCTGAGTGGTGAACACACATACAAACTCATACATCCACAATTTCTCCCCCTCTATGAATATTTTCTATCAGTACACAAGTTTTACTATCTCCCATCTTTAAACAAACATCAAACAAAAATCTATCATTTGACCTTGCACTCTCTGCTAGCTATCATCCTATTCTTTTATTCCCAGAAAAAATTCTTTAAAGAACTGTCTGCAGTAACTTTGCAACCAGTTATTATCTCAACCCACTACAATCAGGTTCTTCTCTTTCACCCTATTAACATTCCTCATGTCACTGAACCAAAAAGTTTTTTAATTTGTATGGAAGACAAAAGACCCTAAATAGCCAAAACAATCTTAAGAAAGAAGAATGGAGCTGGGGAATCATGCTCCCTGACTTCAGCCTATACAAAGCTAGAATAATCAAAACAGTATTGTACCGGCACAAAAAAACACACATACAGATCAATGCAAAAGGTCAGAAAGCCCAGAAGTAAACCCACACACTTAAAGTCGATCAATTACAACACAACAGAGAAGATAGTCGCTTCAGTAAGAGCTGCTAAGAATAGTGGACAATTACAGGTAAAAGAATAAAATTAGAATATTTTTTAACACAAATACAGGAAAAAAAAATTCAAAATGAATTAAAGACCTAAGTGCAAAACCCAATATTATAAAATTCCTAGAGGAAAACAATCTCTTTGACATAAATCCTAGCAACATTTTTTGTATCCCTCCCCTAGAATATTGGAAACAAAAGCAAAAATAAACAAATAGGACCTAATTAAACTTAACATCTGTTGCACAGAAAAAGAAATCAACAAAACAAAAAGACAACCTACAGAATGGGAGAAAATATTTGCAAACAGTGCAATCAACAAAGTCTTAATTTCCAAAATATACAGTTTATACAATATCAAAAATAACAACCTAATCATAAAATAGACAGAAGACCTAAACAGACACTCCTCCAAAGAAGACACACAAATGGCCAACAGGCACATAATAAGATGTTTAACGTCATTCATTATAAGAAAAATGCAAATCAAAACTACAATGAGGTACCACCTTACATGAGTCAGAATGGCCATCATCAAAAAAATCTACAAATAAATGCTACAGAGCATGTGGAGAAAAGGGAACTCTCCTACACTGTTGGTAGCAATATAAACTGGTACAGCCACTACGAAGAACAGTATGAAGGTTTCTTAAAAACAAAATGGAAATACCACATGATCAAGCAATCCCACTCCTGAGCATATATTCAAGAAAAAAAGTCTAATTAGAAGATACATGCACCCTATGTTCACAGCAGCACTATTAACAATAGCCAAGACAAGGAAGCAACCTAAATGTCCATCAGCATATGAAATGGATAAAGAAGATGTGATATATATACACACACACATATATATATATAAATGCAATATATCTCGGCCATTTAAAAGAATGAAATAATACCATTTGTAGCAACATGTATGGACCTAAAGATTATCACACTAAGTGAAATAAATCAGACACAGAAAGATAAATATCATATCACTTATTATGTGGAATCTAAAAAATGATACAAATAAACTTACTTAAAAAACAGAAATAAGCTCACAGACATAGAAAAATAACTGATGGTTACCAAAAGGCAAATAGGGGAAGAGATAAACTGAGTCCTGGGAATTAAAGGATACACACTACATATATAAAATAAACAAGGACCTACTGTATAGCACAGGGCAGTATATTCAGTCTCATTTATATATGTACATATACATATATATAAAATGTAATCATTTGGCTGTATACTCCAAACACTGTAAGCCACCTATAAGTCAATAAAACAAATAAATAATACAAATAAAAATGAAAATAAACTGTTCATGTCAATGTCACCACACTTTCAACTTGTAGTCAAATGCTAACTTCTCTCCCCTCATTTATAACCTCTCAGAAGTGTTCACACTGTTAACTAGTTCCCCTTTCTTTTTTGTGCCACAACACTTTTCAGGTTTCCTCTCTCCTTCTTAGCTTAAATAAAGACGCCTATAGCACTGTGCTGAAGAGCATGGCCTTATAAACTTAGCTCTGAAGACTAGTTCAGGAGTGCTTGTCATGGAAGACAAACACAGGAAGAGAATGTTTCCCTTTCCTGAGCAAGATAGAAAACTAATCAGTATTTCAGGTTAGAAATGACGGTGGTTTAGACTAGAGACTAGAAATAGATTTTAGCTCTATTTTAGAAATAGAACCAATAGAACTTTGGGACAGATCAGATACAGGAATTAAAGGAATAGGGGGAAATCAAGATTTTGCAATAGAATAAAAAACTAATGAACACTACCTAAAAAATCTTAGAGATGGATTTCATTTGATACTTTTCTACTAAAACTGATACCTGGTAGAGGTTATGTGATTTACCCAAAGTCACAAAGATAACTGGTGATAGAACTGAAAATAGAACACAAGTCTCTCATAATCCTAAGAAGCTACAGATTAGGATCTGGCAAGATGAATGCTCTCAGAAGCTTTAGTCCTTTTTTTTCATAACCAATGCAGTAAAAAATACTGCAATACATTTTTGGGTTTATTGCATATAATTAGGCAAGCTATTAACTGCACACTTTATATGTTTTTAAGAAAAAAGTAAAGAAAGTAAAGGTAGAATATAAATATCAGTATTAGCTTATGAAGTGTAAAATCTATTAAAAGTTCATCAAAAACATTTGCTGAAGTAAACTATTTGTAAAGGACAAGATACACAGGAAATCCCCCTTGAGCAGTTTACATCCTAATTTGCAAGATAACACACATATAAATAATTCAGGCCAACAGAAGAGATGTCATAAGATAATACTAGAATTGTCAAACGAATTGTATAGACTATATGTGTGTGTGTGTACATATATATATATATATATATATATTTTTATTTATTTTTTTTTTTTTTAAGTACGCTGTGGTAGTCCTTTAGATTTGAGCTAAGCCTTCAAGGACAAGTAAGAATTTTAAAAGTAGATGGGGAAGGGGATTACATTAAACAAACCTATAAACAGTGTCGACTAAGGTAAGGCTCAGGGCTGGGGGTTAGGGAGTGGGAAGAGTGAGCTTTTTATACATGTTCCATGGAGACATTCTCTTTGGTATGACATTTGAGCTAAGACCTGAATGACAAAGAGAAACAAGGAATGTGATGATGGAAGTTGCGGAGAATATTCTAAGGGAACAAGTACAAGTAACCACTACATTACCTGCCTACATTAGGCTCTATAGAATGAATATACAGAGCTTAGTCGAATAGTAAAAGGGTAGACCATAAATTCCTAAATCTGAGTTTAAGTAATCCCCTAAATTCTCTTTCTCATCTCAGTGTCTGCATCAGTAAAAATTACTGCATAGAACATGTGAGATAATGAACATGAGTGGTTTAAAAACAGAAACATACCAAAATTGTAAAAGTCAGTTCAAATAGACAAGAATGGAAAAGTTTTAATTGATGCTTAGCTACATAACGTTAAAAGTAGAGAAACTAGTTACAATCATTGCTGGTATGGGTATCAGCACTTCATACTTTATATATCTTTACATTTTCTCTTTCTGTAGTTTTTTTGTATATGTTTCATCTTCTTTGCCAGACTGTAGCACCTGACACGTTTTTAGCATTAGCTAAAATGATATGTGAAGCGAGTAATTAATTTTACAGCCCTTGAGGATTTGTGTTTGTGTTGAAGATCCCATTTAGTTGCAAATGATTGGAGGGTGTTGATATCACGAAAAGTTAACAGAAACAAATATAAATGAAAACAGAATAGAACCCATCTTAAAGAAGACGGAAGTAAGCCGCAGGTAACTGTTCAGTACTACTGCTGGCCTTTAGTTAATACACTCTGGCAGCCAAATGAAGAAGGGAATTGGCTGAATCACACAGCGTGGCATTTAATCTATCTCAAAGATGGGCATTTATATTCATCTATAGATCTCAACTGTTCCCTGGCCCCAAACCCGCAAGATCTTTTGATCATAACAACTGAGCAAAGGCGAAGAGCAACTAAGAAGGGCTCCCGAAACTATTTAACTTGCTTCCGTTGCTTTCAGAGCCAGGACCCATAATAACAACGGAAACACCGGCGCCTCAACAACAGAATCCTCACTTTTCTCCCCAGGGCTCCGGCCCGGGCTTGGCAACCGCAAAAACAGCCCCTGGCTCCCTGGATGGCCTCGGCACGGCTCCGCGGCTCACCCCCAGCCTCGGCTTCAGGCGGGGGCCGCGCCGCTCCGGGAGTGAGGCAGGGCTCCGCGCCGGGGCGGGCACAGGCCGGGAAGGGCATCGGGGCGCTCAGGCCTCCGGGGTCGGGTGTTGGGGGAGGCAACCCGGGGCCCGGGAAACAACTCCTGAGGCGCCGCGCGACGCCCTCTGTCATGGAAGCCCCCCGCCACGGCGCACGAGGAGCGGCACGGGCGGCCGAGGCCAGAGAGCCCTCCGCTCTGCGGACGACGGGGCCAGACCTGGCCCGGGAACGAGGCAGGCCCCCCACGCTCCCCCGGCGCCCCGCCGTCACCCACCTGCACCGCGGTCTCCGAAGTCTCCAGCCCGGCCTCTCTGCTCCCGAGGCCTGGCTGCGATTGGCTCCCGCCGCTGTCGCGCTGCCTCTTCAAGTCTGAGCGCCGGCCGGTAAGCGCCGCGCCTCCGTCCCGCCCCTCGCGCCCCCGAGGCCCCGCCCCGCGCGCGGTCACGCGCTGCCGCAGAGCGCCGAATACGCAGAGCGCAGAGCAGGGCCTCGACTTCCGCTCCCGAGGAGGCGGTGGCCGCGCGGGTGACGCGCATTGAGGGCCGCGGGTGAGCCACGTCCCGCGGACGCGCACGGCGCCCCGCCCACACACGAGACGTCCCGCCCCCGCGCGGGAGGACGCAAGCGGCGCCCCCGCCCCCCCGCGCGGCGCCGGGGGAGCTGGGAGGGGCTCCGCCCGCGTCCGCGCCATCGAGCCCCGGGCGGCGGCTAGGCCCTCGGTGGATGGTTCTCCTAGCCCGGCGACTTTGCGTGCTGCCGGCGATGGAGGGCGTGCGCTGGGCCTTTCCCTGCGGCACGTGGCTGCCCAGCCGCGCCGAATGGCTGCTAGCGGTGCGATCGATCCAGCCCGAGGAGAAGGAGCGCATCGGCCAGTTCGTCTTCGCCCGGGACGCTAAGGCCGCCCTGGTACCAAGGGTCTTTCGCGCTTCGGGTCGGGGAGCAGCCGTCGGGTGGTGGGCCGCGCAGTAGAGACCCCACACGCGAGCCTCGGCGCCCGCGTGCGGCCGCCCAAGGGCTACTGCGGGGTGTGCCCGGCCTAGTCTCCGCCGGTTTTGTCGTCGCCTCGTCCGCGGAAAAAATCGGCCCCTCCCCCGTTGCTTTTGAAAAGAAAGGTCCTGCTAAACCCTAAAATAGCTGTTGCAGAGGATTGAATCCTGTCAATAAGATTTTCCTTGTTTTTGTTAATCACATTTATTTTATTTCCTTGCTTAGGCCCATAGCACAGTCAGCCTCTTAAATATCCCACCAGTCTCCTTGTGCACCGTGCACGTGGTAGGCCCTAAAAAATATTGACAGTATCACTTAGAGTAGCCATGCACACCATAGAACTGGAAGAGTCTAGCCTCCTTTTACCGATGAAACCGAAGCCAAGGAAGGATTCGGTCTTAGGCATACCTTTTTAACTAAATATTTAGGTCTGAAAACATTATTTTGAATATAATCGTTTATTTTACGTATATATATTTAGCAACAAATGGAAGCTTGGGTTCCAAAATGATGTCTATATAGCGCAGTATGGCACAGCTTCTGAGTGCCATCTCGTCAAAGACTGTCATTATCCTGAAAATGTCCCTCTGTCAAAGGACTTTTTCGTTCGAAATGTAGACTAATTGATTTTTGAGGGACACTAGTGAATGTTTTCGTGAAATTCAAAGTGTTGCAATATTTAAAAGTCAGTGTTAGAACTGAAGGGAAAAAAAAAAACTTGAAAGATTTTGCAAAATGTTATCTACCTTGTTTTCTTATGTCCTTGGGTATTTTTTGTGATTTTAGACCTTAATCGGAGAGTGGAATAAGATATATGTGAAAAAGGATAGGTTATGCCTTGCTAACTGTGGAGGCAAGTAATAAGTACATATGATCTATAAACACTTGCACATGTGCACAAAGATGTAAGTACAACAGGATTGCCCACTGGGGAATTCTTTTGTGTATAATAGCAAAACCAGAGACAGCCTAAAATATCCAGTAATAGGGGGATAGTCAAGTTGCGGTACCTTGATACTATGAAATATTATGCTACATTTAAAGATGCACAGGCCAGTGGTTATGTGCGTAAACATAAGAGACATAAAATAAGCCCCAACACTTAGAAATGAAAAAGTTCATACATGGTAGAATAGTACATATAGTGGGATTTCAAATAAATGGATGGATAGCAAATGCAAATGAGCATATATTTGGATACCTAGAGAAAAGATGAAGGATGAATTCTTGTCAACATTGGTTACTTGTCGATGGGACGGAGGGAATTGCTAAAGAGGGACTTTGACCTTTTTGTCTTCTTAAGCATTTCTTAAATCCTAACGCAGGATATTTAATACTTTAGGTAGTTTAAAAACTTGAAGAAGTGAGTATTTTAGGAAGCACAAAAATAGACTTTGTATGTTATAGGCAGTTTTATTTGAATTTTTAGTATAGACAGCAGTACTTACCAAATGTTTTATTAACAGGCTGGTCGTCTGATGATAAGGAAATTAGTTGCAGAAAAATTGAATATACCTTGGAATAATATTCGTTTGCAAAGAACTGCAAAAGGAAAACCAGTTCTTGCAAAAGACTCACTGAATCCTTACCCCAATTTCAACTTTAACATCTCTCATCAAGGAGACTATGCTGTACTTGCTGCAGAACCTGAGCTACAAGTTGGAATTGATATAATGAAGACTAGTTTTCCAGGTAATATTGCATTTTTGTCATACATGAGTTATTCAATGTCTTGTCTTAGTTGTTGTACTGTGCTTAGTTGCTCAGTTGTGTCCGACTGTTTATGACCCCAGGGACTGTAGCCCGCAAGGCTCCTCTGTCCATGGAATTCTCCAGGGAAGAAGACTGGAGTGGGTTCCCATGCCCTCCTCCAGGGGATCTTCCCAACCCAGGATTGAACCCAAGTCTCTTGCATTGCGGGCAGATCTTTTACCTTCTGAGCCACCAGGGGAGACCCAGGTTCTATCCCTTTGTCAGGAAGATCAAACTGGTGGGCTTCCCCGGTGGCTCAGGCAGTAAAGAATCCACCTGCAATGCAGGAGACTCAGGTGCAAGATTCAGGGGTCAAGAAGATCCCCTGGAGAAATGGTTACCCACTTAAGTGTTCTTGTCTGGAAAATTCTGTGAATAGAGGAGCCTGGTGGGCTACAGCCCATGGGGTCGCAAAGAGTCAAACATGAGTGAGTGACTAACACTAATTAACTTGTTTAAAAGATAATAATCTCAATAGTGAGGTGTATTATAATCCCTAAGCAGAGATAACATGTATTTGTATTATATCTAAATATAGTTCTTTATAGCACATTTATGGAAAATGAAAAGAAAGAGCAAACAGTTACTAAAATATTTATATTTTGCCTTAGGAATTTGCAGCTGATGACTGTTGGAACTGCTGACATTTATTGTGTGGTTGACTATAAAGTAATTTTAATAGAACATAGGGTCTCTCAAGTCCTCTGTGATTTTCATCATCACAAACATTAGTGAGCACTTACTGTGTGCCAAGACATTTTACTCAGTGCTTTATGTATATTATATGTTGAGTGGAACTTTTCAGAAGATAAGTAACAGGATAAGAAGAAAGCTGTTAAAATAAAAGAACCAACATCTTCCTAATTTCATTGTGCAATTTCTTAATCTCCACACTGCATCCACCACAGGTTCTTTGCTTGTTTTTCCCTTGGACTGGAATATTTGTGATAATGTTGCGCCCACCTGCATTTCTGCACAGATAACTTATTTCTTGGTTAGCTTCCAGTTCAGTCTTATTTTAGGGTAGCCTTTGTGCACCTTCAAACTAAGCCGGGTCGCTTTGTTCTAAGGCTCTCATAAAATATATTTCTTCATTCCAATAATATACTTCAATTTAGTTATATCAGGATGATTGTTTTCCGACTGTACTATCACATCTAGCACCTTACTTAGTTCGAAGTAATGCATAATAAATATTTGTTAAATAAATGAATAAGCATTCTGTGCTACAATAGTAAGACTTCAGAATATGGCTGTGACTCTCATCTCTCCCTTATGTTGAATTTTCCCACCAGCCAGTTTTTCTCTAACCGGTTCATAAATCTATTAAAACTCTATGCTTTGTTCAGAAGGGAGTTGTACTAATTATAACAGGGGTTCTTGACCCCAAATAAGCATCATTTTTTTTAAACTCCTGAAATTGTTCTCTTCATTTTGTATGCACAGGTAGGCCTTTCTCAAAGAGAGACTCTGGTTTTCTCCAGGGTCATAGAAGGTGTAATGTGAAAGGACCACTGCTCTAGAGGATTCAGAGTGAGCATGCAAATGAGCCTGTAAACTTCACAGTTTTCTGTGTTTCTTTTATGAATTTTCCCTTAAAATCAGAAATGACTGGAGAGGCCATTGCTCCTTAGAATGCAGTCAGCACAATTACATAGTAATGGTTGGCTCATCAAGTTGATATCTGCTTGGAAATTATGCCTGTAAGACACAGATCTAATTACAGTTGGTTTAGTGGGCAATGTTGGGTTATGGTCAATACTGGATAAACAAGTAATTACTAAAGCAAAAATATGAAGGTTCTGTTTTCTGTTAATTATATTTTATTAGCCTTTTTTATCCACCATCTTTTTTCTTTGCTCTAATTTACCTAATCACAGTATCCAGGCCTTTTACTATTTAGCTGTTTCATTGCAAAAAAACTGTTGACATATCCAGTAATGCACTGAGGAAGAGATATTTTCCAGTTTTAATTAGTATTACTCTGTCACTAATATTGAAAAGATTAATGGATGCAGCATTATTTTTCAGGAAGTAGACACTGGTTACTTCACTGGCAGTTCATTGAATTACTCTGCTTATCAGAGTGAGGAAACTGAGCAGGAGATGTTCCTAAGATTTGCTAAATGATGGAGGGTAAAACTTAGTATAGCAGCAAGGGAAGTATTGTACTTTGTTCTGAATGTTGTTATTAAGATTATCTAACTTCATCTCAAGATGAAGTTAAGACTTTGGGGACATCATCAGTATATTGAAAGACTTAGTTCCATTACTCCTATTTTGTCTGCAGGGCATGGTAACCCACTCCAGTATTGCCTGAAGAATCCCATGGACAGAGGAGCCTGGTCGGTTACAATCCATAGGGTTGCAAAGAGTTTGGACACAGTTGAAGTGACTTAACATGCAAACATCACGTAGGAACTTGTGGAGTCTTTCTTTGTCACATTAGACATTCCTACTAGGTGCAGATCATTTCCCACCTTCTCCCAGTTCTCTGTTGTTGTGACAGGGTAGGAGAGAATATCTCATGGATTTTGGGGGCTTTTTCCTTCTAGCCAGATGCCCACAGTTAAGGACACTGTTGCAGCTACCACTGTTTTCTCTGCCTGATGGAGAGAAGAACCTTATACAAAAGTAACTGGTGTATACTTGTCATTCAGTAATTGTTTGTTTAATGAATGTCCAGAGGAGGAGTTATTAATATAAGATATTGGGGCCCGAGTATAGATAAATTGCCAGTGCAATATAATCCTAACCCTGGGGGCGGGTGTTTTATAGGTCATCATTATAATCTGCTGCACCCAGCTGGGAAATATTGGTTGTTTTTCCTTCCTTTTCTAATAATTTTTGTCTACCACTAAAAGCTTTCGCAGTTAGAAGTATAAGCATAGTTTTGTGAATTGTTCAGTTTTGTACCCATACTTACAAGATATGGCAGGTTAAGATGAAATTGAAAAACCACTACACTATTGTAAAATAATTAGCTTCCAATTAAAATAAATTAATCAATTTTTAAAAAAAGATGAAAGTTGCTCAGTTGTGTCCAACTCTTTGCAATACGACGGACTGTAGTCCATGGACTTCTCAGGCCAGAATACTGAGATGGGTAGCCTTTCCCTTCTTTAGGGGATCTTCCCAACCCAGGGATCAAACCCAGGTCTCCTGCATTGCGTGCGGATTCTTTAGCAACTGAGCCACAAGGGAAGCCCAAGAATACTGGAGTGGGCAGCCTATCCCTTGTCCAGCGGATCTTCCCAACCCAGGGATCAAACTGGGGTCTTCTGCATTGCAGGCAGATTCTTTACCAACTGAACTATGAGGGAAGCCCAAGATAAGATAGATACAGTGTAAAAATTATTAGAATTTGGAGAAAGACCCAAAATACTTTTCCCCATGAGTTTATACTTTCTAGTTCACGTTTTTGTTATAAACTTCTCCGGATATTAATTGGCAGGACAAAATGACTCAGTATTTTGAGATTTAATGCTAATTTAATAGCTTTGAAATGAGTGCATCATAGAACTGCTCCTCTTGAACAGTTGCTACCTAAATTAAGAACAGTGAGTGTAAAGTTAAGTGATGGCATTATATGCTAGCTTTGGTAGAGTCTGTTGTCTCCTTCCCCATACTAACTGGTAGCACTATTGTAGTAGCTTCGTAATTAGGGCCCCCTCTTCTCTGTTCTGACTCAGTACATTGTATGTACAGAGTTAGGGAGTGGTCTTTAAAAATCTCGTTAAAGCAGTTGTCTTAAAACTTTTAAGTTGGTTCTTAATAAAATTCATTCCTTTTAACATGACTATGTCATCTTATTGTCACTTCTCCTTTATCTCTCCTTTTGCATTTTTATCTGTTCTCTGCTCACTGTTCTCCACACTCATCTTTTATTACCTTGAATGTAGCAAATTTTTTCCAGTTCAGGGTCATTTAAAAAAATGCTGATCCCTCTGCCTGTTTTTCTCACTCTTCTTGAGTACTGGAGATATGAAGACTGAGAAGTAACCAGTTCCAGTACCTCCTCAGAAAGGGCTTTCCTGACAACCTGCTCTTATTTTCTGTCATGGCCTTTCTCATTTCTAACTATAACTTAGTTATTTGATTATTATCCTTCATTTCTGTTCCCTTCATTAAATAAGTTCAGGAGCCATGCAGACCTAGTACTTACCGTGTCTAGCACATTGAAGGTGCTTAGTAAATATTCATTGAATGTACAAATAATAGAAATTCTCAATTTCACTTAAAATATTCCTTAAATTTGTTGAAAAGTTGGTTCGCAGCTACAATAAACAGTTATGTTCATATCAGATTCTAGTTTGAGTATAAACTGTTCTCATTAGTGAGTCGTGGTTACACACAGTTCTTCCTTCAAGTCTTCTTCCTCATCCTCCCAATTATCTGCCTAGCTGCTTCTCTCCTGCATTTGCATCCCCATCAGATTCAGTTTCCAACTTTGTTACTGTTGCAATCTACAGTCTCTGACTTAAAATTTTTCAACTTTATGATGGTTTAAAAGCAACTCAGTAGAAGATATACTTTTAATTTTGACATTTTCTCAGGCTAGCCATGTGTCGTAATTCTACGCAGCAGCAGTGAGCCATAGGTCCCAGTCAGCTACGTAGTCACAGGGTAAACACCCAGTACAACCATTTTTTTTTCACTTTCAGTGCCGTATTCAGTGCATTTCATGAGGTATTCAATGCTCTGTTATAAAATAGGCTTTTTGTTAGATGATTTTGCCCATTTGTAGGCTAATATAAGTGTTCTGAACACTTTAAAAGTAGGCGAAGCTAAGTTGTGACATTTCATAGCTTAGGAGTATTAAATTCATTTTCAATCCTAAAATATTTTCAGCGTAACAGTAGATTTATCAGGACATAACTTCATCATAAATCAAAGAACTGCATTCCACTGTCATTTCTGATCTACATTTTTAAGCTGATCTACATTCTTCTGGATCTGCATTTTGAAAGATATGTTTAGTTAAAGCTTTGTTTTTTTTGGGGGGTTGGTTTTTGTTAAACTGGGAGATTTACAGCTGTCAAGCAGCTTAAATAAGTCACACTTCTCTTTGTGCTCTGAAGTGCTACTGAAAAAGCAGGTGTTCACTGGCAGGTAGTTTTCTCTTTTCCCAGGTTACAGGATCGGTCTTTCCCACTGTACAGAGGAATTCAGTGGGATCACAATATAGAACTAGTATTTATTGAGCAACTCCTGTGTGTTAAATGCTAAGAATTTGCCAGTACAAAATGCTGAAAAATGCCATGGAACTGGGTTAAATGAATTTAAAGTTTTGAGGAAGGAACTGATGTCTAAGAAGAGTGTACAAAAGTGAGCTGGAACTTGCCTTACTATTGTTTAAACTTATACTAGGTTTGCTCCTTGGAAGAAAAGCTATGACCAACCTAGACAGCACATTAAAAAGCAGAGACATTAGTCAAGAAAGGTCCGTCTAGTCAAGGCTATGGTTTTTCCAGTAGTCATGTATGAATGTGAGAGTTGGACTGGAAAGAAAGCTGAGCGCCAAAGAATTAATGCTTTTGGACTGTGGTGTTGAAGAAGACTTTTGAGAGTCCCTTGGACTGCAAGGAGGTCCAACCAGACCATCCTAAAGGAGATCAGTCCTGAGTGTTCTTTGGAAGGACTGATGTCATTGAAGCTGAAACTCCAATACTTTGGCCACCTGATGCAAAGAACTGACTGATTGGAAAAGTCCCTGATGCTGGGAAAGATTGAGGGCAGGAGGAGAAGGGGACGACAGAGGATGAGATGGTTGGATGGCATCAGGGACTCAATGATCATGAGTTTGAGTAAACTCCAGGAGTTGGTGATGGACAGGGAGGCCTGGCGTGCTGCAGTCCATGGGGTCGCAAGGAGTTGGACATGACTGAGCAACTGAACTGAACTGAGGCATCCTAAACAAAAAAGCATGATGTTAGCGAATGAATAGACAACTAGTACTGATTAGTACTTATACATAATATTTCAATTCAGTGGTTAAAGATTGTTTATTAAATGGTGCATTAATCACTAGGGTAATAGCTTGTTGGCTACTTGAATTTGCTCTTCCATAAACAGCTTATTAATATTTTCTAAGTCATATATAAAAACTTTATGTACTTTGGATAGTGACACTTCTTTGATACCTGTTACAACTATTTTTTTTAATTGTATTTATTTATATGTTTATTTTCAGCTGTGCTGGGTGTTTGTTTCTGTGCAGGCTTTTCTCTGGTTGCAGAGAGCAGAGGCCACTCTCTCCATGGTGTGCCTGCTTCTCATTGCAGTGGCTTCTCTTGTTAGAAGCGCACGCTTCAGTAATTGCATCACGTGGGCTCAGTAGTGGTGGAGCATGGACTTAGTTGCTCCTCAGCATGTGGGATCTCTCTAGATCAGGGATCGAACCCATGTCTCCTGCATTGGCAGACAGATTCTTCATCACTGAGCTACCAGTGAAGCCCCTACAAATATTTTTCCCACTTTATTATTTGTTTATCTTGAATTTTTTTGTTTGTTTTTAATGTATAAATTTTATTTATCTTTTTTTAAATTAATATATCTAACTTTTCCTTGATAAATACTGAACTCTGTCTCATTTGAAGAAAGTAAACAAATTGGTAAAAGATTTACTCCAACAATAGGTCATAGAGTCTCTTAGTTTTTGTTTTAAAATTGTACCTTTTTTTTTAACCTTTAAATCTTTAATTCCCCTAGAATTTGTGTGTATATATTTTACATCATATGCCACAGAAGTTTTAGCACCATCAGTGTGGGATAGATTAGTAATAAACATGTAAAGTGCCTGGAATTGTTAAGTACTTTATAAGTAAATGTTAGTCTAAGGTGGTTGTAATAGTTGTTACATGTATAGAATGGTGTTTCTGAAATGGTGGTCGGGATGTTAACAATCAGCCAGGATGCCTGTGCAGGTTCCGTGAAGGCCCCTCAGACCTCTCAAACTAGAATTTCTTAGATGCAGCCAGTGATTCTATACTCAAACAGTTTCTCAGGTGATTGTTAGACATACTAGTGTTTGGGAAACACTGTATTAGATTTAAATTTATGGAACCAACAAAACGATTGTAACCTGTCAACTTTTTTTAATGAGTAAGATGATTTGAAAGCCATTAGATCCTTGTTTAACGATGTACAACAAATTTAATTAGAATTGGGTTTTTAACAAAGGTTACTAGAACACAGTAGAATTGTATATTTGGCCAGACTTCTGAAAGAAGGATACCTTTTAAACTTAGAATGGTAAGAAGAACCCACAAAGTTAGCAGATGTCATTGATTTCATGTTAAGTCTCTTCTCTCTCACAAACAGGGGCAAATAAGACACACAGAGGTTAATACGGTTAATATTTAAAATACTTTGTAAGTATTGCTAGAAAAGCCCCTTAAAACTTACCTAATGAATGGACTAAGGGCTTGATAAAACATTTCGCAAAAGAGGAGTTATATATATTTAACAATTACTGCAACAGCCTTAAAGCTAATATTTATTAAGTACTTACTAGCTCCAGGCCCTGGAGAAGGAAACAGCAACCCACTCCAGTATTCTTGCTTAGAGAATCCTGTGGACAGAGGAGCCTGGTGGGCTGCCTTCGATGGGGTTGCACAGAGTCGAACATGACTCAAGCAACTTACCGTGCACGCATACATTGGAGAAGAAAATGGCAACCCACTCCAATATTCTTGCCTGGAGAATCCCAGGGATGGAGGAGCCTGGTGGGCTGCCGTCTATGGGGTCGCACAGAGTCGGACACGACTGACGCAACGCAGCAGCAACAGCAGCAGCTCCAGGCCCAGGCCATTTATCTGTTTCTTTCTTGAACTACCCAACTCTTTTTCCCCTATCTTATAGCTTAAGAAACGGCCATAGAGTAGTTAAATAATGGTAGAGAAGTGATACCAGGCAGAATGGCTATCATCAGAAATAAATGCTGAGGACTTCTCTGGTGGCCCAGAAGTTAAGACTCTGGGCTTCCACAGCAGGGGGCGCAGGTTCCATCCCTGGTTGGAGAACTAAGATCCCACATGCTGTGTGACATGGCCAAATAAATAAGTAAAAATATAATAAGTAAATATTGGGGAAGGGAACCCTCCTACACTGTTGGTGGGACCTAGAGAGTGTCATACTGAGAGAAGTAAGTGAGGTAAAGAAGGAGAAATATTGTATGACATCCCTCATATGTGGACTCTAAAAAGAAATGTTACAAAGGAACTTAACTTACAAAATAGAAAAAGACTCATAGACTAAGAAAATGAATTCATGACTGCCAGGAGGAAGAGGGGAAGGGGTAGTTAGGGAGTTTAGAATGGACATGTACACACTGCTGTATTTAAAATGGATAACTAGCAAGGACCTACCGTATAGCACATGGAACACTGCTCAATATGTGGTAGCCTGGGTGGGAGGAGTTTGGGGGAGAGTGGATATGTGTATGTGTATGGCTGAGTCCCTTCGCTCTTCACCTGAAACTATCACAACATTGTTAATCACCTATACCCCAATACAAAATAAAAAGTTAAAAGAAGTGTTAGAGCCAAGATTTGAACATTTGACTCCAGCAGCATAACACTAAAGTTGAGTATATGAATGTATCTATATATATATAAATTAAATTGTTTGCATTTATGTATTAGTTTCCTAGGGCTCCTTTTTCCCTGTATATTCTCTTGTGTATCTAAATGTTTCTCCTTAAAGGACACCAGTCATTGGATATAGGACCTACCTAATCCAAGATGACATCGTCTTAACTTGATTAGATCTGCAAAGACTGTTTCCAATAAGGTCACATTTTTAGTTTCTGTGTGGGCATGAGTTTTAGGACAACTAGACCCTCACAGTTCAAGCTCACCTTATTCAAGGCTCAACTATATAAATTATTTTTTTAGCTGCTGTGTGACCCTGATTAATTGATCATTGCAGAACACTTAGTTAATATCTAGTCCTGCTTTCCCTAAAGAATAAGCTGTAAGCGGGGGGAATCCTGTTTTTCTCAACCTGGTTAGTGATTCATTCTATAGAAGTTTTTCAGTTATTTTATCTATATGTATGTACTTTATGTACTTAAGTTCATACCTGTCTATTAAATCGAAGGTTATAAAAACATGAATTATGTTGGTATTACTTGGAGGCTTTGCCAGTTGATGTAACTAATGACTGTGTCATCTTCAGCTAGTTTAAGAGTGTTCTATTCTGATATTTCCTACTGATTTTTTAAATTCCAATGTCGAAGATAAACTAAGTCCTTAACAGAGTACTTACCCAGCGCGTGTGTATTTTCACCTTAAGTCACAGTGTGGCACTGTGGCTCTTTTGCTGAATATTTACAAAGCCGTTTTCTGTTGCTGTCAGTCTCTTTTTTGTGTGGCATATGATGATCTCAAAAGTATATGAAAATAGTCATAGCAGATTTTTTTTTAGCTGTGCATGATCAGTTATGATTATTTTTTTCAGTGATTGTGCTAGATTGCTTTTTTATGTTAAATGAGTGTTTTTACTAGCATGACTAAATTTTTTCCTTGATTGCCCCATCATATTTATGTAAAAATCAGAGGACTTCTTGAAGGTTACGAAATTATAGCTTAAAGAAACCAATGAACATAATGATACTATAGATGAGAACAGGCATATCTGTTAAAATTTTAGGGTTTTTTTTTTTTTTTTTGGATAGTATTCTGTTAAAGCCGCAGATCCATTCAAAATGGGCTTCCCTTGTGGCTCAGCTGGTAAAGAATCTGCCTGCAGTGCAGGAGACATGGGTTCGATCCCTGGGTTGGGAAGGTCCCCTGGAGAAGGGAACAGCTACCCACTCCAGTATTCTGGCCTGGAGAATTTCATGGACTGTATAGTCTATGGGGTCGCAAGGAGTCTGACAGGACTGAAGGACTTTCCCTCCCACTCAGAATAGAAAATGGTGTCTTCCAGACTCCAGGTAGCTTTCCCTGCATTGTTGTCGCTTACCCTGTCTGTAGCAGAGTCTGTTCGGCAGAAGCAGTTCATGGTCTGCGTGTGCGTAGTGCCCCTAGAGTTTAAGAGCATCAGTTTCTTCTGTCACTTTGGAAAAACAAAGCTTACCGTCTCTACTCTCTTTAGTGTTTTACCTGCCAAGCCAGGATGTACTATGATGCTTGCATTTTAACAAGACAGTCTTTATTAAGGGGCTTAAGGAATAAACACCAGACTACCAAAGAGTGTTCATAGCCCCAAAAGGGTTAGAATCCCCCCGGGATGCCTAAGATCCCAGTTTAATGTTTCATTGCTTTCGTATGAAATGGCTTTACAGTTTTGCAGAGCTATTTTAGGAAGTAATAGCTGTGTGTGTGTGTGTGTGTGTGTGTGTGTGTGTGTAATCTGCCTTTTAAAAAATTTTATGGTCTTTATGGAATTTGTTACAATACTGCTTCTGTTTTGACTTTCTGGCCATGAGGCATGTGGAATCTTAGCTCCCTGACCAGGAATGGAACCTGCACCGTTTGCATTGGAAGGCAAAGTCCTAACCACTGGACCACCAGGAAAGTCCCAGAAATGATAGCGTTATAACATTAATATGAATACAAACAACACTTGTTGATTCATAAAAATGGATTGTAAAGTTTTCATTCTTGAGAACAGTAGAGGACTAAGGAATAGATAGATAAATCAAATGAGTCTGATGAACTTGAAAGTAATTGAGGATCTTTGCCTTGAACTAAAGGACCACATATCATTGGAGGGTCATTAGAAATATTTCCTATGTAAATGAGAGGAGGCTATTTTTATTATTTCGAAGTTGGGATGGTGGGGGAATTATGGGCAATTCTGTGGAAGAGCTGGTTTTTAATATTTTCTACCCTTGAGATAACCATGGAAAAGGTACTTTTGGAGTTGTTGATATAGTGTGCATTCTAATTGTTGAATTCTCATGGGGTTAGTTAATGATTAAATGCCAGTAAAGCATGAAGTAGGGGAATTTGACATCTTTTTTCTTTCCAGACATGCTATAGTTCCAGCCAGTTGGGAATGTCAGATTTTGAAGTTAAGTATTTTAGAAATGGAAGTTCAGGAGTAGACAAACTGTGTTAACAGAACCTGCAGAAGGACTGTTTCAAGAGGCTTGCTGGAAGTAATGTAATCATGAAGTAAGGATATAGGGCAGTAGAGCATTTCATTTACCAGGTAACAGTTAACATACATTTATGCATGTAGTAAACATTTACGATTTACCTGCCTTGTTGCTGGGCTTCCTGCTGCCTCAGATGGTAACTAATCTGCCTGCAGTGCAGGAGACCTGGGTTTGATCCCTGGGGTGGGAAAATGCCCTAGAGGAGGGCATGGCATCCCACTGCAGTGTTCTTGCCTGAAGAATCCCATGGACAGAAGAGCCTGGTGGGCTGCAGTCCATGGGGTCACAAAGAGTTAGACACAACTAAAGTGACTTAGCATGCATGCACCTTGTTGCCAGATTTTTCTGATAGACCACTTAGGCTGTAATTGTGTGAGAGTAAGAACCATGACTGATTGGTTTTTAACCATTAGTTCAGTTCATAATGGTATAATATTTGGACACATTCTGCATAATTGTAGAGTAAGTAAATGGATGATGATAGAAGGTTCCTGTTTAGTAGTAAAGATAACATATAATATTTTGAAAAATGTAATATGAAAAGCATACTATATATATTATATTTACATATATATATATTGTATATACAAATTATATATTATAATTTGTAATATATAAATTAGAAATTTAGCTCTTAATTGTAGGAATCAGATTCTTTGAGTTCTGTTGATTTTTTTGGGTGCTGTGTAATGTTTTATTGTCTGTGGAACAGTATTTTTTAAAAAATGAGCCAATAGAACAGAAGTCAAAATCTGTTTTTATTTGGAAAAATCATATTAGAATACATGTTTAAAAACAGTTATTATGAAGGAAATAAGTGTATATTAACTTTCCAGTCATGTTATTCACTTAAAAGAACACTTCTTAGCTTTCTACCAGTTCCTCCAAAATTATAAAGAAATTGTTCCCTGATTTTCCTGTTAAATAGCAAAGTAAAATTCTAAACCCCAAGACACTGTTACTCTATTTTTTAATAGTACTTATTTTGGATTTCTGATATTCTACCATATATAGCAAACTTACCCTAGTTATTTTAAGATTTATAAAAATTTATCAAATTTTTGGTGGGCATCTGTTTATATAACCATGTTTTTTCTCCTTAATTCTTTAGTAATTTAGAGAATTTCACCATTCTCTTAAATTACCCTTCTACTTCTGGACTAACCCATGCTTGTCTTGTATGTTATCCTTTTAGTTCTCAACTTGCTTTGATTTGCTGATACTTTGTTTAGCAAAATTGTGACTGTATTTGAAAGTAAGGCTGGACTATTGTTTCCTTTTGTGTGCTATCTTTAACAGTTTGGTAATTCTCTTATTTCCTCATTTGACAGGTCGTGGTTCGATTCCAGAATTTTTTCATATTATGAAAAGAAAGTTTACCAACAAAGAATGGGAAACAATCAGAAGCTTTAAGGATGAATGGACTCAGCTGGATATGTTTTATAGGAATTGGGTATAATTTCTTTCTAGTTTTCAGAGTAAGCCCCTGTGTTGTTAAAAGCAGGAGCAAAAGTCCATTGGTAACCCTGTATTTTGTACAGTGTTTGAAGTACATAAGTCACTACTTGGGAACTTCATGATTTTTATGTATATATTATTATAATGACATTTAAGAAAATTTAACATATGTTTAATACTCAATTAGAAGATGCTTACTCTTAAAGCTAAAATAAGACATTTTATTTATCATTATTAGTAAAGTTTAGTGGTTTCTGTCTTAAAGAATCTCATACATATTAGAACTTATTTAAAAAACACTTACATAATATTTATTATGTACCAGAAGACATTACTGTAAGCCCTTCATAAGTTAGTTGTCATAACCCCATGAAGAAGGCCCTGTTGTTATTGCATGTTACACATGGGGTGATGGAGGCATGGGGGGCCCACATGGTTTGTCTTCAGCTTTCACAGCTGGCTGGCCTCTGTGCTGCTATAAAGGTGAAAGTAAGTAGCTTATAGTTGTAATGTAGTAGAGAATTAAAGATTCATACATGTTGAGGGTTGAAGATTTTACGAACAGTTTTATCTACTAAAGCTCAAAGAGAAAATGTCTGTCTGTATCTTAGGCACTGAAAGAAAGCTTTATAAAAGCAATAGGTGTTGGATTAGGATTTGAATTGCAACGGCTTGAATTCGATATATCCCCGTTAAACCTGGATATAGGACAAGTTTATAAAGAAACACGTTTGTTTTTGGATGGAGAAGAAGAAAAAGAATGGGCGTTTGAGGTAAGAAATTTACAGAATTGCTATAAGAATTTTCTTATTTTGAGCATGTGAATATAAGCTCAGCTTGGGGAGGCTAGTCTTTGAGACTTGACATATTCGGAATCCAGTCTGGGTTCTCTGAAGGTGAAGTCAGAAATACTAGGAGCACATATAACATGTAAGCTGATAAGTGAAAGATAAGTCATAGTACATGAAGTATAGAACCACTAAAGGCTGCCATTTTGTCACTGCTGAGGTGAGGGGGGTTGAGAGAGATGCTGTTTCAGGCTGATAAGATCATGTAGGGCATTATGAGTCGGTTAATATTTCGGTCTCTTATTTATTTGGTTTCTGTCAGTAGCAGTTCTTGGTTGCTAATGAGAGAAATCTTAACAGACTCATTTTAGCCAAAAAGACATTATAATAGGTTATTAGAGTGATTCTTATAACCAAATTGCAGAATTGGCTAGAATTAGAGACTGGAAAATCAGAACTCTTTTTCTCTTTTCTCTTTTGCCTTCCTGGCTTCAGTTTTCTCCCACCCACATTTCTCATTCTATACACCAGCTTTCTTAACCTTATCTAGTTAAGGTTCCTTATGTGGCAGGAAGCATGACTGTCTACCACTCTTACGTGTAACAATTTACAGTTTAAAAACCCTGCAGAGATTGGTGAACTCATTGGTTGAAGCCGTAAAAGCTCCGGAAAAGAGATTCCATGGCTTAGGTTGGATGTTAGTTGCCTTTTTCTTGACCAGACATAGCCAAGGAAGTGTGTTACAACTGGTATCAAGTGTCCATAGCCCAGCCAAATGGTCTGTATTATAATGTGGTGGTTCTTGCGGTCATCACCTGAATTGTGTGCGGAGAACATCAGTATCCAGAATAAAGAATTCATGATGAGTATATAAAAGAGGAGATGTTCATTCATTTTCTCAAGGGAATTTAATAAGTTGTAAATACAGAATTGTAAGATCAGAATCGTATTTTAAGACCACATTCTCTGTATGATGATATATGGAGGTTAAGGAAGTGAGGTGTCAAAGAAGTTATCAATTCTGTGACTTATAGGACTGTCTGTTTAGATATTGAATATTAGAAAACAAGTGGGATTTAAGTATGAGATACCATAGAAACATCTAGGTGAAGGTGTTGAGCAGGCGAATAGAGAGACTGGGCTAAAGGAAAAAGGGTAATCATTAACATGTGAGTGACAGCTGAAACCATGGGAGTTAGAGTTGCAGCAGTGAGCACCTGAATTAGAATTTAGAAAGACCTGGTCCAGTCCTGAGAATGCTATTTAAAGGTGGGGTGGAGAGGAGCCCGAGGAAGAATAACCAACATGTAAATTAAGAAAGTGGGGGCTTCCCTGGTGGTCCATTGGTCGAAGACTCACCCTGCAGCGTAGGGGACACAGGTCTGATCTCTGCCCAGAGATCTGAGGGCCACAACCGCCGGGCCCCCTTGAACTGGAGCCGGCACCTCAACAGAAGAACCCGCACAGCACAAGGAAGATGGCCATGCAGCCAAATAAGTATATATATATATATATATATTTTTTTTTTTTTTTAATGACAGAAAGTAGTGTTAGGTGATCCAAAGGCAGAAAGCAAAATTGCTAACATACCAAGTAAGATAGGAATTCTATCAGTTAAAGAGTAAATTATATTTAGCATACTGTGTTTTTTAATACAGTTAGAAATTGTTTTTTTCATTATGAAGGGGGCAGATTTCAGCCGTTTCATTCATGGAGACTCCTTTATTTTTAATGGTGCCAGATGGAATAGACCTAGTAGCAGGGTGAGGAGGAAAGAATCAGTGATTGGGCCAGCTGTGCTTCAACTTTTTAGTTGATAAAGATGTCTGAATTCCTGTGGGCCTGTGAGATGTTGCAGGAAAAGGGCCTGAAGTATCTTGAAAAGATACCTAAGAGGATTTCCAAAAGAAAGAGGCAGTGGGCATTCTACTGTGTATTAATTGCTGAGGGTAGGAAATACAAGAAGTCAGCTCGTAAATGCACTGCTAGGCCCATGCAGTGGTACAGGGCAGAGGAGCAGGTAGCATTTCTCTGAAAATTCCTCAGATGCCCACTAAGCTAGCCTTCGGATACTTGATGTGACCCAGTGTTCTAAACAGTGGATTGCAACAGTGTTGATCATTACTTTGCCTGTTCTCCATCACTTTCCACTCTGCCACCTGCCTGAAAGAAACCAGAGGAAGGTGAGGCCAGGAAGAATCTGTCTTACGAATTGAAATAGGATTTTCTTTTTTTAAATCTGAAAGTGACTGAGGAGCTATCAGGTTTGCCTCAGAGCTTGTCCAGGAACTGGGAATGGAGATCCTGCAGGGCGCATTTGAAAACATCTATGGAAGAAAAATTCTTCATTGAATTGAATGCACTTGAGTGTTCTTTCCGTTCAGTGGACCAGTTAGGAAAATACACAAATAATATGTTAGATACATGTATATTTAAGTGTGGAGTATTTATTATACTGTAAACAGGTCTGGGAAGAGAGAGTGAACTTAACAGAAGGAGTCTGGTGGTATGGACAGCCAGAAGCCAGGGTTTGAGGGGAGAATGATGAGCCTAGAGTCAGGGGAGGCATGTCTAGAGTCAGGGAACACAGATGGGAATTCCTGTTGGGGCATCTCTGAGTACCCGCACGAGATAAAGAACCAGCCTTTAGGCATGCAGTGGAGGGATGGCTGTGATCACAGCGGACACCTGTGGTGTAAGTGATCTTCACTTGCCTTTCCTCCCCTTCTGAATTCACCCACATTGGATACTTGATGTGACCCAGGGTTCTAAAAGCTGGATTATAACAAACAGTGTTATCATTACTTTGCCTGGTGAGGCGTAGTGAATGAGGGAGCACCTGCAGTTGGGAAGAGAGATGTATCTCATGGAGTTTCCCAGGGTGTGCTAGTAGTGGTCAAGAACCCGCCTGCCAGTGCAGGTAGACTAAAGAGACATGGATTTGATCCCTGGATCAGAAGGATCCCCTGGAGGAGGGCATGGCAACCCACTGCAGTATTCTTGCCTGGAGAATCCCATGGACACAGGAGCCTGGCAGGCTGCAGTCCGTAGGGTCGCACAGAGTCAGACACAACCCAGGGAACTGTGTAGGCACACATGTATCTCACACCTGGAAAAATAATACTCTAGAAGTACAAATTCTTATACCAAGAGGAATCTTGTGTTTTCATAGGCTCTCAATTTTCATAACCAGTTTCTATTTGGAGAGTTAAATTTACCGTCATAGTTTAAAACGATGACATTAGATGAAACAAATTCTTTGCTTTACTTTTGAAAGGAGGTGTTTTAAAGAATAGAAAGAATGACATTTATGACAGATTTTATTCAGCACTTTACCACTGGAAAAGCATTGTAAAACTTCAATGTTTTAAGTTAAACTTTGTATTTTACCTTATAAACAAAGTAAAATTATACTAAGAAAATGACATACAATTTAACTGAAGCAGATTAGTCTTTGTAGTCTAATGCTAAACTAACTCTTGAAAAAATAAAATATTGTTTCTTTGGGTTGGTGATTTTTAGGAAATTTTTGCTATTCATAATTTTATGAATAAAAAGCTATAAGCTTGGAAAAAAAATTTTAAGTTTAGAAAGTCTTAAAATTAAGTCTTAAGTTCAGTAGTATTGAATGTATTGCCTTAACTTTAGCTAGCTAGCTTGCTACTTTCATTTCCTTTTTCAACTAATATTATAGACATACTAGGCACAAGGGATTTAGGGCAAAGTTAATTGTATAGAACTTTTATTCTGGTGAGACATCGAATATTAATGTTTGATAACTGGAATCTTTGTCAAATAAGTAGTTTTGCGGTGTTAAATTTCATATTTATGTGATGTTGATGAGGGGTGAGTAGATATGGTGAATCTTTATTTTGAAGTCAATCTCATTGAATTTTTGCTCATTATTAGGTAAACAGACAAATTGAGCAGGGTACCTTGGCATTTTAGAGGACAGACTGAATGAAAATGGTCTGCTGCCCATGGTTAACACTGATATTCCACCTTAGATACAGACACCACAAAACTGCTTATCTAAGTAGTTTTCCAAAAGTAATTATAGCCAAAACACATCTGTGTTACAGTGTTTGTATTATCAATATATTCAGTGTAAAGAATGGGAGGACTGTGTTCAAAAAGAATAGTTCTGTTTATAATGTTATAACAAACTTTAGCCCATTAAATCTTTCTCATACTTAGTTATTTTTTTCTCTTGAAATATTTTCCTAAATTTATCTCTTTTGAATTTCTTTTGTTTTTTTACAAATTTGGACATCTTAAAGTGTGAAGATACACAGAGGAGGATAAAGGATGAAAAGTCTCTAACATCATTTCTGATTGTAGTTTCCTATTCAACTGATTTCTTATGTAAACTGATTTCTTAGTAAAGTGGCTTCTCAGTGAAATTTTGTTTAGTTTTTAATAGTTGTTCGTACTTTTCTCTAGTAACTGCCTCAGTGTCTATTTTAAAGCCCCCTCTCCATTTGTCTCACACATAGGGGAAAAATAGGAAATTGCATATTTTTTGACTTGTACCTATGAGTTTCCACATGATTTTCCTTAAACTGTAATATGTAGTTAACTAAATGCTTATAAACCAGTGTTGCAGACTGGTTTTTTTTTTTAATCACTTTAAGCATGTACAAAACTAACATCACCAATGAGGGCAGATGGCTCTCTAGACATGCCTCTAGGTATGATGCTTTATCCACATGGTATTCCTATTAAGAATCTATAATCTAAATAATCATAAGAGCCATCAGACAAAAAATAAGCAGTGTTTATTAATAAAAAGTGGGGAGTGGAGCTTGTATCTTAAAATATTAGTGTCATAAAAGACAAAACACCTAGCAAGACATGGCAACTGAATGCAATACACCACAGACTGGTTCCTATACTGAAGGTGGGGAAATGGTATAAAGGACATTATTCACAGAATCTGGAATACAGAGAGTAGATTTAAGTATTATTTCAATGTTAAATTTATTGCAGTTATTAACTACTGTGGGTAGTAACAATTGAAGTTATTAACTACTGTGGGTATGTGAGAGTGTCCCTATTAGAAAATACATTGCAATATTTCAGTGTAAAGGGTCAAAATGTATGTGACTTTACCTTAAACTACTCAGGGGAAGTGAATATATATGTGTGTGGTGGTGTGTTGTGAGATTTTTTTAGATGAAAATAGAACTGTATCTAAGTTTCTGTATTTAGTATTCTTTGTTTACTCATGTTTCATTTCTCAGGAAAGCAAAATAGATGAGCACCATTTTGTTGCAGTAGCTCTTAGGAAACCCAATGGATCTAGACATCAGAATGTAAGATTTCTCTGTTTGCTTTTTTTTTTCCCCCTTAAAAAGCATGTGTTAAAGTTGAATTTATTGTTGATGGAAATAATCGTTTGTTTGATATCAGGTAGAGGTTTTAGCTTTTTGGTTTTTTTTAATGATAGACTTTAGAAGTGTTCATTATCTAATCCTTAAGATCATTTGGGATTTCACAGAAATGTTTTTAAAATATGCTACTTCACATTCAAATACACTTAAATATTACAAAGAAAAAATTTTGGTAGTACTGTTCCAATATTCATATTTTCAATAGAAATTCAAGATAATTACTATTTTGGTCATCTTAACAATGGTGTATTTCCTGGTGAAGTGGGGCTGTCTTGAATACAATAAAAGTTATGACCAACCTAGACAGCATATTAAAAAGCAGAGACATTACTTTGCCAACAAAGGTCCATCTAGTCAAAGCTATGGTTTTTCCAGTAATCATGTATAAATGTGATAGTTGGACCATAAAGAAAGCTGAGTGCCCAATAATTGATGCTTTCTAATTTCGGTGTTGGAGAAGACTCTTGAGAGTCCCCTGGACTGCAAGGAGATTCAACCAGTCCATCCTAAAGGAAATCAGTTTTGAATATTCATTGGAAGGACTGATGCTGAAGCTGAAACTCCAATACTTTGGCCACCTGATGCAAAGAGCTGACTCATTGGAAAAGACCCTGATGCTGGGAGAGATTGAAGGCGGGAGGAGAAGGGGACTACAGAGGATGAGATGGTTGGATGGCATCACCAACTCACTAGGCATGAATTTGAGTAAACTCCGGGAGTTGGTGATGGATGGGGAGGCCTGGCTTGCTGCAGTCCATGGGGTTGCAAAAAGTCCGACACGACTGAGCAACTGAACTGAACTGAATATAATGGTACTAAGTTGAGGGTTAGTGAATAATGGGATTATCTGTCAAATTGATCTTCCCCTTTTTATAGTGCTCTCCTAAATTATTCCCAAAATGTCAAATGTGTGAGAGACCTTAGGATATATTCTAGCATAACATCAATTCTTCCAATTAAAATCTGTTTTTACTTTCTTTTCCTGTTAATTGATAAGTTGGGAAATTTTTTAAAAGAGAAACCTTAGGGTCTTGACTCTCAGTCTACATACAGTTGTGATTCTATAGAAGTATTTATTTAAGGAATACTGATAATGTTATAATAATTAAAATTAAATGCATATGATTATTTTAGGGAATCTGCATAAGGGAATGTAGTGTGATCAGTATGTTTGCATCATTACTTCTAGGATAAAAGCTCAATACAGGTTATGCCTTTTATAGATTAAAAAAGAGTAAAATTCTTCATAAATTATTTTAAAAGGGATGACATGTTAAAATTGACTCCTTTTATCTGAAGATGTTCTGAAACAAGTTAGCTGTCCTTGTATGCTGAAGTCTCAGCATTCCCCTTTCTGCAAATACCTTATGATTCCATAGAGCTTTATATTTCTTGTAACATTTGCACATAGCAGTACTGTATTTTCCTGGAAGAGAGTCTGTTTGGGCAGCAGTATCATAGTGAGAAAAGGGCAAGGGTTCCAGGCCCAGGTCTACCATTTAAGCTGTGTTGTAAGCTTTAAGTTTCCCCATCTATGGAATTGAGGTAACATAACCATATCAACATAGTAATGAGAATTAAATCATATGAAACAGATATTGACCCTGTAAAAGTACTGCAAAAGACCCAAGTACTGTCTTTTCTAGAATGTATAGACTGTTAAAGACAGTCCACACTGGGCTGAGTTATGAATAAGGGCTGTATCACAGAGTGCACGATACAATTTCGATTTAGTGTTGAATGAATCACTTACTAATGAAGTGCTGCATCTCTAAGTAGTTATGGGAATTTTATTAGATGCACCCTCTAGAGTATTTCTCAGAAGTTTACCTGGTGGTCTCTCCCTGTCAGAATAATCCACCTGTTTGTTAAAAGTTATCTGTTTGAGGATCATTTTCTATTGAGTCAAAATTGTTGGACGTATGGCTCAGTAAATCTACATTTTAAACAAATACCACAGGCAGTTGTTATCTACAAAAGTTTAAGAATCAGATTATTTCATATTATTCTTGTTTATATTGACAACACTAATAGAAGAAATAGAAACAATTACTAAAATCCCACTATGTTGTTTAATGTTATTGAAGTGTAACTTTATATTACTGAAATGTGATTACTGATTTCTTATTTTCCTAATTATAAAATTGACCATAAGATTAATACACATTATAATTTTGAGGTAATCTAAGGGTTTTTTTTCCCCCCTTTTAGGTTACATCTCAAGATGAGTCTAAAGCAACCCAGAGGCAGTTTACTATTCTCACCTTTAATGATTTAATATCGTCTGCAGTTCCTATGACCCCTGAAGATCCTTCGTTTTGGGACTGTTTTTGCTTTACAGAAGAGATTTCCATAAGAAATGGTACAAAGTCATGATATGATTTTCTGAGTAACAAAGGGAAGTGAAAACTGTAGTCATCTGTATTCACTAAAAAATAAATGCCTGAGACTATCAAATTTTATTTCACAAAACATTTTTAAAAAGAAGAAACAACTGTTCCTAAAAGGCAGACTCCCGGATCAAGATAGATGATTAGAATACATGTTTACCTCTTCTTCCTCCCCAAAATCACATTGGATTTGCTAAAAGAAAAAAAAAAAAAAATAGAAATCGATGGTAGAGTCTTAAAGTAATAAGACAGAATACACAAAATAGAGAATGTTCAAATTCCTATTTTTCAAGAGATAACTATTTTAGAGGTTACCTATCCTTAAAATATGGAGTATCTTCCCAGATCTTTTTCTTGGCAAATGATTCCCTATTAATATACTTACTCTTTTTTTTTTTAATAGACCATACTATATTTAACTTTTCTCTTGACTCTACATCTGAGGTCCATAAATCTGTTGGTGTAGCATAACTTTTAGTGCTGCTTAAGTATTCTGTTTTCCAGCTGCTATCAAGATGCAATTGACCAGAGGTAATACGGTTCAACTGTAATTGACTTAGTAACCAAGGACATTTATTGTGTCACATAACAAACAGTTTAGAGTTGCCATTAGGGCCTTTTTTTTTTTGCCTCCACCTTAGCTTATTTATTTTGCTTTAGGCTGATCTCCCTCATGCATCTGAAAGGCAGAAAAGGCTGTTTTGCCTCTCACGTTCTGTTAATGAGAAAGGTTTTTTCCTCTTAAGTGCCCCCAGAAAATTTCCAGAGTTTCTGTTGACCCAGATCAGGTCACTGAGAAAGCTGAACTTGACACTCTTGGCTTCCGTGGAAACGGAACTCTTGGTAAGGAAGAAGCCTAAAGCCGAGTCTGGGGGAGGGATACCTAGGGGAGGCCCATTCCTGCCGTGAGGAAGGTGTGCCACAGCTGACTCACTCTGTCCTCTGTGCTGGGCATTTTAAATGTCTGCAGTTTTCACTGTATGCAGTGGTTTATTGCATATCCTTGTAGCCACATTTTGAAGTACCCATTTAATTATGTCCAAAAGAATTAAATATATTTAGAGCTTCAATAAGTATTGCCAAATTGTTCTCCATAAAAGCTGCATAATTTATACTTCCAGTTAGTGTTATATGTTTGATCATTCTCTCACCACCCCTACCCCCCTCAACCTACAGACTGGTCATCTGTAGATAGGATCTTTAAAAAAAAAAAAAATTTAATCTCCGCCAATATAGGTTAAAAATGGTACCTTATATTTTAAAAGTGTCTCTTTCATTACAAACGAGGTTGCTATGGCATTGTTAGTATTGGCTGTATGAACTGCCTGTTCATTACCTTAACCTGTTTTTATTTTGGTAAATAAGACTTAAAGTACAAACATAATATGTAAGATGCAAGACCATCATATTGATGACAGAATCTATTCTATGGTTGTAGTGCATGTCTTGGGGAGTTTGAAGTCTTATAATTGTTAAATGTCAGAAGTGAAATAGTTTCATTGTTTCTATTACTAAAGTGGAAAGTTGTGTTTAAATTGTATAAAATTAGATATTTTGCTTAAGTACAAGAAAAATTTTGAACATTTTATTTTTTACTTCCTTAAGCATGCACAGATATTCCAAGCATAGTAAATAACTTGTTTTAAAAGGATCGAGTAGCATTCATAGCAGAGGAAACATTGTTATCCGTAGCATGAGTGTAATGGTGATAGGAAAATGCTGTCGTCTGTCTTATCATTATAACATTTATGAATTTTTATGAATCAGGCACCATGCTGCATTTCCAGGGTTGGGGGGCAGTGGGTGGAGATCTGTTGTCTTATGGTTTCACATAGTCAGAATCAAATAAATACACATAGTTTAGATTCAAGTAGGTCTATAAAAATCTTTTTTTCTAATAAAAATTACCATTCCCTTGACCTTCTATTTCCTGTCCCCAGAGTGAGCTGTTTCACTGATTTTTTGTTGTTGTTATTTATTACTGTATCTCCAAATAGCATGCTTATATTACTTTACCTGTTTCCAGTTTGAGGCATTTCTTTATTTCCTAATATAAAACTTTGGTCTGCTGCTTCCCAGCCATTACACTTTCCCTTCCTGTTCCCCTTTTCTCAGCGTATGTAATTCAGTGTTTTCATTATTGACTGTGATTAAGAATGTATGCACGATTGAGATTATGTAACATTGTACAGCTAAGTGATGTGTTATTCTTACCCTGTACTGCCTTTTTATTTCCGTGACTTAATAATTAACTTTGTTTGCATAGGTTTCTGTGTACTTATTGCTAATTAAACCCAAACTCTACATTCAGACATACCAGTTGTTTATCAGTTTCATCCATCTTGAAGAAATTGCTCCTGAAGCAATAATCTGTTTTGTCCATTCTGAACTTTTTACCTCTGTGGCTAGTGCACAGCTGTCGACTTAGGAATTACTTCTCTCTCTCTTATGTTGGGGGTTCACCTGGTGGCTGAGTGGTAAAGAATCCACTTGCCAGTGCAGGAGAAGCAGGTCAGTCTCTGAGCCAGGAAGATGCCCTTGAGCAGGAAATGGTAACCCACTGCAGTATTATTGCCAGGATAATCCTATGGACAGAGGGGCCTAGAGGCCACAGTCCAAGAGTCAGGCAAAATTAGCACACTCCCCTGTGTTGGATTCCCTGATGGCCCATTTTCTGTGTTTCATGTCCTTTTTAAGATTTACTGCTTCATTTGTGTGGATCATTATCAAGTAACTTCTTGAGAACAAAGGGGGGTATAGAATACATTATTTTACAGAGTGGTATAGGAGATCTAATTTCTTCTTACACATTATGCCATTCAGTTCCCCAACCAAAGCACCCTGTATTTGGTGCTCAATTTTTGAGTCCTGAGCTGGGCTGGACCACAGCACTGTTTCATATCTATATTTTGCCGAGTCCAGAAGCATTCTTTGCATTGTACCATACTGCCCATACTGTGCTCTTCAAACTCAGGAATTGAATATATTTGGATATATTTTCAATTAAAATGTTCACCATCCTTACTACTAAGTATCTGAAGCGCAGAAACTAATTAGATTTGGGTAACTGAATAGCCCCTCCTTGACTGAAGTACTGCCATCTGAATTTAAACAGCTAAAGAGATTTATATGTGTGTATGTTTTTGTATATGTTTTTATGTATGTATATACATAAATATATGTATACTTAAATACATCTTTGATCAAAAATATGCATAAGGATAATTCCATCTAGTAGTTAAACTTCCCAGGTAGCACTAGTGGTAAAGAACCTGCCTGCCTGTTGGAGGAGACATGAGATGCAGGTTCAATCCCTGGGTTGGGCAGATTCCCTGGAGAGGGGCATGGCAACCCACTGCAGTGTTCTTGCCTGGAGAATCCCATGGGCAGTGGAGCCTGGCAGGTTACGGTCCATAGGGTCACAAAGAGTAGGACACGACTGAAGCAACTTAGCAGTAGCAACAGTTCTTAATCAAATTAAAAGGGATATGAGGAGAACTAATAGTTATTTTATGGGGGAAAATATGCCACCAGAGTATGTGGATTTGGGGTTGGCAAAAGTCTTTGCACATAATATCTTTTGTCTGTCTTAGAGCATCTATGTTAGAATACCTGTCTTCCATTATAAGTGCTTCACATGTATCAAGCAATCCTACTTTGCAGGGTAAGTCCTAGTATCCCCTTTTTACTGATGGGTCTAATAAGGTACTGAGATGTTAAGCAGTTTACTAATAAAGTAGATGGAATTATATAGTGGACTCCACATTTGAACCAGGTAGCCTAGATCCAGAATCTGAATTGAACTATACTGAAATTCAGTGATACGCTGTAAAGAATGGAAGAGATCCTGGGGCAAGGATGATAGAGCCTGGGAGCCTTAACTTGTAGCTTTTGCTGATTTCATTAAATAATGCCAGGACACCAACACCTAGGTTTATCACTGTCTTGCCATATTTGCCTCAAATTCATTATCCCAAAGATAGTACCTAATAGCTCCCACCCCTGAAACCAAGCAGGACTATGTGGGGCTCCTGGACATGGAAGCCTTTCCATGTTTCCCGTTTCTTGTTTGTACAGTATAGACTTCAGCCTCTATGACCTCTGAGTTCCAAAGAACAGGTTCAAACAGTTGCTAATCAAGGAATGGAGGGAATGCAGAGACAGGAACAACTGAACAGTACAGGGTCATGATTCTGCCTCAAGGGATACACATAACAATATCTGAGCTCTTCCACGGAACTAAAACCCCCAACAAATGGGAGATGTTTACTACTTGCACATTCTTTATTCCAGAGAAGGTCACAATTTGAGAACCACAGAAGCTCATCAGAAGACACCTGAGGCCAGATTAAAACAATGCAGGCCATAAACATAACTGATCCTCATCAGCAATCCTACCCTTAAACCATTGCTATAAAACTCTTCACCAAATCCTCCCTGACTTGGGGCACACAGTTTTGAGGGCATTAGCCCACTGTGTTCCCTTTACCCAGCAAGACAATAAAGCTCTTCTTTTCTACTTCACCCAAAACTTTGTGTTTGAGATTCAATTTGGCACTGATGCACAGAGGCTGAGTTTTGGCATCACCCCTAGTCCTATTCCATTTTCCCTCTCCAGAGATAACTGTATCACTTGTTTTATGGACTTAACTACTTGTGTATGCATCCATAGTCTATGGGTAATGTTATATACTTACAGCCTATCTTTTCCTGTTAGAATTGAAACATCAGGATTGGATGTCTTCAAAGCGGCAACAGTATGAAAACAATCAGCTCAACTGAATTATACATACCCTTGAAGCATCCCAGATGGTGCTAGTGGTAAAGAACCTGCCTGCCAAAAGAGGAAACGAGATGAGGATTCAATTCCTGGGTCAGGAAGATCCCCTGGAGGAGGGCATGGCAACACCACCCCCCCACCCCCCCCCCGCCCCCCAGTATTCTTGCCTGGAAAATTCCATGGACAGAGGAGCCTGGGGCCTACAGTTCATAGAGTGGCAGAGTCAGACACGACTGAAGTGACTTAGCACGCACATATATACCCTTAAAGGTAGGTGGTCACCATTAGGAGTTATAATAGGACACCTGGAGACATTTATGTAAATTTTTGGAAAGAATCTTTATGATGGAAGCAATACAGATAATAGTAAAGTAGACTGTAAACTTGCCCAACTTTTAAAACAAAAAGGACAGCAGAGGAACTTCCTTCCCTAGGAATATGCAGTCACAGTTCCTTCAGGATCATTTTTCAATGGAAAAATTAAATAGCCAACATGAGGAGGACAAAAAGTGAAACTTGTTGAATACTTAATCAGAAGTAGAGCCTGATGCTTGGCATAATGCCTACCTTTGCAATCACCTTTAGGAAAGCACCTATGTTAGGCATGGACATCACCAGATGGTCAACACCGAAATCAGATTGATTATATCCTTTGCAGACAGAGATGGAGAAGCTCTATACAGTTAGCAAAAACAAGACCAGGAGCAGACTGTGTCTCAGATCATGAACTCCTTATTGCCAAATTCAGACTTAAATTGAAGACAGTGGAGAAAACCACTAGACCATTCAGGTATGACCTCAATTAAATCCCTTATGAGTATACAGTGGGAGTGAGAAATAAATTTAAGGGACTAGATCTGATACAGTGCCTGATAAACTATGCATGGAGGTTGGTGACATACTACAGGAGAAGGATCAAGACCATCCCCAAGAAAAAGAAATGCAAAAAAGCAAAATGGCTGTCTGAGGAGGCCTTACAAATAGTTGTGAAAAGAAGAGAAGTGAAAAGCAAAGGAGAAAAGGAAAGATAAACTCATTTGAATGCAGAGTTCCAAAGAATAGCAAGGAGAGAGAAGAAAGCCTTCCTCAGTGATCAATGCAAAGAAATAGAGGAAAACAATAGAATGGGAAAAACTAGATATCTCTTCAAGAAAATTAGAGATACCAAGGGAACATTTCATGCAAATATGGGCTCAGTAAAGGACAGAAATGGTATGGACCTAACAGAAGCAGAAGATACTAAGAAGAGGTGGCAAGAATACACAGAAGAACTATACAAAAAAGATGTTCACAACCCAAATAATCACAAAGTTGTAATCACTCACTCACCTAGAGCTGGACATCCTGGAATGTGAAGTCAAGTGGGCCTTAGGAAGCATCACTACAAACAAAGCTAGTGGAGGCAAGAGGAATTCCAGTTGAGCTATTTCAAATCCTGAAAGATGATGCTATGAAAGTGCTGCACTCAATATGTCGGCAAATTTGGAAAACTCAGCAGTGGCCTCAAGGACTGGAAAAGGTCAGTTTTCATTCCAATCCCAAAGAAAGGTAATGCCAAAGAATGCCCAAACTACCACACAATTGCATTCATCTCACACGCTAGTAAAGTAATACTTAAAATTCTCTAAGCCAGCAATATGTGAACCATGAACTTTCAGATATTCAAGCTGGTTTTAGAAAAGACAGAGGAACCAGAAATCAAATTGCCAACACCCGCTGGATCATTAAAAAAACAAAGTTCCAGGAAAACATCTATTTTTGCTTTACTGACTATGCCAAAACTTTTGACTGTATGGATCACAATAAGTTGTGGAAAATTCTGAAAGATGGGAATACCAGACCACCTGACCTGTCTCTTGAGAAACCTGTATGCAGGTCAGGAAGCAACAGTTAGAACTGGATATGGAACAACAGACTGGCTGCAAATAGAAAAAGGAGTATGTCAAGACTGTATATTCTCACCCTGCTTATTATTTAACTTATATGCAGAGTACATCATGAGAAACACTGGGCTGGAGGAAGCACAAGCTGGAATCCATATTGCTGGGAGAAATACCAATAACCTCAGATATGCAGATGACACCACCCTTATGGCAGAAAGTGAAGAGGAACTAAGAGCCTCTTGATGAAAGTGAAAGAAGAGTGAAAAAGTTGGCTTAAATCTCAACATTCAGAAAACTAAGATCATGGCATCTGGTCCCATCACTCCATGGAAAATAGATGGGAAACTGGCTGACTTTATTTTTCCAGGCCCCAAAATCACTGCGGATGGTGATT
The DNA here is from genome assembly GCF_023699985.2 of Odocoileus virginianus. Lineage (NCBI taxonomy): Eukaryota > Metazoa > Chordata > Mammalia > Artiodactyla > Cervidae > Odocoileus > Odocoileus virginianus. The sequence continues at coordinate 72,819,518 of NC_069683.1, forward strand.
GCAACCAAGAAATTAAAAGACGCTTGCTCTTTGGAAGGAAAGTTATAACCAACCTAGATAGCATATTAAAAAGCAGAGACATTACTTTGTCAAAAAATGTCCATCTAGTCAAGGCTATGGTTTTTCCAGTGGTCATGTATGGATGTGAGAGTTGGATTATAAAGAAAGCTGAGTGCCAAAGAATTGATGCTTTTGAATTGCAGTGTTGGAGAAGACTCTTGAGAGTCCCTTGGATTGCAAGGAGATCCAACCAGTCCATCCTAAAGGATATTTCCTGGGTGTTCATTGGAGGGACTGATGTTGAAGCTGAAACTCCAATACTTTGGCCACCTGATGTGGAGAGCTGACTCATTTGAAAAGACCCTGATGCTGGGAAAGATTGAGGGCAGGAGGAGAAGGGTACAACAGAGGATGAAATGGTTGGATGGCAGCACCAACACAATGGACATGGATTTGGAAATGGACTCCAGGAGTTGGTGATGGACAGGGAGGCCTGGTGTGCTGCTGTTCATGGGGTTGCAAAGAGTCGGACACAACTGAGCAACTGAACTGAACTGAGCTGATGTGCTAGATATAAAGCCACTCTTCTACTGGCCTGGAGCTCAAGTAGTAGGTTAGTGGAAGCCCAGAGTTTTGGTGGTCCCTTCACTTAATGGCAAATAGATGGGGAAACAATGGAAAAAGTGTCAGACTTTATTTTCTTGGGCTCCAAAATCACTGCAGATGGTGACTTCAGCCATGAAATTAAAAGTCATGTGCTCCTTGGAAGAAAACCTCTGACCAACCTAGACAGCGTATTGAAAAGCAGAGACATTACTTTGCCAACAAAGGTCCATCTAGTCAAAGCTATGGTTTCTCCAGTAGTCGTGTATGGATGTGAGAGTTGGACCATAAAGAAAGCTTAGTGCAAAGAATCAATGCTTTTGAACTGTGGTGTTGGAGAAAACTTGAGGGTCCCTTGGACTGCAAGGAGATTCAACCAGTCCATTCTAAAGGAAATCAGTCCTGAGTATTCACTGGAAGGACTGATGCTGAAGCGGAAACTCCAATACTTTTGGTCATCTGATGTGAAGAACTGACTCATTGGAAAAGACCCTGATGCTGGGAAGGATTGAAGGCAGGAGGAGAAGAGGGTGACCAAGCATGAGGTGGTTGGATGGATATGATTTTGAGTAAGCTCTGGGAGTTGGTGTTGGACAGGGAAGCCTGACGTGCTGCAGTTCATGGGGTCACAGAGTCAGACACAACTGAGCAACTGAACTGAACAGTGCGCTGTCATATCTGTTTGTACTTAGCACCCTTTCTGTGCTCTTCCCAGTACTGCCTTAATAAGGAAGACTGATAACCTGGCCATCTAAATCTACTCTGCCCTTCACCCTGCTCAGTACCCAAGAAGTTGACTTCTATGCACTATATTAACCAGAATTCCTTTTCCTTGGTAGAGGGTTGCAAATGGACAAAGCCATTAGGAGAAGACTGGGTGGGAAGGGAAAGAGGTCAAGGAGTTTATTCTTTTGCCTCCTCTCACGCAGTGATTTGGAAATGGCTGTATTTCTCCACATTACAGTTCCTGATGTAGCCCAGAAGTAGATCTCACAGGTTTGGCAACCGATTTTCCTTACATTTTCTCCTTATGAGTAGAAACATGGTCTTTTGCTTAACTCAGGCTGCTTCACCAACTCTTGTAGTGTCCTTTATCCTTGCTTGCACTCTTTGTTCACTCCATTCCCGTTTCCTGGTGAAATCCTGTATAGTATAGTCATTTGTACCGCAAGTAGCTCTAGGAAGCAGAGCCTCAGTGTAGGGGAAATGATGTTTGTGGCAAGAGGTGATTTCACCTTTGTTCACATTGTCCCTAATGGTGTTGTGGAGTGTTGGAGAACAATGGGTTAAGAAGATCGAGTGGCTGTGGCGTTTGGTCACTGTGGTCACAGTGGGGATGACAGAGGTTGTGAGGGATAGTTGTTTGGGATTTTTATTTTTTTTACTATGCCACATGGCATGTGAGATATTAGTTCCTTGACCAGGGATCAAACCTGTACCCTCTTCAGTGGAAGCACAGTCTAAACCACTGGAGCACCAAGGAAGTCCTGGGCTAGTCTTTTTGAATGTCCAGGAGATAGGCACAGGAAAAAGGATAAATTGAAAGCAAGTGTGAAACTTCAGAAAACAACTGTGGCAGCTTTAGGGGAATATCTTGTCCTTCGTAGTTGACAGAAGGAATCCTTCCTTTTTGAGGGAAACAGTCTTACTCCCAAGAAAATAAAGCTTTCAGTGACTTCACCTAAGAAAATTCTCTCAGAGGATATCAGGGTCTACACCTGCCATCCACCTTTACAGTCTGTAAAACAATAAGTTAAAATGCCAGCATATCCCAAATGAGTACAGGTTGAGCCCAAGAGAAGCCACCTGTACAGGATATTGCCACTTTGCATCAGTAGGAGTCGGAGAAACAAGTGTGGAAGTGGATTCTAGGTATCACACCAAAAGTGTGACATAGGATAGGCCAGGATTATTGATACTGGTATACTCACACGGGAAATGTGATTTAATGTATTGGCTTGGAAACCTGGGAATGATAGCAGTATTGACACAATAGCTGCCTACAGTCAGCTCAGTGGAAATGTCAGAACATTTGGAAGGGTCCAGAGTCTTAGGGAGATGGGAATGTGGACTTGCTCATTACCAAAAACTTGGTTGCTTACAAGAAGAGAAATGTATTCTCTCACACTTCTGGAGGCCGAGATTCAGGTTTCAGTGGGGCTA